>NC_053196.1:11293682-12579865 GCF_905163445.1 Pararge aegeria | reverse complement strand
CGTTATGGTTCATTTGGTTCATGGCTGGTCACTCATCACTGGGTTATATACTCATTGTTTTGTTCATGCAGCTTGGTAAATTGTACTTCGTTGTTAGCACATTATCATAGAATTCAAATTTTCTTACTATATTATTATTGAAGTTATACTTGGGGCGTTAGCTACGTTAGGGAGATAGCTATAGGTTTGACACTGTGCAGACTACCTGAAAAAAAAATGAATAATTGTAAAAATGCTAAGAGAAGAATGAATCAAAATATACGATTGAATAGGCTGTATGGTCAATGATCACTGCCTGTCCTGAAGAGGACAAATTAAAAAAAAACATTGACAGTTAATCATGACAGTGACACATGACATGCCAACTGACAGATTTTGGTCTTTTCTGTCATTCAATTTCTTCTATATCTAAAAAATATTTTTCTAAGTACGTTTTTATTAAATAGTAAAAAGAAATTTAAATTAGTGGTCTTTAGATTAGTTTCTCTGTCAGCCTGTTATTGAAATTTAATTTAATTATTTCTTTAAGCATATTTATTTAGGTTAGACATCATTACTTATGTAATAATAACAAGAGGGTTTATGCCTATAAATTTGGACTTCTCCTTCGATTTGCAGATAGCTTAGAATTTTTGTGGATAATATTGATGTCTAGATAGTAAAGTAGTATGCCAGCATAGTTAATATCGTGAAAAACAAGAGTTACAAAAGTGAGTGGAACATTGATAGTTATGTGGTCACTGCAGAGAATGCTGCGCCAGCCGCTGTCCCGGGCGCTTGCGCTATCTCCCAGTCGCCTGGCACCGCTGACGGCACGCAAGTTTGCCGACCAGGTCCAAGCTCAGCCTGATAATGTGGAGCTGTTCATTGATGACAAACCTGTGTCAGTGCCACCTGGTACCACTGTGTTGCAGGTGATCTAATAATAAAATATAAAACGGCTACATTCGATAAACAATTTCATGCTGATCATTGTATAACAGACAAATTAAAGTAAAAATATTCCAACCAACATAACTCACAAAAAATAGATATTAAGAGGATAGTTTATCTTTTTTTGACATCATACATCAAACAGATGCTTTGAAAGGAAAACATTACATTATTAGCAGTCTTGGAGTGGAATGAGTCTTTGTGGAATGGAATGTTTTTACATAACTACATTAATCTGTTAAGAAATAGTTCCTGACCATTATTAACCATGGTTTAAATAAAAACAATTGTTCCAACTTTGGTAGCCATTTATATATTGCTATAATAGATGATATAACAATGTTTTGTTTTAATAGACAGTATATCTATGTATTGTTTACAGGCAGCAGCACAAATAGGGGTTGAGATCCCTCGCTTCTGCTATCATGAGAGATTAGCAGTAGCAGGAAACTGTCGCATGTGCTTGGTTGAAGTTGAGAAGTCACCTAAGCCTATCGCAGCCTGTGCCATGCCCGTTATGAAGGGAATGAGGGTGAAAACTAACTCTGATCTCACTAGGAAAGCCAGGGAAGGTGTTATGGAGTTTCTTTTGGTCAATCACCCCTTGGATTGCCCTATTTGTGACCAGGGAGGGGAGTGTGACTTGCAAGATCAATCAATGGCGTTTGGTTCCGATAAAAGTAGATTTACTGATATTCACTTTTCAGGAAAACGGTAAGTACATCGACTTTATTCATATTAACAAGCTTATTATATATTTTAAAGTATGAAGTTATTTTTATAAATTCTTTTAGTGATCTTATATTCTTTGTAGCATTCTTTTTTTTTTTAAATCCACTACAAGCCCTTGACTGTGATCTCATCTAGTGGTAAGTGATTATGCAGTCTAGGATGCAACAGGCCTAAATGTTATAATAATTAAGTATTTAATAAGTTGCTTAAGAGATTTAAATTACAATAAAATTTAATATAGAACCTCTAAAGCAAATGTCACATCTACATTTTGAAGGCTGATTGGTGCAGTGAGCTAACAAACTAACCGAACAATCTGTTTTACTGTCTGAGTAACACTCAGATAAGTATATTACAAGTATTAATACAGTACAATATACATAATACTGTTTATAAAAATATTAATTAGTCATCTTAGTACCAATACCACTAGCTAAGCTTACTTTGGGGGTTAGATGGCGATATGTGTATTGTTGTAGTATATTTATTTATTTAAACTAATCTAGTAAACGTATATTATTCCAATAGTAGAAAGTAGCGATTAGCATAGAACTTATACAAAGTCTATTGGATTATTGCCATGTTTTGATAGCTATCTATCTTGTAATGAGGCCCGCTTCAGCGGATGCACTTCAACCCTCCAGGATCTTTTTGATAGCTAAATATACAAGTATATTATACTGAGTAGCAGAGAAATATGTAAAGTCAATAACTCAGTAATTATATTATATTTGGGTAAAAGTTTGTTATCCAGATCAGTAAGCTAACTACCCTCACTACCATACCTTCAAGTTTTCTATAGTAAAAATTACTGAGTAGTGGAAAAACCATGGCCTATAAACAGAGCAACACTATGTAGGGGATGCAAGACTCTGATATGCACGTCCTACTAAGATACGTCTTGTGTCCAACATGTTTTGCCATAAAGACGTGCAAAGTTTTTTTACAGATACAAAACTAATAAATTAGGCAATTTGTATGTTTTTAACATTAATTCATTTAGTTTCAGTTTCAACAGTAAAATTAGGTAAATGTCAACTTCTTGGTCAACTCAAAAATGTCTAATTATAAAAGTCAAATTTAGAAATGTCTATTTATTAGTCAAATTTTATTTCAAAATAATCATTAATGTTACATACGTTTTCATTGTTTAGTTTGTCAAAAATGTAATTTTTAAATTAATTAATAGGTAAATCTTTAACACTGCTTGTATGACCTCTTCCTGGCAAGCCCTGCGATTTGGTGCTCATTACATCGGCAACCACACCCTTCAGATCAAAATAAACCAATGCTGCTTAGCGGCAGAACTAAGAATGGCAGTAGCACTTCCTAGCACAAGCTCTGCCATAAAACGCTCTACTTATAGTTAAACCAATGCTTCAATAGTTGATGCCAACCAGGTTTATAGAATGGATATAATTTATTATAACTTCTATCTCAGGGCTGTAGAAGACAAAGATGTGGGTCCATTGATAAAAACTATTATGACGCGATGCATTCACTGCACACGATGCATTCGTTTTGCGTCAGAGGTCGCTGGCGTTGACGACTTCGGTACCACTGGCAGAGGCACTGATATGCAGGTATTAAAATTAAATTAATGGTTTATGTAAAGGCTACAAATTTTCATTTATTCCCAGTTGTTTTCTTGATAAAACTCTTCCCACTCTAGCAATTCTTTTCTCAGTAGTTCTGGTACTTAAAAAATATTGGGAATAGTCTTAATAATTCTGTTATTATTTTTTGAAAACACTTTATTTTTCTCCCTCTCACTCTACCTTTTTTCCTTACAGTCCTTCATCATGAATATTTTACATTTTTCTGGGAACATGATTTTTGCCCTCCACATTTAATTATGACCCTGCAAAAAATTACTGGCATAACTTTATTATGAACTAATAAAGATAGATATTCGACTTTTTTGTCAATTTTATTCCCACTTTGTGGGAAGCGAGACCAAAGTATTTTTTGATTGTATACTTAACTTGCAGGTTGGCACTTATGTGGAGAAAATGTTCCTATCTGAGTTATCTGGCAACATCATCGATTTGTGTCCAGTTGGTGCACTTACGTCCAAACCATACAGTTTCGCTGCTCGACCTTGGGAGACTAGAAGGGTGAGTTAACTTTTTTTTTCTCACCTCAATTTAGCCTTACTTTTTTTCCAATTTTTATAAGTATTTAAGGAAGAAATAGAAGGAAGATTTTGTAAACAAGAGAGTGTCAGACCTGCTTGATTAGTTTTAGTTGTAGAACAAATATTGTTAGTTTTAATTATAGTACTACAAGGCCGAGAGCTTACTGGTATTTTTTTATTCAAGCCTGTGTAAGGCCATATTAACGAGCACTTTTTGCCTTAATTTATTTATTGAAGTGTTTTAATGTAACATAATATAACAAGATATTTTCAGATTGATTCAGTAGACGTCCTTGACCCATTGGGAAGTAATATTGTTGTCGCAACACGGACCAATGAAGTGCTCCGTATCTTGCCGAGGACTAATGAAGTAAGTACAGATTTGTAGATTGCTCTGAAACCTTAAAATTTTAGTCGCATTAAATAAATATTCGTGCATAATCAGTGCTTGTCACGTTCTATATCTTTTAGCACTTTAAGTTATCGCACAACAAATTGAAAACTAAACTTTAAGACTGCGTCATTGGCGTTTGCGTTTAAATTTCAGGTCTCTTTGTTGAGTGGCCTTATTATTATTATTAAACTCTTTATTTGTATACCACAACATTAACATATTAAAAATATAACAAAAACAGAACCATCGAAAGAAGTAGTAATACAAAAGGCGGCCTTATCGCTTAATAGCGATCTCTGCCAGGCAACCTTAGAATTAGGAAAAAAAAGAAGAGGAGAATAGTCTGCTAGTGGTACAAATATTAAAATACATACATGCGAATAACTACATGCTAATACATAAACTAGTGTACACAAATAGATAAAAAGTAAATAATATAATAAATAAATAAATATAAAAATAAACTAATATATATAATAACAACACTTACATAATTAAATACTTTAACATACAATAAATGAGTAAGTATATACATACTATTAAAAGTCGTTAACAATATAATGGGCCTTAACTGCTCTTTTAAATATCGCCAGTGATTTGGATCGTCGTATGCTCAATGGAAGCGCATTCCACAATTCCACAGCTCGTACGCTAAACGAACGCTTATAAAATTTTGTCCTATGATAAGGCATACACAGCGTCAGCGCACGGCACGATCTTAAATCAGATTGCTCACCAAGAAAAGTGAACTTTTCTTTTAAATACGAGGGAGTTTTTAGATGAAATAACACACAGTACAGAAGTGAAAGTACATGCATATCCCGGCGACGACGAATAGGAAGCCACTTGAGTTTTTGTCGAAATTCGGAAACATGGTCATATTTGCGAAGGCCAAATATGAACCGAATAGCAAGATTTTGAAGACGCTCAAGTTTATTAAGCTGATCCTCGGTCAGATTAAGAAAGCTTGCATCCGCATAATCGAGAATAGATAGAAAGAGAGAATGTGCTAGCATAACTTTGGTCGGAATTGGAAGAAATGATTGCAGCCTTCGCAACGAGCTCATAGCCACAAACACTTTCTGACTCAGCTCTTTGACATGCACTGTCCATGACAATTCCCGGTCGAGGTATACACCAAGATCTTTAACAGAGTCACAAAAAGGAATAGCGATGCCATTATAAATAACAGAAGGAATGCTCAGCCAATCAACCCTCGCGATCATTCCTGAGCTACCAATAACGATAGCAGCTACCAATAACGATAGCCTTAGATAGGCCTTACTACTGTACCAGCAGAAAACTAAATAAAATATTACCTTCATCAATATACCTATAAATCTGTTGAACAAGGCAATACTTAAAAATTAAGCATTGTTGGTTTGCCTTACTTAGGAATACTTGTACAAGCGGAAAACCTTAGCTTTCCCAAATAAAATATTACCTTCATCAATATACCTATAAATCTGTTGAACAAGGCAGACAGACGCTCCCTGACGGATATAATAGATACAAAGCACGGGAACAAGGAATAGAAAAAGTTCACCCTCGTTTATGATTACACATATATTATTTTAATATTATTTCCACTTTTGCGACAAATATTATTATTATTTGTATACCACATCATCATATACAAACACAAAATGAAAACATAAACATTAAGAAAGAAGTAGAATATAAGAGGCGGCCTTATCGATTAAAAGCGATCTCTGCCAGGCAACCTTTGAATTTTGAAAAAAGAATAGGGTACAATGCTCTGAGCGTTGATAAAGCTGTTGGAGAAGATACATTTATATCCTTTCCCCGGGGAATTAATTGCCTCCTGGCCATGATAGCCATGCAGCAGAGAGTAACTGGACCAACCCGGAATTGGAAATCTTAACCTTATGTTCGAACATAGAATGCCTCCATTAATGAAAATACTGAATTTGTCTATGAATATTTTTGGTTTGTATAAGCTGATGATTGATTTGTTTCATCTGATCAGGAGATCAACGAGGAGTGGTTATCAGATAAGTCTCGCTTCGCCTGCGATGGGTTGAAGAGACAGCGACTGGTGACTCCGATGATAGCCGACAGTCGCGGTAACCTAACTCCTGTAGAATGGGAGGAGGCGATTGTAGCAGCCGCGAGGGCTTTGCGAGACTGCCCACCTAACAAGGTAATGGCCATTATCTTGTTTAATTGATAAAGTATTATTTTTGTAATTTCTTTAGTTAGCGTCATAGTTGTTATAAAAATCATTCACATAGGTAAAAGGGCTTAATCAGACATTATATCCAGGACACCAATAAAGTAAAGAACGTAAATTTGGGATGTCGTTCCCGGATGTACGCACATGTGAAAATTCTTAAACCGCTGAACTATTCTGGACTGCAAAGAATATAGCAAAGCATAAAAAAGCTGGGCAAAGTTTGTTGGACAGATGGCTTTTGAATTCCCAAGGTAACCGGAAAAACCCGGTTAAGTGAGTCGCAGAGAGTCTAATATCTTTGTTGAATTCTCGATCGCATTTGTGTACCTTATTGATTTGATCGTCGTCTTCGTTTCACTCGATGGCTGGCAGCATTCATCCCAATCTCTCTGTGTTCTTGTACCTATTGAGGTATCGACTGAAACTGCATTTTCTGGTACTGAGTAACTATTTGAACACCATGGGAATTAAACAGCCATCGGTCCTCTATACTATCTGCCCGCCTATTGTCACTTGTGCTTTTCGCTTTGTTCGCACTGTTCACTCTTTGTGCTCTAGGAATCCTCATTTATAATTTGATCATGTAGGGATACTTCGAGCTTGAAACTCCATCGCCAGCTCGAGTGGCCCTTATCTGGTAAACGACCAAGTTTAGTGAACTTATTGATCGATAAGGGCTTGATGTTTTTTTCGATAAATCTGCAAATCCATCTTATACTACCGTTACTTTCGAAGCTATTGGCAGTAGCCGGAGAACTAGCGGACGCAGAATCTCTGGTAGCACTCAAAGACCTCGTGAACCGACTCGGCTCAGAGAACGCTTGCACTGAACAGTACTTCCCGCTAGAAGGCGCCGGTACCGATCTGCGCTCTTCTTATGTATTGAATACGAAGATTGCAAGTGAGTGATATTTAACAGTTATTATTCAACATGTTTAGATATGTGACACATCTGTAAGGTTCTAACATTTATTTTGTATGTAATACAATCTAGTGTCTTTATGTGATAGACAAAGGCTACATGTTTCCGCACAAGGTTTTTTTGTCTTTTGGGTACGATACCAGAATGTTTGTGTAACTTTGCGCTAGGGGTCAATAAGTAAAAAATATATCCGCAAGTTTTTATAATATTTGGTTACCCGTATCATAAATTGAACAAATTACGCCATACGCATTGGCGCATTAAGTAAAGGTCAAAAGTAATACATCTTTTACTGACTTTTATCGAAATCAATATTAACGAAAAAAATTTTAATTTTGATAGCTACTGTACTTCATCGTATTTAAGAGAAAACAGAGTTTTTATGCAATTTACGTCTCTGTTATTGAAAATATCGGCGTCACATTGTTATTTTAAATGCATATCTATATTTGTTCAAAGACGTGGAAGATGCCGACTTCGTACTCCTCATCGGCACGAACGTGCGCTTTGAGGCGCCTCTTCTGAACGCGCGTATCCGCAAAGCATTCATACACAAGGAGACCGACATAGCTTCGATTGGACCTAAAGTTGACCTCACCTACGAATATATTGTACGTATTATTATTTCCCAATTTATTATTTATCATCGATCAACTAACTATTATTTCAACCTATGAAAATTAAGTCGTATCGTTAATGCGTTACGGTTGGTTTTTGTGAAATAGTTGCAGTACCTATACAATTTATGTATACCTACGATAGTGTTCGCTTGTTTCTAATTTAAATAAGCTTAAATCTAGTATTAGTTGATCGATATCTATAATGGATTAACTATAAATATATTAAACCCTTTACAGGTTTTTGTGTTTGAAGCAAATTTATAGATAATTTAGTTTTATTTTTACGTACGCCATGTTTTTAAATTAAAAGTTAAAGCAATACCAAATATCGACTACCACCCTGGCACTATGAATTTAAATAGAAGTCCCGGGTTTGATTCCTGGCAATTTGGGAATTTATAATTTCAGAATTTTCTCTGGTTTGGTCTGGCTAGTTACCACCCTACCGACAAAGAAGTGCCGCTAAGCGATTGAGTGTTCCGGTGTCGCGTAAAAATATAAGGGATATGATATACCTACCATGATCCCTAAAAGGTTAGCTCGTTACCAGTGGTGTGCACTTCATATAAGCACAAAAGCACTGCCTACCCTAAAAAATTTGTATGACTCATAAAGGAGAGGAATTTTTCCATTTCATGCCATCTTTCTTCTTTATGCATACCCTGGTCAAAAACCCTGTGCACGCCACTGCTCGTTACGATCTTATACTGCATCATCACTAACCAATGCAATTCAAAAATTCTAAATTCATTTATTTCAAGTAGGCCTAATTAATAAGCACTTATGAAACGTCAAGTCTGTTTGTAGTGACTCTACCAATGAAGGGCTAACTTGTAGTCGATTAAAAAAAAAATAGAATATTTTAGTTTTTTTTTTGCAATCTGACTATCCATTAGGTAGGTAACAAATGTTTATCAAAACTTTTATCTTTTACAATAGCATGTAGGTGACTCTGCTTCCATCGTCAAAGACTTCGCGACCGGTTCGTCTTCACACGAAGCTCTCAAGAGGCTTGAGAGCGCGAAACGTCCCGTTGTTATCATCGGAGCTGATCAACTCAAGACGCCCGAAGGCCCAGCTTTACTGGCTTACACGCAGGAACTTGCCCTACGATTACAGGACAAATTGGCTGATAAGGAATGGAAGGTGTGTGCCCAATTATTTAAAATTACAAATACCTTACTTGGAATATGTTTGTGCGATGAACATTTGTTTTTTAGTGTCTTGGTGTTTATATGTATTTTATCAGTATTTATGTATATTAAAAATAAAAAAAAATATATATACATCAGTCATCTTAGCACCCATAACACAAGCTACGCTTACTTTAGGGCTAGATGGCGGTGTGTGTATTGTCGTAGTAGATTTATTTATTTACCTAGAGGCGCTGGTGGATCTCCAAATCAGTTTTCCACTATTTATTATCGTCATCATTGTCAACTCAATACCGGCTCACTACAGGGCACGGGTCTCCTCCCACAATGAGAAGGGGTTAAGTTCTTACTCCACTACGCTGGTCCAGTCTTCACACCTTTGAGAACATTACCTAGAACTCTCAGGTATACAGGTTTCCTCACGATGTTTTCCTTCACCGTCGAAGCAAGTGATATTTTAATTGCTTAAAACGCACATTACTTAGAAAAGTTAGAGGTGCGTGCCGGGATTCGAACTCGCTCCCCCGAAAGTGAAGTCGAAGTCGAACCCGCTGGGCTAGGTGATATTTAATTTCTTAAAATGCAGAAAACTCCGAAAGCGTGAATTCGGTCCCCCTGAAAGGAAGGCCGATGGGTTAGTTTCCGTAATATCCTTTACCAACTAGAGAAGTGGCCTGCGCCTATTATTGGTAATTAATAAAGTTGATGTCGTGGATAAAGACCAAAAAGAAAGCAGGCCCCGAAATAAGACCTTGGTTGACACCCATTAAACGACACTGACTGTGAAAACCAAACTTTCTGACATAAGCAATGTAATCTGTGCCGTGTTCGCATAACAACATGCCACTAGTCGAAGATGAGAACGTTTTTATAATTTAACAGTTCACAAAACACCTTTTAATTATATTTTTTATAGCGGAAAAAAAAACCTCAGAATATGGCGAATAAAAATGAAACATTTCGTTTTATGCAATTTCTCGTCAATTATGTTACCATGCAATTGTGGCTTCCCCAGAACAGGGTTTTTATCCTTCAGCTTTAATTATTCTTAAATTGAGGTAAATATTTTCTTACCTATTAAAGGTACTGAACGTACTGCAACGAACAGCGTCACAAGTGGCTGCGTTAGACATCGGATACACACCGGGCGTGGGCAAATACCTGCAAGATGGGCCCAAGGTAGTGTTTCTACTGGGAGCCGATGCGGGAGTGGTTACGAGGGAGGCGCTACCTAAAGACTGCGTTGTTATTTACCAAGGTTTGTAATAATAAAATTAAAAAAATAAATCAAAAAAATCATATTTTTTTAGGTCTGAACCATATTTTAACAGTCTATACTAATATTATGAAACTTAAGCTTAATTTGCTATACTCCGCGAAAAGCAGGAGAATCTATATGGATTTTCTTATGTAATTTATAATTTCTTCACTCCTTATAATCCACACCAAACAGATCTTCGGCAATGTATCCTCTACGCACGTTTCGCTTCGAAACCGGAGCAACCTCAGGAGATGTTGACTTTACAATGAATTGTTAACAATTATATAGCAAATTAAGCTTAATTTTTATAATACATCATCGATTTGCGCAAAGTTACGCTTGTGTCTGTTTGTTACCTGTGCAAGGTTCACATAAAACAACAGATTACCATATCTTGCCAATATTTAGCGTATAGAAAACTTGCATCCTGGAGAAGGACACAGGGAACTTTTGATTTTCCCCGATCAAAACTCTCAAATATTTATCAGAGATGAACTTCGTTCTACGAGGAAGTTAATCTTGAAGGTGCCTGGTCACAAATCCTTCTTCTTCAAGAGATCATTTACGGTTCAGGCTATTAATATATGGAATGCCCTGCCGTTAGATATCCGTGAGGCACACTCTATTGGACCTTTAAGGAACGTCAATAGATATTGAAGTTTCTTGAAGGTCCCCATAGATTGTGCTCTGAATAGATCTAATAGTAATATATTAAAATATTCTTACGCCTTTTGTTGCCTGGAAGAAATCGCTATGTAGCGATAAGCATGAATTAATTAATTCATTCGAAGTCCCAATTTTCATCAAAACCTTTACGGTATCAATGTACCAGGGCATCATGGAGACGCGGGAGCAGCGATCGCTGACATCGTGTTACCGGGTGCTGCATACACGGAGAAGAGGGGCACTTTCGTTAACGCGGAGGGCAGAGCGCAACAGACGTTGCCCGCGGTCACTCCCCCGGGCAAGGCACGTGAAGACTGGAAGATTATCAGGTATATAGTCATTTTATTATTATTCATCATCATCACATCAACAGATAGACGTCCACTGCTGGACAGAGGTCTTTTGTAGGGAGTTCCAAATTCCACGGTTCTGTGCCGCTTGGATCCAGCGGCTACCTGCGACGCGCTTAATGTCGTCTGTCCACCTCGTTGGGGGTCGACCAATGCTGCGCTTACCAGTTCGGGGCTGCCATTCCAGCATTCCTTGGGACCCCAACGTCCATCCTTTCTCCGAACTATGTGCCCGATTGCCACTCCAGCTTCGCGACTCGTTGAGCTTTGTCGGTAACTCTGGTTCTTCTACGAATCGCCACATTACTAATTCATAGCTGTCTCCATCACCATTATTATTATTATTTATTATTTATTTCTTACAATCATAAGAAGGTATACATAGGTGATTTGATGTCCTGAAACTCCATTGAGTTTGTATGGACATTGCACAATACCCTAATGTTAAACAAAATTTTAAAATTTATGCGGGTAGGTGAACAAATACGCCGCCAGCAGGTCGAGATACCGCATCGTAGAATGCAATCCCACCGCCAGCTGACAAGCGGCGCATAGGCATATACAGGTTGCTTCCAGAATACGTTTTTAATATTCTTCCAATATCTTGAAACACTTTTTGAAAACATTTCAGTCATATTTTACTATGTGTTTTTTGGATTAGTCCCCTCCCACAAAACACAGCGTGGTGGACTAAAGGCTAAACCCTTCCCGGGTTTAGCCCTTAGTCCACCACGCTGGCTAATTGTGGATTGGTGAACTTAACACGCCTTTGAGAACATTATAGAGGCATGCAGGTTTACTCACGATGTTTTCCTTTACGGTTGGAGCAAGTGATGTTTTAATTACTTCGAACACACATCATTTAGAAAAGTTAGGCGTGCTGGGATTCGAACTCGGCCACCCGAAAATAAAGCCGATGTCCTAAAAGTGAAGTCGACCACTGATCTGCTATTATAAATAAAGTTTTTATGTTTTTTTTCTTTAGGGCGTTATCAGAAGTATGCGGGGAGAGATTGCCGTACGACACTCTGGACGATGTCCGTGATCGGCTCGGCGAAGTGAGTCCAACGCTGGTGAGCTACGGTGAAGTGCAGAACAATAACTACTTCGCGCAGGCGCGGGCGCTCGCACAGGTTAAAAAAATCTACTAAAGTTTACTTTTCTTTTTGCTTATATCTGGGCATCAGCACGTGTGAAACAGGCTTAACACTAGCGCCTCAGAGTGTCTTGTGTGAGATTTTCCACCTACGCTTACTTAGTCGTTCGCGTCATATGGTATGGAATGGAATCTAAAGAGCGTGTTTTAGTTATGCTACTGTTTTCCAGTAGATTTGCTTGCTCGACGAGTCCTTATCGAGGATGGAAATACTTGAACATTTAAGTAAAATGTATTATTATTATTATTATTAAATTCTTTATTGCACACACAAAAACAAAATACAAAGAAACACATTTACAAATAAAAAATAATAAAAAACTAATTTAGGTGTGCAAAGGCGGTCTTATCGCTAAAGCGATCTCTCCCAGACAACCTTTGGCGATAGTAGTTTTTGTAAGGAACGGGTTGGTGCGGCAATAAAAATTTCTACCTACATAAAAATATTGCAAACTAAACTACATACATGGTATTAATTCTAATACTACACATATAATTATTATATATAATATATATTGCATATAATTATTATATATAATATATGTATCTTTATTTTTGTAAATTTGCATACAATTAATTATTTAGCTCGGGCATTCTGCTAAAACGTTTGGTTTGAAGTACAGGATTTGCGACTCTAAAACATAAGTCATTAGGTCCATTTTACTTTAACAATAAAGAGATATGCGAAAAGCACTCTAATCTAGGAGCAAATCTATGTACTAAGGCATCTAGTGTAACTAGATCGCGCTCGACCGATTATGTTCTTATTGTTAATATAAATTTCAGAAAAAATGTGACTACAATCATTTGAGCATTAAAAGTAAGAATAATCTCGCAGTGCAATATGCTTCATGAAATTAGTTACGCAATTAAAGAAAATGGCATACCATTTTACAATAAACCACCAGTTTATATCTTGGAGATGTCTCTTAAAAAGGTTCAAAGTTTTTATTAACGTAAACTTATAGAAAAGTCCTATTACAAATAAATAAATAATAAATAAACAAATATATTACGACAATACAAACTTCGCCATCTAGCCCCAAAGTAAGCGTAGCTTGTGTTATGGGTACTAAGATGACTGTTGAATATTTTTATAAATAATATACATAAATACTTAGAATATACATATAAACACCCAGCCACTGAAAAACATTCATGCTCATCACACGATCATTTTTCCAGTTGTGGGAATCGAACCCACGGCCTTGGACTCAGAAAGCAGGATCGCTGCAAACTGCGCCAATCGGCCGTATTATAGTATTAAGGACTACGTCAACGATAAAATGCTTGGGTGTAAATGATTGCTTTAACTAGGTTGCTTCTTTCGTACTTCCGTAGCTTTAGTTTACGCTAGTTTGATTACTTTTACCATTACCATTTCGATCGTTGCAGTCAATGATGGTAGCGGGCTATATACAACCAGACAAACAACACGTTATTTCATTACAGAGCCTTCAAAAGCCAGTGTCCGGTAAATTGGACGTGCAGCTGAAAAAGCTTGAAGACTTCTTCATGACCGACGCCATCAGCCGCGCTTCACCAACTATGGCCAAATGCGTTCAAGCGGTCATCAAACAAAAACAATCGCCCTACTAGGTCAACTTCTAGAAAACAATACACGAATACAAAAACGTATAAGATTTCAATACAAATACTCGATTTATGAACACAAACATTTTAACCATCGATTTTTTATCATAGCTACCTAATAAACAGATATTTATCGTCAGAAATGGATATTGTATCAAATAAAATAAATGAATTTTTCGTTTTAGTTGTTTAGGTAAACTTTTCAGATTAATCATATATAACTGGATACGCAATTTCGAAAAGGGCACATGTCAATTTACAATGTTCAAACTTAGTTTGAAAAACTAATTAGCTTCTAAATTATTGTTACGTTAACATGATTTATTTATACTTAAGAGTTTGAAACATCGTCGCAAGGTTGCCTGCCTTTCGGTATTCTATAGAATATATTACGGAGAGTGTGTCCGAGAACTATTTGATCTAGTTCCCCCCTCGCCTTTTTACCATCGACCGTAAGGATCTGCATCCATACGTGGTCGATATACCGCGGACGCGTACGAAGCGCTTCGGATCTTCGTTTCTGATCCACACCGCTAGGATCTGGAATGTTCTTCCAGCTTCCATTTTCCCCAGTTCCTACAATATGAGTACCGTCAAATCAAGAGTGAATAGGCATCTTCTGGGCAAGCGCGCTCCACCTTAGGCTGCATCATCGCGTACCATCAGGTGTGATTGCAGTCAAGCGCTCGTCTATAAACATAAAAAAAAAAACGGACAGTTGGTCAATTTTTTTTATTTATTTATTTATACACTTTATTTGTACACCACAAATAGGAAATCATAAAATCAAAATCAAAAAAATCATATTTCTAGCCTATAACAGTCCACTGTTGTACTCAAGGCCTTTTCCAATGGGACGGTTTGCCTATAATCACCACGCTGGATAGACGGTGACATTCAACAAGACAAGTCCTTTCTCCGTTATATTCCCTTTTTACATAAATATCTGATGTTAATTGATATTCTTTTTACTTATTTAGATGTTTTTAATATACTAGCTGACCCGTGCAGATTCAAAATAGGTTATTACTGGAAAACACAAATAAAATGACATTATCTAAAAATGAATCCTAGCTAGATCGATTTATCGCCCACGAAACCTTCTGTATACTAAATTTCATGAAAATCGTTAGAGCCGATTCCGAGTTTTTAATTATATATATACAAGAATTGCTTGTTTAAAGATACATGTATTTGGCAAAAGCTGATATTTGCCCTTTTCGAAGTTGGATGTTCTATTTTTATTAACAATGTTAATCTTCAAATGTAAAACTAGCTCCACCTTTATTTCAAGTATTCGTGTTTAATATTAAGCGTTCGTTTATATTATGCTTATAAATATTTTTGTTTAATATACAAATTTGAATATTTAAACAGAAATATTTGTAATTTTAGATATTTTTTAAATCTAAACTTTTTGCCTTTCTGCAATCATTTTTACGATGTGAATACTTCAGATATGCACTAGGTACGGTCGCGCGTACATTCCTAATCTATTACTTATTTAAATCTTATATAAACATTAATGCGTTCGACTGTACACTAGTTGTCACAATCAAGTTTTTCATTCTGTATTCAAATCAAGGTGATTTTGCTTTTAACTAGACTTTGATAGATAATTAACGGAAAATGGGATTTTATTGCCTTGGAAGTAGTAACAGAAAACTATTCCTATCAGTTGATGATGATTATTTGTGATTGATTCACGAAGAAGACTATACGGAAACATGGACAGTGAACATTGAAGCTTATAATAAGGCTGTTATGGTTAAAACATAAACTTCTACACAAACGCCAGCGATATGTCATTAACGATGTAAAAAAAACTGACATTACTGAGTGTGAGAGAAAAGGATAGAGATAATAACTGCTACTTCTGTCTCACGCGAATTACGTATAAGTTTTACCTTAGTGCCCGTAGACCAAAATCTACGAACTGTACGTTGCTGCCAGTGTTTCGGAGCAAAGAGTGGCTAGTGAAGAAGAGAAACGTGGTCGCTAACGTATGGGTCTCAGTCACTCATCGTACGATGGAAAGAGCTATGCTCCGAGTATCTCTGCGTGAGCAAATCAGTAGAAAGGAGATACGTAGAAGATCCAGAGTTACCGACCCAACGTGTTGTCAGTGATGGCTAACTATGGGGTCAGTCACTCAGCGGGTGATGGAGAGACCTCCAAGTATCTCTGCGTGATCAAATCAGTAATACGTAGAAGAACCATAGTTACCGACAAAGCTTTACTAGTCGTTTAGCTGAAGTGGCAATGAGCACATAGCTCGGAGAATCAATGGATGTTAGGGTCCCAACGTGTTGGAATGGCGACTGGTAAACGCAGCGTTGGTAGATCCCCGACGAGTTGGACAGATGACATCAAACGAGTCGTAGAGAGCCGCTGGGCTCAAGCGGCACAAGACCATGGTATTTGGAACTCCCTACTAAAGATCTATTTCTAGCAGTGGACGTCCATTGGTTGACCTTATGACAACTATGTTGAATAATCTGTAAAGTTATTTGAGTCGAAGTTACATTCAAAAGCAAAATTGCCCAAGTTGACTGTTATTTATTGTAAGCCTAGCAATTTTATCCGCTATTCTAATTTAATCAAATATTTAAAAAAAAAAAAACTATAATCAGTAGAATCATTGGAATGTAATTGCCTCGTATTCGACGAAGAAATAAGGATGTAAGGACAGGTATTGTAAATAAGTGATTAGTATAAAATAAAATGTAGTATAATGATTGTCGAAAAGTGCCTTTTATTTTTACACACAAAAACTATTTTTAAAATAGTTAATTAATAAATAAGTTAATGATAGTTAGAAACTGGAAGTGATTTTGGATCCAACAGTTTAATCTTCGTATGCAACTATGCGTAATTAGCCATTTTAACTTTCGTGCTGTCACACCCATACACACACGACAACTCTCCTATAAAAAAATAGCACTGTATTTATTTAAACAACTTTATTGCATAATAAAGGAAACACACACAGGAACACTTAGTTGTTAAAATTACCTTCATAACTTAACAGTTGCATAAATAATTACCTTCTTATCTTATATATTAAACTTATCGAATTAGGTTTCTAACAAAAGTGGCCTGTACGTGACCTTTGAACATTGATGGAACTCCGGTTCGGTTCGGTTTTCTTCTTGTTGAGAAAACTATGTGATGAAAACAACCCCATCAAAACCTCCTGCTGCAATGCCGGTTTTGCTGGTTTAAGCCATGATCACAGTGCCCCTTTGTAGCCTATGATCATCACCTGCAGCCTAGAAATGACCTGGGCACAGATGTCCTGTCTCAAAGAGATGGTTTGAGACCCATGTTGTTCCCATTTTGGCTGCCGGGATTTAAACGTTATGTCATGCTATACCTAAGCGATAATGACTGGGGTCGACAGCTTAACGTGTTCTATGCACGAAGGTGCATTAAGCAGATGGCCCACTTGTTTAGTGGAAAACTATCGCTTGTAAACAGAACAACACTTCGCAGGGCACGCGAGGAACACGTCCAACAAAGTTCTGCCTTGAGACCATCAAACTGAGGCGTAGGTGTTTAGCCTCACGTGCCTGCAATTACACCGGCAACCTCGCCTTTCAGACCAGATCACAGCAATTTAAAAAAAAAAAAAAAAATCCTCGATCGCAGGTATACAATAAAATTAATAATATTAATTTAATTCCTCATTGTTACCTCAATAATTGTCGACCATAGCAACTATTTGCAAAAATTTGGTCTTTGCCTATCTTAATAGCGTCGGCTGAGTTTTCTTGTTTCTCTTGTTGAACCATATTTTTTTTACTTTTTCTTTTAGTTTAGCATGGTCCATTATCTTTTGTTTCTTGAACTGATAGACCTGCCCCTGCGATACAAACGTATTTATTACTTTATTTACGGATAACAGGCATAATATTTCTTATGTAGGTATGTATAGTATGTCTCCGGGATTGTATGAAAAGCGGTAATTTACGCGCTGGCCACGGGACGCGCTACGCTACCTGCGACGCAATTAGCGGCTGATAGAAATGTTTGGAAATATACCAATGTGGCATTCGAGAGTCGCGACTTGTCCCGTGGTCTGCAAGTTTCGAGAGAGGTATAGGTAAGCGGATAAAGTTTTAATTGAAAACACATGATACCTCTAAAACCATCATCTGTTAAAGGTTCGGCGATAGCCCCAGCAGTGATAGACCACTGGGTAGGACTTCGACTTCACTTTCGGGGGCCGAGTTCGAATCCCAGCATGCCCCTCTAACTTTTCTAAGCTATGTGCGTTTTAAGCAATAAAAATATCAATTGCTTTAGCGGTGAAGGAAAACATCGAAAGGAAACCTGCATGCCTGAGAATTCTCCATTATGTTCTCAAAAGTGTGTGGAGTCCACCAATCCGCAGTGGGCCAGCGTGGTAAATTACGGCAGTAATTGCCCGGTAATGGGTCGATATGATGATGATGATGATGAATCAAGGTTCTAGATACGAACTTCTTGTCTACTCCCTTGTAATTCTGGTAGGTACCTACTGACTATAGCCAGGTGCAACGATAGAGCTCGCGTATATTCTATTCATGTCAAAATTATTCTATCCCCAAACGAGCTCTGTCACAAAAAGCGCTACTACTACTAGATTGATAATATTGATTACCAATTTAATAGTTTTTATTTTATTTCAAGGTTGTTGGAAACAACATAAAAATACCTAAATAGTAAATTGATTAACCTGAACTATATCTGGCCAACGTTGTATCCAATTCTGTGACTGTTCATTTAGAGATTTAATATATTCTTCCCTTTTGTGGTCAATAGTTTTGGAACAACGCTTCCTTGTTAGTTTATCCCATTCCGATTTGTGTAAAACTAAGTAAGTGCGACGACCTATAATAATCTCAAAAAATATCTCGAATTATTTTCTTGTTTTAAGTAGGTAATTGTAACCATAAATTTATTTTTTAAGACATCTATGTGGCCACGAACCATTTTGAATATGTTTAAAGCATTCGACGACCATCGACGATCCATGGCATAGCGGAGAACGCTGGTGGAATTTAAAAATCAGGAATTATAAATTCCTAGAATTCACAATTTATAAAAATTCTCCCTACCGGCTAAGACCGGCCGCACAGTGTAAGTGAGTAAGGTAACAAATAAACAAAACGAATACTCTTCAGCTTTATTATTAGTAAAAAATATAAAAATAATAAATATACTACTAAAATATACACAGCGCCATCTAGCTCAAATGTGGGCTAGATGCTAACTGGTGTTATGGTAGGTCCTTTTATGAATATAATGTACATGAAGACTTAGAAAATTAGCTTAACTTAGCTTCTGCCCGCGACTTCGTCTGCGTGGACTTCAGAATTGTTCCTAAAGCTTCGTCCGTTAACAATTTTTAATCCTACCACGGGAACTATTTGAGAGATCGGTAAAGAAAGTACATGTCCTTTTCCATAGCATAGATGACATGCATACCAAATTTCAAAGTTGTCTGCCCGCAGCTTAATAATAATAACGTTTATTTCGGATAAAATTCCATAGCTTGTAATAATTATCTTATTTACAATTTTTTTTAGTTTAGCTCGTAAACAACTTTCAAATTTCCCTCGGGAATTACTTAAGTATTTGGGATAAAAGTACCCAATGTTCTTTTCCATGCCAAAGGCTACATGCATGCCAAATTTTAGCCGTTTTTGCGAGATTAAGTGACAAACATCCACACTTTCACATTTATAATATTTTATATATATATAAGATAGACCAGACAATGAAAAACATTCATGTTCATCACACAAACATTTTCCAATTGTGGGAATTGAACCCACCGGCTAAGACTCGCTGCCAACTGTGCCAATCGGCCGACAAACAAGTATAGACGGCATATATAATATGTATACTGTATATAGATATAAGACCTTCGCTCGTACACAAACGAGCTGCTTATAATTAAATAGCGATATAGTAAATGGTGTGAAGCGAGATCGAAAAGATCCTCGGCCCGTTTCAGGCGCACCCGAACTCATCCGTCAATGTCGCGGCCCGTGGGTACTCCGTAACTTACTGTATATTTTTGCATAAAAATACATTTTACTATGCTGAAGCGGTTGGGGAAGATAAATAGTCCAATATGTTACAATTTTGAGATAAAAACTGAATTAAATTACAATTTTCTTTTTACTCTTTTCTTTGTGTTTTTATAAACGTTCCATGCATTGGAAGGGAATATTTTAATGGTAGTGACTGATGATGACATTATATAGGTGGTTGTAGATGCAATAACGGTGCACCACCAAGTGGAGTTTGTTTGTTTTGGACATCACATGCCTTTGAGAAAATTACTCAGGCATACAGGGTCCTTTCGCAAGCAAGTAAGCAAGCTTGTGCTATTAAATTGCTAAAAAGTCCCAAAAATTAAAAGGTGTGTGCAAACTTGTGGGCATGATTGATATCAATACTTAGGTATCCAAATATGGTGATAGTATTGTCTGTGTAGCACACTACGTAGACTGCCGAGTCGTAGACGTAGACACTAAGATGAACATCTGATTTAGATAATTATTTTCAAAAGATAAGTGGTGCTGTCGTCAAGATCTAGATTTATTTAAACTAGCGGAACTTCGCGACTTCGTTCGCGTATGAGTCAATCGAGAAGCTAGAATAGATCTGATGCTAACATCATAATCATCGTGGCTAGCTATGTATCTACTATTATTTTACGTGGTATAAGAGAGTTAGTAAGTGTCATTATTACAGTTGATACATACATACATCCATCCTCACAAACTTTCGCATTTATAATATTAGTAGGATTAATATTATAGGTTGTCCCATACGCCTTGCGACTTGCTGTTAGTTGCGAAGAGTTATGTCCTTTATCTCTCTCTCTCTCTTTTTCAGATATGCATATAAATTAGAAAATACATGGTTGATAGTATACACTTTCAAATAAAAAACGAATTATTAAAATCGGTTCGAGTTTAACGGAGGTATGAAGTAAAATTTATAATTTTTTTTATCACAGTTTCCGGAGGAATCTTGTTGTTTGTCGGTATAAAAAGTATCCTATATGTTGACTCGGAATATCAGCTTCCACTATACCGAATTTTATTTAAATCCGTTCAGTAGTTTTCACGTGATGCCCGGACAGACAGACAGACAGACAAAAATTAAATAAAAATCTGTTTTGGACTCAGTATCGATTATAAAGGATCCCCCGGTAAACAAATTCAAAATATATTAAATGTACAGAAATCTTCCAGTTACAGTTTTTAGCTCTCCTTTTCACTATTACACTTTTATTGGCTTTGAAGTGTGTCCATATGATCTGAACGAAGTGTTCCCCACGGAAGCACTTGACGAATCAGCAGGTAGCTGACCCTCACTAATAAGCTGATTCTAAGACCAAGGTTTATTCTTTCTAATGGTTGTAGATATAGGATAAAACATATCATGAATCCGTGGCTTTATCAAGGCATACAAATACAAGTTTGTAAACTTTTGATTTATTTTGATATGATATGAAAAAAATTCTGTCTCTTAATAATGATATTATGATTTAGATGCTCGATAGCAGAACTCACCACTCAATCCAATACAGATTAATTGACGAGAAGCAAGGGTAGCGAAATTTAGGAACCTATACAAAGATTTGTTCCACAAATTACCTATATGTTTTCTAATATTGGGTATATAATTTGCGTCTCCAACGTCTTTGAGGAATTACTGTATTAAATAAAAATATAGTTCAGTTATTAGTTAATAAACATACTCATAGTTTATGTTAATCCTTTTGACGTGACAACGTCTTATAAATTGGTTTGCCGCGTGACACTTCAAGAAACTGCGTTACGCTCCGCTCACGTTATGCGCTCACAATGAGAGCGAGTGAGAGGCACGCGTCCCTTCCACTCGGGCATGGTTAGCCCGCCTAAGAGCCTAAGAGAGAGACAGACATAAAAAGTGAAAGGCACGCGTCCCTTTGTAGTAAACGCTGTTTCATTGTACGCAAATGTATTGCAAGTTATTGTATGTATATTTGTATATAAATACGTATGTATGTGTAAAGGTAAAAATAAATTTTTTTTAATATGAAATTCAGTGCGAGATTCTTTGTATAAATTAATGTTTTAAATATAATTCTTTGTATAAATAAATGTTTTAAATTGTTACTATTATTTCATCCTTCTTCCTACTATACGAATGAATATTCACATTAAAATTATTTTACCACTCAAAGTCGTTGTCACGTAAAACTTTCGCCCGTATACCGACTTTACAGGCAACCAATTTTTTTATACATGGTAATATTAGGAACAGATCACATAGACTAATAATTAACTATCACTGATCACCGACCTATTTTTGTACCTTTAAAGACAAGGCGAAGACAATTACAGAAATTGGTGCCCTGATCAGTTTTCATATTTGCCGTATATTTTCAACTTGGCGTCGAACATTTTTTACCGCCATTACAGTGTCGCAAAGGAGACGTATTTTAACTTAAATCCGCTATCAATTACATCAAACTGAACGCGCACCAAGAACCGATACGAACTTTTTCGACGTAAAGTGAAATTTATAGTTTTTTGACTTCCAGCTTCCAGCTTCCGCAGACTGCTGCCTTGGTTCGCTATAAATAGTTGCTGATAACTGAAATTGAGAATTATGTGTGTATGCCGCAGTCAAGCTCCGAAACGTCGTTCTATCCAGATTTACTTAGGCAATATTCCTCGAGAGTAAAGTTGAGAAGGTTAAGCGAAGAAGGCACTACTGAGCGAACTAACTGAGTTTGACCAGTCAATCCGATGATTTCTGGCCGGGTTGGGTTGGAGCGACTATATCCTTAATTTCAATAGTTTGCTGTTAGAACGAAAAATTCAAAAACGATTTCATAATTTGTAACTTCTTCTACCTTTAAGTATAGATTGGCGGCCGATTGGCGCGGTAGGCAGCCGTTTTTTGAGTTATAGGCTTCGGGTTTGATTTCCACAATTTAAAAATGGCGCAGTGGGCAGCAACCCTGCTTTCTGAGTCAAGGCCGTGGGTTCGAATCCCACAACTGGATAAAGTTTGTGAATATTTTTCAGTATCTGGGTGTTGATATGTAAATTCTAAGTATATTATTCATAAAAATATTCAACAGTCATCTTAGTTCCCATAACACAAGCTACGCTTACTTTGGGGCTAGATGGCGATGTGTCTATTGTCGTAGTACCTACATATATTTATTGATATATTTATATTTATTATTAATATAAACTATTCAGCTTCATTTTTGTGCCTTTTGGAGTAGAGACTTTGGGACCGTGGGGTCCGGAGGCACGAGATCTTTTCAAAGAACTATCGAAAAGGGTTATCGAGTCTACCGGTGATCCTAGAGCGGGCAGTTACCTTGGTCAACGAATTAGTTTGACCATCCAAATAAATGCTGCCAGCATCTTAGGAACTGTGCCTCGCTGCGGTGGTCTCGAAGACGTTTTAGATTTTATTTAGTTTTAAATAATTTATTTTAGGTTATAATTATAAAACAAATATTTTAAAGAATAAATAAATGCTAATTAATATTAATGAAAATTTTCAAAAATTCAAAAATAGTATCGTATTATATTTATGTATTCAATTGTACTTAAATCCAAAATTTGGTATTTGTCTAAGGCAGGACTTCCCAACGTAGGCGTAGAGAGATCTTGAGGATGAAGTGTTCTTTTTACTCTTTTCTTTGTGCTTTTATGAACAATCCATGCATTGGAAGGGAATGTTATAAAGGTACTGATGATGACATTATATAGATGGTTGTAGATGCAGTTATGGTGCAACACGCAAATGCGGTTTAATAGATGTCACATGCCTTCGATAACATTATGAAGGACTCTCAGTAGTATTTTATTGCTTAAAACGCACTTAACTCCTAAACATGTAGCATATTACGTAAACTGCCCAAGACGTGAGATGACGTGATAGACGTTAAAAGAGAACATCGGAGCATAAATAAAGCAGTGAAGTGTCGGGAGAACTTCTCAACCTTTAACGTCCCAGCAGCAATATTTTGTAGAAGGTTATGAGGAATTCACATTTCGCTATAATGACTTAGATATCATTACAAAACTACAGAAAAAATAAAAACCGATCTAGTTAAACAACTAAGAAGCATATAGGAGTGAGTATACAGCTTCTCTGCATTATTAAGAAATATATTAAGAGCTATTTTACGTATGATGTAGGCCTATGGAAAAATTACCCTGAAAAGTTTCAGGTGTAAAGCCTAAGCTGTAAAGAAAAAAATATAAGGAATATATTTTTAATGAGACCACACAGGATTTCGATGCATATTATCCGCAAAGACTTTAACACTTCACTGATCGGTTACATCTGTGCTCCGTTTAAATTAAAAGTAATTTTCTTATGCAGAATTAATTAATGACTAACCAGCTCAATAGGGTTCATCAAGCGGAAGCTACAGAAAGGGACAGCAAGACACGGGCAGGCGTTTGGTAAAAAGGGATGACAGATACAGCTTGAAGTTGAATGAATTTATACCGGTCCATTTAGTAACGCGTCAATTTGGCGCGAGTAAGGTTGTGAGTGAGAACGGATAGTGCACTCCGACGTCACATAAAAAGCCCGCGAATCGCGTCGACTTTACCGAAATCGTTTAAAAACTGAATTAAAGTGTTAATTTTTAAATGCGTTTTACAAAACTTTTTTTATGAATACCTATTACAATTAAAGTTTTTTAGTGATTTGTGTTGAAGTGGTGATATTTATCAAGAAGTTTAAGAGGAATATAGGTAAATAATAATAAAGATAAGACATCCGGGGTGTGCTTTGAAGTGATATATCAGAGTGAGATGAGCTCGGCCAAAAATAGCCAAGATATTAGAAATACGGTCCGTGAATGTTTTCTTTGCTATGAGTATCTGAAATGTAGAGCAAATTGATAATAACTATAACTTCCTTATTATTAATTATACATGGCAACATTGTTAATATTGGTGTTAAGAAAAAATGTGACTGCAATAATTTAAACATTAGAAGTAAGAATAAACTTACAGTGCAATATACTAGGTTACATAAAATGCATAATTCGTTTAAAGGAAATTGCATACAATTCTACAATAAACTACCAATTGACATCTTGGAGGAAAGTTCAAAGTTTGTATTAAACGTAAGCTTTATAGAAAAGTCCTATTATAGTATAAAGGACTACGTAATCGATAAAAAAGCTTGGGTGTAAAATATTGCTCTAACCAGGTTGCTCTTCTAATAATTTAAAATGACATTGTGAGATGGTGATAACAAAAAAAAAAAAAAACACCCGGCTAAGTTTGTTGTGGGCTTCTTCTTAGACCAGGACGCGTTTGGAACCCTCGTAGCTTTAGTTATAAGTTTACGAATGTGGTTATCGCCATCATCTCACTGTGTAATTCTTATGTACGCATCAAAAGTGCCACCTATGGGCCTACTTGAATAAAGATATTTTTGACTTTGACTTTGACTTTGGTTAGTACGTAGCTATCTATCGACGTACTACAATATAGACGATAGTAGATGGTAGTATAGATAGTAGGGTAAAATTTACTATAAGTAGAGTTCGCGAGCGTTTAATTATAAATGAGCATCTCTTCTAATTTTTAGCGAGGCACATAAAGTTTTGTAACAATGCGTATTTATATAGATAGTTAGAAAGAATCTTTCAAATCCAAATTCAAATTCAAATTCATTTATTTCAAGTAGGCCTACTTTATAAGCACTTTTGAAACGTCAAGTATGTATGTTTGTAGTGACTCTACCACCGGTTCGGAAAGCAGATTCTACCGAGAAGAGCCGGCAAGAAACTCAGTAGTTGCTCTTTTCCAACATCAACATTTACAATCATTTTGCTATCTTGCGGGAGATGAGAGCGAGGCTAGCCAGCCTAAAAAATACTATACATTTGATGAATTCCTCAATGACAAGGTAGATCAGCCGATCTACCTTGTCATTGAGGAATTCATCAAATGTATAGTAATCTACAAAACTAGTTAGTATAATACATACGCGTATATACAGGGTAGCCTAGTACCTGGTTGCAAAACTTGTAGAATTATTCAAATATCTAATCAGCTATATGCTTTCGCTGCTCTTAAAAATCATTGGAGAGCTATACATTTTTAGGAAATTAAAAAGTATTGTACTAATCAAATATTATTAAAGTAACAGGCACCAAACATTTATTAGTAGGTTTTATTAGGTGGGCAATGGGCAAAATTATTGATCCATTTTTATAATATACTAGATGTTCCCTGCGGCTCCGCCCGCGTAATTTTGGGAGGCAGCGTATTGCTTCATTGTCTTCACCTATACCTATAGTCATATTTGAGATTTTTTCACAAATATTTTTTTTATTACGTAATTTTTTTTTTCAATGATAAGTATACTATGTTATTTCTAATAAATACCTCCAAGAATATGTATAAAAAGTATCATGAAGATCGGTTCAGTAGTTTTCGCGTGAAAGCGTAACAAACAAACTTAAAAAAAGAAATAAATTAAGAGCTATTTTACGTATGATGTAGGCCTATGGAAAAATTACCCTGAAAAGTTTCAGGTGTAAAGCCTAAGCTGTAAAGAAAAAAATATAAGGAATATATTTTTAATGAGACCACACAGGATTTCGATGCATATTATCCGCAAAGACTTTAACACTTCACTGATGGCCCGCACGGTTACATCTGTGCTCCGTTTAAATTAAAAGTAATTTTCTTATGCAGAATTAATTAATGACTAACCAGCTCAATAGGGTTCATCAAGCGGAAGCTACAGAAAGGGAGGGAATTTTGGGAGGCAGCGTATTGCTTCATTGTCTTCACCTATACCTATAGTCATATTTGAGATTTTTTCACAAATATTTTTTTTATTACGTATTTTTTTTTTTCAATGATAAGTATACTATGTTATTTCTAATACCTCCAAGAATATGTATAAAAAGTATCATGAAGATCGGTTCAGTAGTTTTCGCGTGAAAGCGTAACAAACAAACTTACATTCACATTTATAATATTAGTAGGGATTCCATTGTTATTTTAAAGAAGCCTAGATAAAACATAGATTTTTTTTTTTTAATTTTATCGCATTTTAGTTACGTTCCAATTAAATTAAAGGAACAGGTTTTTTAAATCAAGGATCCCTTACATATTTTTTCATTTTCAACAAACAATGAAACGGTTTCTCTTAAAAAATTTTTAGATAATAGCTTAAACTGGCTTCCTTAGAAAAAATACTATTCTACTATTTGTCTATCGGTACAAATTAAATTTACAGAGTTAGGGGTTACAAAGCATTAAAAAAAAACAACATTCTCCGTTTTTTTTATTCTACCAGTAATCCTTTGACTGCAATATCCCCAGGTGGTAAATGATGATGCAGCCTAAAATGGTAACCTAACCTGTTAGGGAGTATGGTAGTCATACCCTAATCGGTTTCTACGCGACATCGCACCGGAACACTAAATCGCTTAGCGGGATACGTCTCTAGTGCGGTAACTAGCCACGGCCAAAGCCACCCACCAGACAAAACAACAGTTTGATTATACTGTACCTATATTGAACGGGCTGCCCAAAACAAAACGGAAAGCTGACACGCACTTAACCATTGGTTCCAAAAATCGTGCAGATATCATATATCATTAAAAAAACCAACCAATATTTTTTCATTTTTTTTTTCATCATCATCCTCATCATATCAACCCATTACCGGCCCACTACAGAGCATCCTCCGTATGCAGGTATGCAGGACCCCAAAGGTATGCAAGTTTCCTTGCTATGTTTCCCGTAACCGTTGAAGCCAGTGATATTTCAATTGCTTAAAACGCACATAACTTAGAATAGTTAGACGTGCGTTGTGGGATTCGAACTCGACCCCCCGAAGTGAACTCGAAGAACCCACTGGACCATCACCGCTAATCAACCAATAATCTGTTAAAAATAGTCTGAAGGGAACTATGGACACCGATTTGTACCTATGTGACTTTCTCAGAATAAGTTATTTTAAGAAAAATACATTCACGTTTACAAGTAGATAGGTAATGTTTGCCAGCCAAAAGCAATTTCCGTAGTTGTCCGTGATTTGGTGCACACGGCACACGCTGGGAAAATTTTTGCCCTAACGATTTCCGCAATTTTCCAAGTCACGCTTGATTTATGAGAAAACTTTTGTTTACTTGGTATAGAGCCCTTACTAGCACCGTTAATGTTTGTAAAACGAAGAAGAAGAAACACTATTGCACGTATAACATACAGGCGAAGAAATAGTAAGGAGTATACAGTACACAATGTAGACATGCAAAGGTGGCCTTATTGCTGCAAGCAATCTCTTACAGGCAACCTTTGTAGATAGGACAGCAAGAGAACGAGAACGAAGCTCTTTAGAAAACCTTTATGTATAGCTTCGAAGGTTGATCCATGCGAAAATGAATAGATGCAAAGTATGTGAATTTATATCTATAGCTTCTAATATAAAAATGATTTAAAGAATGTTTTTTATTGAACTTAAAACTTGTTATTTTTATTTAAAAGCCCAATTATAGGAAAGCTATAGGCTATATATTTTTTTAAATTGTAGATCAAATGAAAACCTTAAAGCTACCATTAGCTTTTAGGTTTTCAGTATCAACTCGGTGTTAGGATAAAGGTGCTGAACAACTTTGTACGTTTAGTAATTCGAACCTCCCATTCCTATGTTTACTAAACGAACAAATAAATTTATCAACTTCTACTCTATTGAACATATTCAGAGGCACTAATGAGGTGGGAGGGGCTTAGATAGATTAGGTGGGGGTCAGAAAGGTATAAAAGGCGACACATTTGGCGAATTTTTCACTTAACAATTATTCATTGTAAAGTCAACATCTCCTGATGATGCTCCGGTTTCGGAGCGAAACGTGCGTAGAGGGTATATTGCCGAAGATCTGTTTGGTGTGGGGTATAAGGATTGAAGAAATTATAAATTACACCACACAGATTCTCCTGCTTTTCGCGGAGTATAGCAAATTAAGCTTAATTTTGATAATATATCATGGATTTCCGCAAAGTAACGCCTGCTTCTATCCAATAAACCCTTCTTATTCTGAGTGAAGACCCGTGCCTTGTAGTAAGCCGTTAAATGTGTTGATATCAATTTCTTAGTCACGGTCTGGTCAATAAACTATATCCATGCACAAAATTACGTCAAACTTTTTCTCCGTAGCATCAAACACACTTTTTTGCATTCATAAGATTATTATGAAAATGAATCTATTACATTTTTACTTTACTTTTATCTTGTGTATCTATTCTTCTTTTCAATCACAAATTGGTGACTTCAGCCTCCTAAGACAACATTACAGAGAACTTTCAAGCAACTCTAAAGAAAGTGATATTTAATTGCTTAAAATGCAAACTTCGAGAAACGAAGCGTGTGCCGGGAATCGAATTCGGGCCATCGAAATTAAGACGAAGTCCTAACCATTACGCTATTACCGCAGGAGTATAAATCATCATTATCATCTCTACCACATGACGTCCTCTTCTGGACATAGGCGCTTTTTAGGGATTTCCACTCGCTACGTTTTTTTGCCAATTGTACCCTGTGACTCTCTGCGGCTCGTTTAATGCAGTCTGCCTACTTCAAAGGGGCAAACACTGCGCTTTCCAGTGCTAGATCGCCAGTTCAGCACGTTGAACGCCGACGTTGATCGGTTCTCCGAGCTACGTGCTTTGCCTAGCTTCGCAACTCGTAGAGCTAGGTCGGTAACTTTGATTCTTCTACGGATCTCCTCATTTCTGATTTGATCGCGTAGAGGTATTGCAAGCATTGCTCTCTCCATGGGCCGCTTAATAAATCGGAGCCTACGTATAAGCTCATACGTAGAAACCTTATTTCGGAGTTATTAGTTATCACTAGTAACACGCACTGTTCGAAGAATTGGTTTTCGGTCACTGAGGACGGAGAGAGCCACAGACCCTGAAAACCATACTAAATAATATTTAAAGGATAAACTAATTATAAATATAACTGTTGTAAAAAGAATAGCTGGAAGTAGTAAAAATATAAGCAAAAGTCCATTTGGAGCTGTTTATGTGGAAAGTTGGCCGGCAAAGAGCATTTTCCGTACTTTGTCGTAACTTTGGCGCACATGCTGAGAAATTTCTACCCCCGTGTGATGCATTTCGCAAGTCCCTTTTGATTTATGTTAGAAGTTCTGTTTCGCAAATAAAGAAAGCGAAAAGCGTTAAAATTAAATATTTATGGAGGCTGTATATGAAAGTAGGACATGTTGTTCTTCAGGGCTGGACGGGTCAGCACCGTGTGTGTAGAACAAATGACGAGCTTACCTATCGCAAAATAATTTTGTACTTGGTACAACAAATTGAAGGAAATCGTGTGAATGTACCTAATTTACGTAAATTATCTTTGGCACATAGCCAACTTCATTATATAGGTAAGTTTTGTCAATTGTGTAAATTATGTAGTTTAGCACAAAGGACTCAAATCACAAAATTTTCAATAATTGTACAGATATTGGTACTAAAATTTCCCAAGCCTTTGCTCATAGGAAATGTTAGTACCTACTTTCATTGAGTAAAAACGATCCAACTGGTAACCAAACTTAATAATAAGTAGATATATATATCGTTTTAGTCAATGGTCTTCTCGCGAAAAGGTTTGACCAACATATTAAGAAGCTATCGGTTGCTGGATCAAGAGTCAGATACAGAAGACGACGAGCCAGACGAGCTCTTTCACAAAAAAGCTCATAGTACTAGATACTCCGCTTATGAAAGACAAATTAGATGACAGAGAATTCCACTACAAATTTCCAGTAACAATATCATAGCAATATCCATCTCGTTTGAAGATTTAATATGAAGCAATCTATCTTGCCGCGCGCTTTTAATAAAGTCTGGAGAACTGAAATTGAATAACAATAGTGTAAGGTATACGACTAAGTATGTAACTTTTGTGTACTTTTGGAATAATGGAACGATGTGTTAGTAAAATAATCAATTATAGGCAATTTGTTTATTTACCAGAACAACACAAACATACTTACATACGGAGTAACTTAAAAATTTTGTACTTAATTAGTTTTATTAATATTTAAAATTTCATTTCATTACAGGTTTAACTAAAATTGTAAAATCTAAATTAAACATATTATTTTAATGATTGATTGCTTGTATGTCCTTCCTTCACGCCAAAAGCAATCAATAAATTTGATTTTTGGCATAGAGTTAGCTGAACTTTTTATACGTTACAAAAAATGTTTCCCGAGGGATTAGAAAAACAGTAATAAACGCGGGACGAAGGACGAGGGCGAGAGCTACTAATATCATAAAACGTTAGTTCAACGTAATTTTTTTTTTTTATTAGTCACGCTACTTCGGCGGTAATGGTTCGACTTCTCTTTGGTCGGTTGAAAAGAAGATTATTTTGTTTGTGTTTTTTTATTTTTTTTATTCCACTACAAGTCAGCCCTTGACTGCAATCTTACCTGGTGGGAAGTGATGATGCAGTCTAAGATGCGCAGTCTAAGAGCGGGCGAACCTGGAGTATACCCCTATTTGGTAGTACCCCTAATTGGTATCTACGCGACATCGAGCTGGAACACTAAATCGCTTAGCGGGACATCTTTGTCGGAAAGGTGGTAACTCGTCACGGCTAAAGCCTCCCACGAGACCAGACCAGACAAAACTCAGAAATAATAAATTACCAAATTGCCCCTTCCGGGATTTGAACCAGGGACCTCCTGCTTAAATTCATAGCGCTCACCGCTGCGCCATGGAGGTCGACAAAAGTATTTGTTTATCTTTAGCTGATGAAAGTTTAATTATAATTAGAATGTGAGAGGATATTGCGCTTTAAGGTGCTTCATATGTAATATAAACAATCAAAGTATCACCTTCGTGTACTTGTCGTAAACATTAGGGAGCATTTTTAACCTAACCAAAAAGGAAGTTTAAAAAAGAATCGTTCAGCCAATATAAACGTTTGTTGTTAAAGTTTTATACCTAACTAGCTTTTGCCCGCGGCTTCACTCAAGTTCAATTTTTGATTTGATAAATTTTAACTACAAAGTTTTAAAAAATGTCTTGCTGCTAATAGAAAAATATAAACGTAAATTACTTAAAAAATCTGAAACATTCATATAAATTTTCATGCCCTATTTTATGCCTTTGGAATTTTAAGAATTTGTAAGACACGTATTTCTTTATTTTTTATCGAAAGCCAAGATGTTCGTGGAATTAACTTGATTGAATTGATAAATGAAGGATTTTATAAAAACTTTCACCTCCCATTTTGGGTTGGAATTTTCAAAAATCCTTTCTTAGCGGATAAATATAACAATGTAGGCAGCATTGTAATATTCTGTGTGCAAAATTTCAGCCCGATCCGTCAAGTGGTTATAGCTGTGCGTGTGATCGATCAGTCAGTCAGTCACCTTTGCCTTTTATATATATATAGATATCCCAGTTGAAGAAATAATTTTCGACGCCCTTATAAAACTGTAACCAACGAATTAAATGAAAAAAAAATTAAGTAGTTTCGCACCGTCAAAGTATTCCATGATCATCAGCCTATTAGGTATCAGTCCCAAGACTTTAATCTGCTCTCCGATACACGGCGGAGGGGACTGCCAATTTTCGAACTCCGAGCTGCTACAGAGAATTTTCACAGTAAAACATTATTATAAAGTATTCACTATTTATTTTGAAAAGGGCCCCAATTTCATTTTTGTGTCTTGGCCTTTTTGGTACTTTATAATGTGATAACCTTCGTATGATAATAAGATATTTTAATGTCTGCGTATAGGCTTTTAACAAAAGTGTCAAAATATAGATAAAATTACATAATATAATAGAAAATTAGGTCTGTTTTTGTCTCTTTATTTAGGGTTTAAATATAGTTCGCAATCAATCTAAGATTATGTTGACAAATGTTAAAAGTGTGTTTGTAAATTTCGATCTTAAATTTTCAAGCATTGTTGCAGGTGGAAGGATGTTGAGTAAGCAGTGACGTCATGCAACCATGAGTACGAGAAGCCATAGAACGAAGGTACATCGCGGCTGGTGGAAGTCGAGGCTTATACTAGCAGCGATCACTCTGGCAAGCGCTAACTCTCAGGGTAAGTCTATTCGAGTACCTACTAGAACTCATTTAGAACTATGAATAGTGGATATTTAAAGCGAACATTCGGTTATATTTGTTAATATTTTCAATACACAAATTATTAGCCAGAATAATTAGACATTACCGCTTGTGTCCCCCCCGTACTCCCGAGGGACCGCTCCCTCGGGGGTACGTCCGCGGATAAGTCAACCTTAAAAGATACACATATGCTGTCGCAGACTTTTTTTTAGAACTTTCACAGAATTTTATATACGATTTTATCAAAACTTTATCCGTTTACGCAGTTTACGATTTATGAAACATTCTTCACTGGTGCTATGCTCCTATTGGAGAGGACATATATACACTATTTTATATAATACATACACCATTTTTAGTAAGACTTGATTCATTGTAGTACAATAGTACCAACTTACTTTATATGCATTAGATTCTATTGCATTCATTCTTCCTTAATGAATCTTGAGCATCATGTAAGTCGATGTATTACATGAACGCTAAACGATTAGTAATTAGAATACATGAGTTTTGTACACGGATTGAGTACTGGTCGTGTATGTTAACATTGTGATAATAATAATTGTTAAAGCCGTCATTCGCTGCCAATTCGTCGCACAATCTATATGCAATCGATTGTGCGACGAATTTACCATTCATCGCTTAAAAATTGACGTTCTCCACAGACAACACGTTATGTGCAATGGGTATCTGCGATTAGTGGCGTGCACTTCATACATGCACAAAAGCACTGCCTACCCAAATTATTTCATATAACTCGTATTAAATAAATAAACATACTACGACAATACACACACCGCCAACTAGTCCCAAAGTAAGCGTAGCTTGGGTTATGGGTACTAAGATAGCTGATGAATATTTTTACGAATAGACACTGAAAAGCATTCATGTTCATCGCACAAACATTTTCGAGTTGTGGGAATCGAACCCACGGCCTTGGACTCAGAAAGCAGGGTCGCTGACCACTGCGCCAATGGGCCTTCATATTGGAGGGGACTTTTTCCATTTTATGCCATGTACCTGCTTTATGCATACCCTGGTCGAAGACCCTGTCTGCACGCCACTTTCTGTGAATTATCGTCATGTCTCGTTTGCAATGGCAAGTACATCATAGAAAGCTTGTGCAAAGGTAATAGAATGTAAAAAATGTGCACAATACAGCAGTAACTTGTGCAAATATTTGAACTCGGCACTTCGAAAGTGACCACTGGCTATCACCGCTTTTTTTTTTAATTCTTCTTTTTATCCATGCTCTATATGGTTTCAAAATCCCATCTGAATTTTTAATAGTTATTTAATGTCGGGTCACGTCATTAATAAGTTTTTCTTTTACCTACTCAGAAAAATCATAAACATCGTTAAGTGTATAGATACGTGTGCATTAATAAATAAACTCACGGCGCTGTTCAAACCCTCGCTTCTCTTTAATTACTAACGTTGCTCACGTTTGTTTGTTTCTTTGTATCTACACTCTAGTTAAATACATACTATTACAGTTAAAAGTTAATGTGAAACTAGTTTAGTCAGATTGTGGCATGTTAACAAAACGGCAGTTATATCGGTGAAGCACTGATAGCTTAGTGGGTGGGACTTCGGCTTTACTTTCGGGGGGCTGAGTTGAAATCCCGGCACGCACCTTTTACTTTTCTAAGTTATGCGCGTTATATGAATTAAATATCGCTTCATTCAACGGTGAAGGAAAACGTGAGGAAATCTGCATGCCTGAGAGTTCTCCAAAATGGTCTGAAAGACGTGTGAAGTCCACCAACAAAACATCACCACGTTGTCCACCACTCGGTCAACGTGGTGGACAACGGCCTAAACCCTTCTCATTCTGAGGGGAGACCCGTGCCCTGTAGACTGTAGTAAGCCTTAAACTGGTAGCACGGGCCCTTGCGAACGTTACGGAGAACTCTCAGGCGTGCAGGTTTCCCAACGATGTTTTCCGCCACTGTTAAACGCAGTGAAACATATTTAATTCCATAAATTAAAAATGAACATAACTCTGAAAATCTAGAGGTGCGTGTCGGGGATCGAACTCGGTCCCCACCATACGGAAGCCAAGCTTTAACCACTAGGCTATCACTGCTTTTACGTTTGTTATACGTACATATTCATATATTTTATATTAAACTAGCTGTTGCCCGCGACTTCGTCCGCGTTTGATTTTGTTTTTTGATGTGGCATTCAATTTTTAATAATAAATAATAAAATAGTTTATTCACTAGAATGTAGGTACATAGAGTTTTATAATGTAAAGTAATTATTATAATATTTATACAAACAAATGCGTACCTCACAAATTATATTGGTGTGTATGTAATAAATGTATGTAATGGTGCCATTTAAAATCAACTGTCCCTGATTTAGGTAAAAACCTGTATTACAGTGCCAGTGACAGTGCTCTCCTTAAATTCCCAAAGGAACCGTGTTTAATGTCGGGATAAAAATTATCTTATATTACTTCTAACACTTCCAAGAATATGTGTACAAAGTTTCATGAGGATCGGATTAGTAGTTTTTGCTTGAAAGCGTAACAAACAAACTTACATTGACATTTATAATATTAGTAGGGATAGGGATAGGGATAGGGATGTTATATGTATGGCAGACATTACGAGTATATGTGCGGATAATAAAATCATGTCCATTAATTAAGCTTACATGTGATGGAGGTATCCAATCTGCCAACAGTGCTAACTAATTGAAATTTAATTTACGTCCCAATGAGTCGGCAAGTGCTGTTCGCATCATATTTATTATGTGTATTGATTTCAACATGATTCCAACTGATTGCATATTGCGATGACAGTATAGTTACGATTAGATAATTATCTATCTGAAACATAAAAAAATATAAAGTTATAAAGGTAAATAAAACTCTAGTTCTCTATAAAAAAATACAAATACAAGTAGTTCGGGTAGTAATATTATAGTTTTTGGGTATTAGTAACACTTCGGTAGAATTTGCCTTCCGAACCGGTGGTATTCACTACAGATAGACTGACTTAACGTTTAAAAAGTGTTTATAAATCTAGAAACTTGAAATACCTAAATTAATTTAGAATTTAGATTTTTTCAAACTTTAATGAATTATTTTATTTTCATCAATTTGGTATGCCATTCCATATGCTGGAATGGCAGCCCCGCACTGGTAAGCGCAGCGTTGGCAGACTCCCAACGAGGTCGACAGTCGACGGTAGCCCCTGGATCCAAGCGGCACAAAACCGTGAAAATTGAAACTCCCTACAAAATACCTATGTCCAGTAGTGGAGGTCTAGCCGTTGATATGATGATGAACTTGGTATGCTTCGCTTACTATAATTTTTTTTATACTTATAATTGAGAGACCAAGCAGATGCTTTAGGATAGGAAGGTGAAAACCATCGACGATAAATAGAGCAACACCTCAAAGTCAAAGTCAAAGTCAAATATTTCTTTATTCAAATAGGCACATAGATGGCACTTTTGGTGCGTACATTACATGTAAAATATGTCATAGGAGTGAGTTGATGGCGATAAATAAATTCGTCAACTTAAAACTAAAGCTACGAGGGTTCCAAACGCGCCCTGGTCCTCGTAGGGACACGTCATACAGATATCATCATTTGTCACCTGAGGGGTGCTAAACGTCATGTGCCTTTAATTACACCGTCAACCAAGTCCTTCAAATCGGAACACAGCAATCTTGCTTGGCAGAAATAAGCACTGCGGTAGTACTAACCTCTGCTACTGTAGAGGTTTTGTGACAGAGCTACAGACCGCCGTAAACTCGTTGTTAAAGTGCATTTAAGTAGTAACTTAAATGCACTTTAACAACGAGTTTACGGTGGTATCCAGCTCTTCATGTATATCCATATAGAAATCTATATTTTGCATGCAAAACTGCATAGCATACCCTAACTATTAGCTAAATATTTTATAGTAGCAACTTGATAGAATATCACGCGATTACCCACCTAGTCACTGTAATCACAGCCCGACTGTCCTGCACTTAACAATCTATAAGAAGTGCTTCCTATAATTTTGTTTCATTGAAAATGCGCTAGAGGGGAAAGATATAATGTATTAAACGTGTTTTGCCAACTATCCTATTAAGTGCTTTCACTGTAATTCTAATATCGGTTATATATTGAGTTAGGAAATGGATATAACTTAGAGCATAATTGCCTAGGGCATTTACGATTAGTTGTCAGTATAGTTACTGAATAGTTAGGTATGGCGCAGAGTATTGACGGGTGGTTATCCTAATATTATAAATGCAAAGGTGTGTTTGTTTGTTTGCCCTTTAAATTTTTTTCTGGCATAGAGTTAGTTGTGATTACGGAGAGTAACCATGAACCAGAAAGTACCCATGGGATTTGTAAAAAATTGTAAACGCAGACGAGGAACGCGGGCAACAGCTACTAATATCATAGGTAAAAAGATAGAGAATAACAGTAATATATAAGTACCTTATAATCCTGAAATATCTACCACCCAAAATAAAAAACAAAAATATGTTCACCAGATAAAGACACTAAAAAACATTCGTGTTTATCACACATGTTCCAGTTGTGGGAATCCAACCCCAGGCCATGGATTCAGAAAGCAGGATCGTTGCCCACTACGCCAGTCGGCCGTCACAAATGGAACGATAGAGTTTTTTTTAATATGCTACGTCCGGTAAAAAAAATATTCATATCAACCAAAAAACTATCTCTGGGCCTTGCAACAATAGCTTGAAGCAGTATTCTTATTATATTGTTGACCTTTTGTTACAGAATTATGATCCTTATAATTAAGCAGGTTAAGGTACGTCTCTACTATCTAGGTTTAATACTCTTTTAAGCGATGGTAGTAGTCACTAATATCCATACACCTCAATAATTTTATTTATTTGCCTAGATTACGTTATCTCTGTACTCAAAAGTTTGTTTAAAGTCAGTGGCGTGCATATAGAGTATGCACAGGGTATACAGATGCTATAATATGAAGAAAATCTCCAGTACGAGTTATAAAAAACTTAAGGATAGGCATTGTAAGAGCTATAAAACGCCTACACTTAAGTATTTTATAACTCGTACGGGAGATTTTCTTCATTTTATATCATCTGCATACCCTGTGCATACCCTCTATGCAAGCCACTGTTTAAAGATATTCATTTTCCACGGACTTTTAAAGTTGAAAACCGTGTATTGCTGCACATCAATCTCCTCATGTCTAACCTAATGTAGACAGAGCTCTTTAATTGCCGGCATAACTCTTTTTAATTCGAATCACTTTGGACGGGTGAACGGGAGTCGTTCAAGGAATAGATCAAAGCTTTATGACGTCACACGTAACTGTCGGTATTTAAGCCGGCCGTAAACACACCTCTAGGTCTTGGTCTAGTGGGTAGCAGGTTTTATGAGTGGAAGATCCCAGGTTCGAATGCTGCAGGACCAATTTGGCACTTTACAATTTCCGAATTTTCTCGTATACTGTCTGGTGAAAGGCTTTGCTATTTTCTGCCTTAACGATAAAGACGTGCCACCAAGCGATGTTGATTGTAGTGTTCCAATTAGATGCGACGTCCAAACCTATTTGGGTTTATTTATTATTTATTTATTAAACTATTTGTATACCACAACATTAACATATATAAAATATTAAAAAAAACAGAAACATATCGAAAGAAGTAGAAAGTAATATTTAATAAAATAGCTATTCTTTTACTTCTCTTCTCTGTACATACACATACACAAGTATTAAGGATCATCATTAGAGGCCCATTACTAGCCAGCCAACTTATTGCACAGGTCTTTTCTCAGAAAGAGAACGATCCAGGTCGTAGTCCACCACGACGGCCAAGTGCGGATTGGTGGACTTTATTTATTTATCTATTCATAAGACACACCAGCAATTCATTGAAATTTGAAACTTATTAAACATCCAAAATATATAAGCAACGTTAGAGTTACAAATTCTGCCTGTAAATCTTTACTTTCTGGACTTTACATAAGACAAGCTACTCTTACTTTGGGGCTAGATGGTGATGTGTGTATTGTCGTAGTATATTTATTTTTATTTATTTACCTTTTACCGATCGATTTTCACTTGGCAGCTGATACAACCTAACTTGTCTATGATTCTAGCAAGGCCCCCAAGGTGCGGTATTTTGTGTATGCATTATCATATTTTTCATTTTTCGTATGGATTAGGATAAGGTTATTAAAAAAAAACTAATTTATATTTTTATCATATGTCAAGTGTCAGTTTACCAATTATCTAATCATTACGCACCGCCGATGCCGCCGATGTCGTAACTTTAGATGGCGCCTAGCGTCGTTAATCATCATCTAATTGTCGGTGAAACGTTTTTTCTCTCTACGCTTCATTCGGCATCCGATTTAAGTGTTTCCTAGGTTTTGTGAAAAAGGGCTTGAGTCTATCACAGCGAGAGCCGATGCTTTATTGTGGCGGACCCAGCTGTTGCATTCCCTCCAGTAAACAGTAGGCATGGCTGTATCGAGACTTATTGTGCTCATTTTTCATTTCAGATATATCGGCGTGCTGCGATAAAGCCGTTGGGACATGCCGGAGCGTATGCGAGAAGGTACGTTATTATTTACGACCAACATATTGTATAACTTCCTCGATGAACTAGGAGTTAACATGTTCGACTGCGGATAACGAGGTAGAGGTTCGATTATCAACTCAGGCGTAACGTTTTTTATTTTTTTTATTTCTATGATTAACTAGAAGATTGGCATAATATTCGCACATGGGTGGGTAAATTAAGATTACAAATCACAAATTGGATTAAAAATAAGATAACGTTAATTATTGTATTGAATTACCATTGCATTGCATAAGTGTCGCAGGCAGCAACGATTTCCTCAGTTAAAGGATACATTTCAGTTCGGGCTTAACCAATAACTGAAGAAGTAAAGCCAACGTGGATGGGCAAAAAGTCATATTTGGTCCCATTTACCATCCTTCGGAAATCTGGTATCGGCGTCACATTGCTTCGTGTAGCGTGGACCTAAGGTATCCCAAAAAACTGATTAACCTTTTAAAGTATTGGCCCGGACGCGTCCATTCCTGATACACGCAACCTACGTTGGTATAATGTAGTTCTCCATTAAGTTATCGACGATTCAAAATACAATTAAAATGCGTCAATGTTATTCAAATAGTGTCGTCGGGAGGAAGCAGCGTCACGCGGTTGGGAGACGGAATTAAATACGAATGTATTATTTCAGAGTAGTGTTGCCAGCTCCAAAATGTTAAATTTCAGGATAGTTTAGAAAAGTATGTCTTTAATTTTATATTGGATTTGGGTAATCTTTATTTCATTGGTGTATGCCATATGAACAAATCCAAGGCAAATCGGTTCGGTGATTTTCTTTATTTTTAATACGTAACAACGTACGCGTCTTCCAAAGTAAATCCTCAAGAGATCTTGAATTTACAGCACACCTTTTTAAAACAAGTTTAAAATGTTGTGCTGTAGGTTATATATATGTATATATATATGTATATATATTTATATTTATATTGCAGGTCGTGTTGTGATCGGACTTATAGTACCTTGTAGTATACATATATACTACCAAAAACATTGTGCAAAGGAGCTCAAGGTGTTCTTTTGAATTTGTTATCAAGGACGTGAGGGATTTCTGGCTGTGGTACCATTAAAAGTATTAATATTCTAACCAGTGCAAAGGTCGTTAAAGTTTTTTTTTAAAAATGGTTGTGTATTATGTACACGCGTTAGATTTTATACTTCTTTGAAAAGCTTTTAAATTTTTTATCCTCCGCCTTATTCTACGTTTGAAAAAAAATTACCCTTACAACAGAAAAAAAGGTATTTAATGCATTTCAAGTTTAATTATAACGCATTATCTGGTTATATCATTATCGGACCACAAAGTTTAGCTTTACATTCAAATTTGAGATTTTTGTACAATTGAATCAATTAAATCACCGATTTTTGACAATTGAAAGTGTACACTGTAAACCTTTTTTTTAAAAAACTAATGTTGACGACAGCTAACTTTAGGGTGTCGGTTTTTTGTGACGGTGTGCGCGCGCATCGTAAAAATTTACTCTCATAATTTTCCCTAACGCACCAAAAGAAGTATAACTTCAAAATTATTTCTCAATTAACTTAGAGTGATTCACAATGTTTTGTTTTAGATAGTATGTAACTCACAACATGGAAAGTTACAACAGTCATTTACTTTTAATATTCAGAAATAAAGGTTATATGTGTTGCAATATATACTCAACAGCTTATATGGTCTGCTATCATGATTATCAAATGTTAGAGATAAAAATCAGAACCGACATCTTGATGTGTTAAAATTGGGGTGAATCAACACCAGTTTCCTAACTCCGGAAATCGCTTCGACAGAGCCGTAGCCAAACATGCTAAAAATTAATCTAAGTAGGCAAAGTTAACGTAAAAAAAGGCATCTCGTGAATAGTTACGACGTTACACGTTGTTGGCCGGGCGAGATATTCCGCAATAATCCGAATTTTTGGCAACTATAGTCCCGTGCCCAATCCTGGGCTCCTCTTACACGTTTTATTAATTTTCCTTTATTCACTCGACGCTCCTTCTTGGAACGCTATCCAATGTGACACGATTCTTGATTAGCCCTGACGCGTCACAACGCTTCGAATATCCAGCACTATTGTTTTAAGAGCTGGTAACCTTAATATAATAATCAAAGCATTACTCTTTTTCGAGTAACAAGAAAGAGTCGATAATAATTCAAGTATGAGCGAATAACCAACCGCAATTTAAAATTTTATGCAGGTTATAAATTTCATTATAATAATAAGATTTATTGCATACATACACGTAAATAATCAGATGTTACAATTTGGCTTTGTTTATTGAAACAGTGTGTCATCATTAATTGGGCCTGCAACTGACAATGATTTAATATGAAATAATAAAAAAACATTAAAAAGGGAATTACAAGTCTACAACCATAATCCGAACGCAAAATCATAATTTAATGAAATGAAAATAATCAATTAAGTCAAAATACAAGTAGATTTAAATTTAAAAAAAGTCATTCTTTAAAATCCATAATATTGTTGATAATACATACATACATAATTAATCGAAATAGTAAAATTAAATAAAAAAAAAAAAATTGAGTAAAAACAATGAAATTGGTTATTCCTTTCTATTTTTAGTCCAAATTAAGAGTTGTTAAAGCATTTAAAGCGAACAAAAATGTGATAATGACCTTATCAAAATTAAATTGTTATACGACGCAAACTCTCAATGTAACAGCATGTAATGTCTTAACTCTAATTATCTGTATCTACGCTAGAGCAGCGGGACTTTATTAGACACAGGCCTGAGGATAATATATTCATTTGGTACTCAGGTAATAAGCGTGGCTGACAAGCAAACGATCCTGCTATTAAACTCATGGTATTACTCGTTTGTAGGTATCTTCTTCATGTCAAATACCTAAGCTATTTAATTTTATTGTTAACACTTTAAATACAAGTGTATCACTCAGATCCATACTCATATTTCCCCAAAAATAATTATTTTGCGACTAGGTATATAAAACTTTGTTTCGAGTTATCACTTCTTTAGTGTGTAGGTGTGAAAACAATAATAAAGTCGAGGAGAGGTTGCTCTACCTATAAGCCTTTTTATTTCTGCACTAGCGTCAACGATTAAAACATATCAATCACCTCCTCTCAGCCTATATATTTCTACAGGATACAAGAAAGTCGATGATCTTTCACCGCGTATCCTTTATTTGTTTGCTTTAGGATCAAAGACAGTGGGTTCTATGTGGGAACAAAAAAATCAAAGCCCATTCGTATTCTGTACTCCTATTATGTGTACAGATATCAAATGACCTTAATGTGAACGGATGTTAAAAATATCTCCGGTGGAACTTGGAAGCTTTACGGAAGCTATAAATCGGCTTAATTAGTCGATGAAAACTTTTGTTACATATCTCACACTTCTAGTATAATGATTTGTGTGTTTATTGTACGCTATTAGTGTGTGTGTGTGTGAGAGAGATTGAGTGTGTTGTGTGTATGTGTATTTGCGAGTGTGTGTGTGTGTTTGGGTGTGTTTGTGTTTGTGTGTGTTTGTGTGTGTGTGTGTGTGTGTATTAGTGTGTGGCATAATCGCTCTTTAATGGATAAATTGATTTTAACAGGTGAAGTCGAAATTGTGTTTAGCTATGTTTAATGAAAAATTAGTACTTTTAATTCAGTACAGATTAACTTTTATACAATAGTTCTCGCAAAATATTACACCATTAAATATACCATATGCTACTTTTTGCATTTGTAAAATGTTGTTTTCGAATGTTTCAAAGCGCAGTGAGTACGCACATATTTTTTGTCCAAGAAATTACATACAATTTGAACTGCTGTAGCAAATTTAAAACTTCGATTAGGATTCAATCATGGTTAGAATGCAGCGGATGCAAAGGGACAAGGAATGTTTGGCGACGACCAGGAATACATAAGTATGAACAACTTTCCAAGTATGCTCGATGAACTGGCCGTTCCTACGCACATGAGAGAATTTCATCGATAACACATTGCTAACATTCTTTATTAACACCAGGCGATCAAAGATAACGCGTTGATGAAGACAATACTTGAAGTCTGGAAGAATTAAATTAAATGCTTATGGGATACAGACACTGCCATTTAGGATTATTTTTTGGTTTCTTAATATCATAACTTGCGATGAAAAAGTTTTAAAATCAAAATTTAAAAAAATACTGTCATAGTAGCTAGGTTTTGACAAGATATTCCGAGTACCAGTTTGTAATTGGCAGTGGTGTTAATCCTTTTATACAGTAACCTCAAACTAAACTAAATTGACAAGTTAAAAGTACTGCCATCCTTTTCACGTCATCTTAAAAAAAAATGATTGTACATATTATAGATTTTCCAACTTACTTCAGGGCAATTTTAACTTATTTCAGGGCAACGGTGCCTGTAATCATTATTATCCTTTAAGCCCACCAGCCCGGAATGGAGCTGCTCAGAGGGTTAAAGCACCAATACCTCCATAATTCGATAAAGACGAGACCTGTGCTATGACTTAGGATATTAATAGGCTCATAATAGTGATGAAGAAAACACGATTATAATCGAGCTATATTGATTGAACTGGCAATGTTACTAGGATATCATAATTGGCAGGCGAGTACTCACCGTTCCCAATTTACTATAGATACCTACAGAATAGCTGTCATACCGTAGGACGTACAGACGGATCGATTGTCTCGATGGTCGCAGCCCTAGCTCATCCGGTGATTTTAATAAAGCGGTGCAACGGACAGACAATCTAAATAAAGTGGTTGCTTGTTAAGCGCCCCATTAACGTATTTAACCCCATTTGGATCGTTTGACAATTCGTTAGACGTTGACGCTTTCTTAAGATAATAATACATCATTAGTGATTTCTCGCGACTTTGTCTATATGGAATTTTTTTATTTTCGTAGGAAGAAGATGGACATTCTGACTCCTTAACAATTTCTTTGTTAAAAATAAAGTTGATCCGTTATTACTGCACGAAAGAAGGACATTTACACATACATATACTTACGCATGTATAATATTAGTTAGTGTGAAGTATATTAAGATGCCTGCCTCGTTAACATGCTCGGCTACAGGTGACGGGGTCCTGCGTTCAATTTCCGAGTCGGGTAAAATATATATGTATATATATTAATGGGTTTTCCTTTCAAGTTGTTCTCAGTAGCAGTACTGAGCAATGCTCTCAGTGTCAGTATATACTTCAGTTAGTTTTTTCCCTAGGCTGACCCAGAGCAAAAACTTGGAGTTAGCGAGTAAACCATCCCGCAAGGTGATTACGTATCTCGCGACAGGCTTGCGAATGACGTAAATCTTGCAATCACTGCTGTCAAACGTCACTTTTGTTTATTCATTGTATGGAAAAGTGACGTTTGACAGCCGTGATTGCAAGATTTACGCCTATCGCAAGCATGTCGCGAGATACGTTATCACCCTGCCGCTTAATAAAAATCCTAGTAATCCTATAAGACTTTAGGATTACTAGCACTTGGTTAGTATAACAATGGTAACACTTGAGAGCCTCTTCCTAAAATGGGACGATGATACGGTAACTGCGCGAAAAAATACCGAGAAGCTAAGTATTTTGGGTTGTAAGGTAGGGAAGGCCAAGTTCTTCTTTATTCATAGTAATTGGAAAACATTGCAAAGCATTGCAACAATCCTACTTTTGTTTCGGCACTGGCTCAGAAGATTACATGACGGTGATGGGCTGCGAAAAAAGTACGGCCCATAAAAACAAGCTCGTATCTAGTTCGCGACTTGTAAACACTTCCGTTATCACCTCCATGACAAATTTGTGGCAACATTTCAGAAATAAGCATGGCCGTAGTACGACGTCGACGTTGTTCCCAGACGAGCTTTGTTACATAAAGCTTAACAACAACTAAATTATTTACAGACGGCCGAGTGGCGCAGTGGGCAGCGACCCCGCTTTCTGAGTCCAAGGCCGTGGGTTCGAGTGCCACAATTGAAAAATGTTTGTTTGATGAACATGAATGTTTTTCAGTGTCTGGGTGTTTATCTGTATATTATAAGTATTTATGTGTATTATATTCATAAAAAAAAATATTCATCAGCTATTTTAATACCCATAACACAAGCTACGCTTACTTTGAGGCTAGATGGTGATGTGTGTATTGTCGTAGTATATTTATTTATTATTTATTTATTTATTTATTCTTCCCCAGCATACATATATCTACTCATCTAGTTAAGCGTTCCGGATCAATACACTGCAAAGAAACATATGACATAATTATGTGGAATACCAAAAACCCTACAAGTCAGGCCTAAAAAAGAAATATTACGGTGATGCATTCCCATCTTCAGACTGCGTAACTTATTACGCGCGAACTGCAGTTTAGAGATATTTTCGTGTTGAAATGTTAAAAAGTTTGACTGAAAAATGGGATATTAACTACCAGGGACGCTGAGGTTATTAGAATTTTTCGTAACTGAAAATGAGTTGTTTTTCGGCTTTCCAGGCATTGGCAACAAAAGTTAGAATTCCAACCCAGTATTCGACAGAGCGCCTTAATTTCTACAAGTTTGTTTTCTTCATTTTTAGACTAGTTTACTACAGTTTCTCCACTGCCTATTAATATCCTGTTTTTAGGTATATCAAAGAGTAGAGACTGGTCTTTTATAGGAGACTATTAATAACTGGGACTCCCCTAACTGCTGCAATGCAGATTAGTAATAATAATATATGTACTCGTATATTGCCAACTTTGCTGTGTTGTTGCGGAATCGGAAAGATTAGATACATTTGTCACTACTTCTCTTCCCGCGGGTGTCGTACGAACTACTACCGAGGGAATATAACGCAGAACGGGCTGCAGCGTACTCTGTACTGCTATTACCGTATACTGCTATCACCAAACCGTCGACGCAGCGTGGTGCTTAATATGAATAAACCCTCCTGTTGGGTGAGGCCTTTAGTAAAGTAGTGGACTGAAACATCCTATTGATGAATTGCCGAATTGTAAACAGGTATTACATAATATATAGTCAAAATTAAAAAAATGTGCAATTGCAATTAACCACGAAATAGTATAGGTAATTTTTTTTTTACATAACTAATATTAATGCAATTGTTGTTGCAATTTCCTAACGCCGGGCTTGTACTGAGATGTTGAGAATAACTCATGATTTGTCCGTCCAAAAGAGGAAGAAGTATGAAGCGTTAATAGCGCATTGGGCAGGAGCTCGAATTGTTTTTCCTTCGAATCGAAATCTTCAAATACCAGCACGCGACTAACTTCTCTAAGTTAAGTGCGTTTTAAGCAATTAAATTAAAATATCACTTGCTTCACCGGTGAAGAAAAACATCGTGAGGAAACCTGCATGCATGTTCTACATAATGTACTCAAAGGTGCGTAGAATCCACCAAACCGCACCAGGCCAGCGTGGTGGACAACGACCTTAACCCCTACTCATTTTGGGAGGAGACACATGCTCTGTACTGGGCCGGTAACGGGTTGATAATAAAACTATAATAATTGTCTTTATTGTGTCTCATGGTGCGACGATGATGATAGTTATCCGTCAGATCCTTTTTTCGATCCCAGGACACGAGGGAGAAACTGTAGAAAAAACCAAGATGGGCTATGTAGTCAAGAGTAAACCTGAAGGAGAAAATATAATGAACCGCGTGTAAATTGTCTCATCTGGCAAGTCTCTAAGGGTTAGGTGACACTGCTGGCTCGTGCCTTGCGGTATAATGACATAATGATAGCGGCCATGTTGTAGGAGGAGTAGCGGGGAAGAGGTAATGACACCATAATAACAAGCTTTTCAGTCATGCTTTCAGTAGTCGGGGCTTTCCGGAAGGTCTATTAAATTAGTATCAAAGCGTTTTGTCGGGTAATTAGTAGGTTGAATTCTTGTTCGCTTGATAATTAGTTTTATTGAGTGTATACTAAATTGTGTTTGTATTGTATTGTTTTCCTGGTAGCTATGTTAGATTACGTATCGCGCGGCCTTGTATTCAATTCCTTGGCGGGGCATCATTTTATCGTTAAAGTATTTTGGTTGTTTCTAATAACACTGTGTTACACTAATAACACATGTTACTTGCTATTAATCAAATATTTGGTTAATTTCGGTGAGGTTCACGAGCGCAGCATTTTTGAAACTTGGGATACTAAATCAAAATACACGCTGAGAAAGCTATGTAGAACTCTCAGGCATGTTGGCAGGATTATTTCCTTAGCTTAATCGAGTGCAAAATGCTTTATTTAAAAATGGACATAACATTGAAAAGAGGTCGATTCCCCCCGAAAGGAAGGTGTAGCCTTGGTGTTAGATTTACAAGAATAATTTTCTAAAGTTTCAGCTGGGACTCAGCCCTATAAAGTAGGTTATTTATGAAGTGTCGGCACTGGCTCAGAAGATTACATGACAGGCGATGGGCTGCGAAAAACGTACGGCCCATAAAAACAAGCTCGTATCTAGTTCGCGACTTGTAAACACAGAAATATTGCGATGTATCAGAAAACACCGACGCGCCACGTTATGACCTCCATGACAAACTTGTGGCTACATGTTTTGTGGCTACAAATTTAAGACAGCTCTTTTAAAAAGTGTGGAGCTAAAGCAATATTTTGGATGAAGTTATTTAAGTGGTGCTAGCCCATTGGGTAGGACTTCGACTTCACTATCGAGGGGGTGAGTTCGAATCCTAGCACGCGCCTCTTAATTTTGTAAGTTAGCATTTACTTGCTTCAAAGGTGAAGGAAAACATCGTGAGCAAACCTGCATACCTGAGAGTTCTCCACAATGTTCTCAAAGGTGGGGTGGAGTCCACCAATCGCACTAGGCCAGCGTGGTGGACTACAGCCTAAACCCCTTCTCATTGTGGGAGGAGACCCGTACCACAGTTGCATGGATCGTGGCCACGCAATGGGACGGGTCTAAATATCGACAAATCCAAAAATATTATCGTGGTATGTACCCCTTGAATTATATTTAAAAAATGTTGATTAACCTCGAAATTCTTACTTTAAAATCTTAAATTTAATATTTACTCATAAAAAAAAACAATATTTTCGTGTTTAAAGATTTCAAACAGTATTCGGGTCTTAAGTCTTTGAACTTTTTCTTGTTATGCCCAATAGACCCAGTTTCAAACTGTAGTCAAAGTGATTCGCTATTTGTAGAGCAGTTTAAATGTACCTACGTTTAATCCATGTGAATTTTTTTAATGGCAAATAACTGTAGCGGGCTGTGAGTAAACAAGAATGTATATTAATAAACGTAGCAGCTGCGGCCGCGACAACTTAGATCATACGCACGCACATCAAAGCGGCCGCGTGCTTTGAACTCGCCGCCTGAAACCGCTACGTCCTACTGAAAATATATATGGCCCCTTTTCTGTGACACTATTTTTTATATGCCTATATTATCACTTAAAACAATGTAGGTATTAATTAAATGATTATACTTTCTAATCCAGGCCAATGTTATAGATTTAAGGTTTAGCTAGAGGTTTTTTAGCGAGCAAGGCAAATAAACCTAGTATCTAAGAGAGCTTGTTACTGTAGAGATCCAACAAACAGCTCTTTTATCATTTAAAACAGAAATCGCATGATAAATCTGTGTGGTAAATGTTGAAGGGGTTCTGATTTAATCTTTGCATAATATGGAAATTTTTTAATTTTTTTTAAATTCAAAAACGTTAGAAATTTTACTTGCGTGGTATTGTTAGCTAAGCGACGAAACACTCACTCACTCCAGAAGCTTAGCAGGCCGCCTATGTCGCCAAGTGCTTAAGGGAGTGATGCTGGGGAGCCAAGGTATCATCATCCTTAAAATGAACACAGAAATAAGTATGTATGACTCAGGCTGTGTAAAATTAGATCCATATCGATGCAGTAGTTATGATAGGTAACTAATAAATAAACCGACACAACTTTCACTTTTACTTTATTCGTTTATTACTTACTGATTTTTCTAAACTGGATGTAAAGTACTTGCATTCCTTAACAGGCTCTTACCTAGGACTCAAAGATCTAAAAAAAAAATTTAACGAATAAGCTTTTGCCGTGGGAAACATCCAGGGTTAGGACGCCCAGCATTGAGAGCCGGACCCATCTCCCATTATCTGGGGCTGGTGAACACTTTTGGGTTTGGAGACAAAGATCTCTAAAACGAAAGTACCCTACGGATCCGCTCACAAACTATACTTTAATTCTGGATAGATAGTTCTCGGTGATTTATGCAGATCAGTATGTCTCACTGAACCTGAATGTCTGGAAGGGAACAAATGCACATACTTTGTATCGCACTGAAAAAAACCTTTCGTATAATTCGAACATAAATCAGCGGCATTCAACATAAAATAGGTGGGGTACCTACTCAATCCCGAAATCCGTATTTCGTGTAACGGTTGTGACAATTGATTACCGGGATTACGACGTGACAATCACGTTTCGTACCGGGAATTCGATAGGACGCCAGATCCGGGACAGTAGTGATTCCAATCACGTACGGCCAACTTTGGGAGCGTTTACCCCAGTGCCGTGTTTTCGCAAGCTCTATCGGACGAAATACGCTTCGTATGAGTTTTATATGGTTTTATAGCAGGAAGATGGGAGATTTATTTGCGAACTTTTATCTTATTTTTAAGTTTTCTGACCCGTACGTGTCAGGATTTAAGTTATTAAGTTAAAGTTTTTTGAATTCTCATTTGATACTGACATACCTATTTCTTTTACATGGATATCGACAATATCTTCTATGTATTCATTACGTGAAGCAAAAACTTTGTACACTTTTTTACGAAATTGGTCGGACGGAGGAGTATGACCCACACTTATATTTTATATAGAGAAAGAGTGCAGAATTCTAATATTTTTTTTTAAGTATACATAAAACATACATTAAATCAATAAAAAAACTACACATTGCCACGAATTTGACACACACACGCAAATTAACAGCGTAGCCTTTGTCAAATAATGCTCAAATTTATAATTTTAAATTATTACGGTTGAATTTTGACCAGTGGGCGATAGTTTTATTTATTTGCATATACATTTATGTATATAAACTTTGGCCGTTTGTTTGTCGTGGTTGGTTCGATGCCTTGTGGATGAATAATCGTTGTAGTGAGTAGTGATCGTGAAGCCAACATCTTCTGAGGAAGCAACATTGCCGAAGATCTGTTTGGTGTGGAGACTAAAGATGAAGGGATTATAAATGACACCGTACAGAATCTCCTGCTTTTCGCGGAGCATATATATTAATTTTAATTTTCATTATATATATTTGAATTCCGCAAAATAACGCCAACTTCTATCAATATTTAATAAAATGATACTTATTGCAGGAATTTGTCAGTCTGGACAGAATCCACGAAAGCTGGCAATCTAATCACGTACATACACAGGACGTGCGGTACTCGCGTGCTAAGTTTTCGCACGATCGTTGTTCGATTCTACGTAATGTGTTTCGAATGAAGGTGGATTGTTTAGAATAGAAATTGTATTTATTCGTTTCGTTTTCAATCAGATATTTATTGTTGCGAAATATATTTATAAATTTGAATGTAATGGTGACCGACTAAAGGGCAATTAGGTCCCAGGGGAAAGGATAAAAAATTATTTTCTCCCACAGCTACATCAACTCTCAGAGCAATGGCGCACTAGTGAATATAATATCCAAATAAGATCCCCAGAGAAGGGATATTAATGACGTGTCAGCCTGCTAAAGCACGAGGAAGAAGCAGAAGTTTACCCCCGTTTATAAATACATATATTATTTGGAAATTATATTCACTAGTGCGCCATTGCTCTAAGATTTGATGAACATTATTTATATCCCCAGTGAGGGGATATAATCGGGGTATATAATTTTTATCTCCTGCCTGTGCTAGCCCTGCTGATGTGGGACATTTAAAGGTGGATTCCCCAACAGCAAAATTCACGTGGTATGGTATCGGTTGTGCATAACCTTACTATAAACTTTTATTTTTTTTCTAGGTAGTTAAAATCTTCATATTGGCTTTAAAAGAGTTTTCTTTTGTCATTATCACCGTTCCTTCTCAGAATGAGAAGAATTTCTTCTGTACTAGTCCACTTGGCAGGCTATGTGCGGATTAGTAGAATTTACCAGAATATTGTAAACTATCCGAATGTAGGTTTCCCTTCACTGTTGAAATTAAATATCGCATTGCTAATAACTTCGAAAATTTAAATCCAACTCGGCCCCCCAAAGAGGACCTTCCGGTATCAACGCTTCTTATGCTTTTGGCAATCTCTACTTTTTTTTTTGTAAAAAAAAAACTTTTATTGCCTAATTGTATACTTTGTGTAAACTAGTTTCTTTTATAATTTTGTATTTTTATGTGGTGTACAATAAAAGTTGAATGCACTTTCATTCGCTTTTTTTGAAAAAAGTTATCTAATTACCTAGCACTGGTAAAATCGATGACAGAAAATTGTATTTTAATTTACGTTAATTTTAAAATTGATTATTATTAACTTCGGGCGTTATTTGTTTTCGCACAGCTCTTGCTAATCCTATATTGTTGGTGTTTGCATTACTTCAGGGTCTGTTCTAGCCTATAACAGCTGTGCATTGATTATCGGGTTCATTATATCCCGGAATTCAATAGGAATACGCAGGAGGAGTGTCATGCCAATTGAAATCCCGGACCGAAGCGCCGGGATTCCGATCACGTAACTACAGACTTCAGGCACGTTTACTCTAGGAAACATTTTTAAAGAAAGAAAATATGTTACCACACAATCTAATTTATGATTTGTTCTCTTATAAATATCATTTACATGAAATAAATGGGTCTAAGACGGAAAATTGCAGTTGAACAATGAATTACAATATTTAGGTTACTGAAGGACGAGCTATAGCTGAATAGCAGATATATTTTCTATTATCGGCAATCTAAAACAGATAATGTCAGAAAATGGAACTAAATAATTGTTCATCATAACATCATTAACAATCCATTAGCACTACAAAGCACGGGTTTCCCCTCAGAATGAGAATGTCGTGTTATTGCTGTAAGCTGCCATGCTGGCCAAGTGCGGATTGGTAGACTTAACTTGCCTTGAATTACATTATAGACATCTCTCAGGTGTGCAGGTTTATCTACTCACTACGTTAACGTAAAGGAAAACATCATGAGTAAACCTGCAGCAAGAGATGAATTAATTTCTCAAAAACGTTTATAAACACATATTTATAACATACCATTAGTAATGTGTTAAATAATTTTTATATTTCTTTTCTAACAAGTTTTTGTGAAATTCAGTTTACATGACGCTTTGTCAATGCTTTGGGCACTTGTAATTGACGTGCATGTTATTGTGTGTGTGCTTTATTTTAAAATGTGTAATATGTAAGTTGTTAGTTCTCATGACAAATAAATTATTATAATAAACTGAAAGAAATACACCGCAATCAATTTAAGAATCAAACATATCAAATATTATTATTACCTTCCTTGCTTTTTAATTACAATTTAAAAACTATGCGACCTATGTTTAAAATTAATATTCGTTTATATACTACGAGCTTATTAATTTTATCTAAGTACTACCGACTCTTCACGTATATTTTATATAATATCGACGTATAATTTCTGATAGTAAAGTAAAATTTTCCCTCATACGTACTTTCATTACAACTCGTATAACGGTTGTTTCCCATTGAAACTATAGCTGAATAACTTCACTTCACACAAATTTCAAAAACATCGCTGTTGTAGTTCCCTAATTTATAGTTATGTAGACTAAATAGTTCCGGCCCCTATTTGAGGGTGCATTTTATAATAAACCTAGTATTTGGTGCATACTAGGATTATTCTAAAATGCACCCTGAACCATCTTTTTTACCCTTTTTGCGAGTTTTTAATATTCTTTACTATGAAAACATACAATCTTCAAGCCCCAAAGCCTTCATCATCATCATCATCATCATTTCAACCAATGGACGTCCACTGCACATAGGACATAGGTCTTTTGTAGGGAGTTCCACAATTCCCGGTCCTGGGCCGCTTGCCAGTGGCTCCCAGCGACTCGCCTGATGGCATCTGTCCACCGCCTTGGAGGCCGACCTGCGCTGCTTTTACCGGTGTGGGGTCGCCATTACAGCACCTTAAGCCAAAGCCGTAAAGTGTTTCAATTAGGCTTTCAGAAATAAAAATAGGGACTTCATATGTGATGGAAAAATTAATATATTGAATTAAAAAAAAACAAAGCCAGGGTTACATCCCAATCTCTTCAGGCATTTAGAAGTTACTATGGAATAAATAAACTGACATTGGTACAAACAAGAACTTGGAAAACATTTCACTCCTATTTTGGGTCGTGTATAGGCAGTGGGTACTAGAAAATGGGCATGCAACGGAATGATTCAGATCACGTGCGGGCGACCTTAGGTGCCTTTATACGACGGCTGTTTTCGTTAGCACACTTCAAAGGAAACCTTTACAATACAGACAAAATCAGGAGGGTTTGGTTTGTGTATACTTAGTCACATTTTTTTGGTCGCGTGTGTGGGGACCGGCTATGCGATGCGACCACTAAATAGGTAAGTTTGCGTCGGGTCTATTTTTTAACATCCGATTCAACTTTTGGTTAAGTTTGACAGTTTTGTCTGTTAATGGCGCTGAAATGGATTGATTTTAATTAAACAAAGACTGTATTTCAAAATTATAACTGACATTGAACTTTCTTTATTCAAATAGGTAAGAGAGTGATGACAACATTGAGATGAATTTAGCCAGGTTTTACTTTATACATATACATATATAGACTACCAATCCGCACTGTGCCAGCGTGGTGGACTACGGTCTTAACCCCTTCTCATTGTGGGAGGAGACCCGTGCCCTGTAGTGGACCGGTATATATACCATTTCACTACCATCGTGTAAGCTGTATTATTTTTAAAATTACAGTTTAAATCATACATTGATGTCATTAGAATAAGGACCTTGAGTTATAATTCTGAAACAAATCGATATTGAAGTGAAAAGAGACGAAGTAGGTTCTGCATATATTCGGCTGAACCATTGCAACGATTTCGATGAAGTTTGGGATACTTATAGTACAGCTGACATTGTTATATGAATATCGAATACTTTTAATCCCGGTTCAGCACTTGTAGATGTTTTTGTGACAGAGCTTATCCGGAAAATGATTTTGTGACAGAGCTTATCCGGAAAATGTTTTTGTGACAGAGCTTATCCGGAAAATTACTACTGCCATGCTTATTTCTGCCGCCAAGCAGCGTGTGGTTGCTTGTGTAATTACAAGCACTTAGGCTTATAGCCTACGTATCAGGTTGAAGGACAAAGGACGGCAGTTTTTAGCACTTGTTCTTTGCTTGCTCCGCGAACTGTTGCTCTGTTTATAGTTACGTTAGGTACCATCAGGTGGGCTATTTGCTTGGCCCACAGTTTGAATTATTAGAAGCATTTGGGAATACTTCTCGCAGGATTTAAAACATAACCTTTGTTACACAGAATTAAGAAAATACAGAAACCGCGTACAAGACTAATGTTGAAGCATCAAAAACCACTCCACTTTAGTATGGTTTCTCGAATAAGCGGTTAGTCATTTCATACCATCTAGCTGTTAAATTCATAATTTTACCACTAATGTTCTAATAAAAAAAGGAAAATTAGAAAAGGTTTGTGAGCTAGCAACATTCTGCGGGTGTAAAGTGAAACGTGCGCGGGGCGTTTCCTCTGTTTTTGGACACAATGCACTGCATACAATATCATGGCTGAATGAGGATTCTGTATGTTATTAATTCAATGCTTTGTTACCTAATTGAAGTACGACATAGCTAATCCATCGTGGCGAAGTTAAGCATAAAGTTAGCTTGAACTCTCAAACGTTTCACAGATTAGCAACACCCAGTAAGATATAAATGAAAGAAAGAAAATAAAAGATAGAAAGGTCTAATAAGGCAGAAATAGTGAGTATTATTTTAATTAAAAACTAACTAACATTCGTGGAGTAACAGACGAGTTACTATACGAGTCCTACTTCAACTCAGGTATTAAACTTTGCAGCTTTACGAATTCAGTTTACGTTTTTTTTATTAAATCATGTCATTCGAGCATGGAGTGAAAACGTTTCTCTTTCTTACTGATTATATTAAAACGTGGAAATTGAAATGAAGGTTACTTCGATAAAATGCATGTCTTACGCCCAGAATCCTTTATATTATTAATATTAAAATTCGAAGCAACCACTCAACTTGATTTTTGTCATAGAATGAGTTGAAAGGACGAAGCGTAACATAGGGTTTTTGTCTCAGGAAAACAAATGGTTTTCACTGGATTTGTTAAAAACCTTAATGAAGGGACGAAGTACGCGGGCACCAGCTAGTTAATCTAACCTTAAATTTTCAATCTGAAATCGTCTTCTTCCACCGAGCCGCACCGGGCTAGAGTAATGGACTATGGCTAAAACCTTTCTCATTGTGGGAGGAGACACGTGCTCTGTAGTGGGCCGGTAATGGGTTTATCTTTCCTGCAGATGTATATCTGTACGTGAGGAGTAGAAAAAGGATAGCACTACTAAATTCAATTTATCCTCTGAAAATTTAACATTACACACGTAAACACAGTAAACTCAATCTGCAATCAAAAGGTTTTGAATTTACTGATTATTTTTATTGGGGTTTAATTTTCTTAAGACGAATGAGAATTTTGAAAATATAGTAGAAATGGTTGAAATGGAAAAGTGCACGGAGCAACTACCTATGAAGAATTTTTGTTTGCGTTTTAGTTTGCAGTGTTTTGATCTACTTCCTCTTCTTCTTTCCCTGGGCTTGTCTTCGTACTTGGTCGGCCGGAACCTTCCGTTGTACTTAGTGACACTGGTACGGCTCCCTGGGTACTCTAGCCAGCTGAGCTCTCTCCAGAAGCTTAGTAGGCTGCCCAGGTCGCCAATTATTCAGGGAGTGATGCTGGGGAGCCAAGGTATGCTGCGCGTTGCTCTGCTACTCCTCTACATCGGAGCAATGCGTGTATCGGTGTTTCATCTGCCTCCATGCAGGCTCTGCACAGAGGACTGTCGGTTGTACCTAAAATGAAAAGGTTTGTTTAGTTGGCAATGCCCTGTTTTATCATGCTTACTACCGTCCTCAGCGTTCTGATATCGAATTCGGTCATATCAACCTCTTAACAAGAAATAATTCCGTTACGCTAATGTGACATTCTTCAAGTTGAAAGTTGCAAAAATAAACAAAGTGATGCGTCTCGCCGCGTCCGTTCAAAGCGGGTGAAAATAGACTCATCTGAAACCCTTTCATGTCTGTCGCCGGTCGTCCCACTTCGGCGACAAGTGTTAACCTTTCTTATTGAGATTTCAGAAACGCTTTTGACGACGTCGTTTGCACATTACTAGGCGGGGATTTTATAAGTTAGCGATCTAATTAGGTAGGAAGAAGGTTTACAAGAACTATTACGAATTTAAAAAAAAAACGGTGAAATGTCCTTTCTGTCTATCTGTCCGTCAGTTCGTCGGTCCGCTGACCATCAGACGGATCTAACAGTCTGACGGTCAGCGGACTAATCATCTCACGAAGCGTAAAAGATACTGCCGTAATTTACAGATATACATAACGTGTATTCTATTTTTATTATTAAAACAAATAATAAAAATGTTGTGAACTGCAGAAATACACATTTCAATGGAAATACAAATAATATGATAATTTCAACTCTATACCTTTTATGGTTAATGAGATGTTTAGCCCGTTGACATATAGGCAGATGGACGGACAGACTGACAGCGGTGGCTTAATAATAGGGTCTAGTTGGCACCCTTTGGCTACGGAATCCTAAAAAGCACCTCATACATCTCGGTTCATCACTTTACGCGTTATGATGAAACATGACAGACGGCTTTAGTAGTCCGAATCTATCTATATTTTTGAGACGTCGGGACTACGGGAGGAAATCCAACTGTACCTTTTCCGTCCCTGATGTCCGCATATTAGATGTCGTTAATGCGAATATTATGACCGGCTTATCGCGCTGCAAGAAAAGCGGGGCCAGGGTATTCAGGAATGAGATAGAATTTTCGAGACTTACATACATTTTCAGAATGTAACCCTTTTTATAGTGGACAACATTAGGGCCTTATAATATGGCGTGCCAGATTTTTATTTCAGTAGTAGCTTTTTTTTGGCAAATACTACCGCCATGATTATTTTTGCATCCAAGCATTGCTGTGTTTCGTTGGACAATTTCCTTACAAGATTTTGCGGGCAGTGTACAACCACCTCTGTCAGAAAATACCTATATTTTTTTATAGGTTAGCAACTTAAAAGTAATAGAGAGCCCAGTGTGCGATTTTCTGCCTATTCGATCGCGTGAAAGTTAAGTACGATTTGTAAGGAAGCTAAAGAGCGCCATCTAGTGTTAAAACTGGGAAACAGTAATGCCACTGCTCTTTTCATCCCATACAAATCGTAGTTAACTTTCACGCGATCGGATAGGGAAACGTTGGTAGAAATGTAACGCTAGTTACTAATTGACACTACACTAAATATTGCATAGAAGCAGCGTTAGCGGAATTCCATGAAAATGAAAATGAAGGTTAATAATTTGCTATGCTCCGCGGAGCAGGAGAATTTGTACAGTGTAATTTATAATTTCTTCTATCTTTATACTCCACACCAAACAGGTCTTCGGCAATGTACTCTCTACGCGGGTTTCGCTCCGACATCGGAGCATCCTTAGGAGATGTTGACTTGACAATTAATAATTGTTAACCAAATCAGTAAACAATTCCTTATCCTAAATTTTACCATCCATCCATGGCTCAAATCAACTTTTATCACCTTACCAAAAATCAAAAATCCAAAGAAATGTAGCGATTATCGCACTATATCACTCATGAGCCATGTTTTGAAGCTGTTCTTGAAAGTCATTCACAGCAGAATTTACTCAAAATGTGAATCACAATTGTCATACACCCAGTTTGGTTTTAGAAACGGGCTAGGTACGAGAGACGCACTTTTCGGCTATCATGTGCTGGTACAAAGATTTTGGGATATGAATAGAAATCTTTTTGTCTGCTTTATCGATTATGGGAAGGCCTTCGATAGAGTGCGCCATGTAAAATTGATGCAAGTTCTTCAGAAGATAGGTTTGGACTTCAAAGACTGCCGATTCATAAAAAATCTGTACTGGAATCAGAGTGCACATATAAGGGTGAACAGAAACTTGTCTTCTTACATCGAGATAGAAAGAGGCGTAAGACAAGGCTGCATTTTATCACCCTTACTATTCAATTTGTATGCTGAAGCTATATTTTCGGAGGCGCTAGATAACATTTCAGACGGCATATCAATTAATGGTAAGACGTTAAATAACATCAGATACGCAGATGATACCATATTAATCGCGGATAGTCTTGAAGGGCTTCAAAATAGTCAATTCTGTAGCTTCCGTTAGTGCTGAGTATGGTATTAACATCAATACCAAAAAGACGAAATTTATGGAAATTAGCCGAACACCTGAGCTAATCAATTCTTTGTACCTTAATGGTCAGGTTCTTGAACGGGTATCCAAGTTCAGATATCTAGGCACAATGGTTGACGACAGAGGGGATCATAGTCTTGAAGTACGCTGCAGAATAGAGCAAGCACGCAACACCTTTTCTAGACTAAAAAGAGTTCTCTGTGACCGAAACCTAAGCATTGCTCTTCGAACACGCATGGCGCGGTGTTATGTGTTCTCTGTACTCCTATATGGCGTAGAAGCTTGGACTCTAACAGAGACCATGTCCAGGAAACTCGAAGCGTTCGAGATGTGGGTGTACAGACGTATGTTAAAAATATCTTGGACAGATCGTGTACGGAATAGCACTGTATTGCAGAGAATGGGTAAGGTTCCAGAGGTACTCTTAACAATTAAAAAAAGAAAGTTAGAATATTTTGGTCATGTGATGCGGAACACCAAAAAGTATGAACTTCTTCAGATTATCGTACAAGGTAAAGTGGCAGGCAGAAGAAGGCCTGGCCGAAGAAGAATATCATGGCTCAAAAATCTACGACAATGGTTTGGAAAGAGCACCAAATCATTATTTAGAGCAGCGGTGTCCAAGGTAGAGATAGCCCTAATGATTGCCAACCTTCGTAAGGAGACGGCACCCTAAGAAGAAGAAGAAATTTTACCATACGGCACGTTTATATTTGACAAGCTTCTATTTTAAGTAGTTTCGTAAAATTATTGGTCGACGAGGTCGGAGTAATATCAGACAAGTTATCAACGATTCATAACAGGATGTCGCGACGTATGCTTCTGACGTCGTTAATGCATATACCTACTTGTCGCATGGCTTATCGCTTCCAAGAAACGCGTTACGAGTTACGACAGACAAGCGTGGGGAGGGCAGGTTTTCAGTATAGCTTTTCAGTGTGAGTGAATGGCAATATCAAAACTTGTATCTACAGTTTTATTTCCTCCCACACACATTTTTTGCTTTTCAGTTTATAATTTTAAACGAACGGTAGCTAATATTACTTTATATTTTACTCTATTTTTAACAAAATATTTTATTAATATTCACAACATTTACAGCTTCAGAAAAAATCTTTTCTGTAGCTTGTTGTAAGTTGTGAATTGTGGATTTGATTTAACACATTTTTTTACGCACCAAATATATAAAGTGTTAAAAACTTCATAACTTCAAACTTCTCTTGATAGAAATAAGGCAGCCCATAGAAAATGTATGACTTATTTTAACAAAAAACATAACACACTTATTTTTGATTAAGTTTTTTGATTATTACTGTTTTTAATTATATGTTATATAATAGTGTAGATGGGTGGTAGTAACCAAATAAAGAATTATTGTTTTTTTATTAAAAGCTATTAATTAATTTAGTAGCATGCGGCTTAATCTAACCTTACTTAAAAAAGATAAATACGTGCTCTGGATTCTAGTTTCGTATAATTACTTAGTTTAATTGGAATTTTTGTATACTATTAAATTAGTTTAGTGTATAGGAGTCACATATAATTATTGTAACACCAAAACATATACCATATTCTAGCAAATAAAGTTATTCTACTCTTTTCTATTCTAAACCCTAGTCAGGCAACCCTGTTAGGCATTGGGTTAACTAACATGTGATGATAATCGTTGAAGCCCGGTCTTACCCATTTCTGGTATACATTCCACAAATGCGATAATTATGTCCGCCTTATCGCTTCTCAGAAACGCGTTGCAAAAGACAAGGGGAAGGTTGAGGGTTTTCACTATTGTAAAGTTGTGTTCCACTGAAAGCTTACTTAAGCCATTCAGCGTAACTGACTTTACTGCTTATAAAAAGTTTTTTTAGTTCAGACAAGGATATACAGCGTAACTTTTAAATTTATAACTGCATCCCAAGAGTCGCTATCGGTTCTATAAATCTTATCCCTCAATATTCCCTTGTTCCTTTTACGAAATTTGAAATGTATTGGTTTTATTGTTTCATTAAAACAAGTGGTTAGCACTTGTTCGATAGCCCAAATATTGAGAAAGGCAATTAAATTATTAAAATTATTAAATTATTATCTAACTTTTTTAAATTTAAATTTAAAGGTTAAACACGCTCACTTATATAACCTTTAGGTCTATATTACTATACTATGACGAATGAAAGCGTAGGTTGCCTGGTAGGATATTTCAGTATATGTATGTTTGTTTGAACGAATAGTTGTTCAGTAATATTTGAGTCGTCGGTAACTTAAAAAATTACGGACTTTCATACAAACTTTAATCCCATATAAGGGTTTAATAAAAAAACACAGAAAGCTCTTGGCCTTTAGTTGTTAACAATACCTTTTTTGTAATTTTTATTATGTAAAAATAGTTTTCATCAGGCATCGATATAAGGTTCATAATCCAAGATATTAATTTCAAGATATAGGTGTTCGCTTTAAAAATTACCGTACTTGTGCTTTATTCATGATGACCTGATTAAGTTTAATTTGTACCTCGCTAAAAGTTATACGTATGCAGATGGACCATTTTTAATTTAGCCGGCTAATACAGTTATTTTTTCTTACCAAAAAAGAGGTTTTTGTGCGAATAAAAATATATGATAAAATTTAACGTTTATTTATCATAATAAGGAAATTAGACATTTCCTTAAATGTACAATTATTTTTCCTTCTCAATTATTATGATAAATAAACGTTAAATTTTATCAACTTATTCACAATTCATAACCATAATAAAGTTATGTTTAAAATACGAAAATATTCCCTTTAATATATTTTTAATGTAGGCTGTATGCAACGAACGATGCTGGCTGTATATCGATTTACCTTGGCGTGCGAAATAAAAACCAGGCACCATTTTCCGTAGTTAATTTTTTTCATTAATATTTTCGCTTTTTGGTCTATTGTTAAAAAAAATTAAATGTCCAGTTGAAATTGGAAAATAGAGCAATGGCAGATTTCACTCCGCCGGGAATAATAATCGAGGCACTAATTACGAGTGAATAACCAGTTTCGAGCAAAATCTACAGAGCGGCCTACGAAACTTTCATAGAGTGGAAAAACAGCAAATATGGTCAGTTATTTCCGAGACGTATTTAAAAGTTTATGGTGTGATGAAAATCGTCGTATGAAACTCGTAGGGTACATTTTTACACTCTCGCCTTTCTTACCTTATTCGCTTTTAGCTCATGCGCCCAATACCGCCTCGACTGTAAATGCAATGTAACATTACTTGGTTTATAATCTACTATTTCATTACTTTTTACCCAAAAGTATATTTTTAATATGAAAAAATAATATAATTTCGAGCATCGTCATATCAACCATCATCATTATGATAATCTTGGTCTTCATTTAGGATAAGAAGGGTTTAGGGCGAAGTCTTCACCGCTGGCCAAGTGCCGATTTTTGCACTTCATGCCCCTCTGAGAATATTGTGGCGAAATATCAGGCATGCAGGTTTCCTCACTAAACTTTGTTTTCCTACACCGTTAAAGCAAGTAATATTTTAAAACGCACAAAGCTCCGAAAAAAGGGGGGGGGGGGGGTAGGTGGAGATAATATTAGGTTCCCCCGAAACAAAAGTCAAGGTCGGTCGGTTTTATTGCATAACATATATTTATTATAGTCATCATCAGCATATCAATCCATTACCGGTCCAGTACAGGGCACGGGTCTCCTCCCACAATTCGAAGGGGTTAAGACCGTAGTCCACCACTCTGGCCCAGTGCGGATTGGTGGACTTCACACACCTTTGAGAACATTACGGAGAACTCTCAGGTATGCAGGTTTCCCCACGATGTTTTCCTTCACCGTTGAAACAAGTGATATTTTAATTCATTAAAACGCACATAAGAATAATTTATAGTTTTTTCTTTTTATCTCTATTGTTTTTATATAGTCAATAATTCTTTAATTAATCATAAATTCTATTAACAACTTAAATTCAGTTTTGCTAACTAGTTAAGAAAAAGTGGTTTAGAAGTCGCAACGATCGTTTGAAATGTTGTGTACATTTGAGTTTCGGTCATTAATCAGCGTCTGTCCTCGCCCGTGATATCTCGGCTGAAGTTTATAGCTCAACAGACTGTATGAAGACGCTCTCTTGGTGCTCGTAAACGTCTGCCGCTTTATAAATTAGTATTTTGACTCATAAAAGTACTCTCCTTATACTTTCATATCTTTAATGTACTTAGTGTACCGATGCGCTCGTTACATTGTTAACTTTATAAACAGTTTAATAGTTTTTTTTAAGGTTTGTTTAATATTATTTTATAATATATTGCCCGAGTGTTGTACATAGAACTTTTGTTAGACTCATAAAAATGTTGAGGGAGCAAGCAGTGCTTTTATGCAGATATTTCTTATTATAATTTAGCTTGATTGCAACTACGCGGTAACAACTTTGGTTCTGCCTAACCTACTAAAAAAATACCAAAAAAATACTAAATAGTGCGCCAAAGCGATCATCTAAAATAAATTGAACATTTCTGTACGAACTAGCGGTTCCTTCTTGCAAAACAAATCTTGTTTATTTATATAAAAAGTCCCTCCAAAATCGGTTCAATATTTTCCGAGGAAAGGTAGCCTAGCTTATTCCACGCACAGTCCCATAAATGTTAGCGTAAGATTCGTCACAAACGATTCTAAAGCTCCAAAGCTTAGCCCAGATAAGATAGACAGCGAAAAAAATTAAAAACGTTTGATGTTGTGTTATGGCTCAAAATTTAATCGTACGAGATTAATAAGAGCGAATACTCTTGGAATTATGAGTTTCGCATCACTGTATTAAGAGCGCCGACCTCATACTCATAATTGTAATATATGGCCTGCTAAAAGTAAACCTAACTCAACTTTTTGCGTTTTCTTTGCTGAATGTTATTTTATGTGAGTTGGTTGAATTTTTTTATTCAATTTGTCTTTTTGATGTTGCAGTAAACAAATAAAACATATTGTGTCTCTAAATACTTAACATAACTTTTATTATATTTTTTAATAAGGAAAATAAGAAAGTATATAGATTGTATTTGTTCTTCGTAGCCAAATGTAGTAGTCATTCAACGGATTCAAAATCATAATCAATCAAAAACTTCTGCATTATTATTATATTAGGTATAGCGGCTCTTCATAAGTTTTAAACTTATTTTTTCTGCTACGAGAGTAAACTTTCTTTTTTGAGAAAGGAATTCTCTCTTTTATCTTACGAAGCGTTGATATTATTTTGTCAACGCTTTTCGAACGAACGATCAACGATCTTATAAAACTTATTGCCGGCTTCTTCTCGGTAGAATCTGCCTTCCGAACCGGTGGTAGAGTCACTACAAACAGACAGACTTGACGTTGCCTTTATAAGGCCTACTTGAAATAAATGATATTTGAATTTTTTTTTCAGCCGTGTTGTTGGGTGCCCTTTTAAACATGAAAAGAGATATAACTGCGTAACGTTTATTACAGTATCAGTGTGTTGTTTCATCCTTCCGCTCCACGTGAAGGAGGAATTTGAATTTATAGGTCGCCCAGGTGAAGTTCTCGGCACTGCGATGAAACTGATCCTAAAGCACCTTCTCATATCTTCTTTCTTTAGCTATAAAAGAGGCAAACCCTATCCAAATCTTTAAAAAACTTGTGAATGATAACTTTTTGGATCAGTCGTCTGTTGACCCGTAATAGTTCACTCCCTCTGCTCCCTTCTTCTGTTCTTTCATTTATTTTATACTTAATTTATTATATTATATTTATATTGGTAGTTACATGTATTGTTGTATAGTATATATAATAAATATTAATTTAAGTAGGTAATGAAATATGTTTATGGGTATATATATATATATGAAACTCTTTTCTGTATTTGTTTGAATCGCCATTGGTTGCCTGGAATAAATAGTTATAAAGAGATAAGGTAACCAAATTGTTTACGTTATGTTGTTATATATTGACGGCCGATTGGCGCAGTTTGCAGCGACCCTGCTTTCTGAGTCCAAGGCCGTGGGTTCGATTCCCACAACTGGAAAATGTTTGTGTGATGAGCATAAATGTTTTTCAGTGTCTGGGTGTTTATATGTATATAATAAGTATTTATGTATTATATTCATAAAAATATTCAGCAGCTATCTTAGTACCCATAACACAAGCTACGCTTACTTTGGGGCTAGATGGCGATGTGTGTATTGTCGTAGTATATTTATTTATTATTTATTATTATATATACTTATATAATAAAAGTATATGAATTCATTAATTTATTCTAAGTACTTCCAATAATTTAAACATATCTAAACGCCACTTTGGAAACTATGTGAAAATAGATATACAGGTTAAACCTTAATTATTATTACCTCATTCCTATAATTTGTAATAATGAAACAACGGAAAATAATACACTGAGTATTAGGCATTATTTACACCGCAGGTTTACCTATTGCAGTACGTTCCGAGTCTTTGAAGTAGTCAAGCCCTTAGATTAGCCAACGGCCTGTTTTAAAGCGCCCAAACTGATTGAGCGAATGAATTGTATAAAGCCCATGAAAGTCAATATCAGCCAAATGAAAGTTATTCGACAAAATAACTTTTCGTATTTCGGTATGCCTATTACTAGACGGAGTCGCGTCATATTTCAAAACAGTATTAATGAGTTTTAAGAATATTTGTTTGTGTTATATTTATGTAAAATAATACGGATCAAAAACATAAAAGTCAGAGGCAGTCAAAACTAATTTACAAAGAAACTTCAAAGCGGGCGCGTCGTCGGAGGCCAGCGATGCGATTCTGTCCTTTGATTACCGACCGAGTTCGTCCCATTCGCTATTTTCGACCTGACACTCTAGTAGTGACGCAGGGCTGTCACTCACCCTTATTAAACGTTACGTCATTTCAACGTTTATCATCTGTGACTATCTTCCTGTTTTGTCAGCTTGATCACCGTATTACTCTCTCATTCAAGTAATAAGTTTAGACGATCAAATGCAGAAAAGTGCGTTATCTGGGGTATGTTTAAAAGACATGACCGGCACCGTCTCCTTCGGACGATCATGATAGGCAAATATGAGGAAGAGTCGGGAGAAGAAGAATGTTGTGGATTCGAAACATCCATGAATGGACTGGCATAGCCCAGTCCATTGCATCATCACTTATTACCAGGTGAGATTGTAGTCAAAAGCTAATGTAGTGTAACAAAAAAAAAAAATCCTAACGCTCCAAAAGAAGGTACACCGTCGTAATCGTTCCGTTATCGTTGCGTCGACATCACAAACGAACAAAATCGACCATCTTATGAAAAATGAAAATAATTGTTCAACCCTAAGGCGAGAGTCCAGCCAGGGCTGGCAACGACGCTCCCTGTGCAATAATTACTGGCGGCCGGCATCGGCACTTGCTACTAGCTACAGGGCTGGCTCCACTATTTGGTGCGGGACGCGAGCGACGAACGCGTTCAGCTATGTTTTGTTTTGTCAACCCTTTGTGTTTTAATTAGCACTGACGTTTCTGAAAGACTATTTTGTTCGTCCGTAAATATAGAGTCATAATGACATATATACACATACAACATACGTACGTTTGGTGGTCTGAATCAATATTCTTCATGCTTTGTTGTATAAAAGTAGGTATAATTTTTCACCAGAACAAACGAAAAGGCAATTCTTAACATATCTTTTTCTATAAGGAAACGACGACGCGGGAGCGCGTAATGACCCGACCGATTTCAGAACGTTGCAAATAAGTAGGCGCCCTAAAATGCTACGTAGTCAGGGATCTTATCCACTTTCCATATTGTTTGCAATTTTTAGTTGCTTTAATAAAGTTGAATGTAACCAAAATAATCAGTTATCCACACATACATATTTTTATGGCTTATTTTATGACAAGATTTTAATTAAAAGCTAAGATTTTTTTTCCTGTTTTTAACATAGCCAATTAGTCAAGAATAATATAGAATAAAAAATAGTCTGTCTTCGCTGAGAAGATCTTCATAGATTTAATAATAGGAATTTAGAAGTAATTTAGCATCTTTCTTGTTTGTACCTTACTCTAGAATACTCAGCATCTAAACATGCATTCTGGGCTACGCAGGAATGATTTAAGCCAAATGCCAAATAAAGTAAAATCATCATCCATTTTCGTCTTACAATTATTATTACGTCTTACAATTATCGTATGCCCGTAACAGTAATTAGTTCATGTGCACTAAAGTTTTAGTAGCTCAGTTAAGGTGTCTATATGCAAAGTGTCGGTGCCTTGATGCCACTTCGAGGTACGAATTGTAAACGATTCATTGCTTTGAGGTCTAACGTAAGTCAGGTACTATATATATAGCTATCTAAGTATTAGAAAATAGATTTAAAAACATGATATTAGCGTTAGGTATAGTATCGGTTTCAACACCTATACATTTCAAAACCCCTATTATAGTTTTTAGAAAATTAAAAGAAGTGTTTTTCTCATCTCGAGTAAAGATAATTTATGGACTCTGGGAATCCGGACTCTAAGTTGGCATTTTTTACCAGTTCCCAAAGAACTATTTTTTTTCCAGCTGGAAGTTGTAGAAATGCGGAAAAAATTTAATACGCTACGATTAGGTTACGAATTGGTGAGTACGAAGAATAACCTACAGATTCCAACAGCAGGTCTTGAAATGTTGTAACAGTTGGTGGAGCAAAGTGAGTCATTTATTATCATTATCATTGCATTAGGCGGCCGATTGGCGCACTCCTATTTTTGAACTGTCAAATACAGCTTTTATTTACTATGATGATATTCTATTGTTTGGTGTACATGGGTGTAGATAATGATCTTCACCCGCTCGAGAAGAGAATAGAAGAGAATGAATACGGAGAGAAATAAATGATTTAATATATTATGAGACTTAAATTAAAAATTTAATGATGTTAGTTTATTATTTAAATAAAATAAAGCAAAATATAGCACGGCGAAACGGGCTGGGTACGCTAGTTATGGATAAAATTGAAATATTATACTGTAGTAGGGCTTGCGGGGTTTCAGACTTAGGAAAACAGCGGTGGTCTCACGAAGATAACTTTATTGGTTACAGTGAGAGTACACGTGACAAGAGAGAGAAAGAAGTACAGAGAGAGCGGTGTAGTTAGGCAATCGCGCGTGGCACAATGTGCACTAACAGAACCGTACTTATCAGATAGGATCGAGGGTGTTCAGCTGAGAGCCGAAGCGCCGTCAATGCAATATCTGATTCTGTGATCCGATGACAAACTAAATGTTAGACAAGGTCTTATACATTTGGAGTTGTACAGTCGATAGCGCGATCTTAAAATCTATCAACAACTGCTAACGCCATCCAGCGATATATTTAGGAACTATAAGTAGCCAATTGGTTCTCACAGTCTCCACGTCTTATGCATTTGGAGTTGTACAGTCGATAGCGTGATCTTAAAATCAATTATGGACTACTAACGCCATCCAACGGTATATTTGGGAATGAATTGTAGCCTTTGGTTGTTACAACCTCCCCCTCTGTCCTCGAAGACGTCCCGGCGAATAGGACAGTATTAAGCTGATTATTCTGGTTTGCCTCGTCCTCTAGGAGCTCTCAATATTTGTGTCTGTTCCTTTCGAGGTCGTCCTCTTCTTCGTATCGGTTGTACTGGTTGTGGTAATTCTATAGAATTTTCAGGTTTATGAAATAACTTGAGAGCTGAAGAGTGGTGTATTCCAATTTTTTTATCTGGTTCCTCTTTCGTAGCTAGTTGGTACGAACTGGGGCCATGTTGACCTAATATAACATATGGGCCGTCTCTTCGTGGTGCAAACTTTGCTGAGAACCCTTTCGCTGCGTTGCTGATTGGGTGAGTATTAACTAGCACTAAATCACCAACCTTATATTCGGGAGCCATTCTTCTAGCTCTATCTGCATAGAGTTTCCTGGTTTCTTCTTTCATTTCTTGAACTTCCTTCGCTTTTGTCATAGTTTGAGCCAGTAGTTTAATTTTTGGCGTTATTTCTGGTATGAAATTCTCAGTTATTAATATTTGTCTGAAGTCTTCTAAATTATCATGAGGGGTTCTTAATTCTCTACCAAAAGTTAAATATGCTGGAGAACAGTTTGTCGAAGTACATATGGCTGTATTTAATGCAAAACGAATGCTCGGTAATTGTTCACACCAGTTCTGTTGATCGCCTTCAACAAGTATCGCTAGCTGTGTTTTTAAATCTCGATTTTTCCTTTCAACTGGATTCGCTTGAGGATGGTAGAGTGCCGTGAATGATTGCTTAATTTTGAAACAGTATGCTACTTGCTGCATAACTGCGCTGACAAATTGAGCACCGTTGTCACTCAAAATTCTTCTAGGAACCCCAAACCTTAAAAATATCTCGTTGATTAGAGTCGCAGCGCAATTTTCCGCCGTTGCTGCTTCTAATGCAAATAGTTCCACCCAACGTGATGCTATATCTTCTACAACCAATATCCATGTATTATTTTTCTTTGACGGCGGTAATGGGCCAAATAAGTCAAACGCTAGGACTTCGAATCTCTGATTCATCGTTGTAGTTTGTAAGAGACCAGCTGGTTTCCAATTTGCTGGTTTGTAGCGTTGGCATGGGACACAGTTTTTAACATACCCTTCAATGTATTTTCTCATGCCAGACCAGAAGTACCTCTTTGATATTCTATTATATGTCTTCTCACTGCCACCATGACCTGCCAGTGGATCATCGTGATATATTGAAACAACATTCATCCATTCATGTTGAGGAACAACCAGTTGTGCATCTTCTGTATCTACAGATGGACTGTTGCGATATAGTAATCCATTGTTCATTATGTATCCCTTTTCACTCCAGTACCTGGCATTCTCGAAATTTACTTCATCTTCTAAGGACTTTATTATTCTTTGTATATTTTCATCCTTTATTTGTTCTTCTCTTATTTTCGCTGGGTCTTTCTTTGGCATATCTATCGTTACTACGCATATTCCACAATCTTTTTCGTTTTCTTTTGTACACGATGGGCGAGAAAGTGTATCTGCAACAACGTTTGTTTTTCCTGGGCTGTATTTTATGGTTAGGTTGTAAGATTGTAATTGTAATGCCCACCGAGCCAGCCGTCCTGTTGGTGATTTTAAATTCATTAACCATCTCAAAGCTTGGTGGTCAGTGACTACTGTTACTGGAAGGCTTTCGATATATCCTCGAAATTTTGATACCGCCCAGACTACAGCTAGGGCTTCTCTTTCTGTGGTATTATAATTCCTTTCTGCAGGGGATAGCAGCCTACTGGCATATTCCACTGGCCGCTCATCTTCGCCCTCCCCCTGCAGTAAGACTGCGCCAATAGCGTAGCTGCTTGCGTCGGTCTTTATAAGGTAAGGTTTTGTTTCATCTGCCTGACGAAGTATAGGCGCTGAGGTTAGAAGCTTTTTTAATTTATCATATGCCACCTGTTGCTCAATTCCCCATACCCACTGGGCATTTTTCTTTGTAAGACGTGTTAGTGGCTCTGCTATTTTGGCAAAACCCGCTATAAATCTTCTGTACCATGAACAGGTTTGTAAAAAGGAAGTTAAGTGCTTTAAATTACTGGGAATTGGCATGTTAACTATTGCTGATGTTTTTGATGGATCCATGGTGAGACCTTCTTTGGTAATTAAATGACCCAAATATTTCACAGTTGGGCAGCAGAAACGACATTTTATGATGTTTACTGTCAAGTTATATTTTCGTAACTGGTCAAACACCTTGGTTAAATCACCCAAATGTGATTCGAATGTTGGCGACATTATTATTATATCATCTAGGTACGCTAGCATTTTTACGTCTTGCAAAACCGCTCTAAAGCCATCGATTAACCTTTGAAAGGTTGCTGGCGCATTTCTTAAGCCAAATGGCATTCTCTTGAATTTGAAAATTCCGAACGGCGTTACAAATGCTGTTTTATTCTGATCTTCATTTCGAACTTTAATTTGCCAAAAACCCGCTTTCAAATCAAGCGTCGTCATGAATGGTGTTGGTTTGGCTTCATGCAGCAGATCATCCATGCGAGGCATTGGGTAATTATCTGGTATGGTTACTGCGTTTAAGCGTCGATAATCCAAACAAAGTCGTACTTCTTTATTTGGTTTTGGTATCATGATAACCGGTGCTGCCCAGGGTGACGCACATGGTTCGATAATACCATCATTTAACATTTCGCTAATTTTCTTTCGTAGGATTTCTTTACGAGGCGGTGAAAGACGATATGGTGGTACTGAAATCGGTGTATTATTTATGGTTTCGATGCAGTGTTCGACTATCGTTGTGGGCTGACCATTCGAAGTGAAAATATCTTCATAGGTGTCTAGCAATTGTTTCAGTGCTTCTTTTTGGCTATTTTCTAGTACTGTATTTGTGAAGTCTACTTCTAACATAGCAATGTCTATGTTAGTATAAGAGTTTGGAAACAAGGATGCTGATTCTGGTGACAGTTCTAGTTCGCCGTACATGCGATGCACATTTATCTGGGCATCGCGCATCATTGCGTCTGCAAATCGTGGTGAGTACCCATCAAAAGTCTTTATTTTCTTTTCGGGCGAGTCCAGACGTCGCAATCGGTAAGGGATTGAACTATCCGTTGGTGTAGCTGCTGATTCCGTTATTTGGTAAGTAAGATCTGAATTTCTTTCAGATATATTACTTAGCGGACAGTAAGCTCGCTCGCTATCGACAACAGGTGAGTGTAAGTTATCCATTAGAATACTGCGATTAAAGACAGCGAAATCTTCCTTGTATAACTCATGCTCAATATATGGGTCGTCCAGAAACTGGTACGTAAATTGAGCCATATTTAATAGCATTCTGGCGTCTTGTATAAACCCAACCCCAAGTAGTGTCTTGTTCTCTCTGGAATTAGGCAACACAATGAACGTTGTAGGAATTGTCCTTCCATCTAAAGTTACCAGAGCCTTGACTGTTAGTACGTCTTGCTTTCTTCTATGGCCGTCTGCCAGTGTTATCCATACATTAGCTTTTTCAAAGTGGTAACCTTTATTTTTTAAGCGACAGTACAGTTCAAATGATGCTACACTGCTCTTTGCACAGGTGTCTATATATGCTGTGCCTGTAATGCCTTCGATCTCGATGTAAATAACAGGGCGAGATCGCGAGTCTGTTTGAACGTTGACTGAATTAAAACCAATCTCTTCGTCCGGTACCTTTGGCTTCGGCTTCGTGCAGGTTTCGCAATTGCTGCGTACCACGCCTGGTGTGCCGCAACCGTAACAAGAAAATTTCGGTGCTGTAGGTGAAGGGACTTGAGAAGACGTGGTTGCAATAGGCTTTTTTGGTGTATGTGCCGATGAATTAGATGAGAGTAAATTTTGTTCTGCTTTTAATTTCTTGCGACATTCTTCAGTTTTGTGGCCCATCAACTTACAAAAGTTGCACCGTTCCCTTTTGATGAAACCTTTCTTCTCCTTAAGGTTCGTATCTCTGTCTGCTCTTACGAATTCTCTATCCTTACTAACCTCTTCTACTGCCCGAGCTTTGTCCAATAATTCATCAAATGTCTTAATTGATGTTCTAGGCACCTTCTCCTTAATGGACAGTTTAAGTTGTCCGAATATCATGTCTAGCTGTTGTTCTTCTGTGTGTTCCGGTTTTGGTAACTGCGCTAACAACATACGTTTTTGAGCAATAAATTTCTCTGTATGCTCATTATGCTCTTGTTTTACCCCAATGAGCTCTTGGTAAATAATATAAGCCGGCTTCTTTGGAGCAAAAGCATGGCGGAGCCTCTTTTTGAAATCGCTCCACTGTGTGATGCCTTCCTTGACTCCTTGCCACCAAGTTGCTGCGTCCTTCTTCAAGACAAGAGGGAGACCAGTTATTGCATCTTCATCAGATATCCTTTCAACTTCTTTGTAGACTGAAACAGCAGCTAGGAAAGCCTCCACAGCATTGCTCTCTCTTTCCCCTTCGTAGAAGGTAGTGCACGCTGCGAAAGACCCTTTCTTGGTACCTCCGCCCACTGCTTCCAGTAGAGTTTTAAATTGTTCTTCCGATAAAGGCATCTTCTTTAAAGTTTTGGTCGTACGTACAGTTGAACTCCGACACGCCCGTGTGACAACAAATTTCGGCTGCGGCGGAGAGCCTTGAGGTCTTCGTTTGTTGTCCAGAGTTGCAGATTTTTGCCGTTGGGCGCCACTTGTAGTAGGGCTTGCGGGGTTTCAGACTTAGGAAAACAGCGGTGGTCTCACGAAGATAACTTTATTGGTTACAGTGAGAGTACACGTGACAAGAGAGAGAAAGAAGTACAGAGAGAGCGGTGTAGTTAGGCAATCGCGCGTGGCACAATGTGCACTAACAGAACCGTACTTATCAGATAGGATCGAGGGTGTTCAGCTGAGAGCCGAAGCGCCGTCAATGCAATATCTGATTCTGTGATCCGATGACAAACTAAATGTTAGACAAGGTCTTATACATTTGGAGTTGTACAGTCGATAGCGCGATCTTAAAATCTATCAACAACTGCTAACGCCATCCAGCGATATATTTAGGAACTATAAGTAGCCAATTGGTTCTCACAGTCTCCACGTCTTATGCATTTGGAGTTGTACAGTCGATAGCGTGATCTTAAAATCAATTATGGACTACTAACGCCATCCAACGGTATATTTGGGAATGAATTGTAGCCTTTGGTTGTTACAATACTAGTATTATAGTATTTTAGTATTCTTTGCTTCCACCTGAAGTCCTGAATAATTCATTTCAGTTGGCAGCAATTAAAAATATAAGTTAGCTTAATAAGTGGAACATTCAAAAATAAAAAATAAAAAAGTAGGTTATTAGAGCGGAAAATTCCAGTCGATATTAATGGATTTTACTCATTGAATAGGCAAGTTTTAGATATAAAGTTTTACTTTTTCATTTCCTATGAATATTAAAAGGCTATCACAGACGGCTTCATCTCGTTAGAATTGGTCTTTCAAACTGTTGGTAGAGTCATTAGAAAAAGACACTTGAAGATTTATTATTACATAAGTTTAAAGAAATGTATAAAAACACATTTAATACATCGAGGTTACTATATTATTGATGAATTTCTTAATGACAAGGTTGCCTGGAAGCCAGCAGCTTCGCTTTCATCTCACACAAGATATAACAATGTTTGTTAAATTGTAAAATGATGTTGGAAAAGAGCAACTGCTGAGTTTCTTGCCGGTTTCTTCTCGGCTGCCTTCCGCACTTTTGACGTTTTAAAAGTGCTTATATTAGGCCTACTTAAAATAAATGAATTTTGATTTTTTTTTAATTACAAGAATGCAACCATGCCATAGGTGCCATATCCCTCCAGTGTCTTGTAGGCAATCTTTGTTGAGAGCTTAGGCCCAACACGCAGCTCCAATGCGGTCTGGTGGGCTTGAACGTTCGTTAGCACATGTTAGTAGTGATTATAACCGAGTCTGACGGGTCTGAAAGGCACGGGGGAGGACAGCAATTTCCTAACTCCGGGCAGTACTAAAAACTTTTTCAGAGAAAGATCAAAAACTCAAATACAAAGACACTTATCTGTGTAACCGAAACGCTATTAGTTTTTAAATAATCTACTGCCATAGTTTTTAACTGAACGAAATCAGATACATCACATTAAAAATTAAAATCAAGTGACTCCTGTCACCTTATTAGGTACTATGCGTGTGTCGGTATTTTATCTTCAATAAGGTTGTTACAATTAAACACTTAGAATGTTAATATGCTTCTTTTGATTTCATATTTTGCCAGGGTGATTTCTTATGAAATATACTTATGCAACCTTCAACAGTATTTCGTATTTCGGTTACACGGTTTCGTATAGTAAAAATTTATATTCCTGTGTAAACATGATTTCAATTAGGTACAATATCCTGTATTGTTATGAAACCTAGGTACCTAGATGTATTGTTATAAAATTATTTCCTGGAAGTAAGCATTCAATGTGCCAGGATGTCGCACACGTTTCACACAGGACGTGTGATCGTCATTAAATGTCATTGTGATGCCAGACAAACCCCATGGATTATGTCCATACTAAATAGCTTAATACCATGGTAGGACGTGTCCAATAGGGTTGTCAACCGTCACGATATTACCGGGACTTCTGAAATAAGTTCATTCTCCCACGCACACTATGTGTGTTAAGTCAAAATTAATCAAAATAAATGAGCAAAGTTAAGCCAAATCGTAACGAATTACAACCATCGTATGCTACGTGGTTAGTTAGTACAATTAATATCTATCTGTTTTTGTTATCATAGCGCTCAAACGGATGTTCCGGCTTGTATGCAGTTTTTTATATAACGTATGATTTCTAAGCAGTTTGTAAGATATGATTCGCAGCCATAAGAACCAAAAGCCAAAAGAAGGCTCTGTATTGTGTGCGTATTTTTTACTAAGTTCATTGTTAATTCCTGAAAGCTATTGTGCCGATTTTGACGTGGTATTATGAATTACACAGATATCCTCTCAATGTATGCAATATAAAGGCCAGTTACGAAAATAATTTTCCGTCCCAGTTGTATTTAATTATTAATTTTTGTGTTGTAAGAATGATTTCAGCCCTTATTGCGCAGGATAACTAAAGTTTCCTATATTTACTTATATGTAATCTACTCTGCTAATCTTACCATTATTCCCGACATCACAGAAATATCAAGCACACATTTTGAAAAAGCATTAAATTAATAGCAACATTATAGCTAAAGTGGAAATATAAACAAAAAAATAAAACAAATTATTGAGACATTCGAATGTATGCCTCATTATTGCGTCGCAGAAATATATATACTGTGCCTACGTGCTCAAGTCCCGGATGTTATAACGTTAAACGGAATAAAGTTTAAACTAAATTCCGACAACATTTCTATGAAAATACCATCGATGAAAAATGTTTATGTAAGCGAATTAAGTAATTTGGAAATCTTCGTTTCGACTCCAATTTAAATGTTCTAGGACTAGATTAGCTCGAAACTAATCTAGTAAGTCGGACGTAAAATTGGACGCAGTTGAGCAGAAAAGACTTAACCTGCTCAAAGTTCTCCTTTCGTTTTGGTTTTTTCGACTTTTTTAGTGTAATAATTATTTTAAAAAATAGGAAAAAAAATTGTTTTATCGTATATATGCACAAGATTTATGTAGCTATCTTTTATAAAAAAATTTAAGAAGGCAAAATTATTAACGAAAAACGTTTTTTTGTAATTCATGAATTATTTTTAAGTTTTGAAAATTTAGCATACTATAAAATAGTAAATATAAGATCCCCCCGTTTTTTGTGACACCGGATTTATGCTGAGAAATCCTTGCCAGCACATAAATCCTTTCCAATAATTTCTAATAGGTACTCTAGTGTTGGGTTACCTCGTGTTACTTAGTTGTATACCGAAATGAGCCGATTACTCAATTGCCGAGCAATAGAGTAAGACGTATACAAAATTAGTGACACAACCCTTTCTAGTTAGGTAAATAAAATACAAAAAAACTAACTTTTTCATAGTTGGCAAATCTAGGGACCACCTCCCGTCACTTCATACACCGAAACACGCCTTATTCTGTCACATTGACAAATGTGTTTCGCGGATTGAATAATAAGTGCCGCTTTTGAAATGTCCGCGACGTGAAATAAAAATACTTTATGCCGTAGTATCTATAATAGTCTCTACACTATCACAAACAACTATTCTAGCTATTCTTTTAATGTGTGATTTGCTACGTATTAATAATACATTAATTCTACCTTTTGATTTGACATTTTTATTGCGTGATATATTACTTGAAGCGCCTTTGTGATTCTTATTACGTTTATTTACGCTGTAAATATTATTAAGGTCATAATACTCTACTTTTACGTCTCTGGTTAAGGATGAGTTATAATTAGAAAATAATAGAAAACCAGGGGCCCACTTTTCAAGTCGTAAAAAATTCGAGAGAGAAAGAGTACTAGCTGCAATCACTCCTGCTATCGATGCAGCCTAATTCCTAACCTAATCTAAGCGTGCTTATCGCGGAGATGCCTATGCACGCTTGATTTGACGCTTGAAAGCTGAGGACGGCAGTACGTTAGGAAAAAGGGCATCTTTTACTGTATGTATTAGTAACAAAGTTTAGTTTAATTGTGCGGCAGGCTGATTCTGTGTCTAAGTTGAGACCAAAGCTAGCTTTTATCTAGACACTGTGGGAAGTTGCCACCAAATAGCCTGTTAAATTTTGAAACCTAAGTTTATTATTTATTAAAAGTTAACCCAACTGAGTTCATTTCAACGCGGTTGCCAGATACATTAACGTAATGTATAATAATGGTTTGGGCATTATTTAATGGCAACTTTCAAACAGTGGCTAGCTTTTCGTGTCAACTGAGATACTGAATAGCCCTGCTGATCCTTTCAAAACTTCGCAGTTCGATGGTAAAACTAAATGATCTTGTATTAGTTCTTTTGTTTAAAAACATCTTTATAACTTCTTTGATGTTTGAGAAGGTAAATATTATTATTACTTAAGCAATAATAATTTTATGATACAACTGATCTAATTCTTGTTAATGTGTTGCGAAAATCAGTATTCTAGACACAGGCGTGTGAACAGAAAGAAACCATATGTCCCACTCCGCTCCATCCATGTGCTCGTATCATAAAAACTGGTGATTCATCTAAAGTCTAATGTTCCTTGTTCTATTCGATCACTAAATTAGCATGTCTATTATACACTAAAACTGACAATCTGAAGCTTACACTTATTTATTGAACTCTATCAGCATTCAGTATATTTTATATTTGTTATTAAAGTGTTTTTACCAACAATTAGAAGATATTGCAAATGTTTAAAGGCCGGTTCGGAGCTATCGGCATTTTTAATTTCTATCCTCAGTCGATTTGATAGTTTCAACTATCAAATTAGCCTAGACTTAAACTAATTTAAATTTTGATTGAGATTTTAAATCGTTATTCTGTTAGGTTTTTCTCGTTGAAGATCCTCCTGTCCCTCACTAAGATCCCTACGATTACAGGAAGACCAAGAAATTAATTAAAAAAAAAAACCAAATATGTTTTCATTGTTTTGTAGCTTTCGCTTATTATTTTTCACGAACACCATCATCCTTATCAAGCCATTACCGGCCCACTACAGGGGACAGGGCTCCACTCAGAATTAGGAGGGTGTCAGCCGTAGTTACTCGGTACTCGGTATTACGTTATCGGTAAACTTCACGGAACTTTGTAAATGGAGAAACTCTCGGGCATGCAGGTTTCCTCACGATGTTTTCCTTCAAAGCTAGTGATATTTTAAATTCCTTAAATTAAAAACGCACATAACACTGAAAAGTTCGAGATGCGTGCCGGGGATCGAACTATGGCAACCAGAAAAGGCTATCAATGCTTATCCATAACTGATCATCATATACTCTGCATTTGAATCTCACCTTGTAACGATCGGTATTGGCCGTCAATTGTACAATTGTGAAGCATTGTTTTATTATAAGTACCTAAAACCTAACCTATACGTTGATTAATCTTATCTTATCTTATCTTAATATATATATAAATCTCCTGTCACGATGTTTGTCCGCGATGGACTACTAAACTACTTAACCGATTTTAAATTAAATTGACACACCGTGAGCAGTCTGGTCCAACTTAAGAGATAGGATAGCTTAGATCTTTAATTATAGTCGCAATTTTATTTTATTGCAAATTATTTGTCTATAATTAATTGACAGTCACATGTTATATATATACTACTATACACATTTAAGGCTTAGCGATACTGAATACTTTAAAAACAATATCAAACGCAGACGAAGTCGCGGGCAACAGCTAGTATTATATATAGGTATTTTTTGGTGGAATAAAGGATGCTTTCTTTCTATTATTTTTCTTGATTAGACGCGGAATGGCGTGATAGCCTTCCTATTCTTGTTACTTTCAATATGTAAATACGAGTAGTTCTTAAATAAAAAAGTCGCGGGCGTTCTTTTTATGATTAAATTTATTTCACGTAAAGACTATTTTATATGTTAAATGACTGTCGCAATTTTGCAATGGCGCTGAATAAATGATTGTCAGTGGTGTGGGCTGATTTGGGCTTGTTTAACGACACCTGATTTGTATACAATGATCATTGTTCGAAGTGTAAGGGCCCCTCCTTACGTTCCAATTGTGTTGATCTAGAAATAAGTTTAGTGATATGATTTAAATACAGATAATTTGGTCAGGTGGTGTGCTTTATTAAATAATAGTTCATAAGTTAAAACATATCGTATCGTAGGTTACTTAACTACCCGAAGTCAGTGACAAAACTTACTTTGTTGAAATAGATCTATAGAAGACAATTTATGTTTCGACCACGTCTTAATATCAAATTAGATCGTTATCTTTTAAGAAACACATAACTTTCTTTGTGCATGGATATTTGGTAGATGTGTTCCGCTCGGAAGCCGATTAAGTCTGTCACTCTATCTACTGTACATAAACTATGCTAAATGTCAGCGTCAAGTTCAATATCTCTAAGACGTATATGAACGACACACTTAAGATATGATAATTACAATAAATTGCAACAAAAGCGGTTAGGTTATTTTTGTTAGTGTATATTCTGAGTTTACGATTGGGCTAAAATAAAAAAAAAATCGCCATCTAGCCCCAAAGTAAGCATAGCTTGTGTTATGGGTACTAAGATTGCTGATGGATATCTTTACGAATATAATACACGTAAATACTTATAATATACTGATACACACCCAGACACTGAAAAACATTCATGTTCATCACACAAACATTTTCCAGTTGTGGGAATCGAACCCGCGGCCTTGGACTCAGAAAGCAGGGTCGTTGCCCACTGCGCCACTCGGCCGTCTAATATGATAATTACAATAAATTGCAACAAAAGCGGGTAGGTTATTTTTGTTAGTGTATATTCCGAGTTAACGATTGGGCTAAAATAAAAAAAAATATATTGATATATGATGCAATGACAAAACTAACTTTAAAAATGTCATAGTTTCGATTTAACATAATTATTATTCTGTCTCTTGATAATCCACAGCGAATTCATGCCTCTTAAATATTATACGATATGAGACGTTAAAAGGCTGATGAAAATATCCGCGCGACTTCGTCCGCAATAAGTCATCTTCAATAATAATTAGTTGTATGTTAATAATAATAAATAGTTGTATGTTGTCGCGGACTGTTTTATAGAACGTTAAAGAAACAACAATTGCGATAATTCCGATATACTTACTACATATTTCCGTCGTTTTGCGAAACGTTTACATCCAGTAGTGTTCACGTAATGCCCGGACAGACAGACAGACAGACAGACAGACAGACAGACAGACAGTCAAACAGACAGACAGACAGGCAGCCAGACGGACAAAAATTAAATAAAAATCTATTTTGGACTCATTATCGATTATAAAGCATCCCCCGGTCAAAATTTACAATATATTAAATGTACAGAAATCTTCCAGTTACAGTTTTATTATAAGAATAGATAGAGAAAAATTCAATGTTGGAGTACTCAAAGGATTTAGTGATAGAAATTTTGTCACTGAAGGTTCCTTATACTTAGTCGTAAAAATATGTCAAACCAAAGCTGTTTCATGAAATTGGAATGTCTGTAAAGGTCGTAAGCTATTCATACAGTTTAATAACCGCGTGGCGTCGATTCAGCCTATTAGAGAAGCTATATTTATGTGATGATCCGAACTTAATATTGCATGTCTTATTTTAATGCATGCACGCATGCATACCTATTCGAAGCACTTGGCATGTTTTAAACATTAACGCATGTCTATATTGGGCAATTTGTATGAGGTGTATATTTTATTTATCTTGGCTACGGGTTTCCTGTATGAATAGAAATAGAGGTATAGGTTAATTAAAATATTAGTTACTTGCGGCCATGGATTCTTCCGCATCATGTTTAGATAAAGATTTTACCTATTAATTAAATAAATAAGTATTTACGGCACTCATACCTACATTTAAAAGAGGATATGGTTTGATTTTTCTACAATACCTCCGTTCTAAGCAATTCCACAAATCAATAATTTCCCTGGAACCTTAATCTGAGATAAAGAAGACATTCTTAAAAATTTGCGAATGAATAAATGAAATTGACGTTGGTAATTATAAAGATATGTACTAGTAGGTATTTAAAGTTTTTAAAGTTACGTTAAACAGTCATCGCTGAAAATTTACTAACAGTATTGTGTACCTACTGAGATCTCTACATCAGTCGACAACCAAAATCATCATAATGTTGCTATTAAAGCCCGAAATCAAAAATGTATCTAATTAACAATCTTCATATTGCAGTAGTGCTATCCTTTTCCTACTCTTCCCAGTTTAGTCGTCTAAATTAAGAAAAGAAGTCTAAATTAAATCTGCCTATAGAAGATTTTTGATTAGATTAATTATGAATGTAACTAGTAGTAAAGCTCGGAGTGTTTCAAACCCGCCCTGATCTCCAAAGAGCTCAGAACAAACTAAGAAGAAGAAGAAGAAACACTTCATTGCACTTAGGTATAACATACAGCTTCGAATTCGAAACTCACTTCACTTCGCAAGTGCGTGCCAGGTGTTTAGATCTCAAGGTTTAGGTGTTAGATCTCAAGGTTATGTGAGATCGCTTTGGAAGTGATCTTTTTCACTTGAGTGAGCTTCGATATCGAGCTGGCATTATTAAGAATAGCCTTGCAGGAAAATAAACAGTAACACAACAAGAGTAACAGTAGGTATAAAGTAAACAATGTAGACATGCAAAGGCGGCCTTATTGCTGCAAGCAATCTCTTACAGGCAACCTTTATAGAAAGCACTTAACTTAGCCGGGTTTTTTATTTTTTATTGTTTATAATCAACCTAATATAAAATCTTCACAATGCAGATTGAATTAAGTAGTGCATTCTTTTTCATACCTGCACCTAGATAAGAATATCACTTATAAATTCAATGTTCATTGTGAAGATTTTGATGATCGTCTTCTTTAGAATGCAACTATAATACAAAATGTAACATAAAATAATGCACCTACCCAGGCATTTCTTGACGACGCAAAGACGCTGTGTCGTGAAAGATTTCGTCGCCATTAATCAAGTATGTAGGCCGCTCCCAGATAACCTTATTAACACAAGATAGCGATAAAAACAACAAGCTTACGAGTACTTCACCGTTAGCGTCGCTGGTGTTATTTAATGCCCTGACTCATTTCAAGAGGATACGTTTAATGTGCATTAAATAATGACTAGCAATTACGTATGTAGCGCACGTGGTTCTTAGATTTATTTGACAAAGTAGGAATTAAATGATACGAGTTTACTTGAAAAAGGCATCTTATGCCCGTTTTGACTAATGACGGGTTAGGCTATGCATAAGTAAGTAACGCCTTATCAAATATGATTCCTAGGCATACATTTACCTTTCACCAATCGATTTTCACATGGTAACTCATATAACCTAACTTGTCTAAGGTTCTTGCCACAACGTATGGTATTTTTTGTTTGTATTGTCACATTTTTCATTTTTCTGAGTTGTTAAAAGAGCTGAATTTACATTTTTTCATCTGTCAAGTTTCAGTTTAGGATTTCCCTAAACTTTACGATCCGCCGAATCGGTGTCCCAACTTTACACGGCGCCCAAATGCGATAGACATCACATAAAGAGTTTATTAAACGTTTTTTTTCTTTAGGAAACACCTAAATCACTATGCAACTGATTAAGGTGATTCCTAGGCTTAGTGAAAAGGGGCATTAGATTCATAGGGTTAAGAGGCAGCACAGAATATATGAAGTAATAAGTAGTTTTTACTCAACTACAATTAATATCGTTTATTTTAAGATGACCTAATAATTTTGTTTTCATTGATGTTTTTTGATTTTAAAATATGTCTGTTCATCTTATTGTACCCTTAAATCATCATGTCTATTAACGTCCTACTGCTGCACGAGTCTCCTCTCTTATAGGAGGGATTTAGAGATCACCACGCTGTTCAAATGCGTGTTGGTTTGTTTTTAAAGATTATTATCACAACACGTAAGAAGTGACCAGGAAGAACGTTTAACGTGTTCTTCGAGGCACGGAGGTGGATACCACAAACTTCAGGCTAATATTTATTGACATTTTTGAACAGAAACATCCAATAGTTAATCATTCTTGGCCCGATCAGTAGTTGAACAATCAAAGAAATCAATCAAATCAAATCAAATTAATCAAAGAAAAAGAACACTATGAAATCTTTTATTTTGAGATTGAATGCAACTTTAGGTTTACGAGTTTTTACGAGCACCTTATTTGGGTCCCCAGATTTACAGTATCATCATACTAAAATTATTAAAAGTTATCAACTTGCAATCATTTGGTAACAAAGAAAGAATAGCCTATAACAAAATTTATAAGTTGTTTAAAAATTTCAGCCTCATTTTAGCCTCCTGGCATGTAATCAGATATTTTAAAAGGGACAGTCGGTAGACGCTCGTCAATTAATTTCATTACCCCTAATGCCACTAATAAAGAGCAGTGAACATGTGTTTATTTCGATCCACGCTCTCATCGAGTTAGTTTTATTACATCTCTGAAGTCTGGTTAGGTGATTTATTAGTTGTGGCCTATTTGTACGGTATTTGATGTTGATTATGATTGTTTCATAAGAGAGCCATGTGGGAATCGTTACTGGTGCGAATTAGGTTACAATTTTATCATTATCTCAACATTATTCGACGCATCTTGCCAACTGCCTTGTTGGTCTACTTGTGTTCTACGAATCATAAGGTACTAGGTTGGATTCACGACTCGTGCCCATAATTTAATGCTGACGTGCCTATTAGATCTTTTATGTCAGTAAGTACCTCAGCATTGGTAAATACCACGCTGCTTCAATACAGGTCTTAGCTATAAATCTCTCTTTTCTTTAAGAGCCTTCTTTGAATTAAGTGACTCAATTTCAGAGGTAAATAAATGAGTTTAGATTTTAGAGCAGATTTAGATTTTGTTAATTTCTAGGTGATATTAAAAAAGTTGAAAAAAGTCTTTTACATAATATTTTATTGTTAATGACGTATGGTGAATAGTTTTAGAAGGCATTACACATTTACGCATTTTTTTCTTCGCTGCACACTGCGTAGCATAAAATATGTAAGACATAGTTTAAAATTTTGATAATAATATATACTCGTTTCCAGTGGCGTGCATAGCCCTTGGACCCAGGGTATGCACAAGGTGTTCAACACAAACATAAAGTAAAATTAAAATTTAGATTTTAGATAGGTATGTCGGTTTATAATCAAATTACTTTACGAAAGTTATATTTTTGATTGATTTAATACTATCGTCTATCTACTGCTAATTGAATAAAAGTACATACCCTGATTTACGTCACAAAATTATGACACACCATTCGGCAGCATTTTCTAAGCACACTGATGATGATAATATTTTTCCAACATATCATGTTTTTAGCGTTTTTATGAAAATTATTAAGATCACAATATCCTTTATCATTCCACACTTTACGTATATTGGACAATAAAACAAAAGGAAAGCAAATTAATCGATTGGTGTGTACAAAGCCGCTTAGCCAAGAATAGTTTTCGTAATATTTATTATTAAATATACGTGTTACTTTATCACCTTTTTTTGGGATATTTGTAACATTGGTACACTCCTTCCTTTGCGAATGATTTCTAATTTTACGATATAAGTAGGGATAGAAATTAAAGTTTTCTCTAAGTACTTTTTCCAGGCACACTGAACCCAAACAAAGACCGCACGAATATGCTTTCATTATAAAATGAATGAATAAACTATAAATTAACCTTAACACATTAAACTATCACTACTCAAACTTTTATAAGTTACTGAATTTATGCACTTGAACCGTTTATTTATCACCAACGCCATACAGCATTGTTCGAAGGTAAACAATAATGACGATCGAATATGCTAATGATAATATTGCAATCGAAATTAGTCAAAATATGTCTTTAATTTTTTGTAAGTATGGGTACGAACGCTATTTTATTTTGATATGTAAACAATAAATAGAAACCATATTTATTGTTAACTCTCTCACTCTCCAATGATTCTTGGAAAACCTAAATTATTCATTTTTCAGAATTGAGACAGCGTTTGGTTTCATAGATTATTTTCAAAACGAAAGACTAATTCGATAATATTAGATCCTTAATTTTCTTAAAAGACACTAAAAGGTATTTACATTTGTGAATAATGTTTTTAATTCTAAAAAAAGAATAATGACCTTTAACAACAATAACAAACCAAGCAAATCATTTTATTCATAGAAAAAATGAAACACGTAATTGATTATCCACTTCCGTAAGCAGTGCTTATAGACAGCCACACTTAGAGAATTTATGAATGAAACTGTTCACACAAGACCGATGCTAATCTTGTAAGTACAAGCGCACGATTATAACATTACACGACACACACTACTAACTTGCACGCACACATCTAGCAGAACGATTCTTTCTTTGGGCGTGCTTATTTTATTTGATATTTCTATGCAACAGTAGAGGGCGTCATATGTCGAGTGATTCATAATAATTGATTTACCCTGCAATAGATAACATGAGATTTTTACGTGTTTTAAAAGGTAAATGTTTAGCATTTACGGTTAAAAATTAAAATACGAAGTAGAAGATTTTATTTTGTACGCTATGCGCCTCGCGCGCGCTGGTTGCGCTGTCGCCTGTCTAGCGACAATTGACCTAGAAGTTTGGCCGCTCATTACTAGATGGCGCTTTCATATATTTTTTACTTAATGTTTTTTTTAATTACAAAACTTTAATGGTCCTATCTGAAGGCTCTTTATGACCCTGAGGGTAGGGTATGCACTGCTTATTTGCATATATGCAATGCACGCCACTGCTCGTTTCCAACCCACTTCGGTTTCCTTTTCTCCAAAAATTTAGTCGTCGCGTCTTTTTAAAGTTGCAATTTGGTGTACTAATTATCTACTTAATGAAAATAATTTTCATTGTTCACATTGTTTTAGATGTCCCTCGTGGAGATAGCTTCGGACTCTGCAATGCGGGAGGAGCGAATACAAAATATTTATAAGTTTTGCATACCAAACTTGGTAAGTGACACTTTTTCTTTATTATTTCCTACTTCTTGGGATGCCTCTCCGACTAGCGAAGGTTATAATAAGTACTTATTAGCCTGTTTATTCTGGCAATTCCTGTCCTCTATTGTATGTTGCGTTGCCAAGAAGTTTTTTGCGACCAACGCCACTACTTTCAGCAAAATTTCCCAACATAATATTAGTAATAGTAGTAGTACTAGTAAGAACTCATGTCTCTCTAAGCATGAATACTCCAGGCATGCCACTATTCCAGCCATAAAGTTGACTAAAAGTTTGCGTTTTTTGTTTGACATGTCGCAGAACTTCGTCATTGGAAGTTTGTTCCAATGGTTTAGTCCAGATAGGCATCATAAATCTGAATGCCCTCATCTCAAAAACTGCTTTAAGTTTCCTAAGGTCTTCTTTAATAGCCAACGCCTCACACCCGTTAAGCTGTATGGGCCAATGTAGCAATGGCTGGGGTTTTAAGTATTGGGTTGCAGATGAGATATCATTAATTTTGCTAAAGTTAGCGGTTTAATTATTTTAAAGAGGAGAATGTCTATAATTATTAATATTAAGCTCTTATTATTAAGTATTGACATGTAAAAGTTGACGACGATTTGACGGCCGATTGGCGCAGTGGGCAGCGACCCTGCTTTCTGAGCCAAGACCGTGGGTTCGATTCCCACAACTGGACAATGTTTGTGTGATGAACATGAATGTTTTTCAGTGTCTGGGTGTTTATCTATATATTATAAGTATTTATGTGTATTATTCATATAATTATTCATCAGTCATCTTAGTACCCATAACACAAGCTATGCTTACTTTGGGGCTAGATGGCGATGTGTGTATCGTCGTAGAATATTTATTTATATTTATTATTTATTTAAAAGCTGAATAAGGTTCAAATTGGCTTCTGGCATTTATCAATATCATCTATATTTCACCGCTTCACAATTTCCAATATTAGAAGTCCCGGATCTTCAGTTCTCTTTTCGAGTAAGACGATATTCATTCATTCATTTACAAATGGTGGCATTAATACTAAAATCTTCCTTTGCCATCGTCAATAAACCGCCTATCGTCATTGTATTGTAATTGGGGAGGTTTTGTGATCGTCTTCGGTTACGGTCGTATCGAATTACATACAAATAATAGATAGAGAAATCACTTAACAAAGACGCGCCGAAATAAATCTTTGTTTTCGACTAATAATGCGTATATCTTTATCTTTCCAGATAGAGTTCTGGATTTGTATGAATCAAACTATTCAAGGTAAGTCGTGAGTGTGCTTACTTGTTATTTATTAATTTGGGTTATTCGACTTTCAGATGTTATTTTTGGTGGTGACTTTAAGATAACTGGAGGGGGCTGGCTGAAAACCAGTGCTGTGCTTTTTTGTATGCAGCTATACTAAGCCAGCTCCTTTGTGTCATATTTTTTATTTTAAACAAATTTATGACACAAATGTTACATTTTACACATATGTGTGACACGCCTTAAACGTTTTTATTTTATAAAATGACCTATGCACGTCCCAAAAGAATCTGATAGACTCTATAGATTGTAACAATATCGGAAAGTTTATCATAAAAATAGTTTATACCGGATGTTTGGTGCATCGTGTGCCAAATCGAATCTGATGATTGGAGGGGTCTTTGGCTATCTCTTCAGCCCTCGTAAAAAAATCTTGCTCAAACGGTTTTTTTTATACTGATTTTAAATTGTTTTTTTAAAAATTGTAAAAATTCTACATTTAAATTTTAATAAAAAATAAAGTTGTTAAGTATTAATTAATTTTCTTTTTAATCTTTAATTTGTAACGTTTTACGCTTCTTTTGAAACTAGAATTACACGCCAGCAACATCTAGTTTTTGTTTTACAGCCCCGCAAAGTTTTTTTTACGTAAAAAAATAAGCTTGAACGTCAACTTTCGGTTTTAATAAAAAAAAAACTAAAAGTGATCATGTTCTTCCAATTTTTTTAAAACATCTCTGGACTGTCCCCTTTCTAATGGTGTGCAATATGCCATGAAAAGTAATTAGTAACATCACTAATTTTCAAATTTTCTAAACTTAGTCACAATTTTCTAATATTCAACAGATGAAAGAAAAACAAGTTTTTGCGTAAATAAAACTCACAAGCAGGTAAAATTTTTAAATTTCGTAGGTTTTACTTGAAATAAAAATAATACATTGCATTTGAAACATTTATTTCATAATTTTTACAAATTCTGCTCAAATTGTTCACCCCTGTTTCGAATGCAGGCCCGACATCTTTGACGTATTGTTACAGTTGTAGTCCGAAGCCGTATTTCGTTCTTAATTGTACCGAAGGCCGCTTCTATGCGTTGTATTAGTACCTCCCTCGTTGGGACTTCTGTGGCGTATACTAGCTCTTTGGCACGTCCCCAGACATAAAAATCTAACGGAGTTAAGTCTGGGGAACGTGGAGGCCATGCAATAGGCCCATCGCGCCCAATCCACGAATTGGGGAACACATTATCGAGGTATTCCCTCACAGTTAAACGCCAATGCGCGGGACAGCCGTCATTTTGAAATACTATGGGCACATCTTCATTAAACACGGGCACCTCGGCCAATAATTCCGGCAGATCATTTTGCAGGAACTCTAAATAATTATCGCCATTTAAGTTATCAGGCAGGTAGTGCGGTCCAATTACCTGATTCCCAATCACTCCTGCCCAAACGTTCACACTAAACCGTCTTTGAAAAGATTGCTGTCTTTTGGCATGTGGGTTTTGCCGTTTCGGTGCCCAATGGTGTAAATTGTGCAAGTTAAGAATCCCTTCTCTGGTAAATTTGGATTCGTCAGTCCACAGTATTCTTTTTAAAAAATCAGGATTATCCACATCTGTGTGTAACAAAAACCGACAAAAGTGCATTCGTCTGTCAAAGTCGCCACCCTCAAGACCTGCAACAACCAAAAATCTTTTTAATTCCCCTTGAGCAGTAATTAATTGCACTAGAAGATTATGGATACCTGCTAAACAAAGGCAACGTCAAACAAAGGTTTTAAATTACGTACCTTGAACCGGAGTCTCGTGGAATGGATATTTTTCGTTTTGTCGAAGGACTTTCCACACTTTCCATATTGAAATATCAAGTTGTGCCGCCACATATCTAATGCTTCTTGTGTCGTCTTCCTCAAAAAGTGCCAGTATTCTCTCGTCCACTTCAACATTATGTCGCACAACATGTCCCCTTGGTTCATGAAAATTGACACTCCCAGTCTCGCGTAAACGTCGGTATGTGTCTTGGAAGACTCTGCGGCCAGGTAATCGTCGACCAGGAAAGCGTTCCTGGTAAAGTCGTTGCGCTGCACGAGCGACACCACGGGCTGCACCATAAACCATTATGATGTCCGCATATTCCTCGTTAGAGTATGTCGTCATTGCAACAACAAAAAAGTCAACAAAGTTTAACAATAACACCAAAAGTAAATAAAACGTAACAAAAAACAACAAAACTTAACGAAAACTAAATAAAAGAATCGTGGAGTACAGTAAGCTAGCACACACGTTAGGCAGCAGAGGCAGTGATGTCTCGACTAAAAAATAAGATGGCCGCCGTGTCGACGCGACGCGGGGCCCGTTCGCGATTGGTTCAAACAGGTTTGCACTATGCAAGAAAGGAATAGAAGATAGATTTCGCTTCACTAGAGTGAAAAAACTATTTTTGCCTGTTTAAACGAACAACGGGCGTATAACTTTATGAAAGAGACAGAAAATGTCATCTGCCTTGTGAATTGTGAGTGTTATTTACGCAAACCCTTGTTTTTCTTTCACCTGTTGAATATTAGAAAATTGCGACCAAGTTTAGAAAATTTGAAAATTAGTGATGTTACTAATTACTTTTCATGGCATATTGCACACCATTAGAAAGGGGACAGTCCAGAGATGTTTTAAAAAAATTGGAAGAACATGATCACTTTTAGTTTTTTTTTTATTAAAACCGAAAGTTGACGTTCAAGCTTATTTTTTTACGTAAAAAAAACTTTGCGGGGCTGTAAAACAAAAACTAGATGTTGCTGGCGTGTAATTCTAGTTTCAAAAGAAGCGTAAAACGTTACAAATTAAAGATTAAAAAGAAAATTAATTAATACTTAACAACTTTATTTTTTATTAAAATTTAAATGTAGAATTTTTACAATTTTTAAAAAAACAATTTAAAATCAGTATAAAAAAAACCGTTTGAGCAAGATTTTTTTACGAGGGCTGAAGAGATAGCCAAAGACCCCTCCAATCATCAGATTCGATTTGGCACACGATGCACCAAACATCCTGTATATCACCATTATTTCACAATTACCCTGTAGAGTAAATTTGCCAGAAATTTGTTTTTTCTCTCATTTTGCACATAGAGAACCTGAGTATATATTTGTAAGTATATAATCTCAACTGTGTTGATGAAACAAGCTCAAAGGTCCATTATTTTTCAGAGGTGGTCTCAGGCTCAGGATGGTGGGGAAGAGCATGTTGCTCGTTAGGGCACTCACCGAGCTGTCGCCGCGCTTGCGCAACTGCCGCGGATGCTAGTGCGCTGTCCGAACCTTGTCGTCGATCTGATGAAATTGCTTTCTTTGACTGCGTTCAAAGGCAACAGGAAGCTCAATGGTGTTGTTGTGAGTACATAACCTTCACTCTGAAGGTCTACTTATTTATTCCCTGAAGGTATTTTTAATTAGGCTTGTTAAATTAACGATCCATCATTATCAAATGCACCGATGGACTAAATTCCACTGTCTGGTACCGTTTGCGTCCTGCGTCTCTCTGTGATACGGATGATGCCTATCCACGCATTTGGGGGTCCACCAATGCTGTGCAGACAAGTGCGAGGGAGCTATTCCAGCATCTTGAGGCCCCCATGTCCATCCGTTCTCCCGAGCGGTTTGCCTCACCCATTGCTACTTATGACTCTTTGTGGTATTTCGGTAACTATGGTTCTCCTGCAGATGTCCTCATTTAATGTGCACGTGTGCACGTGTGCACGTGCATATTTTATATGGCTCATAGTTATTAGTAATGCTAATTATTCTTAATAGGGTTAAGGCTCTCTTGTAACATTGGCACCGGCTTATAATTAATGAGTGCTTGTTTTTTTTTAGCTCAAACACAATCTTTAAGTTGTCACGAAGCATGCCAACGTGCGGTATGGCGTGTTGGTCAGACGCGAGCAGACATAGGTGTTCGGGAGAAGGCAATGGAGCTGTGCGACCAATCACCTCCATTACTCCATTGTCTACGAGACCTTACTGTATCCACTGTTCACACTGATACATCTAAATGTGAGTATAAAAATGTTTTCTTATTTGATAGTTCGCCTAGTGCTTACATTGGTAGTTTTTTTTGTAAAACATTTTTAGCTCTTTCTTACTAGACTCTGACTTTAGTATAGTATGTCGAACGACCAAATCTGTGCAGTATGGTGCAGGAAATCTCTGTCCCTCCCGTTTAGAGTTCATAACTTAAACATCCTTTTTATTTTATACACAGACATTCTACCTCAGAAATTCCTACCTTTATTTTCCTTAAGTTGCATCTGCGAATTCTGTTCTAGATTTACCATGTTGCCACGAATCTCCAAGTCAAGAATGCCGAAGCACCTGCGAAACAGTACTCCGACGTACTGGTGAGTCTCAAGAGATAGCAGAAGCTTTATCACAGGAATGCGGAGCGCCTGCTTTACACGACAACATGTGGCAATGTTTCCTCAGAAAAGACGCACCCCCTGAAACCAAAGATGTGATACCACACGATGTGGCTAAGCTACACTGTTGTCAAAAGGTATGAATAAAAAAACATTTTTATCTTAAAATAAGCTACAGCCGTGATAGCCTAGTGGCTAAGGCTTCGGCTCATCTATCGAGGGCATCGAGTTCGATCGCAGGCCTACCTTTAACCTATTGGAGTTAGGAATATATGTGTTTAAGCAATTAAATATCACTTGCTTTGACAGTGAAGGAATAAATCAGCATGTATTAGATTTCTCAATAACGCTCTCAAAGGTGTTTCAAGTCTACCAATCCCCTCTTGGCCAGATTGGTGGACTACGGCCTAAACTCTTTACATTCTGAGAGGAGACCCGTGCCCAGTAGTGGGCCGGTAACGGGTTGACCATGGCAATATCTTAAAGATATTCGATTGTCTATTATTCATATTATTCCAACGGACAAAAAGGGAAACCTGTATATCACCGGAGATATTCTGATATGTAGCACCAACTGTTCCTTACATAAGCAAAATTTTTAATGCTATAATAAATAAATAATAAATAAATATACTACGCCAATACACACATCGACATCTAGCCCCAAAGTAAGCGTAGCTTGTGTTATGGGTACTACGATAGCTGTTGAATATTTTTATGAATATAATACACATAAATACTTATAATATACAGATATACACCCAGACACTGAAAAACAATCATGCTCATCACACAAACATTTTCCAGTTGTGGAATCGAACCCACGGCCTAGGACTTAGAAAGCAGGGTCGCTGCCAACTGCGCCAGTCGGCCGTCAGAGACATAATAACAGTCACCGTATTCTTTCAGGGAGCGACAATAAATTGCCGAAGACTTTGTTTCAACACTTTTAACAACGGCTGGCAATTAAATGGGCAAAAGTTTTATACTGAGTGCCTTGGAGATCCACAAGAGATGGAAATGGCAGAATGTATAGAAGAAGGTGAGAAAAAAAAACTTACACTTTCTAGAATGATTTCTAATGATGTTCACAAAGTTTTATTTCCCCTTTAAGAAAGCGATTTGATCGGCGAAGTATTTTGAATATTTCTCATAGGATTTAGAAGTAAGTATTTTTTGTATTTTCAGTAGAAGCGCCTTGTACCCTTGGTTGCTCGGGATTAACATATTGCAGTCAGATGAACAACAGACCAACAAGTCTATTTAGATCTTGCTCCTCTCAGGCAGACCTAGACGCACATTCAGCTGTAGCAGAACAAAAAGGTAGCGGGTAAGTTACATTTCTTTAAAAAGTCAATATACTTTCTTTCTAAGGGCAATAATTATAAAATATATCCCTAATTGTATTACATTTCTTTGAATAATAACTCTATATATACATCATGAGTGTGGGTGTGGAATTTTGTATTCTTCACTTTTGGGGGCAATGTTCGAAAAAGTTGTCGCTCATTATCGCAGATAGTTCATTTAAGCAATTAAAAAATAACTTGCTTCAACGGTGAAGGAAAACATCGTGAGGAAACCGGCATGCTTGAGAATTCTCCATTTCGCCTTCGCCTTACGGCTTTTATTTTGGTGTGCAATAAAAAGTTAAAAAAAAAGAAATAAACACAATATCAATTAGAAAGTGTCCAAGAGCTTATATTTTCCCCAAACACTACTATTTAGCTGTGTCTCAAATCATAATATACCGAAAATAAAATCGTATATTAGTACATGGGCGCACGTAGACTCTATCGATAAATAGCTAGTTGAAAGCAGCCACGTTCCAATCTACTGTGACACGGATTTCAAACTGGTCGAATTTGTCATTATTTATTCTTTATTGATAGCAATCTTATTCTTTATTGTCACTGGTAATTAAACAATAATAAATAAAATAAAAACAGTTAACAAAGTTTGCCTATTTATAATAATTCTTTATTTGGTATGTCCCATCTACACTATTATATAAAAGAATAATTCAAAAAAAAATAATAATCAAAAACTAAATCAAAAAACTTATGTAAGATATTAATATTAAATATACAAAATAATTACAAATTCGAATTTTTGCCTCCTAGCAAATTATGTTATAATTAGGAAATCACAGATGATAACTCTAAAAATCTTTTTAAATTGCCTACCAGGCAAGGTACGGACGGCATATTTTTACTAGACTATTTTTTTATCCGTTTTCAGATCGGTGACAGTAGCAGGACTTCAATTACCGCTAAAGAATTCATCCCAATGCACGACCGATGTCTGGAAGAGTGTGGCTTGTGCACTGCACGTCAAACCATGCACAGCAAAGGTATGGTTTAACACTTTTAAGAAAATTTATCTATTCATCCATGCATATATTATATATGCATGGATGATTTCCTATTGAATTCATATCGTAACAATCTTGAATTGAGCACAGGTTGTAACGTAAAAATCAATGTTAACGAGGTAACAAAATGTATGTATAGAAATGCATAGCTTGTGCAGTAACGCTTTACTTTGGACAATACTAGGTAGCAGAAGTAGAGCTTTTTGTGGCAGTGCCCGTCCGCGGAAGTATATTATGCTTTTTTATGCAGCATTATTGCAATGTGCTCCAGTTTGAAGGACGTGGTTGCCTACGCCCCAGGTTGACGGACACAGGGCGGCATGTTGCAGGACGCAATCCTAGCATGCCCTGTGGACAGTGGCGTTCCTAGGGTCTTGAATTAGAGCAAGCCCACACCCACATATAGGACTAATTTGGGCATCATATGGCTTAAAAAAGGCAGTTAGTTGTTGTTGTGCCAAATGACAAATATAAACTCGTCTTTGAAAAACACTAGCATTATGGTCCACACTCGAATTATGATTAGAGATTTCGATTGATAAAGACTGGCTTTTCAGCTTCTATAGTAGTACCATCTAGTTGGACCACCAATTACAAAAAAACTACTACAAAAAATATATATCTGACTCACTCTTCTGATCTGACTCTTTTTTATTTTAGAACCGATAATACCTAAGCTTTAACATAGTGGCATGTTTTTTTCATGTACCAGGGTCACAGTAGTCTGCTATGCATGGAGGACTGCAAGAGGTTGGTCTCGTCGTGTGTTGAATGGGCGCGCGCATCTCTCTCTGCCACAGCACTGTGTGCAAGACTTGCTCCCTCCAGCGAGAACGCTCCGTGCGTCTCTTTGCGGGAATTTATGGCTCCTAGTAAGATTATTTTTCACAATTAATGCTGTGCATTTAGAATCCAGGCTAGTGATATCCAAGTAGAAAAGGCTTCGTCTCCTGGAGGCGTGCACTTCCTACATGCGCAAACTGTACTGCTACCCAATTTTTTGTGTATAATTCGTATAGGAGGTATGGAGGTACCGGTTTTAAAGTTACCGTATTCCTCCTTTATGCCTACCAGGGTTTGAAACCCGGATTCAAATTTTAGATTTAAGATCAAGATTTTAGATCTTCAGCACGCACCACGAACCTTTAAGAGTTATGTGCGATTTTTAATTACTAATTTAATTTTTTAATTAATATTTTTTTATCTGCACGCCTGAGAGTTCTCCATAATGACGTGTTAAGTATGTTAATCCGGACTGGGCCCGAGTGGTGGACTACGGCCGTAACCCTTCTTATTATTAAAGTAGTCTCGTGTTCTGTTGTGGGCCGGTAAAGGGTTGAAATGATGATGATGATGATGATGAATATTTTGAAAACACAAACAAAAACGTACCTACTCGTATGTTTTAATTTCAAGAAATATATAAGAAACATTGATGTAAAAATATTATGTTTTGCGTTGATAAGGAATCAAACATTGTTCTCAGACACTTTAATCGAAGTCTATATTTATTGTTCTTGCAGGCGTTGACCCACCTTTACTCTCCGCCTTGGAGGTCGTAACATCTCCCTGCGCAGGTTCCCCCTGTAACGGTACCCAAGTATGTGTTGTCAACAGAAATTGTCTCCAAGGAGGCTCTTGCTCGAAATATACTTGCATCGATGGCTGTCCTTTAGGTAAATATAAATCATCAGAATAATAAATTATATATATAATAAATTTTTATTGCTTTAACTGTGTACATTTTTTTGGTGTTTAAATTGGCTTTACATAGTTTAGGTATGCGTTACTCAACCGACGATTTATTTACCTATTTATTACTCTGTGAATATTTGATTTCTGTATCGATTAAAAAAAATTTAAGCAATGTAAAATTGTATTAAAAAAAACTGTTGAAAATTAAAATATAATACGTTTGCGGCGCTTTTGGGTACCTAAGCAACCGGCGGTCAGGGCTCCAGAATGAGGAACCTCCTCACAATACGCGCCGTTTCAAGGACTACTGCCTTGTATACGGCCTTTGATCTAACAACCAAGCGAAGAGCTTCTTAAGTTGTTGGTCGTAGCTTTCCCCGTGTAGACCATTAACTGAAATAACTATCGGAACAATAACTGTTGACTAAACATTCCACATCAAAAATCCAATCCTCGTGAGCAAAAATCCAAGTAATTTTATAATTTTTCCTTTTCTGCTTTCACAAGTTTATTGTTATGTCGAATAGTAGTAGATTGATCGACTTGTACTATTTCAGGCTTTAATCTACCTTGTCAGTGATACTTTTGATTTTTTTTAATTATTTTAGGCGATGGAAGTTCCTATATTGTGCCTATTGGATCATGGGTGAGGGTGCCTATGACTTGCGCTTCACAGAAAGTCTGCATAAAGATTTGTCGATGCAGCAACCGAGGCCTGTCGCACTGTCAGCCATTACCTAGCGTGGCACTTGATAACTGCCGGCTACACGACAAAGTTGTTAAACATGGTAAGACATTTCATATTTTGTTAAACTTTACCATGAAACCATTATTATAATTTTTTTTTATTCTTCTACGACTTAGACCTTTACTGCAATCTCACCAGTTGGTTGATAAGTGATGAGGCAGTCTAAGACGGTAGCGGCATCGCTTGACGGTAGGGTTGTAACTAGCCTCGGCCGAAGCCTTTTTCTTGTCTTTTTTTTAGCTTTCTAGAATAGCTTTATTGCTACCTTTGGGGACCCTATGTGAGGACCAGCCCCCCCTAAAGGGGGTATACCCAAACTAGAAACCACCACGGCATGTTCCTCTTGTTGGCTTTGTTAGACGCCCGAGGAACCCGTTGTATATCTCCCTGACGTCTACCAACCACCCCAACCGATTGTTGGGGCTCCTCGGCCGAAGCCTCCCACTAGACCAGAACAGAGAAAATTTAGATAAATAAATTGCCGCTACCGGGAATCGAACCCGTGACCTCTAACTTACAACCAAAGCTCACCACTGCACCAGGGAGGTCGTCAATAGATTTATTGACGACCTCCATTTATAAAGAAGCGACGCGTGAAGGCCTCTGCACGCGTCACTTCTAGCATTAAAGTATGTACGTATAATTTGGCACAGAGATAGCTTTCACCTACTCTCTTAGCCAGGCAAAACAATTGGATAGATATTTTCAGTAAAGAAAATAGTAAAATTCTTTATTCATCAATTTCTTCCAAAAGTTCTCTTTACCTAACTATATTCCATTCATTGGGAATTATTTGTTTACATTAAACGTTGCACATCTAAGGTGAGAAGTACTACATGGAATGCAACGCGTGCGTATGTGTGGCTGGAGAGCGAGTTTGTGCAAGGCGTGCTTGCGGACACGCTGCTCTGCTGACAGGTCTCCCGTGCAACTGTCCACCCCATCACCTGCCTGTACACTCACCTGGAAGACTTTACCCGAACGCCTGCCTTGCCAAGTTAGTAGCAATATTCTGCACCAAAAAATCTCCTACTGTATGTGAGCCCAGTGGCATGCACAAGGTATAAAACCAGTACCAGGTGTAAGCGGATATGGAAAATCCTTTACCAATCATCATCGTCATCATATCAACCCATTACCCGCCCACTTCAGTCTCCTCCCAAAATGAGAAAGGGTTAAGGCCATAGTTCACCGTGCTGGCCCAGTGCGAATTGATGGACTCCACACACCTTTGATAACATTATGGAGAACTCTCAAGCATGCAGGTTTCCTCACGATGTTTTCTTTCACCGTTGATGCAAGTGATATTTTAATTGCTTAAAACGAGCAGAACTTTTTCGAACTCGGCTCCCGAAAGTGAAGAATACAAAATCATAAACACACTTTAGGGTAGACAGTTCATTTGCCGCAATATGTGGCCACAACTGTCTGAGCCATATACAAGACCTGCGAGGTGGCAAAAAAGCAGTCGTATGCCAATTCAATAACATCGTATTGCAGTTTAAATTACGATCTACCCACAGAATTAAAAACATACAGAAACCGTGTACACGACTAATATACTAGCATCAAAAACCACTCCACTTTAGAGTGGTTTCTCGAACAAACGGTTAGTCACTTCATACCATTTAGCAGATTACAGTAATTATTTTACTTTTAATGTTCTAAGCGTTCACCATAAAATGTGAAAATGGGAAAAGTTTGTGAGCTAGCAACATTCCGCAGGTGTAAAGTGAGACGTGCGCGAGGCGTTTTCACTGTTTCTGGACACAATGCACTGCATACAATGATGACTGAATAACGATTATGTATGTACTTATTCAATGGGGTGGAGATGTAAAATATGGTTCACAGATGCGCGGGAGCAACGGATGGAGACATCGACTTTGGGTCTCGAGGTGCGTGCGCAGGTGCGGCTTGCGGGCGACATCACGCATGCCTTCCCGCTCGTTCTGTCTGTCTGTCGCGTCTACAAACAGCCTGTCCACAGTTTAAATGCGGTTAGCTACATTGAAATATACCCTTTATTTAAATTTGAATTTGTATTTGTAAACCAGATCCATCTATAATGAAAGTTCTAACTGTTGCCCGCGTTCTCTGTCCACGCTTAGAGCATTTTTTTACAAATCCTGTATGAATCGCTTGTTTTCCTGGGTCAGTTGATTAGTTGAATGCTTAGTTAAGGTGCGAAGAAAGAACAAAACAACTTACTCACACTTTCAAACAATAAACTTTCACATTTATAATATTAGTAAGAATGGGTCTTGATATTTTTGGTCAATTCTCAACCTATTCTGTAAAGTGTCATAATGTATTAAGGGGGCATCCATAAATTTTTAATATTAAAATTTTCCGTCCCCCTAGCTGGTCACATTTGTGAGACCTCCCCTTCCCTAGTGTGACGTCACATATTTTACAATTTTACGTTTTAAAAATTATTGAATTCAAACATCAGTTCAGAAATTAGTTTTATATCCATTTAAACTAAAACCATATACACTTTTTGTAATAAACATGAACATGTCTACATTTCAAGAAATTAACAAAACAAAAAACGATACTTTAATAAATAAAGTAAGCTTAATAGGGATAGGGTTGCAAATCTTTTGAGTATTTCATTAATAGTGCTGAGCTTGTATTTTTACACGTAGATTTTAGAATGTGATGTCACGAAATTAAGGATTCCCATCCCCCCTGTCACATAATGTCACATTTCTTCGACCCCCTCCCTCCTCCTTAACGTTTGACGTAATTTATGGATGGTCCCTAATGGATATTCAAGCCAAAGTTTCTACAGAAAGATTTACGCTTCCTTCACTTGTTCTAATATGCAAAATCTTCCTGATTCTAATAATTTAATGACATGGCTCTGCTTAACATGATTTGCAGTGAACATGACAGCTTGTGGTGCACAACCGAATATACCAGTTTGCGACACAGATGGACGCACGCATTCCAATCCCTGCCATCTTGTCATGAGTGGAAGAAAACTGGCTTATTGGGGACAATGTTTACGTGGTTGTTCTTCAGTGAGTATCTAAAATAATATTTTAATATACAGTGAAATACATAGTTATCTACAGTGGCACCAGGCAATGGGATATATATATACATCGTAATATTACACATACAGAACTAGAACGATATAGTATATATGTCTCTCATTGTTTTTTAGCAGAAATGAGCAGATATTTTTCTTTACTCATCAAAGAAATAGCGCATCTAATTTTTCTGGTGTAGCATAATATTTTTAAAGCTTTTTCCACTTTTCAAATATCTTTCGAAATATCTCAATTTTTCTGAGAGATCATCTCTAATAATGACATAGCAGATTTAGTAACGATGATTTCCTTTATTATTTTTCGTAACATACTAAAAAAAACTTTGTATTTCAGACTGGCATAGTGTGTGGAGTCAACGGTATTACGTATACCTCGGAGTGTGCTGCTTGGGCAGAGTATGTCAGTATCGACTACATTGGTCCATGCTTCGCTGTTGGGCCCATCTCAAATAGTATGGAACCCAAGTGTCAGTTTGACAGGATCGTTTGTCCTCCATTGAAGAAACCGAATTGTCTCGGTTTTACTGCTCCTGGAGCATGTTGTCCTAAATGTGGTGGAGCTTTAAGGATGCTTTATTCCAAAAAGCAAATAGATAGGGCGTTATATGGCACTAACATATCGGCGAGCGTTATAAACTTGCACAATGTATTGTCTGCTCTTGATAGACATGTCAAGGTGGCCCAATGTGCTCTACGCGGATATCTTAGTATAGAGATGGAAATATTTGTAACTGTGGAGTCAATATTGAAAAACCCAACGGATTTACAGTTAAATGTCTGCATTTTGGAGGCTGAAAGATTAGCAGATCTCATCAACCGAGAAAGTGCTTTAATAACCAGTGATTTAGGCTTAAGTGCGCTATCATACGCCTTGGTTGTTCATACTCATCCAACACAAGGTGCTTCTAGTATAAGTTTATCTCTTTCTGTTGTACTTCTATCCTATCTATTAATTTTTGTTTTAAGTTGAAATATTAACGACTGTATATTATCTAAGATATTATTTGTAAATAGGTTATTGTACATATGAAACGTTATACGCCAAATAGTTAGTGTTATCTTGAGATTATAAAATAATGCTTTGGTCTGCTTTACCTCGGCACAGTCGATGTTGTAGAAATTTGATATTGTGAGTTAAATGTGCCATTGATTGAAGCTTTATATATGTATTTGCATATTTTAAATATTAACAGTACATCCAATAGACTGAAATAAGCATTTGTAACAATTTTACAAAAGACATTTTATGAAGTAGTCCTTATACCAAATATGTGAAAGTTATTTTTGTTGTTTTGTTGATATATTACGATATACTTATTACGAGAAAATATATTAATGGTATAACTGGATTAAAAGAATATTCGGTTCATGACATAGTAGTTTTATTTTCGCACATCAAAGACAGAAGAATATAATGTTAAGAATAATATGACTGTTCCAATATAACTATCGATTGATTACTTATATCTAAAATCGGTTAGATCCTTTTTATCGAAAAATATATTGATTCTATCAAGAAGTTGTGGTTCAGTGACTGTTTTAGCTAGTTGCATAAATCCAGTCTGTAAAACAGGATAAATTACATGAAATCGTTCTAATGGAAATGTCAGGACAAGTTCTAGATACGCCATTAAAATATTCTGGAAGCAATTTCTTTGTACTTCAATGTCCTGAAAAAAAAATCCTTACTGTTATTTAATTAAGTTACGATTACAACAATAGTATATTAAGTTACATTATTTTTTACCTTGTTAATACTCAGTGTTCTTTGTTGTTCTATTTCAGGTGGAACTGGCTGTGGTGGGATTATTGGTTCAACATGTTTGCTCTTTTCATATGCAGGCCCATCGCAAATTGTAATGTTAACTTTTCGTGTGTTATCGTTATTTTCAGACGTTGAACGCTGTTTCAGTTTAATTGGGCTCTTATCACTTTGAGGGTAGTCAGCTGATCGACGGACACTGTTTTTTATTTGTTCGTAGTCATTGCAGTCATTTTGGATTTTATTTTCAGACTCATCCACGAAATTAGCTTCCTTTGCGCTTTTTAATTCTTCATCTATTACTTTTTCAGTAGGATTATCTTCATTAATAGAGTTCGTTTTAAAGTCTGCAAACGTAAATGGTTTCGGATTTTCGATTTCGATTTCTATAGATTTGCAAACAGTTTCAGTAGGTTCTATTTCCACAGTGGTGTCGTTATCTACTTCAGTTGCTTCTTGTGAAAAATAGTGCTCATAATTATTAGACGAAGAATCTGTTTCTACAGAACTACATGATATACGATCCTTACTATTGTCACTATTATCAAAATCAGATACATTTATAAGATGCTTTACATAGTTACAACATAGAAGTTCCCAAGTCGTTTTCAGGTCAAATATTTTCATCACGAATTGATCATATTCCAATGTCATGTTTAGTGTTGTTTTATAGTTGTTCAAAATTATTGTAACGTCTGTTGATCTTATTTTGAATTTCTTAACGCCACTGAAAAATATTTCAGTGAGGGCTATAGTTTTAATCAGCCACGAGGAAGACGTCTGTTTGTATAAATTGGCGGCATAGTCTAAATTCGAAACTTTTTGTACAAGAAACTTCAGTCCTGGTCTTGCATCAAATTGCATCGCCCTGGTATATGATAATTCTAAACTCATTAGCAAAAGATTAATATTAGCCGTATTCAGGAAAAACTTATAATTACAAATATTTGTGCCACTCTTAAAGCTTTCTAGCAGTATACTATTTATACCATAAAATACGTCCGACGAGGCTTGAATTAGTACAGTTGCAATGATCTGAACCAATATCTGGTGAGCTAAAAGTCCAACAACTAGCCCCCTATTAGGGATCCTAACTGTAAATAAGTCTGGGTTATGGGAATTAATAGACTCCTGCAGATAGATAAGAAATATGTAACTTCGATCATCGATTAAGTTTTGGGTGCAGTTTTTTCCACTTTGTTTTGTATGAGTGTCTACTCTTAGTTGTTCTGTTAAAAATACTTGTTGGGCCATAGCATGTAATCTCACGTTGTCGTTTACAGAGCAATCTCGCCTCGCTGCTACTTTAACAATAGCTAGATCTCCATAAAAGCTGTTAGAATTTTCATTGAATGCATAAGTTAGTTGCTTCAAAGGACTCAAACTAGCGTTACACGCCCTGTGCAGGCTTATGCATATAATTTCCCATTGATTGTCCGTTAGAAGATGACCTGAAGTTAATATTATATGCCTTATACACGAAGCTCCCAATCGAGCAATTGGTTCTTGTGGTTGAGCAATGCATTCCACTAATATTAACATAATTTGCTTTAAAGCAAAAGTTGCCTCTGAACTTTCAATTGGCTCCACTTCCTCGCCTTTATCATTGGCTGTCGTTCTTTCCACATTGATTTGCTGCAATTGATGTAAATATACTACTATTGTGTCAGTAGTCATACCACAGCATTGTTTAAAATTGGGCATTACGCTGTCCCAGTGCGTATTGACGTTACTAATCTGCCTCAACCAGTTTTGTACGGTTGGTAGTAGCATATGATTTATGCAATGGAATCCAAAATGTGTTCCTGGAACATCGGCTATATTTTTAAGTAACTTAAATAAAGTCTCCATAGCTGCAGGTTGATTTTTCTTAGAACATACAACTGTGGCAGATATTAAACCTTCAATCAGAACGTACCAAACTTTAAAAATATTACTGGGCTTATCGAATTTCAACAAGCAATTGTTCGTAGTACTTGAAATTGGCAAGTTCGTTGATAGTTTTCTGTAAGAAATTTGTTCCTCCTCACAATTATCATTTACGATATATTTGGTAACGTCAAGGGAGTCATTTGGTATAATAGGATCAACTACTGACAGTAGTAAGTCTCCTTTAATTCTATTCCCTGTATTGAAAATAGGACATTTTGGCATATTATACATCATTGTTAAAATATCAGCACAATTTTCTAAATGGTAAAGTGCCTCTCTACACATATCAACAATAACTTTCTCTGACTTTTCTTCGCTAAGAGGTATAAATTTACTATTCTTTGAAAATTTAAGACTTAGACTCGGCTTTGGTTGAGAAGGAGTGATAACTTTCTTTGGTTTAACTTCTGACGCTTGAACTTCATCATAATGTAGTCCTTTAATATGGCTCAAGAGGCATAAAATGCAGTCAAGAGCAGCATTGGCAAATACTAAAGTATTGTCTGTATTTAAAAATACTTTGAAAATTTCGAGAATAGCTGAATATTGGTTTGAGTTGTTCGCTGCTCGGAGCGTATTGAATAATGGACGCCATCCGGACCTTATTTCCATTCTATTTGTTTCAACAAATTCACATATGCAGGATATTATTTGTTCCTAAAATAGAGAGTATGTTAGTATTAGAACATCTTCAGACTTCTTCATTTAGAAGAAAATAAAAATAAGATGTTACCTGTATGTCATCATCACAAAGTTCCAAACATAGAAGGTTCTCGAACGGTTTTAGCAAAGCCTCATTGAAGTGGAAGTGAGGCAGTTCGACTTGTTGATTAAGCAATGCTGTTGCGCAGTCGTGCAAACATTGGATGGACAAACTTGATATTTGGATATCCTTGTGACAAGCAGCCTGTTAAAGATTTATTTATATCATATAGTAATAACGTTGCTTCATAATCATTATTGTAATTCTAACTGTTAATAGCTAAATTAACTACAATAAGTAAATAACAGTAGCTACAACTCCGTAGACGGACAATGAATTTGAAAAATCCCATTGATCGTCCTTTAGAAGATTACCTGAAGTTAATATTATATGCCTCATACACGAAGCTCCTAACTTGACTAAGTGTAGATTGAAGGACTTCCATTATAGATAAAGCAAGTGATATTTATTTGCTTAAAACGCACGTAACTTAGGGAAGTAAGAGGGCGTGCTGGAGCTCGAGCTCTCCTCCAAAGTAAAACCGAAATCTTAACCACTAGGCTATGAACACTATTATTTTTTCTTATTATACGGGTAGGTACTGATGAGGCAATGATTCTCACCTGCATGAAATGAGGTCCAACTACAGTCCATATTGCCATACGATGAGCTAAAGGTCTTGCAGCTCGAAGACATCTTAGAGCCACATCGCCAGCCCGGCACAATGCCCGCGCCGCTTCTCCTCCCCCTGTAACACCCCCCGCAACCGACTTGCCACGACGCCACCAAGTTGGATTGTTATTAGCTACGTCTTGTTCCCATGAGGTAAATAGCTGGCGGGATTAAAAGTGTGAGATGTAATTGTCTATTTGACCAGCTTTTAGATAGAATAAGGTAGGCAACTGGTGATAAATTGGTAGGAAAAATTCGGACTATCTTGATTCTTCTCTTATTTGCTTTTTGGCTTTTATATGTGTCAAATAAATAATCTCAATTGGGAGGGCAGAATTTGGTTTACTAAGACGTATGCGATTATATCCTCTGTTAATCTCACCTCAGACTGCCATTGAATTCTTAACAATAACTACAGCTCCTACTCAGCAGATTGGACTGTTTTATTTTGTATTGCATAAGTACTACTATCTATTTCCCTTAGCTGGATAGAAAGACTGACAAGTCGCAGGATTTTCTCGTTTGCTCAACGCTTATAAATAACGTTATGAAACTAACAAAAAAATAAAATATTTCTAAATTTAGAATTCAGCGGAAAGCGAACTACTTGTATTTATTAAAACATCTATAAAAACATAAAGTCTAAATATGATGAAATATTTGTTTTTAATTACGTATGTAAAAAAATATTCTTATATTAAACGTATTGTTTTTAAGTTGTTATGGGGCACAATATAGTAATAAAATACTTAAGCATAATTTTCAATGCAACTAATTTGTACATACCAATCTATGGTTATGCGCGACAAGTCGTTGTAATGCTGCCCGCAATGTCGGCAGCGTGGTAGTGGCAGCGAGGCGCGTAAATAGGGCGTCCGCAGCGGCAGAAAGAGCACAACAAACTCGCGCTGCCCCCGACCCCGAAATTACGTTGCCTGCCTGAGAGACAAATATATATAAAAGCCTTATTTCATACACAGAACTTGGAAATCCCATCAAAATAAAAGGTAGATCATCATATAAACTCATTACTGGCTCACTACAGGGCCGAAATAAGAAGGGGTTAAGGTTAGTCTACGACGCTGGCTGAGAACATTATGGAGAACTCTCAGGCATGCAGGTTAACTCACGATATTTTCCTATACCGTTGAAGCAAGGGACTGTCAAAAGGTAAATTAATTAAGGTTTTGTTCTTAAGAAATTTGGAAACGAAACCGCTGGAGCTCGCGCTTAGAAGCGTGGAGGGAAAAAAAATGGTACCTACTGTGTTCTTAAATTTTTACGCATTTCAAAAAAGAGTTTTGATTTATTTGCATCTGTTACAACGAGTATTTTGTAATAATCCTCCGTGTAATGTATTTTATAAATATAAAATGCATATAAAAAATTTCGGAACGGACGCGACTCTCTGGCAATCGCGGCCTGAACGCATTCTCCAATTATGCTATGGCTCTCCTACCGTCGATGCAGAAATTAGTATACGCCTTTCACATCAGTCTTATAGCGACTGTATCTATGTAATTATATTCACAAGACGAGGTCTATTGCACGAGGTAGGTATTGGATGGTGGAAAAGATGTGATTTATTAAAAAAAAATTAATGATATTACCTCCTGCCTACATGTTTCCACAATTTTGGCCACCGACATCTCATTGTTTGAATTGTTTTCAAGAACAGGTTGCAAGAAGTTAAATATATCCACACTGAAACAAAACCCAAATTTAGCTCAGCTTACAACTTCATTTACTATAAATGTTATTTTTAATGACTGACAAACTTATTTGAATGATCGTCCATTAAACAGGTAAGATATTATATAAAATACCTACCTAACAAAAGTTAGCTCTTAATCCCTCGAATTTTAATAAATTTGAATAGGTGAATAGATGGTCTTGAATAGGTCTCATTAAAAACAAATATATTTGGTATAAATATACCTAGGTAGATAGTTACTTTTCACACGGCTGTGTACTTGACTGGTGTATTGTTTTCAGGATTTACTCATGTATGAATGAATGAATAAATGTGAGTTTCTATATAATTATTGTGAACAAGTTTGTCTATTAATATACAAGCTGTTGCCGGCGACTTCGTCCGTGATGAAATTTTAATAAGTTATGATATTGAAAGACTAAAGTCTTCTAACAGTGCGTGTTGCCAGTGATGACTTACGGATCAGAGACATGGTCGCTAACTATGGGCCTCATAAGAAGGCTCAGAGTCACTCAGCGGGCGATGGAGAGAGCTATGTTAGGAGTATCTCTACGTGATCAAATCAGAAATGAGGAGATCCTTAGAAGAACTAGAGTTACCGACATAGCTCAGCGAGTTGCGAAGCTGAAGTGGCAATGGGCGGGGCACATAGCTCGGAGAACCGATGGACGTTGGGGTCTTAAGGTGCTGGAATGGTGACCCCGCACCGGTAAACGCAGCGTAGGTCGGCCCCAAACGAGGTGGACAGATGACATCAGGCGAGTAGCTGGGAGCCGTTGGAGGCAAGCGGCCCAGGACCGTGCATTGTGGAACTCCCTACAAAAGACCTATGTCCAGCAGTGGACGTCAATTGGTTGAGATGATAATGATGATGATGATATTGAAAGAAATCCCGGGACCGCCTACGCCTATCTCAATCAAAACCACACAATCAGTTTGATTTATAGATTGTAAGGTCACAATTAGACAGAAATACATACTATCAAGATATTATTTATATATTTATGAAAGAGAAGGTAAAAAAATACTGTTAAAACTGTTCATATAAAAAAAGGATATTAGTGTGTGGAATATCGTTATGCACCCTTCAATACAGTATTTCGTAATTCGATTACAGGTTGTATGTAGATATACCGTTTTATAGTAACCGTTAATGAACGCGCCCCAAGATACATGAACAGTTTCTCACCAGGTCTCATCATCTCTTCCATCGAGTACCAACTTGGCGTCAGCCTGGAGTATTGAAACAGTCTTGTTCCTACCGGTCTGCATAGTGACAATAGGAGTAGCATTGTTTCCCTGCTGCCCGAATAGCGAGTGTTCAAAGCTGGAGACGTACTGACAAGCAGCAAAGATGTGTTCCCAGCATTCTGGGGCTTTAGAACCCAGTTCCAAACCACCTGGAAATATTAACTCACCACGTCGTTACGCCTACCAAACTTTATAATGTGATTTGAGGGTTATTATTACGAAGTGGTTTAATCTTTGACGAGTATTTATTTCCTCACAGAAGATCCCAGTCAATAATAAATAAATAAATAAATAATAAATAAATATACTATGACAATACACACATCGCCACCTAGCCCCAAAGTAAGCGTAGCTTGTGTTATGGGTACTAAGATGACTGATGAATATTTTTATGAATTATATATACATAAATACTTAGAAATACATATAAACACCCAGACACTGAAAAATACTTATGCTCATCACACAAACATTTTCCAGTTGTGGGAATCGAACCCACGGCCTTGGACTCAGAAAGCAGGGTCGCTGCCCACTGCGCCAGTCGGCCGTCATTCAATATCATTAACATCTTGAGTTACCATTGTTACTTGTTGATTGCGTGTTTCTTGCTTGCTTATTCCGGTTTATTTTACAAATCCTGTGGAAACCGTTTGTTACCTGGGATAAAGCCTATTTAACTCCCGGTTCTTTCAACTAACTCGCCAAAAATCTAGTTGATTATTTGTTAAAAGCGTAAAGGAACGAAACAAAGGAACGAATTAACTTTCGCATTTATAATCGTAAATATTTTTATCATTCTAGTTCTGTAATCTGATGAGATATTTCGCATCACATAGCTATAAAGCTATTAAAAGGTGCATGAATTTCGTTTAAAAGGACGCGAATATACTTGTATTTAAAAGTTAATTCACTTCTTTTTAAGATTAAACCACTTTCGTACCCATTTTTTACTATTATTATTTTGAATATTCTTGAGAAAAATATTTTATTAATACCACATAATATAAAGTTTGGTAGGCGCAACGACGCAGGTTGTGTTAATTGTTTTAAGCAAGTGATTGGTACGGTATAGATGATCTAACAATTCTCAAAATCAATCTAAATAATATTATTATTATTATCATAATCCGCAGCGTATTTACGTCCCACTGCTGGGCACAGACCTCCTCTCTCATAGGAGATACGGTTTTGCAGGAAAGACCCATTACGCTGCTCCAATGCGGCTTGGCGGGCTAACTGTAAAGATCTACTTATAAGTTATAACTAATAACACAATAACAATCCTGTGTCTAGAAGAGTATGTTGTATCGTCCGTCCCCATCGTGTATTACCACAAATGCGAGAATAATTAGATATAAATACTATACCGGCCGGCGCCAAGGTGATTACGTATCTCTCGACTGACTTGCGACAGGCGTAAATCTAGCGATCAATGCTGCCAAACGTCACTTTTGTATATTTATTGTACGGAAATGTGACGTTTCACAGCAGTGATCGCGACAGTTACGCCTTGTCAGTTACGCCTGTCGCAAGCCAGTCACGACTCGCGAGATACGTAAACCTTGCGGATTAGTAACTAAATTGTGATTTAAATGGCGATTACTAGGAGGTAAATATCACAACCTTTCACAATCACTTGGTTAAATTATTTTGAAAAATAGCTAATCTTCGAGTAAGTTTGAGGAGGGTGTGTACTTAAAGTAGAGTATAATATGTAAATACTTTTTTTTAACTGATAGCATTTAGTTTTAGCTCTAATTATTAATTATTGTCTAGTTCTAGGTAAAGTTGAGTGTCAATGTGTTTTGGAAGGCATTTGGTATGCCATAATTTTAATGTACTTATTCACGTGTGAAGAAACTCATAAAGATCCTCTCATATGAATGGTACCGGGAAAACAGGGGTAGTTATATTTATGCTGCAAGTAGGTAAATCGATATTCACATGTCCATCCATATTCACATTCTTCCAATCCTAAGTGTATTGTGAAGTAAGTATCAAAATTATATGAAAATGTATGTAAAACTGTTGAAAAAAAATTGAGATTGTGTTGTGGGGACCTACCTGAGATTAAAATGTCCAGTGACAAGGCGTGCGTAGATAGAATTTTTCCGTTCGCCGGCTGGGAAATGGCTGAATTTGCTAGCAGTGCTAATATACTGCTGCAGCGATTCTGCAAGCTTAGCGTTGTGCTTATTCGTGCTGCCTGTAAAGGATTACAAAATCTATTACATAAGAGAATAGACCCTAATATTCTATGAAAATTAAAAGATAAACGTCGGAAAAATGTAGTATGTTATATTACTATGCGTAGCACAACTTTCTCTAACAAATTTTTTGCTTTCCTGGTACTATAAATGCAATAAGGTTCTTTCCATTGGCTAACTGTCTTCCCCTAATTGTAAAAGAGAAATAAATAAGTGGCTCCTAGATTTAGATTATGATAAGACTGAAAATTTACTTTCTATACAAGAATAAAATACCCACCCACATACGCGCACACATTCACATACTCACAAAACTACTATTAATATTTAGATACTAAGTATTATATTTAAAGTAGATATTAATTATTATGTTCTTTTAAATTTTGTAATTATAAGCACAACGCCTGTCTTATTGCAACTGTCAAGATAACTATCATACGAGTTTATACTCAGTTTAGTTATCAGGGCCTCTAGCTTATTTTATAGTTAAGCTTCGGTTACCTGTTTTCATTGTTTTTTTAGAAAAATAAATGATTATTATTATATTAATAGCGGACAGCACACACAAAGTTAAAACTTCTGTAGGGGCACTTTTTGGATGAAAAAAAAAATCACTTTACTCGCGTCTTCAACACAGAACACTTTCCATGAGCTATATGTTTACCTACTGTGTATATATGTGTACTTTTTATGTGAACAAATAACGTGAAACGTCACGTCACGTCATCATCACCGCACGTTTCCCATGAGCTATATATGTAACTGTATATCAAATGATACAAATTTAGGTAAATGGATAAACCTAAAGCTACCAGGGTTCCAAACGCCCTGGTTTAAGAAGAGCCCACAACAAACTTTGCCGGGTAAAACAAATTTAGCCGGGTAAAATCATTTGCGGGACTCTGCGGAATCCACGGGACTTTGACTTATCGCATACAAACTTTCACCAAATATGATATGCTACAAAATATATACGTAGCTATACGCTCAAATTACTTTTCGATTTTAGTTGCATTCAAGTTTGCAACCTGCTTGCGATCAAATACAAGACGCTTCTTCTTCAGCAAGTCTGATGATTAGTCGCTTGCTCGTGGCAAGATTGAATGCCGCAAAAGACTTTTTTTTATTACACTAAAAGGGTAGTTAGCCCTAGACTGCAATCTCACCTGGTGGTAACTGATGATACAGTCTAAGATAGTAGCGGACTAACCTGTTAGGGAGTATGGTAGTCATACCCTAGTTCGTTTCTACGCGATATCATACTGGAACGGTAAATCGCCTGTATGTCGGTTATATTTTAATGCTTTTTTAGTGTAGTGTGTTTTAAAAATAGAAAAAATAACCAATGAATTAGTAAAGTATAAAGATAATCTTTATGCTTTTACTTTTTTTTTAAATTCGAAACCGACCTTTACACTAAAAATAATCTTTTAGTTTGCGACCAATGAAAAGTCGCGCCCGTTTGCGCAAGTCTTTTGATTGGGCGCACGTTAAAGTTTCGCCTAAAAGTTCTCCAAAATTAAAATTTTAGAGAACATGCGACTGCAATAATTTGAACATAGGAAGCAAAAAAAAAACAAAACTTGCAGTGCACTACATAAGATAAGTAGTACATTAAAAAAATATATATATCCAATTTTACAATAAACTAGCAGTTGATATCTTGGAGATGTCTCTTAAAAAGTTCAAAGTATGTATTAAACGTCAGCTTATAGAAAAGTCCTATCATATATCATATATTAAGGACTATCTCAACAAAAAAAAACTTGGGTGTTGGGAAAAAATTATTGCTCTGACCAGGTTGCCTCTTAAATAGTTTTAAATGACAATGTGAGATAGTGATTATCAAAAAAAAGCTAAGCTTTTTGTGGGCTTCTTCTTAGACCAGGGTGCGTTTGTCCTTGTAGCTTTAGTTGTAAGTTGACGAATTTAGTTATCTCCATCAACTCACTTCTACGTCATATTTACCATGTAATCAAAAGTGCCATCTATGTGTCTTATTTAATAAAAAAATATTTGAATTTGACTTTGACTTTGACTTTGAATAAACTTTTAATTACCTTATGCAATCCTTCTAAGCATTGTATCGTCAATCCTTCCCAGGCAATGCGCTTCTTCTTACCCAACGTGTTTATCTTTGTCGTTATAATTCCACGCAATTTGTGTTTCTTATTTCTGTACCCAGTTAGTGGTACACTGAACACTGTTACCATTGAGTCCCAGATACATGTTAGTATTCTGAAATTCAAACATGTATTAGTCTACATACACCTATCTAACTAATTAACAAAAAGCATTTATTTTAATTATTTACGAAGGATTGTCTTCCTACTCCATGAAGTTATTTTTTAATTCGGTTCAAAATAATATGAATTAGGTTTTATTTGGCTATCGTTCGGAGAGTTCGCTAAGGAACTATTGGATACAGTTCCCACTTCACCATTTTACCATCGCACCGCAAGACACCGGGCGGGTTTTCATACCTATTTTGTCAATATCCAAAAACTCGCAAGTAGCGATTAGCATCTCCTTTTATTATACGCAAGGCTGGGGCTTGAAACGCCCTTCTAAGTTCTGAGTTTCCAAATTCTTACAACCTGAGAGTTAATATGAATCTTCAAGGAGAGCGCGTCCCATCTTAAACCCGGCCTACAGTTTTCATCAGGTGAGATTGTGGTCTACTGTCAAGCGGGAGTCTAATAAAAATAAAAAATTCTCAATTGATTCTGGACGTCGTCGGTTACTCACATCAGCTTACAAAGCAAGCACAGCTGTATAATGTATAATTTAAATTTATTATAAGTGGAACAAGAAATATAGGATTTTTCTTATTCCCAGTGTAACAAAATCCGATAGATTATTATTACCTTCTTGCCCAACGTAAGCTGGCCTGATATTGTGGTGAATTGTTAGCGTTATTGTAAAACATTGATACTTGTTTTAGCTTCTGCCAATCAGACATTACTGGGCTTTGGTCTAGTCCTCCCAAATCTGAAAATGTGAAGAGACTTACAAATTCTGTCACGTTCACAACATTGCGCTGTTGCAATTATGTATTACTAGCTTTTACCCGCAGCTTCGCTCAATTGAATGAAGACAAAAAGTTATTTTTCCCCGGAAACAGTAGGTACTTCCCCGGCAATAGTAGGTTGTACCTCAGATAAAATCTCTCGTTTATGTAGAATTTCATAATGTTCGGTTGTATAAGTCGGTAAGGCGTGAAAGCGTAGTAAACAAACAACCGGACTCACATAAATATTAAAAATATTAGTTTCGATTAGGATGATCTGTTACCTACCTGATAATAAATGTATGAGTGGATGTTCAGCAGAAGCTACGTCTTTCAGTAAATCGGTAGCCAGCACTTGTTGGTACAGCTCCCGTAGCCAAGTTGCAGATAGATAAACCAAAACACCACTACCTTGCACTTCGTCCACAAATTCGTCTTCTGTAAGTGGCACTGGAATTTTCTATGGGAAAAGAAATGTCAAAAGATATATTCAAATGCAAATGTCAATGAAAATCATATCGTTTGCGCAGAAGAATATTGTTACAAATAATAGGACTGGACTTGTGATTTGCAACATTTCTTTATTGTAATTTTTAGAATCGTTGTTGAATAAAATAGAACTGTTCATGCAAAAGTAATCGGGAAAGAAGAAACTGAAATATGCGAGGCTATTAGTAGGCCTCAGCTAGACTTGGTGACTAACATGTAATAAGTTATTAAAGCCACAAAACCAGAATTGTAGCAGCACGGGGTAGCTAACAGTAGGACATTATAGCCTACGAAAAATACAGCAATAATAGTATAATTTCTATTGCAAACGTATTGTACGTACGTTGGTATCTGTATAATATCTTGTGCGTCGCTGTTTCAAAGTAAGAAGCAGTGCTGCGTACGTGGCCAAGTACACACCATCGGCATTCATGATGCAAGCGGTGGCTGGTGGTTGCGACGCGTTGTGCTGGCAGCATTTAGATGCAAATTCTTGCATTGCTTCATCTACCTTCAAAAACATAACATACTTTTGTTCAATCCTTAAATAACACTTTTGTTTTTCCTCTCGGTCCTTCTTTCTTTCGTAATTTGCAATTGTAGCGTTTCTTAATTCACTCGTCACAGAAAAATCTGGTAGACGGACCGTCGAATGGTCGGATGGTCAAAAAACTCTTGCAGGAATTAGGGGTACATTGAAATTAATATATTTTAGGTTAAAAAGATTTTTTTTGTTGGTACAACCTAAGAGAACTGGATTCTCTGGATCCTTAATAATGAAGATATATTTTATGTTATAGGTACTTACTTCAATACATGTCCTTAAATTTATCAGCTTAGGCAGTAAGGAATTCTGAAGAGTTTTAACAAATTGTCTGGCATTATGTCTTTCCAAATCTACGTTACATTCTGTTACAGTACATCTAAAATTATACAATATGGGTTAGCGTTCATTTCAATAAACAATTTAAGTTCCATTTATAAAATACCTTCCAAGGTTCAAAGTCTTCGGGACAGCTTTTGTTTTATCATGAAATGGTTCTTTTTGTGCATTTTTTGGTGACCCAGGATTATTTGCTCTAGAAGGAAGGAAGACGTTGTCTGCATCTGAATCTGCTTCGGCTTCACTGCCGGAGCTTATATTTTCTGGACCAGAAGTATCTGTTAAAACAAATTTTACGTAGGTACTATATTGCGAAGTGGCCTAAATATCAATTATGAACAGTTTGAGGTATGTATCTATATAGGTATGTATTCTTTGCTGATTAATATTGATGATTAAGTATCAAAGTTACACTTACCAGAAGAATCGTGGTCCTTAGATTCATTACTTTGTAAAACAGCAACCACATCCCTGTTACGACAAAAAATAATATTTTATCATTAACCACAGATAAAATTTAGTAGACATAGAAAATGGAAAAGATAATTTAGTTACCTATATGGACTTGGTAGTCTGGCCAGGGTCTGATAAGTGAGCGGACCACTATAATCAGCGTCTTGCAATTTCGGCCAGTGGTTCAAAATTAGGGTCGCCATATCCAGTGGTAGGTATTCCACTGATCCAGAACAAAGTTTCTCCAGAGCATCGAGAAGAGAGAAAACACATTCGACTGCGGCAGCCACTACTTCAGGGTTACCACTGCGACTGCAATCTTCAATTCCGTCCATTATCCTATGGGAAAAACAAATTTTATTCTTCAATGTATTATATAATAAATTAATAATTATATTACGACTATTATTGTGTTATGGGCACTAGGACAACTGAAGAATATTTTTATGAATAATTTAAATAAATACTTATAATATATAGAGAACCAACCAGACACTGAATAACCTTCATTTTCATCACACAAATATTTTCCAGTAGTGGGAATCGAACCCACATCCTTGTATGTACTCAGAAAGCAGGGCCACAGCCTACTGCCCACAGTTTTTTTATATGATGGCCAATTATATACGGCCATCATATAAAAAAACTGAAGACGCAAAATATGCATACATGTTTGTACTGAGGATATACTCTGCACGGCATTTGTTCTTAGATGCCTAATTAATTCCATTTTTACAAAAATTACAAACTTCAGTTATTAAGAAAAAGGTCAAAATGATTAAAAAATACTCACAGTCTGACAATAGCCATATCATCGCTGTGGCGTTCGAGATGATCCGTTTTTTTTATGAGCACAAGTTGGCACAACCTCTTCGGATTGTGCAACAGTTCTCGAACACTACGCAATGGTTCTACACGATGTTGTACCGGAGGGTACAAAAGCATTCTGTGGTACAATGCTTCCAGAACTGGTCTTAAATTTGACGTCGACCCAACGAGACGAACCAGTTGATTGGCAATGCTACAAATAACAAATCGCCTATTAAAAAAGAGGTAGTAAAAGAGGGAGCATTCAGCAACGAACTGAGAATTGGAACAACGACAAATAGAGTTTATCTCAATTTATATCAAAGAAATTCTTTTTTTTTACCTGTAAATGGCTTTAGCTTGTTTGCTGTTAAAGCTTGGAGCGCAAACTAACGCGCCAGATCCTCTACCAGAATCGTCTACTAGATGCCCATCATGTTCTCTGCAATAAGAAAGAAGTAGGCGCGAGGAGATATTAGAGTGCAAATTGACATGGGCCCAGAAAATTATCTCTACTTATTATTATTATTTAATATTACAAAGAGTTATTATTTTATATTTTAATTTATTTTATAATATTATAAATAAAGTCAAGTTAAGGAGTTTGTGTGGTTGGCGAGGGTAATCTCTGGAACGACAGAACCGATTTTGAAAATTCTTTTACCATTATCAAGCCACATTATTTGTGAGTTATATTAATCTGAAAACTTTAAAGAGCTTATTTATTCGACTACCAAGTCGGATTTGCAAATAATTTAATTTGGAGAAAAAACGACTGAAATATCAATGAGTTCTAAAGAGAAGTTGTAGAGCTTGATAATGGGCCCAAAAAAGTCAGGGACAGCATATGTATAACTTTTATATTTCAGTTACTATAAGTAGTTTTTATGTTAAAAAAATTTATGCAATCATGTCATGTTTATTGGTCGTATTATCAAAAATAATGAATGCCTATCAAAATAAGTAAACGTATCGTCTCAAGTATTTAACACAAAACACTTTTCGCTTTTGCTGCATGTAATTTGCACGAATGGTTAAAGAGATAAAACCACATAGGTATGAAACCGCGAAAATTCTTAATCTTGTGAGTGATATTGATTCTATTATACGGTTTATATTATGTTCTATTACATGTAAATCTATTACATGTAAATCTATTTAAAATAATCTATGTTAGCTCATATTTTCTTCATTGTTTTTCCATCATTATTTCATCATTATCATATTCATATATATTTCATTTCATTCATTGGTTGAAACTCGTGAAGGACAGTAAGTAAGTTTTGGTACCAAATAATGATATTAAATCTTTTCTATACTAATATTATTTAAAAGTTCTAAAAGTCAAGAGTCGACAGTCGAAGTTGCGAGGTAACGCTAGTATACAATAAACAAAAAAACCATCAAAATGGTCAACAAATTGCTTCTTTGTATTGCTAGGCAGGTAGGCACGCATTTGTTCCATGCTAGCGCGTAATTAGCTCAAAGAATAACTTTGGGCTAAAAAAGCTCCAGCAGGGACCAAATCTGTTATAAGACGATGGGAGAAATGATCGTTTCTGGTATTTGTATGCGTGCAAGGTATTCGTTAAACTTAAATTACTTACCTGGATTTAATATTTTTATCCACTCTTGGAGTGCCCAAGAACGATATGAGCGATGGACAAAATTTCTGCCACAGGAACGTTGTGAAATGTGAGTTTCCACTTACTGTTTCCGAAAGACTTGACATCAAAGTTAGCAGACAGTCCAAAAAGAATAGAGCTAACGGATTCTGTTTCGGTATCCTGAAATATATATATTTTTTTATTGTTTTACCTTGTGTTCTAAATGTAGCCTGGGCAGTATAAATAAATAAATAATTTCAGTTTAATATTAATTATTGAAAAAGTTCTTTGTTTCGCCTTTACTGATACTAACAATTGAGTCTCTGAAAGCCTGCTGCACAAGTATTGTATGACTGGTATGACTTCGCTGTAACACCCCACAGCTACGATGTGGTTCCTTCCCAAAGGTGAACCCTCCGAGAGCAATTCTTGACATTCCTCATCTGAAAAATAATTAGAAATAAGGCTTATTCCATTAGGCTAATTTAACAGGCATCTTCTTAACAAGACGACTTCTAGAGCAACGGTTAACGTGAATTAAGTGGTAGGTCTCTTAGGGAATTTATTACTTCTGAATTTTCTGTCTGGTCTGGTGGGAGGCTTCGGCCGTGGCTAGTTACCACCCTACCGACAAAGACGTGCCGCTAAGCGATTTAGCGTGCATGCCGGTGCGATGTCGCGTAGAAACCGATTAGAGGTATGACCACCATACTACATACCATACTACCAACAGGTAAGGCCGCTACCACCTTAAACTGCATCATCACTTACCAGTACCACCATGTGTATTGCTGTCAAGGGCTAACTTGTAGTGGAATAAAAAAAAAAGTGACAGTACCTATGCTACACGGCGTGCCTAATAAAGTAGCAGAAGTCACTTCATTTTACTTTGGCATGTGATGTTAGGGCTGTATCTTTACTCAAAAACTATTACGTTTCGTTGTCACAGGTAAGTCTCAGAGATAGTAAATAATGTACTAAAGCTAGTATTACTTCTTTTTTTATTTACACGTTGTATAGCTTAGGGCATCACGTAGTTTTAACCCTGCACTGTCTAATAAAAACCGATAATCAATTAAACACACACAAACATAAACACACCATACACACCAAGACACACTACTTAATAGTTTTTATTTTATCTTGTCTGCTATGGAAGTGTGAGGCCTCCTGACACAGGTATTTTGATGCTTACTAGGAGGTCTCCACAACAAGTGGCATTTACAATGTAAGAAAAAAAAAATTAAAAATGTGTTTCAGCTCCGACGCACGACTGGAGTTTATTGCTTAAGTACGATTGTCGAAACATACACAAAAAGAGTTTATTTAGCTGAATAAAGATTAATACCATATGAAAGGGTAAATTAAAAATCCTGTGCAATTTATTCACACACGGCGGATGTGTAACTTCTTAAAAGTAGCCTACGGGAGATTGAGGTGGATGTAGAGTATCAGAACTATTAGGATAAATGTAATGTTTATTAATCAGTTTCCATGGTAACAAGAATAGGAAAAAAAAATTATAATGTTTTCTATCTCACTCTGTCCCATATATTTATGTTCGTTTCTTTAATTAAAAAACAAAATTAAAAAAAGCCTTTTAATTCTTGCTAAAAATAAAAATAAACAAAAAAAATAACAAGTGGTTCTAAATTGCGTTTGTTTCTTTACCTAGATAATATTCGGTTTCCTTGGTAACTTGGTAACTTAAAAAGGAAAAATAAGTTGATTAAACGAAAGCGACGTTGCATGTTTGCGCGTGCAACGTCGCAAAGCGAAAACGTAACGAGGTCATTCATCAGTAGATTTTACTCCTCACATTTTTCTCATACCGGGCGCCTTATATATGAAAATCGATTCTTAAGGAGTACTGGTATCAGCTCACCTAGCTGAGCGCAGTATGCTCGTAGCATCTGAGCAGCAGCGGCCCTCGCGGCAGCAGCAACATGCGGGGCCGCACCAGCAGCTTCCCCGCAGCGTCCACACGCCCACACGCACAGACGACCGTTGAGCGTGCGCCGAGGCGACAACGCCATTGAAAGGTACATCCGGAATATTTGTACCTAAGCCAAGTAATATTGTAAATATTTGAATTCTATATAACAACATAACGCTGTCGAATTGTGCGTTGTAAGGATAAAATAATAAAAAAAATAATATGTAGGTACAATTGGAATTGTAATTTTTTTTAATGTATACTCTAGTTACGGAAGATCGAGGACACAAAGAATAAACTTCGTGATAGGTATTACAAAGAAAACCTTACTTGCTAATACGAGCGGATTTATTTTCCAAGTTATATTTGGTGGCTACGGTGGCCCAAAGCGTGGTATTAAATAATGGCCGCCTAATTTAAATTCAAATATTTACAATATTACGCACAGCGGTTCAAACCGAGTGGTACGAAGCAGAGTCGTCGTGTCAGCACAATTTTGACGACCGACTGGCGCAGTGGCCAGCGACCCTGCTTGTGAGTCCTAAGCTGTAGGTTCGATTCCCAAAACTGGAAAATGTTTGTGTAATGAACATGATTGTTTTTCAGTGTCTGGGTGATTATCTGTATATTATAAGTGTTTATGTGTATTCATCATCATCATCACCTCAACCAATTGACGTCCACTGCTGGACATAGGTCTTTTGTAGGGAGTTCCACAATACACGGTCCTGGGCCGCTTGCCTCCAGCGGCTCCCAGCGACTCGCCTGATGTCATCTGTCCACCTAGATGGGGGCCGACCTACGCTGCGTTTACCGCTGCGGGGTCGCCATTCCAGCACCTTAAGACCCCCAAAGTCCATCGGTTCTCCGAGCTATCTGCCCCGCCCATTGCCACTTCAGCTTCGCGAGTCGCTGAGCTATGTCGGTAACTCTAGTTCTTCTTAGGATCTCCTCATTTCTGATTTGATCACGTAGAGATACTCCTAACATATCTCTCTCCATGACCCGGTGAGTGACTCTGAGCCTTTTTATGAGGCCCATAGTTAGCGTAGCCGTTAGTTTATGTGTATTATATTCATAAAAATATTGAACAGCTATCTCAGTCACCATAACACAAGCTACCACCATTTGTTACTAAATCATTATTCCTACTTTACATTACCAGAAATTAAATGTAAACCAATATCTTAATATATATAAATCTCCTGTCACGATGTTTGTCCGCGATGGACTCTTAAACTACTTAACCGATTTTAAATTAAATTGGCACTCCGTGAGCAGTCGGGTCCAACTTAAGAGATAGGGTAGTTTAGATCTTTAATTATAGTCGCAATTTTATTTTATTGCAAATTTTTTGTCTATAAATAATTGACAGTCACATGTTATATATATATACTACTATACTCATTTAAGGCTTAGCGATACTGAATACTTTAAAAACAAAATCAAACGCAGACGAAGTCGCGGGCAACAGCTAGTTAAATATATATAAATACCACAAAAACAGTTCATTATTTAATACGACGCTTTGCCACCGTAGCCACCAAATAAAATCCGCTCCGTTTTAGTTATAATATTAATTATTAAATTAATTTAAGTATCCCGAAGTTTATTCTTTGTGTCCTCGATCTTCCGTAACTAGAGTAGGTATACATTAAAAAAATTACAATATCAATTGTACCCACATGTTGTTTTTTACTTATTTTATATTTACAACGCACAATTGGACAGCGTTATGTTGTAATATAGAATTGTGACACGAAATTGAAAACAAAAAGTTACGAAAGCTGTTACATTCTAGCCAAGTTTAACGAACGAACATTATTTAAAAAAATCACTAAGTATATAAAGTGCTAAGATTTTTAAACAATTATTGTTGCTCAACAATAATTAATGTGCATTCTGAAGTCAAGTCCTTGATTCTCGGGTGTTTACAATGAACGAAATATTTTAAGGGTATCTCTTACTTGAGTGTCGGGTAAATGGTACATGACCGACGTGGTGGCACAGAGTAGCTGGGAAGGCATCCATAGCGAATCGTCTTCGGGTTCGATGCCTCGGTGAAAGCGATCATCGCGGAGGATTTTCTAGAAGCAAAAATGTTGATAAACATGCAGATATTGTGGCTCCTAAGAGATCATCATCATATCAACTTATTATCGGCCTGTAGCGACACAAATGGGGCCCACATATAAATAATTTAGCGAACACACTTAGTTCTGCAGCATACGCGGTAAAAAAGATTCGTCATATGAGAAACATAGAAACTGCTAGGCTTGTGTATTTTAGTTATTTTCACAGCATTATGTCCTATGGCATTTTATTATGGGGTAATGCTGCTGATATAGATTTTATTTTCGTCCTGCAGAAAAGGGCTGTTCGTGCGATATATAAAATGGGCCCAAGAGAGTCATTAAGGGATACATTTAAAGAAGTTAAAATAATGACGGTGCATAGTCAGTACATATATGAAAATTTAATTTATGTCAAAATAAAAATATATCAAAATTTAAAAAGAAAATGCACAACGAGTTTATTTTTGTTTCTAATATAAATATTAGAAGCAAAAATAAACTCGTTGTGCAGTTTACTAGGCTACACAAAATTGCAAATTCATTCAAGGGCAATTGTATATGATTTTATAACAAATTACCAAATGAAATCTTTGAGATGTCTCTCAATAAGTGCAAAGTTTATATAAAACGTAAGCTTACAGAAAAATCCTATTATAATATTAAGGATTATTTAAACGATAAAAAAGCTTGGGTGTGAATTGCTCAAGCTTCATAGCTTAATATAAATTTACTGGAAGATGGTGATAACAAAAAATAAATTTACCCGGCTAAGTTTGTTCTGGGCTCTTCTTAGACCAGGGCGCGTTTAGAACCCTCGTAGCTTTAGATTTAAGTTGGCGAACGAAGTTATCACCATCCCGTTACAATTATGTAAACAAATATGTATGAACGCTTCATAAGTGCCTGTGATAGGCCTACATGAATAAAGAAATTTTGAATTTGAATTTTGAATTTTTGACACAATATGTGTGTGCATTTTGCTGATTACTACAAAATGTATTGCACGACCACACGAGGAGTCCGCCCGTTCCCGCCACCATTGGCAGTCGTGTTTGTGCGCACAATAAACAATACCAGTGCTATGACGAGTTTCATTTAGACACCTAGATAGGGCATTGGTAAAGGCCCACTACAGGACACTTTTTGTCCTAATATTATTTTTGTACTAAGAACATATTTATCCACTAACAATGGTGAGAATAAGTACTAACTAAGGCAAGTAAGCTGTAAGAAGCGAACGCGCAAGCCCCTCGAATTCTTAGTTTTACTACGTCTTAATATGAGAGGCGGCCTGTGCCCAGAACGTCTAGCCTAGTCAGGAGACAAAAATTATATCCCTTTGTTATGTCCCCTGACAAGTGACAAGGGATAAAATTTACGTACCCACATGTCAAAACGCGGCAGGAGAGAATAGAGAAGTTTGCCCCTGTTTTGTTATTACACGTTTATGTGGATATTATTTCCACCCAAGAGAGACTCTCTTAAGAGATAAATTTAAAGCAGCTAAAATTACGACGATGCATAATCAATACATATTTGAAAATTTAATTTATGTACATAAAAATATAACAAATTTAAAAAAGAAAGTGGACTGTAAATAAAAATAGTAGAAGTAAAAATAAACTTGTAGTGCAGTTTACTAGGCTGCATAAAATTAGTAATACATTTAAGGGTAATTGTATATCTTTTTATAGCAAATTACCAGATGAAATCCTTGAGATGAGTTCAAAGTTTATATAAAACGTAAGCTTGTAGAAAAAACCTATTATAATATTAAGGATTACATGTATGATAAAAAAGCTTGGGTATGAATTGCTCTTACTTCATAGCTCAACATTAACTAAACTGTGAGATGGTGATAACAAAAAAAAAACTTGCTAAGTTTGTTGTGGGCTCTTCTTAAACCAGGGCGCGTTTGGAACCCTCCTTTTAAAGCTTTAGTTTTAAGTTGAGGAATGCAATTACCACCATCAATAACATTTGTGTAACATGTTAAATGTATGAACGCTTCATAAGCGCCTGTAATAAGGTCTACATGAATAAAACATTCTTGAATGTTTGAAGTTTGATCCGTGCTAGGAGAGTTGATAAAACTGTAGGAGAAATACATCTCTTGCCCATGTCAGCCGGGCTACTGTGATATTAACAAATATGACGAAGGAAATTAACCCAAAAGGGTTGCCTTAGGGGAGGTAATTAAGTTTTATTTCTCACATGAAATCCCTGGAGAGCGAAGCCGACCAAGCGGGGGCGTTTGCTCTCGAGGGCGATTTGCAGCGGCAAGAAGCACGCGCGCCGGAGGTCGAACGACGCCCGCCGGCTGCTTTCTTGCATACATAACAACTCTGGAAATAAGGACACAATAACTCCAAGACAATTCTCAAGTATCATCTATAACATAATCATCACCAATAAAATAATAACAAGCACATCAAGCTTATAGGTGTTGCCGCTTCACGTTGATGGAAACATGGCGGCATAGAATTCATTCCCTGCGAAGTGTTGCTCTGTTTAGACGTCGAGCAGTTGATTGATTGATTTATTTATTGATACAAAGTATTAAATCGTTTATAGATTCTTCGCCTTTCGACTTTTCTAAGTCAGTACTGCACATTCCTCTTTAAAAACAGAATAGGTACATAAAATTAGTATTTTAAGGTAATTAAGTAATTAAGAAACGACAGTAAATAATTTAAGATTAATGATGAAGAGAGAATCAGGCCCATGATCGATTTTATTATTTTATAGAGTTTCAGCAACGTTTTTTTCTACTGTTGATGTTCGGACAGAGGAAGGAACTTTCCGGGGTTTGGCAATACCTACTAGCTGCACGTAAATCAGAGTGGATATTTTCAAGAGTGTTCCAAATACGAATCATTCAGATCGGCATCGTCCACATTTGAAAAAAGAACTTCTTTTCAAAGTTTAAAAAATACACACGGTCGCGTAGCTTGGCATTGGAAGAAGTGTTGTTTACATGCCCGTGCCATTAATAAAATTGCAATTTGAGGTTTTATACTTCTTTAATTACAAATGCAGGTAGGTACCATTCGCAATTGCATCAGCATGTGGTGGGGTGGGGTGGAGTTTAAGAATTAACGGAAGGTACCTACAGTTGTTTAATATCAAATAAGTATGATCAGTGCTTTCTTCATTTGAGCTAATATTTGTTACAATGTATAGGTAATCAGTATGAAAAAAAAAGAAAAAAAAATTACCTAACGCATCCTGACATGATTTTTTGAGGGAGATTAACTTCGGTCCTGTAGCTTCTCTGTAGATATCTTGTAGCAGTTCTTCCATATCACACATAGATCCGAAGCATTTTGAGTTCACTAAACTGCTTTAAAAACTTAGAAGCCAATGTATTCTAACAATAATATGGCTGCTGGCTGGTACGATAAACTGCGTAATACGACGGTGAGTGGGTGGCTCTATCGGGAGAGTCTTTCTGAGCATGCTCGAACTAAAAATCAATACTTCAGTCGGACGGCGATATTTTTATAGTATGTTTTACGATAGTAGGCACAACAGGTGGCAAGGATAAGGATTTAATAAAAAATATACCATTAATTGATAGATTACTACTTATTGCAAAAAAATTGGAGAAATACTTTTACACATTTTTTAACAATGTGTAATAAAATTAAAATATAGCTAAATCATAGTAGGTAATAAAATATTTCTTTATTGACAAAAAGTTACAGCCTTTTTTGGTTTGCCATTTGGTTTGCAGTCTTCACATTGGGTGGACTTTATTGTGGAGACCTTTGGATTCCTCCCAAACAATAACTAATAGATTAGATGATATTCAACCAGTCTGTAGTGCGTTTCTTGTGCAGTTCCTATTGTTGTTCCAATACTGGAAGTCTTTAGTTCGCTGGAAATACATTAAACTACCATACATATGAGGCAGGTACATAATAAATAAATAAATTAATTAATTAAATAAATAATAAAAGTTTAATATTTTCTTCTATTATTACTACGGTCACTTTTTTAACAATATAGTATAATTATTATAGCGAGCCACATAACAAAGAGTGAATTGAATTGAATAATTGTTATTGTTATGAGCAGAGCTTATAACAATTTTTAAATCTTAAGAAACTTTAATATATCTATCAATTGTTTTTTATCTATTTTATAAGCCCAGTCATTAGTGCTGAGTCAAGTACCTATATACTCGTAATAAATTTCAGGTAAAAGTATTGCGAGCGAAAAAAACTACTGAAAAAGAAAAAAATACATTATCAAATGATATGCAATGAGTATACAAGCCCTACGTTATGTAAATAATTAATTAGCACCTTACGATCATGTGTAGTGCAGCCTTCAGCATAGATAATAGACGTTTTTTATTCATTTGGTTTTACTGCCTTGAATTGTCATTGTGATGTCACTGTCAACTGCCCGTGTGATATGTCACTGTCACATTTTTCATAATAAAAATGGTGTCCTGGAGTGCTTTAGGCCGATCTTTCGGCACAAACTTATTTAAAAATAATATAAAAGCGCCGTTCGTTGTGCAAAATGTAAATTTCTCGGTGGGCAAAAAGCTAGCCAGCGATCATGGACACAGAACCATGGCATTGCAGCCGTCCAGGTAAGGTGGCCTATTCAGTGATTACCTAACCAATTTCGAAGAAAACAACATCGTCTTCCTCAAGTTCTTGGTCCATAGCCAGGGCCTAAAACAATATTTGGTAGTACTTAAGCCATACACACCTTTCGATCTAATCCCGGATCAGATTGAAAGAAGGTGATAAGATTATGATCCTTATTATAATCTTTCATAGAACCTAAAATTCTCTTTTATTTCTTACCTTAGAGTTTTCTGTATAAGGATAGTTTATCTAAGATTTCATAAATAAATAAGCCATTTTTTGTTAAACTTTTCATACCTAATGCAACTGTAAAGGGAAACATTTGTAATCACCATATAAACCCATTACTGGCCCACTACAGGGGACCAGCCTCCGCAACATTGAGCAGTGGTTAAGACTGTAGTCCATCATCCTGTGTGGATTGGTGGACAAACAACATTTGTAATACACTAAAATAACCACCAAGTCCTTTGTTAACCAGTTATGTTGGAATAATAATTATGCATTGCTGTATCACACTTTAACTGCCATCATCTCTGTGTTGTGAGTGAAAAACGGCTGCTTATCTATTCTAACACTGTGCCACATTATTAATAAAGCACTTTGGGTCTTATAAATAAACACTGTATTATGTTGGAATAATTGATTATTGCAGTGATTTAATACACTTCGACTAAGAGTACCTTTCAAATGTCAGAGAATGGTTAAAAAATGAATAATTAATTCAATGTTATTCCACATTAATTTGTAGCACCCTTAATGTTTAAAAAATGATTTTTCTAAGCTGAAAAAAAAATTTTAAAGTTGACTATTAAAGAGTATAGTTGGTATGGTTTTAAAATCACCATCATAACTTCAAAATGGGATTTAAAGTATACTCAACATTGTCAAATAATGATAATGCTGTGGGAAGATTTGCATCATATTGCTTCCTTTTAATTGTTTTTGTCAATTAATTAAATTTTGTCATTAAATCAGTGATCAAGATCCTCACTGATAAGGGACCGTCTAAACCGGGACCGAGAGAGAGACTTTTTATTGAAAGTGTACTGATTAATATCTTTAAAATTACAGGTGGCAATGGCACAAATTCAAGGATATGTTCCACTACTACCTAATGATGGGCCTCATCCCTGTTGGTGCTATCATTTTCTATACCAACGTGTTTATTGGGCCTGCCCAGTTAACGCCTATCCCTGATGACTACCACCCTAAGCACTGGGAGTACCACCGTCACCCTATCACCAGATTCATTGCCCGATACATTCATAACAGTCCTCAACAGGTAATTTTTATTCAAATGTAGTATAATATTTAAGGATACATGTTGGATTTTTAGTTGAAAAGTATTAAGGCAGTTATTTAGAATTTAAATTTACAGGTAATTTAGTGAAAAGGGTTAAATAATATTGCTACTACTTCATTACCCAAAATCTATCCAGTGCATTTATAAAACATTGACAGACAATTTGGTATTCTCGTTCATAATTTGTAACATGATGTAGTCATATGTTATTTAGTAAAATTTATGTAGTTACATGAATTCCGAAACTTATGGTTATTATTCTTGAATAATTAGAAAAAAATATTAATATTATTGTAATATTTTTTCTATTTTAAAACTAATATATAATTTGCTCTTTATATTTTTATGTTCAGGTTACCTAGCATATTGTCTTATTTACTTTGACATGTGAAAGTTTGCTTTCCATATATTTGGCCCCAAAGAAAAACATAAAGGTGCCAGTTCGAATCATTTGGATATTTTCTGCAGATACAACAGGTACTTGGTTTGTTTAAGATCAAGATGTATCTATTGTATTTTCCATTTTTACAGGAATATGAAAAGTTCCTGCATTTCATAGATGAAGAAGCTCAGAGGCAGAAACTGAGAGCTCTAGAAAAAGAGGTTACCAGAAAGATGGCAGAAAGAAACGATTACCAAGCTTATTACTATCGCCCAATGGTCAACAAATATCTTCGCATCAACAAGAAAGCTGGTGATGATATTATGGAACGTGTTGGTGACGATTATAAAGATTAAGGCAAAAGTTGTTATACTGGCATTTTAGTGAATTTAGGAATCAAGTGTAAAGCAACATATTGTCCTATGTAGATAAGTGTAACCTTCAAATTTTTCTTTTGATAATTGCTTTTATTTGTAACTATCAATAGGAGATCCTTTCATAAACTTTTAGTTTTTGTTGCAAATATTATATGAGATTTAAATATTATTCATTGACTTTTATTGAATTTATTATGTATAAATAATACAATATTGGATACTAACACGTTTATTGAGCTAGGTAGCAAAACTTGACAGTGTGTATACATGTAATAATTAAACTACCCACTTGGTTTTACTTTTGTTAAGAAAAGGTAAACAAATGATGTAGATACTTATATATGACAGAATCTAAATCCGATATCTGAGGTAGTAAGTTTGAAAGTTTTAAATCATAATGTAACAATCTATTTAAAAAGGTGATTTATCTATGGTATCCCTTGTATTATTTTGTATGTTCTTTGGATGGGCAAGTAACCAAGCTTACTCGGCCTTGATACCTAGAAGAGTATCTCTTCTGTTAGTACTCTTTTTCTTCATTCCACTACAAGTTAGTGCAGTCTAAGATGGTAAGGCGCCAACCTGTTAGAAGGTAGGCAGAACCAAACCTCTAATCAACCAAACTACTAAAAACTAAAACTTATGATCTGACTAACATACTTTACCATTACTAATAAAATAAAAATGAATTTTCACCTCCTTCCATTATGAAGTTTACTTTTGTTTTTATATGTAATTTCAAAACTGGACTCCCTCAACTCAATAGGTACTGACAGAATACCAGCGTTGTGGGTACATTCGTATCCAGAGCATTAAGCTTAGTCAGAACCTTTTTATTGGCACAACACATCAGACTTAAACTATTAATAATTAAGTATAAAATTTTAAGTTACTCCGTTGTAAGTCTGTTTGTGTTGTTCTGGTAAATAAAAAAAAACTATTCTATTCTAATCGGTTTTTACGCGACATTGAACCGCAACGTTATATCGCCTCCATCCAGATTAGTTGTTACAAGTTAAGCTTGATTTCTCGAAGTAAACTCGGATGTCGAGATGTTGGGGTTGAGATGTTGTGGTAGGACTTTAAAATGGCATAATAAAACACATGATTAGGTAACATTGTTATTTAATTTTTACAGGAAACTTCTAACGATTGACAATAGATTCCGACATGGAAACCTTATAAAAGAAACCTCAACACTTACTCGTACCTAGGTTCATGCTAAATCGATTTGATATGATTCTACGTTATAATATTTTAAAATATTACCTTGTGACTCGTTTGCGAAAACAGACGGACTGTGGTCGTGGTAATTAACCAGTTTTTGACATCTTAATCGTCACATATAAAGGTGTACGCTTTGTACGCTTCCACCTTCAATTAGCCTCTTATGACATGACATGATTTACAGTATAGACGCAATTAGGTAGAAGCGTACGAGCGTGGTTCACCTATTTAACAGTAAATAATCTGGATTCACTATGGTAAGCATTAAACAAGAAATCCTTAATATTATAAAAAATAATACTACCTAGCTTCTCTATTTTTTTTATTTTGAAATTAAGTACGACATACAAATATTCTAAAAGCCCAAGTAAAACTTTTAGGTATTGAGTAACTGCGGACTACTGGAGACATTTCTAACAAACTATACGCGTTTGATGACGGTATGATTGTTAAAGTTGTCATAAATTTTGCTCAAATTGCGTTTTTTCATCAATAACCAACCCTCTCGTCATCGTCAACCCTCTTCCTGGGGTGTCGTACGAGGCGACTTACGAAATATAACGCTGAACGGGCAGCAGCGTCCTCTGCACTACTACTACCGTCTACTGCAATCTTCAACTCGTCTGTCAGCGTAGTGAACCCTCCCGTTTGGAGAAGCTTTTAGTCCAGCAGTGACTATTGATGATATTTTAAGTGGACGCGTCTTGATACAGCGAGCATCTGAGATTCAAGGATATGCTTGCAACTTGCAGTCTTGTGACCAAGTTTAGCAAAGTACCCTGAAGTTATCTAAACTGGAAGTTTGCAGGTAGGTACGATTTTGGGGGCTTAAATTTGGCCTTTTCACCGTATTTTGGAGAGCAATCTATCCTGGTAACGCTTGATACTAATCAATAATAAGTAAATGCTAATGCAGAAATATCAGGCAGGGCTAAAGTACGTAACTGGCAGGGTGACGGCATGCTTGGGACAGGCGTAAATCTTGCAATCTTTGCTGTCAAACTTCACTTTTATTATTTTTTGTATGCAAATGTGACGTTTGACAGCAAAGATCGCTGTTGTGAGATACGTAATCATCCTGCGTAGTTGCCAACAGCATTGGAGCACCGTGATGTATCTAAACTCCCTTTTTTTATTTCACTACAAGCTAGCTCGATGCTGCAGTTTAAGAGGGTATCGGACTTACATACCTGTTAAAGGCCCTTCAACCTAGCAGTTATATTTACCCACATCATACTGGTACGCTTAATCGCTTAGCGGTACGTATTTGTTGGTACGTTGGTAACGAAGTTTTTTACCAAAAATTATACATTTCCCTGCTGAGATCGAACTCGGGACCTCAACTCATATGACCACACCGCTGGCCACTGCGCCAGAGGCTATCAGAAAACGAGGAAAGATACTATGATCTATTTGGTCTGTGCCAAACAGTTGAAGTTACATCAATTATGATGCTGTTCCTGATGAGCAAACTACTCTCTATTTTTTATCGTATAACTAGTGGACCCCAGCGCCATCTGTCAGACTAATTTGTGAATCTAAACAATCCAGGGTGCCACCCAAACGTATACCATAAAATTCATTCGAATCGGTCCAGCCGTCTAGGAGGAGTTCAGTAACATACACACGCACACAAGAAATATATATATAAAGATAGCTGTTGCCCTTTTTGATGCTAATTCATAAAGTAGATATTATAAAAATCACTTTGGTAGATTACGACCGATTCTCAGAGCTACCGAATAAGCAAATAGTTTTCATAAGAATCTGTCAAGCCGTTTCGGAGGAGTGTTTCCCCGATCACTATGATACGAGAATTTTATAAGTATATCAGACTTTTCATTGGCAAAAAAAAAAAAAAAAGTAAGAAAAAATTTTTTTTGTGAAAAAATCTCAAAATCTCATGTATGACTATAGGTGTTGACTATGTATGTACAGTACGCTGCCTCCCAAAATTACGCGGGCGAAGCCGCAGGGCACATCTAGTATACTATAAAAAATATTGTCATTTTTCAGAAAATGTCTCCTCAAATTAAGGTATAAGTACTCCTTGGGATTTCAGAATACAAGATCACAATAAGATCAGTAAATAAATTCTTTGGCAATGCAGTCAATAGTCATGCACAAAGCTCTTAACTACGACTGTTACACACAAATTACAAAACGATATGATTTAATTATCTCGTTCGTTCAGTCTTCGCAGTTTGTTAAATTCCAACTATGACCCAACATCTATTTAATTACATTGCTTTTACAGGGCTTTAAAACCGGTTAATTTCTCGTACTGGTAGTCGTAATTTTAAGAACGAAATTATAAAACCGTTTTATTAGAATGTTCAGTTTTTTCGAATAATAGATATTTATTTGGTATCAGGGAACCAAACCCAATAACCGGTTAATATACGGTGTTTTTAGGCGTTGACTTAGTTGATTGACCGTGAGTGTTCGTTCTTATATTTAGCAGCGCGGCCTTCCTTGCGCGACTTTGCAACTTTTGGACCCCGCATGCTTGTGCAAGAAATTGGTTAAAGGAATAGTTAGATTTCATTATATACAGCGTTATCAAATTAATTATTTAAACGAAACCAAATTGACGGAACCATATCTTAACAGATAACGCTTGTTTCGAAACCGGTTTCAAGCCCTGGTTTTATTTATAAACTTGGTTTTAAAACTATATTTAAATTTAACATTCCAATTATGAGTAACATGGTGATAGCAATTTTGATAATGCACTACTCGGTAACATAATCTTTATCTATTTCTATTTCTAACATAAGTGTCTATTTTAATAAAATATTGTCTTATCATATAAAAGTATGCAGGTTAACAAAGGGAGTAAAAAAATAGAAATTAAATAATGCTAAATAGTTACAGTAATTTTTTTTTTAATATCTAATTTAAGAATTTACAATATTTGTAAAATTTTATCTTTGCCTCGATAATAACGATTTCCGAATCTAAAATCTAAAGACGGCTAAAAGTTTCTAATATGTAAAGTTTTTATCCTCGCCTCGCCAGCCTCGGATTTAGGATCTTTGCGAGGTGGGGCTAGAGCTTGTCATTCAAGATTATCAAGTTACCCCGTTTCGCCTTTCCTAAATCCGGGGTTGGGTATTTATATTTAATTATTTACTTTTTTCTTTTTCAGCTTGCGCCGCTAGCTTCGCCTCTTTTTTGGCTTTCTTTTTTTCTTCTTTCGCTAATAGCTTTGCCTGTCTTTCCTCCTCTTTAGCTAGAAGTTTAGCTTGTCTTTCTTCTTCCTTAGCCAGTAATTTAGCTTCTTTTTTAGCTTCTTTCTCCGCCTTAAGTCTAAGTTTCTCTTCTTTCTTCTTTTCAGCAATTTCGTTCTTTTTATTATCATTGGTTTCGTCTTTTTTATTTTTATCACCCGGTTTTACGTTTTCATCTGGCTCTTTCTTCTTCTTTTCTTCTTTTGTGGGTTTTGCTTTGGGGTTATCCTTTTTGTTATCAGTCTCTTTGCTATGATCTCTTGATTTAGGCGGCGTTTCATCTTTAACAGGGGGTTTTAATGGTCGGAAAAAATGTTGTTTGTTCTTTTGTGGAGATGTTTCTAATTGCGTTACGATTTTTTGTGCGCACCTGTAAAAATAAATATGATATTTTATTTGTATCACAGTGATTTTATTTAAAGATTTATAATACGAAACGGTTTTGATAATTTCTAACTCAATACAATTTATATTGATTATTAATTATACACGCCCACCAATCCGCACTGGGCCAGCGTGGTGGACTACGGCCTTAACCCCTTCTCATTGTAGGAGGAGACCCGTGCTCTGCAGTGGGCCGGTAATGGGTTGATGTGATGATGATGATTAAGTTTACCTTATTCTAGTTGACGCTGAAGCGGCAGCGGCGCTTTCGCGTCGGCCTTCGCGAAATTCTCTTTGAAATTCACGGATTGGAGGTAGTCTGCCCGAAGGTTCACCGGCCAGGCCACCAGTGTAGCTATGTACTTGGTAATCTTGTAGTCGCGCCTGAAATAAGAGATTTACTTTGTTAGGTACACAACAGCACTTATGTTATTTTATTAGGTACAAGTTAGCCTTTGACTTGAATCTCTCCTGCAGCACGGCTAGCATGGGCAGGAGACAATTTTCTTATCAGGGAATGGATACAAATTATCTTCTCTTACAGCTTTATCAACTTTAAGAGCACTGGCGCACAAGAGGAAATAATATCCAAATATGTAAATGTATGTACATGTATGTACGGGTGGTTACTGATGATGCAGTCCAAGATAGTAGCAGGCTCACCTGTTAAGGGTATGTCAGCTAATATATAAAATAAAATAAAAATCGTTTATTTCGTTTCTTACATTGTTAATGATACATGTTGTGGAGACCTCCATGTAAGCATCAAAATACCTGTCTCAAAAGGCCTCACTCTTCCATAGCAAAGACAAGATAAAATAATAAATAAAACGATTGATTAGTGTGTCTTGGTGTGTGTGGTGTGTTTATGTTTGTGCCTGCGCGCGTGTGTGTGTTTCCGTGTGTGTTTGTGTTTTAGTGTGTGTGCATGTTATTAAGTGTATCCATTATATTTTAAATAGAAATAAACTGAAGAAGCGCCTCTGTTTCTTCATAGGTTAGTGTCATCAGCCAGTCTGGCAAAGTTTTGTTACATTCAAATAACGTTTTTTGGTCAGCTATATTTTAACACCCCCTTATTGGTTTCCACTCCTCGTACGGTATGAGTTACGTTTTACCGTTTTGGAACGAGCGAGTTGGATTTTTTGGTAGTAGAAACCAAAACAAATCACTTGGAAGCACGTACCTACTTATTTTTGGATAGCGTGATAAATTGCCACAGCTAAATGCACCCATCAGACAAAAACCCTACGAAGTAATTCTTTTTTTATAGGCGAGGGGTTTTTACTTACATCTGTGGCTCATCTGCTTGGTCAGTTATTACTTTAAAAAAATGTGGCTGGCATAATTTTTTGCGCTGATGGCTTGGTGAATAGTATAATACATGAATAGTAATAATATTCATGGTGATAACCAAAAAAAAAACACCCGGCTAGGTTTGTTGTGGGCTTCTCCAGGACGCGTTTGGAACCCTCGTAGCTTCAGTTTTAAGTTTTAGCGTTAAGACCGAAAAACTGTGCGCATTGAAATGTTTTATAGTATTTTCTGGATCTTTATGTGGTGTAGACTAAATGGTTATTTATACCTTCATGCTATGATGTTGTGACCGTCGGAGGGAGTTCGAAGCGGGTTGCCGCGGTCTAGGCGTAGCGGAGGTGGCTGGGACCCTAGGCACTGCACCTAGACACGCTCCACCACATTTCGCGCCTCCACACAGCTTCGTGGAACAACCGGTGTTGCTTACGTTACCACCACTGTTAGATGATACGGAAGACACTCCTGGAATATGAAAAATAAAAGTTTTTGAAGTCAAAGTTTTTTTACTTTTTTAACACGCAACTTCAAATTATGACTGAGTCGAAAACTAATAGTTTCATAAATATTATAAAACCAGTTAAAAAAAATATTATTAAATGAACGCTTAAGGGATACCTAGTGTTATACTTACCAAGCAGTATTTAATGATGTTTCCTAAAAACTAACGAACCCAGTGACAGTCCAGTAAAAAAAAATACAAAATTAACTGCTAAAATTTGAAAAGAATTATTTTGAACTAATAATAATAACTAAAAATTAACTGGACTAATTTAAAATAAAGCGGGCGAATATAGTATTTAATTTTGGAAATTTGACCGACCCGGGGCCATTTTCACTTACGACGAACAAGACATTGCCTAAGTACTTAGCGCCTAATCTAAGGAGATGCTTAGGCATACATCAACTGTTATCAGTAACAGTTGGTGAAACGTTTTTTTCTAAAGACATCGCCTTAATCATTAGGTTTAGGCGATGCCTACGTTTAGTGAGAATGGGCGGGAATGGGAATGGGAGTAATGAAGTAACTTAATAATCATTTATTCACCTGAAAGGGAAGACTCGCCACTGGTGACAGAGTAAAGTGATGCGGAGGCTGGCACGGATCGGGCGCCGACGGAGTACGACGACACTGATCCCGGCACCCCCCATGACTTTCCACTTCCACTTGACACCTGAAATGTATTCATCATCACAATCAGCAATTCAACCGATTGACGTCCACTGCTGGACATAGGACTTTTGTAGGGAGTTACAAAATCCAAGGTCCCAAGCCGCTTGTTTACACTAGTTCCTAGAAACCAGCCTGATGTTTACCGGTGTGGGGTCGCCATTTCTGCACCTTACGTAACACCCCAAAGTACATCGGTTCTTCGAGCTATGTGCCTCGCCCATTGCCACTTAAGCTTCGCTACTCGCTGAGCTATGTCGGTAACTATAGTTCTTCCACGGATCTCCTAGTTTCTGTTTTTCACGAAGAAACACTCCTAGCATAGCTCTCTCTATCGCCCGCTCTCTGACTCTGGGCCTTCTTATGAGGCCTCCTTATAGTAAGCGAAATGAATTATAATAATATTGTTAAAGAAAACTTCTGGCGGTCTAAGAGCTGAAGATTATTTAGGACAAAGGAGTCATGCAAGCTAGTGGCAATAGCGTCAGCGTTTGGAGCCTTCCCGTTGCCTATTCTTTGTGGCGAAATCTGCTATTTATCTTATACACCCCTGTATTCTTAATGAAGAGAACTTTCACGCATCTTTCTAGTCCATGCACCTATATTCGATGACGGAATAAGCCACAATTTTTTGCTCTGGTATAAATATACTAGCGAAATCTGCCATAATTTTCCTGCTCCTATATACTTGCTTAGTGACGAAATCTGCCGGACAAGACTGTACTTAGCGTATAAAAACATATAAAAACTTAAGGGTAGACTTTTTTTATCATTTTATATAATCTGCATACTCTCTAGGCTCTATGCATGCTACTGGGTGTGTTTAGGGACAAAACCTGCCACACATCTTTTCTGCCGCGATACTTAGTAGTGAAATCTGTTGAACATCTATCCTGGCGCTATATTTAGTTATGAAACCTGTTACACACTCACCTGCCAACTTTTGCTGGTCACCAAGCGTGGTGTCTGGCGCAGTCGCAGGATCTTCGCCCGGCAGATCACACAGCGCAGCGGCAGTAGCCGTTGGCTGACGGCCATCTGAATGGTCTTCACGAAGCATCGCCGGCAGACCACGCGGTGGCCGCACGGCGATGTTTGCATCGTCGCCTTCGCGTTTACACATATTACGCACTGTAAGAGAGAGACCGATGAATATATAAGTTATTATTATAATCTATTCCAAACATCATATCATTAGGAATATTTTTAACCGTGAAAGTGTTAGGTAGGTTAGTGTACTGTGTTAGGCGTAATGGCAACACAATGTAAACATTTTACAAACGCATAGTTTGCAGAGGTCATAGCGCATTGGGTAGGAGCTCGACTTTACTTTCGGATGCCGAGTTCGAATCCCAGCGCGAAACTCTAACTTTTCTAAGTTAAGTAATTAAAATATCTTCTATTTTTAACAGTGAAGGAAAACATCGTGAGGAAACCTGCATGCCTTTGAGTTCTTCATAATGTTCTCAAAGGTGTGTGGAGTTTACCAATCCGCACTGGGCCAGCGTGGATTACAGCTACTTATTTACAGCTACGGCCTTAACCCCTTCTCATTGTGGAAGGAGACCCGTGCTCTGTAGTGGGCCGGTAATGGGTTGATGTGATGATGATAGCTGGCTTCCTCGAACAGTGATCATCCCCCAATTCGTAGTTTTGAGCACAATTTTAAGTGCGCCGCAGGAATGTACTGCCGCGGTCGGTTGGTATTACGAATATTAAAGAACACTAGGCACACAGATGGTGTGGATGAAATTTGTTTCAACGTCGTTTTTCAGGTTTGATTTTAGAAAAACGATGGAGGAATAATTATTACAATAATTCGTAAAAACACTCCCCATTCTAAAATCGAGAATACACAAAAAGGAAATGGCATCTCTACGGTCCTATTGTGTAATTATTAAGAAGTGTGAAGGTGCCAAAAGTTTTATGTACTTTATTCATACTAACGTACGTCCGTGCTTAGGGCAGTTGAGTAAAATTAGATATTTATTTATTTATATCCTTAGTATACTTACCGAAACATTTACAAAAAAACACTTGAAACACATGTTTGGTTTAAAATACGTTTAATGTTAGAGTGCTTCTTTATTCAATAAGTTTACCTACATCTTAAAAAGGCTGGAAGCGGGACTATTTATTTCGATCAAGATTATCGAATATTATTTGTATTCGAAATTTAAATGAACTTACTTCTTCTTCAGGTGATGTGGCGAGTTCAGGCTCATTTTCTTCCAATTTATTGAGCAATTTATCCTGTAACAAAAGAAATCGGTTGTTTACTGTATATTTTATTGATAGCGTGGCCTCGAATTAACTCATAACGTAGGTTTATATAGATATTTTATTGATTACTTGGAAAATACCTTAGTGAATGTCGTGAGATTCAGTAGGTAATAGATAAGTACAGCTGTAGCCTGTAGGTACTTATCTAATACGCAGATATTGGGCAGCAATGATGCATTAAACTAAAAATCGCGATGTCATGTTATAACGTTGCAGTTTGTAATACAGTCGTAGCTGTATTTTAAAAAAGAGGTGATAGGTTATGCGTTAGATTCTTTATCAGTTTTGAAAGTTAGATACATTTATACCTTGTATTCGAGTGTTGTTAAAATCCGTCAACTTAAATGTTACACTATTTCTGTTAATAATTTTTATCACACATACTTAGGGTGTTACACGTGGCATAACGTCGGAATCTTTATACAGTGTTTTTTCACTTCAACACTTTTAAAATGTCAGAGTGTGAAAATACATTCTATAACTATTCCTACATTATAAATAATAAATAATAATAATAAATATTCAACGACAATATACACATCGCTATCTAGTCCCAAAGTAAGCGTAGCTTGTGTTAAGGGTACTAAGATAACTGATGAATAATTTATATGAATAATATACATAAATACTTATAGTATATAGATAAACACTCAGACACTGAAAAACATTCATGTTCATTATACAAATATTGTCCAGTTGTGGGAATCGAACCCACGGCCTAGGACTCAGAAAGCAGGGTCGCTGCCCACTGCGCCAATCGGCCGTCAAATTATGCGCTAATTATTTAAAAATTGAAAGTAAAACCTAAGAATTATTATTATTCATTCCTATTTATTTTATCGCCTTCTTCTTTCCTGGCCTGCAATAAAACTACTATATAAATATAGAAGTTTTATTGCAGGCAAGGAGTCTTCTATACTATAGAAGTATATTTGGCGAATTTTCTTGTATGCCTTCACTCTAAACTCTTCGTCTCTAAACATTTACCTCAAAGTGATAACTTTAGCCTCGGAAACAGGAAAAAGTCAGTCGAGGCCATATCAGGTGAGTACGGTGCTTGGTCGATAACATTTGTTGAGTTTTCCGCTAATGGAGAGCGGTGATAGCTTAGTGGGTGAGACATAAGCTTTTCGGAGTTATGCGCGTTTTATGAAATAAATACCCTTTCGAGTATACCTTATCGAGTATAGAAAAATCGTGGGGAAACCTGCACACCTGGGAGTATTCCATAATGTTCTTAAGCGCGTGTGGAGTCTACTCATCTTCGTTTAGCCAGCGTAGTGGATTATACCTTTCGCATTCTGAGAGTAGACCCGTGTCATATAGTAGGCTGATAATGATGACGGTGATGACCCTAAAACTTATTATGATGCTGCAATATTCATGATTTATAATGCCACATCTGGAATTTTACAAGCGCCTCACTACGCCGTAATATTTATTATTCCTTGCTTTAAATAATCTTAAGAACGCGGTCAAGTTTAATTATATGATTACAACTTAGGTAAAAGCGATATGAAAATTATAAATTCAAATTCAAATTCAAAATTTCTTTATTCATGTAGGCCTATCACAGGCACTTATGAAGCGTTCATACATATTTGTTTACATAATTGTAAGGGGATGGTGATAACTTCGCACGCCAACTAAAATCTAAAGCTACGAGGGTTCCAAATGCGCTCTGGTCTAAGAAAAGCCCACAACAAACTTAGCCGGGTAATTTTTTTTTGTTATCACCATCTTCCAGAAAATTTATATTAAGCTATGAAGCTAGAGCAATTCACACCCAAGCTTTTTTATCGTTTAAGTAATCCTTAATATTATAATAGGAAAAAACCAAATATATATCTATATATATAAAAGGAAGTTGTGTTAGTTACACCATTTATAACTCAAGAACGGCTGGACCAATTTTTATGATATTTGGTTTTTTGGATTTCTCTTAGTCCGGAATAGGATAATGAATATTCAAATATAACATTTATCAAAAAAAAGGTCCGCGGTATGAAGTTCGCCGGGACAGCTAATATATATATATATAAACGAAAATTGTGTTAGTTACACCATTTATAACTCAAGAATGGCTGGACCAATTTTTATTATGTTTGATTTTTTGGATTCCTCGTAGACCGGAATAGGATAATAAGTATTCAAATATAACATTTATCAAAAAAAATGATCCGCGGTACGAAGTTCGCCGGGACAGCTAGTAATATATAAAAACCAAATCCAGTTCCGAAATTTTTATATATATGCATTTCTGTTTTATACGACTATGAGTTAGTCCTTACTTACCCTTGCCAGGTGATGTATTCCAGGATAACTTGTTAGAGGTATGGCAGTTAAAAACATGCCCATAATCGGTTTGCACGCGACATCGTAACGGAACGCTAAATCGCTTAGCGGCACGCATTTGTCGGCAGGGTGGTAACTAGCCTACAAGAGGCCTCCCGTCAGACAAAAGTACTTTGAATGGATTTTGAAGTTATAAAAATATTTCAAATATAAAAAACTATATCATTAAAGAGATATGAAAATTTTAGCAACATTATACGGCATATGTAAGTCATATCACGTCCTTGGAGACGTTTGAAGTTATGAATATTTAACGCTTTATTGATTAAAAAAAGACCTGAGGAAACATTTAGCAGGGAATTGTCGTTTGAAGGAAATTTTGCTTTTATTTTGCATATTAAAATAGCAATTAAGTAATTAAAAATGCTGGAATCTGAAACAGATGTTTTGGATGCTGGAAGGCGACTGTAATAAATCATCGGTTTTTCATTAGTGTATGAGGGCTAACCATATATTTATAACGATATTATAGGTTAGAATTACTAGTATCATAAGGCATTTAATTACCTAAGTACATTCATTAGATATGAATGTAATAACATGCCATGAGATTGCTTCCCCACTTATATACTTCAGTTATAACACCATCAAACAACCTTCGACTAAGTCACGTTAAAATAGGTTCAGCTGTACAAAAGATTACTCTGATCTCTGACAGACAAAACCTTGAAAAACATATGTTTGGTTAAAACTACAATTTCAATAGGTTAAAAGGTTATTCTTTAATATACGAAGCATAGTAAACTCGAGCCAAACCGCGGGGCACGGCTTGTTTTAATTTTGTAATATCCTTGAGCATCTATGTCTATCATCACTTTAATAACATTTGCTTGCCTACACTATTAGGTACGAATAATTGGCGATCAAGCATTAAAATCTTATTAATGAAGATATGACACAAAATTACCTTTGAACTTTGATTGTTCATTATGACTCCATTCTCTAAAAGCCCTCTATACATAAAATGAGTTACGAGTTCTTAGTGTTGTTTTTTTGGTATATTTGTTACTGGATTACTCCGTCAACGATAAACCGATTTAGATGATTCTTTTTTTGTGTGGTACGTTCAGTGGCGTGCAGATAATACAAATTGCAGAATATCTCCAGTACGAGTAATATATACTTAAGGGTAGGCTTTTTATAACTCTTACAACGCCTATCTTTAAGTTTTTTAAAACTCGTACTGGAGATTTTTTTCATTTTATATCATCTGCATACCCTGTGCATACCCTGTATGCATGCCACTGGGTAAGTTATGCTTCAGAGGTGGTCCGGTTCGATTTTAATTTGGTGAAGATTTATTGGAGATATCCTTTAGAAATCGGGGAATCAAATATTATAGGCCCTATGGCAATTTGAGTATTTTTTAGGATTTAAGGAACTCATGCATCTTCTTTCGAAATGCACCATTTGGTCAAGTAGAATTGATGGTGAATACCATGGATGGCAACTGGAACAATACAATAATGAATATTACACGGGTTGCGCTTAGATTATGGCATATGGCTGATAAGTCATTTATGCTCGTCACAATAAAAAAGCTGATGGTAAAGTGCTGGGAGAACTCCATCTGACTGAAATATGCATGAAAATTTTAATTCAATCCCAAAATCAGGGAAGTGTTTCAAATTTAACTGGCAAGTATTTTTTTTATGAATAAATAAATTGCCACTTGTCAAGCATTTCATAAACTAGACAGTAACTTGGTATAACAATATAGGTTTAAGGCGCCATTACAAAGTCACTTAGAAAAACAACTTATGAATACAAATTTAAATAAAATTATCTTAAACAATACAATTGAACATGATAATGTAAACGCCATAAGTCACGAGCGGTTGTTATATTCAATTACTGTAATCACATCTGCACCTTTAAAAGGTAGGTTAAGGTACCTCCGCGATTGCTCTCCTCGCCAGCGTCGATTATTTTCGAGGTACATCAAAACACTGCGAGTAAAGTGCTGACGGCTCTTAATGATTTTTGTTCAAGTTTGTTTATGCACCTAGACTCTAGTTCAAACTTTGTTCACAAAATTTAGAAACTTCTAACCCTCTAGGTTTTTTTTTGTTTTTTTTCTGCTTTTTTCATACATTTTGCGATTTATAACTATTCGTATCATGCCCATTAGCGCAAGTAAGCACTGGTCTAGTTGTTTTTAACAAACGACGGATTTGATATTAAGTGAAATACTAAGTAAAAAAAACCACAAATAAATATGCTATACAACGTTTTCAAGTGGATGCTAAACAAAATGTAAAAATTACTACTATACAAAGTGTTTAAAGTACTATACTTAATATTTTTTATGTTTTTCTAAGCACTAACATACAAATATAGGATTGTTTTCTAAAATTGTAGATATTTTGTACAGTATATGTACAAAATATCGTTAGTTTTTAGTGTTATGCTTATTAGAAAAAAATAGTTGTTTGTAAGAAAAATGTTTTTAGTGAATTGGTTTGCTGTCTAAGTTATTATAGCCAAATGTTAACTTCTCATCATCTTTAACAAAAAGTTGCTTTTCCCGACGCATAGCTCCTTTATTGTGATTAGCATACATTGCTTAGAAACAATATTCAAGTAATCTAATGGCAACCCGTGAAATAAGTATTATTGTGTAGGTCCAGGTGGTCACCCTAAACTTCATCATCAGTATCACTTGACCAAATGGTGCTTTTCTATAATTAATGCACAAGTTACTATAAAAAATAACTCAATTGTTATACGTAATGCGCCTAATATATTTGAAGAGTTCCTTCGATTTGTCCAGGATCCTACCAATATACCGTAACCTGATGACTTGACTGTATGAAAATGAAAATGAAATGAAAAATAGTAATTAGTAGTAAATAGTATGGAATAGAATGTAATGTAGTATGCTGTTTTAAACAAAAGAAGATTACATTATTTGAAATCGGTTATTAAAAGACGGAGTTCTGAAGTTTACAGTAACACTTATTATATAATATATAGGACCCTAATAGGGAATTTGACTTCACAGACTTCATAATTTTTCAATTTTCTACTTGTTTTGGTTACATGCACGAAATAACGATTGGTGGGAATCGAACCCACGGCCTTGGACTCAGATAGCAGGGTAGCTGCCCACTTCGCCAATCGGCCGTCAAATGAAAAGAACAATGAGATTAAAAGTATCCTGTGTCACTCTGCTACCCATAAACTATCTCCTTGCTTTTCCAAAAAAGAGAGAAGAAAAATCATTTGTTACCCATACTAAGGCCTGATCGTTTAACTTATCTTTGACATTTTTTGCATAGATAGTAGCAAAAAAGACGTCTTCTGTAGCCTGAAGACGTAGGATATTAGTTCCTGCGGGATTTCGTTAAACGCATAATAAACACGGACGAAGTCGCAGGCCAGGCTAGTTTATAATGTTATTATAGTAGGGATTTCCGTCACAGATATCATGGGCATCATTATTATTAAACCTATCAGCGAACACAATTTTCTTAGCAATTTGTCTTTCAATATTACTTCGGAGTAATCGATTCGTCAGAGAGCAGTTGCATACCGCGGTCCTATGGCTAATCTGCCATTATCAAAGACTAAATAATAAAACTGAAACAATTGCACAATGTTTCGGGTACCGTGAACGTTAGTAGAAGTAGAAACTTAGTCGTCAAACACCTTGAACACTGAATAGATAGAAATTGTATTAATTTATTCGTGTTTATTTATTTATGTTCGCTGCCGAGATTTATAAAGAAGACACTATGTTGGTACTGACTAGAAGGAAATATACTTATGTTACAATCGCTGTATGAGTAACTTATAAATAAGTGACTATCAGTGAGTGATTGCCGCGTACAAGCAAAGCATAAATAGTAACCCATACGAAAAATTGTAAATTATAAAATAAAGTTTTCGATAAGCCAAAAATATTTTTTTGTAGAGTATTTCGGTGGGATTACCAATTAAAATGTGCATCGGTGCGGTGTCCATTGGTGTTCAAATAAATCTCGTTCTGTACCGACTGGTGTTAAAATGCATTTGAAATATTTTCCGTTACGTGTGAAGAAGTGAAACTAATTATTATATTTCAAAAATGTGGAACTCCACAGCAGCGGCATGCCGCATGATGTCTTTCTTTATTGGTGAGTTAATCGAACTGCATCGATTAGTCTTGATGAGTCGGCGAATTGAGTAAATACACATTCAATTTTAAATAAAAATAAAAAAATACACTTGAAATACACACCCTTAAAGAAACATTCATGTTCATCACACAAACATTTTCCAGTTGTGGGAATCGAACCCACGACCTTGGACTCAGAAAGCAGGGTCGCTGCCCACTGCGCCACTCGGCCGTCAAAGATAATAGTATCTAACTAATAAAATTAAATAAAGCCCCCTGACGCAGTGGTGAACGCGGTTGTCTTATAAGTCGTAGGTTCGATCCCCAGAAAGGGCAAGTTATTGGGACATTTTTGATTTCTTAATTTTCTCTGGATTAGGTCGCGGCGTAAAATGACGTTACATTTTAAACTTTTAAATTCACATATATATCGATTATGAAAATGAACAATACACAGGGGAAGGTTTTACTATAAATAATAAAAAAAAAGGATACTAAAAACACCTCACGTTGCTGCCAGCTTGTTAATAGGTCTGAATATTCAGATTAAAATGTTACATAACAGCGTATATGAAATAAATTGAGTTCCATCAAATGACTATATTTCATATTGTGAGTCTAATTTTTTTGCATCAATTCGATGTAAACTAGAAACGTGACTGGAAACAATTTTTACGATAGATTTAAATTCCGAACGCTCAATCGAAAACAGTCGTGAAATTCGATGCAACTTTTTTGTTTCCATATTTAAACGATAAAGGTACAAGACCTACCTACCTAGTTTGCTTTTTTTGCTCAGTGCATCTTTACCTAAATAATATCTATAAATACTATAAGCGAAGCAAAGCGGTGTTAGTCTATTGAGAAAGGCTTCGGCTTTCCTTTCGTTCCGAGTTAGAGCCTCGGCACGCACCACTGACTTTTTGGAGTTATGTGCGTTTTTAATTTAAGCGATTTAAATATCACTTGCTTTAAACGGTGAAGGAAAACACTGTGGAAACCTGCATGCCTGACAGTTCTTCATAACGTTCTCGAAGGCGTGTGAAGTCTACCGCCACAACGGCCAGCGTGGTAGACTACATACGGCCTAATCCCGTTCTTCTTCTGAGAGGAGAAACATGCCATGTAGTGGGCCGATAATAGGTCGATGAGAATGATGACGATATACATAAATGCGAAAGGACACTGACCAATTCACTGAAAGACTCACTGATTCATCACAAAAACTCAAGAACCATAAAGCCTACAAAATTGAAATTTAAAAGGTTACTTTTAGTAGGTGCCAGCTAAAAACAGTTTTTAGAAATAACCCCCCTAAGGGGCTGAAATATGGTTTGGATGTTTGTATGAGAGTCCTCTGTTTTTGAAGTACCCGGCTAAGTTTGTTGGGGGCTCGTACGTGGGAACCCTCGTAGCGTTAGGTTCATGTTTGCGAACGAAGTTATCACCATCCCCTTACAATTATGTAAACATATATGTATGAACGCTTCATAAGTGCCTGTGATAGGCCTACATGAATAAAGAAATTTTGAGTTTGAATTTTGAATTTGTTAACTTATATATACTTGGAAATCGGCATTAAGATTACCAGCTTGAAATAATAAAAATCTATATACCTACATTATTTTGGAAAACCTTCCCTTTAGGAAATTTGTTGGTAGCTTTTCATTCTGGAGGCATAGGCACCATTGCGGATCACGAATCTCAAACTCACGAGATATCAGGAATTCTACGCAGATGATGCTTTGGGCATTCGTTTTGTACGCGAAGGTGTACACTACTAATTTGTAAGTTTTTAACGGTATTTTATTAAACTTCGTTTTTATAAATCAGATATAATACTGTAAACTTTAGAGTATGTGTTATTGTCACTGATTTAATCTACCTTCTTTAACGGCGTCATTAATTACTACGAGATGAGATTGCAGTCAAGGGGCAACTTGTAGTGGAATAAAAAAAAAGCCGGTTTCATAGAAGTATTAATTACACTTTTATTGCGCACGAATTCGTTACCAAGCACACAATTAATGAAATATTTCGGTTAGATGATAGAAGATATTATTATTATTTCATTGGTATCAGTTTTTAGATTTAGCGTTTGTAAGAGTTGCCAAAGAGACCGAAGGACTTTTAAATCTGGGTTACATAAAAACAATAGAGATGTTCCAGAAAATACTAGTTTGAACTGGAATTGCCTGATATAGCTAGGTATTTTGCGGAGTATTGTATTTTAAACTAGCTGTACCCTGCGGTTTTACCCGCGTTAAAGCAACGCAATGTTACAACTGTTGGCCTCGACAATAAGTACCTACCTCAGCTATGTACTTTTCCCGTAATAATGATTTTACATTATCTTCTAAACTATACCTACGGCCTAATAACATACTGTATTTCTGAAGGTTAAGGTCTGAAGGTTTTCTTCAGGATTGTCTTGATAAAAAACTGACTCTTTTTGTAAGGATTAATATTTTATGCCTACAAATGACTAAACTTAAAAACACTTGTTAATAACAATTCGACATAAAACGCTTCATTGGGGCTTATTTTATAAGTAATACATAGCTTCGTGGACTTTCTTTAAAAAATATATTTTTTTTAATTTGTTTATTTATTTATTTTCAATCTTACATTCTTGTCTAAAACTAGGTATTTCAATAATTCCTACAAAACGACCAGCAGTGGACGAGCCTCAGAAGATATCGTGATGATGTAACATTAGCCCACACAATTTGTGATAGCCCATATGCTATGTAGTTACAAATAACGAGATAAAAGTAATGTTTCAATCTGCCACCTACATTTATCGATATAAGCCCGCATCGCTGAAATCGTTTGGAAATAATTACACAAATGCTATTTAGCATTGGCAAAATTGATTATAAATAATCATCGACTTGTTTACTATTGCTTTTTTATTAAATTCTTTACGGTCGCAGTTATCTAAATGGATTGAAATTAGTGGTGCACATTACTAAATAGGTACTAAAAGAAATAATCTTTTGTAATGCTGTCATATTGGACCGATACTTTACAAAGAAGAGTCTTAATTAAATTGAAGGATACTCTAGATTTTCTTTTGTTTAGAGAAATGTGGGATCCATTATTATGTACAAATTATTGTGTCATTATGTCAAGTAAGTAGTAGGTAAGTTGTAGTATCTTAAGATTGCATGAATGGACAATCCTAATCGTGTTTTTTACGGTTTCAAGCGTTGACCAACCGATAATCATGTAATTTTGCATACACATTGTTAAAAGTACACCCTTTTATACAGAAAAAAGTATTGTTAAAGAAAAATCACAAAAAGACATCGACCCGAAACTCACAAAATCAAAATCAGCGCGAACGAAACCCCGTGTAAAAATATAATTCGTATAAACTTACGTACGTACGATTTTTTTATCTATATAGACCGAGAAAACAAATCAATAAAAAATCTCTACCAATGTTATAAATGCAAGTTTCTTTGTACTTCTATACCCTGATTTCAATCTACAATCGAATTGGCGTGGTTTTTTACACGCGTATAGTTTACAGCCAAATAAGTGATAGGTAGGTACAGGCTATTTTATAAACCGCAAAATTTAGGTTTCTATGGAGTAAGATCGGTTCTAGAAATTAAATAATAAATATACTACTTGTATAAGTCCATAAACCTACATATCAAGTAATTTCGGATATAAATGCAATCTGAGGCGTTTCCACCTGCAAGAACACTCGCGTAGGCCCTGCACGAGTTTCTTGCTAGACCTTACTCATGTTGCCGATGTCAGCTTTATTCAAATTTGAAAATCATTTGTTTTATGCAGGATTACTCTATAAACCGCACCAATCCGCACTGGGCGAGCGTGGTGGACTACGACCTTTACCCCTTCTCATTGTGGGAGGAGACCCGTGCTCTGTAGTGGGCCGGTTATGTGATGAAACTGTTATTTGTAATATTTGCAGTATTATGGATTAAATAAATGTATTATTATAAGTGTATGTAAAAGTATTGTCGTTTTCACGCAGCAACTTTAGCAATCATAATATAAGTAGTGAAGAAGAAATAGTGAAGCGGGTGAAGCCGTTGGTACATATTGTATTTTTTTATAATTGGTTATATCATACATATTATATTATGTGAAGTCATTTTATAGCTAGGCACTTATTTAATAATATTGTTAAAGTCGAGGTGAGGTCAAATTTTAATGGCGCTGCGTTTGTTATTATCCTTTAGTTCTGCTCACGGCTTCGTTCGCATTTGACATTTCCGTGTGCTCAGTATAGCATAGTTATCCCGTTACCATCTTACACTGCATCATCACTTACCAGCCGGTGAGATTGTAGTCAAGGGCTGAATAAAAAAATATAACATTTTTTTATGCGAAAGTTACTTTGTGCATCTTATTCTGTTAGAAGAGAAAATGTATACCGGTTTTCGATATATTTTAAAATATATTATAAAATTCACCCAAATGCTTAGAAACTACTTAAGTAACACCATCGGCATTTAGGGCTGAAAGGTAAAATACAAGGTACCTAACTAACTGTTGTAATGCCCAGTTCACAAATTGAAAGTTTTAACATACGTTTTTAATTAAATTATCCGAATTACGGATAAATGTTTTTAATCAAATCAAATTTACATTTGCAATTTAAATTTAATTTCTTGTTCTAACCTGTAACCAATGACCTCTAACACTGCAAATTGATTTAAGAATGGGTTTCCATTATACTGTAATTTGCGTATAGATTAGTGTAAGATTAGAATATTGAGCACATCGGCTTTCAGCAGATAGTTGCTCGGTTCTTTAGAAGAATTGTTTTATTTAGAATAGAATACAATTTTATTGTTCACTGTTTACTCATAGAAAGGCAGTTGACAAGGCCTAAAAAGCATTCAAAACAGTATACTCACAGCCGGACATACTATAATAGTATTAAATAAGTATAATCAATTTCAAATATAAACATATACATATCAAAAAAAGAAAAAAATCATTGTAAAAAAGACTCTTGTAAAAAAAATTAAAACTAAACAGATTCTTATCTTTTTGTCTTTCTTTTATTTTAAATGTAATCGTGATAAGCAGCTAGAGTCTTTACGGCAACTGTCATAAAAAAATAATTTAAAGAGGCTTTTTCAAAACTTTTTTAAATTTGAGATATTTAATATCATCTGCCAGCTTGTTAAAAACTCGTATCGCTATGATATATGTTCTTTTGCGGTATATCTTACAGGCTATGGGTGGCATATGCAGTGCATTCTTCTGTCTTGTTGGTCTCATACGTAATTCCGAAAAACAGATGATATTTTGTGACAACATGAAAAATTTTAGCCTCAACCATAAAAAATATTAAAAATTCGAACATTTTCACGCTTTTGAAGTAACCAGATGGGTCTAAACGTTCTTTCCCCGCTCCCGTGAGAGCTCCCTTCGTAACACTGCGTAACTACACCGATTAAAATTCCCAAGAAAGGGCTTTGCATTTTGTTTTTGTTTTAATGACTTTTGACACACAGATATTTTTTTAATGTAATTCAGTGCCTTGCTGTGTCTGGATATGCTTTCAGTGCGAATAAAGTATATAGTTTTTATTTTAGTTCAAGCATCCAGTGCTTGAAGTGCTTAAAGAAAAAAAGAGTGAGGAGCTCGTTCACTTTCGGGAGGCCGAGTTCGAACCCCAGCACGCACCTCTAACTTTCAAGTTATGTGCGTTTTAAGTGATTAAAATATCACTTGCTTCAACGGTGAAAGAAAACATCGTGAGGAAACCTGCATGCCTGAGAGTTCTACATAATGTTCTCAAAGGTGTGTAGGGTCAATGAATCCGCACTGCCAGCTTGGACTACGGCCTTAACCCCTTCTTATTGTGGGTGGAGACTCGTGCTCTGTAGTGGGCCGGTAATGGGTTGATGTGATGATGGTGATGATGACTGGAGCTTGGTGGCCAGTGCCACGCCAAGATGATGAAAATGATATGGGATTTCAACATATCTATCTAAAACCTTCCACCCAAACTACCCAACAAGTTAGACCGCTACTATCTTAGACTGAATTTCTTACTACCAGGTCACATTGCTGTCAAGGGCTAACTTGTAGTGGAATAAAAAAAATCTGTACCGGAAATTTTTATCCAGTGTGCTCTCACATTTATCGGTAATAGAGCATTTAAATAGATTCTAGGTATTAGCTAAGAGATGTATTTGTAGGTATAATATAGAATAATGTATTCACTTATACTAATGTTTAAAGACTACTTGTCATGCAACAGCTATATTTGCTTGCGGAATGAAGGACGAATTGAGGTTTATCAAATTACTAGTTGACTTGCCGTGGTTACGCGCGGTGGGCCATAAGATCCCGAACTTTAAAGTGGAAAATGACATGAGTATGTCTCACGTATATTGCCACTTGTTTATTTTCATTTTTTTAATCGTACAGATACAAGAAAGTATCAAGAAAAGGCAATGCAAACGAATGATGGAACGGTGGGTAAAATATAACAAATCGACTCGATATTAATAAACAACTAAAAAATAAATTAATATACTACGACAATACACTCATCGCCATCTAGCCCCAAAGTTAGCGTTTCTTGAGTTATGGGTACTAAGATGACCGATGAATATTTTTAAGAATAATATAAATAAGCTAAGATAAACAATTAGACACTGAAAAACATTCATTCATCACACAAACATTTTCGGGTCGTGGATATCGAACCCACATCCCTGGACTTAAAAAGCAGGGTCCATTGCGCCAATCGGTCGTCAATTTAAAAAAGCTATCTCAAATGCCGTTTTGCGGGACGTGGCTTTGATTACCGACATGGTTAATGCAAATAAGTTAGTTAAAGTAAATGAAGTTAATAAAAAAATGTTAGATAGGCCATTTTGGGTTTAGCGTTTTAAGTATAGGAATTTGCATTACGAGCCAAGATTTAGGCACTGGAAATTATTTCGAGTGCCTAAATCTTGGCATAACTGAGAGCAAGATGTGCTAAACTCTAAAACCTATGTACCTTATGAGGGAGAATATGTTGTATGTTGCTGTTTTGAATAAAGAACATACCAATGCTTTTCCTTTCATATATATTAGTCCCCCACATTAACGTCAAATTACTAGGCAGAGAATATACCCACCACGATGCTCCGACGCGGGCTGGTGGGCTTAAGCGACTATTATCACAAGTTAGAAAGAATAACGGCTTAACGTGCTCGCCGAGGCACGGGGATTGACACCGCCAATTTCCTTTAACAGAAAAAAACTAATACCTGATTAGTTTTTGACCTGACCTGGGTTTCGAACACCGGACCTTGTGATCATGTTGTGCGTGCTAACTACTAGACCAACGAGGCAGTTAATATATTAGTCAGTGAGTTGGAATTATGTTCCGTAAGCAGTTATGAGTATTATGTGCGTATGATAACATTGTACACATAAAGTAAAACAGTTTTCTTAAATGTTCTACTGGATAAACAGTGTATCGTAAAAGTACTTTGCTTACGTTATTTCCAATTGTTCTTTTGCACCTCATGCATCACAATGCTAGAAGCATAATTTTGTTTTTCCGTTCAATTTTATATTTTAATAGCGGACCCCAGCGCCATCTGTCGGGCTGATTTGTGAATCTCAACCATACCAACGAAACGCAAACCAAAAAATTTTATTCAAATCGGTCCAGCCGTTTTGGAGGAGTTCAGTGACATACATATATATATATAAAGATGTCATCTTTCCAAGTTATATTAGAAATGATGTTTTTCTGTCGAAATATAAAGTCAAGACTCAGTTCATTGTTATTTATCTATTCTAATATTTAAGCTGAAGAGTTTGTTTCCAAATCTCAGAACCTCCCAGTTGGATTTTAGTTGAAAAGTTTTTTTGATAGACCCCTTTTAAAGGAAGCCAGGCGGATGAGTTGACACGGTAGATCGGGGTTTATATATATATATATATAAGTAGGATAGACCTAACAGAGGCATGATAACAGGTTGAGGATGATATTTACATTTAATACTTAACTCGTTTTTTCATGCTTTCAGGTATCACGCAAGTGTGTTTCATGCCGGCACCAGTAGGTGATTGCGATACGTGTTGTGATAGAGACGATACTATCGACATTCAGTATAAGCTTTTTACTCGGTAAGTACCTATGTTGTATAAGCCGAGTCACCTGCGCGTAAGTACTGGCTTAGATCCTTATGTCGAAATTTTTTATAATCCCAATGCCACTCAAATAAGATTAGGAAAAAAATATATATTTAAAGGCCGAATGGCGCAGTGGGCAGCGACCCTGCTTTCTGAGTCCAAGGCCGTGGGTTCGATTCCCACAACTGGAAAATATTTGTGCGATGAACATGAATGTTTTTCAGTGTCTGGGTGTTTATCTGTATATTATAAGTATTTATGTATATTATTCATAAAAATATTCATCGGTCATCTTAGTAGCCATAACACAAGCTACGCTTACTTTGGGGCTAGATGGCGATGTGTGTGTTTTCGTAGTATATTTATTTATTTATTATTTATTTATTGGTATCGTCATCACCGGTCCACTGTAGGGCATTGTCTTCTCAAAATGAGAAGGGTTTAGGCCGTAGTCTACCACTGGCCTAGTGCGGATTGATAGACTTCAAACACCCTTGAGAACGTTATAAAGGACTCTCAGGTTTCCTCACGATGTTTTCCTTCACCGTTTAAAGCAAGTGAGATTTAAATCGCTTAAATCAAAAACACACATAACTCCGAAAATATAGTTGTGCGTGCCGGGGCTCAAACTTGGTCTCCACGAACGGAAAGCGGCTCTTACACACTAGGCTATCACAGCTTTAGTACGCCGCTATATTATTGGCATATTGATTTTAAAATATTATGTGTATTTTTATACTAAGGGCTTCGAATAATTTGGCTTAGCTAGCCCAATGTTTTCAAAAATGGGGGCCATGATTATATGAAATCAAAATCTGACCCTTTTCTGGAAGAACATTCAAAATTCAAAATTTATTTATTTGAAGGAGCCCTTCATAAACACTTTATAAACGTCAAGTACCTACGTCTGGCAGGACACAATTATCTCCCCGGGAAATGGATCAAAATTTATCTTCTCCCACAGCTGTATCAAGTCCCAGAGCACTGGCGCACGAGTGGAAATGATATACACATAATATATGTGTAATAATAAACGGCGTAAAACTTCTCCAATTCCCGGTTCCCGTGCTTTAGCAGGTCGACGCGTTAATTATATTATTCAGTAGTTGCTCTTTTCCAACTTGAATATTTACAATCATTTTTCTATATTGCGAGAATTGTGCGGAGCTAGCTGCTTCAAAGCTACATTGTCATTAAGAAATTTATTGTGAAAAGTACAGTACTTTAGTTAAGTTCAGAGATTTGTTTACAAAAATAATTGACACCATTATTTTTTATTTAACTAAGCTCAACCCTTATGTTCGCCGTTTCAGAGCTAATCCAATTTACCACGAAGCCATCATACCTGGCGACGCAGATGCGTTGTCTGAAACGCGTTTCAGTCCATCCAGACCCACAGTCATATATTTATTTGGATTTTCGGAAGCTATTACGGGAGCCAGTACTACGATGTTAAAGAATGGTATGTATGCTTTGGAGAAGCGTAGCGGATTAGTTCAGGTATATACACGCAGTGGCGTGCACAGGGTTTGTGAGCAGGGTATGCATAAAGCAGGTACATGGCATAAAGTGGAAAAATTCCCCTCCAATACGAGTTATATAAGATAATTTGGGTATGCAGTGCTTTTGTGCATGTATGAAGTGCACGCCACTGTATACACGAGTATATTCCTGAACGTATCCACCACCAGGCACCAATTAAATAGGCCGGGAGAAGCAAAGACGTTCAGGAATAAGTATACTCGTAGGCACAAAAAAAAAACGGGTAATTCCGTAAAGTTGTTTATGGATCATCAATATACATTTACATGGATGGATCATCCAGAAGGTATAGAAATGTCGTGTTAAACTATCCATTTCTGAAAATATAAAGTAACCGGTACCGGTGGTTTACAAATGATAATTAAGATTTTACACCTATCAATTAAGCAAAAAAAAAAAACTTTTAAGTATAATTTTAAACAGCAATGTGTCCGTTGGCCATTAATAAAACGAAATCAGCTAAATTATTTGTTAAGAATTCCTCATTGCGTTAAGAAATATCCTATACCGATAGTGAGCGGCACGGCGGAGCGTGGCTGCGGTATCTACAGAAAATATCTGGTGCAGTCAGTTATAATTATTTGCAAGAACCCGACATTAACTAAGTGGAAATAATATTATGAAAGACTTTCTAAATTCCGTTTCAGAACTTTATTAATGTCCTAATTTTTTTATCACTTAGATTAGTAAAGATTTATAGATTGGCTAGATTAAAAGAGATGCCCATGTTAAACGATAAGAAACTCGCCGTATTGAAATAGAGGCGATATTACAATAATCCTCTTTACAAAAGAAAAACGTGTCTACAAAAGCTATAATTACTCAGACTACACCCCATAAGTCAAGGTGTTTCCTTTGTTAAACGACAATTTGTATCATACTACCGTTAACCGTAGCCAGTGTTGAAAACTTGAGATCGATGTTTCTGTAGCACGACATTATAACTAAAGTACATTAAAAAGATCGTTTGCGCACATTTTTGTCATGTTTGTTAAGCCGACAAAAAGCCGGCACCGATTCATGCCGAAAGGCGTCGTCGGGATTCAAAGAGCTGTCTGTACACTCACAGTTTCTACAATATATAGGTAGGCATGTAATATAAATAAAGCGTAAAATTTTAGCTATTTCTAAGCTTCATTCTTTTTGCCATAGAACCCCATTCGTATATGGGCCATTTTTAAAAAGATATTCATAATAATAAATTTCAAGCCAGGCTTCCTTTTTCGAAATATTAATAAATTTTTGTATGTGCTATAATTCCACGACAATTTGAGGACACGAATGAAGCAACTTGCTTCTCGATTCTTATACGCGTCGTAATAGCAGTATGGCCTTGCATGCCCTTCCGGCATCCATTTTTCCAACCACATTTAGTGGCGTGCACTTCACAAATGCACTGCCTTTCCTAATTTTTTTATACTACTCGTATAAGTTAATCTTTTCATTTTATGCCTATTTTTAAATTTCTGGAATATTGTAATGCAGCCTTCTCTGGTCAAAAGCTTCGATTATGCCATTGTCTATTATAATTCAAATTAAGAGTGGTTATGGGCTATTACAAAAAAAAAAAAAACATAAATTTAAAACTGCAATAAAGAGATAAAGAAAATAACACCTGATTAATTTAACAACACAGGTATTTACTTAAAAACCTAGCCAAAAGCAGTAGATACACAAATAGCAATGGTATAAATATAGGTCGAATTAAACTAAGTAGTTAAAACTTAACCTATACATTGCATTTCCATTTTGTCACAGAAACAAAAAAGTCCCGACTCAGCATAATACATTCTGGCTGCAGGTTTTTCAATTAAATCTGCGGCAAAATGCAGTATGTAACTTTTTAATGCAGTTCGTAAAAGTAACAACTATGTTATGTTGATCATTTTAATAATGAACTAGGTACCACTAACTATAATATTTTTCATTTTCAGCTTTTCTCCATAGAGGTGATTACAACTTTATTGCAGTGGATTGGTCTCGACTTGTAGTTTTTCCTTGGTAAGACCGCTCATTATGGATTAACTGTTATTTTTGGAATTTACACTGTCGCGAGTAAAGTTATAGCTAAATGAAGCTTAGTGGGTGGGAATTCAACTTTAGTTTTGGAAGGCCGAGTTCGAACCCCGGCTCGTATCTCTTACTTTTGTAAGTTTTATGCGTTGTATGAATTAAATATCACATGCTTTAACGGTGAAGGAAAACATCGCGCATGCAAGCCTGAGAGGTCTGCATCATGTAAGACATGGAAGTCCTACTACGGCTAGAACTACGGCTTCTCATTCTGAGAGACTTAGGAGACCCGTGCCCTAGGGCCGGTAACGGGTTGATTACGATGATGATAAGTACAGTTAACTTGAAATGCGTTATTAACGGTTGGAAGAGTGATACTCACCCTAAAAGTCAGGCAATTATATCTCAAAAAGGAGAAAATTAAAAACGTTATTTTTCTTATTTCTATTTTCCATAGCTTAATTATTTATTACGTTTCAACATTTCAAATAGCTAACTTGACTGTAGCCCAACTCAAAAAAAACGCTCTAAACCACAAGTCCCTTGTTTTGTAAGGAAAAGAAAAACGAAGACCCTTCCCGTCTTTTTCGCAACCTCTTCATTATTAACTTTGTCTTAATCAGTAAATAATTTAATTACTTGTTTATAATTTGAAAAATAGAAGAAGATAACACAAAAATTTGAGCGTAACCCGTCTCAAACTTGAGCCCTTGTTTACACCAGACTTGAGGCTTGAAGCAATGAGGTCACGTACAGAAGTACACCTGACCTAAACAGGCTCCCCATTACTAGACTGACGCGGGATAAATTATTCATCTCAACAATTATGCACAAACGTTAGCGTATTTTCCACTTGACTTACGATGAGCTTTGCGTTTTGATCGTTGTTTTGAATTGTTGGATCCGAATTATGTTACTTAACATAATTATCGTACGTGTATAACCACTTTGATAGTGCTATACCGCGTAACTGACATTGTTAAATAAATACAAAGACGTGCGTGAAGCGATTGTTAAACTATAAAATGATGTCGGAAAAGAGCAATCTGATAAGTTTCTAGCCGGCTCTTCTCAGTAGAATCTGCCTTCCGAACCGGTAACAGAGTCACTACAAACTGACTCACGTCACGCCAACGTCGGTTTTGAAAAAAAAAAATTATAGGAGCATGGACTTAATTTAACTGCAATACGCATAACATTTTAGCCCTTTACTATCTGAGAGAAATAACTGTACAAAGCTTTTGTAAGAAAGATAATCTGTTTGGTGTAATGTCACTGTAAGATCCGCTGTTTAAATTTAAGGTCAAGGGGGTCACGGATTACTTTGTTAACAGAAAAAAGGCTGCCATCCTAGATAATATGAACAAAAGAGTTACGCATAGTCTACAAGCACACACACGCACGTGTATATAATGTCAAGTAATTTCAATGTTTTTTTTTGGTTATTTTTATTTTAAAATAGTTTTTATTTTTATATAAAAATAATTCTTGATATTATAGTTTTTCTAGATGGAGTAGGTATATAACGAAGTTTTTATAGGCCCTACTAGTTCTATATTTGTGATTATAATATTATTTATTTAAGACACAATTGGATCTTGGGCACATAAGCACTTGTATTTATCTCACGTCGAAAGGTCGTCTGGTAGAAAATACTTAAGCGTAATGGACCGCCTTTCGTTTAATCCAGGTATAGTTGTCCAAGTACACTTAAGTATTTTCTTAAGAGATAAAAAAACTGTTGTATCAATACCGGGTAAGTAACTTTGCTGACTTATATGGCGCAAGTTTATGCTCCATTCTTAGTTTATGTTCACGGTTGACCAGTCAATAAGTATATATAAGTAACTTTGCTGAAATAAAAAACGGAATTAAAAACTTTAAAAGTACGTTTAAAATTCGTGTAATTCGTTTTTGGCCCTCTTGTACTTAGGCGATTATTAATAGGATGGGCTACTAGAAATCATGGAAATGAATAACGAAAAGTTAATCGGGACGGTATTTGTAAGTTAAATGAAGGCCAATGTGTCTACCCTTTTGAACTCGTGATCAATAAAGTTTTAAGATACCCCTATCTCACAGGTAATCAGAAATTGCTTTTGCTACACTCGCGTAAAAATATGCCTTAATTGCAGTTCTCTTATCTATCTTTAATCCATTATCCATTGTATTCTTTTTAGCGATGCTAAATATTTTTAACTGTCCAATAATAATATTTTTGTGTAAAAGGTGCCAGACCCTGTAATAATAGTATACAAAGAAATAGAAGTTGAAGTATTAAATATATGAATATTATTGTATTGTTTATGGTGAATAATATGTTTCTTTATTTTTCCGCAGGTATGTTTCTGCAGTAAGAAATACAAGATACATGGGAAGGCGCCTTGCCGACTTTGTAGAGTTTTTGAACTCTACTGGCGTTCCAGCCGGATCTCTACATGTTGTGGGGTTCTCTTTGGGTGCGGAGGCAGCTGGGTTTGCGGGGAAGGACCTCAAAGCTAGGGGATTGAGGTTGGGAAGAATAACTGGTATGTCATTGTTAGGGTTAATATTTAGTATAGTAAGTAGACACGAAAATAAAAAAAATTAATTTCATAAAATCGGCAATAGGAGTCTCTAAAATTATATTTATAAGGCAGTTTTTGAAAACGTGATGTTATTAAGATTTATCGGAAAATTTATCTATTAGTGAATTTGCTGTGCAAATTTCTTTCTTCGAGATACGCATAATCCGCTGCCTATTGACGTCCCACTGCTGCGGGGACAGGTCGGCTCTCATAGAAGAGACGGTTTCAGAGCGTAGACCCACCACGCTACTCCAGTGCAAGTTTGTGGGTTTGAATGACTATTAACCACAATTTAGTGATAATTGCCGATACTAACTTGCTTTACGTGCTATCCGAGGCGCATGGGTTGACACCGCCAATTGCCTAACTCCCAAGGTGGTAATGATTTTTTTAATAGAAAATAAACAATCTTAATAGCAATAAGTTTTAGCCCAACCCGGGATTTGAACCCAGCAGGGCTAGCATAGGCAGGAGATAAAATTATATTCCCTGACAAGGGATATAATTCAGGTGTCATCCTCCTGAAGCACGTGAAAACGGAATAGCAGAAGTTTACCCCAGTTTAATATTACATATATATTATTTGGATATAATTTCCACGTATGCACCCGTGAGTAGATAAAGCTGTGGGAGAATATACATTTTTATCCTTTCCCCGGGGGATATAATTGTCTCCTGTCCATGCTAACCGTGCTGGACCTAGTGAACATGCTGACCACTAAGCCAACAGGCAATTGTGAGATACACATATATTCTGAGTTATATTATTTCAAGAACAATGACTGAAGTATCCGAAGAGGAGTCACTAACTTACTTGGGCCGAAGTCAAACGTCGCTTTTTCACTTGACCACACTGTCGGTTCCGCAATTGATTTGATCTCGCTCGTAGTCTCGGAGAGTGTGGACTTAACAGGCTGGGGTAACATCGATAAATACACCCGAAGCTAGCAGAGTTTTAAGTCCGATATCCGATAAAAAAGTACATATTATATTGACAAATTCATTAATCCAAATAATTTATTTGAAAAGCGGTGATACTGTAATAAGTAAGTAAGGATTTGGCATTCGGAGGGACTGAGTTTGATCCCAAGCACTCACCTCTAACTTATAAGAGTTATGTACGTTTTTATTTTATGCAATCAAAGAAAACTTCTTCAACGGTGAAGGTAAACGTCGTGAAGAAACCTGCATGACTGAGAGTTCGCACCGTCTACCGCAGTTGGCCAGATTCGTAGAGTACGGCCTTAGCCCTTTTCCTTAGAGGGATCCCGTGCAATGAAGTGAATGATGATGATGACGATGAAATTATTTATCATTTCAGGTTTGGACCCAGCATATCCCGGTTATGGTTTTGAAGGGAAAGAAGCCCATCTTTCAAGAGGGGACGCCATATTCGTAGATGTCTTGCATACAAACCCTGGGTTGTTTGGCTTCCCCCGACCCATTGGTGATGTAGATTTTTACCCTAACCCTGGGCAATGGATCCAGCCTGGGTGCTGGTTCGACCAGCTTGTGAAGAATAGCGAGCTAAGTTATTTTTGTAAGTATTTTTTTAAATATTTATATTTTTTTTTACATAACCCTTTATAAGTTAGGAATTCAGTGTTTTGAGTTTATATAGTATAAATCAGTACAATATTTCATGTCTGTATCCAGGGTGCAAGATATATTGGATAGAAGCAGGCGTTACTTTGCGTAAATCCATGATGTATTATGAAAATTAAGCTTAATTTGTTATACCATACGTTTCGCTCCGAAACCGGCGCATCCTCAGGAGTCCTCATCCTCAGACTTGATGAATAATTATTCATTGTAAAGCCAAAGTTGTCCGCATGTACGCTACATTGCCGAAGATCTGTTTGGTGTGGAGTATAAGGATTGAAGAAATTATAAATTACACCATACAGATTCTCCTGCTTTTCGCGGAGTATAGCAAATTAAGCTTAATTTGCATAATGCAAGCTATATCTATGTCAAGTTAGTATGGAAGTTTGGAATGTGATGTTAGTGATAACTACCATTTTAAATGATGACTCCAACCACTTGGTTATATACCCTTTCCCTATGGGAAAGAATTAAAAAAAGGGTAATATCCTTCTCAGATTGAAGCCTTGGTTATATACCCTTTCCCTATGGGAATTAATTAAAAATAAAAGGGTTATATCCGCAACCTTCTAAGAAGAAGCCCACAATAAACCTAAGCGGGGAATATGTATAATTTATTTTTATATGCTGTTATATTATATGCCGTGTGGTGCAACGGCATATCAGAGACAGTATTCCGGCTACCGGTCTACCCGCGGGTGCGGTACGCGCTGACTGAAGAAACTTAACTGAGAACGGGTAGCAGCGTCATCTGTACACTACGACTTACCTTCTACTGTCATCACCACCTTATCTTCCTAGCGTGGTGTTTATGGGCGAACCCTCTCGTTGGGAGAGGCCTTGTCCTACAGTGGACTGTTATAAGCTATTGACATCTTTTTATATAAAACATTGTCGTGAACAGACAATATGACGTTATTACATTTTTTTCACAATGTATAAGAATTTGTATAGAACCAGCTTATTTCTTAAATGTCACTGCGTGCCCTTTATTGTTTTGGGAACAATGATTCAACCCCCTGCTACGCGTTTAAACCGATCGATGTTCTGACGTCACGGATGCTGGGAGCGAAGGACAAAAGAGTAAAGCTGGAAGCATACTTACAACACGCAACCGCAGCGGAAGCTACTTCATGGTTTTGACTCGTCATCCATACTATTACTATAAATGCGAAAGTTTGAATTCGTGTCCGTTTGGTTTTTTTTAACCTATCTTTGGCTCAACCGCTGCACCAAACTTGGTGTAGCGAATCTAGCATCTAATGTCTATGTACGTGACATATTAGGTATAATCGAAGTTCTCGAGGGATTTAAAAAAAATAACTCTGCAATTTTAGCATGAACAGGCAATGACAGAATTGCGTTTCAGATCTATTCAGTAGGAACCGTTTTGGGGTTATCCTATGCCGTAAATTATCACGTCAATTGGTTGCTCTTATACTCTATGAAAGAAGGAAAAATGAGCAAACTTACTGTCCCATTTATAACAGGACTAGTTGTAAACTTTGCTGTATATGCCTATGTTATTCTCTAACTCCTAAACTACCACTATGCAGAAAAACTTGTCGTTCGCCTGCTTTGTTTAAAACAAAACCAAATCCTTCCCACGGGGACCACACATTTTTTCAGGACAAAAAGTAGCTTATGTGATCTTGCAAACTATAAATAGCTCTCTAATTCCATCCGATCCGTTCAGCCATTCTTGTATGATTAATGATAAACGACTAAGACACCGGGAGGTAAATTTGCATCGTTCTAGTCCATGTAGGACTGCGGTGTATCGATAATGCAGTCGTATTTATATCAAAATACCCATCAACTCAATGTCATGAACATAAATATCTGCCAAATATGAATTTATAGTTATCAAAAGTTTAAGGGGTTGTTAAATATTGATGTAGAACTATAAAAATATAGATTAGGGATAACTGCCAGGTGTCGCGCTAGCAGTGGCGTGCATTGAGGGTATGCACAGGGTATGCCGATACTACAAAATGAAGAAAATCTGCAGTACGGGTAACAAAAACTTAACTTAACTTAAAAGCCATTTTATATCCTCTGCATACCCTGTGCGTACCCTGTATGGGTCCGCTAGCTGCTTGTTGATGACTGTATAGTCATAAGTCACTAATACCATTCGATTTGATTAACTCGAATCGCGTGGTGTCAAACCGAGTTGCGAGTTACAAGTGTGCTAAAGTCATAACGATTTCGTTTTATCTTAAAGGTAGTAACGTAACGATATTGCGTAAACAATTTACGCGGTTAAGCAAATCGTGAATAACGTGACAAGACTTACGTTGAAAACGATTATCGCGGATAGAAAATGTGGTGGAATTAGAAATATTGCTGAATCTATTTTTAACAAACTCTCAAATAATTCTCATACTATTATATAAGCAGTGCTCGCGGCGATAAGCCCACCCCACCTTTGAATGTTTACAAATTTTAATTTTTCGTTATTACGATAAGGGGGTTAAGGGAAGTACGTAAGTCATTAGTGAAGTTTTTACCTCCATAAGAGTTTTTTTTTAAATAACCCAGAGGGCAGGGCTACTGCACCGTAGAAAGTACAGAGGTGCTAGGCGCTTCTTCTGTATTAAAAGAAAAAGAACTTGTTAAAATTTGAAAAAAAGTTATGAAAAACGTGATTTTTTTTTGTGCCTATCTACCTAACTAATCAAAAGCTACCTATCTACTCAACACCTAGTTTAAGGCATGGGTGGGTGTCATGGCAAATTTCTGAAGTTGTTTGTGTGTCGCGGGTATAAGAAAGGTTGAGCACCCCTGATCTAAGGTATAGAATTTGCGATAAATATTTGTATGGGAACATTTTACGTATTGATTACAAAATTTACGGGAATAGCTAGTAAAAAAAATTCTGGTGCATTCTAATTTTTACTAGCGGCAAGTTAGTCAGACTGACTTATTAGGTTGCACTGCACCAAATGCTTGGTTAGCTCGTACTTATGTAACTTTAATTCATCGTATTAATCCATTTACGTACCATCCGTGCTTAGTCCCTATTAGCTTTTAATTAAATTAAGATACACTTATGTAAACAAGTGACGATATTACGGCCTTATATCATCAGTAATTATTATATGACATAGGTAGGAGTATGTATAACGTACATCATTATAATCGTCGTCATCATCATATCAACCCATTATCGGCCCTCTACAGGGCACGGGTCTCCTGCTACAATGAGAAGGGGTTAAGGCCGTAGTCCACCACGCTGGCTCAGTGCGGATTGGTGGACTTCACAGACCTTTGAAAACATTATGGAGAACTCTCAGGCATGCATGTTTCCTCACTATGTTTTTCTTCACCTTTGAAGCAAGTGATATTTTAATTGATTAAAACACAGGGCGTACTGGGATTCGAAACGCGGGTCGGCGTGCTAGTTATCAAATTATTACACTTGATACCATTACTATAAAACTGTGATAATGAACAATAGAAAAACTATATAAAAAGAAATATGCAAATTGTTTAGGTTTAACCATACGCGTTAGCCTTCACATGCCATGCAGGTTTCCTCACGAGTTTTGTTTGACCGTTAAAGCAATATTTAAACTGCTTAACTTAAAAACAAAAAATTTGGGATTTATTTACCTACTCCGAAAAGTTAGAGGTGCTTGCCGGGAATCGAACTCGATCCAAAATGGAAGCCGAAGCCCCAACTACTAGGTTATCACCGCTCGGTTTATTGTATTATACTCGTAAGTAACATATTAATAACATTGACGAGAATTTTCTGCAGGATCAAGTCGTAAATCTTGTAGAACATAACCCTTAATCTCAACGATGGCTGTACATTGCCTCAACGCTACTTCAGGGAGCAATCGGCATTTTGCGAGATTCGGGTCGTAACATTCGTCTTAAATGCGCTATCTGAGGTAACCAATCTTCATTGACATTTGGACGTGGCGATCAATCTTTGAACGAGAGTAAGCCCACTATTTCGATTGTTTTGATGGATAGCTATCGTAACGCGTCTAGAGGATCGGAGTTAGATCTTCGCTTAACTAACAATAGAACAGTGAAATTAACATAAGTTTTCGGGGCACTCTAATTATAGTATTTTATGCGTGTCCCAAAATGAGTGTGAATGATGCAAAAAAGGAAGTAGGTTATAAACTCAACAATATTGCTTAGCCTTTATTTTCAATATTATCAACAGTATCATACGTTTTTTGTTTTTATCATAGGAGATATAAAAACAGATACAATACCTCCTAAAAACTATGTAAATTTGCATTGTAAGCTAAGCGACGATATGCAGCCTACAGGATACTTTCGTCTACCGTGTTCCCAGTAAGTTTAAAATTTCAATATGAGGTTATTTCAGGGGCGGCTGAATAAATCCCTCAAAAGTTTGCCAAGATTTTAGGTTGCAGTAGTATTTCATGCTTCATGCCTTTGACACGAGGTTGACCTTTTTTTTTTTTTTTTTTCGTGGGGAAATCCTCATGGATACCACTACACCACGGGGAGGTGCAGTGGTTATGCCGGACTCTTACCGACTAAAACCCCACGGTGTTCCAACTCATCGCCTGGTGACTGGGTCATGGGAACGCTTTCGCACACAACCACAACCCAGTCAGCGGTGCCTACTGAGGCAGGCACTTCCCTGTAACAACTTCGGATACTGCTGAACACCATCGAAGGCAAACCAGGAACACGGGGTATGCCTTTCAACTCGAGGACCAAACTCCGACGGGCGATAGAATCCCCGTATCTATCACCCGAAGGTACTTCTCAAGGGGGCAGACGTCGGTTGTGCGCCATCTGTCTACGCCCGACTCTTCTGCGGCGGAGCGGATTAGAGTCTACATCGTCCTCTCTCAACCGCTCGGCCAACTCCTTCTGCACCATCACATCCTCACAGAAGGAGACCACTGCTTCCCACGACCTGTCACTTCCTACCATGGCCCTAACCACGGCTGGTAAGTCAACCTTGGGTCAAAGGCGCTGTTAACTCCGTAGCTAGGTAAAGTTTTGGGCCTTTAAACCCAGTTTGATTATGACAAAAATAAAAGTTTAAAACAAGCTTCCAATAATAGGTCACAATCGTTCTGTAATGAAAAACTGAATTTAATAATATTTATAAATATATATAATATATAATAATATTAATAATATTATAACATTTATTATTCTATTTAATTATCTTTGTATTTTTATTGTGTGTTAAATCTATGCAATTATATGAATATAATTGCGATTTCTCGTCACTCAATTGCCTTATTCCGTAAGTTAAGGTCTGGCCTGGAAGAGATTACTTTCAGTGATAAGGCCGCCTTTTGCACATAATCATATAAAAGAAGTATTTCCTGTGTGTGTGTTTCTTTTATGCTTATATTATTATTAATATAAAGTTGTATATATAAATAAATAAAATAAGAACACAAAGCAAGGAAAAAATGTTTAAAGATATATATAAATTCCATAAATGGAATCAGACAAACACACATAATCAGTTTTGCTAATTACATAAAAACTGGCCCTGGCCCACAAAGTTTAGAACTTTTAGACCATTTAAACAAATAATATTTTGAAATGAATATGGATCCATAACTTAGCCCATTTTCTGGTCTGAAAGCTTGGCTTACATAATCTTGAAAGTAATCTATTATTATCTAAGAAAGCAACTATTATCAAACGTATCCAACTAGTATTGAAATTTGGACAAAACGATCAAGTTTTGGATGTAAGCCAATTGGTACGCCAGTTTGCTTACAATATCACAATGCTAACGGATCTCATGTTTTGGCGTTTCCAAAGATAAATCTTTAAACGGCATGAACAAATCCTCACCCATTTAGAACTTTCCAAGTGAGCGAGCAAATATGTAATATGGTATTACGTACGGTATAGGATTACTAAATTGGTCACTTCACAAAAACGTGAAAGTATATACTTATTATGTGATTTAAAATAAATAATATCTATCATAAATGTTTTCCTGTATTTAACTTATTATGCTAACGGTTCAGGACATTGATCTCATATGTTTTTCAGTCCAACAGATTCGATAGTTTTTCAGTTTAAAATATATAAATATACTACGACATTACACACATCGCCATCTAGTCCCCAAAGTAAGCGTAGCTGTTATGGGTACTAGGATAACTGATGAAATTTTTCATGAATATAACACACATTGATACTTAATGTGATTATATTCATAAAAATATTCATAATATACAGATAACAACCCAGACACTAAAAGACAATCATGTTTAAAAAATTTACAAATCTAATGAAATTTACACAAACTACAAGAAAAACCCATAAATTTAAATCGATCATGGTAATTTAACCGGATATTAAAACCTCAATATTTTATGGCAAATCGGATTATATGTCACTGAGAAGTAAACTGAATAATGACATTTGCGCCACAGATCTCAATTACAAACATAAGAAATTTCAAATACAGAAATTTAAGTCTAACTTCGCGGAGCGCTGCTACAAAACTTCGCAGCTCGTAAAGTTTATTTCCATTATTCCAACTTTTGACAAAGTTTCACGGAATTAATTGCGTGCTGACCTTATAAATGCGATTTATTATTAGCTTCGTCTGCACAGCATGTCAGAAGTTTAAATTAGACCTGCAGACCTACGTTACCCATCCAGTTACTGACTCAGTCAATATTACATCGCGGCCATCCACTGCATCTGCGTGGTTTTATGTATCTTTTAACTTAAAACGTTCTGTTCGGAAAATAGGGAGATTGCAGGAGTTTTTTTTAGCTTTTCTTAAAATACTTTCAGATGGTTGCAGTCACAACCGTTCGTGGAGATTGTACGTGGAATCTGTGCGAAATCCCAGGGGCTTCCCAGCGACTCTGTGTAGAGACTGGCGGAGCGGAACTGCCTCGTGCAGTTTTATAGTCGACGGTTATATGGGCTTTGGAGCCCAGCCACCGTAAGCAGTCTAAAATAGTCATTATGTTTACCGTCCCTTGGAGATGTGCATGTTGTTTGTAAATGGAGGTGGACTCTCATATGTAGGAAGAATGACGTTGAAAATTGAAACCAAGAACAAGGCGATAGATTCGAAGGCACGAGACGCAAAAAAGTTTGCAATCGTGCGAAATATACGACAAAATTTTATATTTTGCTGGACAGAGGAAAATGCTAGAAATATTTTCAATATAATTAAACAAGGTTAGATAAAGACCTTAGCGGTCCTATCGCCTTTACGACTATTTCACTTCACTTTCGGAAGGCCGAGTACGAATCCCAGCACGCACCTCCAGCTTTTCTAAGTTATGAGCGTTTTAAGCAATTCAAATGTCACTTGCTACAACGGTGAAGGAAAACATCGCGAAGAAACCTGCATACCTGATAATCCATAATGTTCTCAAAAGTCTACGGTCTTATTCCCTTCTCATTGTGAGAGGAGACCCGTGCTGCAGGGCTAGCACGGGCAGGAGACCAAAATTATATCCAACGATTATATCCCTCACAAGGGATATAATTAACGTGTCCACCTGCTAAAGCACGGGAACGTAGAAGAGAAGAAGTTTACCCCCGTTTATTATTACACATATATTATTTGGATATTAATTATTATTATGACGCTACAGTCGCTATAAGACTGATGTGAAAGGCATATACTAATTTCGGCATCGACGGTAGGAGAGCCGTAGCTTAATTGGCGAAAGCGCTCAGATCCTGTCGGTTCCCAAATTATTAATTAAAAATTGATAATTCCTCCAAGTGTAGGTAAAAACACTAATAAAAATTATAAAAATATTTGGATATTATTTTCACTGGTGCACCAGTGCTCTGAGAGTTGATAAAGATGTGGGAGAAGATAACTTTTTAATTGGTGAAGCGCTCAGGCCGCGATTGCCCGAGAATCGCAGGTTCAAATCCTGTCGGTTACGAAATTATTAATAAAAAATTGATAATTCCTCCAAGTGTAGGTAAAAACACTAATAAAAATTATAAAAATATTTGGATATTATTTTCACTTGTGCACCAGTGCTCTGAGAGTTGATAAAGATGTGGGAGAAGATAACTTTTTATTCTTTTTCGGGGAAATAATTGCCTCCTGCCCATTCTAGCCGTGTTGTGGTGGACCGGTAATGGGTTGATATGATTAAATACAGACCATAATAATAAAACGCTTTTCTGAACGTTCCTTTTTAAATAAAGAAAATAAAGTTAGGTGGCAGCCTTTCCAAACTAGTGAGATAAAATTATAAATAGAGCATTTATAATAATGAAGCATCCGGGAATGGGAGATAATTGCTGTCAAAATTTATAAGTTGCAATACAATTATCTTGGTTCTTGGACATAGCATCTTTTTATCAATGTTTCATAATTTTAAAAGTATTTTTTTTTCCAGGGCAAAAGGAAAAATGTATTTGCTAACGAACGATAAACCGCCATATGCAAAAAATGGACCCTGATCAACAATCTCGACGTTAAGAAGTAATATTATGTATTCAAAAGTCATTACAATAATTATTTAAATCTTTGTTAGTAGGTAGTTAATAAACAATGTATTAAAATTTCAGTTCTCTAGTCTCAATGATTATTCAATTTTCTATCGCCACAGCAGGAAATGTTTAGATTTTGAAAAACGGAATTAAATTCTAATGGTGCAATTACTCATACAGGGTGTCCTGTAAATAATGGATCAAGCAGAAGTGGAAGATACATCAACCAATTATGTACCACTAAGTACTTAGTGTAACCACTAATTAAATAATTAAAGTACTTTTAACCCAAATAAGTTTTTTCGTGCTGTATTTAGCTGCAATAAATATTATTTTAATCTAGTTCCACTTAAGGTTGGTCCATTATTTAGGGAACACTCTATATAAATAGAGGTATTTTGGAGTTTGGAGCGTATTTCAGAGAATTTAGTTTCCTTACTACAAGATTTATATGCTTGCAAACGAACTCGGCATCGAGTATCGACACAGTAAAACCGTGAAATGAAACCTATGTTTCCTCAATTTAAAACTTTTATTCTAACTTCTACGGACAGTGCACTTAGCCGCAGATTGTACTCTCTTAAAAAAAATTGTTTTGATCTAACTTATTTTAAAGTTATTGTTTCGATACTTCAAGTCGAGGGTAACCACGTATGCGAATCGTTTACAAATGAAGTACAAGTGTACTTCGGTTTGGTTTCGGGTGCATGGTTAGGCACTTGTTGTAGACTCTAAAAACCCGTTTGCTTAAACAACAAACAACAAACAATCAACAAACAATATTCAACCACACACAACACAGTCAATATTATCGACCTTATTTTTTCAATAGACCAACTGTTCAATACGCCCGCCCCACAAACACGCAATATTATTGACAATTTGCAGAGTATTGTCAATAATATTGGCATGTTTGCGGGCAGCCTTTAAGGTAGCAATGAATATATAAACTAACTAGGTGTTGCCCGCGACTTTGTCGGCGTTTGATTTTGTATAAAAAAAAAAAAGTATCGCTAAGCCTTAAATGAGGGGTTTGCTGCTGTCCACTGAGGAGTTCTGTCCTCTATCTCCAACCACAAAAATAATTATTTAAATTGGTTATAATTTGTCGGAGTTTTGGTGTAAAATCGCCAAACACTTATCCCCTCTCCCAAAGGAACCGAGCTTAATGTAGGAATAAGTATTCTATATTACTTCTAACACTTTCAAGAATATGTGTACAAAGTTTCATGAGGATCGGTTAATCAGTTTTTGCGTGAAAGAGTAACAAACAAACTTACGTTGACATTTATAATATTTAGTAGGGATTGACGACATCCAAGGCGCAGTGGTAAACGCTGTAGTGGGCACTCCCAGGTTCGATCCCTGGATTGGGTAATTTATGATTTGAGATTGTTCTCTGGATTGGGTTGATGCGAAATTTGGGCCGTGCTTAGTAACAGACAATTAAGGATTCCGGTATGAGGCCACGTAGACACCGATTAGGGGTATAGATATAGGTTTAATATCAATGCCATACCTCTAACAGGTTATACAGCTACCATTTTAGATTGCATCATCTCAGGCCAACTAGTTGGACTATAGTCAAGAGCTATCTTGAAATTGAATAAAAACAAAACTCTGAAATTAATAGGTAAAGAATGAACTTTAGATGAAACAGAAATTTTGTGAAACTATCTTAAAATTGTGCAAGCACTTCACTTTTTCACAATAACTGGGTCTGAGCCAGGTAAGTACGATATTTCTCTCGACTTCATATTCTTTCGATAGCACAATGCTTACGCAAACATTGTTACGAAAAATGGGTGTGTCTGCAGATATTTTACTTCCAGCGTTATCTACAACGGCGGTGAAGCGGTGACAGCGCATTGGACAGGAGCTCGACTTCACTTTCGGGGGCCGAGTTCGAATCCCAGCACGCACCTATCACTTTCCTAAGTTATGTGCGTTTTAAGTACCTAATTAAAACCTCACTTGCTTCAACGGTGAAGGAAAAACATCGTGAGAAAACCTGCATGCCTGAGAGTTCCACATAATGTTCTCAAAGGTGTGTGGAGTCCACCAAACTCTAGGCCAGCGTGGTGGACTACGGCCTTCACCCCTTCTCATTGTGGGAGGAGACCCGTGCTCTGTAGTGGGACGGTAATGAGTTTATGTGATGATTATCTACAAATACTTCTATATCTATACAAAGAAATAAAATGGAAGTATCTCTCTGTGATTTCGTAATTTAATTATGAGATAAAATCAATAAAGGGGCCTGTTTCACCACCTTCTAATAAGTTTGAGACAGTTTATTCAAATATTGTGTCTTTGTTGACATAAAAAAATTTATTTTCTGATATATATATTATTATAGATATGTTTTCATTCATTTTTGTTTGCTATTGTTGTTTTAATTTTTATTATCACTTTCTTTTTATTCGTTCTATTTTTTGTATCCTTATTTTAAATATTTACCTATTGTTCGTGTAGTTCATAAGTATACTGAGAATAATAATGTAATTGTTAATTAATGTAAGTAGATTTGGCCGTACTAATTAGTAATTAATGATCAATAAAATAAGAAAGTGAGAAAACATCGTGAGTAACCTGCACGTGCTAAAAAAATATAGATATGGGAGGCCAAGGTATTCAGATATTCACTTCAATACCAACAATGTTCAGGATGGCACTTAGATCTTTCATTAATTACCAGTATTATTGAAGCTAAATACCTAGTTACTTAGCAGTAATCATTTATTCTCATGACTATTATTCTTCCTTCCTATTAAAGTATTCATTTTATAAAAGACATCTTTAAAGCCCACCAACCTGCTTTAGAGCAGTGTTGTGGGTCTGTACTCTATAAACCTGACTTCCCAAGGAGTGAAATAAAACAACTGGACTGACTCTAATACTGTATATTAAGCTTCTCTATAATTCATATTACTTGTTACCTTCAAATGACTCTACTACCAGTTCGGAATGCTGTCTTCGGCAGAGAAGACCACTGGCAAGAAATTCTACCGTTGTTCTTTTATTCAATCAATTAAAACAACTTATAAACACAATTACAACATTGTCATATGCAATAACGCTAGGCCCTTTGATACAAGACATATTTTAAGACAGGTAAAACGTAACTACTATTATCACTTATAACATCAGGACTTTTGGAACAAGTTGTTTGTATAGAGCAACCTCTGCTACATAAACTGTCGGTATAAAGTTATGCTTGGGCTCCATATATGATACCTAAATAAACCAAAGGATGAGATATACGTTTGTAACGTTCTATCCACAATACTTTACTTAATCTCCTTTTCTTAATTAATTCATTTTTAAATCCGTGCTAACTTTTCTTTCCCGCCAATCTAACTTGTCAAACTTGCGTCTCCCGCCATAGATCCTATACTTTTCTTTGACAGTCTACCAAAGTCCATTATTCTATTTTCAATACATTATCAATGAGTATACAAATTTTGAAAAAAAAATTTTGACGGCCGAGTGGCGCAGTGGGCAGCGACCCTGGGTTCGATTCCCGCAACTGGAAAATGTTTGTGTGATGAACACGATTGTTTTTCAGTGTCTGGGTGTTTATTTGTATATTATAAGTATTTATGTGTATCATATTCATAAAAATACTCATCAGCTGTCTTAGTACCCATAACACAAGCTACGCTTACTTTGGGGCTAGATGGCGATGTGTGTATTGTCGTAGTATATTTATTTATTATTATTATTATTATAAACTATGATTTGTTGATACATTTAATATAATCATCGGGTTTATTATAGATAAAGTGCAGTAATTCCCTATTTCCTAACACACGCTTAGAGGTCCTTACAATGTTCTCAAAGGCGTGTGAAGTCTACGAAGCCGCTCGTAGTCCACCAGGCTAGACAATAGCCTGGTGGACTACGGGCTACACCCTTCTTATTCTTAAAGAAGACCCCTGCCCTCTAGTGGGCCGCTAATGGGCTGAAATGATGATGAATTTATATCTAATGTACCACTACTTGGACATAATGAAAAAGTTGGATCAAAGCTTTTGCAGAAACAAGAACGATCCAATATGCCTTACTTTTTCTTTTTACTGCAAACGCTCATAGCTATGATCACACAGACGAAATGAGGTTTTCGTTTTATTGTGACAGTGCTACGTCACTCGATGGATTGTAATAAAAACAAGAACGCAATCTCGAGCTTTACTCGAGGTTTACGAGGAGTATCGCTGCACAAACATGTGTAATTAAAAATGTCGAACATTTAATTGGTTCTTTGAACTAGGTATACGATTCATAACAATCAAATACAAACAAACATACGGGGTGGTAGCTTCGTTGCAATTTCGTCATTATTTGATGTGAATGTTTGTTACTCAATCACGCAAAAACGGCTGAACGAATTTGAATAAAATTTGGCATGCATGTAGTCTTTCATACGAAAAAGAAGGCTACCCTTTATCTCGATTTCTTAATTAGTTTCCGAGGTTAAATTGAAAATTGTTTACGAGCTAAGCCGTGGGCATACAGCTTTGTAATTTGGTGTGCATGTCACTTATGCTTAGGAAAAGGACATGAACTTCCTATACCGATCTCTGAAATATGTTGCAAGACGTGCTCCTTGCATGCCGCGTAAAGCGTTACTCTGTTTATAGGGGATGGATTTCCACTTACCATCAGGTGAGCCATTTGCTTCGTTCGTCAAATAGTAATATGAAAAAATTAAACTTAACCTGGAAAAGTTTTGAGTTTGAACTCATTATTAGGTTATGAAGGCGTGTTCGAATTCGATCACCCCTTCATAACTGGATGTTAAATTTTTAATAATTAGATATTAAATTTTTTACGACCTTACTGGCACAACAGTGAGCGCTGTGAATTAAAATAGGTGATTCCGGGTTCGATTTCCGGCAGGGGTAATTTGGAAATTTATAATTTCTGAGTTTTCTCGTGCCGCTAAGCGATTTAGCATTAAGGTGCGATGTCGCGTAGAAACCGATTGGAGGTATGACTACCATACTAGCAGGATAGCCCGCTACCATCTTAGACTGCATCATCACTTACCAGTTACTACCAGGGATACCAGGTAGTGAAATTTTAAAAAGACCTATTAATGCCAAACTACTTAATATATGTGTACGGGAGCTATTATTGGATTCCGATGGCAAGTCAAGAAGACGCGCAGAAGACAGCTATCATCACGTCACCAATTGTTGCATACTCAGTTATCAACCATCGTGAGTTTCACTTATCTATAAGGAACTAAAGTACGCAACATATGCTACCTCAAGTATGTGATAGAGGAATATAGACTTTAGGGTCATCCATAAAGTTTCTAAATCAGGTAAAAGTTAAAACCAGCACCTAAAAGCTCATAAATCAGCAAACAGCCCAATAACTCATTGCTTTGGTTCAATTGCGAACTAATAACAATTATCTTATCTCCACACCGAACAAGCTAAATACATAGCTTGTCGATGAAATTGGCACAGTACTGCGCCGATAGCATTTAATTTCGCCCAAATGTTGATTATGTTTGCTGATAATACTAACGAGAGCTTGACGTAATGTATTTATTCACTGGAATTTGCCCAGTTAGTGTAAATCGACCTAAATTAAGTGTCTGAATAGGCAAATTTGATAAGATAAAAGTGCCTTATATTATGTATGCCTTACTTAGCGGAATTCCATGACTTTACATTGTAAATAGCTTCAAGAATGCATGGAGTTCTAAGATGATGTGTTCTATGATGACCAAATTGTACTCCCTTGCTTTGTATTTATATCTCTGTAACTACTTTTTTTTTTCTTTGATGTACAATAAAATTGTATTCATTCATTCATTCATGGTGGTAAACATGCACAGACAGATAGAATCCTTTACGTGGACAATCTACATGAGTGTTTAATATAAGTTTGAGATTGAGAGTCGATTAATATAAGCGGTTATAGAGTAGACTTAGAGTGTAAATGCCTACAAGATATTTATATTTAGTACTAGCGTACCCAGCCCGCTTCGCCGGGCTTTATTTTATTAAAACAATAAACTTACAACATTAAATTTTTTATTTAAGTCTCATAATATATCAAATCATTTATTTCTTTCCGTATTCATTCTCTTCTATTCTCTTCTCGAGCGGGTGAAGATCATTATCTACACCCATGTACACCCAACAATAGAATATCATCATAGTAAATAAAAGCTGTATTTGACAGTTTGACAGTTCAAAAATAGGAGTGCTGCGATCGTCACCAAACTTTACAGGATTACTCGTAACAGCGCGACAGCTCGCCATGAGAAGAGCCCCAGGGCTCGATGACATCGGGGGGAGAGTGGGAGACGTCGACCCGAGGGTGCCGCGGCTCGGTTCGACGTTAATCTGAGTGTTGGTGGACTTTTCATTGTTTAGTCTGGACGCCTCCGAGACCGTTGTAAGGATCCACGTACGGATGACGTCAGAAATCGGGGCCCTCGTCTTCGCCGGTGAAGACGCTGAGCTGGCTGTGTGTTTGTGCGCTGTTGGGACACATTGTCGGTAGTTTTTAGATCTTCAGGGTCGTAAAGGACATGGGGGCGGGCGTCTAAGTGGACACCTCGACCACTACGGGGTTAGGGTGTCAGACTGCGCTTTGTCCCGGTCTAAAGTACGTGATTGCCGGTGTATTTACAGATACATGTGGCTTAAAAATTACGCCTCAGGTTGAAAAACACAGGACTGCACTTCGTAAGGTATGACTTTTGCATGCCCAGCGAAGTGTTGCTTTCGAAGTTGAGGATTAGGGGGAGACATCTGCTTGGTCCGTCAACTATTACTATTAAAAAAAAAGACGTGTGTGTACTTATGTACACGCTTTAGAAGATAAGAATCTGAAGAACTACTACAAGATAAAAATCTTTTAAAAAATCAACAGTCAGTCATCTTTCGTCAATAGAAAAAAGGTATTTATTTATTATCGGACCACCGAGGCTTAATCAACATTAAATTTTGAGATTTTCGTACAGTTGAATCAATTAAATCCCCGGATTGAGCCCGCAGACTTTGACAATTGAAAGTGTGACTGTAAAAGCTTTTTCTGAAAAGCTAAAATGTTGACTATAGCTAAGTTCAGGGTGTCGGTTTTTTGTGACGGTGTGCGCGCGCTTCGTAAAAATTTACACTCATAATTTTTCCCTAACGCGCCACAAGAAGTATAACTTCAAAAACATTAGCAACACTTACTATGATGTGAGCAACAATACCGAGATAATTAAGAAATTGATTTCATAACGAACAAAAGAAAATATAAACACAATGCAATGAAACCCAGAAATTTGTGTAAACAAGAAACTTAGACAAATATGCTGTCCATGGGATGTCGTTTCACTTTTCCGCAAACACCAAACACCTACGTGATGGATACAAAACGAATATTACTTCGACACAAATCGATGTAGCTGAATCAGGACATCGATAAATCTAGCATTAAGATAACATATCGTGATAGTGCTTCATTTCTCATTTAGCATGTATCGAGATCGTGTTTACAGATATCGATGACGACGGCTGAGCCTCTCACATACATCATTTGTCGTAATCTGCCCGGCAGTCGCAATCTGCCCATTCTGTCCTAATAGTATGAACGTATTCATAGTTTAAAAATAACTAGCTGCAATGAATGGGTGAAAAAGAATAAAGACTAAAGAGACTGAAGTTAGAATAATATAAAAATGCATTGTTCGAGTTCGTCTTAAAACAAAAGCTTGTTTCTGTGTCTGATTATTAAAAGTCTAATTTTAAAGTTATATTATATTGCGATTTGTTTTAAATAGCTGCTCTTTTACTTGATTAAAGTTCCGTATAGTGCTCCTTTATTCGGCTTCGGCTGCATGTGACACTTGCTAAAGGATTTTAACTTTATAAGAGAGCCGAATCGAGCATCTCACATTGTGGAAATCCTCCAATACATGCAGATCCGTCACAAAGTTACCCTTGTTATAAAGCGTTAATAAAATTCAAAATAAAATGCTGTTTTTGAGTATTTAACAGTATGTAATACTCATCACATTATCATTTAACTATAAATATAAATTAACTTTCATTTAATATAACCATATTGTAGTCAGCAGAAGAGATGGAGACAATCTTGAAAAGATGGTGAAGTGGTCACTGGCAAAGTGGAAGGAAAGAGACCTCGAGGACGTAGCCCGATTCGTTGGTCGGATCAAATCCGCACTGCTCTCGACACCAAAGTGCATACGGCTTTAAACGTTGCTCAAAGCCGAGTCAAATGGCACAAAATCGTCAAAAAGTTGTAAGTGGAAGGGGTCACGACCCTCAGCAATGAGGAACACGACGTAGAGAGAGAGAGTAGTCAGCCATGTGTTGTATTAGGGAGATACTGCAACGATGACTTTCAGTAGGGAATCTTAAGGCGATGCCATGCAAAAAGACAGCATCAACTTGAAAAAATAATTAATTAAAAGAAACACAACGAGCTATAACACGTATGGATACATCACACACCAATAAAATAAAAACATGTAGCAAAGATCATGTAAACTAAGATAAGAAAAAGAAGAGAATAACTACCTGGCTCTGCGATTCACAAAGCACGCGCAGGGAAGTAGGTACTCCGTTTATTGACAATAATCAAACGTGTGCTGATGGAAACATAAATTACAAATTTAAAGAGCTGTTACTTATGGGCATCGGTATTAGCTGATAAAGCAAACAGTGATCAGGTATTTATGAACCATTTAATGGCACATAAACGGTTTCTAGTGTAACCTCGTAAAGCTTCTACCGTGCCATATTAACGTAGTTGTTTCAAAGAAACCTATGATTTTATCGATTAAAAAGAAACTATCATATTTTAAACAAAGGCATTTGTTTTATTTTTAATCAGCATAAACTTATTTTTAAAACAAATGACAATTCTATTTTTAAAGTTTATTTCCTTTTCATTTAGTTTCCTTTTTTGATTGACAGCCACTTTTATATTTATTTTGGTTGATATTTTTACTCTGTCATAGCGCGTAAGGTGGTATTCGTCCAAGGTTTTTCCAGTTTAAGAAATTATGTCTTGATCCAATCTTGCCAGACGCACACTCGCAATCCATGTGCTCTTGGTTCCATACTATCGCCAGATCTTCTCTGTATTTCACTTTAGCAAACGCGTTGTCCAACATTTCCATCTCGAATGGGCTTATTCTTGGGAGTTTTATTTTGTCACAGACGCCCTTGTCGTTTATAACAAGGTTGGTTGCAAAAAACCTAAGTGAGACAGTTATTAATTATTAAAATAAATAAAGATTTAGTTTAAATTTACGTACATAACTAATGATGAAACATATTTAAACATCATCAACATTACAAGCATTGGTTATTTTTTAAAGGTCTTGTGGTATAGTGTGTATCTCAAGGATCCGAATTACAGTAATGGTCATTACATCTCAAAACTCAATATAAAAGACTTTACATCTTACATTAAATATGTTCATTTTTAGTAGACATTTTATATTCTATTTCAAGAAAGAAACAAGTAATTTCTAAGTTTCTTACAATGAGTCGAAACAGATCGTCGAAAATGAAGGAAGAGGTGTAGAGAGATATTGAAATTCGATGTTTTAATCCATATTTCTTACTGTTGAAAATAGTCGTGGTATTTTTCGTGAATATATTTAGTTGCCGATAACAATCGTAATGAAGTTTTGTAATTCATTTTTTTGTCTATTTCTCAAAGCGTTATTTTATTTTATTAATATCACTACAAACTACGGATCAACCATGGTTTTATTACCGTACACAATTTTACTTAAACCAATATTGCCTAGCTGAATAGATTAGCATGAGTTATTAGGTGGGATATAAACGTTTATACGATATAGGCGTCAACATCGTTAAAGATAACTCGGTTTAACGCTAGAGTGTATAATTAGGTTTTAGTTTGTCAAAGGATTAGAATAAAAAGAACCGATACTTCATGTTTCTTCGTTTTTTTCATGTGACCATATGTTTACTATTGTTGAATAGTTTTTGAAACCTTAAAGTTTTTACCTAAAACTAAATAGAAATGAAATGAAATACTTCATCGAACATTTTGCAAAAAACACAACAAAGATCATCGTCATTACCAACAGTCCAATTAACGGCCCACTTCTGGGACAGACCTTCTTTTTTGTATACTCAAAGCACATTATATTGGTCCCTCATATTAGTACCTACTACAATGTTGGTTGATAAACTGCACAAAAGCACAAAAGATCCTGGAGGGTCGAAGTGCATCCGCTGAAGCGGGCCTCATTACAAGATAGATATGTATCTCTTAATTCTGTAGCTTGTCAAGGTCACAATTACTATTAGATTATATTAATTATAGTGATGAGAAGCCACACTTTAAAGCTCTCTTAAGCAAAAAGGAATGGTAAAAGTAAATGTGATTCAAAGACATAGTTCCATCCAGTTATCGACTTGAGATTAAATTGTTTAAACCAATGCAATCGGTTGAAATATATCTAGCTAATAATAATCAGATAAAACTTGCTATGAATAAGAAGGGGAAAAGTATTCAAATATTTTTTCTTTAAAGAACATTATATTCAAAATAATGTAATACATTAATCTTGCTAAAATATTTACATTCAGGACAACAATAAATTTAAAGTACTGTATAAATAACTTTTAATCAACAATCAAATAGCGGCGTATGCACAATCTTCGAAACGTTGTCTAGCTCTTGAATTGAAGAATTTGGTTTGAAAAGCATCAAGTTTCTCCGTCGAGCTACAGTATTTGCAATACCAGTCATTTACCATGTTCTGCGTAAAGTAAAGTTTGTTAAGAGCATCGTCAACTTGTCTTACTTCCAAGTCAGACATTTTCGGTAATCCCAGGCTCTTGATGATACCGGAACCAGTAATCTCCACGGCATTAGCAATGAATCTGAAGACAGAATTTATATTGTACTTTTCTTTAGTGTTTACTTCTTATGCTACAAGTCTTCTACTTCTGATTTTTTAGTACTTTAAGAATTTTCTAGCGTTTTTTAACCAATGACAAAGAATTCAATGATTCAGAATGGACTATATCGTAATCCATTTTTTTACCATTCCATTTTTTTACATCTCGTGTTCCGTGATTTTCGGTATTCTGTATTTTATTGCAAAAAATCTCAGATTAGGTACGTTAATTTGCTTTAAAATGTGGTCTCTGGTATTTTTATGGAGCGATAGTCATCTTAAATCGCAAACTGATAAGTCTCAATGAAAAATGAATTATTGTTTTATATCAAGGTTAAACTGCCATTATCAGTTATTGAGAAATGGGGCCAAGGGTATAACGGTAATCCAATTTTGTCCCCAACACACTTCCACTATTAAACGCCTGTTTGCATATTCACGAATATCCAATAATTTAAAATTAATTTTATGTATACTTCATAAGAACAGTAATCTATATTTGAGATATTTGATTAATTCCAAATTTAGAAGAAATAGAAAACAAAATGAATACGCTGAAACAAAACATTTATATTGTTTTGTTTCAGCGTATTCATTTTGTTTTGTATGGACGCTATCTGCTCGTTTGGTCAGTTTTAATTTTTATCTTCAAAAAAATAAAGGTCACACATATCTAAGATTTGAAAAGCTCTACCCAAAGCCCCCTTTTCTACTAGTAAGAAGTAGTAGCAAGAATATCTCGAAAGCTATGCCAATTATAGCTTAATATTAAGAAAAAACTTGCGTCTTGTCAATTGTTTTAGCCAGTTTAGGAAAATAATGATAGAAAAAGTGTAATCAAGATAAATTAACCTGGCAGGAGAAACGACTTGCGCTGGGTCAGTTTCCACAAATCCGGACACTCTTGGCACATCCTTGCAGAGTAACGCCCAAGCTACTTTCGTCACGAGCCCCGCGACAGCGTGTGCTTCACTTAGTTCAGCGGCTCTGATACAATTGCCATCTGCTCTAGCTACGGCTGACGCCGCGCTGCGAATCGTCTGGGTCAGCATTTCCGCGTTATGCTAAAAGATAATATTGGATCTGAATTTGCTTATTTCGCAGATAGTATTTCTGTAAGCCGTTGTATCGATATAACAATGTCCGGGCTCCCGCCTCTTATACAATTGAGGTGATTATTTTGGCCGTTTTTATAGATAATGGTACAAAATCATTCGTGTGCGAGTGCGACTCGCACTTGAACGATTTCTCGTACTAATCTTATGTTGTTTTTGAACATCAAAAGATCGATCCCGATCGATTTTTAATAACGGAAAAGCAACCGGCTTTTCCGTTATTAAAAAAAAAAAAATTGTACGTCAAATTGTATTGTTATGCGAACTAAATGCAACTGTGTGCCAACTTTCGTCAAGATCAGTGCAGCGGGTGACCCAAACAGAGGTAACAAATAAAGACTCAACCATATAAATAGACACACTTTCGTAATTTTTGATAAGAGTGTAGATCATAAGTAATATAGATAATATATACTTTTATCATAAATACGATGGTGTAGGTATTTATTTGTTTATTTCTCTACTCGATGCGCCCCGTGGTTTTCATCATCATCATCATCACCACCACATCAACCCATTAGCGGCCTACCACAGAGCACGGGTCTCCTCCCACAATGAGACGGAGTTAAGGTTGAGTCCACAACGCTGGTCCAGTGCGGACTCCACATACCTTTGAGAACGTTATGAAGAATTCTCAGGCATGCAGGTTTCCTCACGAGGAAGTGATAAGTTGAAGCTGAATATTACTTAAAACGCACATAACTTAGAAAAGTTAGAGGTGCGTGTGCTGGGATTCGAACTCTGGCGCCCGAAAATGAAGCCGAGTTCCTACCCAATGCGCGCTAACTACGCGGTGATAGCGCATTGGGTAGCGCAGTTAAAAAGTCGCGGTTTTATACGTGGTTAAAACGTCTACACTTCTAAAGACGAATCAACCGCGGCATAAAAGAAAGGACGCTATTTGGTGTAAAAAACCGGATATCCGTGCTAATCACCACCATGGACCATGTATTGCCCCTTCAACTATCTCTATGCCTAAAATCTAAACAATTGACGGCCGACGGCCGAGTGGCGCAGTGGGTAGCGACCCTGCTTTCTGAGTCCTTGGACTCAGAAAGCAGGGTCGCTACCCACTGGTGGGTTCGACTCCCACAACTGGAAAATGTTTGTGTGATGAACTTTAATGTTTTTCAGTGTCTGGGTTTTTGTCAGTATATTATAAGTATTAACGTGTATTATATTCATAAATATATCCATCAGCTATTTTATTACCCATAACACAAGCTATGCTTACTTTGGGGCAAGATGGCGATGTGTGTATTGTCGTATTATATTTATTTTATTTATAATTGGTTGCTTAGTTAGAGCGTGAAAGAAAGACAAACAAACACACTTTCAAATTTATAATATTAGTTAGGATGTAGGTATTACCTACCTCTATAGTTTTGGTGGAAATAGCTACGTTAGGAGTATCTCTAGTAGATCAAATCAGAAATGAGGAGATCTGTAGGAGAACTAAAGTTACCGACATAGCTCAACGAGTCGCGTAGCTGAAGTGGCAATGGGCGGGACACAGCTCGGAGAACCGATGGACGTTGGGTTTCCAAGGTGTTAAAGTGGCAACCCCGCACCGGTAAGCGCAGCGTCGGTCGACCCCCAACCAGGTGGACAGACGACATCAAGCGAATCGCGGGGAGCCGCTGCATACAAGCGGCCCAATTGTGGGGTTTGGAACGCCCTACAAAGGACTATTGGTGTTCACTGGGTTTCTTACCAGGGTATGCATACAACAGGAAAATTGCATAATAACAAAATCCTCCTCCTATACGAGTTATATAATATCAATTTTAGGGTATTCTGTGCTTTTGTGCATGTATGAAGGGCACGCCACTGCAAAGGACCTATATCCAGCATTGGACATCAATCGGTTGATTTGATGATAATGATCGTGATGATGATTCGGTAGTTCGCCGTTTCCATTTTTGAATATTATTAGTAGTATTTATTGAACTACACTTATGTTAATTATTGAAATAAAATTATATTTCAAAATTAATATCTCTTTGCTAGATTTCATTAGTTCGAAATTGCAATTTCACATAAAATTAATATGAAAGTAATCACGCCATTTAACTTTTCAATGACCCTTTTAATTATAAATTGTACGCATCATTAATGATACAATTTAGAGAATATTAATAAAACGTTTGACTTTTAGCAACACGTTGAAGTTTTTCCAATAATATTATGAAAAAACGAATAAAAATGAATTCACTAAATGGGCAAATACGTTAACTGAACTGGAGTTAGATATTATTACATCACCCATTACCGGCCCACTACAGGGCACGGGTCTCCTAATGCAATGAGAAGGGTTAAGCCCGTAGGTAATGGCCAAGTGCGGATTACTGGACTTCACACGCCTTTGAGTATATTATGGAGAACTTTCAGGTGTGCAGGTTTCCCACGACGTTTTCCTTCACCATTAAAGCAAGTTATATTTAATTGCTTAAAACGCTATATCTCTCCCCATATACTGAACCCCCTGAAAGGAAAGACGAAGTCCTAACCACTAGGCTATCACAGCTTATATAAGATTACTTACACAAACTACATTAACATATTCAAAATTGTTACCTCACTAAAATCAAAATACTGCAATGCCTTTGAAAACAATGGCACCAAAGTCGGCCCTTCAGTCCCACAAACGCACGGTACGTGTACGTAATAGGGCTCCAGACAAAGAGCTCGAGCTGCAAGGGTACTCGCACGCATCTCTGGCACCGCTAAAGAGCCCAACAATTTTCGAGGATTGTACCAGCCTGTCTCCTTTAAGGTCTATTGAAACATAATATATAAATTAGATATTAAAAAAAACCCCGACTTTCAACATAGTGTACATTATTTTGCTAGCAAAACCTTTTCATTTGACACTTACATAGAGGGAGTTGTGAAAAAAAAAATTAGGTAACTCGCCATTTTCTAGCGGCGGCCATTTTTTCTTGGATTTGAATTTTTCAATAGTATATAGTCCTAGTCAAGCCTTCTCATTTATACCCATATTAAGGGAGTTGTGAAAAATCCACCATTATGTGGCGGAGACAATTCTAAGATCTTAATCAAACGTAGCTACGAACACTATAATTTCAGACAAAAAAACTAAATCAAAATTGGTTCAACTGTTCGGTAAATACGATACCACAGACAAAACATACACATACACACACACACACACAACAAGCGACAAGTCTTTTGAAACAGAAAACATGTAAGGTAACATAAATATTCTCAAATTTACATGTCAATTAAAAGTCCTTATAGAAAAATTAATGATTTCTTTCACATTATCCAACTTTACAAAGAAATCAAATATACTATACCAAATAAAAGAGATATGGAAAAGAAAATCCAATACGAGCATCAGCAAACATAGATTAAGTACATATTGATGGTCAATATCGGAAGTCGTAACGTGTTGATATTGCGATAATGGATGTTCATAAAACTTTTAATAACTGAAGGGAGCTGAGATGTATTATATGAGTCGATGTAAGATTTTATATATACTTATTACGATTAATATAATTTAGTCATATAGAATAGTGGTTCCTTTTAATACTGGGTTTACGTTACGTACTAAGTCAATCTGGTAAAATATGTTATCTATTGTTTATCATACAATAAATATAAGTTTATATATAATACTTAATACCTTCCATAGAATCCCATCATGACGACAGGTAAAGTATAAAATATGAATTAAAAAAAAATGTTTTAACAGTCATTTTTCAGTCAGTCAACATTGTTAACAAGGAAAACAAAAGTATATTACAGACAAATTGATTATTAAAATGTCATTGACTCGTAAAATAAAACCAATTACGGCGGTAAAGATTCGCTTTTATCCAATAGAATCTAAATGAATATTTATTTTCTAACCTAACCTAACCTTAGAACACTTTATTTGCAATAAATTCATCCTAAATTACGTAAGATGGCTGGCCTAGCTCCGATTTAACACATTTTCACGGAATTCCTAGAAACAGTGGACGGTAAAATTTATTTTTTTCGTTTCCTGGCGATTTTGGGAATTGTATACACTAACTAGAAATTATATATAACACTAGCGTACCCAGCCCGCTTCGCCGGGCTAGATTTTGCTTTATTTTATTTAAACAATAAACTTACATCATTGAATTTTTAATTTGAGTCTCATAATAAGTATATTAAATCATTTATTTCTCTCCGTATTCATTCTCTTCTATTCTCTTCACGAGCGGGTGAAGATCATTATCTACACCCATGTACACCCAACAATAGAATATCATTATAGTAAATAAAAGCTGTGTTTGACAGTTTGACAGTTCAATAATAGGAGTGCTCCTGATTGTCATTAAACTTTACAGGATTACTCGCCAGGTCAATCCGGAGATTCCCTGAAAGTTTCATTGAAATCGGTCCAGCCGTTTCGGAGCCTATACGGAACGTACCCACACACTTTCTCTTTTATACTTATACTCGTATATAGATAATGTAATAAATAGTATTAAAGTATGTATCACGTCATATCTCCACTCTATAGGTATGTACAAACGATAATAAACATATTATAAAAGTTACCCTCGTGCTTTTTAAAAGTTTCGTTTTTGTTTTTGGAGGCTTGTAGATTTACGCAAAAGATAAGTTGAATTTAGGCACAACACAAAAAGCGGACAGCTGGGTTGTATGAATATTTAACAATAAAAAGCAAAAGTTTCTTCGTAAGCTAACTAGAATGTTGTCGTTCCGCTAAATTAAAAGAAAACAAACATAATTCTGACATCAAATGTTTCGTTTAGAAAAATAGCAGCGGAAGTAAGTAAACGAAACAAAACTTCGTGATATTTTTTAGACCACAACGGTTTTTCGATTCACCCCAAGAGAGTAGTGCTATGCTAGGCCTAATAGGCTAATACAAAAGCTTGAATTATACAGGCTTAAATAAAAAATACCAGTAAGCTGTCGGCCTTGCCGTTCCTATCATTAAAACTAACAAGATTTGTTCTACGGCTTTTCAAAATTCAGTATTAATTTATTAAAAAAAAAAAAAAAAACAAATGAATAAACTATGTTATTTCTGTGACGTGACATTACACTGTGAAACCGAATACACGTGAATCGACAACGTCGCGTAGTCTCGTCAGTGACCGCACGAAAAAGTCGTCGTTCGCGCGCTGTTACCCATGTTACATTACAGAGTAGTAATAAGTACACAAACTATACTACACAAACTATCCACTGAAAAAAATATGGAGAACAAAAGTTGTTAGATTTAACGTAGACAACTTCAGGCCCAGAGCTTTCGGGTATTTTTTATTTGACTCTGTATAATAGAGTAAAGATTGCCACGATGACGCTTTGATGTTCCGGTCGTTAAGCCGAAATTGCTTTTAGAATTTTATTTTATGTTAGGTACCTATATTTTATGAAAAATACCTAACAGGCATGGGAAAATGCTTTTATTAACCTACTCGAAATGTGTAACATAATTTTTTAATTTAATCTATCGTAATATAACTGAATGAAGAAACTAATGATAAATTTACACTATCCCTAAGTATGTATATAGGTTATTTTCGTAATTTAATACGGCTGACACTATAGGCCACTTGCAATCAATATTATATTATATTTTTGACGACAGTCCTGGCGTACTGTGGACTCATAACTGGGAGTTTCCGGGTTTAATCCCCCACCGGGGATTAAACCCGGAAACTTTTTATTTTCATTGAGGCTCCGGCTCCGGCTAGTTACCAGCCTAAAGACAAAGACGTCTTGCGATTAGGCGTTCTAGTAGAATCCCGCAAAGTACCTATTACTGCCATAATCCTACCAGACTACCCCGCTAATTCCATCTTAGACTGCATAGTCAATTACCATCACTTGAAATTGCAGTCAAGGGCTAACTTTTAGGGGATACAAAATAAAAATAAAGTACATAAAATTATTCAGTTTTTTCATATATATATACTTATATATACTTACTACTTTCATACATAATAACCATTCATTAAGGGCCCGCATTATTATCATTTCTGTGAAATATAAAAAAAAAACAACAAAGTTACCTCAGCAATCAATGGTACCATGCATTCGATTGGTGTTGTGCAAACTATTATGAAGGCGTTCGGGCATTCCTTAGCAATGGCGTCAGCGTAAGCTTTAACTATTGGTGCCTGAAAGTTGAATCTATTCTCTATTGGCATATCCATAGACACACTTCCGCTGTCGAGTAAAAGAACGATATCGGAGTTCTGGAAATTAAAAATACAGCTTTTCATCATCTGCATTAGCAACCTTTCACCGATTTACTGTAAAGTCAATGTCAAAAATATTTTTATTCAAGTAGGCCCATAGCTGACCCTTTTGATGCGTACATTGCATGAGAATTACACGGTAGTGAGATGATGGCGATAACCGATGGCGATAATCTTAAAACTAAATCTACGACGGTCCCAAACGCATCCTGGTCTAAGAAGAAGCCCACAATAAATTTAGCCGGGAGTTTTTTTTGTTATCACCATCTCTTTATTAGAAGAGCAACCTAGTTAGGGCAATAATTCACACCCAAGCTTTTTATCGATTACGTAGTCCTTTATACTATAAAATGTAGGGCACTGGTCTCGGTCTTTCAGAATGTGCAGGATAATGGCATATACCTTAACCTCCGCTGGTCAAGACTGGGTGGTGATCGCTTTAGATGCTAGTAGTAGCACAGAGGACGTTTCTGTCCGTTCTCCGTTATATTCTCTTATTCGCCTCGTACGATACCCGCGGGAGAATGTGGGTTGGTGGCAACTGTGTTCTGATTTGCCGTCGCGACAGGCACGGCATACATACTACCAATTAAACTTTTTAAAAATTTTCTTGGTTAATCAACTTTTCTTAAATATAGTTCAACGGGTACATACCACGATAATGTTATTGGATTTGTCGATATTTCGACCCAGTCACGACGGGACTCAAAAACTTGCGTTCGTGTTTTATATCACACAATTCCGCGGTACGTTGAGCTTGTAGATATTTGCCCCGATCAATGGTATCGAAAAAATCCCTATCATACACTGCACTGCATTCCAAATGTAACCGTAACAATCGGCACTGCACTTTATCATGACAAATCCGAAAACATTATCGTGGTATGTACCTACCCGTTGAACTATATTTAAATAATTAAACTATTTATTCAAACGTTACACGTGTTAGCTTCAGAATAGTAAAAAAAGCGAGTTAACGTAGGCTGTGAACAAACACGTTGCAGGTTTATTATAATTTAGCATAGCAATGCAGTTAAATCCGTTCATTTCATCCCGTACAATTCCTGAGTTATTATAACTGAATTCTAAAGCAGAAATTGAATAATTGGGTCATAATCACAAACGTAGCTGTGGTTTTGCTTGTGTTTTACGACTGAAAGTTCACTGTTGAAGTTTCGTGGCACCGTAAAAGTTCAATAACATTTAATCATGCCCACGACCGCATTGAGGGCGCGGTTACCGTGACTGGGATGCAAAAACAAATGTTCAATGGTACCGATAATAATTGGTGAAAATTGGTGACAAAATATTTGTGTCGTCATCATCGTTAATTTTATGTCATCATCATCATCATCATCATCAGCCATTGTGCGTCCACTGCTGAACATAGGCCCCATTTAGGCAGCCCCAACTTTTCCTATTTTCGGCTTTCCTCATCCAGTCGATGCCTGCCACTTTTCGGAGGTCGTCGCTCCATCTAGTTGGGGGCGTCCGACACTCCGTTTACTGACACGCGGTCTCCACTCGAGGAGCTTTCGACTCCAACGTCCATCGGTCGTAATTTTATATAGCCTATAGTATCTAGGACTTCGGCATCTCCTTTAGGGGGACCGAGTTCGACCTGCAACTTTTCGGAGTTATGTGCGCTAAATATCACTTGCTTTTCCGTTAACACTGAGATACAGTATCTGAATTGAACGCAGTTCAACGGAAATGATCCAACCAATATTGAGGCTAACCAAATCGTGGTTTTGTCGTAAGGGATATTGTTATAAAATTACAAGTGCGCGATTGAAATGATATTTCCTTGTGGGTAAGGAGTAGAAGTTCAAGGCTAGCATGGACAAAAGGCATTTTGTTCACGGGTAAAGTATAAAATTCTCATCTTCTTTTTCCATTCTCCAAGAATAGGTGCGCTGGGCGGAATTATAAATAAATATACTACGACAATATACACTTCACCATCTAGCCCCAAAGCAAGCGTAGCTTGTGTTATGGGTACTATGATGACTTATGAATAAATATTATACATATAAAGACCCAGACACTCAAAAACATACATGTTCATCACACTAACATTTTCCAGTTGTGGGAATCGATCCCAGGCCTTGGACTCAGAAAGCAGGGTCGCTGCACACTGCGCCAATCAGCCGTCAAATAATATTAAAATAATGAACGTGTTATTTTAAAGGTTTTGTTCAAATGGAAAAAAAACCTTTTCGTTGCCGTGCTTTGGCAGGTGAACAGGTAAATTTTGTCTCTGATCTGTGGATATAATCGGGGGATATAAGTGTGTCTCCTACCTATGCTAGCAGTGCAGTTGATGGGGATGAAATTTGTTTATTCGGATACGAAACTCTATGAAAGCTTTTGAAAGTAGGTTTAATAGAGAGACCGTAATCATGGGAATAGCATGCAAGATTTAGTAGGTAGTCGCTTTGCGTATTGATTGGCAAGCGGTCAGGGGTCACCACCCCCGGTTACTTGCAAATACCACGAGAACGAAGCCACCGGAAATTCATACATTGTGCTGTCTAGATTGCCTTACTTTGTTGTTGAGCTATGAAAGGAAACCGATCGCATATGTAAGTATAAATCAAATTTGGTTATTTCGATATATACTCGTATAAGACAAAACACAGTGTTAGCCAAGTAAACACAACTTGGTAGCAAATAAAAAAGTACACGTAAAACGTACTTTATTTTATGGGTAAAACTTGTAAAAAACACCAACCCACGAAACGTCAACTTTCTGTCTCTAATTAAAAGTTCAAATTTAGGTACAGTTTTAGTTAATGTAAAGTTTACATAACTGGCTAAACGGGATATTAATTAGTTTTAAAAGTCATTGCGCTTTTCATTAAGAGTCTCATATGTTTTGCACGTTCATTGAGCTCTGTTTTGGATAGTTGACTTGCAATCATCATTCGAAATCCAGCTTCACGGGAATCTACATGTGATTAGAAAGATCAACCCTTCCATCTATCTACCTTGTGACTTTAATAGTTACATATTTTTTTTAATTTAGTTTAACATAATGGTAGGTACCTACTACTACTTCCTGTGGTTAATTTATCGGGCTTTACAGACTTTGAATATAAATTTGTGTATTGAGAAACTTGGTTGAAATGGTTGAAGTTTGTTTTAGTTCACGTCGACTTGGCGAGGTAAGTGCTCTTCAAGATATGCAGATTTTGAGTCTATCGTCGCCACTTTACAAGTAGGCACAGCGAGAAGTGTTTTTAAATTTTAATATCTATTAAAAGTCCATTTCGGAGTGCCGTGTGGTGACTGCTGATCAAAATACAGTTGTTACCACCCTTCCTCTCCCCACGAGTGTCGTACGTGTCGATAAAGGGAATAATAATAAAGTACGGGCAGCAGCGTCCTCTGTGCTACTAGTAGTTGCAGTCGGGTTGGTGATCGCAGTAGATGGTACCATCTCGTCACCAACCCGTCTCGGCAAACCCTGCCGTTGGGAGAGGCCAGCAGTGTACAGAGTGCATCAGCTGATAAAGGCATAGATGTTGAATATTTATTCTAAACACACTGAGATTATAAAGTCAAGACTATGAGTATCTTAAACTGAAGATAACTCTTTCAAATGTGAAAAGAGTACATAGTCCACTCGGCCGCCGCGCCGGACAGGGCAACGAATGTAAGCCAAGCGGTATGGGGATTGCAAATGGGGAGCGCGCCTGCGGTCGGCCAGCTCGGCTTTGCTTGCGCGCCGGTATTTCCAATGAGTATACAAAGAAGTTGGCTTATGACAGTAGACCTTGGAATGGCTATGTAAGTAGGCTAATACATACAGAAAACGCCAACGCAGTATGTACAGGCCCCTAGTACCTCAATTGTCCGTTCTATGATCTGTCTTGTTCAGGCAGTTTCGTTGGAACTCTGTATGGCTAACCTACTCTGAAGGAATGTATATTTATTTTTCCATTCATACCTATCTTTATATTTTTGTCTATATCTTTATTTTTATTTATTTTTATTCTACCTTGTAAGAATTCACAAATAGTTCGACTGATTTGAATATTTTCTTTTTTTTGCTCGCCTCAAGCTAAGTTTAGTCTTTTTATTCATTTCTTCTATAAGAGAGAGGTTCTTGCTGATAAAGATAATCTTAATTGTTAATTTACTTAATTTATAGTTTGTACCTTAAAGTCCTAACCCAACAAACTACTGACTTGCGTGTTTGCCTTAATACAAGTTTGCTTACGCAATAAACTGATTTGCGCTCTATCAACAAGGCTTCACTGCCACACACTTATTATCATTATTATTAAAAAATAATGAATGCCATGAAGTGGTGAAGCCTTGTTGACACAGCACAAATCAGTTCATTGCGTAAGCAAATTTGTAGTATGGCAAACACGCAAACAAAACATCCTTTCAAACCTGAAGACATCGTTGGAGCTCACAGCTTGCGCAACTGAACGCTTCAACCAGACAGTTGGTATCGATATGTTGTAGATCATGCACCACTTGACACAAGTCTCGATTACATTCCGAGCGTGACGTATCCTTCGCTTCGTACAAACGCAATCTGAAACACGATGAGGACTGAAAATGAGTTTACTCGGGTTTATTTTTTATTTCTTGTAATCGTATCTGTGATATGATGGGAATTGAGGAATATGTTTTTTATATGTAGTAATTCACTGATATTAAACAGATCAACATTTCGCAGGGCATGTGAGGAACACGTCCAACGTAACTTCATAACTCTGACAACCTTCCTGACGAAACGATGAGCGCTTTGAATTTAAGAAGGAGGTTCCGGGTTCGATTCCCGGCAGATGGATTTTGGGAATTTATTATTTATGACTTTTCTCTGGTCTGGTCTGGTGGGGTTCTTAGGCCGTGGCTAGTTACCACCCTACCGACAAAGAGGTGCCGCCATGCGATTTAGTGTTCCGGTGCGATGTCGCGTGGAACATTATGACTACCATACGGGATAACAGGTTAGCCCGCTACCATCTTAGACTGCATCATCACATTCCAACAGTCAAGGTCTAACCTGTAGTAAATTAAAAAAAAATGCCGCCCTGTGTCCAATAACTTGTCGAGTTGTTGTTAAGCCTCAGGGGCCTGTAATTACACCGGAATTCTCTTCTTTTTGATCGTAATGTTGCTTGGCAGCAGAAATACGAATGACGGTAGTACCTACTCCCCCGGACGAGGTCTGTCAGAAAAACCTCTACTGCTATGAGAATATTAGCTATTGGTTGGATTGGGACTTTGACTTTGACTTTTGACTTAGTTAAACATTTTATTGTAGGCAAAATAATAATAAAGGTAGGGAGGGCTAAATTCTACAAAAATAATAAAAATAAAAAAGACCTTTAGTTCTTGCTTACAAAACATATATTAGGTTACATAAATAAATAAATATACTACGACAATACACACATCGCCATCAAGCCCCTAAGTAAGCGTAGCTTGTTTTATGGGTGCTAAGATGCGTGATGAATATTTTTACGAATTATATACATAAATACTGAGAAAATAAATATATACACACCAGACACTGAAAAACATTCATTTATTTTATTTATTTATTTATACTCTTTATTTGTACACCACTCAAACAAAGAAACAAGACAAAAAAGAACAAACACATGAAGAATGAAGCAGGATACAAAAGGCGGCCTTATCGCTAAGTAGCGATCTCTGCCAGGCAACCTTAGGATTAGGAAAACTAAAAAGAACAGATAGGTGGGGTACACTATTTAGTACATACATACAAATATCTACATACTAATACATAAACCAGACTACACAAATAAAAAAAAAATTAAAAATACTATTGATAAATATAAAAAAAATAAATATACTAATACATATCTTAATATACCATAAATACTTAAATATGAGTTTGAGTAGATAAATAAATAATAATAGTCGTCTTTACTGAGCGAGATAATGAGCCTTATCAGCATTTTTAAATATGCCCAATGACTTTGACTGCCTTATGATCAATGGGAGTGCATTGCATGCTCATCACACAAATATTTTCCAGTAGTGGGAATCGACCCCACGGCCATGGGCTTAGAAAGCAGGGTCGCTGCAAACTGCGCCAATCGGCCGTCATATGACATGACTATACATATTAAGATTTTAAGTGAAAAATAAGCAAAAAATAAGATAAACTATAAAAAGTAGTTCTTAATTGCATTTATAAAGAGATTAATAGGTAATTAAAACTGGTAAAATATTTCTTCTCGCCAGAACCCCTCTCACGCGAGGGTGAAGGCCTCCTCCAGAGATGACCACCGGTCTCTATCTTTGGCTACTTGCATCCAGTGAATTAGATTGTATGTGAATTATATACTAAATTTTATATTATATGTAAATTAAAAAAGTAAATTACATGACGAGCAGATAAATAAGAGTATAATAACCAATAAAATAATATTATCTACTTATGTGAGTGTATAGTTAAAAATAAAAGATGCTTTGACTTTGTGAAGTTTTGGAAGCTAAGCCAGGGCGGGCCGCTAGTTTTCTATAATTCACGACAAGCTATTAGTTATATGATTAAAATACAATAATACGTTTGGCGTGCAATGCAAATTCATTCAATCTATCTTCTAAGGTAACTTGGTTTAAGTTATCTTACGAAATAGATTGAATAAATAAATAAATAAATAAATAAATAAATAAATAAATAAATAAATAAATAAATAAAATAAATATACTAAGACAATACACACATCGCCACCTAGCCCCAAAGTAAGCGTAGCTTGTGTTATGGGTACTAAGATGACTGATGAATATTTTTAGGAATTATATATAAATAAATACTTAGAAAATACATATAAACACCCAGACACTGAAAAACACTTATGCTCATCACACAAACATTTTCCAGTTGTGGGAATCGAACCCACGGCCTTGGACTCAGAAAGCATGAATGAATTTTCGATCGCAACGTTAACGCACAAAAATATGTACGATAACACGGCGAATGTTTTAATTGCTTCGCATTTCCCACCCATAATATGCATGTTTACAAATATAAACCTTCCTCTTTAATAATTCTATCTATTACAGAAAATCGCATTAAAATCAGTTCCGTAGTTTAAAAGAACCAGCGTACAAACAGCGAGAGCGAATTTGTTTTATACTATGTAAAGAAGATGTTCTAACATTACGGACTTCCGCAAAGTTACGAGTACGTCTGCAATACAATATTTAAGCAAACACAATGGTCGCACTTATCTCATTATTGTTGGAAATTCCTTTCACTATATTATCAGCCACGCTACAGGGGCTTTTAAGATAACACATCGTTAAGTGAGAGTGGGGTATAACAAGACTTTTTACTCTTGTGTCCTACAAATACGCTGTGCTGGCGCCGAACCACTTTGCTCCATTTTCCTATTCCCATGTCCAGTTCTTTTCTTTTGTAATGATTTATATAACAGCATCTATAATCTGCAGATACTTGAGATGTACGTAGGTACAAATTGGATGGAATCAGCTACAGTTTTGAAAACCTCAGTTTAATAAGCACAAAACCTAATATGTCTTCCAGTATTAAATTACTTTCACAGAGTAGTTACTGAATATCTCTCCAAATCCAAAAATAATGTTCCCTAGAAATCACAGGCTCTGATTGTATATTATTAAAAATTCGTCATGCCTATATGTACATAAAGTTACAAGTTAAGCTTACTGGTGCCTAAATTAGTGTAAGTTTTCGTTTAAATTCATAGTAAATGGGTGACCGGGCAAAAAAATAATCACCTGGACTCGAACCGGGCTCTTCTGGTCTCGGATCCGCCCCATTTCTCTCCTGAGCTATAGATGTAGTATTAACCTTATAGATGCTAGTGAAATTTACCTTTTTATTCTAATGATATTGTAGCAGTTTTTCATTGCCTAAAAACACGGATAAAACGAAGTAATTTAAAATTTCATGAAAATCGTGAGAAACGTTTCCAAGATTCAGATTATAAATAAACATGTACAAAACAAGCGGTGATAGGCCATTGGGAAGGAGCTCGACTTCACTTTCGGGGGCCGAGTTCGAATCCCAGCACGCACCTCTAACTTGTCTAGGTTATGTGCGTTTTAAGAAATTAAAATATCACTTGCTTCAACGGGTAAGGGAAACATCATGAGGAAACCTTCATGCCTGAGAGATCTACATAACGTTCTCAAAGAGGTGTTGAGTCCACCAATCCGCACTGGGCCAGCGTGGTGGACTCCTTTTAATTTTGGGAGGAAGCCTGTGCTCTGTAGTGGGCCGGTAATGGGTTGATGTGATGATGATATACACAATAATTGTTCGCTTAAAGGTATCAGTTATATAGATAATTAATTCATCTAAATTAAGCAGTCCAAACGTCAACATACAAATTTGATAGATTTACTTGTCTCCATAGTTCAGTTTGTAAATCGATAAGTAACAACAGGGGCTCTGGACATCACCATCGGTCTGGTGATCGTAAAACTTGTAATAAACAAGCGAAAGGCCGAGACGTCGACGCACCTACTCATACCTTCTCGTAGCACATAAAATCCCGACTCATTTTATTACATTCTTGAAATGATCCGTATAACGGTATGTCTGAGGCTTCTGTAAAAGTTTGATGTGCACCCGTTCTGGATGCCCGAGTGATTTCCTGTAGTGAGACTGGAATTTATTGCACGTGACGAGGCCTTGAAATGGTCTAACCATACTGTCTAACAACGGTCTAACATATATATATATATATATATACATATATATAATGCGGGGACGCCTGCCACTGCCAGACGGGTGATCAGTCCTCTGTAAGGACTACTCCACACTATTCCCCACTATCCCACAGGTTTACTGGTGTCTCGGCAGCATCCCCCCTGAAACCTCTCCAGTCTCTTTGGTGAACCACACGCTATCCCCTATAAAGAGGTTTGCTAGGTCTTCTTCGCTTATTCTATCCTTACCTTGTAGTTCCGTCTTACCATCGCGTACATGGGGCACTCAGATATGAAGTAAAAACTGTTCCACCTCACCGCACTCTGGACAGGATGGATCTTCTACAATTCTCATTATTCTTAGTTGTCTATTTAACAGGCAGGTTGGTATGCCTGCTACCAGTGCTATATTGGTTCTGCTCTGTGTTATTAGTTGTTTTGTTTTCTTGTTGTCGAATGACTTGAGAAACAATTTCGATTGCCTACGGGTATATTGCGTTGAATTGTTCCATCTTACGTTCTATACTTTTTCCGTGATGCCTTCTATAACTCTTTTTGTGGTCTAACCATAATTATCATTTTAATACAAAAGTTTGTTGGCCGTTTTAGCTCTTCACAGCTTGTATTCTCTAGTTTGTAGGTTTTGTGAGGTATTTATGTACCCAATACAAGTATTTAGACTTAACTTAACTCTTAAAGTCTTCTCAAGCAGCTGTTTAACTGCCCTACTTTCACGAAAGCGCCAAGCATTTGTAAATGCTTCACGGCGTCTTATCATCCGATGAAAAGATCGAGACAAGTCAACAGAGAATCTGTGATCGTCGATAAAAAAAGAACATGAAGATGCGATTTTCCAGCCTAAACATTTCCAATTCAGGTGAAGTACCTACTTATCATTCTTTTGTCTTGGAGCAACTCGAGTATGCTTTCAAACTAAAACGTTCATCGAGTCTAAAGTAGCATAAAAATATAATGTTTAGACGGTGGCAAATGGTTTCCCAGTTATTATCATTGTATCTTTTGCGAACAATATAGCATATTCTGAAAGCGGTATGGTAAGTAGTTATTTTAATGAGATTTTTTTATATAGGATAAGTTTATCCGCCTAGGCATCGTACGTGCGGCAATCGATTTCGATTACTTGTTGTGTCCTAACTCCTAATTAGCCCCACTTACAAAAGTAATGTTTGTATCCTCTTTGCAAGAGTCATGAAGAAATGAACTGTTTTGTTCAATTTCAAAAGCTTATTTTATAAACATCATAAGGCAAATAGGTTTAAATTCGGTTGTATATTAAAATAACAACTATACGTTAGTAATTGATTATTTTTGTTTCTAAATATTTTTAATTTTTTTGCTAATAGAGTATAGAAATAGGTATACCTACCACATAAAAAAATTCAAAAAAAAAAACTATAGGTACGACCTACAGCAGCAACATCTTAGAACATTGCCGTTACCTTTATTCACTAAATGAAAACTCTATTTTAGTTTTTTCTATATAACGTATTTAGATAGAAACGGTCTCCTGACTTTAAACCATGTTGTTTTAAACGAGGTTAATGTTTTTTTAACTATGATATATTCCGTACTCTTGTATAAAAAATCAAATAATTGTAAAATGTTTTAGGTTGATTTGTCGAGAATAGACTTCTCGATAAATCAATTAGATTTTTATTATGACGCGCGTATGCCTGTATAGTTTATTAAATGGTTATTCCACACGAGGCTGAAAACGAAAAATTGTCCACCGCAAAATACTTTATCAAATATTCAATGGACTTGTCAAGCAAATCAAATTTTTATTTTAACAGATTCGGTTTCCAATACCAATACCGAATCTCAGCAGTCGAAAATTGCAGCCATTTATTTTTGTACGAATCGTGTTAACATACCCGTGTTCATAAAATAAAATATTGTCAATTTTAGCAATCAATGTATTTTCGTCTGAACCTAGCCTCGATTTGTATCTGTTTGCAAATTTATAATAATTCTTATTTCTTAAACTACTAATATTATAAATGTGAAAGTGTTGATGTTTCCTCAATCACGCAAAAACGGCTGAACGGATTTGGATGAAATTTGACACGCATGTAGCATTTGACATGGAAAAAAACATAGGCCCTGTTCCTGATTCCTAAGTAGTTCCCGAGGGAAAATTGAAAATTGTTAACGAGCGAAGCTTTAGACCCAATTCTGAAGTCCACGCAGACGAAGACACTGGCAGAAGCTAGTAAATTATAAAAGGGTGAAGTTTGTGAGGTTTTAGGGATCTACTGAAACGATTTTGAAAAAACTTTTAAACCGATTTAAAGTCACATTATTTGTTAGTGTATTTTATTACATTAGGCTATATCTGCTACTCGGATTGGAGCAGCATGCGTCTATGCTCTAAATCCGGTTCTTCTATGAGAGACAGAGGAGGTCTGTGCCCAATAGTGGGATGATAATCAGCTGCCGATGATGATGGGCTATACATATTAACCTGAAAAATTAAAGGACTTTTCGTGGTAGTCAAATATATAATTGAAGAACTGAGCGGAGAAAAAACGGTCGAAGGTAAACGTTTCCTATGAAAGCTGTCCTGACGATGACGGATATATAATTGAGTATTAAAGAAAAGATGTAGAGCTTGATAATGCCTACAAAACCGATACTATGAGCATTACGAAACTGCAGACGGAAACAGCTAGTATCAAATAAAATTAGTATTTGGGTTTTCAGTTTCGTCCGGTCAGGATTAAAATTGGAGCAGCTACAGAGCTTCGGTCAGAGCATACTCCGAAATACAAAATTTTAGGATGCTCCTAAAATTTAGTATTTCCTAAAAGAAGTAAGTGTAAACGATTTCATACAAATTATAATATGGTACAAATTGTAATATATAATAATTATTGAAACAAATTCCCATGCTTCGGGGAGACTTGCTTTTGACCACCTCCCTGGCGCAACGGTGAGCGCTGTGAATTTAATAACGAGGTCCCGGGCTCGATTCCCGGCAGGGACAATTTCGGAATTTATTATTTCTGAATTTTCTCTGGTCTGGTCTGGTGGCTTAGGTGGGTTAGCTGGTTACCACCCAACAGACAAAGACGTGGCGCTAAGCGATTTAGTGTTCCGTTGCGATGTCGCGTAGAAACCGATTAGAGGTTTGACTACCATACTCCCTAACAGGTTAGCCCGCTACCACCTAAGACTGCATCATCATTTACCACCAGGTGAGATTGCAGCCAAGGGAACCCTGGGTATGAAACGCTCAATAACTAAGAATTTTTAGGCCACCCGCAAATACCCAGAACCTTGTGTTCCCTAGCTAAACATACTAGCCACAAGACGGACGGACGCACGGACGGAACGGAGCAGGCATATGAGGCATAGATATTATGTCTTGATAGACCCTAAATACGAAAAATATAAACTGTAAGATACCATCAATCTTTCAGTCGTTCTGAGTTGAAAATCCCCTCGAGACTGACGCTATACAAAATTCAGCACGTATCATGTATTTATTACGAAGGTTCTCTCCGTCTGGTTACTCTCCCGAGAGAGTGCATCCATCTCAATAAAAATATTTCTATTGTAGAGAACCAGTGATATAGTTGCCCTTATAAAGAGCTTCTTTTCTAAGTTCTTTAGTTTAAGTTTCTTTTCATAAAAAATAAAGCCTGTCTGCAGTATCTTGTACATATCACAAACATTATAAAACGGCATAAAACAGTCTCCAGAATTCCAGCTGCATGAAAGTGACTGCATAAAAGTTATCTTACATCAAAGACAAACATTCCCCATCAAAACTAAATACTTGTTCATTCATATAAGCCCGTGGCTGGGTCTTTTGCACATAATAGAATATTAGTATGTTTTTGATTTGTTTTATACGTTGTTTCAAGGTATCCAGTTGGTATATCTTAATATATAAAAATCTCCTGTCACGATGTTTGTCCGCGATGGACTCCTAAACTACTTAACCGATTTTAAATTAAATTGGCACACCGTGAGCAGTCTGGTCCAACTTAAGAGATAGGATAGCTTAGATCTTTAATTATAGTCACAATTTTATTTTATTGCAAATTATTTGTCTATAATTAATTGACAGTCACATGTTATATATATACTACTATACTCATTTAAGGCTTAGCGATACTGAATACTTTAAAAACAAAATCAAACGCAGACGAAGTCGCGGGCAACAGCTAGTATATATATATATATTTTATTAAAGTATTTTCCGCATAAAAAAGTCAAGATCCCGTTTAGTTTGCTTATGTTTAATTTCAAGTTTATACATTGTCTCTGAGATGAACTTATTAGTAGGTAAAAACACAGTTAGTAAGTGGGATTTCGCATGTATTTCTATTTTAAAATTTCATCAGTTCAAGAAATCTGAAAATTGTATACAAGTATTAAAACTACCGTGGAGGCGAAGCGCGGTGACGTGGGAGCAATTGTATTGTACCTCATAGAAGTCGTAGAGAACGTCGTCGCGGGAAGCGGGGTAATGGGAACAATTCATCAATAATATTCCCAAAAAACTTTGAATTTACAAGTTTTCATACCTAAATATGATATTTATTATCTATTGAAACTCTAACCGTTATTCTTTCCTCCTCTATTTTTCGGTGCTTATAAATTTTCCCAACAATACATAAAACACCATTGACCTTATCATCATCATACTGGAGTGTCTAATTTGCAGAATCCAATAAACTTCAGTCAGTATAATAAATGAAAAGCCTGTATAGGATTCCAAAGTGAAGTTGAAATGTATTCTATATTATAAAAGTTGAGTAAAAAATATGAATGCTGACGGCCGGCCGGCTGAAATAATACTGGACAGACGCAATATAATTTCACGTTGAAATGGAAATGAAAAATGTTCTTTGGACTATGCGATGGAACCAACGTGTAAATTTATGGAATGATAAACTCTTGAGTATGTTTCGCATAAAAACATAAGTAGGTTAATAAAGTTTATGACATTTTGAATGAAAACGTCCTCGAACAAGGCATACAGTATAGAGACAGCGAGGGAGAGAGAAAAATATTCTCTATCTAGAAGCTATGCCTATACATATACATTTATACTGGGGAAGTGCTTTATTAAACATAGAAGAAAGGGAAATGTGATGAGGATATAAATGTGGAATGAAAGATCCCAAAAGACCATTATTTATATCGGGTTTTTGCGCTCAAGTAAGTAAACATTACAGACGAAATTGATGTTATGTAACTAAAAGACGAACGGTCCCCGAGCGGCCACGCGTCACTGCCGGCCTCATGAAACGAGTTAAATATAAGCCGATACCATTTTCGTATTATGAAATGCATTAAAATAAAGAAATAACCGAATACGGTATTTGGAAATAAAACTGTAACAGTTCAACTGAAACAATCCTACTATTCTACTACATAATAATTTATTATATATTATTATTATTTAATATTATGAATGTGAAAGTGTAGATGTTTATTACTCGATCACGAAAAATACGGCTGAACGGATTTGGATGAAATTTAGCATGCATGTAGCTTTTGACATGGAAAAGAACATAGGCTACTTTTTATCCCGATTACTTAAGAAGTTGCCGAGGGAAAATTGAAAGTTATTTACGAGCTAAACCGCGGGCAGAGCTTTGAAATTTGGTATGCATGTCACCTATGCTACGGAAAAGGACATGTACTTTTATACCGATCTCTCAAATAGTTTCCGTGGTAGGATTAAAAATTGTCAACGAGCGAAGTATTAGATCTATTCCTGAAGTCCACTAAGACGAAGTCGCGGGCAGAAGGTAGTATAGCTAGTATTACCTTAAATATAACAGACGGCTGGATATTATTACCCAGTATTTAAATTTCCGGAGCGAATATTTGTATCGATCGGACAACCAGTTTTTGTTTCCTTGCCCTTGGGGTGCTTTACCATGTTGCCTTTTGTCTAAAACAGTCTTGTAACATTTCGAATTGTTTACAGACAATAAATCTATAAATGACGAACCAACCTTAGCACCAGTCTTGTTGGTATTCGAACATCACTTGTGCAAAGTTGCTATTTTATTGCATTCGCAATGTCTATTTATTACTTATCTATGCACCACCGAGTGATAAGGGCCATAAAGAAGAAGAATATACGAAGAAATTTAAATCAACGAAGAAATTCGATATTCATTGATAATAATGGCATCGCGACATTGTACCTACAATGTTAATAGGATAAATATACCTACGGCATAGGAAGCAATTGATCACTCGCACGAGTGTAACTTCTAAATGGGACATCCTCATTGCAGTGGTATACCTATACATACCACTGTATAAAACATATCTCATATAGGTACACATTTCTATACAATTAAATCTGATCTTATTTATTTAATAAAGACTAACAACATATCTCAAAAGCCCTCTTATATTTAGGACGAGTCGCAAGCACGTGTCTAAAAACTTTTTTCTGTATCGAGAATGCAAATGACATTCAGCAGCAATAGTTTTACAGTGCATACATTTTCAATTAAGCCCGGAATTAACAATCAATCCAATTTAAAATTCCAGATGGAAGTTTTTTTGCAGTAGGTATTATATCCTTTTTGTATTTTTCCCTAAAGATAAAGATAGCACTTCAATCATAAATCTGAAGATTTTGGATTACATTGAACTTCGCGTGTTAGCCGGCTGAAGTTGATCTATGATACGTATGTGGTGTGTGAATTGCACTAAATAAACTGTTATCTATGTACCTATAACAGTAATAAAGTAGATCTAGACAAACAGGGTAATCAAACTGGCAGCGTAATTTTAAGACCGCGAATAGAAACGGTTTCCGAAAAATTCGTAAAATCAATAATAGCGAAAAAATAATAACTTACTTTTTAATACAGGGGCACTGTTTGAGCAGTAGTGCTACATACTGTCCTAAGCTAGTGTCAGCACCTAAGACTGTAACTTGGACAGCAGGCCGAGGCGGCGATAACGTGGTCGGCTTGGGCACAGGATCAACCAACGCCTTCGGTTCAGGCACCACAACTTCCTTGCATTCCTTCTCCTTAAATTGAACTCGGCGAAATGGCGCTGTTGAGATGGACAGGAATGATAGAACGCACACTTTTAGAAAAGGAATTTGTTACTTACGAGGTAACGTAGGTAAAACGTTCCCTGTCTACTTTCCTAGACAGATCATAAATTCTGATTAAAACAGCAACATTTTGGTTTAAACTTATACAGCCGATATCAAATGGTTGGAAATATTTTAGATCACTGTTACAGATTGTTTTGATTGTTCAAAAACATAATACAATAGCATTCTGACCTCATAAATGACTACTGGATAGGCTGCTGTCAATTTGTTTTTGTCGCCAATTGATTGTCGTAATTTTGGCACTGGGTAACGGGTTTCTAAGGAACTAATATAAGTATGACTACACATACTTTTAAATATTAGTTCCAGAGATGTTCGTGCGTCACATTAACATGTGCATACATACTGGTTGGTTTAAGCTGTTATTTGTTTAAAGACAGCCAGTCTCGTGTTTTAATATTAGAGGTCAGTGGCTACACCTTGTGGGAGCAAATGCAAATAGCAGCGTGCTTACTTATTTTTTTTTTTGAAGTTTGGCAATGATAAGAGCCATTATAATTTGAATTGAGTTTTTAAGAAATTGAGACTTTTTGTTACAGATAAGCGATATTAAAATATAATTACTCCCAAAATTGGTGCCTCCTTCGACGATTTTCAATTTAATCTTGTGTAAGATGCCTTGCTTCTTCAATTTCTTAAATTTTCCTTCACATGGTTCACCACATACAGAGTCTACCGACGGTGGCATATCAGCACAAGCCTTTCTACATTCGTTACTCTGCTTTTTCGCGTAACCTCTATAATTTATGGTACTATTTACCAAAATTCGCGATGAACTGAAGATATTATCTCTTGGTTGTTTCGAATATTTTTTACTGTTCACGGCATTATTTCCCAAAATCTGAGAGGAACAGAGGATGTTATCCCATATTTCTTTCGCTAAAGTTAATACTTTAGATGAATGCATTTTAACTAATAAAGTCCTCTTTAATTTTGATCTCAGAAGTGGTCGTCGCTTAATAGTTTTACGCACTCGATGAATTTAGGTTATTATTTTTGAATTAATTTACTTAATGAATTTTCTCATGTGCCCTTTTTGTCAGTTTAGAGTCAAGGAGCCAAGTGTCAATTATTTGACTTTCTCCTTTCAATGGTTACGGTTTTTTAATTACCGCGGACCAAGTAATTTAAAAGAAGTTTTTAAGACAAATCGTACATTTTTCAATTCTCTATTTTTTCCCTTATTTGTTTTGAAATATGTAGAATAATGTTCTACAATATACATAATATAATTACTTCTTGCCTTTATCCCACATGTGGGAGCAAGAAACAACGTGTATTCTCCAATCCTGAGTCCTGAAGACAGACTGGATATTTTGGTTTAGGCAAATTTTATACGAGCGACTGCCTGTCTTATTTGTGATTTTTGTTAACTAAATAACCGTCACCTTTCATTGTTTCAGTTTAAGGTTGCAATCACTATTTAAACACAAATTTATTCAATTGAGCAAACAGTAACAAAGGAAATGAGGTAAGAAATTGTCTAATTGGCAGTTTTCTACAAGCTCGATGAAGGGAAATCTTTGTGTAAGAGCACCCACAACCCCGCATGCTCCTCTCTTAACATAATAGCACTTGAAAAAGTTATTTTTGTTGTCTGTGTGTACGGAGTCTCGGCTCATCTTAAAAACAAAGTTGTTTGCAGTATGTAGTAGTTAGGGGCGAGCACATTATTAGTCTCAAGGATTTGCAAGATTTCCTTTGAAGGCTCTTTGAAACTGTTGTTTAAAGCTTGACATTACAGATGTACCAAAAGTTTTTTGGAATTTGCATTACCAGAATTTTTAGCCATAACCGCATCGGACTCAAAATAAACACATCAAAAGTGTGATCAAGTACATTTTAATATGAACCACATCTAATCTTTCTGACTTTACTTCCTATATTAACAACTTATCTCTATATTTTGTAAATGTTAATGTCGTCAAATAAATAGCAAAAAGATCAAAAAATTTTAATTTTTGAGATTAATGTTATGCTACAAATCAAACTCTACGTACCTAATGGGTCGTGGTTGTTTTGCCTCAAATCACCAAACTTCGTTAAAAATGGCTGCTATGAAAAATTACTTTAGTGACGTCATAACGACGAGCAGACCAATTACAGTTGAGTGGAGCGACCCGTTTTAATCTGAAAAATATCTTTAATCGCCAGGCTAAGTTTCTGAACGACTTTTCAGTAAAAAAGTTCATAAAACTGAAAATATAGAGTTGAGCATGCCCATAAATCGGACTCACAATAATTAGGCGAGGGCCTGGTTATATTTTTGCTTTGCTACAAATTAAGTGCAAAAATATTCTTTGAATATTAATATTCAAAGAATATTTTCTCGCCTAAGCCGATTAGGTAACAAATAAATAAACAGGCACACTTCGCATTTATGATAGTAATAAGATCTCATATTAGGTAGGTAATAATTTGAAGAAATCTGAAAACCAAAAAACCCAAATAAGAATATCTAAAAACCGTATTTCCTCAAAATTTGTTTTCATCATTTAAGGAGAAAAATAGAACTGTACTTTAGATGTAACCCATAGCAAGTCTGCATATTAAGTAAAAAATCATTATGCAAAAAACTACTCCAATCTGTAGCTGAAAGAAGAATAAACTAAAAAAAATATATGCATTTATAATATTAGCCGAAAAATAATTTCGAATTGTATACAATAAAGACCTTTCTAACACAAAGGATCCTATTGTGTAGATTTCTTTACCGAACTTCGAAACACTTTTCCAAATTGTATTTTGCTCCTTTACGTTTATTTATTTGGTATTCGGTTAACATGACCAACGGAAAGCTAGTCCTAATTTCAGAGACTCTACGGTACAATCATGCAAGTATGCAGCAATACTTTTATGGTTGTTAAATAGGTATGTAATTAAAATGGGATTGTGCAAGTGCGATGAAATATTAAATATTATTCATTTAATATTTCATCACACTTGCTTGTAACGAGAACCTGATTACATCGATAATCCAAGATATTATATCGCGAGAATTATTTTAAAATTTCCTACTTGCACTTGTACTTGTGCTTTATTTATGATAACCCGATTAAGTTTAGTTTGCACCTCACTGCAAGTTATATTTATGAAGAAGGAACATTTTAAATTTAGTCGGGTAATACAGATTATTTTGTTGTTACCTACAAAGAGGTTTTATCCGGCTTAAAATAGTAGGCATTCCTATAAATTTACAAATATTTTTACCTTTTCTATTATGACAAATGAACGTTTCATTTTATAAAATTATTCACAATCAATCATCAGTTATATTTTAAATATGTATAAAATACTTATGCTAGCTGTTTAAAGGTTTACCTTGACGCGCAAAAAAAAAATCGACGCGCCATTTTCCGTGATTAATATTCTGTTAACATCATCGCTTTTTGGTCTATTGGTAATAATTGAAAGAGACCAGTTTTAATTGAAAAGTAGAGCAAAAGTAGATTTCACTCCGTCTGGTATAATAATCGAGGCCTTTATCGCAAGTGAATAACCTGTTTCGACGAAAATCTAGAGAGCGGCCTAGGAAACTTTCATACAGTAGAAAAACGCCCAAAAGTTGACAGTTATTTTCTGAGAACTTATTTAAAAGTTTATTCTGTATTTTCCTCGCAACTGTGATGAATATCGTCGTATTAAACGCGTTTTATACATTACTTGTTACACTGCCGGCTATCTTAGCACATTAGCTTTTAGCTCATACGCTTAATACAGCCTCGACTGTAAAATGCAATGTTACAAAACTAGATTCGTTATCTACTTTTAAGATATAAGTATCCATTCCATAAAGAAGACAGAATGAAAAGAGCAACGAACTAAGCACCTACTCAAGTAAAAATTTTTAAACTTTAACATTGTTTTTAAATGTCAAAGGTACGTCCTGACCTACTCGTATATTGGAAATGAACCTATTGCGCTACGAAAAACACCGAAAACTTTATAAAGTTCAGTTCAATTAAACGTGATTTTTAACTTTGTTACCCTACATCCTTTGATGTTCGAGTTGTGCGTAATAGTTACCATGGGTCATTACATAATAGTGTATGTAATGGACTAATGACCTATGACGTTTATGAAATAGGGCGTGAAGAGCACGTTACATCAGAGCTGATATCCTACGACTTTTTTTGACGCGCGGACTCTAAGGTGCAGTATTTTAGAGAGTTATTTTTTTCAGTAACAAATTTTGAACTCTATTGTACAAAGTATATATATACGTGTATCTATTTGATGACCTCCCTCCCCGATGGTGAGCGCTGTGGTTTTAGGTGGAAGGTCCCGGCTTCTTTCCCCGGCAGGAATCTTGGGAATTTATAATTTCTGAACTTTTTGAATCCGGTCTGATGAGAGACTTCGGCCGTGGCTAGTCACCAGGGTGGTCACCGACAAAGACGTGTCATTTAGAAACCGATATTAAACGCATATCCGTTTATATATGCGTTTAATATAACTGCCTACTACTTTCATCTTATCACTTTCATCACTTTCTCAGATGAGATTGCAGTCAAAGGCTATATTGTAATGATATAAATATATATGTATATATAAATAATATTAATCAATATCTAACAGTACCATCTATACCAAAAGAAAGCGTAGCTTGCGTAGGTACTTATATAATCGATGAATATTTTTATGAATATGTACATAAATACTTCTATATATGAACACCCAGAAACTGAAAAACATTCATGTTAATGCTGTTTTACACAATTAACAACCCACAATTTAATGTACCATGAAAGTCATGTACGACAAAGTAAATTTTGTACTTTGGTAGTATATGACTCGTTAACTTGTTAAGTCTGTATAGTTGTTACAACAGTAACAGTAACATCGAGGGGTTTTAGTCGGTCAGAGTCCAGCATAGCCCATGCACCCCCCGAGGTGTGGTGGTATCCATGAGGATTTTTCCCTACAAAAATGGTACCTACGCCTACATTTCATAAATGAACAAGGCACTAGCCTAATTGATATTATCTTACAGAATTTATCTGCTTACCTTGTTCAAAAATGCATAGCACTGTAGAGTAGATACTATATTTTCATAATTTGCAGTTGACCTATTGTTCGATCTGATTTCCAGTGTTATTGAAATTGTTGTCTTGTTTACGTTACGTAGGTAACTATAGTAGGAATAAGAACACTACTCCAATTACTTCCAATAAGGTTATACATGCGAACTTAAGTAGAGTTAAACTTTTTGTTTATAGTCATAATTGATGAACCAAGCGCTGTCCTACCTGATGGTAAGTCGATAATCGTCGCCTATAAACAGAGCAACACCTCGCAGGGCATGCATATAACATGACCTGCAACGTGTCGCCCTAAGGACATCAACCTCAGGCGTAGGTTTTAAGCCACATGTGCCAGTATTATAACAGAAGCAACCACGCTTTCTAGACCGTACACAGCAACAATGCTGCTTAGCGACAGAAATAAAAATGGTCGTTCTTTCCCGGACGGGTTCTGTCACAGAAAACTCCACCATACTATTCAAAATCAGATTTTCTAGTCCAGTTCTACGATGACTAATATTAGTAAGTATTTAGTCGATTTTATTACCAGAAACATTGGGATTCTTTCATCGAACAATGTAATTAAACGATCGAATATCGAGCACATTTCTAATGAAACCTGATGACTCATAAGGGCAAACACCAACTCGCGTGTTACGGCTCGCCTATTATTCTGTGCCTACGCAAAAAATGGACATTATTTGACGTGATTTGCTGAGTGGCTTTCATTGAAAGCACTACTGCAATGCTTAGGGTCAGGGGCTGGAACTGACCTTGGCATCGCTTTTTATATTAATCTAATATGAAAATATAGTGTCGCCGTTTGGCGCAGCCACCAGCATGTTACGTCGAAGGTCCACGTGTAACAAAGATCTAGGTACATGTTATAAATCCCTATCCCTAATAATATTATAAATGTCAATGTAAGTTTGTTTGTTACGCTTTCACGCAAAAACTACTTAACCGATTCTCATGAAACTTATTACACATATTCGTGGAAGTGTTAGAAGTAATATAGGATACTTTTTAACACGACATTAACCTCGGTTCCTTTGGGAGAGGGGATGAAAGTGTTTGATGATTTTACACCATGACTCCGACAAATTATAACCGATTTAAATAATTATTTTATTTCTATAGAGGTTATAATATGTGTTTAATTTTGTCTAAACTGTAGTTGGAGATAGAGGACCGAACTCCTCAGCGGACAGCAGCTAACCCCTCATTCAAGGCTTAGCGATACTGAATACTTTACATTTTTTTGTGCCACAAAATTTAATACCACATCAAAAAACAAACATCTAGTAACAGATAAATTAACGCCCATTCGTTTCCACTTCAAATTGAACGTGAAACGATCTTGGAATCTGCAGCGGAGTAGGATGTAGATGTGCGAAGTCGAGAGAAGCGAAGGTATAAAGGAAGATAAAGAGATAAAATGCCTCTTTACTTCGCTTCGTTTAGTTTTTCCATTTCGAACCCTTTCTTTTATAGCAACGATTAGGGATATGAGTTTAGTATCAAAGTCACACCTAAAAGGTTAGCCAGCTACTATCTTAGATTACATTATCACTTAACACTATTTGATTTAAAAAAACTTCAATCTTTTTACAAATTGGCCAATCACAAGGCCCTCTCTCTGTTTCTCGCTCCGCCACGTATTGTGATTGGCCATTTATTTTAACGCTCCCGCGGACAAGTCTTTGAGGCTTTGATTTTGTATTTTGTGTATACACTTTCTTTGATTTAAATTTGTTAAAATTTGTCTAAATCGCTTTAACATATTGTTTGTTTCTTGAAATATTATTGTTAGCATCATTGTTCATGGCAGGTAGGTAGCGATCTTCTTGTCAGCGGTTGTAATTTTCAATAAAATCAACTGAGCCATAGCAACGCGTCGAGACTCGAGAGTCGAGTACAGCTAAAAGCACATAACATTTTTCGTAGGTAGGTACTACAAAATGTAGGTTACGTGAAGCAGTCTGTCATGCATAAACTATTAAATACGAACCCTGATGCTTTAGAGTTAAAGAGCTTTTATCGTATCGATTCCCGTCCGGTGCTCACTCCAGATAAAATTCTTCAGCATATTTTAAAACACTTCATGGACAGAATATAAATGAAGTTGTATGGACACCTTGCATAAACTTTATGAGAAAAATGCAAATTCATGACCTCCTTAAAATATTAATTTGTGTCCCGAAACTTTAAACATTTTAATCTTTTGAGACAGCCGTTGTTTTCTTGCCAAATTGTTTTTAACTTGTCACTGTTTCTGGAAAATTAACTGTGAGATATATTTTTAATATAAATTAAAAATATATCTATCTATTTCAGAATTATTTATAAGAAAGTTTAAGAGATTCAGTGAACGTAGTCTATTCTCTGAGGTATTAAGGTAGAGGTATGGTATTGGAAGCTGAAAAAATTATTAAAACATATGGCAGTCAATAACGTTAAATCATGTCTCAAAATCCATGATTAAGACTTACCTAAGTACTACTTGGTGATGCAACAAAATGTTTTCCAGAAAATATTCCTGAATGTGTTAATTATGGTCAGACTCCCATATCTGGTTTAAGAGTAATAAGCGAGATCCATAACTTATATTATTTCAGCGACTCGTTCTCGTTCGTCTCAATTAAAACAAAAGTTACGATCTTCCACCTCTCCCTTTGTCTGCGGCCCAGTTTCAAAAGACTGAAGCTAATGCCATAAACAAATATCAATCGGCAACATTCTTATTCTTCTTTTTATGCTTATAAAATAACTTAATTAGGATTTAATATATATAATAACAATCTGAGAAATACTAAGAAATTGATGCCGAAAAGCGCGTGGTTGAGGAGTTAGCGTATAAACAGACAGACGCAGAAAGTTTTTTTTATACTCTATAAAGAGATTGACAATTCCATAAATAATTTTTTGTATTTAAAATGCATATAAAAATTTCGGAACGTACAAAATTTTAACTAGCGACTAGCGAGAGAGACACAGGTGAGAGTTTATTTGCGGCGCTCTGGCAAGGAGCTTCTCCTGGTTTACTTTAAAATAAAGTCTTATTTTATAAAGATATTTCCTTCAAGTGTAGTTTAAAAATACTTTAATCAAAATTATAAAATCCATGAAGAACCTCACACAAATGTCCTACAGTTGAAGATACAAACACAGACACTTCACATACATATTGTGAGTAAAAAGTAGGCGTTGTACTTACAATTTTAGTGTTGAGGTGCATAAGCTCACGCTCGGTGACCCGGCGGCGCGCGGTCTCCATTTGCTGTTGACGATACTGATTGTACTTGTACAGCAGGTACATTCCGGGCAAAGCCAACACCACAAACGGGCGCATTAAGCTGGACGATGACGAAGCACGCTGCGGCATTTTATTGGCATTTCTTTTATTTTAAAACTCAACACTTATTCCCTCGACACTGCCCAACTCTGATCCAATGAGGTTAAACTCGAGTTTCGTGTTCGGGATCATTTTGCACAGTTTATATTATATTAAACTTAATAATGGAAGATACTGCGTAAACTAGAACTAGTTTTAGTTTTTTATTTAAGAACTTTACAATGTTTACTAAACTATGTTTATAATTACGGGGTTTTCCAAATTGCAGATTATTGCTTTAGTAATAGACCTTATTTACAGAAGTTCGGCTAAGACGTTACGAATCAACCTGAAACAAAGGAAAAGGTTGTAATTAAAATCAACATCAGAGAGACCCACATTATACTCGCGTGTCTTCACTCGTACAACAGTGCGCCAGGTAATCGGTCCAATTTCTACTATTCATTGATAAAAAATATTCAAAAAAATTTATTTATTAGTTTGGTGTTAAGAAACGCCCTTTATCGAGTGTAAGCACCGCGATGCAGCGGTGGTATCTATTCCGAAAATATCGTTCGTTTCGTGTAGTAGAAAATAATTTTCCGTTAATAATATTGTCCTGCAAACTCGTACTGATCTATTATTTTTTTTAGCTACACTGGTCGGCAGAGCAAATCAATATATAGAAAGAGAAATTTGAATCCTCGTAGCATATTTTAAGTTACGTATGAAAAATACTTATATGTAGGTATGGACACACTGGGTGTCGCGTACATACCTACATATAAGTATTAAATAACGTATAAAATTATTTATAAAGTATGACTTAATGAATTTGTTTAAATAATTTATTTGTTTTACAATGATTTTATTTTCTTTTTTTGATTGTTTCGCTTTTGTTTTGATTATTAATAATCATTTATATTACTGAGATTTTTTATACTTTTTTAATACTATAATTGTACGTCCGGCTGTGGGCATACTGTTTTGAATACTTTTCTAGACCTTGTCAATTGCCTTTCTATGTGTAAACAGTGAACAATAAATTATGTTCTATTTTATTCTATTCTATTTGAGTAATGACTTTTCATCTTAAACTAAAATCAACAAAAACCGGAATTTAATGTGTAAATATGAATATGGTAGTAGAGTCACAACAAACAGACATACTTGACGTTTCAAAAGTGCTTATAAAGTAGTACTACTTGTAATAAACGAATTTTGAATTAGATTTGTTATGTCAATAAAAAAAAATACTTATCAAAAAGGTTTCGAGCGAAAAGTATCTTATCTTGAAGAACCTTATAAAGATTAAGTGCAATCTACTATCAATTTAGCCAATATTAGCAACGACGTCGACGAAGCAATCGGTTTAGGCGGTAAATTAGTTTTTAACAAAGTTGCCGTTGCACGGGTAATTTCAGAACCCAAAATAGAGGTAAATGGGCACAGGGATGAGTTGATTGATCGTTTCCTCCAGAGCGACGTTGAATGTTGACAGCTTCGTATGAGAAGTGTTGTTATGAGTAACAGTCAAGTTTTGTATGTAAAACTAATATGCAATAGGGATTGTAAGTGATATGAGAACAGGGATTGAAGCTGTGAACGCGCAGTGGGTAGAAGCTCAACGTCACTTTCGAGTGGCCGAGTTCGAATCCCAGCACGCATCTATAACTTTTCTATGTTACGTGCGTTTTAAGGAATTCAAAATATTACTTGCTTAGACGGTGAAGGAAAACATCGTGAACAAACGTCCTCACAATGTTTTCCTTGTTACGTAAGAACTGCAGATGCCTGAGAGTTCTTCATAATGTTCTCAAAGGTATGTGGAGTCCACCAATCCACACTGGGACAGCGTGGTGGACTCAGGCTTTAACCCCTTCTCATTGTGGGAGGAGACCCGTGCCGGTTTGTGGGCCGGTAAAGGGTCGATATGATGAATAGGAATTGTATTAGTTTATCTGTATATATTTACCACCAATGTAGGGTATTCAGAAAATAATTTGGAAAAAAAGTGTTTTAGGTTTGTATACTGTATACTGTATACTGTACTCGCGTAAGTGAAAGAAATAGAACCTTTATTTTTATTATCTATCATAAAATTGATATAAAAATGAAAAATAAAAAATGATTTATTGTGGCAACATGATTACATTTAGTAACAATAAGAGTGGATGGTCTCTGCTGCCTAATTTATGTAACTCTGTGCTATAGGCATCAGCGAACTACCCTCCTTAATATTGATTAAGTGCTAAAATAACAAAATCAATGCATTCTTGATTAACTCAATAATATATAAGGTGATCTTAGTCAAATACTTTATCAATTTAGCTAATTGATGCAATAATAAATATTTAATCTTGCCATTCCATTACTATTAAGTTAAGGCTTATTTTATTTATAATATACTTAACTAAAAACTTCGCATATTAAAATCACAACCTAAGTAGGTACTTAACTTTTAAATACATAGTTTGTAAAGTATCTTTTGAAAAAAGACTGAATTATGTATGGTAGCAAAAACCACAGACTAAACTACTCGTACTTTTAAAAATATTCGTGACAATTCGTAAGTAAGAATGCTGTATGTACCTTTAATTGATGGTTGTGATGGCACTAAAGCCTTTATTTTTTACTCTGTGAAATTGTTATTAAATGTAATAAAAAAGCTTTGGTACTCGAAATTTCCATATCTAACCACTGAATTAAGAACCTACAGAAACCGTTTACACATGTTGTCTAATATTGCAGCATCAAAACCACTCCACTTTAGTAGTGTTTCTCGTACAGGCGATAAGTCACTTCATTTGATATAGCAGTTGAAAGTAAATATTTTACCTAATGATCAAAATCATAAAATAGAGAAAATGGTAAAGTTTGTGAGCTAGCATCATTCTGCGAGTTTTTTTAAATCCGCGGTGAAATGCGTTGTCGCACTGCGAAAACTTTCTCCGCTTCCGAAAGAGTGTGTGGGACTCCTGGTATGCCAGAGTATCCACTAAAACCCCGCGGATACTGCCATCATGTAGTATAACATCGTTTTTACACGTTTTTTTTATATCTATTAATCTTTATATATATATTTCTTGTGTGCGTGTGTATGTCACTGAACTCCTCCTAGACGGCCGGACCGATTTGAATGAATTTTTGATAAACGTTTGGGTGGCACCCTGGATGGTTTAGATTCACAAATTAGCCCGACAGATGGCGCTGGGCTCCGCTAGTTTTATATATATTTATTATATCATGCTAATTGTTTGTACAACATATTGCTTGCTTTTGCTTATGTTTCTTTTGTTTTTGTGTATTATATAATTGACTACTTGAACTTAGTATAAAATTTCATCATTCTGCGGGTTTGAAGTGAAATGTGTGTTTTCGCTGTTTTTGGACACAATGCACTGCATGAAATAATAGCTGAATGTTCTTAATTATGTGCATCTAAGTATCTTTGAGTATAGGGCAAGAATGAAAACTTCGTTCAGTTAACTTTCAGTTATTGATATTCAATTTCTAATACAATTCTGGGTAAACAGTGCTGTAAGTTGTCGTGACACAACCCGATCAGTATCGCATCAATATGTTACTTGGTGAACTGGCACGAGCTTATACCGTAGTAGTAATTCTGTACTTATACTAGAAGTTGGGATACAATGTCTACTGTCCCTGATTAAGGTCGGTATATATTTTATTTTATAAGAGTTTCTTACCATAGCGTAGAGCAATACAATACAAATTTTGAAAAGCTTAATTTGAAAACCTTTATTAGTGCCCCATTATTAGCCGTATTTTTTTTCAAGGTTAACTTCTGTTATGGAAATTAGATCAGTTAAAAAAAAGATCTGACTAAGAGGTATATAACTGTAACCAATGATGAAAACCACAAAGAGTACAGATTGTGTTAACCTTTAAAACAAATAACAAAGGTCAGAGAACTGAACTGTATTGCAGGTGGGAGATATAAATTTTAAAGTTCACTGTCGGTATCGCAGTGATCTGAAGGAAAGTAAAAATTTAATGTTTAAAAAGTTTGTAAACACCCACATCTTGATCGATATCTAGACGAAGTCAATAACCTTTATAAGTTGGTAATACCTGCAGACCTACTTACTGAAAAGCAATCAGCTATTTGCCCTAGATATAAAGCTTATACATAAAATAAGCTTTATGAATATTTAGCACTTTTATTAGCAAGACATAGCGCTTTGTTTCTATGTGGGAGGCCTGGGTTAGATTCTACGCTGCTTTAACGCTTTAATAAAAGGTGGGCGGTATAATAAAAGGGACTCATAGCCTAATCAGCTCTTCAAGGCAAGGGCTGAGAATTTAATGACTGAAATATCGAAAACTTCATAATAATTGTTGGGACTACCTGGGAATTGCACCCAGGACTTACGTGAGCGTCTCCAACATCGATCTCAAAGATAGTTAGTTGGCATTGAAAAAGGAAAGTCCTAATTCAGACTTATGTTCTTACACCCATTCAGTTATCGAGTTGGTCCAACTTTAACTATCTAACGCGTTCAATTTATGTGCGCTGTTGATCGCAACTAGACCACGTCTGACTCTGGCAACCAAACTGCTTTTGATGTAGGATGAAATATGAAATTGCGCCCGAAATTACAGTAATGTCTGTTTAACGGAATTTCCTAACGAGTTGCTTGTTTGATCCACAATAATTATGTACCTCATTTCAAAGAAGTAACTACCTATACAAAGTTATACTTGACGTAATTGTTAGGGTGTATTCAAATTTGTCGCTATTTGCCGCACGACAAAAACTTGAATAATTTACTACTTTGTAAATGTATGCAGGTATTACTAATTAAGCGTGGCGTGACAGTTATGAATGCGATTGTTTTTTTTTTCTAATTCAACGTCATTTGAATATACCTTAAGCCTTGTATGTTTTTTACAGAGGTAAGGAAAGATTAGGGTAAACAAAACGTTGTTTTCGTAAAGGTTATTTTTTAACCGACTTAAAAAAGGAGGAGGTTCTCAATTCGACTGTATGTTTTTTGGATATTTGTTTCTTGCTTACTCCGGCAATTATAAACCGATTTTAATGTTTTTTTTTGTTTGGTATATTTAACCTCAGAAGTGGTCTCATTTTAATTTGGTGTAGTATTCTTTGAGGGATCCTGGAGATGCCGAGGGAACTCTTCAAATATTATGGGCACTCCTATAGCAATTCAGTATTTCTAAAGGAACTTGTGCATCTTTCGAAAAGCACCTTATGGTCAGGTAGATAGAGAGATAGATAGATAAAGTCTTTATTGCAAACACAAAAGTGAAAACAAGAAATAACAAAACAATAAAAATATATATATAAGATGCGCAAAGGCGGTCTTATCGCTTTAAGCGATCTCCTCCAGTCAACTCTTTACGGTAGAGAGTTAGGTTAGGGAAAACGGGATAGTGTAACCGGTGATACAGGTAGGTCAGGTAGAACTTCATGGCGCTACAGCCGGAACTAAACAATAAAAAGTATTACACGGGTTGGACTTCATGTTCATGTCTGCTAAGCTATTTATGCTCATCACAATAAAAAAATGAAGGTGAGGTGCTGGGAGAACTCTCAACCATTAACTTCCCGGCTCAGGAAAGGCATAATAATTTATAACGGGTTATGAGAAGTTGACATTTGGCTATTATAACTTTGATAATTGCATAATTACCTACTAAAAATCGTGAAAAAAAGTTATTTGCCAAAAAAAACGGCTTTACGGCGGCTAACTAACATATTATAATACAACTTTGTTTAAATCAAATCCCAATTTTGTGTAGCCTAGTAACAAAAAGTTTATTTTCACTTCAAATTTTGATTTTGTTACAGTCCGTTTTTTATAGCTATCGGGGCCTAGTCTTTGATATTTGGATTAAGTACTTTATCAAACACGATCACATCTTGGATATAGAAACATCTTCAAATAAAGGAATGAAAGCAAAATAACAGAATACAAGCTCGAAAGCAATACAATGTATTAACGCGTGCCACAAAAGAGAGCGAGGCACATCTTGAGTTCATTATTTTCCGTAAGATACTCGGGACCGAGGAAATAGATCATTTCACTCTTCCCCAGTTGCAGCTTAAAAGAAAATCTTTTCTAAGAAGTTTTATAACAATACATATCTGTAGAGAGAGACTAAATTCATATCGTTTTTTTCCATCAGCCAAGCAATTAAGATTGGCATATTTATGTTAGCCTAGTGAGTAAGGCTTCGACTTCCTGCTTTGAGACCGAGGTCTGCTTGATGGGAGGCCTTTAGTCCGTGGCTACTTACCGACAAAGATACCACCAAGCTATATATCGTTTCGGTACGATGTTGCGTAGAAACTTATTAGGGGGTATGTCTGCCATTCCCCTAACAGGCTAGCCCACTACCATCTAAGCTGATCACATCTCTAACTTTTCGTAGTTATTTGCGGGATAAGCAATTGCTATTGGATAGAAGCAGGCGTTACTTTCCGGAATTCCATGATATATTAAGAAAATTAAGCTTTATTCGCTATACTCCGCGAAACGCAGGAGAAACCTCACACATTATTAATATTATTTATTATTGAGGGTACATTGCCGAAGATCTGTCTGGTGTGGAATATAGGAATTGGGGAAATTATAAACTACACCATACAGGTTCTCCTGCTTATCGCAGAGTATGAATAGGGATGAAGGAAAACATCGTGAGGAAACCTGCATGCCAGAGAGTTTCCATATGGTTTTCAAGAGCGTGTGAAGTCTACCAATCCAAACTTGGCCAGCAAGGTGGAAGACGCCCTAAACCCTTCTAAATCTAAGAGACCCCTTAGCCTGTTGCGAGCCGATAATGTTTGGATTATTACGATGACGATGATGATATCTAGAGTCTCTTACAATATTTGCTTTTTTGTCCCTTCATGTTAATAATCCTCTCAAAATAGCCTATAATTATTTTCGTTTTAATTCACTAAAAAGGTCGATTGAAGTCTCACAAATTTCTGACTCCAAGGCTGTGATTTCCACTCCCACAGCTCGAAAGTGGTAGTGGGGTGAACATGAATGTTTTTCCGGTTGTTTGTCTGGATATAATAAGCATTTATGTATATTATGCATAAATATTCATCAGTTATCAAAGTAGGCGCCCATAACACAAGCTACGCTTATTTTGGGGCTAAATGGCGATGTGAGTATTGTTGTAATATTTTGTGTATTGTCTTTATAATTAGGTAAGTACTTGTCAGTTAATTTTCCCATTTTTGATAGGCAAACTATTTAGTTTTGAAAAGTTCACATTGTTTTTTTTCAGCTGACTGTATTTTTTTTCCACGGCTAACACACAAGTTATTATCAATGTAAGAATGTTAAATTACACAATTTCATATATTAAACAGTATACTGTCCTGTCTTGTTCTTTTCTCAGCATGATATGCGACGTAAAAACAATCCCACTATGTTTTTAGTTTTGCCAGGTTGTTTTTACTCCGCAACTCAGTCGCCCCGAGCGGTGGTTTCAATCGTGTTTATTGTCGACTGCGGCTGCCTTTTGTTTTGTTTTGAGTCTCCAGAATGATGTGGCTTGGTTTTATTTGTCTTTGAGGGTGCCCGCGGATACGAAGACAGTAAGGTGTTGCTATTTTAAGACGGCTTTTTCATATTTTTCCGCGGTGCAATGCATAACTTCAGGGTCTAAGATATCTAGGCAACAGTACTTCTGTGATTTCTCATGCTTTCTTCGTTTTTCATGAGTACGTAATGTAATTCTTGTTAATTTCAAAATAGAACAGTATCTTTCTTATCTCTACCAAAATAAAGTAATATTTTTCAATTTTTTTTTAAATTACATTTTTTCTATTTCCTCCTATCTTGTCTATTATAGAATTCAGTTAAATAAACGATGAACTCAATTCAGTTTCTGCTGAAGTTGTATAACCTCGCTAATTTAAGAGACAGCTTCGCAGAGCCTGAGCTTCTTAAAGTTATTTAAATTGAAAGCTTTCTTACCGGTAGAAAAATAAACAATATTTATGCAAGTTTTGAAATAAGATACTTGCGAATCCCCGTGACTATGTCCATTTCACATAAAACTTAACAACGCTACTCTGTAGAGTAATAAGAATACTTCAACCTACCGCGTCACATGACCCGCCTGCGCTGTTATTTATTGTGCTATGCGGCTAAGGATTGTTAGCCTGATGTCATATAAGTAATAACCTTTGGCTAAGTATTTTTTACAAAAGACTTGTAGTTTTATCGATTATCGCGTGTTCTAAAAAACAAACTTTACTAGTATCGATTACACGTATTTTACGCACGAGCACTATTTTGTGAAGATTTCCATCTCACTATTTCATCTGAGAACATCCCCACGAGAAATTCTAAAAAAATTGGATAGCTTTCAAAGTCCTACGTGACTGGATCAGTAATAAAGAAAATTCGATATCTTTTTTACAGTATTTCGGCAATATTTTTCCTTCAGCCTCTAGTACCTACAATAATCTCCTAATCTAAAATATTTAATCAGAAATATAGCGGGCATTTTCGATATTAGCTACGCGACTTTCGTTCAATCTAGATTTCGATAGAATCTTGGTCAAGGCTAAGCCTTTTTCCAACGACGTATTCAATACTTTTTTTTTGGGCCATGTTTTGTATTTAACAAATTAGTATTTATGTCAAACTAGCTGTTGCCAGCATTCTCTGTCCGCTTGTATAACTGTTTTTTTGCAAACCCCCTTGGAACCTTTTGTTTTCCAGTAAAATTTAGACATGTTACTCTCCAGCCTTCCAACTAACTTTATGCCAAAAATTAAAATTGATTGGTCACTTAGTTAAAGCGCTACAAGGACAAACAAAAAAAAAACACTCTTTCACATTTCTAATATTAGTAATGAGTAGCCTGTCACTAAAAAAAGGAAACTTATTTTATATTTATCTAGATTTTAGAACCGACGACGTAGCGTGAACAGAATGGCATCCTTCCATTTCATAAACTTTTGACGTTTTATCTATACATATAAAAAAAATTGCAAAGCTGACTGACTGACTGACTGATTTGAAATGAAATTTTGCACACAGATAGTTATTACAACGTAGGCATCCGCTAAGAGAGGATTTTTGAAAATTCCAAACCTAAGATGTAAAATGATGTTGGAAAAGAGCAACTGCTGAGTTTGTTGCCGGCTTCTTCTCAGTAGAATCTGCCTTCCGAACCGGTGGTAGTGTCACTACAAACAGACAGACTTGACGTTTCAAAAGTGCTTATATTAGGCTTACTTTAAATAAATTAATTTTGAATTTGAATTTAAATAGTGGTGAAAGTTTGTATAAAATCCTTCATTTATGAATTTAATTTTCAATTTACATCCATGAAACGTTGATTTTAGGTTTTCGATTTAAAAAAAAAGCTAATATACGTGTTAATCAAATTTAAAAAATCCCAACTCCAAAGGCGTCAAATAGGGGATGAAAATTAATATGAAAGTCTCCGATTTTGTAAGTAATTTACGTTCATATTTTTCTTTTAGCAGCAAGACATTTTTTTCAATCTTTGTAGTTAAATTTACCAAATCAAAAATTGAACTTAACGTTAGCGAAGCCGCGGGCAAAAGCTAGTAATGCTATAAATCTTCAGGCCTAAAAAGGCTATAGAGATTTCGGGATCCGGAAAGATAGGTATATATAAACTCTCCTTCGAATTTCAGAGGTTTGTTCGATGAGTGAAATATGAAAATGTCCTACCGAATTCCAACGAAGCGACGCGATGTGTTCGTAGAGTCTCCAGGGTCATTTAGGAAACATTTAGATAGTTGAGTAGAATACATGAAAGATTAAGGCTTGGAGAGAAAGCTTTCCGAACTCATAAGTGCGTACATACAAGTGCGCAATTTTCTTTCTATATATACTTCGTAACCAAAAATAGCTCTTTTATCATTCGTTAAAATGTCATTTGGTAGCTCTCATTCGATGACTTGAAGACCAGAGAGTTATATCTGCGTAATATGTAGGTATTTTTTTAATATGTTTCGATTAGAACATCTAAATAGCGTATTACTCGTGCCCTCAAAGTTTTATACGACAGTCGGCGTATATTATAGAAGTGTTTTTGGATTTTTAGATACTTTTTAGATTTTACCTCAACTGTATAGGAGCTAAAGCCAATTACATCGCTTCATGATGAACACGACCACTCTGACAAGATAATAGACGACAAAGATGATATTCGAACTAAGTAGGTACTGAGTATCTACTTAGGAACATATTATAGTTTATTCTATTATGTGTGATTTTAAGTTGTAACCGAATCTATCTATGACTGGCTTCTGTCTGGCTATCAGCCAAAAACGGCTTCATATTTTTTCCATTCTAACCCTCGTCTTTTCTTCATTTGCATTTGAATGCATCTTAGATAGAGTTTCCCATAATCCTTAACATATACGAAAAATATATCTTAAAGAGTTCTGCGCGGCATCTCACACTTTGGTTAGTCAGGTTAGAACAAATTCCTAAAGTTAGTTTTCTTTATTTTCCTGAAGGTATATTTTAAAAAATTCTTTTTTTTTTAAGAAAATTACTTATCGCCTGCCAGTGATTTTATTTGCTTTGTGGCTGCAGATTACCAGCGGCAGTCCCTGCTCTGACGAGTTCATCATCATCATATCATCAACTCATTACCGGCCCACTAAAGGGCACGGGTCTCCTCCCACAATGAGAAGGGGTTATGGCCGTAGTCCACCACGCTGGCTAGTGCGGTTTGGTGGACTCCACACACCTTTTAGAACATTATGTAGAACTCGCAGGCACGAATGAATGATCATTCATTCATTCATTCATTCATGCCTGAGAGTTCTCTATACTTTTATTGCACACCACAAAAAGTAAGTAGGATAAAAAAAGAAAAGTATAACAAAACAACACAATTTGGCATACGGGTTTCCTCACGATGTTTTCCTTCACCGTTGAAGCAAGTGATATTTTAATTACTTAAAACGCACCTAATTTAGAAACCCTGCCCCCTGAAAGTGAAGTCGAGCCTCTATCCGGTACCCATTGGGCTATCACTGCTTCTTCCATTTCATGGCGGGTTGGTTAACGATTATTACCACATCTAAGTGATAATAACCGGGACCTTATATTATTAATGCGATAGTTTTTAATCTGGGCACTGATGGCAATGTTTTTTTTTCTGAAAATATAGCTGTGCCTATAAAAGTTTGTCAGCAAAACTAGCCCCAAAGTTTAGTAAGTAAAGCGGACACTGGTGACGTCAGCACCGCATCCGGGCACACCGCAACGCGGCAAATGGCCACTCCATTACCAGCTGTCCGATATAAGGTAACAATTTTATGTAATATTGCGCCGAACATGCGGTGTTTTCACGACTTACTACACATATCAGACGTTAAGAAGCCAAGAACGTGCATTTCTTTCCAACGTAAAAAAAAAAATTCATGTTGAGAGTTACAAACAGTACATCTTATATTCAAAAACCATTTATTTCAAGCAGGCCCAGATTATAAGCACTTTTGAAACGTCAAGTCAGTCTGTTTGTAGTGACTCTACCACCTGTTCGGAAAGCAGATTCTACCGAGAAGAGCCGGCAAGAAAATCAGCAGATTGCTCTTTTTCAATATCATTTTACTGCTTACAATGAAAAAAAATACATATATTATATAAGTTTATATCTTTTGAGAGATGAGAGTGGAGCCTGCTTCCAAGCAGCCTTGTCGTGTCTTATTAACACAGAAACAGACTTTTTTCTCTAATACCAGACAAAAAGACAGCTAATAAAATGTAAAATAAAAGTGAAGCCGCTAATTTGTAAGTTGATAAAAGTGATAGAAGCAGAAAAATTATGGTTGAATTAAAAAATAATAAAAATTACTCTCAAAGACTTCATAATAAATCAAACGAGCAGAAGTATGTAGAAATATATATGTAAAATACGTCTATATATTAAAACCTGGTAGGTTTTTCTGTACCTATTTAGGTACTACATATTTTTTTTATAAATGTTAGCAAGTGTTTCAATTAAAAGTGTGTTACATTTTAATCATAATGTTTTCACATAAAGTAAGAGTTTCCCGCACACAGTCAATAATATTGGCGTGTGTGTGGGGTGCCATACAGTAAAGGAAAATTGTCGAAATAGAGATAAAGAAATTACAAAGCAGAAAATCTATATATAAAAGATATAGGAGAAGATCTTAGACATTGTTACGCTGGACCACGGTATTAATGCTATAAATCGTGATCCGGAGTCAATAACTATTATGTCAAAGTTTTTCCGCAACGATCCACGTGGTTTTGCATTTCGGTCTAGATTATTTCCAAGAACAACGTATAGACCTACTGGATTTCATGTGAAGACTAGAAACTTCGTTGATTATACTTACTATGAAGCATGTCTTTCCATTCCATTCAATTTCATCGTTCAGTGCCGCTACATCGCAGTTATGAAACATTAGTGTACATTTTGTCACAAATTTTGGATTTCATGTGAAGACTAGAAACTTCGTTGATTATACTTACTATGAAGCATGTCTTTCCATTCCATTCAATTTCATCGTTCAGTGCCGCTACATCGCAGTTATGAAACATTAGTGTACATTTTGTCACAAATTTTAACAAATGTTAGCAAATGTAGTATTGAAAACATTCTAACAACATCGAACAAGTTGTTAGTAGTTGTTAGTTAATATTTTATCTACTCCATATCTACGTGATCAAATCTGGAATGAAGAGGTCCGTAAAAAAACCAGAGTTATTAACATAGTTGAAAAGCTGGAATGGTTACGGGTGGGGTACATAGCTCGGAGAAACAATACACGTTGGGGCCCCAAGACACTGAAATGGCTAATTTACACCGGTCACGCTGCGTTGGTAGTCCCCGACGAGGTGGACAGATGGAATCAAACGAGTCGCAGGGAGCGGCAGCTAGACCCAAGCGGAACAAGTTTATGGACCATGTTAAGGAAGAATATGAAATTCTCTACAAAAGACCTACGCGATTTTCGACGATTCCTCTAGTCTGATTCCCGAAATCAGGCTACCAGTAAGGTAGCTCCAAGTTCAAGAAATAGGTGAATAGCATTCCGGGTCCTACGTTTTTTACAGTTATAAGTTTCATGGACCCAGCAGATGTACCAACTGATGGCAAGCTGAACACCATCGTAAATAAACACATGCAAGGGACGAGTCCAAAAACCTGTGGCCTTGGTGTTAAGCCTCATGTGTCTGTAAGTACATTGGCAACCATGTCAACGACCGTAATACTGCTTGGCGACAGAAATAGGTAATGAGGTAGTACTTATTCGTATGAGCTATGTCACCAAAAGCTGTACTACTTAACTACGATAACTTCTTTTCTCTAATCCGTAGGTGGTGGTAGTGTCTTTGTAAAGCGTATTGACCGATGTAATCCCTGCTTATATTATTGATGCGTTTGTATATCTCTTTTTTTTGTTTGTTACCCATGTTTAGCTCAAACACTATTAGTATTTCGATAAAATTTGTCATACTTAGCTTACATCCTCGAGCCCGACTAGGATACTTTTTATCCAGGAAAGCAGCCAGGAACATGAAATAAATGAAGCTGTTAGTTGTGTGAAACAGCTTGTAAATATAAGGTTCTTCTTCTATAAGCTTATGAACTATGTAAATGATTACATCCTAGAAGCCGATTAGGATAATTTTTATCCAGGAAAGCACCCAGGAACATGAAATAAATGAAGCTGTTAGTTGTGTGAAACAGCTTTTAAATATAAGATTCTTCTTCTATAAGCTTATGAATCATGTAAATGATTACATCCTAGAAGCCCACGAAGATAATTTTTATCCAGGAAAGCACTCACGAACATAAAATATATGAAACTGTTAGCTGTGTGAAACAGCTAGTAAAATCATGAATCATATAAATGAAGGATAACGTTCTTCTTCTAAGCCCACATATTATGACGGGCAACTAAAGAATCCTACACTGCGCGTGGCTCGACATGCACTTGACAGGTTTTTATTTTTATTGATTCATCTCGCCAAATTCTAATTTTATATTTCTTAGAAGTTTGGAAGTCCAAGGTTGTCCCGGGACTTTGTTCATGGGTGGTCTCATGTCCCGGCACTAAAATATCTCCCGTGTGGTAGGGAAATCTCTTGTAGCGGTTGAACACGGAAGGAACGGTCAGAGAAACTGTGTATGATAGAAACGAAACCTGCGGGATTGTTGTAAACCGATAAAACGCGGGTGGAGTAACTAGTCTTTCAATATAATGATTAAAGATTGCTTATATATCAACTTTAGATCAACAAAACATCGTGTGTACTGGTATCCTGGTAACTTTCTTCAAATTTCAACGGAATTTGGATATAAGTAGTACTTAGCTACATGCGAATGTTCCTAAATTATTACCCCTGCAAATGTATGCATACATTCATCTTAAAATTGAAAAATTGAACATTAATTTGTTTAAAGTAGACCCACTTTATCAGAACTTTTGAAAAGTCAAGTCTGACTGTTTTAGTGACTCTACAACCGGTTCGGAAAGCAGATTCCACCGAGAAGTAGAAGGCGAGCACTGCTGAAATGCTCGCCGTCTACTTCTCGGTTGCTCTTTTCCAACATCAACTGAAATTTACTATAATTTATCTATCTTGCAGGAGATGAGAGCTGATCAATTCCAAGTTTGGATTCTATTAAAACTTGGAATCAATCAGTCAATCAATTGATATTGGAATGGTATTAATCCAAGAATAAGTTCCATTGAAATATCAATATTAATAACGACTTAAAATTTACTTTTCAAATAATTTACCTTTCTTACTGGTGTGTTTATTTTACTGTTATTAACTGGCTAGTAAGTTGTTATTGATGATTTAACGTGTTTCTTTTTTTTTTTTTTATAATTATACAGCAGAAATCTCCTAATGGACACAGTGATACTCTATTTTATTTTTTTTAAACTTAACTAACGGGCTGGTGGTTAACATGTTCTACTGATGATCACGAGGTAGTGGGTTCCATTTCCGGTAAGGAACAAGTACTGTAACTGTTTAAAATTCGCGATATCAACCCGAAATTAGGAAATCGTACCTTGAGGAGCACGTTAAGCCGTTGTGGGTAAGAACGGCTGGGCCCACCAGTGGGCCGTTAATAGCCTGATGATGATGAAATTATTTTATTTTCTTTGAATAATGCAAAAAACTACATTTAAAAATTTATGTACGTACTCACGAAGGTGACAATTTGGTAAAATATTTTACCTAAATGCCCAACGGGCATATGTATTCAATTTTAGAAACTCGTGTACCCGTACATGTTTGAACTTAACCTTATAATACTACAGAAATGTTTACAAATGGCCGTTCTATAATCCTCTTTACGTAGTCATGCCAGTTATAAGTCAGGCGCCAGTTACATAAAGTAATCAATACTGTAAACAGAGACAAGTAAACAAAAAAATATCTATGAAGTCTTAGTCGTGATTGATTGAAAATTCAGTTTTAAAATATCGGGATACCAAATCACCTTCAATTATGATTATGGTTTTGAGATTATTCATCACCATCATCATCATTGCCGTCAACCCTTAACCCGGCGACTACATGCCTCGGATCTGCTCTCAGAATAATAAGGGGTTTGCCACGTGCGAAAGACTTTGAATCTTTGAGAACAATATGGAGAACTCTCAGGCATGAAGGTTTCCTCACGATATTTTCCTCCACTGTTAAAGTAAGAGGAGCATGTCGGGGATCGAACTTGACCACTCTGAAAGAGAGACCGTAGTTCTAACCATTCTTACCGCTTATTATAGTTTTGGTTTAAAAAGTTTATTAGAAATCATTTGCTCACTATATTTAGAAATATACCAAAAGTAAAATATTAATATTATAGGTATTATTTATATTATAGGTAGGAATATTAATATTTTTATAAAAATATTCACTATAATAATTGGAAATATGTAGTTGCAAAACCTGAACCATTCGGTTTTGGAACTGAAGTAACACGACTCAAAAATACAAAAATACAATCTTAGAAAAACAAAGTTTCAACCTAAACAAAGTTTAAAGTTTTCTAGTTTAAACTTCGAAGTCACGCAATATCATATGTAATATACGTGATATATTACATTTAAATAATCGATTTTAAAGTTAAGAAGTAGATAGCTATCTACTTAACTTTTAGATGACAAAATAATTACTTAGATATAAAAAATTAAGACTTGCCTTTATCAAATATATTATTTCTGTCCAGCATTAAAGACCTGCCAACGAGAGCCCTTTTATTGACGAAGGAACAAAGAAGTAGGTAGTCTAATTAAATGTTACCGCGAATTCCGTCATATGCCCTTTGTAAAGGGCAATTGTTTTGCCTTGACAGTTTGCCAAAGACCTTATGATAGAGGGTTACTTAAAAATATAATGTTGTAGACTTGTTGTAATCATTCTCATTTGAACCGAAATTATATAATCTTTTGAAGACATCAATGTTGAGTTGTAACATATTATATGTTATTCGAAAATTAACGTTTGTTGTAAAATTCAAATGAACCATAATATTGTATATGAACAATATAGTAAAACTACTCTTAGCTAAATCGAACATCGAACATTAATTGCGCATCTGTTAAAAATATAAGAAAAAGAAATACTTAATGCTTATTTTTATTAGTTCATTACTCTTCGAATTAAATATTAAAACAAAATTAAAATTGTTACTATTTAGTATAGATACAATATTATCAAATAACTTTTGGTTAAGTCGAAATAATATATATCTACGCCAATTTCTGACTTCATTAAGACCATACAGGTCTTAGATTTCGTTAGATAACGAAACAATAACAGCATTTGTGTCTTAGTATAATGTGGACCTGAGTGCATATTGTAATAATTCCAATAATTAATACCAAATTAGTAAGTTTTCAAACAAAGAGTAACGTTTTCTGTCATACTGCCTTGTATAGAAAATGGTCTTAAAAACAGAATGAAGTAATCGCTTAAATGAAAATAATAATTTGGCAATGATTTCGCTGTCTCAAAACTATCCTACAAATATCATATTTTGTTACTTCTCAGTCACCCTAAACAAAAACCATTGCACATGCAAGTTCAGCGTTGCCCTGAAAAAATACATCATGAAATAGCGTTTTTCTGAATGACCCTCTGCGGCCGGCACGCGAAGTTTAATTTACCACATGAAGGCCCATATGCATTTGACATTTCACAAGGATAACCTTCGACCTTAGCCACTAAAACTCACCTCACAAAAACAACCAGCACTGAAGTCAATCACACTCCAAAGGAAGACACTACAGGCAGCGCAATCACGTGTTCATTAAAATGCGTTATGCGGCTAAATTGACATATTGCGGTAACACACACATTGAATTAAATTGTTTGGGGGCATCTTTTTATTGATGATACCGCTCCCGGCTTCAGAGGAGACGTTGTGGGAGCCCGGGGCAGTCCGCCAGGCGAGCGCGCTAGCCGGCGCGCCGCCTTACTTTGACTGATATACGCGCCCTAACGTTTTTTGCGCAGGCGCGGTGAGAAGCAAGGATCGGCCGAAATTCACCCGACATCTCCCTTGGAAGAACATCCTAACCACCGCCTGTACTTCTCCCGAAAATACGTCCAACCTTAAGTCAAACAGGGACGCTTTTGGTGCATATTCGAAACGGATCTTTGGACATTTTCGAGTTGGGTTTGCGCGTGCCGCACTGCACACGTTGGTAATTAAATATGTGTTTGACAATACAGCGGAGGCTGTGCCGTGGAGCTGATGACGTCAATGTGCCAAAGAGAGGGATGAACGCGCTATTAGACACATTTTTGAAGCAAAAATGGGCACAGCCTTGCATCTACGGTTGCGCGAAATGAGGTTAGGTGAAGCCTTGACTGTCTTTATAAATTAGCATTTGCCCCAGACTTTGCAATTCGATGTGCATATCATTATTTCTTTCTCTTCTTTTGTATACAAAGTAAGGTAGTTAAGGTAGTAAGGCTTCTTATATTTAGCTACAGATTTTTAAACTTATTTTAATTTTGAAATAATTGATGCACTGCTATAAGAGCACTAATTAAAAGTCTTAAGTATTACTTAATTATAATTAATATTTGAAACAGCCAGTTACTTATAAAACTTTTCGAAGACATATTATTTGAATACCTATATGTTAATAAGTGGATATTTTCATTTATTTTCATTCAATACAAAGTTCGTTTTTGTCATCCACATTACGTATTCCTAAGAACTATTCCTACATTATATTTATGACAATCGGCACGCATAATTTAGAAACATTAAACTGCTGCAGAATGCGAGGTTTATAGCGGTTATACAATCCCTTTTATGTAGATACAGCAGTGACAATCAATTTATTATTAACTTCCGCTAGTAAAACTTTTAGTACAACAGGCATTGAATTATTAAATAGATAGTGAATGGTTATTTTCAGGTACGATTTGCATAGGCTGAGATATTTCCATCGGATCTATTTTGCGCGGGATGTTGACCCGCAGAGTTCAAGAGCTTTACCGTATGCAAACAATAGAGATTAAAATATCTCGGCTCTTTAGATCCATCGATACGAGAAAGTTGTTGATGGACCCATGCGTTAATCAGCCGTGCTATTAAAAAAGGTGACTTTTGGCATGTTAATAAAACTTCATTTTATACAACATTTAAATGGAAACTGAAATAATAATTCACAGGATTTAGAGCAACAACATTTACTGTCTCTGAGACTTATCTGTAAAACCGAAAACCTAATAGTTTTTAAGTAATCCACTGCGAAAGATTTTGCGGAAACAAATTAGATACAGCTATGCAAAATTAAAATCATGTCACTCCTGTCACCTTATTAATTACGCGTCGCGTCTTATCGGTCGGGTTTTTTGTGTCGGTCTTCTATCTTCAATAGGGTTCTCATAAGTAAACACTTAGAATGTTTTGAATTAGTTTATATGGAAAACTAATTCAAAACATTCTAAGTTGTGCTTCTTGTGATTCAGATTTTCTAATGTATTTAAATTTTGAAGAAAAATGATAGCGACGCGAGCCATTCCGCCATTGAGTGTCCGACGTGACTGAATCCGTACTATTCCTTATATTCCTTTAGTCGCCTCGTACAATACCGAGGAAAAGAGGATGGGTGGTGACGATTGTGTTCTCATCTGCCGTCACCAGACGAACCTGTTGGTTAGTTCGTAATAATTAATATTACCGGGCCCGGAAAACCGGGCTCATGACCAAGTAGGCATAAAGCAGGAAAACGCCTTAAAATAAAAAAAAACATGTAAATGAATTAAGAAAAATTAGGGTAGGCAGTGATTTTGTGCACGTATGTAGTGCCCATGGTAGGGTTTGGAGGCCGAAAACTGTGATGTGATTTCATCAGCATACCTCCTGAATACGAAACATGCTAAACTTTATATTGTTAAATGACGCTTATGTAACATTATAAATAATGCGACCGCTAAAGTAAGCCATTGATTTCTTCCAGTTGGTCATATAATATAACAAGCTATTTGTCCGCATTCAAATACTAATATTTCAATTATCATCTAACGCCATAGCATATCGAAAGCTGTTGAAAAAAGCTAATAATTATAGTTGATTTTAATCCTCCGTCTTCAAAAACAGGAGTTTCGTAATTTTCTTACCCCAACTTCACCCCTTAGAGATCGCACTCTTTCTTAGCAAGTAACAACACAATGAAAACCTAGCTGCTAGGTTGTATTGTTCGCAACTTTGCCAATTTCGAACAAAGACTACTGGCATCCTGGAGAAGGACATTTATTATCCCGGGAAAACTAACGGTCCCTGCGGGATTTTGTAACATTCGAAATAAATGGAGAGGAGTTTACAATATTGTAGCTACTAATTTATGGCTGTCTTGACATTATTTTGTGAAGCATAAATGAACGTCTGGTACTCGGAAGTACTAATGTGACGTCACATGTATATAAATTAACTCTAATGTACTAATACATAATTTTGCCCATTATAAATAACCTTCGATAGCTCAGTTGGTAGAGCGGTGGACTGTAGAGGGAATTCTTGACACTGTTATCCATAGGTCGCTGGTTCAAATCCGGCTCGAAGGAGTGAACCCAATTTTTTTATTTATTTAATTTATTCTTATACTCTTTATGTATAAAAAATATTAGATGTTATTTTTGATTCTTTTAATGAAATTAATGTTATACAATTCATGATTTAAAATTCACGTTTTCAATCAATTAATGCGTAAATTGTTAAGTAATTTTAATTTCGGTCTTATGTATAAAGCAAAATTTATTTTTAAAATAGAACTTTAAACAACAAAAATCCGCTGCGGACAGGATTCGAACCTGTGCGGGTAGAACCCAATGGATTTCAAGTCCATCTCCTTAACCACTCGGACACCGCAGCTTGTAGAGAAAGTGTTCAAATTACACTATAGTATTCGTAAATTATTGAAATATCCAGTAACCGGATATATTAACTATTTGCAACAGCAAATATGAAAAATTTCCTTTAAATGAATTAGTTAAAGTTAATAATGTTTGAAATGCAAACCTATGTTATCATCAACCAATATAATTAGTCTTATAAACGATAATAACATTTCTTACGTTAATAAAGCTTCTATTACTAGTCTGCAGTGAGACAGCCCTAATAAAGTCGCTAAGAGTATTTTCATCGAATATTTCTTTATTAAAACAAAAGAGATAACTCTGTATGTACAGTTCCTTCCCATAGGGCAAAATTAAAATATTATTATTTCAAATTCAATCTGAAAAGCGCCAGCTAGTGACAAACAGTTTAATTATTTTTTTACTTCTCAACGATAGATGGCGCTACACTCTTTTGTTTTATTTCTATTCATCCATAGATGTCACTGACAGTCTTCCAAAACACTACGCAGTAAATTGTTTAGTCAACCACAGTAATTATTATTATAGCCCACCATCAATCACGGTCTGGAAAAGCATAGCTGTTAAACAAATACTGGCCAATTTTTTTAACGGTAATAAACAACTTATCTAGGGATCTTTTCGTTGTGTAGAAACGAGTTTTATGTTTTCGGTGAAGCAATAGATCCCACCTTGTCCACCTACAACGCATTTTATTTAGATCACAATGGTATATCACACACACTTTTAATTTTTTATAACAAATCAATAAACCAAGAAAATTTTGCACTCAGTCGTTATAAATGTTGCAAAACTTTATGTATTTAGTACCTCTCTTAGCTCACTTAAGGCTTAAACGATACCAAGATGGAGAATAAATTCATCAGTTCTACACGGAATATTATTTAAAACCTATGCAGTACAAAAGAATAATTTAAATCGGTTTTCATTTGATGAAGGTATGGTGTAGAATCGTCAAACACTTTCATTCCCTCTCCCAAAGAAACTGAGCCGAATTCCAGGCTACAAAGTACCCTATGTCCTACCTCGTAGTATGAACTGAATACGTCCAAAGTTTCATTTGAATTCATTCAGTAGTTTCATGGCCATCGTGCAAATAGACCGACAGACAAATAGATATAAAATACAGTCTTGCCTTCATTATCGATTATGGATTGTCATCCAATTTTTTTTTTTATAATTTCTACAATGACAGAATTCGACTTACAGTTTTAAGACTTGTTGGCGCATAATATGGAGTTAAGAAGTTACTTGTATCAATATAGCTAAAGTAAATGCGAAAGTAAATTGCTATACTAGGTTACATGTACGCACTTATCTAGACGTTGTAGTATGCTAAGTTTTTGTCCAGCTTCGCAATGTTTTCTGTCTAGTAACTTTATGTCACGCTAACAAAAAGTTACTTTACCATTTTCTCTGAAAAGGGAAACTCATGAAGCAAGCCTAGTAACCTAGCTTCTCAGCTGGTATTTAAGTTATTAATTGGTGGCAAAAGTATTATCTTCCTTTATAGAGCTTTTACTATTTTGGCTGGACCTATCTGCCTGACATTTGCGTTGTAATTTTGAAAGTAGTGGTTACGCAAAAAAAAGTGTTTGAAACAATAGGTAAAATTGAAGGAAATTTACATATTGTCATTGTAAGACAAAATCTTATTAAGTGTCAGGTTTCCGAAATATAAACCTATCAAGTTGTACGAAGTAGTGGAGCCATCTTAACAGACAAACAAGCTAGCTTAAAAGTATTAATTCTAGGACTTACCTTCAGGCGGTATAGGAATAACATACCGAGATATAGCCAAACTAAGAAACAGGGAGGTAATCAAAAATAAAAATTAGTGTTTTTTTAACCACTCCACAAGACCATTCATGACTAATATAAGTTATAAAATAAGTTTTTTTTGCGAATAAGGTAGAAATTTTGATAGCGTGAAAATAACCAGTTTTTTTTTAATTAAAAACTGTTTAAGTATTCCATTTCTTTTATCTTTCACAAATAATCCTCAGCCTTTAATTTTAAAATCTTAACAATCAAAAGATTGTCACTATCAATGTAAGATCCTAACAATCGAAATATTGACACTAAAACACCCTCCATAAGAACCGAACAATAAAGAGATTGTACATAATAAATTAACGTTTCCCTAATCATGAAAAGTAAGACCATAAATTCGATCACAAAAGAATTCTTCTGTTCTATTAACAATTGGTGCAGTGGGCGTGAAGGTCCCCAGACTTCCTACTTAGAGATTGCTAGATAAATAGTTAATCTGGATAGTGAAAAACTTTAACGAAAATCTTTTTGTTATATTTTTCTTATAAAAATAAAAACTTGGCCTATTATATTACCTACTAAGCAAACTAAAAGATTTGCGTACCCACCTTTTTTTAAGTGAAAATCTTGTCTACTATTTTTTGACTGTCTCACACCTCATGGTAATTGGTAAGAAAAGGTATAAAACGAAGTGTTTTGGCTAGAAGATGCCTATTCACTCTTCATTTAAAGGCACCCGCAGGGAAAGATGGGAGCCGGAAGGGCATTCCAGACCTTTGGGGTGAATATTAGACACGAGGAAGCAAAGCTCTTCGTACAGGGGATATCATCTTCCCAACAGTGCAGATCATTACGATGGCTCTTATTTCGATGGTAGAAAGATGGAGATAGTAGTCAGTATCTAATTTGATTGCAATCTCCATCACGCTCTTCTCTCACCAAAGTACAATCACTTGGAGCGGTGATAGTGGTTAAAGCTTCGGATTCCCTTATGGTGGGACCAAGTTCGAACCGCGCAAGCACCACTGTCTTTTCGGAGTAATGTGCGTTTTTAATTTCAGCAAATAAATATTACATGCTTTAACGGTGAAGAAAAACATCGCAAAGAAACCTGCATACCTGAGAGATTACCTCTCAGGTATGCAGGTTTCTTTGCGTAACTCATAATTTAACATAATTTTCTCAAGGGGCTGTGTACTCAACCGATCCACATTTAGCCAGTGTGGTGGACGGCCTAATTCTTTCTCATTCTGAGAAGAGAGCCGTGCCTTTTATGACGATGATGATGATCACACTCACCGATTTATATTTTGTAGAATACAGTAAAACAGGTAAGTTTGCGACGGTGTTCCAAACTTTGAAGTTTACAGATGATTGCCTCTTCTCCTACAAGGCTCTTGGCATAGCTCCAAAGCCAATTTAAATCCAAAGCATCAGTTAACACTTTTTTTTTCAAAATACACCGTAATCTGAAAATAAACAAAACAAAAAATACCCTTTTACGCTTATAACATGGGTTCTTGATATGCATTTACAGAAGTAATAAACAGGGAACGTAAACTCTAAACTTCACCACATCACTTAAGGAGACGCTGGATGGACAGGACATAAACACAAAAGTGTACAGGGATACGTCGTAAAAGTTGCATTAGAAAGCCCTTACTAAATGTAAGCAATAGGCAATAGGTACAGGCGAGAGCAAAACTCTTATGAATACGTATTTAAGTATAAAGTCAACTATGGCTCCATCTCATGCGATCCGTGTGCTGTAGTGGGACGGACGACGGTAATGGGTTGATAATGATGATGATGATGATTTAACAAGCGAAGTCAAATTTTTCTAAATTAATAGTTGTACCACGTGTTGGTCAATGCATCAGCGGTTCGTTTGTATAAACCCTTTTAAGGAAATAAAGATCTAAATGAATGAGAAATGTGTTAAACTTGATAATGATATCAAGTTTAACACATTTAACCAATCGTGGTTACTACACGTTTGATGAATTCCTTAACGAAAAGGCTGCTTGGAAGCAGCCCACTCCGCTCTCATCTCTCACAAAATAGCAAAATTCTAAAGATAATTCAACTATAAAAAAAATCTACTATAACATGATGTTGGAAAAGAGCAAAATGCTGAGTTTCTTGCCGGCTCTTTTCGGTGGAATCTGCAAACAGAGTTTTATAATAAACTAATCATTTTGTTAGAATCAGGAAACACAGAATTTAGAAGGGCGTTCAAAATAATAACCATGTAAGTTTTGTGAATATATTCGGAATAGGATTGCAAACCTGCTGCTTTTCGTTGGTATAATTTTGAAGTGACAACCAAATCGAATAGTTCCAGTTTAGTGAACCGTAAACTTTACTAAGTATATTACTTAGTGAAACCATACCACTTTATGGTGTCATTTTTTAAGATGTTATAATGATTTATGTCCGTAACACAAAGTTGAAAAAATATTTGGACGATATATTTGTTATATTATAGTGTAGAATCTTTCCTTTAAACTAGCTATTTCTTTAGTTTATACAATTGTTTACTTGTAATCCGCTTTGTGTTTGATTTAAAAACTTGGTTTATCATATATGGATTGCACTTTTTCCCCCTGACTGTACTTGCTTCAATACGAAACATAAATGTTTCAAGACCGTCTTGAAAAGCGTAGGTGAAGAGATTATATCTTCCAACAAGGTTTCCTTATGTTCGTTTTATAGTTATTGAATGTTACTATTGTCGTTTAAAACGAATATTCGTCTAAAAGCTTTTAGGGAGGTTTGTGGGAATACGTGCGATTATTGTGCCAGAAAATCAAGGCCCATAGCCATATATGGATAGGTCAAAAACAATAATAAATCAATAAAGTTGGCATATAGTAGGTAAATTGACGTCAATAGACGCTTATATTACATTATCCTTGATTTCCTAATTTGGTATGAATGAAAACCTGTTACGGTTACGTTACAGTACGTGACCAAACGCACTTTTTGTTTACTATAATTGAAATTACAATATTAATGTCGTCATTATGTAGTAAATTGATCCCGATAGAAGTTAATTTTATAAATTTCAAATGCGTATGTATTTTTTTCGGAACTGACAGGATTTGAACCTGCGACTCTACCAAAAGGCAATAAACTTGCAATCGTCAAACCGCCGTCGTCAAACAAAGTCGTCATTTTAAATTTCTTAAATTGATAATTCCTACAAGTGTAGGTGAAAACAGTAAGTTTACCATAAGTACACCAGTGCAAAAAAAACAAATATTTCTGAATTTTCTTTCAAATAATCTTAGAAAAATCTTATTGAGATATCAAATATGCAACAGAGGGGTAAATTGCTATATTCGTATTTGGCGCCCCTAAGCCTTAAGCTACACTCAGGATTCTAGATGCGAACAGTTACGCTGGGAAATTCCCGGCGCCAGTAACTTAAAACATTGCATTACACCTGAATAGAAAATGGTAATTTTTACTACCGGGCTACTACATGCTCAGAGTGTAACGATACAGCGACCCAATAATAACTAAAGAATTTTTGGGCTGACATGGAAATTTAAATAAGATCTCGAGTTCCGCGATAGACCCAGACCATCAAATCAGTATTGGTAGTTTTGTGACTCGTAATAATTATTATTATATAATTGAAGATTTTAAACTAATATTTTCGTGGTAAATCAACATTTCTTAAATAAAGTTAGTTCAACGGTTTGTTGAATTAGTTCAATTACATACCACGATAATATTTTTGAATTTGTCGACATTTCGACCCAGTTGCATGGATTGTTGTCACGACGGGACTCCAAAATATTTTCGTAGTTATTAACCGTTGAACTTTATTTAAGAAATATTATTATATATCCACTTAAATAAGAAATATTATTATTATATGCCACTTGCACCCTGGGCCCAAAGTCTCTATGACAATGATACCATAACTTCGTGAGATTTGTGAAGTAAATATGACAGCTATTTTTCAACGTTCCTCGTGTTTTTGTATAAATACAATAACGTTGAAAAAGACGTCAAAATTACCTGTTGATAGCAATGCCGTCGGTACCAATTAGTAAAATCGATTGTTGTGGTTTTGTCGCGTGCGCGTGTAGCTTAACCGACATTATCATGAAATTGCGCGTACGCAGTTTACGCAGAATTTGCTGAAGATCAGTTACCATTGACGTTTGTTGACATCATAGGAATGCTCTTTATCTTTGCGGAAAACGTCCTACTTAAAGTCAGTCTGTCTGTTTACTTTACTGTTTGTTTGCTGCCTATGTTCAGTCAAACTGTATGCTAGGCTGAGCAGACATAAGAAATGCACCTTTCACGCGGCGCTCTTGATAAAATTTGGTTCAGAGGTAGCCAAGCGATGAAGCGTTCCGACATGATGCTGCGTAGACCCCCCTTTCAGGGGTAAAGTTATTTTCAACCCATTCCCCTGGGTTGAATATAACCGCTAACAGGTTAGCCGGCTACCATCTTCGACTGCATCACTGGAGTAGGTGAGATTAAAAAATATATAAAATACCCAGAATAACTTTACCCTGAGAAAACAGAAGGTTTCCTCGGGATTTCTGCATACCGTCTGCGACAGGTGCAGGATTCCTTTGTGGGGTTGAGTATACGCTCTTACAACATGATCCAAAGATAATTCTGAACTTACCATTAAATAATTTAAAAAATGTGTTAAAACACATTTATTACTGCGAGGTTACTATACAATTGATAAATTTCGTAACCTGGAAACAGGCAGCTTCGCTCTCATCTCCCGCAAGATAGAAAAATGGTTGTAGGTATATGTTATGTAGGAAAAGAGCAACAACAGCAAGATAAGCCGATTGTTTAATTTTTAAAAATATATGGAATTTTATTTATGTAATATGATATAGTGTATGTATGTACTTTAGTATAATTATATGTAGACATAAATATATATATACATTGATAATTTAATTTTTTGTATAATTAGTTTGTAAAGTGTATGTTTGTTATTTATTTTACCACTAGTTATTAACCGGTTGCGCTATCCCGCGCTTACTTGATTCTTCAATAAAGGGTTGTGTGGAGGAATATAGGTAGGTATAGGATAAGACCGCCTTTGAGCATTTTATATATTTTTTTTGTGTTTGTTCTTTCTTGTTTTCTCTTTTAATTTGTGCAATAAAGACTCTATCTATCTATATATATATAGTTAGTTTAGCTTAGGTATAAATGAAAATGTGAACCATTATTTCGTGATTCGCTTATAGCATAATCGGCGTTTGAACTTTATCTTGCCTATGTTATACATGATTAGAATGAACATATAATTAATTCAACAGCTTTCCGGACAGTATATCTCTTGTGTATTGCACGCAAAGGCAATTTGTGAGCCTAATGTAGAATGTAAAAGTGATCGGAAATGCTTTCTTTCGCTGACACGCTTGGCTTGAAGTTTGAACAAATGCAAGTTTCTCCTTCAATGGAGCTATTTACTACGAGATTACAACGCATCAACGACACAACGACAAATATTGTTTTTTATTTTATTTTATATGATATCTAACTTACGATATAATCTTCCAGGTGGGTCTATTGTGCTACGGATGATGATGATGAAGTAATAATATAATTTAAAAAAAACAAAGACCTTTATTTTTGTAACAAGTAATAATAAAACAATTTTACATTACAATACATACAATACAATAAGTTTACATTAAAATACCTATGTCCATTGTCCATTGTCCAGCAGTGGACGTCTATCGGTTGATACGATGATGATATGGTAATGATGATGAAAGTTTGAGTTTAAAACTTCGGAAAATTAGTTAGTCCTTGTCCTAGGTACAATTATAATCATCATCATCGTCATCATTTCAAGCGGTCAACATTACCGGTCCATTACAGGGCACGGGTCTCCTCCCAGAGTGAAAAGTGTTAAGGCCGTAGTCCACCGCGCTGGCCTAGTGCGGATTGGGTATGTACACACACTTTTGAGTACATTATGGAGAAATCTCAGGCATGCAGGTTTCTACACGCTCTTTTCCTTCACCGTTGAAGCAAGTGATATTTTAATTACTTTACTTATAAAATTTAGGGGTGCGTCCCGAGATTCGAACTCGGCCTCCCCAAAGGGAAGCTGTAGTCCCAACCATTGGGCTATCACCGTTGTAATAATAATCCAGACCAATTTTACAAATCCTACTTGTCTGGCCGTATCGTCGATTAAATGGTGCACGTATGTTTGTTTTGCGCTTATTATGAACTGTGTTTTAACGGTACTCAATTAACGTGTTTATGTATAATATATATATATAATATTTCAGTCTCGCCTTGCAGGAAAAACCGTAGAAATTTACCTGCCACAGCAAAACACTGATTAATTGCGTCTAGGAACATTATTTAGAAACTTTTTGTAACAAAACAAAATTCGCCCTTAAAAACTGTACAAAATAGGTAATATTTATCATCTTAGTTTTTTGTTTGTTTACTTGAACGAGATGATCTCAGGAACTTCTGGTCCGATTTGAGAAATGCTTTGAGTGTTGGATAGCTCATTTATCAATGAAGGCTATAATATCATCACGCTAAGATAGCGATAGCATAGCACCAATGAAGAATGTTTCATAATGGGGTTTTTTTTCGTTTTGAGAGCTACCGCTGCGTGCGCTGCGTAAACGGTTAGTTTCGATAAAATCATCGTTCCCTTTTAAAAGTTCTAAGAAAAATCCGCGTTAGAATATGTCCATCTTTTATTGTTGACTTTTATGTAGACGAAGTCACGAAGGATCGCTAGTAAATTATAATTTAGTATATCTTGTGAACGTTCGTTGTTATTAAGTACATATTACATGTGATACAACAGACAAAGCTAGTAATTTTGCATTGAATAAATTAAAAACGCACGTAGCACTGAAAAGTTAGACAGAGGTACGTCCCACGGGATCAAACTCTCCCCTCGAAGAGAGGCCGAAGCTCTAATCTCTGTAATTGTTATTAGAACGTAGAAATAAAATTGAATACCACGATATTAAAACTTTATAATAAACCTCATATTTTATATTTAGCTAAGTACCAGGTATGCATAAAATTGAAGTATTTATAAATGTTTACTTACAAAATATAGTAGATACTCAAAGCTTATCAAATAGATAATGATAAAAGGAAATTTTGTAGATACTTACGAAACACGAAAAGGTCTGTGCGATAGCATAGATTAGATAATATGATAAAAGTGAAATTGCCGTAACAACGTTGGAAAATTTTCACATGCTTTTAGCGCAGAATATTTATGAGGGAAAGTTAAACTAATAACCTAAAACAACACAAAGCAATTACCTATGACTGGAGCCTTTTATCACAGAGTAGGTACCTACTTAATAGTATTTAACAGCTTTCGTAAACAGCTTTGTGTTCTCTTCAAGTATATAAAAGAAAATAACTCTCCCATATCATGGAAATTTAAGGTAGGATTTTTTTTCTCACTTTATAGTGGCTACATTTGCAATTATCTTAGTTATAATAGTTGAGTTCCCTACATTTCTCCAGGATCCCTCCAATAGATGCTGACCTGATGAAAATTAAACTACATGGTAAGTAAATCCTTTCAAACAAAAAAAAATTCAGTTTTAGTCAGCCAACATTGAAAAGGCTTCTAGTGGAGAGTACCAATTTCTCTCTCCTTTGATGAGGCATATGCCTAGAAAGGTAATAGAGTGATTATGAAAAAAAAAGTTTAACTTCCATTTAGAAAGATGTCTGTTTGTTTGTTACCTATGTACTCGGCCAGTTGCACCGATCTTAACAACATTTGGCACGGCGCTAAATAGCGTTCGGGAAACGGATATGGGATAGTTTTGTATTTTATATATATTGTGTCTAGTTCTTTATTTTTCTAGTGTTGTGGATTGCATGATGCTAATTCTTTCTTAATACTCTCTAACCTAAATCAATTTTTTTTTTAATGGAGATATCCTATTTGGATGCAGTGGTAGTTGGAAATTAAACTCCTTTTACACTCTCTTCACTTCTCTTTCACAAAGCTCACTCTAGGCGTTGGAAAGAGAGTAGAGAGCTAAGCTAGGTGAATCTCTACTTGATCAAATCAGGAATGAGGAGATCCGTAGAAGAACGTCTTTCCAGTCAATTCATTCCGCACTTGGTGGGTCAGAAACCCCAAGAAGTCTGAAAAGGACATTCATTCTTCTAGGCCGATAATTACGTTTAGTTGATTTGTATACAAAAGAATATGCAACTTTGCCATTAAAAGAGTAATATTTTTACATAGCAATATTTAATAAAAAGTGGCAGCTTGAGTAAGTGGCGTGCAAACAAGCATTTACCTCCTTGCTAGGTTCCTTCTTAGTAATTTCATAAAGTCCGCGTATTTTTCAATAACGTATTATCTATGGTTTTATTAGTATCTCTGCTGGGCGAACGCCACAACTCTCGTAGCAATGTTGTATAACCTTAAAACCAAATTAGCTATTCTAATACGGATTCGCGTGCGGGCTTGTATCTTGTAATCGTGAGGAAACCTGCATACCTGAGAGTTCTCCATGATGTTCTCAAAGGTGTGTGAAGGACCCTCACTGGGACGACGTGGTTGGACTACGGTCTTGATCCCTTCTTCTTGTGGGGCGAACCAGGCGATCCTGTTAGAGGTATAGCAGTTATATTACGCTTATAGCCAAATTTGTTTGTACGTGGCATCGTACCGAAACACTCCATCGCTTGGACTTCGACCACATCAGTCCAAAGAAAATACAGAAATTCATCATCATCATAATATCAACCCATTACCGGCCCACTACAGGGCACAGGTCTCCTCCCACAATGAGAAGGGGTTAAGGTATCCCACCACACTGGACCAGTGCGGATTGGTGGACTTCACACATTTTTGAGAACACTATGGAGAACTCTTAGGGATGCAGGTTTCCTCACGATGTTTTCATTCACCGTTGAATGAAAGTGATATTTTAATTGCTTAAAACGCACATAACTTACAAAAGTTAGAGGTTGGCTGCTGCGTGTTAGGATTCGAAGTCGCCCTCCCCCAAAAATAAAGTCGAAATCCTACCCACTAGGCTATCACCGCTTCTCTACTAGTTATAACACCGCGTTAGTTATATAGTTTTTCTTTAAATTTTCTTTTATTTTTATTTTCTAGTTAACTTATCTTCTGCTATGTAACATGTCTATTATTTCTAATATGAACACAAATATTTTTGTTTGTATACATACCTACCTTCGTTTTTATGTTTATGTCTTCTTATGGAAGAGCGGTGTCTTCTGACACAGGAGTAGTAAAAAAAGGCTCCATTCATTAGTGTTTACAGTAATTTCATTTACCCAAATAAACAAGTAATTTTTTTTTATAACATATTTTTCATGTTAGTAACGCACGTATCTGAGGTTAGCTAGCTGTACACCAATGGTCTTAATACTAACATGATTAAGCCATTCAGTGATGCGGAAGCCAAAGGTAATCTTGCCTACACGGGGTTCGCGGCATGGAGGCCATGTTTGATGTAATTAATTAATCCGTTTGTTTTAGCTAGACCTTTGTTAGAGTAGGTCTACGTAAGTAAACAATTTCGTACCAATCTGTTTTCAATTCAATTCAATTATTGTTAATGGCTTTAAGTGTGCCAATTAGGAATGTGTTTTTAATAAATCGATCGGTTTTCTACGATATTTTTAGTATTGAAATCTACAAAATATGATATATGATATAAAAGTATAAAAATAATGATTTCGGTATCTTCCTAAGTATGATAAAGTGAGGCTATATTAAGAAAGACTTTTGGTACCCACCTAGGCTAATAGTCAGATGGCTTCATGATAGGCGACTTTTTATGAATTCTACAAACAATATTTGCAAACGCCTTTGAAAATGGGTACTTGAAATATAACTGATTTTTTTTTGTTTCACTACAAGTTGGCCCTTGACTGCAATCTCACCTGGTGGTAACTGATGATGCAGCATAAGATGGTAGCGGGCTAACCTGTTAGAGTGCATGATAGTCATACCCCTAATAGATTCTTACGCGACATCGCACCGGAACACAAAATCTTAGCGCTTATTCGCGTCTTTGTCGGCAGGGTGGTAACAGCCAAAGCCTCCCAGACCAGACCAGAGAAAATTCAGAAATTATAAATTCCCAAAATGCCTCTGCCGGGAATCGAACCCGTTACCTCCTACTTAAATTCACAGCGCTCACCTTTGCGTCGTTGAGGTTATCTTGATAGGTAGGCCATATCTTACACCGGTTAGTTTACGCTTATTTTAAGATTATAGAAATTAGTCAATTGTTTTTATTCGCTACATTACCTATTATTGATTAAGTAAATAAATATACTACGACAATACACACATTGCCATCTAGCGTCAAAGTAAGCGTCGCTTGTGTTATGAGTACTAAGATCACTGATGCATATTTTTATGAATAATATCCATGAATACTTGTAATAAACATATCAACACTGAAAAACATTCATGTTCATCACACAAATAGTTTCCAGTTGTGTGAATCGAACCCACGGCCTTGGACTCAGGAGAGCATGGTCGCTGCCCGCTGCGCCAATCGGCCGTCAAAATATATAATAGATTGTTGGTACAAGTGGGATCGAGGACGTTAGACGTGGATTTAAAACTTACAAACAATATTTATGACTATCAACTTCTTCATAATAACAATAAAACAATACAAATCGAATGACATCGGCGTATGGCCTCCCAAGGCTGATACATCATCGTTCGGGCCCGCGGACTGCCACTACCAGTGTGGGTAGATATCATTAATCAATCAAAAATGTAAGTAAACGCCATAACAATGCGATTTTTTACAATCACATTCAAAAGGAATGAAGTATCTTTGTTAATACATTGTTAATACCTACTGTTTATGTATTTTATATATTTATATATTATGTATATTTTATATTTATATATTACGTATATTCATTTAAATTATATATGTCTTTGCATCTTTACATTTTGGTATTTATGTATTAACACTCTTGGCACTATCCCGTTCTCTTGCTGTAAGTCCTATCTACAAAGGTTGCCTGTAAGAGATTGCTCGCAGCAATAAGGCCGCCTTTGCATGTCTACATTGTGTACTGTATAATCCTTACTGTTTCTTTTCCTGTATGTTATACGTGCAATAAAGTGTTCTTCTTCTTCTGTTAAGTAGTTTTACAAAGTAGGTAAATAACTAAGCGAATGTGCTAATAACTAGTATTTAATGAATAATTTTCTTAAAATATTTTGTTTTTTTTTTTAGTTTCTAGTTTGACTGGATGTAAAGATACCTCCAGGTGTCTTAGTCATTATCACTACGTTATTGCTGTATTGCTTTGTTACTTAATTTGTAGCTGGATTATTTTGTTAATGGCTGTTTGTTACTTTGACCTAAGGCCGTCACTGCACCGTAGGTTGCAATATGCTGGAGCGGAGACCTCGCACTGGAAAGCGCAGCGCCCCTCACAAACCGTAGAGATGGCATAACACAAGTCGCCGAAAGAAGCTGGATAATTGCGGTGCAAAACCATTGTACGTGGACATTCTTACGAAAGACCTATGTCTAGCAGTGAACGTCAGCTGTTGTCCAGCGGCTCCTTGTTACTCGTTTGCCGTAGGTCCAAACAGTCTGAGGTAATCCCATTTACGTAACTGCATTTACGGGCGCTTTTTCAGCAATTTGGCACCTCAAAGTCTCTATCAAATCAATGTTAAAATCCGTTAAAAGTTCTCTGATCTATATTCAAAAAAATTCACTGAATTTAAATTTATGATTTCTGTATTTTAAGCGGTGATAGCTCAGTGGGTAAGACTTCGACTTTACTTCGGGGCAATTTCGATCCCAGCACGCACCTCTAACTTTTCTAAGTTATGTGCGTTTGGAGCAATTAAAATATCATTTGCTTCAACGGTGAAGGAAAACATCGTGAAGAAACCCGTGTGGTTGGACCAGCGTTGTGGACCACGGTCTTGACCCCTTCTCATTGTGGGGGGAGACCCGTGTTCTGTAGTAGGCCGGTAATGGATTGATATGATGATGATGGTGAATTTCTATAATTCTATCTGGTAGAAGAAGACGATTGAGCGTTTCGGTAGGATGCCACGTACAAATCAATTTTGCTATAAGTTTAATATAACTGCTATACCTTTAAAAGGATCGCCCGCTACCATCTTTGACTTCACCAACGAGTTGGAGACTACAAGTTTGACTCGTGCTTCCAGCCTGTCATGTTATTGTCTTTTTTAGTGAGACGTGAAGTCCGTGACGTGCTATGATTATGATAAGTCAGATACAATTTAGCCTGACTTATCATGTTAATAAATGAGAAATTATGATTAGCTAGTGAGATAACAGTGAGCAGTTAAGCGCAAAGCTATTAATTAAAAAAGACACCGTCAAGGGTGAATGGTTCTCGAGATCTGAGAGTATTCCAAAATATTATTTCGGTTTCAAAAGTAAGTTACCAGTGTCTTTTTTTGTTAAGAACTTAATTATACTGGTTATGAAATAAATAAACCCCAAATATAAATTTTCCTCCATGGGCCTATAAAATTGCACATGTTGGTTATAATGACGACCGATTGGCGCAGACGAGAGCGACCCTGCTTTCGAAGTCCAAGGCCGTGGGTTCGATTCTCACAACTGGAAAATGTTTGTGTGATGAACATGAATGTTTTTCAGTGTCTGGGTGTTTATCTGTATATTATAAGTGTTTATGTATTCATAAAAATATTCATAAGTCATCTCAGTGCCTTACCTTTGGGGCTAGAAGAGGATGTATGTATTGTCGTAGAACAAAAAAAAATGCTAACGGGACTTTACATTTCAGTTTACTTGTGTATGAACCACTTCATACAAAATGTTATGATTGTAGTTTACCCAATAGTTTTCGTTAATTGAGTAAACTCAAGTAAGAAAATACGCTTTACTTATGCTGTATTTTTATTGAGAGTAACAGAACTTTTAATGATTTTCACGTAAGAGACTCTTGAACGTTTTGGAAACGGCGAAATTTTACGGAGGAATTTTCACTCGGAATCGTGATTCGTATTCGATCATTCTAATTATAAGATAAAACGTTATTATTGGTATTTCTTAAAAATTGGTTAGTAGTTAGGACGTTCTTAAAGAAAAGGGTCAAAAACTGATTATAGCAGTATCTGTCAGTTTTGGTTTTTCCAATATTAGAAAGGCCGTACGGAACCCTAAACCACACAAGTTACGTTATATTCGTACGTTCATTAAAACTGCTCAATAGAGCATATGTTGTAGAGAAGTCAACGACAGCCACCTCGGTGGTCGCATGCGAAGTTGGCAGTGTACCAACGTAAGCTGGATGTATGCCAGACAGCTTGGCGCACTCTATTTACCTGTAATCGGAGCTTATAATATTAAACTAGCTACTAACAAGACCGCGAATTTCATTATAAGGTTTATATTATATTAACGTGACAGAAAAGTGAAAATGAAAACCTGTGAAAATAAAAGTGCCAGATTAATCACAGCAATATTATATTTTTGTCAAAGGGTTTACATATGAAGGAGACCCTTGTAGATTTAGTTTTATGGTTATGAATGTAATTATCGCCAGTATCTTACTGCTATGTACACATTTTTTATTTATCCAAAATATTGTACACATCAAAAGTGCCATCTATTTGATTAAAGAAATAATTGACTTCGTGTTTTTACATATATCAATGAACGTTGTTTGGTTATACTTTTCTTTTTTGTTATGTACTTTTTTGTGTAATAATTGTTTTATAAATATAACCTAAAATAAACTATTTAAAACTAAATAAAATCTAAAAGGTCCTCGAAACCACCGCAGTGAAGCACAGTTCCTAAGATGCTGGCAGCATTGCCCCTTTGGATGGCCAAACTATTTTGGCCAAGGTAACTGCCCGCTCTAGGATCACCGGTATAAATAAGTAAGTATTATATCAATTTAAAATAAGTATAAACATTTCAGAACTGGCTGGTGTTGAAACCGCTTCTCCATGGCAACCGAATCTTTGCCAATTAAGCCGCGGATCACGTAGGTACCACCTACTCCGAAAAATTATATATGCCAATTTATGAAAGGTAGAAGACTGTGTACCTCTACCTGTCTGTGTAAGTCTCTTCCCAATTTTTCCAGGCGTTTCGGAAATAAGTCGAAAAAATAAACAGAAAATACAAATATTGTTTTTATTTGTTATAAATTCTAGTAACTACACTTTTTAACTTTATTAAACATTTTTTAACTTTGTTATCAATTTAGTAAAAATGTGTTAATTCATATCACAAACAGACAGTTTAATTTCATTTATTTGTTATGAATATATAAGTTTTCCGATTCAAATAAAGTAAATAATAAATTTATTATAAGCTTTTAATTACTCGTCTATATTCCAATGGACTTCTAATAAGCCTAAATTACAATAATTAACTCTTTAATAATAAGCTTCACTTAGGTTACAATTACGTATAGTAGTGCGTTGGCGCACCTTTTTACTCACAAAAAGTTCAGCTGTCACAGAGCATCAATCAATCATGATCAAAGTGATAATTGAATATGCAAACCGAAAAAATTTAATCATTAACTTAGAGAAAAAATTATGCTAGAGTACCTAGTTGTAATACATTTTTAAATTACTAAGTATGTGTAGTTATGTTGGTAGGTATAGACAGGTCATCATTCAAGTAGTAGGAATATTTACAGCAAGGCAAAGAAATGTTGCTTTTATCATGTAATTTACAAGATCAATCTTTACTTGGCCAGCATGGTGACAAGAAGCTCAACCCTTGTCATTCTGAGAGGAGTTCTTTAGTGGGCCGGTAATGGGTAATGGGTGAATGATGATGATGATTAGGAGAAATAATAGGGGTAGGGATAAGGGGTATTTTGCAATTTTTTTTGTTGCTTCAATAGAGTGAAACATGTAAACCAAATAATCCTCAAACTCTATATGTGGTTGCTATAAGTTTGGCGTCTCTGTGTGTTTTGTGTGTGCGTGCGTTTATGTGTGTGCGTTTATGATGAAAATTCTTCCACCCCTCCTACATAGACCGTTATCAAGATGGCTATGAGTAGGTAGAGTCTTTATTCACTTTTAAACGACGCTATTGCCTTCATTGAATAATTGGTTGCAAAGCAAACTGCGTTAATAACGATTTTAAGATTAACTCATCGGTGTTTGTACGGTGACCATGCGTGATATGTAAGCCATACATTCAGTGTCTATTGGGTTAACGGGATGAGCCCTTAGTGTGTAACTTTTTCTCGAAAAAAATATTTTCCTTCGATAAAGGATAAACGTTAGTTTCACCGTTCAATCTTCTTGGTGCCTTCTCCATCTACAAGATATTGGCGAAGTACTTTGTGCCCAGTTGGCACAGACAAAAGCCATAAAAAAGAATTGAATTGAAAGGATTAACGACACGCTGGTTTAACGCTCGCAGAAACATGTAAGCGAACCGATCTGTACGTATAGAACATATGATGAAATCGTGGTGAAAGCGTCACTTTTTATGTAATAAATTATTCTTGTCTTTTGAAGTCAGTTCGACATTTTGACTGTTATCTGTCTGAGTGACATGAACACTGATAGGGATTCATGGATTATGTATGTGCAGTATCTAAAGTGCTCAGTCTTGGCACATCTAACTTTTCCTGGATTATGATAAGAACAGAGACTATGACCAAATTGATTCCCGGTACTGTCATAATCTTAACGAACCTATATTAACTCATCTATAACTCGTGTGCTAAAATTAGTCTGTTTTCGAAATCCTGTCTCTTTTTTAAGGGTTGTCAGGGTTTGTGGTATATATGTGAGTTCCTTTGTTCCACTATAACAATAGAAGTTTGATTTTTTTCTCCTGCCGGTCCATACATATGTATACAACGTATAAATGAAAACGAAACGAAATATTACTTCAGAAGTATTAGAGGTACATTATTGTCTGTAAGACTTATCTGTGATACTGATCCGCTAATAGTTTTTGAGTAAACCACTGCTAGCCGTACTTTTTACTGAAAGAATCAGAAACAGCCCTAACAACACATGCAAAATTAAAATCGAATGACTCCCGACATTTTATTAGGTAGGCGTCGCGTTGCTTAGGTACTATGCATGTGTGTCTTTTATCTTCAATAGGGTTGTCATTTGCAAACATGCTAAATGTTTTCAATTAGTTTGTACGGAAAATTAAATATGATTCGGTTACACGTTGTACATCTATTTGTCTGTCTAGCAATGTTTGAAACAGCTGGAATGATCACATATTGAACTTCATAGCGAGTTAGAGTTATTTTTAAGAGCAGAATTCCGGGTTACTTTTTACAGCAGAAAACACAGTTTTTTTTAATAAGTAAGAAGAGCGGTGGCCCTTTAGGGCTATTATGCACGCTGCGAAATAATTATTTCTAGTAAATTTCAAGTTTCGTGCAGTTAGTCCTACTGGACTTTCTTAACCATAATGCAGAAACAAATATTAGTTAGTTATGGTAGAACATATAAAACATACATTACCCGAATATACAACCTACAACTAAAAATTTTAAAAACCATAGTACCTAAAAAAATCAAACTAAAATACTCAAAGGAATGCCATGAATTATTCACATATTGTAAATTATTGCCAGTGCAGAGCAAAGTTACGTTAGCTGTACTTAAGGAAGAATTTGGTAATATACAATATCTTAGACGTAAAGGGCGAGATGGCAATTTTCGGAAACTGCCTAGTTATAAAAAGTTTATCCTACCGAAAACACATAATGTGTACGGAAGAAGGAATTATAAATACATATTACCCAAAATATTTGAAGATCTCCCACCTGCTTTGCAATGTGTAAATGGAAAAAAACATATATTTTTAAGAAATTGTAAAAGACATTTTTTAGCTAATAGTTCAAAAATGCCACTGTTTGATTAAGATTGTTTAAATATTTTTACATTAAGATTAAGTAGTTGAATAAATTTTTTCTTTTTTTTTTTTTTTAGATATACACTTGCGAACCTGCCATCCCCACCATAAACGCATAGTTTCTAAGGGGATGGATAATTATGTTGGAAAAATATTTGTAACTTTTTTATTTTGAACAATAAATTAAAAAAAAAAAAAAGAAAAAATATTTAACATGTAGACAATACCGGGTTAAATTACCTATTATATTATCAACATCATCTTAAAATATTGCTAAAAACTATGAATGAGCGATTCGCAGGAGCCTGAAATTATCTCTATGGATGACAAATTTTTTAATTGGTTTGTAGAGGTTCAAACTCCCGGCATTTTATAAACAGGATGGTTACCCTAAGTTTGCATATTCAGTCGCCCACGTGTGGAGCTTTTGCACATGATGCGTCGAATACAATTAACTCTTTTCGTCCCACGGGTGTCGTTGAACTGTACTGCCATTGTTTCAGTCTGTTGGTATTGGGAAAGGTTTTAACTAAGTAGATAATTAGGTGTTTTAAAATACGAGATAGGCCCGTCTCGCGTCGTCGGACATAAAAACGTCTATACAAGAAAATAAAACTCAAAACAATGTTTGAGAACGATTTCTAAATAATGAACTCTTAAATTCAACATTCATTTATTTCAAGTAGGCCTAGTTCATAAGCACTTTTGAAACGTCAAGTCTGTTTGTTTGTAGCGACTCCCCAACCGTTTCTGAATGTAACTTATCTTATTAAGATAATGCTTTGATCACCCTGCTAAGTTATATTTAAGATAAAGTTATATTTTTATAAACGCAAAAGTGTTTGTTTTTTTTTGCTTTCACGCAGCAACGTATTATCGTGTTTTTTTTGTTATGGGAGTAGGCCATATACGTCGGAGATTGATACGATAAAGACAATTACTGTCAATGTACGGCCCCATCCGGGACTCGAACTGAAAACCTCTTGATCCATAGTCAAGCATGCCAACCAATAGAACAACGAGGCCGATTATTACGAGGGAACTTCTTAGACTAAGATCTCTTTGTACAGTAAAAATATTTAACCAAACGTTTGTCATCGACAGATTTCAATTTTTTCAAATTTCAAAATAGCGCGATGGCACCCGAGGTCACACAGTCGTCGATTAACACCCGAAAAGAATACTGAATCTAATCAAAATTTTCAGATCAAAGATCAAATTAGTATAGTCAATAATGGCTCTTATCTATTAACATTATTATTTCATGTGTAAGTTTTGAATTGTTTGTTAACTTTGGACTTTGGATGTTTTCAAACTCAAGATTGAGCTTCACGCAAGAAATTCCATATGCTAAGAAAGCTGCAGATTTGTGTTACTTTTATGGATCTCCTAATTCTGTTCTTATTATATTTCTTAATCAAATAGAGAATCCAAGTATAGATAGCTTTCATTTATTGCTGGCCGGCACTTCATAAATGCACGAAAGAACTGCCTACCCTAAAATTCATATATATATATATATAACTGGTATGAGAGGAGGACTTTTGCCATTTTATGCAATTTTCCTGCTGTACCCTGGAAGGAACCCAGTGCACGCCACTGATCGCAGAGTGACTCTTTGTTATGAGGCCCATATAGCATCAATGCGAAAGAACGATTGGTTCCTCAATTCCAATGGGCCTCTACCATGTTTGAAACCAGACAAACTAGACGCCGTTGCCTTGTCGAGGCAGTTTCGGTTCTCAAAGTTAAAAGCAATTCGCACGTCTGTATAAATTTGGGTATTTGTTAAATATAATAGTACAATCGCTGGTCGGCGACCGGCAACAAAAGAGAGGATGTAACTGTACACTCGCAAATGTTTACACAAACACACTTCCGTGTAGAGCTCAATATAGTTTTGGCTAATGATTTGTTTCTATACTGCTCTTTGGCGGCTGAATTGTGAGACTTTAAATGTTTGGTAATTGGTTCGACTTATGCCTACTATAAACAAAGGTTAAAACTACTATAGATCCATACTGCAGACAGCAATGGAACTTATAGTTTGTTTCTTTTTAGAATATGGAGTATTGATCCTAAATTAAACACTACTTTGCGACGATCTATGCATTTTTACAGGATTGAAAAATTGTTGCACTGATAAATATTAACGGTATGCTTTAGCGTCGCAGCATGAGCGTCTCTTATTGAGTAACGCAAACGCACGTGTCGTAGCGTTGCACGTGCACTTTTGTTTCTGCCTGGTCTGCCAGTCTAGGGTTGCCAGACGGTCGGGAATTGGCGGGATTCTCCCGAAATCTCCCGAAAAACAAGTTCGATAATTTTAAGTTCACATTTTCGTCCATCGAAACTTGCAAACATCACACAAAAAAATTACAAATACTTATGGCAAGAACAAAAACAATAAACATGCTCATTCGGGTCTTATCTTATGTGCCACAAATACCTACTATGTTTAGTTTTCTTATGTCTACAGTGCAATGCAAAAATATGTTTTTTTACTTAATATATTATGTATAGGAAAGGTAAAAAAAAAAAGGTAAAAAAAGGTTATAAAAGGTTACTATTAACTAAAGATTGTGACTGATTAACGCCATAAATTCAGCTGTACCTACTAACATGTCGGGAATCTGACCCAATTTTGGAAGCGAATTTTAACGCACAACATTTCATCATCATTCGTTCGGCTCAGTGGTCTAGCGACCACATCAGAGCTAATGTCAACTTATGTTGGGCTGATGTTGTCACTAGGTCACGGAACCCAACTAGTGTTAGGCAGGAACTATATAAAATAAATAAATCCCTATCCCTGCTAATATTATAAATGTCAATGTACGTTTGTTTGTTACGCTTTCACGCAAAAACTACTTAACCGATCCCCATGAAACTTTGTACACATATTCTTGGAAGAGTTAGAAGTAATATCTATCTTTTTATCCCGACATTAAGGTTGGTTCCTTTGGGAGAGGGGATGAAAGTTTTTGACGATTTTACACCATAACTCCGATAAATTATAACCGATTTAAATAATTATTTTTGTGCTATAGAGGTTATATTATGTGTCTAATCAAAAAACAAAATCAAACGCAGACGAAGTCGCGGACAACAGCTAGTATAATATAAATATAAATAAATATAATTGTGATATTCGTACTAAGATAACTGATGAATAATAATATAAATAAATACTTATAAAATACAGATAAACACCCAGAGACTGAAAAACATTCATCACACAAACATTTTTCAGTTGTGGGAATCGAACCCACGGCCTTGGACTCAGAGAGCAGGGTTTTGGGCGACAGCAGACAATTACATAAAAATTTTAATATAATGTTTAACGAAAGGCAAGGCAGTGGTGGACTAAATCTGAAGATAAGGGCTGAAAACTAAATGAAGTCTGTAGCCTTAGTGCAAGATTTGCTCACTCGCAATCGAGTTGTTTTTTGAGTAAGCAAATCTTATTTGGCCTTCCAACCTTTTAATACCTTTACTAAACCTCAAATTTGCCTACACTGGACATTTGATAGAAGTTTGTGAAACATAAATCAGGTCAAGTGCAGAATATCCGACTCTAAAATGAGTGCCATTAGGTCCATGTTGAGTCCGATATGCGAAGACGACTCTTCGATTGCGAGCCAACAAATCTTGCATTAGTAGCTACTGCTCCGAATTTTACTCTACGTTCTCCGAAATTTCAAAATTATCTAAAATAATAGCTATTATTATATATATTACAATGATATCAAGAAAAATAGGTCATTAGATAAGTAAACCCCAACAAGGAACAAGGCAGTTTGGCCATAACACATTTCGGTAACACGATATGTGGAACAGATTGTTACTTGACACCATCCCAAACATTTAGAAGATAGATGAGTTCCAAATTAAAGATTAAGAGCCAAATCGCGATTCTTGGAAACGAATTCTTCGGAGCGTTTGTTTGAACGCCAACATTTTAGGGCCGATTGGCGCAGTTTGCAGCGACCCTGCTTTCTGAATACAAGGCCGTCGGTTCGACTCCCACAACTGGGAAACGTTTCTGTAATGAGTATGAATTTTTTTCAGTGTCTGGATGTTTATTTGTATTCTATAAGTATTTATGTATATTATTCATTAAAAAATATTCATCAGTTATCTTAGTAACCATAACACAAGCTCAGCTTACTTTGGGGCTAGATGGCGATGTGTAATGTCGTAGTATATTTATTTATTTACTATTTTTTTTTTATCTGTGGGTCAGTTTCTTAGCTAGAATATGTCTACATCAGCGAAACGAAACGTTAACGCTCGTCTAAGAAACCAGCGTTTTTGAAACCAAAACTGCGGAGATTAAGACAATCCTGCTTTTATATTTGGAAAACAAATAACTTTTAATAAATTATCACATGATAAAATAAGTGTAGATCATCTAGTGATCGATGGTGTAGATCTTACACGAGCCGATAAAGTTTTCACTTTTACACACACATTTAATAAGCATTAATTAATCTTAAAGTCGAGGAATTTTATGTTTTATCGAGTCTCTTGGGAGCCTTTTTATTGTTTTTTTTTTATTCTTCGCTAGCCCTTGACTGAAATCTCAGCGGGTGGTTATGGTAACATAGTCTAAGATGGTAGCTGGCTAACCTGTTAGAGGTTAGGGGTATGGCATGCAAGGCAGAACATTCAAAAAAGATAGGTAAATTCCCGCCTGGAGTCGAACCCGTGGCCGCTTATAAGACCAATGAGAGCAGTGAGGTCGTCGATAGTGTAACATACGAACAACTGGACATACGCCGGGATAGTCATCGTACGAGTAACTGTGGAGTGTATAGTAATTTAAACGCATGCGCATGTTTACAATTCGTTTCTGCGTATTTCATCAATTGTTCTCAAATCAGTGAACATAGTCCAGGAAGTGCGATTAGTGCGCGTGCGCCGTGAAGGTCGCTGATAAACACTTCCTAGACACGTGGGACCCACTTTGTAATTTGGATGTGATCCCACGGTTTGGTCTTATGGGACTATGGCTAAGGTTATGTAGTTTTGAATGCCTCGTTAGTCTATTGGTTATCATATTCCACTGCAGATCTATAAAGGTAAGGTTCTGGATTCGATCCCCGGGACGGGCCAATATGTGTTGGGTGTTGGGATTTCTCCCAAGAAATTGTATTAATTCTAAGTGCCCGTGTATACACCCCCTTGCCACGGAGAACACGTTAAGCTGTCGATCCTGCACCTGATCTGTTTGCGGTCGTATTTGATCTGCCGTCCCATCCGACTATGAGAGGTAATAGATAGCGAGTGGGCCTGCGTTTGCGCACACACTTGCACACTAGTACTACCTTCCGCGTAATTGGAAAACCTCTCTGGATTTGACCACCGTGGCCCAAATCGATCAGGTAAAATTGTATTTATGTAGTTTATGGCATCGACACAAAACCGCTTTGCATTAATTCACGCTAACCTTTTTTTAGCTGCCTGCCTTGTGCTGTCTAGCCAAATGTTCGGCTACGGATCAAAGGGCCTGGGTTCACATCCTATATTTTATATCTTAGTTATTGACCTGAACTGGGCGTGCGTATAATAATCTATATCTATACCTATAATAAAACTGTAACTGGAAGATTTCTGTTCATTTAATATAATATCTTGAAAATTTTGACCGGGGGATTCTTTATAATCGATACTGAGACCGAAACAGATTTTTTTAATTTTTGTCTGTCTGTCTGTACTCTGTATGTCTGTCTGTCCGGGCATCACGTGAAAACTACTGAACGGATTTAAATAAAATTTGGTCAAGTGGTAGCTGATATTCCGGATCAACATATAGGAAACTTTTTATCCCGATAAAAAATAAGTTTCCTCCGGGAAATGGGATGAAAGTTTTTATCAATTTTACTTCATAGCTCCGTTAAATTTGAGCCGATATGTATAATCATAACTCTTCAAAAATAACAGCAAGTCGCAAGGCATATGGGACAACGTTCGAATGCATGCGTACCATCCTACTTATATTATAAATGCTAAAGTTTGTGAGGATGGATGTATGGATGGATGTATGCATGAACTAAAATAATGACAACTTACTACCTCAGTATACCACGTAAAATAATAGTAGGTAGATAGCTAGCCTCGATGATTATTATGCATCAGATCTATTCTAGCTTCTTGATTGACTCATACGCGGACGAGTTCGCGAGGGTCCGCTAGCATAATAATATAATAATATGTTAGATGATGACTTTTTCTGTTTAGAAGTTTTTGATACCAACCAAGAGTACCTACTAAATTGGCAGAGTCCCATAACTCTTTTATATGTAGTAAAATTGACGGACCAAGCAGATGGCCCACCGGCAAGTGAATATCCATCGCTTATAAAAAGCGCAAAACTTCGGAACATACAAGGTACTCGTTTTGCAACGAGCTGGCCTGTGTCCATCAACCTGAGGCGTAGGTGAACCACGAATTTGTGACCGTAACAAAACATTGAGGCAATGCTGCTAGCGCTAGCTAACAAGCGCCTAATATACTTATTTGTGCGAAATACAACGAGTTATCTAAAAAGATACCTGGCATCGATATCTTCCATGACTCACCCACAGCTTTTAGAAAAAAACTCATCGAACACTTATCGGTGGGTTAAATTTTGTGTAAATTTTTTTGCAAATTAAGTTTACATGACGCTTTGTCAATGCTATGTGCCTTTGACGTGCATATCAGTCCATGTTTTTGTGTGTGTGCTATGTTTAAAAAACGTGTAATATGCATGTTGTTAGTGCTCTTAAATAAATGAATAAATAAGGACTTACCCCGCCGTTTTCGATGTACACCCACAATTCATTGCGCATCGAGGCTTTCACATACACATTTCATAATAAAATAAACAACTGATACCACAATCCGTTTTCCATGAGTAAGATTAACATATCGTGCAATTAATGCGAATTGCATTGAATATCAGAATAAACATGGGAAATAAACGCTAGGAATATTTCCAAATAGGAAGCTCAGCCCACAAAGTTTCCGCTGCGAATCCGGTAAATAAGGAAATTTGCTGACACTGTATTTGCAGTACACTCCGATCTATTGAAGTTTGTTAGCAAACAGCATATGCAGAACTCTCTTGATTAAAAGTTTTAAATTGTACTGGTTTAAACATGGTTTTGCTCTAATTATTAAGCGGAACTAAAGATAAACATGCCACTCGATCTAATTAAAAACTAGGAGTACCGACGTCACCGCATGCTATTTTTTTGTTATTTTTATTCCTCACGGAACCGTTAGTTCCCCTGGGATAATACATATATATATATATATATATATATATATATATATATATATATATATATATATATATTTCTGTCATACACAAACTTTGAGCACGCACACACAAACACACACACGTACACACATACACATACACACACACACACACACACACACAGAAACATACACAGAAACACGCATACTTATTTTGTATATAATAGGTTGTCATTTTTATTATCATCTAAATTTCTTTACAACATGTCTGTCCTTTTGTATATCATTGTATCTATTGTTTTGTTTGTTTGTTTGTTTGTTGTTTATTTTAATTGTAATGGAAGAGCGGAGTCTTCTGACCAATGGGTTGTAATACTACTCTTAAAAGAAGGTTTCAGCGATATATTGTTATCACTTTGTTTCTTACCGAAATAAAACAATTTTTTTTTAATCTATTTTATTAAGTTTAATTTCATCAGTACAATTAATCGTGTGCCGTGTTATGACGTAGTTGGTGACGTGGTTACTATTGTTGCCAACTCTCCTCTTACCGCGCGTGTCGTACGAGGCGACTAAGGAAATTTAATGGAGAACGGGCGGTAGTGTCCTTTGTGCTACTACTACATTTACTGCGACCACCAACCCGCCTGCCCAGCGTGGTGATAGTCACCGTGGTGGGCAAACCAAATTGGGAGAGGCCTCAAGTGCAGCTGTGGACTGTTATAGGCTATTATTGAGCACAGCACAGTTAAAACACTAAAAGATAATAAATTGTAGAAGTTAACGTAATAAAGGCTTCTAAAAATCGGTATTCGTATTTTGAATTATTAAGTTTACAGCAGTGGCGTGCATAGAGCCTAGAGGATGATATGAGTTATAATTTTAAATACTTGAGGGCAGGCTTTTTATAACTCTTACAATGCCTATCCCTCGTACTGGAGGTTTTCTTCATTTTATATCATATGCATACCCTGTGCATGCACTATATGCACGCCACTGGTTTACAGCCTACCAAAATAAATGTAACATACCAGCTACCCTACCTATAAAGTGCTTACATTCGCATTGGAAAAGTCTGGCTGAAAACAGAGCAAAATGGAGGGTCTTAGTCCAGCAGAGTATTAGCAGTATTGAAGAAAAAAGGAGTAAAGATCTGGATGATTATCGTGATTATGAAAGCAAGGCCAATATTTAAGAGTATACTGTGCACAAAAAACCAGTCGCGATTTCCGCTCGCGGGAGAGAATAAAACAATGGTGTTTACATCCCTACATTGTAATATGAAAATATAATATTGTTTGTACGTTTGTTTCCTGTTGTAGTTTGTTTATAACTATAATTCTCCAAATAAAACTATCTCATTTCAGCGTATTATCAACAATTGCGTACGGAACAAGTATTTTCAGTTTCATAACAATACTGTAACATTAATTGTGACTAGCGTTACGCAACCTTACATGTTATACGGGTTGGAAAGTACTATCGCTGTTTTACTATCGCTGAATTCTGTTGCAATTTCGTATTAACGTGAACAAATGTTACATTTTCTGAATAACAATATTTCTAATACCTATTAACTTTTGTGCATAATTAGATTACAATCTTATTTTGTTTTTAGTATGATAAATAATAATAAATAAATAAATAAATATACTGCGACAATGCACCCATCGCCATTTAGCCCCTAAGTAAGCGTAGCTTGTGTTATGAGTACTAAGATTACTGATGAATATTTTTATGAATAATATACATAAATACTTATAAAATACATATAAACACCCACTGAAGAACATTCATGGTCATCACACAAACATTCCAGCTGTGGGAATCGAACCCCTGACCTTGTATTCAAAAAGCAGTGTCGCTGCCCACTGCGCCACTCGGCCGTCAAACTTTAACAATAATTATTGTAATTTTAATAACAGAACAATAATTATTGTAATTGTAATTTTAATAACAGAAGACGATGACGATGATCGTAGATGATTGATTCACTCTGAATCAACTACGATCATCAAAGTCGATAACAGGTTAGGAGACTTAAGAGTAAGACTTTTAAACCTTATTTAGGAGGTTAGAGAGATTTTGACGACCTCCCTGGCGCAATGGTGAGCGCTGTGAATTTAAGTAGGAGGTAACGGGTTCGATTCCCGGCAGAGCAATTTGGGAATTTATAATATCTGAATTTTCTCTGGTCTGGTCTGGGAGGCTTTGGCACTTACCACCAGGTAAGGTTACAGTAAAGGGCTAACTTGTAGTGGAATAAAAAAAACAAATAAAAAATGTAGTATATATTGTATACGTTGTTTTATTATACTTTTTTTTTCTATGTACTTTTTGTGGTGTGCAATACAAGTATATTCATTCATTCATTCATGCATACTGATATTTTTCGAGGGTAATGAGACATTTATTATATTTAAATTATATATCTACAGTTATTAATAATCGATTAAGAAAAAAATACATTAATCCTCAATTATTGTCGTAAGTCACCTAAAATTCATCAAATTTTTAGCATTTTTTTATTAGTACTAGCTGCTGCCCGCATTCTTGGTCTGTAGTCCGGTCAATTTAGACCAAAAAATTAGATTGCACTCTAATATTTTGGTCTAAATTGACCGGACTAAATTGTTATTTAGATTATGAAATCTTTTTTTTTTTCTTCTCCTGCTTCGTCTTCATCTTCTTTTTGGACTAAAGTAAGTCTAAGGCACTTTTATGATAAAACTTACCGTTATGCTGAAAATCGCGAAAAACTAATTTTTTTGACCTTTGACCTTGTATATTTTTTGTTTCCAAACACGGGAATGATAGGGAACTTTTAAATATTATTTATAAGTATGTTTTGAACAATTTTACTGCTTTTCAGCTTATTGGGACTTAATGCACCTTCGAATGTCTAAATAAACCGGACTACTGCGTTTGTTACGCTTGTTTACAAGTCACGTGGGAACTGTTTGTTTTCCTCGGAAAAAATGTCTATCTATGTCTATGTCCATATATTCTATGTTACTCCGTCTTTTCAACTAACTCCATGCCAAAAATCAATTTGATTGGTTCTTTAGTAACGGCGTTAAAGAAGAACAAAGCAAAACACTTTTCCATTTATAATACTAGTCAGAAGTTAGAATACAGCTGTCACCATCCCTCCTCTTCCAACGGGTTTCATATGAGGCAACTAGGAGAATATAACGCAGAACGGGCAGCGGCGTACTCAGTGGCGTGCACTATATACAAGCACAAAAGCACTGCTTACCCTAAAATTTTTGCAAAACTCATAAAGGGGAAGGATTTTTCCATCTTATGCTATCTTCCTTCTTTATGCATACCAAGGTCAAAAATCCTGTGCACGCCACTGAGCATATTGTGTGCTACTACAGCCATCTACTGCGATCACCAATCCGTTAGCCCAGCGAGGTGATTGAGGGCAAACCCTCCCGTTGGGAGAGGCCTTAGGTTCGGAAATGGACTCATGATGCTTTTGAGGATAGCCAGTAGCTATCATCAAAAGCCTATATCAGTCCATTGCGGAACCTAAAGCCTCGCCACTGGAAGCCACCAACCCAAGGAGGAGGTTGATCAGTATGTTATACAAAAATTGACATTAGAGATACAAAGGTGCCTTACGGACAATTATTGTAACGTGTAACTGATATTTGATTGACTTCCACTCGTTTTACTAGATCGCCGACTCAACTAATTGTACACTTTGTAGGGAAAATAGCGATAAAGCACGTATGAAAGTTAATTTTATGTCTTGCGTCTAACAAGCGAATATTTAGACATAGAAAGTGAAGTTATTATGCGATTTGTATCTAGATGATTCTGAGTTCATTTCACATGGCGATATCAAGTGTAAATTGTCAAGTTTCTACGCCTTACGTATTCTTACCACGCGGATGAAAGTCCTACCATATTTGGTATACGAGAAGGTAAGACTGATATGCTTGTCGTTTGACAGAAATAATGCGTTATTTTTTTCCTTCTGTCCGTGAAATCAGATGTAATCCACACTTACATTATAAATGCTAAAGTATCTGTTTGTTTGTAACGAAATGAAATTTAACTTTTACTTATATTGGTAAGCCTTGCATCCTGAAGACGGACATACTATACATTTTATGCCTTTATAATGGGCATACCTCTTCCCGCAGGTGGGTAGTGAGGAGACTAAGAGAAACGGAGAACTGGCCAGCGTGGGCAAACCCTCCCGTGGGCAAGTCCAACAGGCTATAGGCTTTTGATAAATTAGTTTATTTTTCCGCTTACCGGTTTGCGGTCACCACAACGTCTTTGAGTATGACAACAGATAACCGCTCACAAAAGAATTACATCCAAATTGGACTTCGGAGATTAATCAGGTCACAGCATAAACGACTGCGTCAAATTTACTCAATATTTCATCATGTGGCTTTTAGAAAGTCCATAAAAGTTTTTGATTGATAGTGAAATGTCGCAAAATGAATACAATTCATCTTGAAAAGTGGACCATGACGAAGGTATGTTCAACATACTACCTTGCACCTCTCACCTGTGATCGAGTAACGTAGTACTTTATCCATAAATTGTTACTTAAATGAGTGTACACTAAAATGATCTATATTGCTCAGGTAAATACTTATCAAAGTCGTGTAAAATGTTCTTAGCGAGCGGTGAAACGAACTGCAAATTAGATATGACCTCCTTACTAATTTGCGGTTTGTTTGATTCAGGCGCGGCATACTTTCGAAGCCTTTCTTTTGATTAGCTGCTTATACCAAAGTCTTATTAAAGTGCATCATCAAGTTAGTTTTAATAGCGGATCCTGGTGACTTTGTCCGCATACAACTTCTGCTAGTTACAAACTATCTACCGCGGCTATTCTAAAACTCATAAGCCCCTAGCGTAATGAAATAAAATTTTACCACAAAAATTTGGCTGCGACATGCAAAAAAAATACTTTTTAAATCAGACTGTCATTTAGTTATAAGAGTTAAGTTCTCCTTCAGGATTATTTTTTTTTATAAATCCTAAATATAATATTTTAATTAGCAACCTAAATACCAATTTTCATTACTTGAAAAGAGACGGACTCATACATACTTACGTCTCCTACTTAGAAGTAAAATTTAGAAAAGTTATTTATAGCAAATTTGTTTTTATTATATACAAAGCAAAGGTTACAATTTGATAAATTATTATGAAATAAATAATGAAAATCCTAAAAAAGGTTGTTTGTGTTTACAAAGCAAAGCGAAAGCACTAAAACTACTTAGTAAGTAAATTTTCATTACAGAATCAATTGATTTAATTCGAAGTTAGTGTATACAATTATGGAACTATTTCCGAATCTGGAGCATAAAGTTCTCAATTACAGCATGTAATAGCGAGCTAATTTGAATTTCGAATGATTTGTTACGAACTTGGTTGTAATATTGCCGACGAATATTGTAACTATCAATTATATTACGGCGTGTAATTAAAGTTGGGTGAGGGACTTGACACACAAATTCGCATGTCAATTATATTATTTATGTTTAAAACGTTGGCAGTAGATACATTTTAAGCAATTATACGCATAGATTTTTGGAAAATGAACTGAGGAGTACTCTTAAATTAGTTTTTATATGCCTATTGTTATTGGAGAAATAATAATAAGAATGCCTCAGCTCTACAACAATTAATGCTATTTTAAGACAGCATGTCTGAGAATTGTAGTTCATTACCCAAGCCACAGCCGCACCGGGTCCTACTCAGTTTAGAGTGACCTGGTGCATGAAGGTAATTATAGTGTATTTTTTTTTTCAAACGTCTTGCCTTCAGTATATGTAATAATACTAAAAATAATGAGTATGGCCTTGTAAGGTCAGGCGTGATTCTACCAAAGTCAATGCTTGTTGCCTCATTTTCAGATTTTTTTCAATATTGTGGTCATACTTTTTATATCTGTAGCACGTGATACCAATGCAAAACCACTACCTTCCTAGTTCTACTACATTCTATTTTGCCTCACTTCTGAAAGAGAGAATCTTATAAGACTATTAGTTAGGAGCAGACGTTAATTTGTGGAATTCCATTAAATAAAATTTAGAATCTGCTTAATTTACTAAAATCCGCGAAAACCAGACAAATCGTCACGGAAAAATTTCATAACTTTCATACCATACACATCTTGCAAATGCACGTTTTAGTAGTGTGACTTGACGATAGAATGATGAACTGGTGATGATCGGAATGTGTTAATAATGGTGACGATGTTGACACTCTGCGTTTTGTAAGTGTGAAAACACCCAATAGAATTTATTGAATAAATAGGCGAATGCCATATAGTTGCAAATTAAGTGTATTTACATTATTATCTTATAATCTTTATCGCCTTTCATAAAAATAAAAGTAACCTTACTTGTTGTAACTTCATTGCGAAATTAATTAATTTCACGCTGCCTCGAAATTGTTTGTGTACTTATAAAAGTAATAGTGTATGTAACTGACCATGAAAATATAGCATTTGTTTCAAAACAGTTTCAAAATAATTTTAATGGAATTGTCAAAAGATCAACCTCGTTTAAATAGAATGGATTTTCACAATACTTTTGGTTTGATGAGAAGTGTGAGTATTTTAAAAATTGTTAAAAGGTGAATAATTCTAGGGTATCTTAAATTTGATTTATTTATTTATTTATAGCCATTTAACAATCTTATCTGATTATTTACTTATCGAGACAGCGGTTACGCTTGATTGTCTTGCTTTAGCATAGGCCTCCCCCAGGTTCTTCCATGCTTTGCGATCATGTGTTTTCCTTGTCCACAGAGGTCATGCTGTCGCTCTAAAGTAGTCTGCCCACCTTCGGAATGGTCTTCCCCTTCTTCTCTTACCTTTCTCTCTTAAATTTGAGAAGCACCATCAAAAGAATTGAGGGTTAGAAAATATATCATCATCATGAATCCATTAACGGCCCAGGGCATGGATCTCCTCTCTTTGAATGAGAAGAGTTCAGGGCCAAGTCTACGCATTATAAACAACTCTGGGGCATGTAGGTTTCCTCACGTTGTCGTCCTTCACCATTAAATCAACTGAAATATTTTAATTACTTAATATATAACAAACCTGACCTAAACACCGACTTAAGGTGCGACTTAGTTAAAGTAACTACCGCGGGAAGTAAAAAAAAAACAAAAATTCTAGCACATGGACAAAGTCTCGTGTCATCTTACCAATATAATAAATGCTGATTTTGTTTATTGGTCTGTCTTCGTCACGCTACAAGACAGCAACACATTAATGTGTTATTTTCTTGCAGAGAGTTTATTATGGGTGACTATGGTCATCGCACACCATATCACCATTGCTCAAATAAATAGTTGAAAGTGGCCGCTAGCGCATGACAGAATGCGGCGTCGGCGAGTTCAAAGTCTCGGCAAGCTGTTTACATTGGTGCGTCGCGATTCAAAGGATTGAGATGACTGATACTTATTGTTCTGAATTTCTGTTGTTTTAATATTTTTATTGTAAAAAAATGATAGTTTTTAGCTTATCTTGATGAAGTTTCCAAAAAAGCCTGTGCGTTAAAACAGAAAAGTATTTCATCGGATGAACTATATAATGTAATGAAATGAATAGGCAATGGTCTGAGAAATTAATTAAGCTAATTGGATGTGATGAAAAAGCGCAAGAACGTTACGCTTGCTGTGCCGGTATTATATGAAATGTTGAATTGCCTGCATTTTAATTACCTGCTCGATTGCGCGAGAGATTTCTTTTCTTTTTTATTAATATTAAATGACGTGTTTGTTTTGAACGTTTGTTCGATTCGATCGATTTTGATCGATTTCTCTGCTAATTATTATAGACCGATTTTGAAGATTGTTTTTAAAATCTTGAGGTCACTAAATCAGAATCTGATAACGCAATAACCATTAAAATTAAGGAAACTCCTTGAATGTTAAATCTATGTATACAAAGAGTTGGTTGAACTCTCTTCAATATATCAAAATAATCAAATTAAAACAATAAACTCAGGTGGTTGAGCATGAGAGTCGTTAAAGTCTGGCCATAAGTACGTATAAAGTAATACATAATCTTAAGAGTACTAATTTAAGAAGTACATATGTATTTAAATAAATACTTTTTAGCACTTACATGAAATCAATAGTTCCGTTTCTTAGTTATGTTGAAGCATAGTATAAATATATATATATAAATATATAAATAACAATCATGCAAATTAATCATCGTTCCAATCCCGTAGGTAATATTTCATTTGTCGGTTGAATCGACTAAGAATTCTGTACCTCTATCCTCCAATCTCAATTTTGCTCGGCCTTGTACTTTATACGCTATGTTAAGAAAAAAGGTTAGTTGGATTCAAAGGCACGGAAAGGATTACCTAGGAAAAGGAACTGAAACGGGGAAATCAGATGCCAGGTACAGAATGCAAGGCATTCTGGATCCTTGCGCTGTTTACGTATTAGAACGGTGAAGCAAAGTGAAAAAAACCCTTTCGATGCGTTGCAGTTGATAGAGCTAAGTTGACGGTGGAACTAAATCGAAAAGATCTTGAAAACAAAAAGTAATCTCAAAACCAAATACCAATAATAAACTGTTAGCGAACATCCACGTTGCATTCACAGAAATAAAAAGATACAGCATTATACTGTAAAAGCAGCTTTCTATAAAGAAAATTACGAGTACAGACGTCTTTATAAATCAGTTTAATTCGTGATCCTACCCTACCTAATACCTATGCAATATTTAGTATATTTAGCAATGCGACCCTATCTCAATACATCTTTTAAATGCTTAATCATTCAAACCAGTCAAGAGTCGCGATTTATATCTTCATACCACAAAGCGTTAAAGCAAGTATTGAATCAGGTTCCACAATAACGCATAGGTGATGATTCAAGTTCCAACAATGCGTGTGACTTGCGAGCTGCCGATCGGAACCGGTGACCGTCCCTTGTGTTTATTTATGGTGACACGTGGCCGACCTACCAAGGACGTCGAGTGAACGTAGTAAGTATTAACTGATCGTAGTAGGGAAGAAAATGTACCATACCAGAGCTATCATTGTTAATATAGAATCATTTAATAGTATGTGCGCGATCACTTGCCGCGTGAGTATTTTTGCTAACAAATTTAAATCACTTATTTACGAGTAACTTACAACTTTAGTTCGTTCCTAGTTACTAATATTTGTTAAAAAAAAGCTTTATTTAACGTAAGCATTAGTTGACTTGTCAGTTTGCATATATCTGCAGTATCCATACTTCCTAAACGATATTTCGTTTTGTTCTTTAAAGCAATCTTTTGTTATCTTGAGATAACATACGCAGATTCTCGGTACGTAATTTCGTCAAGGTCAATTCAGCTGATCCGATGAACAAACAAAACAAAGGACGGATATAGACTGGAGAAAAGCTTGATTATAATAATAAACATGAGACAAACGATTTCCCGTTTCTGATTAGATCTAGAACGACGGCAAAATGAGATCAACGCATTAAGATGACCTGCGTAGGTATGTAAATCGCTCATACATATGGCTTCCATCTCTCCAATAATCCTCGGATCTATATGGTTAACACGAGTATCGTTGTTTATTTTTATGCTTTACAAATTACATCATTAATTTGTTCTTGTACCGTTAATACCATTTTTAGTAAGTTTTTTTTATTCCGCTGCAAGTAAACCTTTGATTGCAATCTCGCGTGGTGGTAAGTGATGATGCAGTCGAAGATGGTAACGAGCTAACCTATAAGGGGTTTGCAGTTATAATAAAGCCATACACCTAATTGGTATCTACGCGACATCGTACCGGAACATCGAAAAGTCGCTGAGTTGCACGTCTTTGTCCCACTGCCGTAGCCCCCTGAAATGCAGAGATCAAAATTCCCAAATGGTCCATGCCGGGAATCGAACCCGCGACCTCTCACTTGAAGCCACAGCTGCACCAGGGAGGTCTTTTAATCCTCTTGAGTGTTCTAAAAACAAAAGTTGTCATACTTGTAGTCTTAGTTTCTTTATTGAATTGGCCATTGTATTGTCAGATATCTTCGGAGAAAGCTGAAGATATATTAGCTAGGTCTATTTAATAAAAGCAAAGGAACCTTTAGAAATTTTGACGGCCGATTGGCGCAGTTTGCAGCGATCCTACTTTCTGAGCCCCAGGCCGTGGGTTCGATTCCCACTACTGGAAAATGTCTGTGTGATGAGCATGTAAATTTTTAGTGTCTGGGTGTTCATATGTATATTTTAAGTATTTATGTATGTTATTCATAAAAATATTCATCAGTTGTCTTAGTACCCATAACACAAGCTACGCTTACTTTGGGGCTAGATGGCGATGTGTGTATTGTCCTAGTATATTTATTTTATTATTTATAGAAATGGAAATAATGTAACTTCTACAACTACCTAAATAGGTGCAAAACAAAAATAGCGTATAGCGTATTAACGTAAATCTGAATCTCAAATCGTACTAAATTGTGTCACAAATGTTGAGACTTTAATTACAAACTGCAATGCATGCAGGTACCATTTAATCAAGATATACCCACTCGTCGATGCACGACGTTCAGCGTTTTCATATCTAATGACGATGACAAGAACATATTATGTCTATGTCGATAACAAATCGTGTTTATCTTATGCAGGAAATTGGTGCTCGCAATCAGATTTTTTATAACCATATCAAAATCTCTGTTACCGTGTCCACGAAGCCATTAGTATAATTGGATCGCCTATTGCATAAACTTGTGAGTCGGTACCTACGCTTCGGTAGATAGAGCGATTTCTATCGAAACTACATTCCTTGCCTTTGTTAATGCGCTAATCTGACAGGTGCTACGAAGTATATACGATCTCTTATCAATATAACACCCATTCAATTGACCTTGGTCTTTTGCAATAGGTCAGTTGGTTGGAACGGGTTTAAGATTTCATCACTTCAATTAAGTGCATTTGGGGGCCCTTTGAATTAATTACATAATCGATTACAAATAATCGTAGAAATGTATGTTAGCCAAACAGGTTTAGGTGTGATTTTTAGCTTTATGTCAACATAAGCTTTTAGTTTATGTTCCTCATTACTTATTATTTATGTCTATTAATATAACGCCAGCTTCTCATGGTCATAAATATCCATAACGTAATATATTATAATTATATTAAGAATTTTGTTTAATATAATATTAACGTAGTACGTTTCTGTTTTTAAGATGATGTAAGTTGTATCAAATAACAATGTGAGAGTTCGAATCCGATTTGAATACTGTAAAAATATTTAATCCAGTAATTTGGTTGATTATTTATTGCCAGTAGATTTTTGCCTCAAACAATCCATTATAAAAAACTTACTAATGTAAATGTTTTCACGTTATGATTTAGTTGAATTCATAGAAAAAAAGCGGTAATAGCGGAGTGGGAAAGATAATTAAAATATCACTTGCTTCAACGGCGAAGGAAGACATTGTGAGGAAACCTGCATGCCTGAGAGTTCTACATAATGTTCCGAAAAGTATTGGAGTCCACCAATCCGCACTGGGCCTTAACCCCTTTCTCATTGTGGGAGGAGACCCGTGCCTTGCAGTGGGCCGGTAGTGGGTTGTTATGTTGATGTTGATGGCGATAGAAAACGTTTCACCAACTTTTAGGTCATAACTATTGGTGACCGGTTGATGTATGTCTGGGAATCTTCTTAGATTACGCGTTACTTGAGTGCAGATTGAGAACCTCACACGTCGAGAACGTTATGAAGAACTATCTGTTAATAACTTACTTTTAAATGCAAAAAAAACCAAGTGTTTGGAATTTGTTTTGCCTAACGTAAAAAAAATTGATAAAAACATCATAATAAATGGAGAAACACTTAAAATAGAAAACTCCACTGTTTTTCTAGGAGTGACCTTAGATTGTAAACTACAGTGGGGTACCCATATAGAAAGCCTAGCGAGTAAACTCAGCTCAGCTGCATATGCAATCAGGAAAATTAGACAGCTTACCGATGTTGAAACAGCTAGGCTTGTTTATTTCGCATACTTTCACAGTATTATGTCCTATGGGATCTTGCTGTGGGGAAAAGCTGCAGATATTGAAAGTATATTTATACTACATAAAAGAGCCGTACGATCAATATATAAACTTGGATCACGCGAATCGCTTCGTGAAAAATTTAAAGAAATAGGTATTCTTACAGTAGCTTCGCAATACATTTATAATAATATAGTCTTTGTGAGGCAAAATATTACTCTTTATAAATCAAAAGCTGAAATTAACAATCGACTTACCAGAAACGGTCATAAATTAGTGATATCTGCATATCGTCTGCGAAAGGTGCAGAACTCCTTTGTGGGGTTGAGTATACGCTTTTACAACATGATTCCTAAGGAAATTCTTGACCTACCAATGCATACATTTAAAAAATGTGTAAAAACGCATCTAGTACAGCGAGGTTACTATACATTTGATGAATTCAAATTCAAATTCAAATTCAAAAATTCAAAATTCATTTATTTCAAGTAGGCCTAATATAAGCACTTTTGAAACGTCAAGTCTGTCTGTTTGTAGTGATTCTACCACCGGTTCGGAAGGCAGATTCTACCGAGAAGAAGCCGGCAAGAAACTCAGCAGTTGCTCTTTTCCAACATCAACAATTTACATTTTGTATTTTAACATTCATTTTTCTATCTTGTGAGAGCTGAAAGCGGAGCCGGATGCTTCCAAGCAACCTTGTCATTAAAAAATTCATCAATTGTATAGTAACCTCGCTCTAATAAATGTGTTTTAACAAATTCTTTAAACTTGTGCATTGGCAGGTCCAAAATCACCTTAGGAATCATATTATAAAAGCGTATACTCAATCCCACAAATGATCCCTGTACCTTACGCAGACGATATGCAGATGACACTAATTTATGACCATTTCTTGTAAGTCGACTGTTTATGTCCACTTTTTGTGTATAAAGACTAATATGTTGTCTTACAAATACTATATTGTTATAAATATATTGTGAAGCTACAGTAAGTATGCCTATTTCTTTAAACTTCTCACGGAGGGATTCGCGTGATTTAAGTTTATATATTGACCGTACAGCTCTTTTCTGCAATATAAATATAGTTTCGATATCAGCTGCTTTACCCCATAACAAGATTCCATAGGACATAACACTATGAAAGTACGCAAAATAAACTAGCCTAGCTATTTCAACGTCAGTAATCTGTCTAATTTTTCTGACTGCGTAGGCAGCCGAGCTTAGTTTACCCGCTAGTGAATCTATATGGGCACCCCACTGTAGCTTATTATCCAAGGTCACGCCCAGAAAAACTGTGGAAGTCTCTATTTTTAGTGATTCACCATTTATCATTATATTTTTATCAATTTTCTTTACATTTGGTAAGATAAATTCGACACACTTTGTTTTTTTTGCATTTAAAAGTAAGTTGTTAACTGTAAACCAGTGCGACACATGCGACATAACACGGTTTACTTCGTCAGAGTTATCTTTACTCCTATCAGTCTTAAAAATTAGAGATGTATCATCTGCAAACAATACAATGTCGCATGTTCCACTGACATGGTACGGTAGATCATTTATATACACTAAAAATAGAAAAGGACCCAAAATCGAGCCTTGTGGGACACCCATTGAGGTATTTGAACCCTGAGACTTTGCATCATTTATGCAAACTCTTTGGGTTCTATTGCTGAGATAAGAGGCAACCAAATTTAGTGCAACGTTTTGGATACCATAGTGGCTTAGCTTAAGAAGCAAGGTTTTATGATCAACACAATCGAAAGCTTTAGATAGATCACAAAAAACACCCATGGCGTTCTGTGAACATTCCCAGGCATCATAAACATGTTTTATAAATTTAGCGCCTGCGTCCGTTGTGCTACGACCTTTAGTGAAGCCATACTGCTCAGGGTGTAGTAAGTTATTTACATTAAAATGATATAAGAGTTGATTTAATATAATTTTTTCAAATATCTTACTAAGAGCTGGTAAGATTGAGATAGGTCTGTAATTGTTTATATCATTTTTATTACCAGATTTAAATAGAGGAATTCCTTAATGACAAGGTAGAATGGAAGCAGCCAGCCTCGCTCTCATCTCCCGCAAGATAGCAAAATGATTGTAAATGTTGATGTTGGAAAAGAGCAACTACTGAGTTTCTTGCCGGCTCTTCTCGGTAGAATCTGCTTTCCGAACCGGTGGTAGAGTCACACAAACATGCATACTTGACGTTTCAAAAGTGCTTATATTAGGCCTACTTGAAATAAATGAATTTTGAATTTTGAATTTTTTTGAATTTTATCAGGCACGTGGGTTTCCTCACGAAGTATTCTTTTTCCGTAAAAGCGACTTATATTAGAGTGGCGTGCTGCGGATTGAACTGGGGAACTGAGTGTCGGAAAAAGTTATGCCAAAGTGTTCACACACTTGCACTAAAAGAACGTGAAGCGGTGATAGCACAGTGGGTAGGACTTTGACTTCAATTCCGGGTGTGGGCCACCCGGAATTAAAGTCCTAAATTTAAAGTCCTAATTAAAGAAAGTCTAGGTTCTGAGCAATTAAAATTTCACTTGCTTCAACGGTGAAGGAAAACATCGTGAGGAAACCTGCATGTCTGAGAATTTTCCAGAATGTTCTCAAAGGTGTGTGGACACCACCAATCCGCAATGGGCCAAAGTGGTAAACGCTTTAACCCTTATTGCGGGAGCTGTGCCCTGTAGTGGGCCATTTGCACTTAATCAAATTCATCATTTTCGCATACTTAAGAATAATCACACTTCTATCTGTAGAATATATTTTATCTAACGCTAACTGTTTTTGCTCACCGTTGTAGATTAACCATGATCGATCGCAAACGACTCTTGGTAATGAGCTCTTACCTAAGGAACAAAAACTACAATGACTTTCATAGGTTACTGGGTACGTAATAATCGCAGCAATCAAGAGTGAGTGGCTCCCAAAGAATTCCTTTCAAATGCGACCGCAACAATATTTTGAGGCCCAGTTATATGTAACGGGCCTTAATGATACAATAATAGTCACATTAGCCGTCGCGTGTGTAATTACCTTAGGTTGCGGCTCGGAACATCACAGATAAGATAAGAATGAATATTAAATATGAACCATATTTTTTTTTCTCTTAGTCCGTTTTTTTTTGGAAATTGGTTTTGACTTTTTCTAGTCTTAACAGACGTTATAGTTAAATGTGTTCTTCAAATTGTTCTTTATTTCTATACAGATTTTATCTCGCTTCATTCAACATGGAAATTTTAAGGAGAAGAGAAGGGGTTAAGGCCGTTGTCCACCACGCTGGCCTAGTGCGGTAGTTGGTCGACGACTTCACACACTTTTGAGAACATTATGGAGATCTCTCAGGAATGTAGGTTTCCTCACGATGTTTTCCTGCACTGTTGAAGCCAGTAATATTTAATTGCTTAAAACGCACATAACTTAAAAAAGGTGCTAGGCGTGTATATATATAAATATATATATATATATATATATATAAATAGGGATCCAAACGAGTTTCGAGCGAGTTCGAGAACTCGCTCCGCCGAAAGTGGAGTCGAAGTCCTACCCAATGGGCTAAGACTATTTCTACATAAAGTCAAGTTAAGTATCATATTAAAACAATTCATAACTAAGTAAAAGTAAATACCCTCATAGATACCTGCACCAAATCACAGATCAACGTCCGTTTTGGACTTTGATCTGTCATTTGGTTTTTATGTTTCACTTATACAATCTTTTGCCAATCTTTCGGCAGCGCAGACCGCTTTCCGTAATTTTGTTCAATTCAGACACATTACGTCCGGCATATTATTATTATCTGATGTGACGTGAATTATTTTGGATGTTTTGCGCAGGAAGTGGTAAATTACGGAGAAGTGCAACATGACTCGTGATTTTGACCTTTCGTTGACCGCGGAATTATAAGAACAGCTTTAAGAAGTAATTCAGAGATTTTAAATGGTTACTAACTTATTCTGTAGCTTTTACAAATACTGTTATTACGATCCATGGAGCTATTTGGACGGTCTAATTTTATATATTTTGAAATACACCACTTTTTTTAGTACAGTAGGTACATATTCTTTGTAGTGGGTAAAGAAAAATAATCAAGATACTTTTACATAATATCTTATATCTTTAAACGAGCAATTCTTGTATATATATAATTGGAATTACGGAATCGGCTGCAACGATTTTTATGATATTTAGTATACAGGGGGTTTCGGGGGCGATAAATCGATCTAGCTAGGATTCATTTTAAGAAAATGTTATTTTATTCGTGTTTTCCGGTAATAACCGATTTGGTGCAGACGAAGTTGCACGGGTCAGCTAGTTATATTAATTTTCAAAAGCTGTATAGCTTGATTCCTAGATATTTTTGATGAAAATTAGTTAATTCTGTTCAATAATATGTCTCGATACATTTAATTGTAAATTCTTTAACTTTTTGGAGTGTATAGGCATTTTCTTTTTGGCATTGGATCATCAATCTTCATTATTAGCTCATCTAAATTACATATACACATAGCGAGTGCTTAGATTTATTAAGATACTGAATGGTGTAAAGTGGTCTTATAATAAATAATAAATGAAAAATAAATAAATATATCATTTGATATCTTACAAACGTCGAATCTAACTGAAGCTGAAAACATTCCTAGATTGTTTGTTTTCAAAAATATTTGCCAGTATCTTTTTCAGCTGTTCTTCGTACCTACTGTAATACAAATTCAAATTTTCATTATGCATTGAAGCATTTTCTGAAACCAGAGAAGAAAATGCCTAACCTAACCTAACCAATCTATATTTTTAAAGGTTACATTCTCACTGTAGATTCACTTATCCATTTTAATGAGCTTTTACTTTATATGAATATTTTTGTTTGTATACCTACCCTCGTTTTTATGTTTATTTCTTGTTATGGAAGAGCGGTGTCTTCTGACACAGGGGTAGTAATACTACCCTTAAAAGAAGGCTCCAGCCATTAGCGTTTACAGTAATTTTATTTACCCAAATAAACCATTTTATTTATTTATTTTACGAATCATTTAAATCATTTTGTATTATCAACATTACTTTGGATTAAGCTTTCATTAGCTTTCACTTATTATAGTGTATCCAACTTCGTTTTTTCAATGCCATTAATATTTATTAATAAAGCAATAAACTTTTATTAGGGCTAATGATTGCCCGGCACGGCCTGAAAGATAATAAAATGGGAATTACCATTATTTTTAAGTGCTCGTGATTTAGCATTGCGGTGTAATTGGCTTATTTCTATAACTACTATGTATTTGTATCGTGACGGTTTTTTCTAGGACATTATGTGCTAAGCTGGCGAAATATAAAGTTTCAAAGTATAGCATTGTTAGTCTTTATAATTTTGCAATCTACGTTTTAATGAACCCGATAAAAGCTTACACAACCGCATATTTTAATTAGAATATAAAATGTAACCTACTTAGGAGCATGCACTCAAGTGTAGGAATTCTTAGTTGAAGAACTCAATACTATGACTAAGTTAACGCAAACTTGAGACTTGTTATTATCAATAGTTTATAACTCCACTGCTGAAAAAAAGGCCGCTCCCAACGTAAGGCTTTGCCAACTGTCAGAGAGGTCGTTAAAATTTAATCACAAGTATGAAATTAGTACATTTAGATTTTTTTTTTTTTTATGTTTTTTTAAGAAAAAGTAAAACAAGCTCAACTTCGTTTTACTTTTATTTAAATTCCGCTACAAATTAGCCCTTAACTGCAATCTCACCTGGTGGTAAGTGATGATGCAGTCTAAGATGTTAGCGGGCTAACCCGTTAGGGAGTATGCAATCATACCCCTAATTGGTTCATACGCGACATCGCACCGGAACATTAAATCGCTTAGCGGCTCGTCTTAATCGGTATGGTGGTAACTAGCCACGGCCAAAACCTCCCACCAGATATTTTTTTATAGCTTATTATGCAAGTAGAATTAAACGTCGTTGTAGTAGTAAATCTACAAACAGTGATTATCTATGGAGCTATTGTCTGTGATACGATGATAAATTTCAATCGTCCTTGAAACGCGTCCACGCGTGTTTTGATTGTAATGAGATTTTAATTCAAAGGGACTCTACACATCAACATGTTTGTGCTAAATTATTAAAGTACTAGTCGAGCTATTTCAAAAATTGATAGCCCAGTGGTTCGGACTTTGGCTTCACTTTCGTGGGCCGAGTTCGATTCCCAGCACACACCTCTGAGTTTTTTCTCGCAATTAAAATATCGTTGTAAGCAATTAAAATATCACCCGCTTTGACGGTCAAGGAAAACATCGTGAGGTGATAAACCTGCACGCTTGAGAGTTCTCCATAATTTTCTCACAGACATGTAAAGTTTTCTAATCTTTACTGGGCCAGCGTGGTGGATTACGGCCTTCAACACTTCTCACTGTGGGAAGAGACCCGTGGCCGTAGTCGGCCGGTAATGAGTTGCTATGATGATGATTTCAATAAACTACCAATTGACATGTTGGAGATGTCTCTTAAAAAGTTCAAAGTTTGTATTAAACGTAAGCTTATAGAAAAGTCCTATTATAGTATAAAGGATTACGTAGAATCGATAAAAAAAAGCTTGGGTGTGAATTATTGCTCTAACCAGGTTGCTCTTCTAATATTTTTGTAATTTTATTGGTTTAACAAAAAAAAAACACCTGGCTAAGTTTGTTGTGGGCTTCTTCTTAGACCAGGACGCGTTTGGAACCCTCGTAGCTTTAGTTTTAAGTTTACGAATGTGGTTATCGCCATCATCTCACTACCGTGTAATTCTTATGTACGCATCAAAAGTGCCACTTTGACTTTGACTTTGATGACAGCTTTTTGTGACAGAGCTCGTTCGAAGAAGAAGAGCTACCGCCTTGCTTATTTCTGCCGCAAAGGAGCATTATTGTATTACGGTCTTGACAAGCACTTGTAACACCTAAGTACCTTAACCTTTATATATTTATATAGCCTTATATGTGTATGAGTTTACTTCGATGCCGGTAGGTGGCGTTATTGTCAAGGCAGTACAACATCTGCCTACTAATCCGCAAATTGTAATAACTTACTCTAAAGATTTTTTCTAATTTCAAACATAACATTTCTATGTATGTTACAATATATTTCTCACATAAAACAAAACATGTCCAAGCCTAAAATATAGTTCCAACGCATTTTAATTGAATTAGCATCTTTTATTATTCTTTGATTTGGGTTTGTAGACCTATTTGACCATTCCGGTCAATGTGAAAAGTGCCATAAACCGTCCTTTTTTTGACCGTTGCTTCGCAAAGGAATTCAAGACAAAAAAACTCTCGTAAATATATACCACACGTGGCACCGGGATGTTAAGCACACGCTTTGTCTGGTATTATCTGTATTGTATGGAATAAGTATTGTTGAAACTTGGATGAATCGATTTTGAGTTGCCATTTGCGCATGTAACCTACATTTAATACGTGATTTACTTTCTGTTTGTTTATGACTTTAATTTACTGATTTATAAATGAAACCCTGGATTGATAACATCGTTGTCTGTCTGTCCGTCCATCGAACCACCCATCCGAGGGTCGCCGCTTCTATTCTGGTTAGATTTTCTGGGAGGCTTCGGCCATGGCACGCAACAACGTTCGGTATGATGCCGCGTAAAAACTGATAAATTTAAATTTGGAATCTTATTATCTTTTTAGAAACTATTGGTTGGGAAACAAGAGGTTATTAGGTCAAGTGGGATACCATTTGAAAGGATCCAGTTGCAGATTCCAAAATTAAAAATATGCGAGTAAGTACTGAATATAGTTAGTCGTTGACCTCCCTGACGCAGCGGTGAGCGCTGTGGATTTAAGTGGGAGGTCTCGGGTTCGATCTACGGCAGGGGCAATTTGGAAATATATAATCTCAAATTTGGCTAATTAGCACCCTAGCGACAAAGACGTGCCGCTAAGCGATTACGGTACGATGTCGCGTAGATACCGATTAGGGGTACGGGTTAAATCTAATTGCCATACTCCCTGACAGGTTAGCCCGATACCATCTTAGACTGCTTCATCGATTATCACCAGGTGAGATTGCAGCCTAGGCCTAACTACTTGTAAAAAAAAAAGTACTCTGATATTTGTTGGTCATACCAGCCACATTTTTTTTATCCTGAAATAAACTGGCGTCCCAAAAATATCACTACATGTAAATATTGCATTCTATTTTGTGAATTCTAATCCTGTTTGGATGATCCCAAATGCTTGTCTTTATATAGAAAACGCGAGTTTCTATTGTTTCATGAAAAGCCATAGAAAGCAAAGTATATAAAAAATAATAATAAATAAATAAATATACTACGACAATACACACATTGCCATCTAGCCCCAAAGTAAGCGTAGCTTGTGTTATGGGTACAGAGATGACTGAAGAATATTTTTGATAAATAATATACGTAAATACTTACAATATACATATAAACACCCAGACAATGAAAAACATTCATGTTCATCACACAAACATTTTCCAGTCGTGGGAATCGAACCCACGGCCTTGGACTTAGAAAGCAGGGTCGCTGCCCACTGCGCCAATCGATCGTCATAATGTTGATATATCGAGACCGGGGTAAATCCAAAAACCCAACAAATACAAATCTTGAAAACCACATAAAGCACACTAAACCACATTAAGCTGGTGGGCATGGTTAATATTATCATAATATGTGCTTAAAATAGTTATAATAGCCTGCCATCCCTCGATAAAGCTTTAACACTCCTGTTATCTAAATCTAAAATTAAATGCAAAAAGTTGGTAAGGAAGAGAGAAGAAAAAAAAAGTTGAATACATAATTAGTATAGTCATGTAGAATTACTTAAAAGAAGTTGTTGGAATGGTATGTCTTTAAACAAAGTAAACTATGTAATTAAACAAAGACAGAAAATGAAGACGTACTCGATAAATAAAAAAAAATAATCTAAGGTAAGGTATAAAATAGTTAAGATATTGTAGTAGATACCCGATTGTAGACTGCACAATGTAGAAGTTGCATACAAAAAAAAAACAACCAGAATGCAATCCAAGTAACATAGTTGAGTACCGACCTAGAACAGTCTTCGATCCCAATGTCGAAGGAAAAAAGAAGACACAAACACAATTAAAAAAAAAAAAACGCTTAAATCTCTCCTGTGTCAAGCGTTGGACATTATTAGGCGGATGGTGATGACGATGATGATTCTAGACACACGCTAGCATCGAAGAATTTACTTGTTTGGATTGTTTTATTTGTCTTGATGTTGTTAAGCAATTGCTTGTTTGGATTGTTTTATTTGCCTTGATGTTGTTAACAGAGTATGAAGCAATTGCGACAAACATGATGCTCCCAGACAAAATAAGAGAAGCCTTGTCGAATTAGACACGATAAGGGTTGCCACAGAAGTGTCTTTCATGTATAGGATCATAGGATCTAAATAATGTAATTGAAGTTGTAGATATTGCTGCCAATTTTACAAGTCTATGAATAGTGCTGTAATTTTTACAAAAAGGACACAATTTTTAGACCTGTCAATTGATTTATTTATGTTCGGGAATTAGCTACAATTTTAACAATGTTAATAAGGATAGAATAGGATTGGATTGAATAAATAAGTAATAACTTTTTTGCTCATTAGGTTTTAATTGCAGTCGTTCATTACTGACTAAATTCTTCACTTAACTTGCAGGTATTTATGCTACAATTAAAATAATCATAACATAAAAAAAAAATTGTTTATTAGAGTTTTTGTCACTATTTTGTTAATTTAATAATCGATTAAATCTTTGTCCTAACTTAAAAATTCTATTTAATTAGCCACAAGGTGCGTTGACATCAAACGTCGCAAAGATATGTCTAAACCAAAACAAAAACATAGACTTTTGTTCACTTCAAGTTTAAAAATAACACACTAACACAAATATTAAAACAATCCTCATATACTCAATCAAATTTAAATGGAGAAGCCTCTGACAATATTGGGCCAACCCAAATTAACGTAGGATAAGAGTAAAAAAAGACGAAGAAATCCAATAAGTAAGTAATACGTGTGGAATTTTTATTTTATAGAGCTTTGGGTTGCGATCAACATTAACTCTTTACTGGCCCACTACAGGGTACGGGTCTCCTCAATGAGAAGATCCTTCAAGCTGGCTAAGTCCGTATTGGTAGTCACGTATCCTTACAACCTCTATGAAGAACTCTGAGGCATTCAGATTACTCACGATATTTTCCTTCACCGTTAAAGCAAGTGATGTTTTAAATCGCACATAGCTCTGAAAAGTTAGAGGTCCGTCCCGGGGATCGAACTCGTTCCCCGAAAGGGAAGCTGAAGCCTTACCCACTAGGCTATCACCGCTTTCTTTAACAGTAGATAAATAAGATGGTTTCGATAGTAGAGTGCAAATATTTCGCTAATGATTTTCGTGTTACACCCCTATTTACTTCTTGATTGATTGCAGATGGCTTTAATTAAATGCGTCGTTGATTAATTCAATGTTGGTTCCACTGGAACTAATTACGTAGTTAGTAGGTAAATAGTTGACTTACGAGTAGTTGAGTTTATCCCTGAGAATGCCTACTACATTTTTTCGCCTATGGGAAAATTTATATCTATGAAATAATTCTAATTTTTCTTATGTAGGCTTACTGTTTGGTGCTAACGAACAAAAGATTCTTAAAATGAAGCGTTAGAAAGAAACAAAATTACGGGCTGCACTCCAGGAGTGCCGTGAAAAATTGTTTTTGCGCGTTAGACATTTTTTAGACGGGTACTACGGTTATTGGGTTATGAATTGCATCTAATTTATGAATTGTATTTTTTTAATTATTAGAAACTTTAAAATGTTCTATTATGAATTATCGTTAACAATTTCGACAACTCTTGTAGCATCATCAATATTTATCATTACCATCGGAATTATTACAATCTCAAATAGAAACTAAAACATGTAATAAATAATGGTTCATGGCAAATAAAACAGCAAATCAATAATTTTGATTCGAAGTTTTTTAAATATCTCTTGAATACCGACCAATTGTACTTTTATATCTCGTTGTGATAATATTACGTTGATTGGATATAGTAAAATCATTCTCTATTGAAAAATTCAAATAGCTGCGTCTCGGTGTCGCGAGTCCAGAAATTTTATCGCATCTAAAAATATGCGTACCGCGCTAAAAGAAGTTTTCACTACACATATAAAAATATGGCGCCATTTGTCTAATGGTTAGCATATTCTATAAAGGATCACAAAGTCTTAAATTCTATTTTCAAAATTTTCTGGGATTAGATATTTCCGTTATGAAATGAAACCTAATTTAGTAAATTAGGGTTGACCAAATACCACCTTACATCTTAGCGAGCAAAGATGCTCGCTAAGATGTTGGTTCCGGTTGGTTCCGGTTATTACCAGTAACATGTAACAATCGTGTTAGATCCGCCTACCAGTATTATAGTTGCGTGGAGGGTGGAAGTCCTAAATCCCTCTTTCATATAAGAAAGGATTTTTTTAGAGCCATTTATAAAGAAAAAATAATTTATTCTTCAATTATTGAGACTAAAAAATCACTATTGCTACTAAGAATATACCTTAATACGAAATTCTATTAAATTTAGCCATAGCTTGTATATTGAAGATGAGCATTATTACCCAAAAAAACACCAACACAGGTTGAAGTTCCTTCGGAATAAAAAAAAGAGCCTTTCTTATCTATGCAATGAACAACAATTTCACAAGTTGCTTGCCAAGAGCCCAACAGCGGGTCAACCCTTACTCCTGAGAGCTCAGTAGTGGGTCATTTATAGTCTGATGATGATGACGATGTTCATGATAAAAGTCTGATTTACAAACTATAAGGAAAAAAAACAACAACAAATAATTTCGTCATTCCAGAATTAAGACTACAAATATGATTCCATATTAAGAAACATCAGTGTTCCTTTGTTTATAATTTAGATTAATTACAATTACACAAACAAGCTGCATTTAAAACGAATGCGATATAAAACAGACAAATTATGGGACAAATTCAATTTGAGGCAGCTGGGATGCGTCAAAATGACTAATAAGAGATATGGAACCTAAAAATACAACAACGCGTGGTCTTTTCAGCTGGGTATTTGAACTGTGTCACGAAATAACAAATTATTTAACTTGTTAAATATACACTCACTCTTTCTTTAACTCGTGTTATATGTCATGTACACAGTGTTTTCATTTCTTTATAGTGTTTCTACACTATATATAATAGCAGGTATGTTTAAAGAATATCAGAAATCAAGTGCAATAAAAAAAAAGAAAAAGACGAGAGATTTTCTTAATGTACCTGTTTTTATTATTTTCTTAAAAATCTGTACATGCTATAAAATCGTATACAAGCCATGTCTGCACATTCAAGATTTTTACAAAGGAATAACTGGGTGATATTACAAATAAGAAAGAGACCGTAAAAATGCAATTTTTAGAATTTTAGTCTATTTGTCTGTTGGTTCGTAAGAGCATCAACCGAGAACTACCGAACGGAAGTGAATGCAATTTGGTAAATTTATAGCTTATACTTTGGAATTAAATAAAGGATAGGTACGTTTCATCCCGATAACCAAAAGTGTTTGCTCGGGATATGTGATAAAAGTTTTTGTCTATTTTAAGCGTTAATGTTGCTTTAACTTCCACTAGTTCTGGTTTTCTTGTTTATGTCTTTATCATTTTGTTGTTAAGACTATAATCAAATGTTGTTAAAACGATATTAAACCAATAAAGGAGTTATAATGGAGATAGACATACCATTATCCCTCTCCCTTGTAACTAGTTATTCCATTTAGCACAACGACGCAATGTTGCCTGTTTATCGGTTTTTTACCGGATATACTTGGGTTAGTTTGCTCAGGAACTTCTCAATCTTGTTCCTCCTTCCCCATTCTACTACAGAACAGCGAGACACCGTGAGCGGTGGCATCCTTATGTGGTTGATATTCTATCGACACGCACGAAACGTTTTTATCCACGTTTCTGATACGTACCGCGGGAACTGTGTTTGCTGCCACGTATAATTTGAGCAAGGCTAGAGTGAATAGGCTTTTTCTAGGCAAGCGTGCTCCAACCTAGACCTCATCATTGCTTTCGAACGGGCATGATTGCCGTCAAGCGCTGGCCTATCGTTAATAATAAAAAAAAACCTAAATCCTTAACTCCAGCTATTATAACGATAAATATTTAACACTAATGTTAGTTATGACACTTTAGACATTAACAACATGTAACGTATTAACTATTGTTATGTATAATCTATATCGGCGACCTAAATGTGTCATGTGGTTGAGTCAGGCGGGATGTTTTGAAGGGATTTCTGCAATACTCACTTGTGGTGAAATATCCGTAATTGAAGTAAGTTGAATTAGGTTAGCCGACCTCCTTGGCTCAGTATCTGTCAGGGGCAATTTGAAAATTGATGAAAAACTAGACTGTGCCCTGCGGCTTCGTCTGCGCAAATTACGGAACACATATACACAACACACACAGGCTTCAACCTTCCTCAATACAATACACGGATAAAGTAGTACTTACGGATAGTAAAAATAGCGATGCAACTTCTTTCAACATATTTCAACAAACGACTGAAATTTGCGCAAATCTTATACATATTTATCTCGTGAGCGTGTGTATGTCACTGAACTCCTCCTAGACGGCGGTGGCACCCTGGATCGTTTAGATTCACAAATCAGCCCGACATGTGGCGCTGGGGTCCCCTATATTTTTGATCTTGAAGCTTCAATCACCCACAAAAGTGCCATAAATATTAGTATTAGACAAAGACTTTATCAGACAATATTAAAAAAAATATTTGTCCGATAAAGTCAACCAGATTTTTTTTAATTTAACGTTTCTTCAAATGTACTACAAGTAGGTAGCAAATTCCGAATAACAAATAAGTTTCTTATATTTTGAAACCCAGAATATATAATAATGTGCATACGAACAAAGTTAATTTAGGATACGCCTCACATAAACGTTTCCTTTTTTCTCTGTTATCGGTAGGCATATCGCTGTAACTTCTGATTAAAATCCAGTGAAGTGTGTTTCGGGCCTCTGGCAACCATTTCACCCAAGCGTTTAATATTCAAGATATATTACAATGATCGTAATCTCCACTAAATATACTTCTTACAACCGATAAAAATTAATCAATTTGATGTTTTTTCGAGGTTCATTTCGTTACGCACTCTGTAGGGTGAGCACAAACGTAATTAAATACTTACTTTTTTTTTAGGAGAACTAAGCGCATGACTACGAGATTTGCAAGCTGTGATGGCCTAGTGGGCAGGCATTGGGTTCCTTTTCTGGGAGACGGAGTTCGGTCCCTAGCATGCACTTCTAACTTTTCGGAGTTATGTGCGTTTTAAGTAATTAAATACGACTTGCTTCAAAGGTGAAGTAAAACATCGTGAGCGAACCTGCAGGCCTGCAGTTCTGCATAGCGAAGTCTACTAAAATGCACCTTGGCCGGCGTAGTGAAGAACGGCTCATTCTGAGTGGCGACTCCCTGTAGGTGGCCGGTAATGTGTTGATATCGATGCAACTTAGGAAATGTTTTTCCAAGTACCAGTTCTATAAGCAAACTGGTAAGCGCAGCGTTGGTCGATCCCCAACAAGGTGGACAGACGACATTAAGCGCGTCGCAGGTAGCCGCTGGATCCAAGCGGCACATAACCGTGGAATTTGGAACTCCCTACAAAAGACCTATGTCCAGCAGTGGACGTCTATCGGTTGATATGATGATTATGATGAGTGTTCTATAAGATTGATTTCGGAAACTATCATAAGACCTATCTGATCTAGTTTCTCCTTCAATTTGTTACCATTAAACTGCGAGATATTTTAAGTGATCGTATACTTAAAATTTCTACAGCAGAAAATAGGTATCTAGACGTCTGTCCATCTAATTAAGGCTCTACTATCAAAAATGCTTTCTTCACCACTTTCTTTTCTTATTTACGTAACTCTACCATATTCAGCTATAAAACATAGAAGAAAATTGGTCAAGATCATTATGACTTCTAAAAAAAGATATATTGCTAGTCCGTGGTAGACCTTAGATGGAAGATCAAAATATTTTATAAATTTTTAAGGATCACTATAATAGTTATAGTTAAATGATTAGACACTTTCCAATCATGGGTTAATGGGGTTAGTGGTATTTTCTATCACTATTTTGGGGTATCGACATTAAATATCGTAGATTATTCATCCGTATGCACCAAGAGCGGTAAAAGCGCATTGGGTAGGAGTTCAACTTCACCTTTGGGGGGCCGAATTCGAATCCTTGCACCTCTAACTTTTCTAAGTTATGGGTGCATTAAGTAATTAAAATATTACTTGCTTCAACGGTGAAGGAAACTATCGCGAGGAAACCTGCATGCCTGAGAATTCTAAAGAATGTTCTCAAAGCTGTGTGGGGTCAACCAATACGCACTGGGCCAGCTTGGTGGGTTGCTGCCTCAACACCTTCTCATTGTGGGAGGAGACCCGTGCTCTGTAGTGGACCGTTAATGGGCCGATGTCATTATGAATATTATGCCCCGATCTCGCTGCAAGATCCACAGAAATCACTATGCTCAACGTCTTTTTCAGCAGGTAATAACTAATGCTAAATATATGTCCGTAGCACGCGTTATAATGTTAACAACTGGGAACAATTTAGTGAATAATTTGTATGCTGCTGCTGACGTCACTTGTGTGACACTGAGGTGGCGTTAATCTTTCAAAATTTAATTGGGATTAGAGTAAGAAAACCTTCGGCCCTCCATAACAAAATATATTTTGTAAATTCAAGTTTGTAAGTTTAGTTATTTTTGGAGTAACTGACTGTCAAATTTATGTTTTCTTCTCCATATGAAATGACAGGTTTTATATTTGTCGATGTGAAGTTAATTAACATGAAAACACTTTGGCTACGCGATGGTTACAGACATTGATTTAATATGTTACCATCGGATACAGTAGACAGGTGTTCTGTGTTAGTTTCTAAGTAGACAAACGTGACGATAGAGTTACGTTACGTTGTCAAAATATGTACTACGCGCATTGGCATGCACTTGATAAAAAAACAGCCTTAGTGCGTAAGAGACTTTTCAACGGGAAACCTAAAAAATATCTTTTCAATCACTGAATTATTTTTTGCCAAAAAATAAAAGTTTGTACAAAATTGAAAATTTGTTGTTATCAGTTAGTTACTCAGAAACAGCATACCTACTTTAAAAGCTCTTAATCAAACGATCCTTTCAAAAGATCAATATCTTCGTTGAAATGCTTTTCTAAGCCGCTATCTTTAGAAGGGCAACTTAGCGTTTACCACCAAAAGGACAATACTTTAAAAAGTCATAAAGAATTGCACCCTTTTATATTTAAGTGTAGGGTTAGTATCTGTTATTTCGAAAAATCAGGACAAGTTTGGTTACCAAATATATGCCATCATAAAAAATATTTAAAAACGAATCAACAAAGAATACTTAACCAACAAAGTGTCTCACGAACGTACTTAAATTAATAATTTTCATTTAGTTATAATTGAATAATAGTTCAGGAACGCCTTCTAACTATGTATATCTTCCGTCAGGATGGTACCTACTCTACAGAGGTAGGTATAACCGAAAACTCCTTCTAAGTTAATCCATCTCTATTTTTTTATTAAAAATTATCATCTTCATCACCCATTACCGGCGCGGGGCGCACAAATAGGCAAGGGTCAACTCCCAGAATGAGAAGGGCTTTAGGCCGTTGTTCATCGAGCTGGCCAAGAGTGGATTGGTAGACTTCATACATTTTTGAGAACGTTACGAAGAATGCATGCAGGTTTTCTACACAGTTTAAACAAGTGTCATTTTAATTGCTCAAATAAAAAAAAAAGCACTTTACTCCAAAAAGTTAGAGGCATCTGCTGAAGATCGAACTCGGTCTCCAAAATGGGGAAACCCAATCCACTAAGCTATCACCGCCTCTACACTGAACTTTCAAGACAACAAAAAAAAATAAGGTAACTTCCTAAGTTAGGAAAATATTGGCATTAATACTACTTTCTACGATAAGAAGTAGCCTAGATCACTTCATGTGATCTAGGCTACTCTTGTATGTACGTGTTACTTCTTGTGGTAACACGTACATACATGAAGTGATCTACACTTCATGTATGTACGTGTTACCCTGTAAAGATCCTGTGAAAACCAGATTCAGCAGTTTTAAAGATTATCTCCGACGAGGATGCCCATTACTTAACAACTACCTTTATTAAACTGAAATTAGTAGGCTTAAAAATAGTGTTGTCCTTTTCCCAAAATAACATAGTGAAAAAGATAACACTCATTTCTAACCTGTCAATTTAGTTAAGAATTTTGTGTTCAACCTCGAAATTGTAAAACAGAATCGGCATAACTGTTGCGAATTTAATAAAGGAGCATGTGTTTCTATCGTTGAAATAATCATATACATATTCATTTTGTAAGAAGTGTTTTACAGCAACAGAAGTAAGAAATAAATGTAAAATTTTATATTTTAATTATTATTTAAATTGTTATATTTGTATTTTGTTGTTTATATACACAAAATACAGCTTTACAAAAGTAAAATGAAAATATGTTATTTTTCAAAGTATTCTTTAGTTTATTAGTATAGACAATTCCGAAGAAAGCCCTAATTATGGTGATCCTATCAGTAACGCGTCTTCCAGCTTAACTCAAATGTGCTTATAATCTTTATTTATGAACACAGGGGAGACATCTGTATAAGCATCGGGTAAAAAAGATGAAGAAAGTCGTATACTCAATACAAGTAATTATAACGTGACTAGCAATTTTAAGCTCTATCGCCTTGTCATAAAGCTTTCATATTTTAATGAGCGCTGACGAATAAAAATGTTTGAGCTATTCATCTCTGTTGAAGACGCTGCGGTAAGACAGATATCTTCGTGGTAATGTGGTAGTCAGTGTAATTAATGTATACATCATAAGGGTCTTGATTGCGTTTGGATACGCCCATGAAATTATTTACAGTACAGGAATAATTGTACACTGTAAAGCTCGTCTTTGTTTATCTTGCTCAGAGACCAACTGAATAGGTCCAGGAATATAGATAGGTAATTTATAAATGGCGTACCACCTTTCAAATGTTTATATTTGTTGCAGGCAGTTTCTCTGAAACTGATATTAGTTATCCACATTCAGATAAATTATTATAATTTCAATTAATTCTACTGACTTGTTATTTACGTGCATATTATATATGTATTTGCATGTACACGTTGTTGTTAGTTATTGTTTTGATATCAATTACGAACTTCATTTTTTTCTGTTTTAATCCAAACAGCTAAAACGTAACACAACTGATATTTTGGTGTACCAATAACTCTAACTTTAATTATTGAAAACATTATATTAAAACACATTTAACCAATCGTGGTTATTAAACGGTTATGAATTCCTTAACGACAAGGCTGCTTAGAAGCAGGCCATTCGGCTCTCATCTCTCACGAAACCGAAAAATTCTAAAAATTGTTAAACTAAAAAATAATGTTGGAAAAGAGCTATCTGCTGAGTTTCTTGCCGGCTCTTCTTAGTGGATTCTGCCTTCCAAACCGGTGGTAGAGTCACTACAAAAAGACTGACTTGACGTTTCAAAAGTTCTTATAAACTAGGCCTATTTGTAATAAATGAATTTTTAAAGTTGTGGCATTGAAGTTTCTTCAATATCACGAACTTGCCTTTTATGTTCTGTTGAGATTGCTAGCTGCCTGTGTGACTCAGCTAGTCTAGCTCTTTATTCAGTTTTCCATCTGTTTCCAAATTATTTACTAAATAATTTTGACGATAGGCTTAGAAAGGAAATAACCAGTGAAAATATTCAGAGTATACTTAAATCATATTTATTATGTTTTGTTTTATATGAGTAGAGGCTGTGGGCACTTGGCTAAACCTGAGTGGTTTCTGTCGTAATAAAATATTATTTTACGAAAAATGTAATGTTTGAAATCAATAGATAAAAAATTAAGAAAAACTAGTTAACTTGTAAGCTTACTAGAGGTTTAGAGCAACTTTAGACTGACCCTACAACACTACATTGTTGTCATTGACAATCTTGAGTATACTCTGAAATGCACAAAACCTTCCCTACATAATACCGACTATCATTAATATATTGTTACAAGTATTGTAGATGAAATCAATTTATTATATTTTATTGATTTGATAATATCTACCTACATACCAATTGACCTCTACGCATAAGTTCTTTGATTGACCTACTACAATTCATTACAAATGTTGATTGCTGTGTTTAAGCAATAGGTACATTATATAGATTGTAAGGTCACAAATTGAGTTTTATTTTTTAAGGTCACACCACAATTTTGATCTCAACAAAAACTTAACAAAGTACGTGCACTTTACATAGTATTCGTTACGTTTTTACGTTACGCGGTAAACGTTTTATTGTTTAGGATTCAAGTATTGCTCACGAATTTTATTACCTGATTCCCAGCGATTTTCTGATATTTGCTGTAAAGATCATAGGGCAGACGGACGAACAGTTCATTACCTAAAAAAAGGTTTCTAAAGATTTTAAAAACGTGTTTATTGTCACAGAAAAAGGGGAATGAGTTCCCAAGGACATAATTTTGTATTAATATCCCGTGGACCTCACACTGTATGGGGTGAGGACGTCACGTACGAAAGATCCATACATCCTTTCAACTGTTTAAGTAATTCAAAATTGCACCATATAATGTGGCGAATAAGATCTAAAATACTTTTGTTTATTTAAATCAAATGTTAAGCCGCATGCTTCTGATGCCGGTAATTTCTTCTCAGAAATAATCCGATTGTGAAAGTATTTGTCCACTAATAACACTACGCGAAGAAATGTAAAATATTAGTTCATGTATTAAAATGTTTATTTTTTAATTTATATTTAAGAAATGTAAAGGGTCTTCTTATAAACGAATTGGGTATAATTTGATAAACACATCCTCTGACATCTTTAACAGTATACCTAAGATACTCGTCAGTACGTATTTTTATAAAATTTGAGTAAAATTCTTAACACCTAATTTAGAAGTAGGACTATTTAATGAAATGTTTATTAAATTAAAGGCAGTTTTTTTTTTTGCAACTCCATTTAAATACTCAGGGTGTCTAGCGCTAGGACACTTCTTTTCAAATACTCCTTATTCAAAACTATCAAGCCAATAAGGCCTACACAAAATAATAGATACATGCATACCCCAAATAGCAAACACGACCATTTACCAAACTAAAAATAAATAAATAAAAATATACAACGACAATACACAAATCGCCATCTAGCCCCAAAGTAAGCGTAGCTTGTGTCATGGGTACTAAGATGACTGATGAATATGTTTATAAATAATATTCATAAATACTTATAATATACATATAAACACCCAGACCCAAAAATCGGCCGTCTTTTTAATAAACTTAAACAATAAACAGTACTCACAATTAAAATATGTTCCTATATAAATAGGCTTTCTTAAAATAAAGCCACATAATACAGAAAAGCAGACGATGACAGTGGATGTCGTCTTAAATACTACTTTAAGATTATTTGTTTTTAAAGATTGATGATAGGCGAGGTGTGAAGTTTCTCGTCTAACGGCGTGATTTGAGATCTGTCAACTGGAGATAAGTAGCTGTGTTTGGAGATAAAAGGGGCATGTATCGATGTGATTTATTGTCTAACAAGAAGCCACGCTGATGGAAATGACTGACGATCGGGACTGATTCTATTCATGTTTATTTTAACCAAATGTAAAATGAAAATCTTATGCATTATGAATTATTAATATACAGTATATACCTACTAATTCTACTGTCGCTTTTGTACAAGTTATAAAAAAAAATATGTTTGTCAAAAAACTTAATATAAAAAAAACATTGTAGTTACATACAACTTCAAGAAGAATATTTAATTTTGAATGTTAGCATAACATTGGGCTTATATCAACGACAAATTGAAGTTCGGGGTAAGTTTGAATCATTTCATTGTTTGAATCAAATTGCGAATTCAATAAACAATTGTTGAAATAAAGTTGGGACGGTACTTGAATAATACTCATTTTCACTTATTACATTTGATCTATAATATAAAAATAGAGTCGCCTGTAATATGGCGTATCGTTGGTAATAGTCGGGTGTCACTCGCTAACACAAGTTTATAAGAAATAATTTTGCATGAATATTTTAAAATTTCTTCTATGAAGTATAAAAGTTCTTAACCAAGTGGCCAAAGACCCTCCCTATATTTGATTATATAAAATTACGTAAGAAGCAAAATAAATGAATTCATATTACTCCACATTCTTGCCATAATAAGTTGGAGTGACACTCAGATAGTGTCAGTTTGACGCGTTATCTTTAACCGTTATCAATGCACTCTTGACTTTCTCAGAATTTTTAGTGAAGGTAAATTTATATTTTTATCAATCCAACTTGTGTCGTATTTATTTGCTATCTAGCTGGTTATACGCGTAAGGCAGGCATTTTGTATTTTTAAGATAAATAACTTCTTGCACTTTTTATATCTACAAACTGGCTCTGTACCTACTGTACGTTTGATCGTTGTTATTAATGCTGTGAACATCATCATCTGCAACTCAGTACTAGCCCTCTACAGGGCACGGGACTTCTCTTCCAACGAGAAGGGTTTAGGCCGTAGTCCACCACGCTGGCGTAGTGCGGATTGGGGGACTCCACACATCTTTGAGAACATGATGGAGAACTCTCAGGCATGGAGGTTTCCTAATGATGTTTTCCTTCACCGTTTAAGCATAACTTAAAAAGTTTGAGCTAGGATTCGAACTCGGCCCCCTGAAAGTTTAGCCGAAGCCCTAACCACTAGGCTATGAATGCTATAAACGTTCGCGTGAAAGAAAGAGAATCACGCAATCATTTTCGCATTTGTTATCGTATTAAGTTTTTGGGATAAAACGTATACTGCGTATTTTTAGCTAAGGATTACTTAAACGATAAAAAAGCTTGGATATTAATTGCTCTTAACTTCAGAGCTTAATATATGTTTAATGTGAGATGATGATAAAAAAAATCCTGGCTATGTTTATTGTGGGCTATTCTTAAACCAAGGCGTTCACACATATATGCCTGACGCTATATATGATACTAGCTGTTGCCGGCGACTTCGTCTGCGATTGATTTTGTTTTTAAATTATTCAGTATCGCTAAGCCTTAAATGAGTATATAAAACATGTGACTGTCAATTATAGACAAATAATTTGCAATAAAATAAAATTGCGACTATAATTAAAGATCTAAGCTATCCTATCTCTTAAGTTGGACCAGACTGCTCACGGTGTGCCAATTTAATTTAAAATCGGTTAAGTAGTTTAGGAGTCCATCGCGGACAAACATCGTGACAGGAGATTTATATATATTAAGATATGCCTATCGCTTCATATGTGCCTGTGATAGGCCTACAAGTATAAAGATTTTTAAATTTGAATTTGTACTGCGTACCTTATAGGAACCCGACTTAGACCCGGGATAGTAAGTACCTAGTAGGAATATTATTATCCAAACCAATACCTTCCCATTCAAAGGTCTGGATAATTAGGTTTATCAAATTCAAAATTACAATATTCAAAAATCTGCTCAATAATATATTATTCAACTTGCTGCTGCTCTCGTCCGCGATTTTTACGGTTTGTTTTGCAAATTCCATAAGAACCGTTTGTATTTATGAAGTAAAAAGTAACGTATGTCACTCTCCGTCCTTTTTAGTCTCTATGCAAAAAATCATGTCAATTGGTTGCTTAGTTAGGGCGTAGTGCTTACACAAACAAACACACTTTCACATTCATAATAATAGTATGGATTAGTATGGATTAGTATGGATTCTTTAGCGGTTATGATACGAGTAAGTGTAAAGACCAAACTCTTAAACGGATTCGATATCTTTACTTCATGATGAAAAGGTTCAAAACAGCGTAAATTTATATATAAAGCTGTTTTATTTGTTTACAGCTCCTTGATAGTCTATTCGCTAAATCTTAAACTTTTTAGCTTCGTTTGACAAAAAAAACCAAATAAAAAACATCGTTCCTATCGAAAACAGGTAGCACAAGAAATGTATCGAAGCGATTAGAATCGAGGCCCTTCTCAATTTTTTTGTAATCCGAAGATGATTTATGGGTTGTCTTCTTTTTTGTCGGCTCCGGGATTTTGTTGATAGGCAGGTTTTAATGTCGGGTGCTGGTTTTTTGTAGAAAAAATCTCTCTGTAACGACTCATGTTGATTATCGTTTATAATAAACGAGTTGGTCGTTATTGCTTGTTATTGTTAAGATAAAAGTGATCTTCCCTAATTCTTATTTGTCAATAATTTATGGATAATGTTTTACAAAAATTTTAATAACGCTTTTATGTTTTATCAGAGAACGATTTTCAGAGTGTCTTCTAGATAGCCCATCTGAAACAGAATAAAGGAGAAAAATGCTACTTATACGCAAGTATCAGTTCTTACAAAATCGATAGTGACCGTGAATTTTTGTACGTCGTTAATTTTAGTGCAAGTTATATAAACAGAGCTACAAATAAATAACTTTGTAAAAATTGAGATCTTCATAAAATTGGCTGATTCGTTGAAACCTAACAGCCTTCAAAACAACCTGTAAAAATTAAAATTGAATTTCCTTTGATTTATAATTAACTAGCTGTTGCCCGTGACTTCGTCTGCGTTTGATTTTGTTTTTTGATGTGGCATTCAATTTAGTTGTAGTTCTCAAAAAAATTAAAGTGTTCAGTATCGCTAAGCCTTAAATGAGGGATGCTGTTCGCTGAGGAGATCTGTCCTCTAACTCCAACCACATTCATCAGATCTATACAAAGTTTGGGCAGAATTAAATACATATTATAACTGTATAGTACAAAAGTAATTATTTAAATCTGTTATAATTTGTCGGAGTTATGGTTTAAAATCTTTCATCCCCTCTCCCAAAGGAACCGAGCATAATGTTTGAATAAAAAGCATCCTATATTACTTCTAATAGGAATATGTGTACAAAGTTTCATGAGGATCGGTTAAGTAGTTTTTGCGTAAAAGCGTAACAAACAAACTTACATTGACATTTATAATATTATTAGTAGGGATAGGGATTAGTAGGGAAGTAGGGATAGGGATAGGGATAGGGATTATCCACCTGAGCACAGGCAGAACATAAAAATTATATCTCCCGATTATGTACCCTGACAGGGGATATAATTGGTCCAAAACACGGGAACATGGAATAGGAGAAGTTTACCCCACTTTATTATTACATATTTATTATTTGAATATTATTTTTTTTCACTTGTGCGCCAGTGCTCTGAGAGTTGATGTAACTGTGGGAGATTTTATCCTTTCTTCAGGGAGACAGTTGTCTCCTGCCCATGCGAGCGGTGCAGTATTCCTGTCTCTAGAAAAGTGTAGAAGTTGGTATTTTTTTTTATACTCTTGCCTGTATCCACTGCATTATCAAAATATTTTATATCCCTGTGCAAATTACATGACCCTATGTTTAACTTTGATTTCAGCTGCTAATCTTGCGATAAATAAAATTCGGCAACGAGCTTAGCTCGGATATAATAGGATGAAATACGGACGCCTGTAAACATTTCTTTGTGATCATAAAATTTTAACGACCTTAAATTTTAAGCAGGACATTAAAATGCTCGTAAATGTTGCCACCCGCTAGATGGGTCTAGGGGCAGATGTTTTGTATTCAGTTACTACTGACTAAGAGATCTCAAAAACTGGTTGCTCTGACGATGTGACATTAATTGTTATAATTAATCGTTCTCCGTTTATAAAATTATTTTACGACCTCACCGGTATTTTGGAACTATACTCAACTTCAGCAGAGAGAGCACACACCCCAGATGTAGTTTGGTTACTTTGTTGGTTTACCTTCTTTCAGCTTTGATGGAGTAATTCCTGGAATTTAAGATATACCTAGACCGACAGTAACATGGGCTTATTTCATTCTGAAATAATGCATGTTGTTATAATGTAATTCGACGTTTGATTGCCGCAGTGAGCAGCGACCCTGCTTTCTGAGTGGCTGTGGGTTCGATTCCCACAACTGAACAATGTTTTTCAATGTCTGGGTGATCATATGTATGTTATAAGTATTTATGTATATTATTCATAAAAATATTCATTAGTAATCATAGTACCCATATCACAAGCTAAGCTTACTTTGGGGCTAGATGGCGATGTGTGTATTGTCGTAATATATTTATTTATTTATTAATACACAGTTTCTATGACATGTACGGGAGCTATTATGATACGCTCGACCGTAACAATAGGAAGATCTTCCTCCGAGCGGGTGATCGTGCTCGGGGACCGAGGTCCGAACATTAATTTCATTTTTCGGATGGACATTTGCCGATAACCACCTGAGGGGATGCTACGGCGTCACCGGGGGATTGGGGCGAGCGCGAAAGCTCGCCATGAAAAGAGCCCCAGGGCTCGACGACATTCATTTTTGGAAGTTGTATATATAGGCATTCTTCGTAAACACTTCGCTAGCGCGATGCAGGATTTATGTAGCGCTATCTAGTTATGTAATGTGGAGACCACTACACATAGATCTGAAACCCAAAACTTTGTTGGTACGTTCTCCTTTTGGAGTAGAGATACAGTTATAACTAGCAAGTTGGTCTAATGCCTGGTTCAATTACTGATCACGAAGTCCTTGTTTCTAATCCCAGGTCTTACCAAAAATTGTATGTTTTTCTCTGTCAAAGATTTTTTAGTTCCAACCCGAAGTTAGGAAGTTGTCGGTGTCAACCCCTTGCCTTGGAGAGCCGTCTGTTCTGTTTATTATAATTAACTTGTGATAATAGTCGTAAAAGCTCAACCTCATTCATTGACGCAGCATGGTGGGTCTATGCTTTAACTTACCTCCTTTATGAGAGGAGCCCAGCGGTGGGACTTTCAAGGGCTGATATCTCTGACAGTTGCTTAACGTAGATGATCGTAATACATGGTCCTATCTGGAGTCAGATAGTAAGTGTATGCGCCAAGTTATATTAAGTTATTTAAGATTTTTATTTCGAATGAGTGGACTGTATTTTTTGCGGTAAATTGGTGTACAAAAGAAAGATACAAGGAATCAGAGCACAAGGAAGACAGCACTTACTTGACCTTATTTTTCATGGGTAGGAGCACGCCGTCCGTTGATCCAAATATTCCTCACGAAGTCCTCTCTTCTCGAACACCACCACTTATGTTATATTTCGGCACACACATAAATATGGGAATTATGCTTAAAAGGATCTCATTGAAACTTTTAAGGTATATTATGATATTTTATGGCTTATTTTCAGGCAGCCAGTAAACTCGTATTGCCCGTTACTTTTCGCAATCGGAAAGCAAGTCGTCCGCAAACGTCTTAATCGTTTGCTTCCGTTAATTTAAGTGACAGCTCTGCGTTCTAGTGTTTTTGAGGCGTATGAGGGCGCCAGTCTCTTCACGGAGAATCGTTCAGTGCTGTTTTAGGTTGGATATGGGAGAATAGGAACACCAATGAAATTTTAAATTATTATTTAAGACTTAATTATAACTTGGCGCAACCATCCACCCGCCCTTAAAGGGTCACCTTTAAGAAAAGCTCTCATAAGGTATGAGGTAGAATTGCCTCTTTTAAGAACGCGTATTGCGCATGGGCGTATTTCATATAAGTATGTGTATATTTACGAAAGTATATTAAAAAATATTAATTATTTGTAGAATTATTATAAAAGAGAATAAAGTCTTAACGTATGAGCTACTTAGTACTAAATTATGAAACTATAATTGTTACGCTTATTGCGTCGGAAGAGGGCATAAGCGAACGACCGGACGGACGTAAGTTCTCCCGGAAATTTTAACGGTCGCTACGCGTATGACGCCGTCTTTCGAGGGATGCACTTTCTCTACTACTGCTAGAGGCCAAGCCAGAGGCGGTACGTTGTCATTTATAACTACGACGACAGTTCCCGGCGTAATAGGTACGGAAGGCGTATTCCATTTCAAACGAACTTGCAATCCGTGCAAATATTCCATCCTCCAACGATTCCAAAACGATTGGACCATTTTATCTATTAACGAGTACCTGTCAACCAAGTTAATTTTGTCTGGATTGACATCAGGCGCAGGCAAGGAGAATAGAGGCGCAGTATGTAGGAAGTGACTTGGAGTAAGAGCCGAAGGTTCGGCAGGGTCAGAGCTTAGTATTGTTAGCGGACGCGAATTGAGAAGACATTCGACCTGAATGAGCACAGTGCAAAGTTCCTCATAAGAAAGGAGCTGTTGCCCTATGACCTTGAACAGGATCGTCTTAGTCACCTTGATCATACTTTCCCATGAACCTCCAAAGTGTGGGGAATTGGGACAGATGAATTTCCAAGTTATGCGATTTTCAGCGCATTCCTGCTCTAGCTTCGGGTAATATTCTTCTCTTAGAAGTTTATAGAGGTCCCGAAGGTAAGAAGCAGCACCCTGGAAGTTTTTAGCATTGTCGCTATGCAGCACCTGAACAGGACCACGACGTGATAGGAATCTTTTAAACCCGGCGAGGAAACTGGGGGTGCTGAGTGAGGTAGCAACCTCAATGTGCGTAGATCTCGTAGTGAGACACGTGAACAGCACAATATAAGCTTTCTCACTGTGTACGCCACGGCGACGTACAGGAACGTATGGTATAGGGCCTGCATAATCGCAGCCGGTGAAACTAAAGGCTTTCAACGCTGGACGTGTACGTATATCAGGAAGATCCGCCATCAGCGGAATGGTTGGACGCGGTTTAAATCTAAAGCAAGTATTGCACATATGTACTCTTTGCCTGACAATACGGCGTGCCGACAGAATCCAGTACCTCTGACGAAGCAGGGCCATTAGGAGTTCGGGTCCAGCATGTAAATGTTTAATGTGGTAATAATCAATGATTATATTTACCACGTGGCCATTGCGAGGCAATATAACCGGATGTATTTTTTCAAAGCTAAGTCCAGAGTTGGCGAGACGACCGCCAACGCGGATAAGTCCATCATCAATAAATGGTCTTAGGCGATTAAATGCCGGTGAACATGTTTTATTATTTTTAATAAGAGAATATTCTTCAGCAAAATGCTGATTTTGCAGAGCGCGAAGCATTCTATTCTCTGCGAAATTTAAGTCGTCAGCGGTAACTGCACTAGTGCCGCGACGAGGCAGTAATTTAGCAAATCTACAAATGTATACAATTATACGTAGAAGTTTGCTCCACGAAGAAAAACGGAGAGCAAGCTCGTGTAAGTCGTTCGGGAGTATAGGTTTACGCACAGTGTGTATAAGAACCTTCTTCTCGGGTACGTCTTCAATAGACTCTCCCTCTAGAGTTTTGAGTGGCCACTGAGACGGATGCATTGATGCCCATGGTGGACCATGCAGCCACAGAGGGTGTGAGAGAAGCTTCTCAGGAGTTACACCTCTCGATAGAATATCAGCAGAGTTCTCAGTGCCAGGGCAATGATAAAAGTTGTCTGGTGAGATATTCTCAGTTATCTGTACAACGCGATTCGCGACAAAAGTCTGCCATCTATGCGGTGAACTTTTTATCCAATATAGGGCGACTTTGGAATCGAGAAATGCATATGTAGCCTTGATTGGGATACGCTCAGAGTAAGTGTCATGTACTGTACGAAGCAATTTCGACAGTAGGACGCCACCTAATAGTTCGAGACGAGCAATTGAATGAGGTTTCGTCGGCGAAACTTTACTTTTCGCACAAGCAAGACGCACAGTGTTACCAGTAGGGGAGCTAACGTGTAAATAAACGACAGCACCATAGGCTGCGAGACTAGCATCTGATAGTCCCAGGAGAGTGACCTCGCAGTCTGTTGTCACGCCCACATGACGCGGTATGTGTAGCTTATTTAGAGCTGGCAACTCATCGCAAAACTGTCTCCACATCTTAATGATGTGTGGTGGAGCTACAGTGTCCCAATCAAGGTTTAATTGCCAAAGCATTTTAATTAATATTTTGGCATACACGACTGTGGGAGCAACGAAGCCCATTATGTCCCACAGACGGGCAACAGTCGACAAGATGGAGCGCTTAGTGCATGTCACATCGTCGGGCACAGAAATTTTAAAATAGAAAGCGTCATTTCCAGTATACCAATGCAGACCAAGTATTTTATGGTGCATGGTTTTGTCAAACTCCACTTCAGTCGGAAGTTTGTGGGACGCAGGAAGGTTATCTAAGACCTCGCGAGAATTGCTGTTCCACTTAACTAATTCCCACTGTGCACCCTTAAAAAGATCGATCATCTGCAGCGACACAGTGACTGCCTCTAGTTCGCTTGGAAGCGAGAAAGCTACGTCATCCATATAAAGCGCGGGTAGCACAATGCTATTCGCTCGTGGATATTTTGCGCCGTCGTCATTCACCAGCTGTCTTACCGTGCGCAGTGCATGGAAGGGACTGGAAGTGAGACCGAAACAGACTCGATTGAACTGGTATAGCACAAGAGGGTCTTGTGGATTAAAGCGGTATAAGAAGCATTGATAGCGACGATCAGCTTCGCGCATAACGATTTGTAGAAACTGTTCTCGGCAGTCGGCTGTCATTGCCACTGCATGCAGACGAAAATTCAAAATTATTTTAAAAAGATCTCCCTGTAAATTTTGACCGGAATGTAGCAGATGGTTCAGTGCCTTTCCAGAACTAGAACGACAAGAAGCATCGACGACTAATCTCAGTCTCGTCGAGAGTTTGTCTTCACGTAAAATCCCCGTGTGTGGCATCACGTAAATCGGAACAGGATCTTTAGAATCATATGAAGGCGCGGGAGAAATATAATCTTTCGCGAGATAACCTTTTATGACGTCATCATATGCCGACCTCAATTTATTCGAAGCTTCAAGCTTTCTTTCGAGGCAGATGAAACGTTTCTTAGCTATGTCCAAAGAATTCCCTAGGGAATATAGATCCTCTTTAAATGGCAGCCCGACAACGTATCTGCCCGTATCGGGATCTCGGACAGTAGTCGAAGTGTAGAAGTCTTCGCATTCATTATCATCAGGATTCTGAATGGAAGCGGAAGGAAGTTCTTCAAGTTCCCAGAAACGCTTGACTAAAGAGTCAATAGCAGGAGGCTCTTGAACGAAACAACATGTCAAGGCCGTATGAGTATTTATAGTAGGTATCGTAGGCGCATTGCCCATGAACACCAGACCTAACACCGTGCGCAATGCAACGGGCACCGACGGGTCGCGACGTGACGTATGGACGTCGTCGGGGAGAAGCAAATGTGGAAATAGGGAAGCTCCTATTAAAGCATCAATTTTATCAGGTACGCCGTAACTCGCATCGGCAAGCGGAATACCTTTAAGGTGTGATAGGACTGCCGTATCTATCACAGCCGTAGGTAATTTGTCTGTCACTTTATCAACAACAAGTGGCGAGATATTAAAACTAACGTTATCATCAAAACGCGAATAAAACGTCAAGTCAACCGAGCTGGATTGTACAACCTTCTCAATTCCACCGAACCCCTTCACGATAGTACGTTCTGTGAATTTAGTTTGCAAACCCAAGCGATCACAACATTCTTTTGAGAGGAAATCGGCCTGCGAAGCAGAATCCAACAATATACGTATAACTTGCCGTTCACCATTACAGTCGTAAACAGCAACTTGTGCGGTAGCCAATAAGACAGTAGTTCGCTTGTCTTCCACACGATTCATCAAATTGCTATTATACACCTGCGTAGCGCTTGTAGACGGGCTTACGCGCGTAGCGCACAGTGCTACGTCGGCGCGATCATCCGCTACGGGCGATGACGCGGTAACGGTAGGTGCGTTCGGTGGCGGCATGACGGTATTCAACTGAGGCGCGCGGGAATGTTCCTCGCGTTGGTCAAAGTGCAGCCTTTTGTTATGTTTCTGACCACACGAACAGTGCGGGGAGACTTCACATTGCCCGACTTTATGTTTTATAGACAGGCAGTTCACACAGGCATTCTTCTCCTTGACGCACTTAAAACGTTCTTGAGGAGTTAATAATTTATTAAAGTCAACACATTTATATAAATGCGCATGTGTTATATTTCTACATAGACACTTGGACGTAGGCTTATCAACCGTGCTTATATAGGCCTGATACTTCGGCGCATTGCCAGAAGTCCCGTTATTCAAATGTTTTATATTTTTATTATGACGTGTATTAGAAGGGTTTGTGACATTCGTATTCGTACGCTCAAACACCTTCGCGCGTGTTGTGATAAATTCCACAAAGTCGTCGAAAGTAGGTATATTCTTACCGCATTTAATTTCAAACGCGCGTACACTCTCAGTATCGACCCTTTGTGTAGCTATATGTAGTATGATAAGATCAGCTAGGTTATCTAACTTTAGGTTTTTTAAAGCGCTTACTGCGCCAGCGAACCGGTCTATGAAATCTTCAAAGTTAGTCGCAGAGGGAGTCTGAAAACCCTTATAGCGAAATAATTCATGTAGGTACGCGGAAGTCAACATACGTTTATCATCGAACCTATTGACGAGTGTTTGTAAAATGAGCTGATAATTCTCAGCACACGGAGAAATTCCAGCGATTGCGCTTTTTGCCTTCCCTGTCAGCTTCGGTAACAGATAAAATAGCTTTTCTGCATCTGTGAGTGATGGATTATTATCTACTACTGACTTAAAGGTCGTATAAAACATCTGAAAAGATTTAATGTCACCATCGAATTCTAATATCGATATGGGAGCTAGCTTCGGCTTGGCTTTTAGCAGCGCGGAGGTCGCATTATGTATTTCTGGTGTCGTATTTAAAGTTGAGCATTTTGTATGAGTTCGTTTGACCCTATTATACAAAGTCTCAAAAGCATACAGACTTTTGTAATCAGGTTTTGCATCTGAATTTAAGTTTAATAAACGTGTATTATAATCGTCTACAATAGACTCGTACTTTAAACGCAATGAATCAATTTGTGAAGATTCGTCTAGAAAATGTTCTCTTTTTTCAACGTTCGTATGAACATCGGGTTCACGAGATAAGTCAAAGACATTTTGCATGATACCGAATATAGCTTCACGTTTAGCAATTAAGATAGACAGTTTAGTATCCTGAATCTCCTTATCACTTTCGCTAGTTTTAGAATCTACTTTAGGAGGCATTTTACTAAAGTGTAAGTGAGACAATTATCTAACAATCACGAAATACCTATATTTTTATGTGAGTATGATAGGTTAATAGCCAATCATATACTGGTAAATTAAGTAGGTCGCGCGGAGTGCGGATAATATGCGCAAGCGCGCTTCGTTCGATATTACGCGTGGTCGGGTTATATCGAATGTTCGATCGACCAGAGGTTCGTATAGACAAATCTCGACCTTATATGCTAGGTCTTACGACTCTTGAGTAAATGTTTCACAACCGAAGGTACTACAATAATTAATAATTGCAAGTTTTAAGATTTGTTTTAATTGTTAATTCAATTTAAATACACTAATATTTATCGAAATATACATAAATATGTGTAGATAATTAGTATGTCTAACTGGGGAAATAGCTAGCTCAATGCTATAATGCCGCTTATGCCAGTATTACGACAAAGAAAATAGATGACGCAATGACCTATTTTATTTAAAATTATATTATTTCAATTATTAGAGCCTATAGAAGTATTCTAACAAGGAAACTAATGCTTCAATACGTTAATATGAAGGAAATGCTGTAAATATCCGGCTCGACGGAACCAAATAAATATGTATGCGCCAAGTTATATTAAGTTATTTAAGATTTTTATTTCGAATGAGTGGACTGTATTTTTTGCGGTAAATTGGTGTACAAAAGAAAGATACAAGGAATCAGAGCACAAGGAAGACAGCACTTACTTGACCTTATTTTTCATGGGTAGGAGCACGCCGTCCGTTGATCCAAATATTCCTCACGAAGTCCTCTCTTCTCGAACACCACCACTTATGTTATATTTCGGCACACACATAAATATGGGAATTATGCTTAAAAGGATCTCATTGAAACTTTTAAGGTATATTATGATATTTTATGGCTTATTTTCAGGCAGCCAGTAAACTCGTATTGCCCGTTACTTTTCGCAATCGGAAAGCAAGTCGTCCGCAAACGTCTTAATCGTTTGCTTCCGTTAATTTAAGTGACAGCTCTGCGTTCTAGTGTTTTTGAGGCGTATGAGGGCGCCAGTCTCTTCACGGAGAATCGTTCAGTGCTGTTTTAGGTTGGATATGGGAGAATAGGAACACCAATGAAATTTTAAATTATTATTTAAGACTTAATTATAACTTGGCGCAACCAGTAAGTATTATTTAAATCGTAGTTATAGGTACCTTGGGCGCTATAACGTTTGTGTATAAAAACTAACGAATGTGTAATAAGAGCGAGGGCGGCTGACCCATGTTTTATAAAAAACTAAAGTTTTTTTGTTTCCTTGTATGACAATTTACTTTAGTGACTTTAGAGTTTAGTGACCCATTATGTGTGATAAAAAGAAGAAGGCTTTTTTTTTCCTTGTGTGTGTATATATATTATTCTCAAAGGTGTGTGGAGTCCACCAATCCGCACTGGGCCAGCATGGTGGACTACGGCCTTAAAGGTTTCCTCACGTTTGTTATACATATACCTATACAGAAAATAAATTCTTGAATTTTTTGTTTCAGCTTTTTCCAATACTAATATTATGTTAAACAAAAAGCGCCGGACAGTAAATCTTAGAACACGTCATCTGTTTAAGCTATTGTTGGCAGCACGTTTGCATCTTATTTATTTAGGATCGACATTGATCTATTTGCATGTTTTTTTGGCATGCGACCCGAACTACCATTTTGAAGATTAAGTTGTGACATGATGCCACCAAGCGTGATATTTTAGTGATGGTGTTACCTCTTTCTCGTGGGAGGCGTCGGTTTGGTACCACCACCACCCAATACCACCTACCCAAACGATTTAGGCTTCGGATTATGCTTATATCTTACGATCTAAGCATTGTCGCAAAGCTGTGTTCTTGTCTGAGTTGCCGGTGTAATTACAGACACATGAGGCTTAACACCTACGCCTCAAATTCATGGACACAGGGCAGTTGCGTGACGTGCTTCTCGCATGCACTGCGAAGTGTTACCATCAAGTGGGCCACCTACTTGGTCTGTCAATCCTAACTAATATTATAAATGCAAAAGTGTGTTCGTTTGTCCTTCCTTCACGCCCAAACTAAGCAACCAATCAAATTGATTTTTGACATAGATTTAGCTGAAAGAACAGAGAGCAACACACGTTACTTTTTAACCCAGGAAACCAAGGGGAATCGTAAAAAACCGTAATTTACGCGGACAAAGTCGCGGCCAACGGTTGTTATAAAAATATACAATGTGTAAGTAAATACCGAAATAATACTACAGTTGCTTTAGAGGTACATTATTTACTGAAATAATTATCTGTGAAACCGAAACCACTGCCATTGTTTTTCCCGAAAGAAATCAGATACAGCCCTACCAGCTTGTGCAAAAGTAAAATCAAGTGACTCCTACCACTTTATTAGGTACGCATCGCGTAGTGTAGGTACTACACACGTGACGGTCTTTTATCTTTAACAGGGTTGTCATAAGTAAACACTTAGAATGTTTTGAATACGTTTGTATGGAAAATAAATATGCTTCTATTGATTTAATATTGTTACAGGGTAATTCCTTATGAAATATATTTATACACCCTTGAACAGTATTGCGTAGTTCCGGTACACGTTGTATATATATTCAAAAAAACAGGTTAAAATGCTCTCGTTAGAACGTCTACTCGCGTATGTGTACTCATTATTTGTATTCGCAGTTAGCCTGTGGGCGTCCTTTTTACGTGGCATGTCTTATATTGAAAGTACGTTGAGTTTCCTATCGCCCGCTTAACCAAAACAGAACGTAGATAAGATTAATTATTGCGGTCACAATATGACCCCATTAGTATAATACAAAAAAAAAAATATTAGCTATTTTTACTCGATGTACCTACTAAAAGCGGTTGAAAACCACGTGTGGTCCAGCACAAAAAGTATACAAGCGTTGACCTCCAGTAGCGATCTTTGAAGCGATAAATTGGTCGCACATGTCCAAAAATTATCTGCTGTTATAAATTTTCAACTTATTTTTATTTATTTTTTTCTCCTAGCTGTTACTAGTTTGGATGTATTTTATCAAGCATGTAATTATTAGTGTGTATAATGTATATGTTTCTATTATTTCTATCTACCGCCTCTCAAGTGCCTCACTGGCTCCGTTCGAAAAGGTAGCCTGGAAAAGATCACATAATCAAAAATTATACATTCCGATATTGCCCTGCCGGGAATCGAACCCGGAACCTCCAGCTTATAAACAGAGCGGCTAGCATGGGCAGGAGACAATAATCTCCCCGGGAAAGGATAATTTTTGGAGTTTACTCCTTAAGAATCGATTTTCATATATAAGGCGCCCGGTATGAGAAAAATGTGAGGAGTAAAATCTACTGATGAATGACCTCGTTACGTTTTCGCTTTGCGACGTTGCATGCCCGGCAACTGTGATGCGCAAACATGCAACGTCGCTTTCGTTTAATTCACTTATTTTTCCTATTTAAGTTACCAAGATATAGAAACAAACACATAAATGTATGGGACAGATTGAGATACAAAACATTATAAATTTTTTTTTCCTATTCTTGTTAGGTACCATCGAAACTAAATAATAAACATTTATCCTAATAGTTCTGATACTCTACATCCACCTCAATCTCCCGTTGGCTACAGTAAACTCTTTTTGTGTATGTTTCGACAATCGTACTTAAGGAGTAAACTCCAGTCGTGCGTCGAAGCTGATACACACTTTTTTTTCTTCTACCAAAGCTTTATTTATGTATGATAGTAAACGGGGATAATCTTTATCCATATTTCCATGCTTTAGCAGGTGGACACGTTAATTATATCCTCTGACAGGGGATATAATTTTTATTTCCTGCCTATGCTAGCCCTGGAGGGATAAATCTATATAGGTATATAACACGTTATTAATCATGATTTCTAAAAACCGAAGTCGCGGGAAACAACTTATCAATCCCTATCCCTACTAATATTATAAATGTCAATGTAAGTTTGTTTGTTACGCTTTCACGTAATAACTACTTAACCGATCCTCATGAAACTTTGTACACATATTCTTGGAAGTGCTAGAAGTAATATAGGATACTCTATATCCCGACATTAAGCTTGGTTCCTTTGGGAGAGTTTGACGATTTTACACCATAACTACGACAAATTACAACCGATTTAAATAATTATTTTTGTACTATAGAGGTTATAATATGTGTTTAATTTTGCCCAAACTTTGTGTAGATCTGATAAATGTGGTTTGAGATAGAGGACAGAACTCCTCAGCGGACAGCAGCAAACCCCTCATTTAAGGCTTAGCGATACTGAATACTTTAATTTTTTTAGACCTACAACTAAATAGAATGCCACATCAAAAATAAAATCAAACGCAGACGAAGTCGCGGGCAACAGCTAGTAAATAAATAAATTAACCGCCTTAAAACTTTGCTCTATTATTACAGGCGAGCTTCTACTTTTTAAAGAGATCGACCTCCCATAATATAGACCCTTTCGCTTATAGGCGCCACCGTAGAGATAAAACCCTTTTGTTTTAAGCCTGCTCGGAATGCTAATGTGTTATTTAAGTAAGAATTCAAAAAAAACATGCTCGCACAAATAAGGTCGCCTTTCACATTTGGCGCCGATATTTTGCCGCCATACGGTGTAAAGTGTAGAATGCGTGCCGCAGGTTGCCAAAGTTGGTTCGTCCTTCATTCCACTTCCAGTCATACAATTTTTCACAATTTTGTGTGGCTTTGATCTTTGAAGTCACTCTTTTAAAAATAATTTCCATTAATAATGCGAATAAAGTGAAAAATAAATGCGAATTTGTATATTTTGTTTACGCCAACTCCAGTACCGGAAACATCTTGACTTTACAAATGAACCACCGCATGTAGTTGACCATGTAAACTTGTAGAAGACCAACGAGGCAATTAATAGAGTCAAAGAGTCAAATATTTCTTTATTCAAATAGGCACATAGATGGCACTTTTGATGCGTGAAGTCACTCTTTTAAAAATAATTTCCATTAATAATGCGAATAAAGTGAAAAATATTATTACAAAATGTGTACATAGCAGTGAGTAGTGATGGTGATAACTACAATCGTAAACTTAAAACTAAAGCTACGAGGGTTCCAATCGCGCCCTGGTCTAAGAAGAAGGCCACAACAAACTTAGCCGGGTGTTCTTTTTGTTATCACCATCTCACATTGTCATTAGAAAATATTTAAGAAGCAACCTGGTTAGAGCAATTGTTTACATAATTTTATTACTACCTACAACACAGGTCTCCACTCAAAATGAGAGAGTTGTGTGGATCGGCAGGAAATACTTAGCATGCCTTTGAGAATATTATGGAAAACTCTCAGGCTTGCAGGTGTTCTTACGACGTTATAATATTATTCCACTTCAAGTTAGCCCTTGACTGCAATCTCACTTACTGGTGATGGTGCAGTCTAAGATGGTAACGGGCTAACCTGTTAGGGGTACTGGCAGTTATGTTAAACGCATAACCCTAATCGTTTTTCGCGCGACATCTTACCGGAACGCGCAATCGATTAGCGGCACATCTTTGTCAGTAGGGTTGTTAATAGCCACGGCCGAAGCCTACCTCCAGAGGAGACCAGACAAAATTCTGAAATTATAACCTACCTACCACTCAAAGTGGTACCTTTCACTCAAAACCACAGTGCTCACCGCTGCGCTACGGAGGTCATCAATTATTAAATTAATTAAATTAAGAATGCACTAAACTTACAAAGTTACAGGTGCACTGGTGGCTGGCGATCAAACTCGGACCCCCGAAAGGGAAGCCGAAGTGTGAACCACTGGGTTAGCACCTTTCGATGTAACCAAAGTATTTATACTTTTATGACCAACAGTCAACCACAACTGGACAATGTTTGTGTGATGAACATAAATGTTTTTCAGTGTCTGATTGTTTATCTGTATACTATAAGTATTTAACTATTTTATTCTTAAAAATATTCACCAGTCATCTTAGTACCCATAACACAAGCTACGCTTATTTTGGGGCTGGATGGCGATGTAGGTATAATTATTTACGTATGGCCAACAGTTTGAGAACCTATGGCGTAGACGATGCCATTACTCTGAAAGAACTTTATTATTCTTATAAATTGAACGCTTTGATGTTTAAACGAGCTTGGTTCTGTTAAATACACCTATTTATGGAGCTCATATTATGTTTACATTGTATCGCTGTTAATAAGTCGACATTTCATATACATACTTAGCTACGTAACTTGAGGAGTAAAATTCCTAATAAAAACATTGAGATTTTCGGACTTTTAAAGAATAGCACCTCAATGCAGGCCGACAAATGGCGGTTTTTTTTATATATTAATAGCGGGCAAACGAGCAAGGGGGTAACCTGATGTTAAGTAATCACGCCGACCATAAACATCTGCAGCACGGTACGTTTAACTACTGTAGGTTAATATTCATTCATAAACAGTGGCGTGCATATAGCTTTTGACCAGGGTATATAGAGGAGATGGCATAATATCGAAAAATCCTTATACTATATGAATTATGTAAAAAAAATTAGGGTAGGCAATGCTTTAGCGCATGTATGAAGTGCGAGCCACTGTTCATCAAGGAACTGAGCATCGAAGTTAAATCGAAGAAAGTCGAAAAGTCCAATCGAAAGTAGTGCCAATAATGAACAGCGGTCATTGGCAATTTGAAATGGCTATATCGCTATGGCTACCATTCCTTAAAAGCCGGCAACGCATCGGTAGCTCCTCTGGTGCTTTACTGAAATGACCCAATAGGTTCGTTTGAAATGACCCGTACTACGTACAACTAACTTTTTCCCATACAAATATTCGTCTGCTATTTTACACAATTCGCTGACCTAACCCACCGCATCGCAACGTTTACATTAGTATGTTGTTTGCTCGGCTATTAAGGATCCTAGGGTGATGTAAAGAAGCCTTAAACATCCTCTAGAATTGGATTATCGAATACAAAAAAGATTCATCAAATCCGACTGAAAATTCTAGAGATTAGTTACCAAGTCCAAAAAAGCAAAAAACAGCATTTTCAACTTTTTAATTGGTACAGATATAAAAACTTTTTTAGAAATGCAGAAAAGAAAAAAGAATGATGGACTATTCAAACGGGCTTTTAACTTTTGAATGAATCCTTCCCCACTATTACCGGTTTAAAAAAAAGAGAAAATCATCTATTATATAAAAATTACTCGCTGAATGTGTTGCTAAGCGCAAATATCGAGAGTAGGTAAACTGTTTTCGCTAATTCTTTTTATAGAATATTCCTAGACATTCAAGGATGGATGGAATTATTCTCTCTGTAAGAGAGAATAGTTTAAAAAAAACACCCATGCCGAAGGTTTTAATGTATATTTTATTACGGTATTCTGTAAATTGGCTGAAATATAACGATTTTTGCTAAAGATACCGACTCGTAGTTTTACTGACGAAGGCCGCGAAAATGATAATGTACTACATGTTTAAAGTAATTATTGTTATCAACAAAAAAGTCCACGAGGCTATACGTCGAACTGTTTTGATTAATTCACAATAATCACTTTTTGTTATAATTTGTCAAAACACGGTTACAATCGAAAGATGGTGACATTTCTATCATGATATTAATCCTTATCCAAATAAAAAGTTTTATAACTAAGATTGATTATGTACTTGCAAATTCCTTCTTCAATTATTCAACTTGTCCTTATCGTTTAGAAGTTACGACGGGTATAGAAATGCTTGAAGCAAGAAAAAAGCCGCGAGCCGCTCGGCCATAGCCATTAGTGTTGCCCAAATTCAGTCTTGGTCTTGCAGTCTTGGTCTTGTTCTTGCGTTTTTGCAAGACCAAGACCAAGAACAAGACCGCGTATTTTTAGCAAGACCAAGACCAAGACTGACCGTGCAAGACTTGAGCAAGAACAAGACATAGCCTGCAAGACTCTTGCGTCTTGCAGCTAGGACTTAGCGCTATTTCACGGAGTAGTTAGGTGTAACAGTTCGGTGTATAGGTAGGTAGGTACGCTTAGGAATTCTATGAGACGCAAAAAACTATATCAAAGAATATGAAAAACTGGACCTATGCGCATTACGACTAATACCATAAACATAGCGAATAAAAAAATATCTATTAAAATCAAACTGAGTGCATGCATAGTTATGTTTTAACCATCGGCACTTTGATAATGCGGCATCAAAGGTTTTGTACTTACTTCTCAAAGAAATTTGCCGCTTTTCGGAAGTACATGGTTATGATACACGCGCCGGCGGCTTCTTTTGAAATCTAAAACAATCGTTGCCGCCGCGCCGAAATCATAACATTTGACACTATTCATGCAAAATAATTTCGAATTTTAAGAGTACCTACAGGTGTTCCAAAGAATAAATAAGTTTCAGATTGGTGATTTTAGATTGGTGGAGGACGCATGAGACAGAGTATCCGATTTTATCGAAAATGGCCCGTGATTTTCTCTCAATACCTGCAACTTCAGTACCTGCTGAGAGGTTATTTTCTAAAGCATCATTAGTAATTAGAAAACATAGAAATAGGTTAAGTGATGAGTCAGCCAGATGGTTACTTTGTATTAATTCTTGGTCAAAAGAATTGATATAAAGTATCATAACCTAATGATAAAGCTGTTGATTTGTGTTGTATTTTATTTTTTATTCAAATAAATGATAAATCGTAAAACTCTTTTATTAAATTTCTTATAAGTTGAGGGTTCAATCTCTTTCTAGACAGATAAGTATTGTTCTTTAAAATACAGTCAAGTTATTGTAATTAATTTGTTTTTTTACATGTTTTAGCAAATGTAAGCTTATAAATCATAAATGTTTATTAAGAAACAGTTACTTCCATGGAAAACGACATATAGGTCAGTTGATTTTTCGAATTTCTTATCAAATCTTCAGTTATTTATTAATCTGCTTGATCTTTACTATGGCTATGTTAATTCAAGCTCACAATGTTCCAATTCTAATACGTTTTTCTAAGATTTAAAGTAAACTTTAATAAATAGTAATAGACTAATAGGTAATTGCAAGACTTGCAAGACTCTTGCTGCAAGACCAAGACCAAGACCAAGACTGGGAGCGCAAGACCAAGACCAAGACCAAGACCAGGTGTATTGGCGCAAGACCAAGACCAAGACTGGCTAAGTCTCGTCTTGTTCTTGCATTTGGGCAACACTAATAGCCATATAATATAGTTTGGAAATAAAACTGGACACGGCATGTGGCGTTGCTAGAAGGTTCTAGGTTTTTAAATATATTAATACCGGTAGTAATCGATTTCGTGCAGATGAAGTTGCGCGGACAGTTTTCTATATTTTTTCATTCGAAAATCAAACGCTGCTGTCGAATATTTACACCAATCGCGAATTAACTGATAGTTTATGCGTACAGCAAAAAAACAGTATTGCTGGCCAGTGTGCTGGAATGTTGGAATTTTTATGCTTAAAGAAATTGAATACAATCTTAAATTGTTCCAAGAAATAATAAACTACGATTTCTTGTATCTCTTATTGATTTTATGACCATGTTTTTACTGATAGCTTCTTGCAATTACTTTTAAAATACATGTTCAATTTAGTGGTTTTAAGGACATTTTATTGTTTCAATTAGTAAGCGAGTTCAGTTTATTTTTGAATTTATTTACTTATCTTTGGTGCAATAAGGTTAATTACTACTAATATTTTTGAAGTTATACTTCTTTTGGCGCGATGGAGAAAAATGATGAGAGAAAATTTTTACGATGCGCGCGCACCTGAATTCCACATCGTAAAGTTAGTTCTAGGCGGCATGAAAATCGATAACTATGTTCAAGTTGTATATTCTAGTATTTTTATATTTATAACACGTGTTTCGTAACAGTACAAACAGTGTGAATAAATACATATTATTATGTTAATAACACCGGTTTTATTTAAATAAAATCTTTTTGATTAATTTTAATATTTATCGTTAATCACTCCTGCATTTTAGTATTTTTTTTTCCATACATCAAAGAAGTATTACTTCTAACGCTTGTACATAAGTACACACACTCTTTTTTATTAGTATTAGAGATTTTTGTGACAGAATGGATACGGGCTTAAGTTAGCGCGGGAAATTTTGTCAGTTGGTATTTATAATAACGAAAAATTATAAACTTTTTATGCAAACATTAAATCGGTTATTGACTTACCGTTGAATTGCTAAAATTACAAATCCATTTAGCAATTAATATCAGCTTAACTGCGTCTCTATAATATTATTATCTGCCTCAACACAAGCTGCTGAGAGCATGTTCAACATTAAACCTCTTTATGTAACGGTATTCAAATATTATTAAAATTATGACTTCAATAACATAATATTATCCCGATGTTATTTTTGTAATAACAGGCTACCGAACTTTTGAAAACATATTAAGTAAAATAATTAAGTATATTTTATTGAAATTCTCCGTAAATTGATCAATTACGCTCATCTCGAGACGGTGTTCCGTCAATTTTAAATAATTAGCAGATGTCAGTTTGAAACTTTATCTCTCAGTAGGAGTAGGTACATCTCGACGATCTTTAGATAATTTATCAATAAATGTTTCGGTTTAGTTCGAAATTTATAAAGTAGAAGTCATTTTATTAATTTACTAGCTGTTGCCCGCGACTTCGTCTGCGTTTGATTTTGTTTTTAAAGTATTCAGTATCGCAAAGCCTTAAATGAGTATAGTAGTATATATATATAACATGTGACTGTCAATTAATTATAGACAAAAAATTTGCAATAAAATAAAATTGCGACTATAATTAAAGATCTAAGCTACCCTATCTCTTAAGACGGACCAGACTGCTCACGGAGTGCCAATTTAATTTAAAATCGGTTAAGTAGTTTAAGAGTCCATCGCGGACAAACATCGTGACAGGAGATTTATATATATTAAGATTTATTGTGTAGAGGATTAAATATAAATAGACCGGTGACAAGTAGAGTATCTATGTAAAATATTGAACATTTAATATTTGCACGATCGAGTCGAACAAAATCGTAGAACAAACGTTGTTAGTTTTAATGTAAACAACTACAGGCAAGAGCTTTCTATTATTTTTAAGATCGCTTACCTGGTACCTAATCTCACCCAAGCGTGGTAGTACCTACTTGTGTCTCAAATAGACTGAAATAATTATTCTATCAGTCTATGTTACCTTTATTTTTATACACTCTAAAAAAAAATTGGTTATTCCTAACAAGATAGTGATTGTTGTGATCAAGCATCTTGATTCCATACGAGCCTAACAAGAACATAGATACATCAAATAAGATGATAATGATTGTTTATCATAATTCAATGGACTAAGTTACTTAACTAAGGCATATTCTTAACTGATTCAATTTACGTACTTGTTTAAGCTAAATAATTAAAAATGATCTAATCATACAAAGAAGTAAATAATAATAGAAACAACGTATTTATTTGTTAGAATCAATGAACATACCTACATTGTTAGCTCAATCTATAATGAACTAGCTGCTATAACTAATCAGCTTTTGTTGTTATGTTTATTATCATCATTGTTATAATTCATATAACGTCAACTAAGAGAAAATCTCTCTTAGTTGGCTTTCTTTTTTTAGAGTGTAGGTGTAAACAAAGACGGAGGCTTAGAATTGAATAAAAATGGAAACAATAGGCTTTATCAAAGTGGCCTCGGATCATCAGTCCCACTTTAAGGATTTGCGCCTACTGCGTATTTACAAGTGTGCCACAGTGGGACGGGAAGGCCACATTGCTTCACGCTATGATATTGGCAAAATTGTTACATCTACGGTTCTGCTCAGTGGGTGTTAAACGCCGTGCGTCATTGATGTGTTTTAAACCTAGCGATTTTTATAAGTTTCTTTATTTTATAGTTGTAATTGGGCCTCATAAGAAGGCTCAGTCACTCAGCGGGCGATGGGGAGAGCTATGCTCGGAGTATCTCTACGCGATCGAATCAGAAATGATGTTATTGGACGCAGGACGCAAATATGAGTGCCGTAAGAAAGCTGGTTTGACTTAAATCACATACTCGTACGTTATGAGGCCCAAACGAATTGTTTCGGAACATACATTTCGATTTGTTTAATAAAGATTACTTAGTAGTAGTAGTGGTATTAACAGTAGTAGTGACAGAAGCAGTAGCAGTGGCAGAAACAGCAGCAGCAGTAATTGTATAACTGTATGTACTTATACCGTTTCGAAGAAACGACTATTATACAATTTTTAATATCGTACGCTATAAAAGGAGTACTCGGTCCTATCATCACCACGCGATTGATATTGTTCATCATTAATGATAACCAATTAAACTGATCTGGAATGGAAACCAATAGGAGCAATGAACTGTCCATTCAAGCTGTATTGCAATGTACGATCTGTTTGTTTGATAACAATATACAAGAACATAAAATAAGGCCTTCAAATGGACTTTTGACGTGTATAACAGGCCGCTTAGTTTTCTGTCATTGTATGATTGTGATAACAAATTAATACCCGGCCTAGGATACCAGGATGAGTTTGGTTTTCTTAAAAGTTAAAAGTTAAAAAAAAGTATGACAAAATACCTCATATGAAAATAAAGCTTAATTTGCTATACTGCTAAAGCAGGATAATGTATATGTAATCTATTGTAATATATATAATTTCTTCAATCCTAATAATACACACCACCAATGAACAAACATCTATTCATTGTAAAGTCAACATCTCCTGAGGATGCTCCGGTTTCGGAGCGAAAGATGCGTAGAGGAACATTGCCCAAGATCGGTTTGCCGAAAATCGGGCATTGTGTAGGAAGGAGTACGTCAAATGTATACTCTTCAAATGACCTTAGTCTATTGAAAAATTTTCCATTCGGGAAGCAAACTCATTTTGACGGCCTATTGTCGCAGTGGGCAGCGACCCTGCTTTCTGAGTCTAAGGCCGTGGGTTTGGTTCCCACAACTGGAAAATGTTTGTGTGATGAACATGAATGTTTTTCAGTGTCTGGGTGTTCATCTGTATTGATTTATGTTATTAATTAAAATATTCATCAGTCATCTAAGTACCCATAACACAAGCTACGCTTACCTACTTTTTAGGCTAGATGGCGATGTGTGTATGGTCGTAGTATATTTATTTAAAATTAAATAAAAATTTCTAAGTAACGTTGTCTGTACGTACTGTAATTCATTCTATATATATATATTATTAAAAAAAACTCGATTAACTCGCTCGATTTAATCCATTTTAACCGATTCTGCGGTACCGCTCTTATGAGACCATAGGTATTCACTCCATTTCCCACAAGCAAGTTCGCCACAATTAGGGTATAATATAAAGGTTATTTACTTTTCATCCCGAATAAATAGCTACTTAATAAGCGCATTGCGTAACCAAAACATATTTGAAAGTATAATACGGATATATCTTTTCGGCTGATCACCTATCTGAGTTTGTATTCGACAGCATAGGGATTTTGTAAACAGTGCCTCTTAGAGCGTGGGTTAGCAAACAATAGAAGATGAGAGATAATATGTAAAATAAGTCGGGCCAAGGTTAAAGCTTAACCCGGCCATGGCTTAGAAACGTGTGCGTGAAAAATATACCAGCGGTTAAACCTCAGGTATATTTTGGAGGGAGGAAGAGGAAATATACCTAATAGTGTACTTTAATTTAAGTTTTATTGAGGTAAAAATGATGTAGGTAACATGTTTTATTATCATACAATGGTTAGAAATACTTGAACTTACAATCATTGTGTAACCAAAATAGTAATTAAGAACTGATGACGTTTAGGAAAAAATTATTTAATATTTAAATTTCAAAATAACCTTTCTAATATTATTTTTGAGGCGGTCATCACATTACCTAGCTAACATACCTATTATAGTATTAAGGACTACGTCAACGATAAAAATGCTTGGGTGTAAATTATTGCTCTAACCAGGTTGCTTCTTTAACAGTTTTAAATGACAATGTGAGATGGTGATAACAAAAAAAATAACAACCGGCGAAGTTTGTTGTGGACTTAATCTTAGACCAGGGCGCGTTTGGAACCCTCGTAGCTTTAGTTTTAAGTTGACGATTTTAGTAATCGCCATCAATGCACTTCCATGTCATATTTTACTTGTAATGTACGCATCAAAAGTGCCATCTATGTGCCTATTTGAATAAAGAAATATTTGACTTTGACTTTGACTTTGAACACTGCTGCCCGTTCTCCTTTATGGTCCTTTAGTGCATTAATTATAAGACAACCGCGGGAAGAGGACCACTGTATTCTGATCTGCCGTCAACACCCGGGCTTCAACACGTGCTTTGGACATATAAATTGTATATCTAGTAAGTTTAACTATGTCAGATGCATAGCTCCGCGCGTTGTGTAAATTATAAATAATATTCTTAAATACTGAAAATCTTTTAAAAATATTGTATTAAAGAAAAGCAACGTGGGGAAACCTGCATGCCTGGGAGTTCTGCATAATGTTTGTAAAGGCATGTGCGCATATGGCGTGCATATGCACAGGGTATGCAGATGATACAAAATTAAGAAAATCTCCAAAAGGGTAGGCTTCATTTTATATCATCTGCATACCCATTGCATACCCTCTATGCACGCCACTGCATGTGCGTCAACCAATCAGAACTTGACAAGCGTCTTGGACAACCTAACCCTCTTTCTGTGAGGTGTAGCGGAATGGGTTGATATAATGATATGGATGACAATAAAAATATTCACTATTTCTAAAATACCTATTGCAATCATAACCTTGCAAAACCTGCAGATGTATTGACCACTATAGTAAACAAACGTAAATAGCACAAAAAGTAAATAAAGGCTTTTCGTATCGATTGCACAACCTGGTCCCAGCCCGGCAGACGGCGCGGCGCCGCACCTGTGTACAAGTGGGCCAGAGGAACTGGTTCCGTACTTGCGTAATACCTTTAGGGCTGCCTATCGCCTAATGTCTATTATATTTTTAACTAGTTGTTGACCGCGACTTCATCCTTTTTTATTTTGGTTTGGTGGAAAACTTTGTTCACCCTACCTTACCTTTGGCCGTCTCCAGGATGCAAACTATTTCTAAATCCCGCAGATTTTCGTGGAAAAATATTAACCAACAAACAAGCAAAAGACACCTTTTTTCATTAAAATATTAGTATGGATGAAAGCATTTCGAATTTCATTTATAATATATAAGTATTTGCACAGCATACAACTAATTAATTGAGAATATACATTCGCTGTTTAAAAGCATGTAATTCATTAACCATCATCAACACTAACCTATAGATGTCTTATAACTGCATACGGGTACAGTCCTTCTCTCTCTTAGCAGGGAGAGATTAAATCTTAGAACCCCAAGCTTACGCAAGTGTAACCTTTTCAAAAATAAACAAATATGAAAGTAATCTTAAAGAATCTGTTTCACGAAGTATTTCATCTGGTTCATAAATTTTTTCTTTATTTTTCATGAAAAGGTAAATCAACTTTGCGTAGTTGACCGATGTGAAAACTTGATTGACTAATTATTTAGTTACTATTTACTGCTTTCAGCCCCTAGAAATTGTTTTTTTCCAAAAATTATTCTCTGTGTTATTCTAGGAAACCTCATACCGAAATTCTTTAGCAACCCCGCCATTTAAGGGTGCTTTGAGTCACAAACATCCGCACATCCAATCATGCAAACATTTATAACATCTACACAGAATAAACATCTATAATATTAATAATGAAATTTTACAAGGTGACAGCCCTGATTGTGACGGACAAAGATGAGCAATGCCCTTGTTAGATGAAGCATAGACCTTATAAACTTATAAATAAGGATTATTTCACTACATCTTGTATCCATACGCTAAGTTATCCTTTATGTATGGTATGCTCTAACCTAGTGTTGCCCAAATGCAAGAACAAGACGAGACTTAGCCAGTCTTGGTCTTGGTCTTGCGCCAATACACCTGGTCTTGGTCTTGGTCTTGGTCTTGCGCTCCCAGTCTTGGTCTTGGTCTTGGTCTTGCAGCAAGAGTCTTGCAAGTCTTGCAATTACCTATTAGTCTATTACTATTTATTAAAGTTTACTTTAAATCTTAGAAAAACGTATTAGAATTGGAACATTGTGAGCTTGAATTAACATAGCCATAGTAAAGATCAAGCAGATTAATAAATAACTGAAGATTTGATAAGAAATTCGAAAAATCAACTGACCTATATGTCGTTTTCCATGGAAGTAACTGTTTCTTAATAAACATTTATGATTTATAAGCTTACATTTGCTAAAACATGTAAAAAAACAAATTAATTACAATAACTTGACTGTATTTTAAAGAACAATACTTATCTGTCTAGAAAGAGATTGAACCCTCAACTTATAAGAAATTTAATAAAAGAGTTTTACGATTTATCATTTATTTGAATAAAGCTGAAGAGTTCGTTTGTATGTTTGATGACAGAAGTTTTAAAATAAATAAATAAATCCTGAACGTCACTATACCTCCAAAGTTACTATTCCTCGTGGACGAAGTCGCGGGCACAGCTAGTAAATACTTACTCTCATCATCTCTCTCAGAGATATTCGAACACTTTTTTGCTATTTTTTCTTGTAAAAACTTAAGAAATATAATGACTAAATGTACAATAATAGTACCTAAGTAATTAGTTTAAAACCATATAAGTAATCAATATTATAATTACTTACTAGAATGAATTATTATGACATCTACTACCTATCCTCACCATTTTATCCTAATCATAATACTACTTGCGTGATCAGTATAATGTATTCATTTTCATTCTAAGCACTCTGAAACTTATTTATTCTTTGGAACACCTGTAGGTACTCTTAAAATTCGAAATTATTTTGCATGAATAGTGTCAAATGTTATGATTTCGGCGCGGCGGCAACGATTGTTTTAGATTTCAAAAGAAGCCGCCGGCGCGTGTATCATAACCATGTACTTCCGAAAAGCGGCAAATTTCTTTGAGAAGTAAGTACAAAACCTTTGATGCCGCATTATCAAAGTGCCGATGGTTAAAACATAACTATGCATGCACTCAGTTTGATTTTAATAGATATTTTTTTATTCGCTATGTTTATGGTATTAGTCGTAATGCGCATAGGTCCAGTTTTTCATATTCTTTGATATAGTTTTTTGCGTCTCATAGAATTCCTAAGCGTACCTACCTACCTATACACCGAACTGTTACACCTAACTACTCCGTGAAATAGCGCTAAGTCCTAGCTGCAAGACGCAAGAGTCTTGCAGGCTATGTCTTGTTCTTGCTCAAGTCTTGCACGGTCAGTCTTGGTCTTGGTCTTGCTAAAAATACGCGGTCTTGTTCTTGATCTTGGTCTTGCAAAAACGCAAGAACAAGACCAAGACTGCAAGACCAAGACTGAATTTGGGCAACACTACTCTAACCTAAGAAGCATAAAGGTTATGTTGACTAAGATGTATGTGTTTTGTTCATAGCTTTAAGCTTTAATAGATGCTTTCAACGCTCTTAACTGGGAGTGCCTTTGTTTGTCTTGGTTTAATTGCTTTAAAGTTTACTTTGAAATATTTATAGAGACAAATAGGTGGGTTTGCTTAAAATTATGGCTGCTATTTCATCTTTGGTATTTGGTTGTATGTTATGTAATAGTCATTGAAGTGTGCGTTTTGTTGTACTCACAACACAAGTAAAATAGGGCTCTTTAAGATAAGGGAGGGGACACAATATTGTGGCCGTATATCCATATGGCACGGAAAACCGATGGACGTTGCCCAGTACGTAACAACCTGCTGTAATGGCACCCCGAATTCGAGGACCACAGCGAAGGTAGAGCTCCCCTTAGGTGGCCAGACAACATCAAACGAGTCGTAGGGATCTGCTGGATCCAAGCGACACAAGACTGTAAAATTTGAAGATCTCACATTATTAATTATAGATATATTCTTTTTATTTCATATCTCATTTATTGCACCACCTACCACTTTTCTATGTTTTTTCCTTTTGCGTCTTTGGTTACCAGGAAGAAATCGCTATGTAGCGATAAGGCCATCAAATTGTAATCTCTTGCTCTCTTGTATATCTCTGTAACTACTTTTTTCTTTGGTGTACAATATAAGTGTATTCATTCATTCATTTCCAGTGAAATTCCTGACGTTGAGATGATTCTGATTCGGTTTGAATTGCTCTGGAGCAATGGACTCGCGCATTATCAGTGTAATCAGAATATGCGATGATTGAATTTTTCGGACTGAACTTATCATTTAGGGGGTTATTTAGGGCTTCGATTCTACGCGTTGCTTCGATATGAGTGGGCAGAATTTAAGGATTATTCGCAACCACAATTAAACTAAATACCGACAACTATGAAGGCTTGTCAAGGCTCAGTGAAAGAGGAAAAGTAAATTAGAGGGTTATTAAAAGGAAGGAAGAAACGGTTGCCAGAAACCTGAACACCAGTGTCTGTATATTTCCCTAACTCTATATCAAACAGCGCCTATATTCTGCAATTTAAGCGCGAATTTTCAGTTTCTTCGATCACCTGTGCAGACGTAATGAAGTGTTAAGCATTTTGTGGTTCAATGGAATGTACCAGAAGGAAGATACCAGAGCAAGCGGTAGATCACCGTTGAAGAAGAAGATATCCCATTAACTTCAGGTAATTATATATACAAGTAAGGTTATTTACTATCTCAATAAACATTTAACTGTACCATAAAAACCTGCTAATAGGCGGAAAATATTAATTTATAAAAGTAGGTTTACGTTTTTGAACACCAGTTCTTGCCAATTAGTTTCGCCGTTTATCCATTCGTTACGCGAGTTTTTGATATTTTTTCGTGTCACAGATTTGTAGTCTAATAGGATAACGAATCGTGAAATCCAATGAAAGAGTTCGACCTTAAACATTTTATTTTATTAATATCCTGCAAATTTAACTGAGAGATAGAGCCACCTCGCTGCTCCAATTTGGCTCGGTGGGCTGAATTTTTGTACCTAATACTACCTAAACTAGATTTTTAATTTAGATACAGTTTCTAAATGAATCATATTTAAAATAATAAAAAACAGTTTTGGCACAGTGGTGAGCGCTGTGAGTCCCGAGTTAGAGGGAGCGAGGGATAATTTGGGAATTTATAATTACTGAATTTTCTCTGGTGCGGTGGAAGGCTTCGGCTAGTTAAACACTTACCGATATAGGCGTGCGGTTTAGCGTTCCGGTACGATGCCGCGTAGAAAACTTTACATTTTAAGTGGCATTCCCTTAATAGGTTAGCCCATTACCATCTTCGACTGCATCACTACTTACCACGAGGTGAGATTGCAGTCAATGGGTAACTTTTAGTGGAATACAAATAACTTGTATACAACGCTAAGCTAAGCTGCATATTAAATTTGCTCAAAAACCTATTGCCTAAACCTATAGGCAGTTCCACACCAAAAAAAAGAAGGGGTGAAAACGAGTGCAACAGAAGGTCTGCCGGTTGAAAAGGGGTCAAGTTCAGTGCAATATCACAGACATAATATGGCGCCTGTGTTATCATTTATTTGAGTAAACAGATCCTCTGTGACATGAATGTGTGTTGATGATAACGCCATTCATCCGTTTGTTATTTAACTCTACAATTCATATTTAATAATATTTAATTTAACGGCGCCACTACTGTTATCACACATTATAATTACACAAGTTGAAAAGATTTTTATTGTCATATCACCAAAACTCATAGAGTAATTAAAAACCCACTGCTGGCCACCTTTTCTCTAATTTGTTCTACAATGTAGCAGTGTGTTGCTCCCACAGCTGGTTTTTTATTCTTCTAATTAACACCTAAGGTAATCGTTGCAGATAGGCAACGAGGACAAACCTCTGCGGTTTTTTGGTGCTTTTATACTAACCATTTTAATATGATTGTTTTATTATATAAATGAAAAAAAATGGTTGCAAAGCAAGGCACATGAGTTCAGAAGACCACTTTTTGCGGCTTATTACAGGGCACGGAACTCCCCTCAGAATAAGAAGGGATTAGGCCGAACAGACAAACTCGCTGGCCGTGTGCGGATTGTTAGACTTCACACCCATTGGAGAAAATTGTAGAAAACTATCAGGGGTGCAGGTTTTCTCTCAATGTTTTCATTCACCGTTGAAGAAAATGTTATTTATTTGCTTAAAACGTACATCATCAACAAAACATTACCAGCTCACTGTAGGGAGCTAATAGGTACTATTAGATAGAATGAGACGGGTTAAAGCCATAGTTTACCACGCTGGTCCACTGGGGATTGGTAGACTTCACACGCCGCGGAAAACATTATGGAGAACACCCAGGCATGCAGTTTTCTTCACGATGTTTGCCTTCACCGTTAAAACAAGTTTTTTAAATTACTTAAATTAATAAAGCATTTAACTCGGAAGAGCTAGAGTTCAGAATCGAACTATGAAAAGTAGTTTTGAGTAGTCTAATATTGCTTCAAAAAACGCCAATACCACTCAATAGCAAGGTATTGGTCTCCTATCAGAATGAGGAGATCACGAATGTTGAGTATTGATGTAAAGTAGACTTCAGACTACTTTAAAAACGTTGTAGAGAACAGTGCACTCCATCGTTAAATAAAGTGACATTAAATTGCTTAAAACGAACTTAACTCCAGAAAGCTAATACTGGGGTCGATCGGGAGACTCGGTCTCTCCGAAAAGAAGGCCGCAGTTCTTAAAACTAGGCTAGTACCGTTTCTCTTTGTGTACTTTACTACTACTCATTAAAATGAAAGAAGTATTTCGCATTCGAAGAATTTTGAACATGCCTGTAGCTATGGTTTAACAAACTTTTACAGAACTTTTCTACAGCATAGATATCAATTCTTGATATTGGACTTCGGGCACATAAACCACGACAATTGATTTAGCACCAAGAATATATAACGTAAGAGCGTATTGATATGAACCAAAAACAAATTACTTACATCATAAAAATAAATTATTATAGGCACCTACTGCGCTCTTATAATATAATTGTTGCTTTATTGTCCCAAGATAATGTTTGATAGATTTATTAGGTTCAATTATACAAAGAGGATACAAAGGCTCGTTTTATGCGTTCAACAAAAAAGGGTTAATTGCGAAATGATTAATGTTGATGACATTATGTACATTTCCTTTATTGCTTTTAATATTTGGTATCTAGGCTGTACACGCGATATCGTCCCAGATGATTAGCATGACGTACAAATAGTATGTACCATGAAATAAAACGCAACATTGGAAAAGACTGTCACTAAAATTATAATATTCTATTGACGCAAAACGAACGCTTATTATGGGCTTATTATGGCATAGGAAGGCTCAGAGTCACTCATCGGGCGATAAATAGAGGGACGCTCGGAGAATCTCTACGCGATCAAATCAGAAATGAAAAGAACATACATTAGCACAGAATATTATAAGAAGGTTCTCGTACATTGACCACAGTAACGCAACGTACAGTTATTGTATTTTTTCTTCTCTCATTTTTATAATTATTTGTATGTTGCTGTAAGAATTATTGTGGTCAAAGCTTCTTATTTTTGTTAGTATTGGTTAGCTGAACTTACCGAAAAAAAACACATAGACGCGTAGTTCGGTAAATGCTACGTCGCGTCGCGTCGCGCATTTAACTCCAAAGTGGTGGACGGACGAAATCATGCAAGTCGCTGGAAACAAGACCGTGGATTTTGGAACTCCCTAGAAAAGACCGATGTTCAGCAGTGGATGTCAATCGTTTGGTGTGATGATGATGATTTATGTAAAATTACATATAAATAAATGTGATTTGAAAATGCCTCTACCTCTAGTTTTTATGTCAGTCTATCATGGGTCAAGAAGAATTTGGCGAGAAAATTGTAACTTTGCTCTTTTAAAAATTGATACAATACCTACATATGTGAGTGGACCAAACATAACAACAACATTTCTTTACATTACGCTACTAATATAATAAATGTGAAAGTGTGGATGTTTGGAGGTTCGGTACTCCCTCACGCAAAAAACGGACGGATGAAATTTGGCATACGTGTAGCCTTCGCAATGGAAAAGGACATGTTCTTTCTATACCGATCTCTTAAATAGTTCCCGTGATAACATTAAAAATTTTTAACGATCGAAGCTTTAGACACTATTCTGAAGTGCAGGCAGATGAAGTCGCGGGCAGAAGCAAGTAATTAATAAATAATTGTTAACTTATGTAGAGACCAGAGGCAGTATCAAACAAGGAGACATGTAGTGGATGTACAATATTTGTGTCGGTATAACCTACCTACCGGTTAAAGTACTACATTTGTAGTACTTTAACCGGTGGTTACTAAGTTATGAAAGCGAAAATGTTTTTGTATGTATGTCTTTCCTTCATTCCCTAACTATGCAACTAATAGAGTTGATTTTTGGCTTACCTAGTGATACTTGAAAGGATGTAACATAGGCTACTTTATGCCCTAAAAAACATCAAATTCCTAACGATGGTTGACAGAAAAATTCGTATTTTTACAAAAAAAAACGTATTTCATTCACGTTCTCATAAAACAACCAATCGACTTGATTTTTAGCATAGAGATAGTTGAAAAGAAGGAGAAGAAGGGTACCAACTTTGTACATTTTTTTCCTGGGATATTCGCCATATATGCCAAATATCGTACTTCCTTCCATGCGGTTTATTCAGCTACTACTACATTGGTCTTTACTTCATGTAATTTTACGTGTACATTCTTATTCACTACTGGTAACACAGTGGGGCGAAGCTAGTATAAGTTATAAAAGAATGATTGTATCCTGAGTCTACGGTGCTTATTGAAACTCATAACCACAGGTAACTTACACTTGAATAGATTATCTTACAAAAAAATATAAGTAGTACCTATTACAAACAGGTTTCCCACAACCAGTACGCATCAAATAGTTATGTAAGGATTATTCCGTCCAAGGCAAAACATAATACTTTATGTATAACACGTCACATCAGCTACATAGCACTTCGTGACTTCTAATTTAATTATATTATTAATATATTTAGTTCAACTAAGAAGATAATCACGAGATGCGTTGTAACGACATAAACAAATTCCGACATCACGATGTGCTATCAGGAAATTTACTAGATGTTTATCATATGTCACGACTCTCCCAATATGATAATGCTTAAAGACCTATTATATTAATAGATAATGCTTCAGAAAATTTAATGCAATGTCTCTATGTAGTCACAGACCCACAGTGGAAAACATAACAAAGAAAACATCCATCATCCATTACCGGCCCATTACAGAGCACGGTTTTCCTCTCAAAATGAGAAGGGTTAAGGCTGTAGACTACAATCCAGCTAAACCTTACTTGACCAGCATCGTGGACTGTCCACCACGCTAGCCAAAGGAAAGTTAGCTCTAAATTCTCATCTGCAATCTCACCTGCTATTAAGCGATGATTCAGTCTGACATGGTAGCGGGCTAACCTGTTACTGAGTATGGCAGTTATATCAACCGATTCCACTAATCAGTTTCTTCGCGACATCGTACCGGAACCTAAATCACTTAGCGACAATTCTTTGCCGGAGGCTGGTAGGCTAGGCCTCCCACCAGTAAAAAGCCAAACCTATACAAATATGGCTTTTTACTGTTGAAGCCTTTCGGCCGTACAAAAATATCATGCAGAAACAGTCATATGGCGATATGACTTTCCCGCTAGCTTCACTTCTTCAAACTTTCTTCTTCGATCTTTTGTAGAGAGTCCCACAACCCACAGTCCTGGGACGCTTGTTTCCAGCGGCTCCCAGTGACTCGCTTGATATCGTCTGTCCATCTCGTTGGGGGCAGACCTACGCTGCGTTTACCGGTGCGGGTTGCCATTCCAGCACCTTAGGACCCCAACGTCCATCGGTTCTCCGAGCTATGTACCCCGTCCATAGCCACTTCAGTTTCTCGACTTACTGGGCTATGTCGATAACTCTAGTTCTTGTACGGATCTCCTCATTTCTGATTTGATCACGTAGATATACTTCACGATGTGCAACAGAAGAAATTGCCAAGAGCTAGACAGTTATATAATTAATTCAGTTATGTGCGTGAGGTCTGTTACTTAAAATTGAATTTCACGCGCAATTAGAAACGTTTAGGTCGTTTCATCTAAAAAGAGCACTTAGACGCGTTGGGTTTTATGTTGTTTTCTGTAGATGCTGCTTTGTACTGTTTTATATTATGCATAAAATAATTTCGATACATTTTTATTTATTATCGTTATTTATGAAACAACAACAATAAAAGATGTATAAAATTAGGTACATTTTAATTATCCTGGATTTACCCAGTTTAAAAAACTAAAACCACACGCTTCCTTTAAATATAATGCACACGCTGAAGAATGTTGAAAAAACATACAAATCGAATTTACCTACCTCTTTCTTTTATTGAAAATATTTACTAGTTATATATAGAGTGCAATAGGAAACAACACGAAAGTAAATTATAATGTATTTTGTTATTGTTTAATTGATTCACAATAACTAAATTATATCTAAGCCTTATTTTGTAAGCTTAATTTGTGCATCGACAGTAGTAGGTCAGTGTTCATTTTTCGTTACACCTATTCCACGAAATACTAATAACGATTGGTTGCTACGTATATATACATGCTTACACGCTTTTTACTGCCGAAGATGACCTACATTTTTGTTTACTAACTTTTACCTTTAGGTACAATTTCATTTTACAACGTATACACTGCATACAGTAGGATAGGTTGACCAGTAGTTCATAAAGGTCGGTTCACACTCGATAAATGAAGACATGACATATTGAGGCCTGTAACCCTAAGTATGAGATTTGTGAGTTTGAAATCTAAGGGTCGTTTTCGAGTATTGAAATACTATAATGTCAAAGTAAAATGGACTAATCATGTCATTACATAGCGACTCATAGTCGATGTCGAGATGAGCCGGTATGCAATGACTTTAAATGGATAACTTATGAATAAAATACGCAAGCATACGTCATAGTTTGTTAATTTTAATTGTTTGTTGGTTTTTTTAACGATAAGGCCATTGAATTGGATCCTCTACCTTACTTTACTTCTATGTTTTCTTATTTTCTGTTATACTTTTATTATATCTGTACAATAAAAGCATATCTATAGCAGTATCATTAGGTCCAGTTGCGAGAGAAAAGGATTCAAAAACAAAGTGAACTTAGCGTTCAGTTAGTTTTTGAACATTTTTTTTTTTTTATAAATTTAAATGAAGCTAAACTTTTTTCGCTGCAATCAATATCAACCCATTACCGGCCCACTACAGATCACGAGTGTCCTCCCACAATGACAAAGGGTTAAGGCCGTAGTCCACCACGCTGGCCCAGTGCGGATTGGTGGACGGTTTTTCGCTGCAGTCGGTTTATTTTACAAGACCGCTGCCTGTGATAGTGTGCACGAATTTTGAACTTATATACGTACTATTATAGTATTTGGATACTCGCAAACGACTCGAACGCGAACGTCCAAATCTTGCACTACGGGTCCGCGATAAGCAATGATAATGAGAACGTATATCTTCATTGTACGTTTATTGATTGTATGGACGACCAATCTGAGTGTAAACAGTGAATTTGTAATGACAGTGTTGATATCGAATCAATTGACCAAATATCAAATCGATTGACCAATAATTATAATAGTTATTAGGTAGCAAAGGTACCACTACTACTAAATCACAAATTTTTTCGTCAGTACAAGGAAAAAAAATATCTTTAATAGTGCGTTAAACATTTCACAATACTGTATACGGGAGATATTTAAGGGGGGATACAAAAAGAGATAATCTACAAAAAAAAAAAAAATGTGTTTGTGTGTTTGTTTGTTCATCAATAACGCCGCAACATAGCATCGGATTGATGTGAATTTTTGGATGGGCCGGAAAGTGACATATTTTTGTCCTTCAATCACGCAACAACAAACAAACAGATGAGAAGTTAAGAGGACGTAGAGTAACATGAGTGACTTTTGGTCCTGGAATAACATCTAATTCCCATAAGGGTGGTTTCCAGGAACATTAAAACATGATAAATCGTCCTTCATTCACGCCATAACAAAGTAACTAAACGACTTTATTTTTGGCATAAAAATAGTTAAAAGGACGTAGAATAAAGGAGACACAAGCATCCTAGAATAGCACTGTTCTATGTATATTCATGATCGGTGTCCTATTCCTCCTGGCATAGTTTTACAAATTACAACGCGAGAGAAGCCGCGAGTAAAAGCCAGTATATTATAATGATAGATTTTAATTTTCAGTGGATTAAAAGTTAGTATCGACATAGCGCCACTAGTTATGAACGAAACAATGTGTGGGGACTCATAGATTGCACATCCAAAAGTCCATCCATCGAGTTGAGCGATCCAAGCCCATAGAGTATAGAAATCCAAAATTCAAAATTCAACTGTTTGTAGTGACTCTACCACTGGTTCGGAAGGCAGCAATCCACTGAGAAGAGCCGGCAAGAAACTCAGCAGATTGCTCTTTTCCAACATCATTTTAAAGTTTAACAATCTTTAGAATTATTCTGTTTTGTGTGAGATGAGAGCGGAGTGGCCTACTTCCAAGCAGCCTTGTCGTTAAGGAATTCATCAATCGTTTGGTAACCACGATTTGTTAAAACACATCGGCAAACGTCGCGTTCGCAGATCCTTAACGAGTATACAAAGATTCAGAGAATATCTTGAATGTATTGCAATTTCCTGTACCACTGATTTAACTTGCATAGGTAATCAAGAAGCATTTTTAACTAGCTCTTGACTGCAATCTCACCTGCTGGTAAGTGATGATGCAGTCTAAGATGGTAACAGTCTAACCTGTTAGGGGTATGTATGGCAGTTATATTAAACTCTATACCCCTAATAGGTAAAACCGTAGCGGAAAAGCTGAATCACTTAGCAGCAGGTCTTTGTCGGTAGGGTCGTAACTAGCCACGGCCGAAGCCTCCTAACAGACCAGACCAGCAAGTTTGAAAAACGTTTTTGCAAGTCACAATGTATTGTGAAATCAAGTTGATAAATTAAACCCTAGAAAAGGCGTTTTCAACTAAACAATTAAATATCACATGCCAAAAACGGTGAAGGAAAACGTCGTGAGGAATCCTCCATGCCTAAGAGTTCTCCATAATGTTTTCAAAGGTGTGTGTAGTCCACCAAGCGATTAAATATCACATGCTTCAACGGTGAAAGAAAACATCGTGAGGAAACCTCCATGCCTACACACACCTTTGAAAACATTATGGAGAACTCTTGTTCTCCATAATGTTTTCAAAGGTGTGTGTAGTCCACCAACCCACAATTGGCCAGCGTGGTGGAATACGGCTTAAACCCTTCTCATTCTGTGAGGAGACCTTTGGGCCGGTCGGTAACGGGTTGACGATGGTGATGATGATAGACGCTTGTGTTGGGTTTTTATGGATTTAAATGAAATTCGGTTTATGTCGGCTCATATAACCTTAATTCTATAAATCACAATTTAATACGTTATATTTTACGTCACATGACAACACACAAGCTGTGTCGGCACTTTGCATCTTACAAAGGGTGACAGTTCGCGAGCAATGTAAATAAATTGTTAACATTGATGTGTTATTACATTTAGAGTGGACACTTACAGTTAAAATTAAATAACAAAAACTTTGTTTGATGCGTAAATTAATGTCTAACAAAAATGCTGGGACGTAGATGCAGGCCTTTGATAATGTAAGTTAATGTTAACTCATGCTAATACCTATTAAATAAAAAAAAATGTAAATAAAGTGTGCAAAGGTATTTCTTTGTAATATTATTTAACAATCTTTTCTGTACTTTACTTATACATTACTTAAGCTTTTAACTTTTTTGACTTATTTATATGAGAAGAGATTAATGCATTTTTTTGTTTGTTTTTATTGATTTTCCATTTTATCTCTCCGTTTAAACCTTCCATAGACTTCCACGAATATCTCAAGTCTTAAATAAGCCAAATCGGTCAAGCTGTTCTCTAGTTTAAGTGAGACTATTGAACAGCACCTCATCTGTATATATATAATATATACTAGTGGACCCAGCAGAGGCCGTCCTGTCCGGTAAAGCGATGTCACCTACCTGGTCTAAGAGTGTTTTTAAACCAATCAAAAACCCATTGAAATAGTTATTACCACTGTTTAGGAACAGTAAGGTGACAAACACACGTAATGTTTAGTATTTTTCTCACCGTTTATGTATATATATAGAAGATTTTACTTCAATCTTCTCTCGACAGTGATTGACGATTTGATTGACGATTGAGTTTGCTGCTGTAAAGTCGGGCGGGGATTCCTTAAGTGGTAATATTATCTCACTGATTGCTGGCATTAAATTAGAAAGCTCTTACACTGAATATATTTCATTTAGATGTATGTGCTGTGAGTGTGATAAATCGGTTGGCGGAAATATTGTGCAGTTTATGTTGAATAGGTACTTGGTTTGACAACCCATACCTAATATTTCAAATTCAAATTTCAAAATTCAAATTCAAAATTCAATTATTTCAAGTAGGCCTAATTTATAGGCACTTTCGAAACGTCAAGTCAGTCTGTTTGTAGTGACTCTACCTGTGCTATACCTGTATTTATATTATATTTTAATTACGTGCACTGGTGGTATCTCTGAATTGTTAAACTCAGTTTTGTTTGATTCCCCGTTAGGTTTTTAGTAAACAACAAAAAAGGACACCACGATCGTTGGATACCAATGCGCCAAAGAGGTGTAGTTTGGCTCTTACAGCTCTTGCTCATTGTGTGATCCACTTAAAATACTCGTAACAAACGTACTCAAACGCTATGAAATCTTAATAAAAAACCGTCCGCTTTTAAAATGTACCAGTTACAATATTTTGACAGCGAAAATTCTTAGACACGATGTATTCCTTCACTGTTAAAGCAAGTGTTATTTATCTTACGACTTAAAACGCATATAACTTCGAAAAGTTAGAGGTACGTGCCGGGGATTTAACACCAAGTTTACACCTACTTGTTATTTGTTGATTGTAGATACAAGTTACAACATCACTACTGGTATAGAAGTAATTTGGACGTTATGGTTCCAAGATGCTGTAGTGGCGTGTCACGTGGGAAGCGTAATAATTTTGTTTTTCCCAGAGTTGCTGAATATCACTGCACCAGAGTTCAGAGAGGACGTCAAAAGGACCTTGCAGTAGTGTGCGATACACTTAAAATTTTAAACATGCTTAAACGCTAAGCAACCTTGGTATAAAAACAAACCGCTCTCAAAATGTACCAGGGATGAGGTTGGACAAAGAGGAAGATAGGTTAATATTAACTTAACTATCTACCTACTCGTAGATAACGTGAATGCCAAGCTAAATGAACAATAGGCGGAATACGTTGCATAATGGACCAGTTGTTTGCGTTACAAGATGATGTGTGATAGAAAGCGCTGGGTTGGTAGACCCCTTCTATGCGGACTAGGGTGGACGACATTGAGTAATTCGCAGGGAGTCACTAGATATTCCTGCGTCAGAAAGGGCTTCAAAAGGATCTTGCAGCAGTGTGCGATATACGAAAAACTGCAAACGTACTCAAGCGCTAACGAAACCTTGATAAAAAAACCTACCGCTCTCAAAATGTACCGGGAACAAGGTAGGTCGAAGTAGAAGAAAGGATAATATTTACTTTAGATACAACGTGAATTGGAACATTAACAAATCGAGGACGCACTTCCGTTGCACATCCGTGCTAAGGCCTCGCCAATGTCGAACAAATTGATCTGCAACTCACAACTGTTCGAATTAATTATTTCGATAATTCGCAATTGCTATCGAGGCCGTATACGTTTTGGCGATAGTGGTAACACGGTTTAGTAAACGTACAGTTGGGCTATCAAAATAGGTACTTGAACCGGACACAAATTGTTGATGTCTGCATATTAATCATAACTTCAACCGATTGACATCCATTGCTGGAAAGGTCTTTTGCAGAGCGTTGATTGCTTTTGCATGAGTGGACCTCAGCAATATAAAAAAGGAATCAAAAATTAAATCTTACGTTACAAATTAGGGGCTACAACTATCTCTGAAGTCGGAGTTTTTATTCAGTTTTTTATTCGTCGCTGGCACTGTAATTACGACTTCAAATCTTATACTTTAGCAACAGCGAGTTAAAAACGATAGTGCTTAAAAGTCCCAACTGTATGATTTCTAAACTGTGGTAACAGGCAATACAAGTATGTGTAATAAATACCGATGATATTGTGAGTAATTAAATTACAGTATTTTATGTAGATGTAACGAAAGCCTCACACTTTCATATGCATGTGTTGCGCATAGTCGTCGTCTATCATAGATGAGACGGTTTTACAGCATAGACCCAACACACTGCTCTAATGCGGGTTGGTGGGCTTTCATCACAAGTAATGGCACGGGTCACAAGACACGGGAGATGACACCGCCAATTTCCTAACTCCGGGCTGGTACTGGAAATCCTTTCACAGAAAAAACAATACCTTACAATTCCTGAGACGACCCGGGATTCGGACCCAGGATCTCGAGATCCGTATTTAACATGATAACTACTAGACCAATGAGGCAGTTATTTATAGCCCCTATAATTTGGTTTTGAGTCTCATTAGTCACATTTTATGAGGATAATGGGTATTTACGAGTAGCATAGAATTCAGATACGCATTCTGTGGTATTTGGTCTGAGCACATTTGATATATTAATGTTTGTATTGTATTCTGTGGTTTTTGATTAAAGTACATTTTGATACAAGTTAGCATAATAGAATTTCATTGTTATACACCATGATTTTAATTGCCATGATAGGTAGTTAAAATACATTTTATTGAAAAAATATGCATAAAATATCAAGTAAGCAGTGGCAGACAGATTCTAAATTCAAAAATTATTTATTTCAAGTAGGCCTAATTTATAAGCACTTTTGAAACGTCAAGTCAATCTGTTTGTAGTGACTCTACCACCGGTTCGGAAGGCAGATTACACTGCAGATTGCTCTTTTCCAACATAATTTTAAAGTTTCACAATCATTAGAATTTTTCTGTCTTGTGAGAGATTAGAACGGAGTGTCCTGCTTCCAAGCAGCCTTGTCGTTAAGGAATTCATCAATTGTGTAGTAACCACGATTTGTTGAATATGTTTTAATATATTGTTCAAACTTAGGTAAATGTAGATCTAATATTACCTTCGGTATCATGTTATAAAAGCATATACCCATCCCCACAAAGGATTTCTGTACTTTTCTCAGACTATTAACGATAATATCCTTACTTAAGTGACAATTGTACGAGCAATGTCTTATCGCAAGCCGCGTTAAGGAACTTCGTTCCAAAAACACAACGTCCCCTTGAAAAATTTGCCTAAAGGTATAAAAACATAGATAATCATTACGCATTCATCCCATACACAGTATCCACTAATCGACCGCCATTGTTGGGCATCTAAGCATCAAAGGTAGATTATTTCCTGCATCGGCAAAGGGAATTATAATAATACGTCATCTGCATAACAATTAATACTCAGGTATTTATAGTGTAGACGTTAGAATAAATTCAATAAGGACTATAAAGGTACTTATAATAATGACGTCATTGGCAAGGTTGTGAACGATATTAGAATAGTAATGTTTAAAACAGAAGGTTAGGAAGATGGTTCACCTAATGATGATAAATATAATAATAATAAATCTTTTATTCGAGAAAAAAACACATAGAAAGCAACATATAAAGTACATGCTACACAAAAGCATATCAATGAGAACATAAAGAAAAAAAAGAAGAGATCTAACTAAAGAGAATTGTGACGAATATATGAAGAGTACTTTAAGATTACAAATCTTTTAACCGATAGAAATCGCATAAGATCCCAGGAAGAGGATGATCTTATAACATTAATCCATAGATCCGGAAATTAATTTTAATCCAAGAATCATTTTTATTTTTGTAGAAGCTAATTTTAAAATTTGGTTTAATGGGATATCTTTCTTAGTTTATCCAATTATTCATCATCATGCCTGAAGGGTCTGTAATGTTTTCAAAGGCGTGTGAAGTCTACCAACCCTCACTGGGCCACCGTGGTGGACTACGGCCATAACTCCTGCTCGTTGTGGGAGTAGACCTGTGCCCTTTAGTGGGCTGGTAATTGGTCGAAATGATGATTATGAGGATGACAGAGCACGGATCACCTTACACAATGAGAAGGAGCTAAACCGTAGTCCACCAGTGGCCAGTGCTGACTGGTTAACATTTTCAACACTCAAAAGCATCAGTATAAAACGAATCGAATCGAAACCCGAATAGACTCTCCTGCAAGATTTTGTATTGCAAGGGACAGTATAATTATGCACTACATTATTAATCGATATGAAACCGTATTAAACCAATATTATTGGCCAGTTTCAATCAATCGAAATGAATTTCAATCAATGGAACTCCTATGTTTACGATGGCGAATAGCGTCCGACGTGGCTGTCATCTAAATAGTAAAGCTGACACTAGTCTATTATAGTCTAAGATATGCTGCGACAAACTAATATAGGCTTACGGCAAGCAAAAAAGCAAACATAATTACAGGGTATATTATCAAAATTAAGCTTAATTTGCTATACTCCGCGAAAAGCAGGAGAATCTGTGTGGTGTAATTTATAATTTCTTCAATCCTTATACTCCACACCAGCCGAGGATCCGTGTGGTGTGGAGTATAAGGATTGAAGAAATTATAAATTACACCACACAGATTCTCCTGCTTTTCGCGGAGTATAGCAAATTAAGCTTAATTTTGATAATATATCATGGATTTCCGCAAAGTAACGCCTGCTTCTATACAATATAATTACAGGGCACCAAACATAAATAAAGCACAATACAATACAGCAGGCATAATTTTGTCATCTCATTGATTACAAATTATATTAGCCTTGTTTGTTTCGTTTGATTTTAATTTTGTATGAAAATGTTGGCCGATAGTCCCGAAACTTCCTCAAAAAGTAACTTAGGCCAATTTCTAGAATAAGCAAAGTCTGCATTCGTCTGTATCTCACATGACATGTATTTAAGGTGGAAGTGGATGGTCTGTGGCGGATCAGTTACAATCACAAAGTTTATCTTTGGGGACCCAAACATTGACCAGCTTTTAAAAACCCTAAGACTGCAGTGAGCCAGACATGTCCAACGCATGGTCAATTATCGCAAACCGAAGAAGATAATGACGTCACACCTTGAAAGGCGGAGATCATTCGGGAGACCAAAATTGCGCTAGATATCTATCTATCATCATCTGGAGTAAAGCGAGATGCACAAGCCATCGGCATGCGAATCATGCGGGTATGTCCAGAAGATAGAGATAGGTGGAGAAATAGACTTTAGCAGGTCCAGACCCTAAAGGGCTGTTGTGCCAATGATAAGCCACAGTGTCCTGTCAAATAAAAAACTTGTTTCCGTTTTTTGCGCACCCTGTGCAAGCCTAAGTAATGTAATTGTGTTGTGCTGACTTGCTGTGTTCAGATCAGACTAAAGTTGTCACCACCCCTACTTTTCCCGCGGATGTTTTACAAGGCGACTAAATGACTATAACGGAAAAGGGGCCATCCTCTGTGCTTCTGCTACCATATACTGCGATGACCAACCCATCTGTCCAGAGCAACCCCTCCCGTTGGAAGACGCATATAGTCTAGCAGTGGACTGTTACAGCCATGATGGTTTTGATGATGATTTATACAATTGATGAATTTCTTAAGACAAGGTTGCTTGGTAGCATCCGGTTCCGCTTTGATCTCTCACAAGATAGACAAATGAATGTCAAAATATAAAATGTAAATTGTTGATGTTTGAAAAGAGAAACTGCTGATTTTTTTGCCGGCTTTTTCTCGGTAGAAATGGTGGTAGAGTCACTACAAACAGACAGACTTGACGTTTCAAAAGGCCTACTTGAATTAAATGAATTTTGAATTTAATGCATACCTTAACGTATGCGGCTCCTAGACTATGGTACACAAACGGTAGGTAAACTACATTCTTCAGCGTAGTTCTGCACATGAATTACCCATAGTGTTACGTAATCATGCCTGGGCTGACCGCAGCTGGCCACCCTGCGCCTAGATATGACCCGATACAATATCTAGATTGAATTACAATGCCTATACTTTATATGTACCTACTAAATATTTATAAGTTTGTTTTTTGTATAGTTATAATTGACCGACCAAGCAAATGGCCTACCTGATAGTAAAATGGAAGATGGTGGAGAGCCATCGCCTATAAACAGAGCCACAGGGCATGCAAGAAACACATCCTACAAAGTATAACCCTGCGTCCATCAACCTGCACGGATAGCATGGGCAGGAGACAATTATATCCCTGGGGAAAGGATATAAATTTATCTTCTCCCACAGCTTTATCAACTCTCAGAGCACTGGCGCACAAGTGGAAATAATATCCAAATAATATATGTGTATTAAAAAACGGGGGTAAACTTCACCTATTCAAAGTTCCAGTGATTTAGCAGGTGGGCACGTTAATTATATCTCTTTTGGGGGGATATAATCGAGGGATATAATTTTTATCTCCCGCCCGTGCTAGGCCTGCTGAGGCGAAAGTGTTAAGTTTAAAATGCCTGCAGTTACACCGGAATGTAGGCCTTTCAGACCGGAACACAACAATGCTGCTTGGTGGCAGAAATAAATATGGTGATAGTAATCCCTCGCTCTGTCACAAAAAGCTCTGCTTGGTAAATAGAACAAAAGAAGAGATACGGTAGATATGTATTAACTTCTAGCAGTTGTATGCGAAAGCAGAAGTCAAACTGGACCATTACGAAGTCGTAATCAGTAGAAGTACGAGAAGCCATTACTTACTTACTGCGCTTACCATGGTACGAAGGTTTCTCTGAGATTTGTGGATCACCCATATATTTATTTTCATCATCATCATCGAATCAACCCATTACCGGGGTACGGGTTACCTCCCACAATGAGAAGGGGTTAAGGCCATAGCCCGTCACGGCCCAGTACTGTTTTGTGGACTCCACACACCTTTGAGAACATTATGTAGAACTCTTAGGCATGCAGGTTTCTTCACGATGTTTTCCTTGACCGTAAAAGCAAGTGATATTTTAATTACTTAAAACGCACATAACTTAGAAAAGTGCGTGCTGGGATTCGAACTCGGCCCTCTGAAAGTGAAGTCGATCTCCTACCCAATACGCTATCACCGCTTCTATCGGCGCCTAATATATCGCGCGACGCGATTTGTTCCGTGGCCAGCTAAGCCTTGCACGGACAGACAGACAAATAGATGTATAGACGGACAAGGCAAAACTATATGCGTTCTTGGTGAATACGGAACCCAAACACTGTTTCACTAGACTCAAAAATAACGTTGTTTATAAATAAAATATTAGGTAAACATTTAAAAAGTGAAACACTACACCTTATTGTTACTTTCTGTTGACACAAAGTGTCAATTAAAAAAAACAACAAGAGTGCTCGTTCACGTCGTTTATCTTAAGTCCTTTCATACCGCATCCACCTTTCACCGCACATTGCCCAACTTTGTAACTGCTGCTGAATCATTGATGCTTGAGTTACAGCGTAAGAATAACAGTAAGGTAATTTATGAATCATTATCATACTACTTATAACGCTGAATTTTTTTTTGTTTAAGCCCGCTACTCTGTGGAACTACCAGTCGTATTTGAATAACCTTTTTTGCATTTGATTGCCCAATTTTTAAGGAAGGCTTTAAGTTTAATATACTTACTGTAGCTATAGGCTAAATTACATTAAATTTACTTTAAATTTTCACCCCTAAAGGGTTTAAATAGGAATGAAAGTTTGTTTGCGTGTACGCGCTTATCTCAAGAGTTAAAACAGTTTCTTAATTCGACGCACAGGATGGCGCAAAAAACACTTTAATTTACAAGTTCGTGGATTGATTTTATGTTTAAAAATTTACACTTGCCTGCTATATCTTAGAGCGCAATATCTTAGTCTGCATTACTAATTCACATCAACTGGTTTAATAATGCACCAAGTTTAAATAAAAGATAATAAAAATAAAAATACAAATTTGGAAAAACATAGATTTTAACTAAAATATATCTTACACCGATTTATTTAGTCTGTGGCTATAATGTCTAAATGAATGGTTCACCGAGTGTACGCTAATTATAGCAACGCAACTACCAATGCAATAACCCAGAGATAACCTCTGCATTTGCAACTGTGCTTTGTGAATATTAGCCACTTAGCTGTCTTACTGGTTTTTAGCCTTGAACGTTTACTTTATGAATGCCCTTTTAATGCGCGAGAGAGTTTTTTTAATAACAAAGTTCTCTATCTATTTTTATATATAATTCAATGTTATTGCCATGAGGAGTCTGTTATGCTTCGTTTTAGTCGTAGTACAATGCAAGAGACCATCCTGTCAATTAAGTCCCTGTGACTGGTATAAAGGGGTGGACTGGACCAAGCTTACCACAATTAAAGGAACAAAATTATTTTAGGGTTCAAAAACAGAAAAGCTTTTCGTGTAAAAATCGCATTTTTGACATCTATTTCTGTCCGCCTTTCCGGAGGGCATGCCGCCTGCCATAATAATAATCATTAAAAAAGCCACAGATCAGACAAACATCAGACACAGAAGTTTACAATTTATACTTACCTATATTAACGACTCTGGTGAGTCCAACTTAGTCTGTTTGCCCAACGTTGTCGGGCCTCCTCTATTCCTTTCCACTTTTTTCTGTTTATAGGTTTTCCCTCATCTTCTTACCTTCGAAACGGTTTACCTTATTTGGTTGGTTTATTTATTTTCCTTTATTGTATGCTCCGTCCATTAACCTAACTTTTCTTATTCTAGTTGTTACATCTTCGAACGTTGTGTTACATATTCGGTCCGATCTCTTAATATTCAGCATATTCATATAGCTGTTTGACAGGTCTCCAGTTTCTTATGATGATGATAATGATGGCTACTGATCTATTATACAAAATCCTAACATGACCTTATATGATGTTAGTATGCAACGTTGCAATTTGCAATTTTTAAATTAGTATTTGTAAAAAATTCAATAACAAAAATACTCAGTACCTAATGTATGAAGAAATAGCATTAATAACAGACTTACAAAAAAGGAGGAGGTTATTAATTCGGTGGTAATTGTTACTCGCTTACTCCGCCAATTATAAATCTTTTTCGATAATATTTTTTTTGGGAAAAAAACGTACTACGAAAAATACGTCAGAGGTAGTCTTATTTTAATTTGATGAAGATTTATTCAAGGGATCCTGTGGAAATTTAGGGAACTCTTAACATATTATAAGCACGCCTATTTGTTTTTTTTTTTAAGTTAATTTGAGCATTTATTTCCTTTTGACCTCATTAAGCAGTACTCGAAACATTCTTTAGTTAAGTACCAATACGAGTAGGGTCTTGAACAGTCACATTAACCGTCTAGACGTAAGGCATAAGTGTCACATTTGTTTACGAAGATGAGATAAAAGTGCAAACGTTTGGATCTCTAGGACATACTTAATGGTGGCTTAAAACGGCATATGCATCCAGTTTAGAAAATAAAATAATATAAAAATGGAACCATATTATAAATTTCGCTTTAAATTATAATTAAAATCCTCTAAAGGAAAGTAGATGAGGCAATCAAGCCAAAAAACAAGCTAAGAACTTGTAAGTTTTTATAGTTATTCATCTATAGACCTACTTATTGGACCTCATGTAGGCCTATCACAGGCACTTTCGAACTACATATTTACATATACAACAAATATCCCTTATTTTTAAGTGTAACAATAGATGACGTCAACACTACGGCTCGTTACCACCTTTGCCAACAAAGACGTGCTGCTAAGCGATTTAGCGTTCCGGTACGATGTCGCGTAGAAACCGCGACTACTATTAAGGGTATAGGTTTATTGACGGCCGGCTGGCGCAGTGGGCAGCTACCCTGCTTTCTGAGTCCTAGGCCGTGGGTTTGATTCCCACAACTGGAAAATGTTTGTGTGATGAACATGATTGTTTTTCAGTGTCTGGGTGTCTATCTGTATAAGTATTTATATGTATTATATTCATAAAAATATTCAACAGCTACCTTAGTACCCATAACACAAGCTACGCTTACTTTGGGGCTAGATGGCGATGTGTGTATTATCGTAGTATATTTATTTATTTAATTTTATTTATTTAATGTAACTGCCACACTCCCCAACAGCCCGCTACCACCAGCTGTTAAAACTTAGCTAAAGTTTTTTTTTAGTTAGCCCTTAACTGTAATCTCACTTGGTGTTTAACAAAGATATCCTAGCAGTAAAAAACAAGACATTAAGAACACAAGGATATCTCAAAACATTATTTATTTCCGAACGAAGATTGAATATGAAAATAAACAATAAATAACAACTTATCCAAACACCGGTAAAGTCGTGACGGCAGGTTATTTCAATTTAACGTATCGAGTACCTCATACGAGCATATTGTATGATTGATTCAACCTCATATCCAGAAACGAATGGATACAATCGTGATCCACTGGGCATAGACCTTTACCCTTTAGGATCTTATTAGGATTCCGTTGGTATTTTTAAATAACACTAAAATGCAACCCTTCACAGCAATCTCACCAGGCGGTAAGCAATGATGCCATCTTAAATAAATAAATAAATATACACATAGCCATCTAGACCCAAAGTAAGCGTAGCTTGTGTTTTGGGTACTAAAATAGCTGATAAATATTTTTATGAATATATCTAATATGAATGAATGAATGAATGAATACACTTTTATTGTACACCAAAGAAACAAAAAGTAGTTACAAAGATATAAATACAAATCAAGAGAGTACAATTTGGTGGCCTTATCGCTACATAGCGATTTCTTCCAGGCAACCAATGGCGTAAAAGGAAAAAACATAGAAAAGAGGACGATGCACGACTCTAGTTCGATCTCTAATATGCATACCTAAATACTTATAATATACAAATAAACACCCAGACACTGAAATTCATTCATGTTCATCACACAAACATTTTCCCGTTGTGGGAATCGGACCCACCGCCTTGGACTCAGTAAGCAGGTTCGCTGCCCAATGCGCCAGTCGGCCGTCAATCTTAGGTAGTAGTGGGATACATTTAAAGGCGCTGTCATAGCTCAAATTTGAGAGGTTCCTCTCTTCACCCCCTCGCGTCTTACAACTAACTCGTCTTGCTTAGTTGGTATCCACACTAGGTAGCGAGCACTGTAGGAACGACGTACTAAGACTCGACCTTAAGGGTATGTATATTGAATGCCTCTAGTCGTTTTCTACGCGGCATCGTAAGGTGCTTCCTAGCCACTACCGAAGCTTTAACCAGACCAGACCAGAACGGAGAAAATACATAAAATCTAAAATTTACTAGTCTGCCTCCGCCAGCAATCGAATCCCGGATCTGCTAGTTATAATACTTATACACAACGCTCACCAATGCGCCAGAGAGATGTGTATCATTGGTCTAGTGGTTAGCAAGTTTAGCTAAGGATCAAAAGGTCTCGATTCCCAGCAGAGTTAATTATAATTTCTGAATTTACTCTGCAGGAGGCTTTGGCCATGGCTAGTTACCACTCTACCGACTAAGACGTGCCGCAAGGCGATTTAATGTTCGGTGCGATAGAAATAGAAACTGATTAGGGGTATGACTACCATACTCCCTTACTGGCTACCCCGCTATCTTAGATTGTATAGTTGCACTTACTACCAGGTTAGATTGCAGTCAAGGGCTAACTTGTAGTGGAAAAAAAACATTTTCTTAACATGTTGCACGCTTCGATGGAGTCTGGTCTTTCTAATAAGTTGTGAAACACGCCAACTTGTTCAGATTTAAAGAGGCATTTAACTGGTTCCTAACTAAGTCATACCTAACGACTCTGATAAGATTCTTACTAAGCGCCTCAAATTTCCTCCTTAAATCCTCATTTTTATAGGAGTATATAGAAGGTTAGAAATCCTTAAGAAAAGACGTTTTGCGGAACCCTACAGTGGAATATAAAATATTACGTGTATTTTTGTAACACCGAAGTTATACCCGGCCTCGTAATACATCGTAAAGCATTGTTTGCTGAACGATCGATCGTAGATTCGTGGTCTTTGGTAGAATTTATGTGTGCCTATCGATTAACCGTGTTACTATGTTTACATAGTTATTCAACGGTTGTAAACACAAAGCGGTGATAGCTTAGTGGTTAAGGCTTCGGTTCCCTATCTGGGGACTCTAGTTCGATCTCTAGCATGTACCTCTAATATCTTAGGACTATGTGCGTTATTACTAATTGAAACAATTAAAATATCACTTTTTTAACGGTGAAGAGCTTCTTAGGAAATATGCATGCCTGAGAGACAGTGGCGTGCATACAGGGTATGTATGCATTAAGTGGGAGATGACATAAAATGAAAAAAACCTTCAGTACCAGTTATAAAAAACTTAAGGATAGGCATTGTAAGAGCTGTATAAAAAGAAGAAAGAAGTAGAAACACTTTATTACATGTATAACATACAGGAAAAGAAACAGTAAGGATTATACAGTACACAATGTAGACATGCAAAGGCGGCCTTATTGCTGCAAGCAATCTCTTACAGCCTACCCTTTAGATTTTATAACTCGTACCGGAGATTTTTTTTATTTTATATCATCTGCATATGATATCGCATCTATGGCGTGCATAGAGAGGCATATACTCTATGCACGCCACTGCTGAGAGATAACCATGAAGTTTTCAAATTTGGCATCGAGATATCTAGGTTTCTGCACGGCTAGAATAAGCAGAAGACAACTATCTCCCCGGGAAAAGGATGTAAATTTATCGTCACCCACAGCTTTATCAACTCTATGAGCATTGGCGCACAGTGGAAATAATGTCCAAATAATATAGTCCAGTGTTCCAGAAACGCTGAAGATCGTAACAAGTGGAGGCGCATCGCAGGGGCTGCTGTAGCTAAAGAAAATGTACCACCGTCAACCACGACCACTCTGTCAAGAGTGAACGACTAAGGAGGGAATTTTTATCTCTTCGTTGGTGATGATTTATATTCTTTACTTAACCTCCTTTCCCTTTTCACCATCTCTCACCCTATCTACAGACAAGATTTGCATATCGAACAAATGTTATGGCTATTTCAATGATAACAGCTAGACCATTGTCAGTTAAATTATATGACAGCCTATGACTTTAAACTCGCGAAGCTATCGATCAAATAAGCTTACATAACTTTTATCTAATAACCTTAAAACGCACGGAATTTTAACCTCAAACGCAGAGCATTAGAGACTGTTTTTACCTGAACTCAATATATCCTGTATTTGATTTTGACACGTCAATAGTTTAGACGAGTGGGCGACAAAGATAAAGGTCACGTCACAACACTTTCTCGGAGATAATATGTTAAGTGTGTGTGATAGCTCGAATCATGCCCCAATATTAAATCTTAATATATATAAATCTCCTGTCACGATGTTTGTCCGCGATGGACTCCTAAACTACTGAACCGATTTTAAATTAAATTGGCACACCGTGAGCAGTCCGGTCCAACTTAAGAGATAGGATAGGTTAGATCGTTAAGTAAAGTCACAATTTTATTTTATTGCAAATTATTTGTCTATAATTAATTGATATTATATATATCTATGATATATAATATATATATATAACTATGCTCATCTAAGGCTTAGCGATACTGAATACTTTAAAAACAAAATCAAACGCAGACGAAGTCGCGGGCAACAGCTAGTTAACTATATGTTTCATAACCTACTGGCGTGCATCGATATTTTTGGGTGTCACAGCCCCAATAATAAGCTCAATAATAATAATCCCCAATAATAATCATCATTATTATATCATATAATTCTATTACCACCTATGCTGGCAGTGGCGTGCATAGATGGTATGCACAGGGTATGCACATGATATAAAAGGAAGAAAATCTCCAGTACGAGTTATAAATACTTAAGGGTAGGCTTTTTATAACTCTTACAATGCCTATCCTTAAGTTTTGTATAACTCGCACTGGAGATTTTCTTCACTTTATATCATCTGCATACCCTGTGCATACCCTCTATGCACGCCACTGCCAGCATAGGCATATTATACTTAAAAGTAAAATTGCAGTCATTTTTCTCACGAGAAAATAAGCGAATAATGCAAGCTTAAAGTCTTTAGTCATGATATTAAAATAGATATAAAATCATTGTGTAAAATTTAAATATGCATAATCATTGGTGATACACCCTTGAATATTGCTCTCTTATCTTTGTACAAAAATATTTAAAGTAAAACATGACTGTTCAAAGTTGGCGAGTAGAGCTACAGAGTTCTAGAGCTACGATATAACAACTAGATTTATGAATAAGTCATGTGGTTTAACATCGAAAAAAAAATCTGGTGTCAAGAAGACTGACAATTCCAAAAAATGCATAATAATTTAAATCAGCGTAATTTATATTACAGTGATTTTTTATCGTCGCATATAGACAGTCTCTTTAATTTGTCCGATTTAAGCAATATTCAAAATAATTTGATATGTATTGAAATACTTTTAAAAGACAAAAAAAAATAACATTTATTATACCTAATTTCCATTTATTCTTTTAAAAATTTGGCTTTTATGTGTGCTTTGCAATGTTTTGTAAAGAGAGAAGTTAATTTACGCTCACTGTCTGTCGCCATACAAAAAATTTCAGAATCAAACATGTAATACGGTGGCCGTGGGTCAGACCAATAATGACTGAATTTCTTTTCCTTCTATCACAAAATTCAAGTATATTGGCAGTGCTTTGTACTCGTCTGTAGGTAGTAAAATATATTGCATGATTTTGAATATCAAAGCTTTCAGCCGCCAACCGTTATGCATAATGAAAGCAGAAATCACTAGATTTTTTATAGATGATTAAGTATTTCGTCAACGGTGCATGAGTACATGATTGCTAAGTCCATTGTTATTCGGGCCTGGGAGGGTTAATGTTCCCACGTCACTTCGAACACTGGTGACGTGTCAAATAATTACCCTGCGGGTGGTCCTATCAACCCACTTCACCACTCCTTGATGCCCTATTTATGAGTAATACCTACACTGTTAATTTGACTTTTACAACTTTTGAACTAAAACTTCGAAGTAACGCTAACGTCAAATGACTCTCTAGTTTCCGCTAATATCATAATCAATTCGGACTATTTATTTACAATAGTTTCAAACGGAGAATAGCAAAATGAATAAACATTAAACAGTTTAAAAAAAAATTCAATTTCGGAGTTTTTCGAAAATCCCTATATATACTTACTTGTACATTTATTACTTTTGTAATAAATAAATTATTAATAAATTTTCTGATGATTGCGACATTCCATAATATTCAATGACAAGGTGCTGATCTAACTCTTAATTTTCTACACTCAATTACTCTATTAAACAAATCAAAATATTTATAAAATTTGAAAATGATTTTAAGGAATATTAAATAAAATGGCAGTGTCCCAGGAACATTCATCAGTAAATAATAATAAAAGTTTTACTACAACCGCGCGACATTTTTTTTTCCTACAATTCAATAACAAACCGTTATTCTTGTCCTAGTATTAGTAGATCAACGCACAGGTAAAATAATCAATACATAAAGCACTGTTATTTTTACATGAATGTATAATTTAAGGAACCTCAAGGTTCCTTAAATAAGGAATGCAATTCAAGAGCGTAAACAATATTATAACAATTCTGCTTTTAGCGATGGTAATTGAAAACAAACGTAGGTAACAAGAGGAAAAACTCCGAGATTGTCTTTTTCTATAATCAGTGGCAAGATCAACGCAATTGTGAGATTTTCTATTTCTCAGTGAGTTATCATGACAGAATTGTCACTAGATGTCGCTCTTACGGTTCCATATAAATCGTCGTTAACTTTAACGCGACTTAATAAACGTAGGTCTAAAAACATTAGGCAACCTGAACTATTTTGTTGTATAAAGCAAATGTAACGGTGTACAACACATTGTGAAGGTATATCCGAATAGACAAACACAATAGCAAGGTATTGTAACACGGAATGCCTTATCTCGCACATCGTGAATGAAGATAGTAGAATCAAAGCTTGCACAATTCCTGTAACCGTATTGTGGTGAACGGCGCCCTTAGATTGTTGCCAAAATATCTGATTGTCGACTGTCGAATGGGTCTATTATTTGGAAGAATTATAGAGTTTAACATTTCATTATTTAAACCTCTCCTGTATATCGTCATATTCACCTTTCAGGTTTGATTCCATTTGAGTCTATTTTGGAAATACGCTTTTTCCAGAAATACACACTTACGTGTTAAGTCTTCTGCGAAAGATACTTCTGCAACGTATAACATTGTAAGTGTTTTTTTAATATAATAATAATTCCAGGGTTAATGTTGCATCTACCTCCATTTAATCATTATCAGAATGTTTTAGTTTTTTTATTATTATTAGAATCCTTATTTCTTTATTTCCTTCCTTGGGACCGTGGGGTCCGGAGGCAAGAGACCTTTTCAAAGAATTTTCGAAAAGCGTTATTGAGTCTTCCGGTGATCCTAGAGCGGGCAATCACCTTGGCCAACGAATTAGTTTGGCCATCCAAAGGGGCAATGCTGCCAGCATCTTAGGAACTGTGCCTCGCTACGGTGGTTTCGAGGACGTTTTAGATTTTATTTAGTTTTAAATAGTTTATTTTAGGTTATATTTATAAAACAATTATATTTTATTTCCTTACGAATATTATAATTGAAAGTGAAAGTGTGTTTGTTTGTTTGTTATTCTTTTACGCTACTGTATTAGCAATTAAGGGACTACTATAATTCCTAACAGGTTATCTAGCTACCATCTTAGACTGCATCATCACTTACCACCAGGTGAGATTGCATTCAAGGGCTAACTTGTAGTGGAAAAAAAAAGTGAAATAGGTTCTACTCTATTCCAGTATGTATAAATCTTACGGACTAGATCGCTTAGACAACTTCCGTTATTGCAATCTTGTTAGAGGAAGGAAAAGTGCCTAACAATTTATAGCCATTGTAATTGATGTTTGGTGACGAATGTTCTTCGATTTGTCATTTTGATGCATTACAGCGGGGGTTCTCGATCATAGAATTATTTTAAAATCACTAGGGGGTAAGCGTGAATGAAATATTATTTATTTTACGCACGAGAAATCAGCTGTCGATGATTAGTACTGGTGTACCCTGCAGGGTTCCAACCGAAATAATATACACATCGCCCCAAAGTAAGCGTAGCTTGTATTATAGGTACTAAGATAACGGATGAATATTTTTATGAAAAACTCCCGGCTAACTTCGTACCGCGGATATTTTTTTTATTTTATGAATGTTATATTTTAATACATATTATCCTATTCCGGTCTAAGAGGAATCGAAAAAATCAAATATCATAAAAATTGGTCCAGCCGTTCTTGAGTTATAAATAGTGTAACTAACACAACTTTCTTTTATATATATAGATATAAACAAATGTACTGTTAACACTGAGACATTGAAACGCATTCATGTTCATCACAGAAACATTCTTCAGTTATGGGAATAGAATCCACTGCCTTGGAGTCAGAAAGCAGGGTCACTGCCCACTGAGCCAATCGGCCGTCAAATGTATTGAGAGAGAGAGAGAGAAACTATAACTGGCTTCGTTACACGAATTTTGTACATGTTGTGGCTAAAGTGATTAATTTTTAAGGTCATATGATTAATGCAAAACCTACCGACCTTGAAAAGAAACATAAAACATATAGTTATTTAGTGTGAAAATTTCCGTTGTTCACTCCTGTGTTATGGCAAAAATAATAATAGTAATTGTTAAAGCAAGCCAACCCGTTTCGGAAATACAGGTCTGTGCTAATTCTATGAAAGACGCATTATATCAAAGATGGATGATAAAATTAGTCAATATTCACTTCAATGTTATTAACTTATATACAACAAAATGAAAACCGAAATAATACTTCATAGGCTGTAGAGGTGCATTATCTACTCCTGTAACTTTATAAGTACGCGTCGCGTAGCATAGGTACTATCCGCGTGTCGGACTTTTATCTTCAATAGGGTTGTCTCTTCGACGTCAACTAAACACTGAGAATGTTAAATTCGTTTGTATGGAAAAATAAATATGCTTGTTTTGATTTAATATTTTAACAGAGTGATTCCTTATGAAATATACTAATGCACCTTTTAACAGTTTTTCGTCATTCCTTTACACGTTGTATATAAATAAATAAAATAAATACATATACTACGACAATACACACATCGCCATCTAGTCCCAAAGTAAGCGTAGCTTGTGTTATGGGTACTAAGATGACTGATGAATATTTTTTTACATAATATACATAATTACTTAGAATATACATATAACCCAGACACTGATAAACATTCATGCTTATCACACAAACATTTTCCAGTAGTGGGAATCGAACCCACGGCCTTGGACTCCGAAAGCAGGGTCGCTGCAAACTGCGCCGTATATTAGTATTGTGTATATCGTAGCATAATAGGCAAACATTATGAAATAAGTATACTAATGCACCTTTAAACAGTATTTCGTAATTCCTTTACACGTTGTATATATGTATTGTGTATATCGTAGCATATTAGGCAAATACCAAATTGAAGCGAAAAACTGAACTTCACAGCACCCTAGCCAGAAAATTAGCTTAGCCTACTGTTTTCAGTTACGTGCCGTAGGTAAAATTCATCGTAGGTTTTGAAGCCTGAAGGAAATAAAATAAATTATGATTATTTCAACATTATATCGCGCTGTAACATCAAATAGAAACACACAGCCTTTCGCAAACGGTATAATTTCATTGTTCAAAACTATTGTGTGCAATAAGTCATTTTACGAGATTAGCCACGTTCATATAATTTCAACACCTTGGGCATCGTTGGATATAACTACTAAATTCAGTGCTGAGTCTTCTAGGCAGGTTTAAAAAAATAAGTATAATTTATAAGGAATGTAAATTCAAATTTTCTTACTTTACATACTACTGTTGAAAACTGTTTTTTTTAAGTAAAACTTCTTTAGGCGCGCCTAGTTACACTGATTTTTTTACAAATGTCTGTGTAGTTTCGGCTATTAAAAAATAATGATTTGGATTGGTCGTAAGTATAATGTCATATACTCCACGCTTCTTGACTTATACGCCACCAAATCGGGCACATACTGATATTTGTTTATTTTATAAAGTAAACGCAAAATAATAAATCATAAGGCAGTTAATTAAAATAATAAATTATTTAAACATTACAAAACAATTGGTAGTAAAACTTTAAACTAAAACTAAATAAACTAGCCGTTAAGGGCCCACCATGCACTGTACTTTTGAATTAGCATCTTTTTCGTGATTTTAGAATAATAGTAATAATTGGCAGACCAAGCAGATGGTCCAACTGGTGATAAGTGGAATGAGAAAAACCCGTAAACATAGCAACGTTTCGCAGTTTCCTCATCTATCTTTTTGTATCAACCAGAGATGTATGTGTTAAGCCACTGCTTAACATAAACATCTCAGTGCACGGGGTTTTTGACCAGGATCAGGGGTATGCATAAAGAAGCAAGATGGCATAAACTGGAAAAATGAAGATTTTTTCAGTTTATGACACTTAACACATAAGTGTTATACAAAAAAATAGGGGAAGGCAGTGCTTTCGTGCATGTATGAAGTGCACACCACTGGTATTAAGCATCATTTGCCTTTAACTACACCAGCAGCCTCACTCTTCAAGCAGGGACACAGCAATAGTGCATGGCGGCAAAAAGAGAAATAAGCATGACGTTAGTATAATCGAAAAGCGGTACTTCTAATGCTCATATAATCGCTTAACATTAAGCCCCTTAAGTAAACACGCTATGAAATAATCAATACGGAATAATTAAATCGACTTTTATTTATGTTCTATGTTACATTATTATTTTATGTAGTTACCTAAATACCGCAAACCGTTTCTACTGTTGGCGGAAATAAATATAGTGATGCGTTACAAGTTATAACTTATAACAATCAAGTAATAGACGCGTTATTTGTTTAGGGAAAGTGAGAGAGAGTTCAAAATTGACAGGTAATGATATAGAAGATGTAACCGATATTGTTATTACGTAATTATGTTATTATTAATGATGAGCTATTCTTCTTCGTCGTAACACTCTTGCCATAGTGTCGTTTTTAGGCTTGCAGATAAGTTTAAGTCATTGTTTATATTTACTTGTGGAACATCTTACAATATATCGATATATTTGGGCCACAGTTTTTATTTTGATACATCAATAAATCGATATTAATATAAGGTAAGTCTAGACAACGTATCATATACTTTATATTATTTTTATTGCCTCGTTGCATGCTAGACTTCCGATCACGATATCCTGGATTCTTCCTCAATTATACCAAAGTCTGTTATAACAATAACAGTATAACAAACAAAAAACTATTAAGACTATAACAGCTTTGTTTGGAGCTGTTATCACTACATTATTATGATAATACTAGCTTTTTCCCGCGGCTTCGCTCACTTTAAATTTTCGATTTGGTAAATTTTAACTGCAAAGGTTTAAAAAAAAGTCTTGCTGCTAATAGAAAAATATGAACGGAAATGACTTTAAAAAATCAGAAACTTTCATATAAATTTTCATCCCCTGTTTTGATGCCTTTGGAGTTGGAATTTTTAAAATTTGTGAAACACGTATTTCTTTATTTTTAACCGGAAACCTAAAAGCTTCATGGATGTAACTTGAAAAAAAAAATGATAAATGAAGGATTTTACAAAAACTTTCATCCCTTTAACCCTCTTAGGGATGGAATTTTCAAAAATCCTTTCTTAGCGTATGCCATAACTATCAGCTCGATCCGTCAAGTGGTTAGAGCTGTGCGTTGATAGATAAGTCAGACAGTCAGTCAGTCAGTCACCTTTGCCTTTTATGTATGTAGATATAATCGTTAAAACCCGCGAAATTGTACTGACAAAAAATCACACTCATCTGAATATAGTAAAGCGCCAAATCCTTTTGAAGTATAAATTTAAAAAATAATAATAATATCGTAGGATTTTAAAGTTTAAAGTAATGTTATGCTGTGCGGCCTCTTCCGAGTGCGCGAACCTTTTGTCTGTTGTTTTACACAGAGTAACTAATTGCCGTAGATTTGAGCTCCGATACATACTAATTGGAGCAAAACAAAGAATGTAATGATGAAAAATTAATGCTCTATATATTTGCAGTTATTCTCGTAATCCGGTATATATAATGATCTACTAGTGTGGTTTTTTGTTGACGTTATTTATCTTTTAACAGTTGAGTGAGAAAGTTCGTTCAACAATTATATGGTAGACTTATCTACCGAAACGTTAGATTATATTGCTACAAATATTTTATTGTGATCCCAAATACACCCCCGGTACATTATATAGATTGGCGGTCAAATATACACCGCCAATAAATGGTTACTTACGGGTATAAGTGTGTGTATATCATGTGTGTTATTCTTCTCATAAAATTTTGTATAAACTCGTAAATAACTCATAAAGAGTTAGTTATTTACGACATTAACTCGACACACAAACAATTTTTATGTAAAAACACGTTAATGTATTCCTGTCCCCATATAGTATAGGCCGAAGACAAATATTTTATTCCCAAATTATATCCCCTAGAAAGGGATAAAGTTTCTTGTCCATCTTCTAAACCACGGCAACATCACGAAAAGAGGAAGTTTACCCCTATTTCATATTAAAATTGTATTATTTGTGTATTATTTTCAACAGTGGGCTCTTGTTCTGGGAGTACATAAAACTGTGGGGGAAGATAAACATTTTGACTATGCCCCATGGGGAAATGTTTCCTGCCAATGCTAGCCGTGCCAAACGGACATGCAAATACATATAAACATATTACATGAAGCGTTCACATGTATTTTTGCAAGAATGTAAGTATTGGTGCTAATAAATTTAAGTTTATTAAGACTTCAAACGCATCCTGACCCGAAAATAAGCGCGCACAGTGAACTCAGACAGGTATTACTTTAGACCAAATAGTTAAAAAAATTGTTATGTTTAATGCAAATGAAGACATCAAGAATATAGATACGCATGCATTATCTATGCACGTATGGTTTTATGACTAAAGAATTTTTTTTTTCTTTCCCATCATTATAGATAATTATGTCTTTAATATATGACTTATTTATACAGTCAAGATAAAGGAGCAAAACAAACTAGTTAAACCCGAAATAGTTAATAGTTAGTTCCAAACAGAAGCACAATGCTTTTTCGACTCATTACCTCTGCTCTTAACTATTCGCCTATTCACGCGCTATGTAAAGCTGGGGTTACATTGTTCTTTTAGTCGGCAAAATCTAGAGCTACGCCAGACATACCATATTTTATGAGGTTTTAAATTTTGAATTCTACGAGCTATTGCCGTGTACCTTGATAGACTACAATCGTCTAATCGGTATAACTTTGAGGTATCTCTCTTTTGCCGGTTATTTTAATTATTTTCTCGCAGCGTATACTACTTCATCCCTACTTCTCTGTACATGTTATGAATATAGAAGTTGCTACGCGAAAGAAGGACCAAAACATTCACTTTCGAATATATAAGATTAGTAGAGTTTTCGAGTTTATGTTTCGAGGGAAAGAAAAAGAATCATGTGTGTTATTCTTCTCATAAAATTTTGTATAAACTCGTAAATAACTCATAAAAACTCGGCACACAAACAATTTTTATGTAAAAACACGTAAATGTATTCCTGTCCCCATATACACTCCATTACGTATTCTGAGATGAAACTTTCATTTGCAAGATTTTCCTTCGACCTCCTGATGTTCGGGTTTGTGGTATTCAGGCGTTACCTCCACAGAGTGAAACGCGTAGTTTCAGAGGGCTTGATGAATAGCTGCTACCGAATTTCTGCGCATCGAAACGAAGTTCGACAAGTCATAAAGTCTGATTTGGAGTGTATAATTTGTGTTCCTTATGTCGCCGCGCCGATTCGATACCTAATGTAACCATAGCTTTACATCTGTCTATGAAGTGGTCGATGCAAATTCAGCAGCAATTGGACACAAGCACATTCCCACGTATGGCCGCACCGGAATAAGGGGTGCTTTGTTAAAATAGTCCCCGCGCAGATAAATTCGGTTTTTTATCCCCCAGTGTCTCGATTTAATGATGCCACCTTTGCTTTCGTGTTTATTTTGTACTTTTATCTATGTCATTGTGATATTTGTCTGGGGTGGTGTCTTTGGACATGGAATGAATAATGCTTTTTCTATAATTGATTGTTGCTCCTTTAAACGTTTACCGTTTCCTCCCTTTGTCAGATTCCCTGGGGATTAGCTGTATAGTGCTAATTTGCTTGACATGTTTTTTATGACATTTTTTTGTGGAAAATGTTAAAGATTTCGATTCTGTGTATTTAATAATATAATCAAGAAATCTGCAAGTATAATTTTTGATTTGGGCGTGAAACTTTATAGTATTCAAAATCAGAAGCATAGATAGAATGTCTATTCAAATTCGAAATATACAAATTGATTTAATTTTTACTTTTTTTTACGGGTGTGTTTTCATCTATACTCCTGAATAAAATAAATAGTATAGACAGTTCATAAGTATTACTACTATGAAGTCAAATTTAATTACCTATATATTTATTTCAATAAGCTCATAGAAGGATATTTTGATGCTTATAAATTTGTAGATGGTAGTGAGATGTAGTGATAACTAGATAGGTACATTCGTAAACATAACAATAAAACCGCGAAGAAGGAAAGGCTGATCTTAGAAAGAGCATACAACAAAGCCGCCGGGTATTCTTTTTTTTATCACCACCTCACATTATCACTCAAAACTATTTTACTAGCAACCTAATTAGAGCATTAATTCATACTTATTGTAATTTTCTATAGCTTAATGTTTAAAATAAATTTATAGCTATGAATATTTGAATTCCAAATTTTATTTTTTATTCCACTACAAGTTAGCTCTTGACTGCAATCTAACCTGGTGGTAAGTGATGATGCAATCTAAGATGGCAGCGGGCTAACCTGTTAGGCAAGTACGGTATTCACATCCCGAATCGGTTTCTACGCGACATCGCACCGGAACACTAGATCGCTCAGCGGCACGTCTTAGTCGGTTTTAATGAACGCCGCTTAGTAAAATCCAGTGTAACAAAAAGTCCGCGATAAACTCAGCCACATATTGACTACAAATTATCTGTGATACCCTCAAAATATCTGATTACCCAAATTGGGACGATGAAAAGTTTATCAATTTATTGGTCACACAGTGTATCTGTATTAGTCGAAACACTTTATTCTAAAAATATTTCATGCATATAGTGTCTTAAAATACGACGGAAGGTAAGTCGTCGTTATGTTCTTTATCTAGCATATCATTAAAATGAATATCTTAGACTTAGAGGATATTAGAGATTAAAAAAGCGAAGGTAGAGCGGCTGGCGGGCGCAACATTCAAACTCGACTTAAATTACATACATTGGACTCATACGAAGCCGGGGTGTTCACTAGTAGTTTAATAAATAATCTCGGCTCGTATTAACTTCACCGTTCGATCACGGGCCGCATTCCTCATCTGAATCAATTCATCTCAAAGACGTCCCATTATGGAGAACCCCGACGTAGTCCGACCGCATTAAAGGATAATAGGCTATTCGTATGGTACTAAATATAGTATCATACACACTCGCTCCCAGGGATTTCTTTATTAATAAATCAACGAAAAATATATTTTTCTAGGGAAATAATAATTACAAATTAAAATTAATATTTACAATAAATATAAGCCGTCTAACTGTTCACTTATGGGCATGATACCCAAAATGCTGGCGCTATTGCCCCTTTGAATTGCTAGACTTAGCCGTTGGGCTAAGTGACCCCAACCCAAGAGCTGGCGCTTATCTAAATAAGCGCCAGCTCTTGGGTCACCAGACTTTAGAACCAATTTTTGGGACACGATGTTAATAAAATTTTTCGTGGCTGAAGACCATGGGCCTAGAGTCACAAATGCAAGCGCCGCAAAAACGTAGTCATTACAAATAAAGGAGTATTTACGGCGCTTAAGCATTTGTGCAGATACGGCAGCTGCTGCCGCTTTTTGGGACAGTTATTTTAAGTTAAAAATGTTATGAAATATCTTCCTGTCAACGAAAAATACGAAACTCTTTCGTTGGTTAATGTGGTAGGTACTATAGCCCGCGTTTTTTTTTTGCTTTTTCATAAATCCCGCAGGAACTGTACATTTTTTCGGCATAAACAGTAGCATATGTGTTAATCCAGGGTACAATCTATATTCATTCCAAATTGTATCCAAATTGGTTGATTTTCCGGAAAATGTAACAAAAATCCATCCATCCATATAAGCTTTCGCATTAATAATATTAGTAGGATAGGATAACTGTGATGCATAATGTATTCATAAATTTTTTGTTACTTAAATAAAATATCTTTCGAGTTATAATATAAATTAAGTAATTTAAATTAAGTTACCCCTTCGCCTGTGTGAAGACTGAAGGGTTAGTAAAATAGAATAAAACTTTATTCAACTAGAACTATTTTTTAAGCTTTTTACAAACGTCCAGTACGTTCATCACCATTAGTATGATCTCAAGCATCAAATCTATAAAAGCTATGCGCGTACATAATATCCGATACGTATGTACGCGCATAGCTTTCGAGCGGCTGAACCAAACTGGATAATTCTGATTTCTTTGTGTTTGTTATTGTCAGGACAAAGTTTGCGTAAAAGAAAAATCGAATATAATTAAAAAATATATAGTTAATCTATAACTTGTTGCGTCCTGGAGATAGACATTGCATAATTATAAGCCCGGGAAAATAAACTGGCCATTAAAAAACTAAGTAAACGTGGATGAAGTTGCGGATGACAACTAGTTAAAAATAAAAAGTAGAGATAAACTGAATAGATTTTGATTGGGGACTATGACTATGTATGGGTAGTGCACCTCAATTGTACAGTAACTTACCCCATTTGTAACGTTGTAGATAGTAGAGCTCAAAATATCAAAAACGTCATGTTTGATATACCAAATGTTCCTCGGCCTGTCAAATGCCTGTGATCATCGTGAAATCCTGTCTATGGACCCACCGCGACGCTAAGCTTAATGGCCACTTCATGTTCGTTTTCAATCACGGTCCGCATTTAAATTTAAATAGGTCTACAGATTAATAATTCGACTATTACAGAATTTAAACACCGACTTGATCTCCACCTGGGTCATTATTCCCAGCTGATTATTACCAACTGCTAGACACGTATTCTCAAGGGAGAGTTAGAGTTTCGACTGACAACGTAAGCTGGTATGGGTTGGCGGACTTACGGGTTGAGCGGTTTTCACATAAACCCCATCATCATCAAATCAACCCACTACCGGCCCAATACAGAGCACGGGTCTCCTCCCATAATGAGAAGGGGTTAAGGCCGTAGAACAACACAGTGGCCTAGTGCGGTATGGTAAAATAAACCCGATAAAACCCATATCTGTTTTTGGCCCAACCAGTAAATCTAGGACTTCTTGTTCTAAGTAACCACAAGGTACATACTAAAGAAGCAATTTAAGTAAGTCAGACAAAAACATGGTTTTCTAAATTAGTTTTAGGCGGTGATAGCCTAGCGGGTAAGCCTTGGGCTTCCCTATCGGGGGACTGTAACTGTTCCAAATTACATGCGCGCACGCACTTGGCCAGCGTGGTGGACTACGTCCTACACCCTTCTTATTCTGCGAGGAAGCCCGTACCTTGTGGTGGGCCGTTAATGGGTTATGATGATGTAATTGGTTTCGGGAGTTCTTGAAAATGGCGCCGAGAAAGATTAGTCTAACGTCGTCTTCTTTTGTGAGGCTTTTTTAGGCTTCTAGAAGGCAATGGTTTAAAGATTGAATAATAGGCTCATAAGGTTTAACTGACATACAGAATTTTCGAAATTTGAAAATAGAATTTTTTAGTTTTTTAATTGCTTGTCCCATTCTTTTCTAAGACACCCATGTTCTTTATTCTTCTGAGAGCAACATTTAAAATTAATTTAGCGTTTCCTGATTGTAGGCTGCCAGTCCACCGTTGCTTCACTAAGGAACTAATCAGCATAAAAGTTAAGTACAATAATGTAGTACCTAATTGAAGTTTAGTATTCTGAAGGGTGTACCCAGTGGCGTGCATAGAGGGTATGCACAGGGTATGCAGATGATATCAAATTAATAAAATCTAAATAAATAAGGTTAGGCATTGTAAAAGTTATAAAAAGCCTCCCCTAAGTATTAATAACTCGTACTGGAGATTTTCTACATTTTCATACCCTGTGCATACCCTATATGCACGCCACTGGGTGTAGTTACTATGTATACACCCTTTATGATTATTTTGTTATTGTTATTGTTTAGTTGCGAGGATTCAGTGACGACGAAGATAATGGGGCTGGCTGAAAACCAGTGCTGCGCGTTTTAGTTTGCAGCTATACTGAGCCAGCTCCTTTGTCACACATTTTTTTTTTAATTTTTATACTTTAACAATTATTTTATTTCACAAATGTAACATTTTACACAAATGTGTGACAATAAATACGATTTTTCTTTCTTTCTTTCTTTCTTTCTTTAGGCTTCAGCATCTTACAGACATGGTACTATAGCACAATGGTTAGACTAAATAAAGAGAGTCACAGGAAATGGGGGGTGGAACTCTCTGAGAAATGACTATGTTCAGCATTGGATATCCGACCGCTAAAAAGGAGGTTAAATGTAGGTTTATAATAATTTTACACCACCTGTCCGTTCCTGCTCATGTTGTCCTAATCCTAAAGTTGCCTGGCAAAAACCGCTACGATGCGATAAGGCCGCTTTTTGTATTCTACTTCCGTCTTTGTATTTCTATTATTGTTTTATTTCCCTTTTACATAAAAAATAATAATAATAATTCTATTTACGTAGACGACGGTAGACAACCACTGGCTTTTACAAAGTAGGTCATAGACGTAGACATCTATATTATGGCCAAATGGCCGAGATAGACATCTATTACGTGTCGCCTCGTAACATGTTTACGGTTAAGTTAAGTGATTGCCGGAGAGTAAGCGGAAAAATTTGAAGAGGTTGCTTTACTTGATAAAACATAAAAGTACAGTATTTGCCGGCCGATTGGCGCAGTGGGTAGCGACCCTTCTTTCTGAGGCCAAGGCCGTGGGTTCGATTCCCACAACTGGACAATATCTGTGTGATTAACATGAATGTTTTTCAGTGTCTGGGTGTTTATCTACATATTATAAGAATTTATGTATACTATTCATAAAAATTATTCATTAGTTATCTTAGTACACATAACACAAGCTACGCTTACTTTGGGACTAGATGGCGATGTGTGTATTGTCGTATAGTCGTAAAAATGTAATAGGCCCGTTTTGACATTTGTGCAAGACCATAGAATGTAACTTTGAACGAAACTGAAAGAAACAAAAAAATAAAAATCAATTACATACAGTGGTTTAAAAAATACGTAAATTTGTTTGGGACGTTAAATAATATGAAAGAATATATCGCGAGTACTCTTTTTGCGCTTACTTCATAGTAGCATGCAATTTATAATTGTTGCGAACGTTCCGAAAACAGTTACGTTCTCAGTCTTTTTTTTTTTATACTAGAGCTGTAACCATTTTTTTACTGAATATCGAAATTAAATATTGTGTAGTTATCTTTACTGCAAAGAATGAGCTTGGTTCTCAAAATGGGTTCTAAATAATGAGTCTGAGTTGATGTATCTGACCAAGCGGCACATGACTGAAGCGTCCCCGCGCGCACTGCGCAGTTTTTCGTTCCTCATCTTGTAAAGTTGACTGTGCGCTAGTTTAAGTTTGATATATATTGTTTACTATTACGTTAACTATGGCTCTTCTATTTTGGACATTAATTTAAACATAGTGATTTGACTCGATTTTTGTGTTTGTTGTTATATAGTACTAACTCTGTTTCAACATGTTGAAAAGTGGGCGTATAATCAAAAGCCAGTCACACGTATTGGTTGTGAAGTTAAAGGAATACTTTGAACGAACAAACACTTACATAATAATATCAATCAAGTACTGATACAAACTTGAATTGATTTATCGTGAGTATCGAGTACAGAGTCTTATGGTTCCATAACTAGTTACGTCGCGATGACAAATGTCAAAACGGGCCTATTACATTTTTACGACTATAGTATATTTATTTATTTATTAAGGTAGTATAAGAATTTATGTATATTATTCATAAAAATTATTCATCAGTTATCTTAGTACACATAACACAAGCTACGCTTACTTTGGGACTGGATGGCGATGTTTGTATTGTCGTAGTATATTTATTTATTTATTAAGGTAGGTTGCAGAGTAGCTTAAAACTCATACGAGCGGAGACAACCTAGTGGTTAGGACTTCGGCCTTACTTTGGTGGTACCGAGCTTGATACCTACCCCATACAACCTGTAACTTTTGCGCAATTGCTTTAACGGTGTAGAAAAACATCATTTGGGAACTTTCACGCCTGAGAGTTCTCCATAAGCGCTAGGTCAGCGTGGTTATCTACGTTACAAACACTTTTCACTTAAGGTTTTTTGTAAATAGCAATAGTTTAAATAGTTATAGTTAATACTAACTAATAAAGTTATAGGATATAGGTTTAAATAAGATTGTTAGTTAATATTAAAATATATTTATAGTACCTACCTGCCTACCTACTACCAATTTTAAACTTCCGATGTATCTACCTAATTATATTTCGGGAACTTTATTTCTATGGAATATCTTGATTGCTGTAGTAAGTAGGTGGGTGTTAATTAATTTCTTTAGATGTTACCTTTTGTCGACGGCACGGTGGTGTACGGTAAAATTCGTAAGAATTTATGATTACACCATAATAGTTTTAAGTCTACTTGTGAATTTTGGTTAATAAATTATTATTATTATTATTATTATTATTCTAAAAGGAGATCCTGAAGTGGATCATGATGGTATCATAATTACATATAACACACTCCCTTATATATTAGCCCAACTACCCCAAAGACGAGCCCTGAAGTAAATCGGTAATAGGTTGATATGATGATTTATGAATTTTTCCCTTTTTATGAATTTTTCCCTTTTCTCTTGTTCAAGTAACTTCCCAATAACTTCCACCAGCTCCCGGAGCATGATGAAAGTAAAAGTGCACAAGTGACCTGCGCGGGCGCAACTCACAGCCCGTTAATTATAAACGTCATTCACGATGCACAGAACGTCGTGAGCGCATCCATTACTCTCACTTTCTGGGATGCGTACGCTTACAAAAGAATAGAGCTGGCAACGTTGATACGATGCTTTCATATCTCAGTAGTAAGTAGTAGTTGTAAAAGTGATGACATAAATATTCAATTTTACTATTTATAATTAAGATTTTTATAAACCGCGTCAGCTGGACGGATAAAACAATATTTTGAAATTTTATTGAAAATATAACTTAATTTGCAAAGGTGAATTGACCGCATCAATATAAATATTAGAATTAAAATTATGCTTGCAGTGAGTGCAGGGCTACACAAATTTTGGATTTTATTCCAAGAAAATTGTATATATTATTTTATAACAAACTAGCTGTTGCCCGCGACTTCGTCTGCGTTTGTTTTTGTTTTTCGAAAGACATGTGGCATTCAATTTAGGTGTAATTTTACAGAATTTTTTAAGTTGTGTATTCTTATATAAAAAAAAGTAAGTAAGTAATTATTTAAATCGGTTATCATTTGACGGTAGATGTAAAATCGTCAAACACTTTCATCCCCTCTCCCAAAAGAATAAATTCTTAATTTCGGGATAAAAAGCATCCTATATTACTTCTAATACCTTCAGGAATATGTGTACAATGTTTCATGATGATCGGTCAAGTAGTTTTTGCGTAAAAGCGTAACAAACAAACTTACATTCACATTTATAATATGAGTTCAAATTTTAAATAGAACTTTTAGAAAAATCGTATTATAATATCGAGGATTACATAAACGATTAAAATTATGGGTATAGCAGCTATGCTAAAGTATTAACTGACAGTAAGATAGTGATAACAATAAAACAACCAGCTAAGGTTGTTGTGAGCTTATTCTTAGACCAGCGCGCATTTGGAACTCGGCTAGCTTTAGTTTAAAGAGTTATCACGATCACCTCACAATAATGAAAACATGAAAGTATGAAGGCTTTATAAGTGTCTACGAAGTACGGGCCTGTCTTCATAAATATAAAAATGTTTTATTGGGATTGTGAATTTATTAAACTTTATTTAATGTGACTGGACCTCAACATATCACAGCTAAATACTATGGTGATCAATAACGAGAATAATTATTACAATGAAAGTAGAAACGCATTAAAAGAAAAACTAAACAAACAATATTTGCATATCCTGATATTGCTTCCGTTTAGATCACAGTAGAAATTCGCATTGTTTAGCGATGCGTTTTGTTTATTCACTTTTTCTTATGTCACTTCAAGTTAGCACTTAGACTACAGACTACAATTTCACGTGGTAAATGATGATATAGAACTAAAAGAAGATGGAAGAAAGAAAGAAAACAGATTTTTCGCGGTAGCGGGTTGACCTGTTAGGGATATTGCAGTTATATTGAACCCATAGGCGGAATCAGTTTCTTCAGTAGGTAAATAGCTTAGTGGTTTATCTATGTCTGTTGAGTGGGAACTAGCAACGGTAGAAGCCTACCAACAGACAAATTTCCTAATACTGGCGCTAGTTCGTTCCCATTAACATGTTATAACGACTAAGGCACCTGTTTTGTATGAGCCTCGAACGATGCAAAGATACCTCATCTTTGCATCGTTCGTGTCTCATACAAAACTACATAGGACCAAATGTCATGAATATTGGCCATGAATCAAATATAATTTTAATTATTTCTTGAAAACTATATATTTAATAAATATGAATTATCAGCACATTCATTAAAATGCTAATCAATTTAATAAAATATCAAGTTATAGTTATAAAAAGTTGAATTATTTACCCACTTGAAAGCAAGTTATATTTTTTGTTTGAACATAATAGGTACATTAAGATAGATTTTAAGCATAACACATGATCTACATAGATTGGCATATATACTTTAAAGATGCAGTAAATTTCAATTACAATTTGGTTTACAAAGTAATAACCAAATCGAATAAAATATGTCCTGAAATGTCAGCCTATGTAAAAAAAACGTTCAAGTTTATTACTAGTCCTAATATTATATAATTTTTAAGATAAACCTAAAATATTCACTTGAATCTTAATAACATTTATTCAGGAGACGTTCTTTCAATTTATTATTAAATAGGTACATTAAAATCATTTCTCTTAACAAGTTATTGCCGGTTTCTTCTCGATGAAAAATCAGCCTTGCAAATTTTGAATTAATTATGAATTTGGTTTTGTCTGGATTTGATTAACTTAGGCAAATATAATATTGTAGTTATTGTGTAATTTCTAAGTAATTAAAATATACTTAACAATAAAATAAAGATTCTAGTAGAGTTCTAAGCTCACACACTCGTAGGTACGTCGGCGACATGGTCGCCCGTGATGCTTTGTTCTCCGTAAAAAGCTTAACTTTCACGACTTTATAACCAACTTATTATTACATTTAGTATTGTTCTTGTTATTGCAGTTTTTATGCAACCATCAAGATAAGTGTTTTTTTAAGACTATTGTTTTTAAAGTGCTTATTGTGTAATACAATTGAATAGGTTATGAATATAATTATTATTTGTTCCTCTTTGGTTTCCTCCACCGGAAGGAGAAACTTTTGTAGGTTTATTAAGCTGTTTTCTTATGGCAGCATATCACCGATGACATTTGATAGTCAGTGGCGTGCACTTCATACATGCACAAAAGCACTGCATACCCTAAAATTGAAATATAGCCCGTATAAGAGGAGGATTTTTACCATTTTATGCAATTTTCCTGCTGTATGCATACCCTGGTAAGAAACCCAGTGCACGCCACTGTTGATAGTGGCAACATACAAAAACTAGTTGAATGCCATTCTTTGCGAAATATTGCACTCAAAAACTGTGCAGAGAAATTTAAAATATTTTCTTAAGAATAATCAATAGCTTATATTATGACTCCACTGCTGGATTTAAGTAGGTAATTTTGCATTGCGCTAAGCATGGGTTACTGCGTTTTGGGCCCGTATCCGCGTTTCTAAGAAATTAATCCTCAATGTATGCTCTGAGTGCCCATAGAATTCCATCTTGAAGGGCTGCCTTGCCGCGCAAAGTGACAGAAACAGAAGATTGTGCACAATGGGCAATTGTCAACATCTCGATCCTACCTTCTTCTCCCACCTTCTCGTATCTTCTCCCACGTGCTAAGACTAACAATAGCCGGAACTGATTTATAATAAGAACATGTGATATTTTTATAAGTATGGAAAGTTTGAATATGCAAACAAAAAATGCACTTGAATGTGTTTTTTTCTTTCTTAAAATTAACTTTTTAAAAAGTTAATTTTAAGAAAGATATTTTTTTTAAACTTATTGTAACTACTAGATATTATTTAGTATAAGTTTCTTATCCATATGATTAAACAAAACTCCCGTATCATTAAGATAATTTTAATTAATAGTGAAAACTTTATTGGCTTGTGTAAGTTAAAACCATTGTAACAATTGATATACAGCTGTAAGTTTTCCAAAAAAAAAAAAAACAAAATAGCAGGAGACCTGCTATGTTATATTATGAACTTTTTTAAATTGAATTGTTTAACTGTGGTTTCGATATATATCTTATATCTTAATATATATAAATCTCCTGTCACGATGTTTGTCCGCGATGGACTCCTAAACTACTTAAGCGATTTTAAATAAAATTGGCACACCGTGAGCAGTCTGGTCCAACTTAAGAGATAGGAAAGCTTAGATCTTTAATTATAGTCGCACTTTTATTTTATTGCAAATTATTTGTCTATAATTAATTGACAGTCACATGTTATATATACTACTATACTCATTTAAGGCTTAGCGATTCTGAATACTTTAAAAACAAAATCAAACGCAGACGAAGTCGCGGGCAACAGCTAGTTATTATATATATAAATCTCCTGTCACGATGTTTGTCCGCGATGGACTCCTAAACTACTTAACCGATTTTAAATTAAATTGGCACACCGTGAGCAGTCTGGTCCAACTTAAGAGATAGGATAGCTTAGGTCTTTAATTATAAAATTCAAAATTCATTTATTTCAAGTAGGCCTAATATAAGCACTTTATAGTCGCAATTTTATTTTATTGCAAAATATTTGTCTATGATTAATTGACAGTCACAACTCACATGTTATATATAAATACTACTATACTCATTTAAGGCTTAGCGATACTGAATACTTTAAAAACAAAATCAAACGCAGACGAAGTCGCGGGCAACAGCTAGTATTATTATAGTTTAAATTATTATTATTATTTGAATTGATTAAGTATATAAAAAGCGGTGATAGCCCAGTGGGTAGGAGCTCGACTTTACTTTCGAGAGCCGAATTCGAATCCCAGCACGCACCTCTAACTTTTCAAAGTTATGTGCGTTTTAAGTAATTAATACGTCACATGCTTCAACGGCGGAGGAAAACATCGTGAGGAAACCTGCATACCTGAGAGTTCTCCATAATGTTCTCAAAGGTGTATGGAGTCCACCGATCCACACTAGGCCTGCGTTGTGGACTACGGCTTTAACCCCTTCTCATTGTGGCACGAGACCCGTGCTCTGTAGTGGGCCGGTGATGATATGATGATGATGATGATGATTTAGTATAAAATCACTGTGCAGTAGGTCTCTACAGTTATTTGTGAGTACTATTTAGGTACTTATAATAAATGTGTTATGTAAAAATAGATAACAAAAAAATGTATCGAAGTTTACTGTTATCGAAACACAATTAATTATTCATTGTTTTTAGTTTTCACTTCTATCGGCATTCCGGCTGCCTTTATTTTTTTGTTATGCCACTATCAAAGTAAATCAGCGATATATAAATGACCTACTTAATGAATAAAACTCAGTGAAAGTTTATATTACTGAAGTGGTCAGTTATGAGACTAGTATTTCTAGTCCATTGCCACTTACGGCTATCAACCTCTAGAACTATATAGATAGCCTTGACTGATTCAGTGACTGACTTTGTTGCGGATATATCAACACCTATTATTATACTTTTTTACTTGAGAACGCTGAGTTTGTCTCAGCTTGTTTGTATTATCTATGGCCTCAGCGTCAACTTTTAGATAAAATAAATTAAAAAAAAAAACGCTAACTTGTGGTTCTGGTACTTTGCCGCGTAGAAATTAGGGGTATGAGTTTTACATAACTGCCAATTCTCTTTAGTGTTTAGAACATTACCTTCTTAGAACATGATCATTTAGCACTAGGTGAGATTGCAGACAAGTTTTAACTTGTAGGAAGTACGAAAAAGGGCTGACCATCGAGAAAGTACAAATATTATTTAGCGTATGCACCGTTTTTGCGTTTCTTATGGTTTTTAAAATACGTGCGGGAACCGTTTGTTTTCCCGGATTAAAAAATAAACTAATGTTACTAAAGGGTTAGTTTTATTAAATCCATCAAAAACGTTTACCAGGTAGTTGCCCGTAATAAATAGTACCCTAGACCCGTCTCCAAGATGATAAGCTTAAAGTAACAATGCTTTAAGCTGTCATCATCATCATCGTCATCGTGGTCACCGTCATCGTGGGAGTTCCAAAATCCACGGTCCTGGGCTGGTCTGTTTTCAGCTTCTCCCAGCGACTCGTTTGATGTCGTCTGTCCACCTCGTCAGGTTCTGACCAATGCTGCGTTTACTTGTGCATGGTTGCCAGCACCTAGGAACCCATCAGTTCTCCGAGCTATTTGCCCCACCTATTCAGCTTCATGCCAATTCATCTTCGCTTTTTGACTTTGCTTGGAGCTTTGATTAAAAAAAACATATTTTATGTCAACGTCTAGACGTCGAAAATTATAATTGTTAACCAAAACGTCAACAAAATTGACGGCCGTTTGGCGCAGTTTGCAGCCGGGTTTTATTCCCACAACTGGAAAATGTTTGTGTGATGAGCATGAATGTTTTTCAGTGTCTGGGTGTTTATATGTATATTCTTAGTATTTTATTTATAAAAATATTCGTCAGTCATTTAAGTACCCATAACACAAGCTACGCCTTACTTTTGGGACTAGATGGCGATTTGTGTAATGTCGTAGTATATTTATTAATTCTTGAACGTTTCGTTTGCTGTCATTTATCTAGCTAGATTAGGGTCTACTTAGTGTTTACCAGGACTTAGTGTTTATGGACCTCAGCGTCCATGTCTTCCAAAATAACTCGTGGTAAACTACTGGTTAATCATAGTCACCATATCAACCGATCGGGTGTAAGGGATATTTTCTCGTGCTGCTTCTTTTCAGAGTTATCTAGCGACTCGTTTGATAGCGTATATTCACTTCTTTCGTCATTTACATCATTACTGAAGAGTATTTAGTACCCATAACACAAGCTACGCTTACTTTGGGGCTAGATGGCGATGTGTGTATTGTCGTAGTATATTTATTATTATTATTATTATTATTTCTAACTATACGTATATCATACTCAGAAGGCATTGTTAGATTAAAATCATTTTTGTCAACGAGTAGGTATGTTGAAGGCTATTTTGGAATTGTAGGTAAAAATTAAGTTCGCATTGAAGTAGGTTTCTTATTATTTTTTCCATTTTAAAATATTACTTAGCAAATAATACAAAACCAATTAAACGGGTGTGAAGGAAATGAGTCACATTAAACGTTCTGCAACCAATTTATAGAGATCTCTGAATGAAATAAAGTAATTCATTTGCAAGTCCTTAAAGAGCTTCATGTACAGGGCTGGGTAAATTGGTAGGCTAAGGTAATTGGTAAACTGGAATTCTGTAGCAATTGCCTAGTTGGCATTTTCATATCGCATAATTTATTAATATTGTAATGAAATCTTAATAGGTCAATGGTTGGTACTCCGTTTTATCATCATCAGTATCATAAACAACCCTCTGCTAGCCCATTTACAAGGGCTGTCCTCTAAGAATGAGAACGGTAATCCACCACGCTGGGGGGTATAGTGGAGGTTGGCAGACTTCACACTACCTTGAGAACATTATGGAGAATCCTCAGGCGTGCACCCTCCTCACGACCTCAGGCCTCACGATCTTTAAAGCAATATAGATATTTAATTTCTTCGATTAAAGACGCACGTAAGTCCGAAAATTTTGAGTTTCGTGCAGGGAATCGAACTAAATCCACTAAAGGGAAGTCGATGTGTAAACCACTAGGCTGATACCGGTTGCCCACTCGTAATTTGCTTGCTAAATAAATAAGCTTGCAAATCTTGCTTCATGTACAGGGCTGGGTAAATTGGTAATCTTTTGTGATTGGTACTGGAATTCTGTACCAATTGCCTAGTTGGCATTTTCATATCGCATAATTAACTTTTATTATTCGTGTAATGAAATCTTAATAGGTCAACGGTTCGTAATTCGTGTTATAATTTTATTTGCCACTTAAAAATAGCGTTGCCAATGGCTGTACGGTGATATACCTTTGCCTTTTCCCTATGGGAAAGAATAAATAAAAAAAGAACGTTGTATGTTTTAAGTCTTTTTCTTAAGAAATTTAATTACTGATGCTCGCGTTCTTCGTCCGCATTTATAACGGTTTCTGAAAATGTTAAATCCTGTGGGAATCGTTTGTTTTTCTGGGAAAAAAGTCTATGTTAGCCCTCTCTTCTTTCAACAAAACAAAAATCAAGTTGATCGGTTGCTTGGTTAGGGCTTGAAGGAAGTACGAACAAACAAACAGACTTTCGCATTTATAATACAGTTAATATTAATAACTTAGTTTAATAATTCTCACAAATATAGAATAATATTCATTAACCACTTAATTACCTATAACGCACTTGTTTGTATACCTATGTATGAATTGTACACTGCTCAGTTTAAAAAGCATAGGATTAAAATTCAAGATTCATTTATTTTAAACTAAAAACACTTTTAAAACGTCACGTCTGTCTTTTGTAGTGACACTTACTCGTAAGCCGGTTCAGAAGGCAGATAGACCGAGCGGTGGAAGACCGAGAAGAAGCAAGAAACTCAGAAGATAAAATTGGTTTTAAAGTAATTGTGATCTCGTTTTATGTGTAGACTTAATACAAGATTTGCTCGATCGCAATCGAGGAGTCGCTTTCGTATATCAAATCCTATATCCTCAAAGTAAAATGGGCCTCATTTCACCCATTTTAGGGTTGCAAATCCTGGACATCTGATTATCATTTTACAAACTTTAATAACATGATCCATTTAACTCTGATTTTCAAGTATATCGAAACTCGAAAACAACTCTCGATTGCGAGCGAGCAAATATTGTACTAAGGGTAAACAGTACAAAACGTGAGAATAATATTTTTTAAATACACATAGGGTACCTAGGTTACTACTGAGTTAGGTATTCCTTTTCAGATTAAACAACTTTCAGAACCGGTGGTAGAGCCTCGCAAACATGTTTGCAAAGAAACGTAAAAAACGTAAAAGTTAAAATACTGCACACAATCTGGTCGTTTGATTTTATAAACAGGTTGCACATAAGGAAAGCAACAAATCATTTTAGGCAGTGTAACCCTTGGTAAGTAGTAAGAATTAAAATAGAGAGTTGATAAAAATGACCTGAATAAAATAGTAAAACATCAAAATAAAAATTATTATTAATAAGAGATGTTAAAAATTTAACGAATAAAAATAATATGACGAACGCTAATAAGTTATTGTAATATTTAACGCAGCATCTTAATAGAATAAAGTGGTCCAAAAAAGTGCAAGACTTCGTTGTTCACGTCTTTAATATCTGAAGTCAGGTTAGGTTATGTAGGTTAGTACATTAACATTTATGGGCTAGCTCGGGCACTACCAATCCGATTTAAAAAATCTTTTCTCTTAGCCCAGTTGTTGAGGACGACTAAAGATTGTGTCACAATACGTTCCGAGTTTCCGACCAAAGTTATAGCAAGGATGGGGGATGTAACGCGGTGCATGAATGAATGAATGAATACGCATTTATTGTACATCACATAAACATATAGTAAAATTATAAATAAAAATTGAACAAAAAATATACAATTTGGAGGCCTTATCGCTACATAGCGATCTCTTCCAGGCAACCAAAGGCGATAAACACAGTTCAAGAAGAGAGGTGTTGGTAGCATATAAATAAACATATACATTTGCATATATACCTTATATTATATTGTAAGTTTATTACATATATAAACTATACATATAATAAACTTACAATATAATATATAGGTGCATCGTAGAATAGCGGATGAAAATTTGTATCGAAAGAGATTACCGATCATCAGAAGTTATAACCGGACATAGTTGAACCTAGCATTTGTAGCGTGTTATAAAAACCTTATTTGTTTATATTATTTTTCTCATTTTAAATAATTTAAAATTATAATTAAGTCGGTATAACAGTCAGTGTTCCATATCATTACTCTTTCACGTATCATTAGATACTACAGCTCGGGCTAGATCGTAGTCAAACCTGTTACGCGCTGTCAATAAAAAATCGCATTATATCTTACTTTTCCATTTAGTTGCGCCGATAATAATGTAATTACATAAACGCGATAAAAACGTCTATACACACGCTATACGAGTGGAGTATTTTTGAAATTGTGGGTAAACTAGTTGGTTGACGCTCCATTAGCCACTACTCATAAGAGACTGGACACAAATGGCACAGAATCGTGGACTGGAAATACTTACAAAAAATACCTAAGTATGCCGCGTAAACTTTAGTTAATATAACAATCCTCATCACACCTATAACAGTCCACTGCTGAAATAAGGCCTCTACCAACGGGAGGGTTTGCCCATACGCACAAAACTGGGCAGATGGGATTGGTGGTCGCAGTAGATGGACGTAATAGCACAGAACCTTAGTCGCCTCGTACGCAGTGGCGTGCATATCATACATGCACAAAAGCACTGGATACCCAAATTATTTGATATAAGTCGTATTGGAGGGGAATTTTTGACAGCCGAGTGGCACAGTGTGCAGTCCCTCCTTTCCGCGTCCAAGGCCGTAGGTTTGATTCCCACAAATGGAAAAATGTTTGTGTGATGAACATGAATGCTTTTCAGTGTTTGGGTGTTTATATGTATATTATAAGTATTTTTGTGTATTATCAGCTATCTCAGTACCCATAACACAAGATACGCTTACTTTGGGACTAGATAATGAAGTGTGTCTTTCTGAATTGTGTCTCGGCTTTATACATACCCTGGTCAAAAACCCTGTTCACGCCACTGCTCGTACGACAACTGCTGGAAGAGGCGTCGCAGTGGTGACACCTATATTCCGATCAGCCTTCATCACGTGGCACTGTACTTTATTAACAATAAAGAAATGCTTATACTATTATTAATCGCAGAACTTTCATACAATCTTTCAACCACGATTTCAAATTGACAACACTTTTAAAAAGTGCTCAAAAATATAATATATCAAGAGGTTATTTTTCCGAAAGCACTGTCTGATTGTTTTAATTTTTGTTCTACATAGCCATACCAAACTGCTCCTAATTCCTATGCATGTAAGCATTTTAAATGTATCCTTTTCTAAAATGCCAATGAGTTTATCCCTTTAAATTGAATTCAAATAATTCAAATAGATAGAATACGTAATTATGGGGAGAGTGAAAAATACGGGATTAAAATCCTCATAAAGCTCTTTGTCTCATTAGGCGAATCTAACAGCGAAATCAAAAGAAAAGGTATATAATTTAGCTACCTACTGTGATTTCATTGAATTGAAAGGAAATATAGCCGTTGTATTCGAGCAGCTATTTGGCGCAAAAGTTAAATCATTAGATCCACAAAAGGCTATTGTCCCAGAAACAAGACACGGTTAAGTATTGATTAAACTTTCTAGAAATTATGTTATTCGGACTTCCTAGAACATTAGCATTTAAACTTAACTGCAAAACCATTTATTATTAGAAATATTGATGTGCTTATGTCATAACCAAATAAGATGGATGTATTCGTGTTACATCGCGCACTTACGTAGCAGAATGAAATATCTGTCAATTTGACCTTATTTATACCACTAAAGAATATAACAGAATCAAAGATTGTTGTCTATGGGACCTAGTTGTCATTGTGTACCTACTTAAAAAAGTAAAAGAGTCGTGGATTGGATGAAATCTACTTAGTTTTCACCGTGTAATGTCAAACGTACCAGAATCTAATATTTTTATTAATATAACCTATCATCACATAATAAAAAACTTAACAGACTCAGGCATTGTTGTCTATGTGACCTAGATGTCATACCTAGCCTAGTTGACCTACTAACAAAAGTATAAGCATCAAATATTGTAGTCGCTGGAATACCTCGATATCAGCTGTTTCAATAAAATAAAATTCCATACAAATCGTAGTTAACTTTGACGCAATCGAATAGGTAGAAAATCTTAACCTAGGCCCTCAGTAAGAAGCGAGGACATCGCCTTGTAATAAAGCGGAACTCACTTTATTTAGCTTCATTTGACTTGTGACCCTTTTCCAAACCATATAAAGGCACGAAAAAGAATAAGTCAAATGAGTAATCAACGCCCGTTGTGAACCATCTATCGCCTGTCGCGCAAGATTAATTTATATGCTACCCAAGCACTTGAGTCATTGCCTGAAGATAATTCTTTTCTTACACGAATTCGGCTGATTCAAACCTGCTCCTTTAAGTTTTGACTCAGTTTGAACCCACACATGTCCACTAACTGTAAATGGCTGTCTTAATTAATAACTTTTGGAATCCGTGTCTCAGTTTTAATGAATGTAATCCTTATAAGGTCACTGAAGTTATCAATTCGGTACAGATACTGTTATGCGTGCTAAAATTTAAATTAGAATAAACGCTAACGTATATAATATCTTAAAAGAATTGCTAAGCTACTAAGCTTTTTTTACTGTAATTTTTTTGCTTTTACTTATTCAACCCTAAGGGCCTTATTGTGGAACAGCATCGGGATAGTGATGCAGTATTTATCGCACTTAAATAGACTGTACCTTTCTAATGTCCGAGCATCCAAAACACTGCGTAGCTGTTAAAACGTTATGCCACGTTAATAATTCATATAATGCCTCAAGTCAAATATCTCGACAGTGGTCGCGCGACTAATCGTGCTTACAACAATGACGAGATAATGGGTAGACATAATGTTCTCGAGGTGCGCATACTAGCTCTATTGCGGCGGCCGCCAGATTTAGCACTGAATAAGGATTTAGCAAAAGTAATTCTTATTTTTCGGGAATAATTGCCATACATGTTTAACGATCTTGGTGTCTGCTCCGTTTCTCGTTAGGTAGCTCAAGACACCGAGGTGGCCACTAACGGCGCCGCGACCGTTATGGTGTCCTAGTGGTATATTGCTTAGAGCTAAAAAAAAAATATTTATCTTTATTTTAAAGAAATAAAAACAGTTTTTTACTTATAGTTAGATCAAGACCAAAGTAGTAGCAATATAAAAAAACACAAAAGAGAGAGGAGTTAAATAGCGTATTTAAACTCGTTCATGTAAAATATCATTCATCATCCATTTACATACATGAAACTACTTTCTACTCTTTCTACACAACATTAAGAACTCACGATGGCATTTTATATTTTCCAAAGAACAAAAACAATAGGCAGCATGTGAGATCGCAATCAAGCGCTAATGTGTCGTTCGGCTAGAGATTTGTTGGCAATATGAAAATCTTTATCCTCAGCTAAAAATATATGTCATATTTCTAGCAATCACAATAAGACAGAGAGCATCTCTGAGTACAGAGACATACGAAGAGTATAATGACATTCTTAGAGTATTCTAACATACCCATAGATGCAATGTTATGTTCCTGTTGTAAACTCTCCAGACTAAAATTACTAACTGCACCAGTGACAAAAGCTGTTTTCTTTACTCGCAAACACACAGCGTATCTATATCCCATCCCTATAAGATGAGCTGATTATTACATTCCATATATTTTATCTACTTTATTTATTTGTACACTTACAAGAGTCTATAGCTTTATCTATCACAAGACAGAGCTCGTCCGGGGTCTTACTTCCACCATTCTTATTTCTGCCGCAAGCTTTGTTGCAATGTTGTGTTCTGTTCTGGATCTGAAGGTAATGGTTGCCAGTGTAATAACAGGCACATTACACACATTTTTTGACGTTTCAAAGGTGCTTGTATTGGGCCTACTTGAAATAAATGAATTTTTTTTTTTTTTAATTAGGCTTAGCACTTACGTCTTAGGTTGATAAACACAGCGCAGCACATTGCAGGACCTATTCCTGGGATACCCTGCGAAGTTTAAATATACATATTACATACTTACACATACAACTGTTTCATCTGCTTGGTTTTTCAATTAATACAATAAAAAAACATAACTAATAAAATATATATATTTTTTTTTTTGTAGTAATACGTGATCAAATCAGAAATGAGCAGATCCGTAGAAGAACTAGAGTTACCGACATAGCTCATCGAGTCGCGAAGCTGAAGTGGCAATGGGCAGGGCACGTAGCTCTGAGAACCGCAGGGTGATTACATATCTCGCGACAGATTTACGCCTGTCGCATTGCTGTCGCGAGATACGCAATCACCCTGTCGATGGACGTTGGGGTAAAGGTGGAGGCAAGCGGCCCAGGACCGTGTAATGTAACTCCCTACAAAAGACCTATGTCCAGGACGTCGAATGGTTGAGATGATGATGAGTATTAATAATTGATATATAGATAGTGTTGCGGCGCGTCGGCGTTTTATGCCGAACCAACGCCAAGGGAACGTGTCCCACTGGGTGACGAGGCGCGAAATAAGGCAGGTATAAGAACCCTGCCTTATGTTCTGAGTCAGAGTTGGAGCTCTGTCTCGTGCGCTGGTCGGCGCCCGTCTGCTGCGCACTCCGGTCGTGAGTTCTTCCGTGTTCAGGTAGTCGTAGCCAGTAGTATGTTGTGAACATAGATAATAACATTAGTTAAGTTAAAGCTAAAGCTTTTCTAATACTTTCTGCATATTATGAAAATTAAGCTTAATTTGCTGTACTCTACGAAAAGTAGGAGAATCTGTATGGTGTAATTTATATTTTTTTCAAACTTTATACTCTTACAAACAGATCTTCGGTAAAGTACCCCGTTTAGGTACAATATACGTCAGACACAAAACTTTGTCTCGTTTAACACTGTCGGCTCAGTCAAAAGAAGCTAATCTTATGATTTCAGCCTTCTTGACAGCTTCAGTAGATCGGCTGGTTAAATATTTTCGTATGGAACTATACAAAGGATGTAATAAAGCGCGAAGGTACCTACTTAATTTACGCACGTTTAAGTACATTTACGTATACCTACATCAGACACAACTTTGTCTCGTTTTAAGACTGAGTGCAGTCAAAGTAGTTAATTTTAAGATCTCAGCCTTTTTGATAGCTTTAGAAAATCATCGGTTGTGTCGGTTTAACTTTACGTTAACGTATTATACGTCTCACATAATTTTGTCTCGTTTTAAGACTAAGCTAAGTCAGTTTAGCCTAAGCTAAGTCAGTTTAGCCTAAGCTAAGTCAGTTTAGCCTTATTGTTGTAGGACAGGTCGTCCGTACGATGTCCATTCTTCACCAATAGTTTGTCATTGTATCGTGGACGCAACTAATTGTTATTAGTTCCCACATGCCCCCTTTGACCGTCCCGCGTTCGGGACACACGAGAATCCATCTTAAGAATGACGTAAGAATAAATCCATTATTCCTATCCGTTCCGTTTTTGTCCCTTTACCCTTTTGCTGACGGTGGCATGCAGTTGAGTTAATCCTTACAACTAGATCCTTTCTCATAGTTAAATGTATCCCACTGCACAATGTTATTGTTATGCAAAATAGCTTATGATATTTTCGTTTTTAACAGCGTTTAATTAGAGGCTATTTTAGCTTGATGTTTTTCTGGTTTGGTGGTTTATCAATACGCCTTAAGACAGCTGCGTTTTCTCTATTTTACCGGTTCGCGAAGGACGAATTGGAATAGCGATCAAATAACAGGTTTAACGCCAGTTTCGTGTCTATAATGGAGGGACTAGACTACTGCGATTCATTAACTAGAATGTTGACGCTGATTTTCCATCGAGCCTTATTAATTTGCTTTCTCTAAGCGCCGGAGTTAGTTACAAATTATACTTACCTATTACTTGATAAATGAGATCTCCTTTCACGATATTAGTGATTAATTGGTTAATATTTACGTCCGACTGGCGAAGTGGCCAGCGACCCTGCTCTCTAAGTCCTAGGCCGTGGGTTCGATTCCCACTACTGGAAAATGTTTGAGTGAAGTTTTTCAGTGTCTGGGTGTTTATCTGTATATTATAAGTATTTATGTGTATTATATTCATAAAAATATTCATCAGCAACCTTAGTACCCATAATATGTGTATTGTCGTAGTATATTTATTATATATATATTTTTTTTCATATTTTTTTTTATAAAGATGAAAGTTTTTTTTATTTTTTTTAATAAGTTAAATATATCCGCCACTTTGCAAACAGGTAAGTCCGCTACCACCTGAGACTGCATCATCACTTACCATCAGGTGAGATTGCGGTTTTGTAAAGGTATAAAAAAAAAAACATTTTTATTAGTATAGTAGGGATATAAATTATTGTACCTATGAATTTGTATTTTACAAAGTCGCCCGTTTAGCCTTGATATTTCTTGTCTATGCATCGCTCAACAGGTTCACATGTTGCATAATATACTCTAATCATTCTTTTTATCCAGAAAATTGCCCGGAAATTCGCTTTTAAGTCTGACAAAAAAGGTTGCATGTAGATTTTTAAAATACCATAAAAAACTTAGATGGATTCACGGGTATAGATATATCATTATAATTTAATGTGAACTATCAAACGAGTTAAACCGTTGTTTAAATATTATACGGGTTCGATGCGGGATTGCCGGTCCCATGCAGTCACGTGATTATCAGCGGGAAGTCCTTGTAATAATAGTCTAAACACCCTTTTATTATTACATCCTTTGAATGGGTTATCGAAAAGCCACTAGTGCGAAATGACCTTTTTGTTTTTTACATCGTACTAGCTGTTGCTCGCGACTTCGTCTGCTTTTGATTTTGTTTTTAAAGTATTCAGTATCGCTAAGCCTTAAATGAGGGGTTTGCTACTGTCCGCTGATGAGTTCTGTCCTCTATCTCCAACCACATTCATCAGATCTACACAAAGTTTGGGCAAAATTAAACACATATTATAACCTCTATAGTACAAAACTAATTATTTAAATCGGTTACAATTTGTCGGAGTTATTGTGTAAAATCGTCAAACACTTTCATCCCCTCTCCCTAAAGAACCGAGCTTAATGTCGGGATAAAAAGTATCCTATATTACCTGTAACACTTTCAAGAACCATCACCTTCCTCCGAGGTTTTAACTAATATAATATTATAAATATAAAAGTGTGTTTGTTTGTCTTTCCTTCACGCCCTATTTTTGGCGTGGTTGAAAAGCTTTATTGCCCTTGAGGTTATGTGAGACTCCCCGCTCCAAAGGGGTATACCCAAACTAAAAACCACTACGGCATGTCTCTCTTGTTGGCTTTGTTAGACGCACGCCCTAACTTACGCCCTTAATTAGCAACCAATGAACTTAATTTTTGACATAGAGTTAGTTTTAAGGACAGAGTGTAACATAGCTTATGTTACTCTCTGTCCTTTCCCTGTGATCTGAAGAAATAAAAATTTTGCCACTAGGTTCCAAAAACCGTAATATACATGGACGTAGGACGCGGGCAACAGCTACTGCAAAATAAATTCAATTTCTCTCTTTTTATGAAAGACAGTGTCTCCGTTCTTCTATGTAGCCAAGTTATTTAACCGGATGTTAAGACCGCATACAAAATAACCAGCAGTGTCAGAAAACTCCCATAGTTAAAAAACTTAAAACAAACGTAAAAAAGTTTCCACATTCGATTATTACTTACCAAGCTTTTTTACGTTCCATTGTTACACGTTCACAAATCCTATTTAACTAACCTTATTAACAAATGGCGGCCTTGTGCCTAGACCGCGTCTGAAAAAACTATCGCCAGTCACTCGAGCATGATTCACCGAGCCAAATGGATTTGATCGAGCGAGTGATAAAAAACTGTTTTTGTTGTTTACTTTTGTGGATAATAAAAATCATTCGCCGTTCTAGGTTATGCCAAATATGCATTACAGATAAGGTCTTTGTTGTTATTGAGTTTATATTTAAAATACCAGCTGTGACGCTCGCAGAAACCGTTTTTACTAGGTTAGAAAATATCATAAGAATGCACATAGTAGGCTTTTGGTGACGGAGCTCGTCCTTATTTTTGCATTGCTGTTTTCTTATCGGAAGGGCGTTGTGTTGGTTTCTGGTGTTATCACAGGTGCATGAAGCTTAATCGAAATTAATTCAATTTCGTGAAAGATAACCGCCGAATCCGACTGGGACTGGCAGCGTTCGGGAAACTTCGTGACATATTTATTCTAAATCCCTCAGTGACTGAAGACAAAAGTCTTCGAACAGTGCATGTTGCCAGTGATGGCCTACGGCTCGGATCGTGGTTGCTAACTATAGGCCTCATAAGAAGGCTCATAGTCACTCAGCGAGCGGCTGAGAGAGATATATTGGGAGTCTACGTGATCAAATTAGAAATGAGGAAATGCGTAGAAGAACTATAGTTACAGACATAACTCAGCGAGTTGCAATGCTGAAGTGGCAATGGGCCGGGCACATAGCTCGGAGAATCAATGGACGTTGGGGTCCGAAGGTGCAGGAATTGCGACCCCGCACAAGTAAACGCAGCATTAATCGGCCCCGAAAGAGGTGGATAGACGATATCGAACGAGTCGCTGGGAGCCGATGGAAACCGGCAGCCCGGGACCTTGGATTTTGAAGCTTAAATCAATTGGATGAGATGATGATGATGATTGTTAGGCTTACAGACCTACGGCCTAGTTGATGGACACAGTGCGCCACTTTGTAGGACGAGTTCGTCGTATGCCCAGTGAAGTTCAACTCTGTTTATAGGGTTTATAGGGTTAATAGGTCCGTCAATTATTACTATAAAAAACAAGGTATTTTATGGCAAAACTTTGTCAAGTTCGGTTTAGCTTTTATACCTACCGTCCATATTCCAAAATTGTAACCAAGCTACGAACATCAAAAAGAAAAGAAGAAACTTATAGTAGGATAAATATGTAAGAGAAGCAGGCGTTATTTTGGGGAAGTATATGATATAGGTACAATAATTGGAGGCAAGTTTATTGTAAACCGCAGAGAAGAAACAGAAATAAACCAAAAAAATAGAGTACTTTCAATTTGATGGCCTTATGACTGGATAATTTATAAAAGCGATCTCTTGCAGGCAACCAAATTCGTAAAAGGATATAATCGAGATACAATAAACATTACCTATAATACGCGACTAACAGATTTGGACGATGTTATTAGTAATTTATTAATTCCTTAGACGCAACATCAAACATACGAGTATCTTCCAAAGTACACTCTCTACGCACGTTTGGATCCGATATACTGGAAAATTTTCACAAAGTTTGTTTCTTCACAACGCACAATTGCTCAGACTTAGCAATAGGTTGTTGTTAACTTTTAATATTGATTGATAACATGGTTAATCATTGTCAATCGAGCATTTGTATATAACTAGATACTTATCGTATCACACTTCTGATAGTGTATTAAATTAACATCACACTTTAGAAGAATTTCGTTTGACAAAATAATATCTATTGATTGACAGGTTGGTAAACACTGTCATTAATAATCTAATAATAATCTGTCTCGATCTTCAGAAGAAGATTAAAAAATAACGATCGCATAGAATTGCATTGTCCAATGAGGGTGTACTTTTACGTTATTTTCTCTATAAAGATCTTCACCAGATCCTCAAATTAAAATAGCAAAACAAACAAAAAGACAAGCTTCAACTTATTATTAGTATAAATAATTCAATCCGGCAAAACCGAAGCCAAAAGCTACACTAAAATCTCAACTTAACACATGCCGAATTTAAATCTCATAAGTTTTATAAGCTACCTGTGTCATGTCATCCCTCAGCGCCTTTTGTGATCTTTTTCCACCCTTTGTCCGAAGGGTTTTTGTTTGATTGAATTACGGGATTGTGCGGTTGCATCCAACATTCGACACGGCCGCATTCCAGCTGCTAATTTAGTGGTATTAAATCTTTGTGACGTTATAGCAGGATCGTTGTCAATAATTTGTGATTCAAATTCAAACCTTCATTTGCGTGATTGCAGTTTAACAAATTGATCTCAGTAAAACATAACATGTTCCGTGCTACAATCTGCCACTCTAAGGCACGTCAATCATAATAACACCTTAATTGTAAAATATTTTTTCCGTTTTGTACAAATGTCAGAAAATAAGGTATTAAAACTGTGAAATTAAATTAAATACATAATATAAAGTAAACCAAAATATAAACCCAGAAACAAAATATTACGACATCCCGTTTTGCCCACCAAAGATTGTCTGGAGGAGATAGCTTCAAGCGTTAAGGCCGCCTTTGCTGGTTTATTTAGTATTATCGTTTGTTTTGCTTACCTAATTTTTTATATTATGTATGTGCAATAAAGACTTTCTATTCTTTAATATATATGTTTGCTTAAGCAATAAATACCTACCACTGAAAGGGTTGACATTTTATACGTGCATATCTGCCTTCTAATTAGTTCCTAGAACCTTTCACAGTTAGTAAACATCAATTAGTTTACGTAAATAGACTTGTAGGTTAGTCTCAGTAGTTAGATACTTTGTCTCAATTAAGGACGTAATTGCTTCAATTTAACATCTGAACTTGTCGTGTTCAGAATTAGCTATGGGAGCGTTAATTTGTTTAGTAACAAATGGCAATACAGCATTCAGATTTTGAAAATGTTTATTTACTTACAAGTAACAACCATAGCTTCTGGCAATAGATTACCTACTTTAAATATATAGATCGATAAGCGAAATGGATAAGTAAAACCTATTTAAATGGAGTTATAATCAAATGCCACATTATTTGTACAATCGCATTCTAATTATATTAAGGATTACATGTATGATTATACGCTTGGGTATGAACTTCACAGCTAAACATTAACTCGACTGTGAGATGGTGCTAAAAAACCTGGCTAAGTTTGTTGTGGGCTCTTCTTAGACCTGTTCGCATTTGGAACCCTCCAAGCTTTAGATTTAAGTTAACGAATGCAGTTATCACCATAACCTAACATTAGTGTTAACATGTTAATGTATGAACGCTTCATGAGTGCCCGTGATAAGGTGCACATGAATAAAACATTTTTAAATATTGAATTTTTTTTTTTAATATTAGTATTTTATTCATTTTTTATCTATTATATTATAAATTTGTGGACTGGAAAGAAGCTCAGTACCGATAGCTTAACGTTCTCTCAGATTTCAGGCCAAAACTAAGCAATTCTTGATAGAAATACCTTGATATAATACTTTTTTACGGGCCCGACCCAGGTTGCGATCTTAGAACTTCGTGATTTACCGTCAAAAATGACAACTAGATTCACGATCGATTCGATCGTAAACATTCAACACTGGAAAATAATTGAGGAAAGATAATGATATGATATGAGATATGTCTATTTTCTTTTAATCCTGTTTAAATATGAATACAAATAGTAATCGTGTAATTAGGCAGTTTTACTTCCTTTAGTAAAATGACAAAAGAACTCGGTATGTGGGAACCCTACAAACGAGATAAGATTAGAACAAAGTGCTTCCGAATGATAAACTCCGAGAGGTCGCGTCATTTCCGTGATAAGGAATGGATTTGGTTATGACTGACCGCATGCAAATGTCGTGACTATGTAACTTTGCCTAAAAAAGGGTAAGTATACCTATTACCGCTATCCCACTAGTTATTGATATCTAGAAGTTATTACTCGAGATTAAAAAAAAATACTGTAACGAATTTTATTTATTTATTTATTTATTTTTATTAGGACTACCAACAAAATTACATGTATTATAGTTAAGAATAAAGCTAGCCTTAGGTTACAAATGACACATAATTTCACTTATAGGTAGTCACAGCATGCACTGGTTAGTATGTACGATAACTCAATTTTATACAAGCATTATTAAAAGATATATAAATTTATAATAATAAAATTTAAACAGAAAGCTTCATAAGTGCCTGTGATAGGCCTACATGAATAAAGAAATTTTGAATTTGAATTTGAAATAGAAACTTACATTACCAATGTTAATATTTTAGGAACTTAGAAAACAAAGTTGAGGTACCTATTTATCAGATTACGAGTCACCCTCTAGCGAAGTGCCAAACGTTTTAATAATTTTGGTTTTAAATTTTCCTAATGTATCGTTTAACAAATCAATACACTCACTTTCAGCACTAAATTCATTATACAATCTACTTAGCCTAGGTATTAAGGAGTGAGGAGCCGAGATTAGTTCTATAAAATTTGTGTGTGAAGAGTGGAATAGGGTACCGCGGCATACGAGAGGGAACCTTAAGGTATATTTGGCTCAACAATTCAGAGTTATCAATGGTGCCGTTTATGAGCTTATGTAGAAATACCATATCGTGTAGCCTACGTCTTTCCGATAATGAATTTAACTTGAATGACTTGAGTCGATGTTTATAAGGCTTTCTTTTGTCTAATCCAATCGAATAAAGTTGCGTGAATCGTCTTTGTATACTTTCCAGGCGGTCTATGTGTACCTGGTAGCTAGGGTTCCATACGACCGAGGCATACTCAAGTTTGCTTCTAACCAACGTAGCATATAAAAGTCTTTTAGTTTTAAGTTTTTTAAATGGTTTCGCATTTCTACACATGAAGCCGAGCATTTTACGCGCTGATCTACAGATGTTTTCAATGTGAACATTAAATCGTAATTTGGCATCAATAGTTATTCCCAGATCGCGGACGAGTTCAAGTTTCTGGAGTGGGCCATTGTTGATTGTGTACTTAGATTGGAAGACAGAATGTTTACGTGTAAAACTTATGAATGAGCATTTGGTAGGATTGAGGTCCATGCCATTTATGTTACACCAATCAACGACTCTATCAATATCTTCCTGTAGGGATCTAACATCTTGATCTTTCAAGATCACTTTTGCAATTTTAAGATCGTCGGCGAAGATAAAATATTTTGAATTCTGGATACAGCTAGTTATGTCGTTTATAAAAATATTAAATAAAAGAGGCCCCAAAATGGATCCCTGGGGAACTCCTGATGTTGCTCTGAAAGTCATGGATAAGTGACCCTTGATCGCCACGTAAGAATGTCTGTCAACCAGATACGAAGAAAACCACGACAAAAGCGAACCACCCAGCCCAAATGATGAGAGCTTTTCCACCAATAGTTTGTGGTTTACCCTATCGAAAGCCTTCGAGAAATCTGTGTAGATAGCATCAACTTGATTACGTGAGTTCACCGAATCTGTCACATAGTTCACAAAGTTCGTTAAGTTTGTAATAGTGGATCTAGCACTTACGAAACCATGCTGAGCTTGCGAAAGCGCGTAGCGAACGTGGCGTGATACTATCGGGTGGATCAGAGACTCGAAGACTTTTGAGAATGCAGATAATATCGAGATAGGCCTGTAGTTGGCAATATTCTCACGACTACCCCCTTTATGGATAGGTACTATTCTAGCGCGTTTCCACATATCCGGAAAAGTGCCAGTCTGCAGAGATTTATTAAAAATCAAATAAATACATGTATTATAATTAAAATATGTAAATATCTATGATTAAATTTTATATGTCCCTAACACTTATTTTATTACCTATGTAAATAACTTGACAAGCAGACCTAGAGGAATTTATGTACAAATAATATTTTATGGCGATTTCCCAGGCGTAATGGTGGCCACCACACCTGAGTTTTACTAGTTGGGAGGCCCCAGATTTGATGCCCGATTGGGACAAATTGAGAATTAATAGTTTCTGAATTTTCTCTGGTGTTATCTGGTGAGAGGCTTGGCCCGTAGCTAGTTATAACCCTACCGACAAAGACGGGCCGCCAGGGGATAAAACTTTCCAGTACGATGTCACGATAAAACCGATTAGCGGGTTTAATATAACTGCAATACCTCTGACAACATTCACCGCCAGGTGTGTTAGATAATAAGGGCTAACTTTTAGTGAAATTTAAAAAAATAATAGGATTTGTAACGCTGTGTCTACTAGTACCACAAAGTTCATTCATGTCTAGGCATTCGTGCGGTCAAGTGAAGTGTGGCTTGCGCGGAGAGAAACTTTTATTGACCTAAGCAGTAAGTCCTGAAATTGTTGCAAAACTGTTTTGTTTAAGTAGACATATACCAGGAAATCAATGGCGTCCAACTGCTCTATCTCTGCCTCTTCTTTATACTGTGCAGATACTATTCTGTCATAAAAAAAGCGGGTGTTTTACCCTATTTTTTACTTTCTGAATCATTTGCGAACAATATGTAATATTGTAAAATGACGAATACCATGGCGCCTAAGTTATTAATAGATTAGCAAGAATGCAATGAATTAATGAGAAGAGTGATAAAATATTCGTCATCCGCTTTATTTCTGTTAAAAGGAGATTAATGCCTAAACCTTAATGGAGTGTCTAATGATTTAGGCGATGACATAAGATAAAGCGTTTCACCAACTCTTAGGTAATAACTATTGGTGAACGGTTGATGTATGCCTAGGAATCTCCTTAGATTAGGCGTTACTTATATATGCATTTCCTTGTTCGTCGTTATTAGAGAAGGATTAAGAGTTTCGATTCTTAGCGCCACTCCAATTCTATTTGGCGGGCTTGTAACCGTAAAAAGCTAAAGCGAGTCCTAGGCATATATCAACTGTTTATTAATACTTATCACCTAAGAGTTAGTGAAACTTTTTTTTGTAAAGACATCGTCTAAATCATAAGGCGATTTAGGCGCTTTCTGTTTATGTTTTAGGTGTTTTGATAGAATAACATACCTACTGATGCGCTTCGGTTTTATTGTGGGGCTTAAATGTGCTGAGACACTGATACTGAGAATAAAATTTGGCGACAGAATTAGTAATTCAATTAAAAATAAAATAAAAATATTTTTAATCTACACGAAAGACTTTGTTCTTGAGTTTACTTTTAAATCTAAGGTTGCCGTAACAACATTTTAGCCCTCGTGCTCCTATCCTATAACAGTGTGTACCAGAAGAACTCAGTAGGTGCATGTAGAACAGCCCAATTTTGTTTCCCCGACCCAGATATCCAGGTAACAGGAACTTCGTGATCGGTAGTCGTATTCAACCACAAGTATTGATAAGCTTAAGTTTATAAACATCCTATTTAAACAGGAGTAAATAAATCATTACAATAATAATTAATGATTAAAATTATATTCGGTAGATTCTTGCTATGTACCTATTTTTGGGATATGGTTAGATAGGATCTGATGTAAAGTGATGACTGATGATGTTATGCAAGGTAAAGCATCAATAAATTCCGAAACGCTTTAAAATAAAAATACAATAGGTAAGCACAAATAAAGCTTTTTATTACCTACAACAAAAATTCATATTGAGTACCTAAGTCAAGACGTATCCGTTTAAAAGGTTACGTGATTCAGATCAAGGATTCTAGAATGACGCTGCCAAGATATCTCTCCTTATGAGGTAGGCACCAGGTGGGCGATCAGATAGTAGCACTTTTTTGTGAAATTTAGTCTTGTAGAGATTCAATTCTCATATTAAGCCAAAAAACCACTCTAACAATGGCAGAACGTAGCACTGTCTAGGTTTTGCAATAGAACATTTACAACACAATGTAAGATCGTGTGAAGGACTCGGGCCCGTGACTCGACCTTTGAAACACAGTGAGTGACATTTCAAGAGACTATTATTGTCAAAACCCTATTAAGAACATCAGTATTTCACTTGCAAACAATGCCTGACGGTTGCAGCGCGTATTAAAAATGATTAGTTTCTATTAAAATTACCCGCTGTATTCGGTCATTGCCCGTTATAGAAACAATAACCATCGAGCCGCGCATGAAGGGTTTTTAAGGAAACACATAACAATAGTTAATAAGTTTATATTAGGTACTTTATAACAATACTTTTAACAGTCTTAAAACAAACGACTTAGAGACGATCAGCGGTCAACGCCGTGAGTCCTATATACAATATGTACAAAGAGTTCGGTCAGGCACAGGTGAGCGAAGTGAAGGCGCGCGGCACAGGGTTGGGGGGTACGCTGTGCCGCTGAAGGCCAGAGCACGGACCCGCGCCGCGCGCCACTGCCTCGAAGAACTGCCGCAAGTCGCTGACTGACCTCGTCGGAGGAGCCTGTAGGTCGTGCAGCGACGCTGCTCTTCGAGGCGTCGTCTCCATCACCGGCACTGGACGTGCCAACTGCTCGCTACTTCGCGCCAGACTACCTCCGCTTTGCGACAAAGATTCGAACAAAGCGCGCCTCTCTCGTACGGGAACGTACTTGGACACAACTTCGTGTGAATTCGGCGAACATGACCTCGCCCGGTTCTCTAACGACGCTGCCTTTCTTCTCGCAGCTTCCATTGTAAATCTACCTCTTTCCGCTCTGCCCATTGGACCCTCCCATCTTTTTAGATAACGATGTCGACCTATTTCATTTTCATTTGCCCTCGCACGCGGTAAAGTGTGATGCTGCGGCGGTGTGGCGTTCAGTTTGCTGCAATTGTCACATTTGATCACCTCAGCTTTTCGTATTGGCGCATCAACTGCGTCTAAGGTTTTTAAAGCGTCGAGAGAGGAGGATAGGTCTAGACTGCGATCGGACGATGAATCATAATCGTAGTCTTCTACTACGATGCCCTCGTCCGTTGCGACCGGGGACTGGTCTCGCCGAGGTAGCTGCGTTTCAGTTGCGGGCAACAGTCTTCTCCGTGCTCTAGGTGGCGGTCTAGGAGGGCAGACAGGTGTCTCCTGGAGAGGTTCTTTCTTTGGTGCCTTACTACACGTGTCCGCGGCCGGCAACACGTCCAAAAATCTAACTTGCGGTAACGGTGTCTGTCCAAGTATTTCAACGCATAGTGCTCGTACCCATCGGGCGTAATCCGTCGCATTGCAAGCCTGCAACAAAGATAAATGAAATTACTAACGACGATAATAGTGACGGCAGATTTATGGCTCAATCGTTAAACCGATGTGAATGGCATCAAAATTACAAGGTAAATGCATAATAGTTTCATAGATTAAGAATTTCGAAGGGTAGCTCCGTTTCGTATGAGTTCAAGAACTAGTTTGAACTATTTGTACTGTTATGTAGAGGAATAAGGATTTCCTCTCGTCATAACGTGTTTCTTTACGTGTCAACACCTTCGCTTTCTAGCCCTTCTTATGTTAAATAGGGCCATCAAAAGATCGCGGAATACAAAGGAGCAATGATTTACGGGTGTTGCGCTTTACTGAGGTCTATTAAATCGAGCGAGTCGTGAGAAAGGTGAGTTTTGAAGGGGCTTCCAACATCTTGCAAGACGTTGCTATCCTATTGTGCAACGCATTCTTACACACTAATAATGCTTTAAATTATTAAGTTTTCTCTACTATTATTATAAAACTGCAAATAACTGTTTTATTCATCTGTGCGCGGTCACGCGATGTGTCTAACCAACTAAGAGAAGTTCTTTGCAGCATGTATACATACATTTTAAATTTGATAAGAAAAACATTTAGAGCTTGACCTAAATTGCACGCGAGAATAATCGCAGCTTTTCAAAAAGGATACATAATCAGGAATTATTTCTATTTATTTAAAATCGATAAACGTTTATTATTAGAAAGCTATAATATCAAGTACCTAAATATTATTCGGTAATAATACAAATTCCGCCAAAAAGAAAAACGTTCGCGATCTGTTTTATCCGCGTGTGCTGTCTATATGGTCATAAAGAAATAAATAGGAACTATGTTATACAAAATTTAAGAGATTTAAAAAAAGTCCGCGAAACCTAATGTCTATCACAAACAGGTCACATTAGCGCATCCTCTATAAGAAAAAAATTAAAATGCGATTTTCAATCGCCATTTTTTGACATAACGCTTACAAAAAAAGACGACAGTCTGTAAGAACATATTTACTTTTCAGCGTGTTACTTGGTTGCATATTTTAGGATGTAAGGAAAAATTAATATAACTGGGTCTATCGATGTCGTAAAGCGGGTAAAACTGCCGGGAAGATTATGAAAATTAAGCCTGCTTCTATCAAACACTGCTAGTTCGTAATATTTTGATACTTATGGAACACATTTATGAGGTTATTTCACAATCATATAGTTCTTGGATTTCGAGTTGGATTGGATTGTATTTCTGCTACTCACTAGTCACTAATGATTGCTAACAAATTGCGATAATGCGATCCATGGCGTGCGTAACAAATTAACTTCAGTTTGCCAATGTGGGCTATGGTCTGTCCAGAGTATTGTTTGACGACAATACTTCCATAAATTATTAGCCAGGCATTGTTGGTAAACGTGACTTTTTGAATGTCATTATACCAGAGTTATTTCATGTTATACTCGTATTTATTTATTTCTTGTTATTTACTAGCGATCTCCCCCGGCTTCGCACTGGTTCGCACAATGTAGATACCACATTACACCATCATCATCATATCAACCCATTACCGGCCCAATACAGTGCGCGGGTCTCCTACCACAATGAGAAGGGGTTAAGGCCGTAGTCCACCACGCTGGCTTAGTGCGGATTGGTGCAGGCATGCAGGTTTCCTAACGATGTTTTCCATCAACGTTGAAGCAAGTGATATTTTAATTACTTAAAACGCAAATAACTAAGAAAATATGGAGGTGCGTGCTGGGATTCGAACTCGGCCCCCCCGAAAGTGAAGTCGAGCTCCTACTCACTGGGCTATCACCGCTTCACCACATACATTAATTAAACATTCTATCAATCTAGCAATGTTCCCAGTTTGCAATGTAAGTGCACAATAATATGTTTTTCTTTTCTTCATCTTATTACAAATCTTTGAACTTCTTTGCTTTTCTCTTCTATAATATGCATGTTGACCACATATACAAATTTCTTGAATCACTATCTATTTCTGAAAACTGCATTATAATCCGTCAGTTTTTTAAAAGATCTAAGCATTCAAACAGCGAGAGCTACTTTGTTTTGAACAAAACGTACTTATAGAGTTGTTTGTATTGTTGTAAAAATAAAACGTGTTTGTTTTCATGTAGGTAAATATCAGCAGTTTTAGTAATAACTGTTCTAAGATCTCAGCCTTTATTTTTTTTTAATTTAAAACAATCTCGATAATAACCAATTCTGTTTCTTTTTTCGATTTTTATCAACATGTTGTCTTAGGTTGTAGCCTAATGGGTAGGGCATACATACATATATGTATTTTCCTTATTTACTCAACATAAATAGTAACGTATTAAATACAACAATTAACAATGCATAACAAAATGTTTCGCTCCATTCCATGGACAGATTTTCCTTATTTACTCCATATATAAATAGTTACTTATTAAATACAACAATGAACTGTGTTAGAGAAGGGAATTAAATAACATAGGCATCACCTTTAATATTTAATATTCGGTGGGAGCCTTCGGCAGTGGCTAGTTACTACCCTACCGACAAAGAGGTGCCCCTACGATTTAGCGATGTCGCATGGAAACCGATTTGGGGTATGGGTTTATCTAACTGCCATACCACAAAAAGGTGCATTGCTACCTTAGACTGAATCATCACTTAGCAGCCGGTGAGATTTCAGTCAAGGGCTAGCTTGTAATGGAATAAAAAAATCTATCTGATCTATAGTAACCCTAAGCAATATTGAAAATAATTAAAGTGACAAAGTTGTTGTATTGGGGCTACTTCAGTCATAAAAATTAAAACATTAAATTGTACGATATCTTAACACACAACGACGTCTTATACTTACTAAAATATAAAACTGCAGAGTTTGTTTGTTTACTAGAACGCGATGATCTACGGAACTACTGTTCTGATTTGAAAAGTTATTTCACTATCGGATATCGAGGGGTGCCATATAGCATAACAAGGGGAGCATAGCACTACTGAAATCGATGTTTTTTCCGCTACGTGCGTTGCGTATGCGGATAAAGTTTCAATAGAACCATGTATGCCAAACTTTAAAAGTTCTAAAAAATTGGGCAAAACAGCATACATCTAACTTTTAAGGTTAAATTATACGCGGACTATTTCGCGACGGACCGCTAGTTAAACAAAGTTGAACGGACAATCACTAGTTTCCAAGCGATCAATGGCATGTGAATAGGCAAATACCTAAATTGCATTCAGAGCGCTGAATCTACAAGAAATGATAAGTGGCGTCTTCTCTATTAATATAACTCAATGGTAGAGTGACAAAAAGAAATCATCATACAATGTTGTGCCAATGAAAAGGGTTCAGGCTCTGTTATGTGTTGTAGGCAGTACAATACTAACAAAGCTGTTAAGGCCCGATTGAGGGAGTTCTTATTACTTTCAGGGGTCTTTTACGCTCGTATTTCACCCACGCTTTAGAACCCTTTATGCTGAGTTCGTTGGCTTTAGTAACGGTTTACTGCATGCAGCCATAAGGACACATTTTAAAAAGCAGTTCGAGAGCTGTACAAACTTCGACAGATCGGATAATTCTTCGTAATCGACGGCCGATTGGCGCAGTGGGCAGCGATCCTGCTTTCTGAGTCAAAGTGATGAACATGACTGTTTTTCAGTGTCTGGGTGTTTATATGTATATTATAAGTATTTATGTATATTATTCATTAAAAAAGATATTCATCAGTCCACTTAGTACCCACAGCACAAGCTACGCTTACTTTGGGGCTAGATGGCGATGTGTGTAATGTTGTAGTATATATTTATTTATTTAATTCCCTTGAATTTTTTATTGAAAGGATTTTAATACCTCGAAAATAATGTAAGGTTGGCGAGCCGCTTGGTATTCACTATTGACTTGATGAAGAGTGAATATCGTCGTTTATCCTAACAATTCTACGCAAGTGAATAGGTATGGCTTAGTTTTCGGGACACACGTAAAACTCTCTCTTACCAAACTAGGCAAAAATCAAAAAGGTAAAAGAACTGTTAATTTTTCTTCCTAAAAACTATGCTGTGATAAATCTAGAAAAAAATGCTTGACGTATTAAATGAAAGTAAGGGTTTAAAACTGTAATTTTGGAAGAGAGATAAATCACAGGACTCAGATACAAGCTTCATGTAATAAAAAGCGCCGAATTCAACCATAGTTGCGTTTAACATGCTACTCTCATTTACGTGGTATTGTTAGTTAAGCGACGATATGTAAATCATTCTTTCCAAATTTTACTTTCGCGGCAGCCTCTTAGTATCCCACAGCAGGGCAAAGGCCTCCTCTGTTATACGAGCGAGAACATTTTTTGTTACGTAATACGATATTTCGTAATATAATACCGCCTGATGATCGGAAGCGTCATTCAAATACACTCCGCACTCCACGGTATGACTAATTGAGTTATACTTACTTATGTTTATGACTATGTTAACAATAATTAACATCTACCTTAATGCCATAGCTGTATAATTATAGTTAATTGCAGGATAAACTAAAGCCAATGAATAACTAATCTATTAAGGATGTACAAAGATAAATTGATCAGCGTTGAAGTCACCCAGTATCAACAAAGTCATGCTCGGGAGAGATCTCTTCGGCAATAAGACCACCTTTGCACGCGTCAATAACTAATAATGAAATAAATACTTGTATCAATAAATCATAAATGAAACTTGCCTAAGGAACTACTTTGCGTACACAACATTTAGTTGTGTACGCAAAAATCTTATCAAAAAAAAAAATATATACATATATAAGCAGTTTTAAGTTTTATGTATAGTGCATGAAATCTGTAATCTATGTAACTGAATATATACTTAAAAAAATTTGCGTACACAACTAAATGTTACCTATTTATTTACAACTTCAATTTGAAAATATGATATTAAAGCTATTAATTTAATCTTCGATTAAAAGAACACTTTAATAGTTTCTAAGTCATTTTAGTTTATCTCATGCATGTTAAGTAATTAACATTTGAACAATTAGCCCATATTTATGGTCCTAGGCTTTATGTAAGGAGAGAAGTTTCGCTGATTAAAGAAATAATTCAAGGCAAGGCCACAACGCTTCTTCCAACTTATGTCCTTAGGGTATTTAAGATTTCGCCTTGCGAACGACCAATCGCGAAGACTGAAAGAAGTGCGCGTTCGAGCAAGTGATTCGCCGCTAGGCTGGTTTTTCAAAGGTTGATTACTTAACATAGATCGCATGAGATATACTAAAGTTAGTTTAAACACTGTTAGGATATGAGTATGGATATACTACTTCCGATTTTCAACATATTGTTAAGTTATTCATTTCTAATTTCAAGTTCATTGACCTTTGAGAGCTACTACGATAAGTGCATTCGGAAGTTTCTTATTAACTGTAGTCGTATTTAGCTCGTATTTAATCTTCCGTAAAAATACCTTCACGGTTAACAACGTAGTACTAACGCGTTTTACGAGAAGATCCTGCAACTTTTCGATCTTTTTGTCTAGCTAACCAAAATTAATATTGTAAGCTGTGATAGCCGAATGGTGACTTCGGACTTTTGAGGTAACCAAGTTTGAATCCGGGCACGAAACTTTTCAAAGTAACGTGCATTTTAACCGTGCATATTACCTGCATGCCTGAGACTTCTCCATAATGTTCTCAAAAGCAAGTCTACCGATCAGCACTTGGCGTGGCGAACTACAGCCTACATACATCCTTTTCAATCTGAAAGGTGATATCCAGGTCTTGTATAGACCGGTAATGAGTTGGTAATTGTGTAGAAAAATAGACTATAAATTATTAGTTACATCACTACTGTACACGTGTGCATAGAATATTTATGATATCAAATAATTGCAATACTAAACGTGTCTCCAAGGACGATGCCGGTTTGCGGTGGATTCTTGTGTCAGGTAAACGATAAACGGCTTTGGAATTACGTAAATATTGTATTGGCCATGGTTAACGTATTGATTACATTATTTAATATTCCTTGCTATTCATGCAGAAGCTTTATAAGATTAGATCCTTATAATATTTTCCGTTACCGAAAAGCGCATGGAATAAAGTAGAAGTATCGAAATTAATGTACGTATCACAGTTCTCGAAACGCTGAAGACCGTAACAAGTGGAGGCGCATCGCTGGGGCTGCTGTAGCCAAACAAATAAATGTATCATCGTCGACCATGACCACTCTGTCAAGATTGAACGACTAAGGAGATTTAATGGTCTAGAAGTAGACATAGAAAGCAGGCAAAGGCCCACCACGCCGCTACAATGTAGGTTGGAGGACAAAGTATTTTTGGTTTGACAAAATATTCAACGTGTAAATGAAAACCGAAATATTACTCGACATGCTTTAGAGGTAGTACATTATTTACGGTCTCTAAGCAGTGGTGTGCACTTCATACATGCATAAAAGCACTGCATACCCTAATATTGAAATATAGCTCGTATAAGAGGAGGATGTTTTCCATTTTATGCAATTTTCCTGCTGTATGCATACCCTGGTAAGAAACCCAACGCACGCCACTGTCTCTAAGACATATCTATGAAAACGAAATGCTAAAAGTTTTTGAAAGAAAGAAAGAAATCAAATACAGCCATAATATCACATGCAAAATAAGGTAGTAGGTACTATGCGCGAGTCGGTCTTTTATCTTAGAATGTTTTGAATTAGTTCATATGGAAAAATAAATATGCTTCTTGTGATTGCGATGGTTTTTAAGGGTGATTCCTTATGAATTATCCTTATTAACCCTTCCACGTTGTTTATTTATAATTTGAATCGGCGCGGTAATAGCTTAGTGGGTCAGACTTCGGCCCTTTTGAGGGACTGAGTCGATCTTCAGCATGCACCTGTTATTTTTAGAGTTTATGAACGGTTTAAGCTATTAAATGCCACTCGCTTTAACAGTGAAAGAAAACATTGTTAAGAAAACTACATACGTGAGATTTCTCCATAATATTCCCAAAGGCGTCTGAACTACCATCCCGCGCTTGGCCAGCGTGTTATAGCATTAGGTCCCACTACTTACATCACAAACATTATAATTTGAAATATTATTTCTCTGTTAGTAGCGATTTCGCGTCTTTTGATATTTTTTTACACATATTTTTTACTTTCAACAGACAATACGATGTTAAATGAAGCTTTTCTGATATTCTACATTGTAAATATATCAGTGTTGATACATTTTTTTTCCTTGTTGTTTTAGCAACACACGCAAAAACAGGTTGAACTTATGCATGCAAAAACTATTCCGCTACTTAGCTATATAAACTGATATGTTGGAGTGGAACAATTTTTTACTGAGTGTAATTATATTGAAATTTAGAATAAGCAAAATGCAATGCCGAGTAAACTTGTGGATTAAATTTAATTGCCCTTTAAATATATTATAGTCGTACTATCGTAGTTTCGAAACCGGTGTACGGACCTTCACGGTAAAGTGACGAGTTTGATGAAGAAATCGTTTGGTAACAACTTACAAGGTGTGAGCGTACCTATACATAATTGTTCAACTAACTGGCAACAGCTTATAGGTAGGTTCAGTCGTTCTATAAATAGCTTTATTCAAAGAGTAATTATACAATTAGAAATGATGATGTGTAATATCTGAATAGGCCAAAGCACGTTGGCAAACAGGAGCAGGAGTTAGTTTTGGTTTTCTTAAGACTTTCTTCTTATCGTAAGACCTAACCTTATCTCCTACAATGAATAAATGCACTTGTATTGCATACCACATAAAAATACAGGAAAATTTTCGAATAAAGAGTTTACACGATTTATACGTAAAGGCGTAAAGCACAGCTCAAGAAAAGGGGTAGGTGGACCATATAAATAAACTTAAAAATAAATGAATAATAATAAGTTTATAAATTTATATATAAATATAAATAAACTCTATATATAATATAGTAGTACATGCAGAACAATGAAAATAAAACACTTTTTTTTTTACAATCTTGATTTATGACATAGAATCATGAAATTTGGACAGTCATTATGAGTGTAACGGTGTAGTTACTAGCAATACCTATTTTAAATGAGTAAAACGGGGGTTCCTATAACGGGGGATATTATTATTATTATAAAGATAAAACATATCAGTATAAACTTTTTTTTGGTAAAGTATAATCGGGTAATATAACTTAGGTAGTTATATGTGTCCATAATATTGATAAACCATTAATTGCTATATTCAACAGGGATTTTACGTTTACATCTGAATTCAGTACCTACCTATGCCTACCTATAAATAATTTTTGAAAGAAAAGACAAGTTAAGATTTTCCCGCAGAATTACCTATTTGAACATCCATAAAGTATCTAAGTCCAATAGTTTATGTCAAACTATAAAAAAAAGTTTGTTTTTGTGGTTTAATGACCAGAAACTCTAAAATCGCGTAGTAGGTATTATTGTGGTTAAACTCAAAACCTTTTTATATAAAAGTAGGAACCTATTTTGTAATAACACGTCCGCCTTTGTTTATTACATGTTAATAAGGTAATTAAAAATTATTCACATAGCACGCGATACCCTCAAACGTGACATGTGACATGTATCATTACTGGTAAATAAGTAGGTATATAATTTTACCTCATAATATACCAATGTAGTTAATTGTCTCAATTGCTGAATTTATATAGTACAACGGAAAAGTAGGCTATTGATAGGTGGACGTACTATGAATAAAGACGAAATCCTTACAAAGTATCGAAACAGTGGAATAACTGTTGCACATAATTTACTGATTTTAATATTTTTTTTATTATAAAACTAGACTCTACTGTCTACTTTTGGTGACTTAAATGCAAAAGTTAGACAAACACTATCACTGACATTTTTGAAGGCATTATAAAGTTCTACAACTTTTCTCGAAAACTCAATAATATATTCGTAAGAAAAGTGGCCGTTCGACCGTTTTTCTCAGACTTATTTTGCAAATCAGATTACCACGAAGAAGTCTGTTTATTTTTCGGGTTGTTATATAACCTATGGCACTCACAAATAATATGGCTTTCTATTGGTAAAAGAGTTGGTAAAATAGGTACAGTAGATCCAGAGATTACTCCGTAGAACCTCACAAACTTTACTTCTTTATAATATTAAAATGTATAGAAGTATAAATTGGATCACGTGGAAATGCCCCGAGCATAGTTTTGCAAAATTATTTTGTAGGTGATTAATGTTTATATTCTTAATGACAAGGTTGCCTGGAAGGCTGCCACGCAGCTCCGCTTTCATGACACACAAGATGCAACAATGTTTTTTAAGTTGTAAATTTATGCTGGAAAAGAGCAACTGCTGAGTTTCTTGCAGGCTTCTTCTCGGAAGGATCTGCCTTCCGAAGCGGTGGTAGAGTCACTACAAACAGACACGTCAAATAACGTTTCAAAAGTGCTTATATTAGACCTACTTGAAATAAATGAATTTTCAATTTTTGATTTTATTACCTGAAACGTGGCAATGGAGGAGTCGTCGCGCAGTCGCGACAGCTGGAACGCGTTGGGTAACTTGGCCGCAGCTCGCAGGTGCAGGTGTCGCAGGGGCAACCTGGCCGCTGACCGCCTGGGCAGGGTGCCATCCCGACACGCGAGCAAGCACCCACCGCGTACGGCGGCGTGCACCCATGCCCATGACTCGGCGTCGTCATTGTAATACTGGCGGAGGACACCTGGAGACAACAAAAAAGACACATTAAATCTTTGGTTAATCCGCAATAATACAAAATCCCTCAGTGCTTGACGACTTAAGTCTTTGAACAGTGTTTGTTGTCAGTTAACTATAAGTCTCTCAAGAAGGCTCAGAGGCACTGACCAGCCATTGTGAGCTATATACTGAGTAGTAGCATCTCTACATGATAAAATGAGAAAAAGACCAGTGTAAGAGTAATAGCTGAACGAGTTGCTAGTATGCTAGTAACAGTAGGTGGGGTCCCAAGGTTTTGGAGTGGCGACCCCGCACTGGAAATAAAGATTTGTTTAACCTCACTAGGTGGACCGAGGATATCAAGCGATTAGCACGGAATTACTAAAAGATGTATCTTCAGAATTGGGCGTCTATCGGTTGAAATGATAACACTAGATTTATTTATTAATATTGGGTTTTACTGAGGCTTCGCCGGCCTTCAATTTAAATATTGTATGCACCTTGTAGCTACTGTGTAGGTATTCTTAGTTTTTACTTCTAGTAATAGGTGCTGCTTTAAAGAGAACAAACAGATTTTTAGCCTCAGAAATGAACTATAAAATATAAAAATACGGATTATAAATCTGCAACAAAACCTCAACAATATCAAACTAACACTGCATTGAGCCATGGTAGTAACCCGCCAGGTCACTAAAACAATAGCAAACAAATTGATTAGACACGTAAAAATCGCTTAGCTGTTTGTAAACAAATCATATTACAACTGATTGTTTATAAGAAGTTGTAGGACAACAACATTATGACCGAGCAAATGTCAGCTTAACCCAGATTGCGATAACCGCATCATCAAAAAAACCTCTATCGATATTAATTTTAATACGACTTTAGTTGTCCACTAGTTCATCTGTTGAGCTACCTACCTACCTGAAATTACTAATAGGTAGGAACGTAAAGTTATGTTATTAATTTTGAGCTTCCAAATTAACGCTTTAAATATCTTTTAAAGCAGACTCTAATCATCTAAAGCCTTTATTTTAATAAACAAGACTATCGCATCATCGTCCAACCCCATTAACCGCGTTTAGGGTAAAATTTACTTACTATAAACTCGATGAGGAAGGTAATTAAGAACTCGAGAACGAACTACCTTCAAAATAATATGCATTACTTTAAAAAAATGGGACTTACACGGTTTCTACTTCCATTTTATCCCTTTACGGGTTGATTTAAAAAAGTAGGAAAGTAAAGCTTATATTATCCGCTTTTTAATTCTCTGACTGCCTGTTTAAATTCCGTTAAAATCAGTAAGTATAGCCGTTTCCGAGATTAGCTGGAACAACCAATTTTACCAGACAAACAGACACATTTTAGGTTAAGTACCGTAGCTGTATATATGCGTATAATTATTAAAGTATATATATTTATTAAAGTGTAGTTAAAATCAGGCTCTTAAAAAGCTCATTGTAAACAAATATTAAAACTGATTGTTCACGACGATAAACGTAACCATGCAGTTGTCAGTTAATGCTTAACCCAGGTAATTCTTGAATTGAATACCGGGTGATACAGCGACAGGCGTTAAAATATTGGTTTTAACAAAAAGTCTTGAACAATATCAAGACTACTTTTTTTTTAAAGATTAGATTCCATTTGATACTATCCTTGATATTGACAAAGACCCATCTTATTGTTCGGAAGCTATTACAAAAACAATTGCTGACTGACCATTTGGGCATAACGTAGTAAACAAGAAATCTTAAGCGTGACGTGACCGGATTCGATTTCAGAACATTGCAGAACAACAAAATTAAAACGTTACCTTTAATACTGAATGAGCGCTTCGTGCATTTGTCCATTTCCACGTTTTTTTTTTGGAATTTTTAGTCGCCTAAATAAAATTAAGCATAAGTATGCTTAATTTTATTAACCAAAATAAAAATCCCAAACCAAAATAAATCTTTACAGGTAGCATTTAAATAGCAAACTGAAAATTTAATCGATTAGTATTTAAAATTATTCAAACACCAGTGTTCTGTATATCTTAGTAGATATAAATAATTATTAAAGAAAAAAAAACATGAAATAATCCTTTACATCCAGCAGCTATTATACAGTAACATTAGTGTGATTTTTTTTTTTTTTAAATATAAATATAAATATACTACGACAATACACACATCGCCATCTAGCCCCAAAGTAAGCGTAGCTTGTGTTAAGGGTGCTAACATGCCTGATGAATATTTTTATGAATTATATACATAAATACTTAGAAAATACATATAAACACCCAGACACTGAAAAACATTCATGCTCATCACACAAACATTTTCCAGTTGTGGGAATCGAACCCACGGCCTTTAGCTCAGAAAGCAGGGTCGCTACAAACTGCGCCAATCATTTGATTTCATTGATTTGTTAATGAGATACACAATTCAAAAAATGTTATCATTGTTGATCGAAGTTTTCGTAGTTCGAACGTCATATCCAGCAAAATTATTTTTTATTTTAAAATATCACTTGCTGCAACGGTGAAGGAAAATAGCGTCAGGAAACTTGCATGCCTGAGAGTTCTAAATACTGTTCGTAAAGGTGTGTGGAGACCACCAATTCGCACTGGGCCAGCGTGGTGGACTACCACCTTAACCCCTTCTCATTGTGGGAGGAGATCCGTACCCAGTAGTGGGCCGGTAATTGGTTGACATGATGATGATGATAATATATTTACTACCACTTCAGTGATGTACAAACAAGGTACTCAAAAAACCTCGTTTAAAATAATCAGATTAGAAACAAATTTTTTTTTTCGACACTTCATGTAATAAAAAGGCTACTTTAATATGCAAGAGCAATACCATAACAATAAAAATGTATAATTTGACATTGGACCTTGTATCATTCCGCCGAGGTGATAAACGTCGGAAGGCTATCCACAGGATTTCCCTGTTTAAGCAATTTCCATTTATTTATTCAACATTGTGACTTTAAATATATATTAATACTTACCCCCATAAACGAGTGGTTAGCTCACTGATTAGCTTAAGAGGATAGTATAAGCGCGATTCTTCATGAGATCTCGGATTCTCTTGCTTTCTCTTGTCTATGAGTGCTTTAAACTTGTCGAGAAACAGTGAACTTGTGGTCGTTTTAAACAGTCAGATTTCCTAAAGTTATATGCTTTTGAAGAAAAACATATGAATGATAGCGACATGTCTACACTACACTTTGGTTTCACGAAAAAAATCTTTACGATCCACGGAGGAAATAAAAACATTCGAATATCTGCATTTCCCCCCTGAAAAATGTCGTCCGAGACATACCTAATCTTTCTTACATGCCAAAACTAATTGAATCGGCTAAGGTTTGGATATGAAACATTCTCTCAACGAAAAATTTTAAAGATACAAAAAGTTCGAGCGAGTAGAATGCTCTAGTAACTTTTCGATATTATAATAACCCCGACCTCTGCAATAACTTGTGATAGTAGGATAGGCTAGCGTCTCGCCAGATTTTTTTAATGCAGGAATTTTGACAAAATGTAAATGGTACAGTGTAGCAAGAAACTCAGCACGAATAACGCGAGTGTGAGATCGTGCACGAATGCATATCCGAGAAATCGACTTCAATTTAGGCCCCAATATAATAATTAGTCACCATCATTGACGCCTTATCGGCGCAGTATATATATATATATATATATATATATATACACACACATATATGTATATATATATGTGTCATAAATATTTGTGTATATTAATCGAAAAAATATTCTTAATTATATTAGTACCCATAACACAAGCTACGCTTACTTTGGGGCTAGATGGCGATATGTGTAGTGTCGTAATATATTTATTATTTTATTTTTATCAACCGTTTACCGGCGCACTACAGAGCACGGGTCTCCTTACAGAATTAGAAGGGTTTTAGCCTAGCATGCAGGTTTCCTCACGATTATTTCTGTCACCCAAAAACAGTAGTTATCAGTTTGGAAGCAGTAGTTATCAGTTTTATAATTTACCTGCTTGACGATATTTAACGTAACAAAATACCAATCAGGACACTTGGGAGGTCGACAAAATTACATCTTGGCCCTTGGGTTACTTCGTATCTTCTGTCATATAACTGCGCGCGGTTGCCACTTGCCGGTTTATCAAGGAGTGGACAAACTCTGACTAGACCAAGAATGTTAAAGGGCGCCTCAGAGAGCAGCTGTTAGTGAAAATAGTGTAAACAACTAAGATAACACCAACTGGAATGAGTCAATGAATTAACTATTAAAATAAACCCCATAATCATATCTTACAATGTTTAATCGTTTTAGTATCTCTCTCTCTCTCTCTCTCTCTTTAGTAATTACAAAATAGCACATTATAAAGTCAAACATCTAAACTTATAACACACTTATTAGTACGTAAAATCGTAAGTTGTCGTCAATTGTTTTACTCTTAATAAAAAAAAACTCTAAAAGATACCTAACTCCTTTGAGCTTTCCTTAGACACTACTGTCCGTACTCCACTGTACGTCTATTTTTCCCGCTATTTTATATGACCTTCCTTTTTGATCTGGGTTCGTGTCATTTTCAATTCCTATACTGACCACAGATTATGCATAATTTTGACCTGTTTCAACGAAGATAGGTACCTTTTAATCTTCAACCAAACGTACGTACAAAGACAGATTTGCTAACACTAATAATATTTATATGTTTCTTAAATTAACATTTGAGTTCTTAACGTTACTCCTTTTGACGTTAGTATGGCTTTCGTATTTTTCATTACCAAAGAAATTTATAATTTATTTTTACTTATAACTAAGTACAATCAAAATATTTTAAAAGTCCACATCATCATCATCATTCACAGGCTTCGGCATTAACCTCTTCTCACAATGAGAAGAGGTTAAGGCCGAAGGCCACCTCGCCAGCGTGTGGTGTGGTCCCAGTGCGGATTGGTGGACTAGGAAACTAGGACGTGTAAAGTACACATGGTTTATTATAAATCTAATATCTAAACTAATAATAAAGCTGAAAGTTGGTTTTTGTTGAACGCGCCAATCACTCTACTACTACCAGTCAGTCTGATTTGATGTGACGCAGTGAGTAAATGGTCTAGATTAGAGGTCATCCTCTAATCTAGTTTGCATGCTAAAAAATCATCTAATTTTTTTTTTTAGAACTAATAGTTTGTTATATTATGGAGCAAAATCAGCTGATTACGATACTTTCCCAAAAAATATGATAATAATATCTTTATTTTATCAAAATAAACGAATACATTTCATGAGTGTGAAGCCCTGTCTCCTGCGGTAGTTTAAACTGTGTTACAGGAGACAGTGTCTTCCCTATATCTATGGCCTTATTAACAAACGTTTGACAATTTTACAGGGAAAAATTATATAAAGGAAAAAAAGAAATAAAAAGTATTATATAAATTTTTGAGGCGGGAGCTTACGCTTAGGTACATTTGATTTGTTTGTTGGTGTGCGCGTGTTTGTATGCGTGTGTGTGCGTGTAATGTATATATATGTATATATAGTTTGAATGTTGTAGTATAGAAACATGTAGATACGACGAGTAGGTAGGTTATATAAAAGTTATTTCCTATGACCCCAAAGCTAATAGAGGTCTTTGTACCGATCTTAAATAAAACAATGAGCGGGACGAGTGCGAAACAGATGTTAATATCCCAATCGCTTTCCGCCCCACTGCCGACAGATGTTTTATAATATATCAAAGGATGTGGTCTATGGTATTATTTACCAGCTCTATAATTTAAAGCGGTTTCACCCGCGTTAAGTTTAAAAACGTTGAAAAATATACCTTTGCATGTTTATAGACGAGCGCTTGACTGCAATCACACCTGATAATATGTAATGATTGATGCAGCCTAAGCGCGCGCTTGATGCCTATTCACTCTTGGTAAAAATTCACTCAAGGTATATTGTAGTTACTGGGGAAAATGGAAGCTGAAAGGGTATTTCAGATCCTTGCTGTGCGAATCAGAAAAGAAGATGGAAAGCGCTTCGTACGCGTTCGTGGTGTTTCAACCACGTAGAGATGCAGATCCTTACGGGGCCTCGCGGTTCAATGGTAAAAAGGTGAGGGGGGAACTAGATCAAACAGTTCTTGAGCACACTCGCTAAAATATATACGAAATACCGACGATGAACCTTGCGACGATGCTCCAAACTCTGAAGGGCGTATTGCTCAATATTAAACCCCTTAGGTATATACTATCAGTGGCGTGCACTTCATACATGCGCAAAAGCACTGCATACCCTAATATTTTTGTATTACTAACAAGTGCGAAGGATTATTATGCATACCCTGGTCAAAAACCCTTAGCACGCCACTGTATACTATATACCTAATCGTTTTCTGCCCGGCATGAAATGAAATGATAAATTGCTTGGCGGCATGTCTTTTTCGGTAGGATGCATGTAGCTATGCACGACCAAAGGCCCATTAGACCAGACCAGAGACAATACCAAAATTTTAATTCCCATACTGCCCATGGCGGGGATCGAAACTGCGACCTTCCACATACAAGCAGCGCTCACCACTAACTTCCTACCCGAACATAAAAACCGTCGAATTACGACGTCCTAGGTACGTAAATAACGTTGGTTTAAAATATTGCTTTAAACGGCCTAGCAAATTTTTTTTTTTTTTAATTTTTTGAATGGGACTGGAAGGTAGATATTTTTACTGTAGGTGCGTTAGAATATACCTACAAAGGAAGACAACTTTATCAGCGGTATTATTGCCGAAGTAGGTAGGTATGAAAAAATCTGCCTCAATCTATAAACATAACAATTTCACTTGCAAGGTCAAACAAACCATTGCCAAACCCACAACTTTCCTACTAAATTATTATATACCCTGAATACCATAGCCAGCAAATGGCTATGGTATTCAGGCTTCCTTCAGGATCATTAAAAACATCCATTGATGCGGAATAAGTACCTAAGTAGAGGTGCAGGAACAAGTTACGTAATTATTGATCCAAACAAATGTAGAGGTAGATGGTTTGTTAATTCAAATTTTACTGGGTTAATTTTATTGTATTCATTATTATGTAAATCAAAATCAAAATTCGTCATTCATATTCGTCAACTAAAGAATAATTAAAGGTCAATGAACTGGTAAGGTCACATATGGACCTAATAATAACTGCCGGAGTTCTTGCCTTATCAATTTTATAAATGTGTGGTTAATATTTTAATTCCAGAGAGATTTAATTGCTTACGAATATCAGATACGGGAATAATAATGTTAGTAATTTACGCAAAAACATTTTGGAACTTCACTGACCTGATATCCGAAAATTTGGATCTGCAGGCGTAGGAAAAGGTCCCGGCGTCAGTTCAGGTCGAAGTTTCAGCAAGCCGGCTACCACCCGGGGCGCCGGCGACTGTTCACCCACTAGCATTTCCAATCACCATAACATTATAACCATAAACACTCCACTGCCACTCAAAATATCACCACAAAACAATTCAAGGCATAAAACTGCAATATCGCAAACGTCAGATAAAATAAATCAACTGTCAAATCGATTTAAATTTCGAATGTGTTCGTTATGTTTTGCGCGTTCATTTCGCCTGTCGTTTATGTGAGCGGCAAAAAAGATATGAACCGACTAACCGGCGAATCGTCATGTTATTGAATGAATGAAGTTGTGAGGTTGTTCTACACCCCACCATTCTACTACGAATACGATTTGTGATTCACAAGTGTTAAGCGCCATCTATAAGTGAATAGATTTTTATTAATTATCAATTTATACAAAAAATAAAACTCTTTCAATGACTTCATTTTAACAATTACATTAATAATAATCTATTTGTGTATAAATTATATTATTATTAAGAAAACTAAATAATCACGTTGCGTCCTTAACTACGCTATCTAGTGTTGGGTAGCGCTATCAATTACAAGTGTTTTTATAACTTAGTTTTTCATACAAAATATAGATGGCGACGTCAATGACTTTGAAACCGCAGTTTAACATTTAGGACTAGGTGGCGCTGTACGAATGATAAAGAAATTGTAAAATATTAAAATAGATGGCATCATGATGCCAATGACAAAATTTCATAGCTTTACATAATAATATCATAATAGATGTCGCTAGTAGTATTCAATGTAATACAAAATAATTTAAATTCTCTGCTGAAATAAATGCTGCCCGGTCATCTTCAGGATCAAAAGTAATTAACTGAAAGGTTCGACTTCAGGCTTAAGAACAAAGTGTTTAATCACGTGGAAGCACACTTGTCCTGATATTATGATAATATTAATTAATTATCCACAATATAAATATAGCAATGAAATTGCACTGCGCAAAATACAAAAAAAAATGATAGTTACGGGAAAGTACCTACGTATTACCAACGTGGGGTATCACCTTTTTGGGTAGGTACCTAGACTTTCGAAAAAAATGCAACATGTATTTTTGTATAATTAATTCCAATTTCAAAATAACTGAAGGTTAGTCTATGGTTGGTTGGCCTTTACTCATTACAAAGTTAGGTCGGGTGCTGGAATGGACAGGTAAACGCAGCGTTGGTCGGCCACCAACAAGTCGGACAGACGACATCAAACGAGTCGCTGGGAGCCGCTGGAAACAAGCGGCCCAGGATTGTGGAATTTGGAACTCCCTACAAAAGACCTATGTCCAGCAGTGGACTTCAATCGGTTGGAGTGATACTGATGAGTATATGGTTTCCTTTCAGTTTTAGCTAAACCAGTGTTTAAGTTTTTATGCCTTCTTTATTTTTTTAGTTATGTAAACGGCTGAGACTATTAAAACAAGAATGACATCTTGTAAGATACCAATTTATTTGGCGAGAAATAATTATACCATAGGCAGTAGTAGCCTAAAGAAAAGACAAAAAAATTCATTTAGGATTTCACTTAAGGCAAGACGCGAACAACAGCTAGCTAGAGCTGGCAACCTTACCTAGGTTGCCAGGTCTAGCTAGATCAAGGTAATAATCAAATTGACTAGCTTTAGTGACATTATTTTTTTTAATAATTCTCTCGTACGTGTATATCTGATGAATAATTTAAAAGAAATGTTATATATATATATATATATATAACCTTTGTCTTTACTAGGTATGAGTAACTAACAAGGTTAAAAAGGTATCTCATAAGTTAACTCTGTATCTACCTCATTAGTTATGGTAGGTGGCAGGGAATAAAATAGACATTAAATTTTCATCTTGCTTTTTAATACACATCAAATATATATAATTAATTGCAAACACAATATAATATATTTTGAACATAATATGATGGAATAATAGAGTAAAAGTTCAAAAAAATCATCAATAATAATAGGTACATATTTAAACATGCTTACAATTGAATAATGTAAACCATTAAAAAAACGATTTCGATTATACTGGGAAGACAGAGATCAAAATACATGGCACATGATCATGTGAAAATCCTAAACCTAATTAACGTTAAGTACATAGGTTTAACTATAACACTATCTAAATTATTTTTTCTTAAATAAGGCACATCTGTTCACTTACAACTAATCTATATAACAATTACAACGAATTAAAGCTTTGTCATGGAAGAATTAATATCACAATGTAAAAGTGAAATCGCGTATATCAATGCATTGTCTTGTCAACTTTATTTTCTTTAAGTATCAAAACAGTGTTATTTTTTATCGCTTAGCTTGAATTATCAATTCAATGCTTCATCTAAAATTACAATATTTAGAATGGCTCCTAAATTATTAGTACCAACTTAAGAATTAGTTTAACTTGCACAATACGAATTAAAAAACCATTTTAAATGTTCATAAAATATTTGCGGATGGTTTAACGTACAATGGATAATGTTAGTACTAAATACGGACTTCAGTCTTCAAATGGTAAGTATGATGAATTTCAGTTTCTTAGTTTTTTTTGCGACACCATACGTTTGTTGTAAACTAGTTGTTATTACCAAGGGCGCCACTTATTTGCGTCCATATCATGGTCTGCCGGTGGGCCCTCGACAAGGCGATCTTTTTTCTCAGCATAAAAAGCGTCGAGCTGCCGTCTTGCCTCCTCTTGTTTTTTAAACTCCTGGTACTCGATTAATTTTCTTTTCTTTTTAGGCGGCAAGTTGTTGTAATCCATTGGCAATTCGCACTGTTCCGGAAGATTTGGCAATTTTCTTTCGACAGGTGATGCTTCTACTTCTTTGACAGTTTTGTACTCAATTTGCTCTTTTGGCGAATGCGTTACGTTGACTGATTTTGCTGGTGAGCGAACTTTTCTAAGATCTAAAGTATCGTTGCTGCTGGGATAACTCTGTGGAGGGTAAAACGTGTCGTCTCTGTAAATTTCATCACGAATGTATCGCTGTTCCGTAAGTACTTCAGCGTTAGCATTTACGTCAATGTTTCCAATATTTTCATGACCACGTTTGTCCATTATGTGTTGTCTGATTTTCTGTAATATAATATCTTTAGCTTCAACTGGAACTTTGTTAAAGTAAGCACCATTCCGATGGCCATTTATAGTATTGTGTTCAGTATGATGAGGAGCCAATTTGTCGACTGTTGTTAGTAGACCAGCAATAGGAACGCTTTGTTTATTGTTTGACCGCGAGAACGACCACTGTTTGGATGCACTATCCGCAGAGTAAACTGAATCTTCGGCATCAGATGAAGATCTATCGTGGTCGCTATAATAATGATGCCGGTCAGAGACAACTGAAGAGGGCGAAATGGGAGGCGAAAAAGTTGGTCTTTCTGGCACTTGAATAGTCAGAGGTTGCGATGTAATCAGTCTGGATAAATGTCCTACTAAGTTTTGACTAACTTTGGAATCCAATTCGGGAACGGACATTATAAACCTGCATGCTTCGGCAGCGCATTGTCCAAATCCCGCTTGAAACTTCTTAGCTTCTATAACGGGATCTTTAGGTCTGTGCAACTTTGTAAGGTGATTAACAGTTAACTCAAGGATATCTGCCTTTTCCAACTTGCTCAGGTTGTCGTCATCGATCTGGGAACAAAAATAAAATAGATGAACTAAGTGGGCAGGTGCGGTTCCCATATTACGGGAGTTGAACGTTACATTAATATAACTGTAATCCTGTTTATGAACGGACATTTAATTTTGTATTCCAGTTTGCTACGGTCTCGCAGTAAATAGGCTCTCGGATAAACAAAAGAACAACCGGTCCTTGATAAACACAAATGGCGCGCGAATGTAAGATGGATTGCACTTTGATGACTGGAATAAGTGTTTTTTTTTAATAAGACGTGTTAATAAATTATGGCTGAGTCAACTAATTTACAGAGTTGTGAATTATTAACTTTTGTAATTGAATACGTGCTGTACCATATTGTTTTGCCTAAGCTTAATATTTGTTAAACATCTATAGTGTTAAAATACGTAATACCTAACTAAGACGTTGAATCTATCTATCTACTTTCAATTCTATTGTAACAAATTCATAAGACGATTTAATTCTCAGGTATACACTCTATAAGACGGGTAGGTATATAAATAACGAGTCTTATTGTTAAATTTGCTTGTATTTTTAAGTTTGACTTACGAAACGAGATAAGTGAATTAGAAGTTTACTTTACCAACCTCTAATTTCAGAATGCAAATGTTGATGAAACTCATGTCATGAATCATATTTTAGTTATGCCAGTTTATCAAAAATTACAACAGTTTTGATGTGATTTACAGTAAAGCTAAGTTAATTTAATTAAAAATATAAAATTAAGTGAATCAAATCCCGCCAGGCTTATGTTGTGTTTGCATTAATAAACAAACCTTGAAACTGGAAGAGTGCCTAGGTAGGCTCTTTTTTGCATTCTACCTATGAGTTTTAAGTGTCTACCTGAATTCGTTTACCCGATCATAAAAAGCACTTTCAGTCACTCACTTAAACTAAATAAGAATCAAAGTTCTAAGAAAACTTTTCGGGTCGGTTTTAATGTGGAAAAATTTTACAAACTTTGAAGAATGATAGCTTGAATTAAACCTTTAAGATTAAATTGTAAATTAAGTTATAACTTCCACTAATTAAACATGCATTTAATAATAATCTACTTAAATAAAGGAGGACCGCAGTGAATAAGAGGCTTTTTACGTGGAGCTTGGATTATAACAACAGTTTAAAACCAATCATTACTCATTTAATAACTTTAATAATGATATAGAATAAATAAGTCGTTATATCATGTTTTAGTGCTCACCTCTAAAGCGCCGACCATTAAATCCTTCAGCTCATCTAAGCACCGATTGATCCGCGCGCGCCTTTTTCTCTCGAGAAGAGGCTTCGTTATCTTCTTGTACTTCGCCGTCTTTGAAAGAGGCGCCGGCTCCGACATTTTGTTTACCTGGCAAACACAGCAATTTATTAGAAACCTTCATAATTATCACAAATTTCTGCCCTGAGTTTTGACTGTTGAAAAGCCTAAAAGCCCGGCTGCTTTTATTTCATTATCAAAATTAAAGTTAATGATATGCCTTTAAAGACGTACACTATCAACATCCACTGCTATTAAAATACCAATCGTGAGATTCTTAAGTGTAAAACCTCAAAAAATATGCACGGATAACGTTGATTTAATTTTTTTTTTCATATTTAACAAAAAAATATTTGTTTGCTAACCTTGAGTATTACGTTCACGTTGATTTTTAAATGTTATGCTACGCTCAACAACACGCGCGTCTTTGACCGAGGTTCGGATGGTACTGCCTGAAAAAAGCCTTCACCCTCCCCGCTTCCCGTCCTTTCCCGTCCCATCCCTGCCATTCATAGCCACGTGTGGTCATGGAATCAACTTACCGGCATGCGTATCTTTCCCAGAGAGGGTTTTAGTTATAAAATTCCTAAAAGGAGCTTACGATTTAGACTTTTCCTCCTATTATAAATAGCGGGTGATTCTTATTTGAGGAAAAAATCAACATTTTAAGCTAAATGCACGGATACAGCTTAAACATTATAGTTAAAACAAAATCATTCTTTAGTTATAATTCTTGATCACTTGTATGTTGGTAAATAGACATTTTAACATAAATATTGAGATTATACATAAATAACACATAAATTTGACATAAATTCGAGATTGCTACTATAAATCTTATACTAATATATAAAGCTGAAGAGTTTGTTTGTTTGTTAACTAAAAGATCGATACGAAAAGCGATGTACTCAGGTGAGATGGTTCGATTTGAAAAATTATTTATATATTATTTATTAGCTTTCGCTGCGTGCGTTAAGTTTTGATAAAATCATGATCACAAAGTTTTTCAAAAAGTAAAAAAGTTCTAAAAAAAGTCTGCTACAGCATATGTCTATCTTTTAAGGTTGATTTATACTCTGACGAAGTCGCGAGGAACCGCTAGTTTGAGATATAATTGTTAATACACCAATCCCCTATAATGATCCATACACTTATAATATAAAGAAAAACATCCTTAACTGAAATACATTCATGTTCACAAACATTGTCAAGTTGTGGGAATCGAACCCACGGCCTTGAACAGAGAAAGCAGGGCGCTGCCCATTGCGCCAATCAGCCGTCAAAAAATAATTAGTTTAAGGCAAGTGTAAAGTTGCTAATTTGTAATTTTTATTATTTGGTAGGTACCTACCTACCTAACGTCGACGATGTATGAAAAATTCAGCAAGAATTTAACGTTTAGGTCGGTATGATTTGAGTTTTATTTAAAAACCGTTACTTTTTGAGCCTTTATATTTAAGCTACACGTGGCATAACATTACACCAATCGTTTACCAAAATCGTTATTCTAACCAAAACCTTTTGAATGGTGTCTATTGTTTTTCTCGCGCCGAACCACTTTGTCGGTACTAGAAATGAACAAAAATTAACGGCACTATAATTAAGGAGTATAAACATCTTAGTTAGTTACTCATTTAAAGGTTTATTACCTTAAACAAATTACCACAACCTAAAAAAAAAAACTAAATGAACCGTAGGTAATTAGGCAAATGTTGATAACGTATAACAGTACCTATTTAATTTTATTTTAAATCTCTTAAATTCTAAGAGACCGCCCGACTTTGTCGGTGTCCAACCTTAAAGGACAAAAGGCAATGAAAAAACGTAACAAATGAATGAGGCAAGAAAACGAGGCACAAGTTAAATTGCCCTAAGGAATTTTTTTCTAAGCAGGTAGAAATTGGCGCGCGTCCTTTTAAATTCCTTTTATAGACTGTGGACATTGTCATTCGTTTTTAAAGTTTAGACACCTAACTTATACTACTACTATAATTATTTATAAATTATCAATATCTTATAACATATATTGTTGACATAAGAAAACGCTTTTCAATTAAAAGAAAAGAGAAAAGATATACCTACTAAAATAAATGAAATGTCATATTTGTGCTTACTTTCAGGTAGAATCTAAAACTGTACAATTATGACATTACCTCTATTTTTCGTTGGTTTATCAATACTGAAGATTAACAGGACATTTCACCTCATCTATAACTATATGATTAACGACTTTTCTTATTAAATGTTGCTGTTCATATTAACAGGTAACAGAAAAATTTAAGAAGAAAAGTTGTTGTTCATTTTTTGGATAATTTTTTTGTCTCTATTTGATATTCAAATATGAATAAATATTACTTATACATATATATAGTTATTATGCGCATGCGCATATTTACATCCTATTGATAAATACCATCATATAAAAGAGTCTATCTTTTTATACGATGATCAAATAAAAAGATAATAGAAATACTACGTGCCCACGACTACACATCATCGAATCATTAAACAATAATATCGCCACTTCCTGTCCAAACAAAACTTAAAGAAACATTGTTTTGTCTGGAACGTAAGAATGCAGAATAGCCTATAGTAGCTTATGGGATTAGACTAAACATTGACAAGTATAGGCATATCAAAGATTACAATAAGTATACTTAGGGCCTTTTTACCACATTCTGATAGATGTAGTTTTGTCTTTGTCACTTTACATAATGTAGGAAAGTGACAGAACTGACATCTAGGATATAGGAATCACCGTTAGAGCAAGTATTGTACAATTTCATGAAGATTGCTTACACGATGCTCCAAAATGTGGTTGCTAATTAAGGGTCCTATAATAAGGTTTAGAAATCAAGAATAAGGAATAGTAGGTATTTGTAGACTTTTGAGGTCTGCTGACATCAAACGAGTCGCAGGGAGCCGCTAGACCCAAGCGGCACAAGACCGTGGTATTTTTAACTCCCTACAAAAGACCAGACCGTTACAACAATGGACGTCCAGCAGTGGACGTCCATTGTTTGAAATGGTGATGGATACAGGTTACCTGGTATGTATATGTATATTATAAAGTGGGTAAACTTTTGTTATCATTAAACTATAACTTGATATATCCCAGATATCTTACTAAATTGATATTTAATTATTGAATCATCTCATCATCTTCACATCAACCCGTTACAGATCCACTACAGCACGGGTCTCTTCTAACTATAAGGCTATAAGGGTTTAAGGCCGTAGTCCACCACGCTGGTCCAGTGCGGATTGGTGAACTCCACACACCTTTGAGAACATAATGTAGAACTCTAAGGCATGTAGGTTTCCTCACGATGTTTTCCTTAACCGTTGAAGCAAGTGATATTTTAATTACTTAAAACGCGCATAATTAAGAAAAGTTAGAGGTGCGTGCTGGGATTCGAACTCGGGCCCCCGAAAGTAAAATCGTGCGCTATCACCACTTTCTTTAATTATTAAATAGTGTTTAAGAATTAATTAAAATTACGTTTGCCTAACAGCGAATGTTCACGACATTGTGTTTGTGGGTGTTTGGATATAAAAACGAGTAGGTACATTTCCGATACACTTAAATCTTGTTTGAGACTCCAAACGATGCAGAGAAATCTTGGTCCCCGGTGTCTTGGTCGTTATCATTTTTTTTTCGAGTATTTATTTGGTCGAAAGTATTATAAATGGATATCGTATCGTATATACGCCATAATATCTCGTTTTGGTAACACTTCAGTCTTAGTTTGTTGGCATTGAGTTTCCTGTCAAGAAATTCTCAGTAGGTACGAAATGTGATAAGACAGTGTACCCCCGTGCCTCCGAGAGCACGTTAAAGCCTGTCGTTAGTATATAATTATTATAAAGATAGATACCAAAAGCATTCTAGAGCGATAAAAATACCTCCAAAAATAGCATTAAATTAACATGTCTGAAACGACTTTATTCAACTTATGACATTTATTTACTAGTTATTACTTAAAGAAATATTTTTAGAGACAAAAATAGTATTGCAGCTACACAGATCATATAATATTAGACATACTTACATCAAGTTTGAATCTTTCTCTTCAAATACAAATTCGGGTTATCATATGTTATCATATCGATAACATCAAAACAAAAATAAAGATAAACGAATGCTCAGTTTTCACTTTAATTGATCTTTCAAAGGAAGCTTTCACAAGCTCATAACACTATTTGTAGTTGAGAAAGATTCAACAAGTAGCTTTTGCTAGAATCGCAGGTTTTAAAACTAAGAAGGAAGAATAACCTTTCCTGTAATAGTTGACTCTACAATTTACATAGAAGTAATAATCTGGTATTTCAGTCTGAACTAGAATAAAAAACAAAATTGAATTTTTGTTTTCAAATGAGTAGGGTACCCTTAGTCTACCATTCTGGTCCAGTGCGGAACATAATGGAGAACTCGCAGGCATAAGTTTCGTGGTAAGGATTGAACTCGGTCCTCCCAAAGGGGAAGTCGAATCCTTACCCACTAGCAGTGGCGTGCATATAGGGTATGCAAAGGGTATGCAGATTATATAAAATGAACAAAATCTCCAGTTATGAAATATAATTAGGGTAAGCTTTTTATAACTCTTACAATGCCTATCCTTAAGTTTTTTATGACTTTTACTGGAGATTTTCTTCATTTTATATAATCTGCATACGCTGTGCATATTCTCTATGCACGCCACTGCCCACTAGGCAATCTGGCGAGAAAAACAACGACATAAAATAGAATACAGCGCATTTCTTTCAATTGATTAATAAGTAGTAATATAAACTTGACATTTGAATTATTTAAAAATTGTATTTTTAGATTCACAAGGTTATCTGATCTAAATTTAGCAAATCAAATCTTATCTTGAAATGTTAAACATCGCAGTGCAATTTATTTCATACTTAATTTAAATTTAGTATATTTCATCCACACTCCTCGCTTATCAAATACCGGTTCTGATGCGTTAAACCTGAATTAATTAATTTATTTAGATGGTAAAACAGGTAGGTATGGTACGAGTTTTAATAACAGAGTATCGATTACATTATCTATAGATAGTTTTCTGTTTAAAAGTTATGTATTTATAATTTATCTTACAGTGGCACGGGCATTTAGTTTATTTAGTTCGCAAAACTGACAATCAACTGCTTACTCTAATATAGACTGTAGTAGGAATTTGGTATGTGTTTACAATAATGTCTTCTGGACGCAAACATAGCATGCAAATCCGCTAGGTATTTTTTTTTGTTTTTTTTTCGGATTGTGTGTAGCTGATTAACCCTATATATATCCTAACCTAACCCTGAATTTAACAACGTAACGCGAGCTTGTGCGCGAGCTTCGGAATAGGGCTCTGCAAGGAAGAGATCGAGCCCTAGGGCTCGTAGAAGCGAAGGGAACGTCGGCCTGAGAGCGCCTCGTGTGAGGCTGAACCTCGGCTCAGGCGATGATTGGAGTGTGGTTACGGACGGTGATTAGTTCGCACGCTTCCAAGAACATGGTGCCTGCCCACGTCCGAATGACGTCAGAAGTCGGGGACCTCGTCTTCCCCGGCGAAGACGCTGTGCGGTCGATTATGTGTTGTGTCGACTGATAGCGAGCATTTTAAGTAGTGATCTGATCGTCAGGGTCGTGAAGGATATGTTTAGGCCTACTCTTGTTGAGTGTGGCGCTAAGGTTGGGTGAGTAAAAATAAGCCGCAACTATGAGATGGTTGGGATGTCGGATAGATCCGCTGGGTACATACGGCTGCTTTAAAGAGCTATGAAAAATAGATATCCTATTATTGAAATATGCACTGGGTAAAAAGAGGGCACCTAATAGGACACTGCTTTAAATACTGGTAAAACTTTTTGCAACCGTGCTTGCGAGGGTAAGTACCTACTACCACCATGCTAGTTCTGTCGCCAAGCAGCATAACTGTGTTCCGGTATGAAGGGCGTGATTGCCGGAGTGTGTACAGGCGTGCAAGGCTTAGCACCTACGCCTCAGGATACAGGGCGGTACCTTATATATGGGTAAGTATAGCACGGCGTGTCAATTGCGCTTTTTATGGCCGATTGATTTCCACGACCTACCATCCGTAGGGCCATCTACTTGAGCCTTGAAATGACAACTATGATAACACCACTCATATTCTATTGTGAAAAATATTAACTGCTTTATATTAAAGAACGCATCTTTTGGCCTTACTAATGAATGCCTTTTTAAACACAAGGCATGAAAATTCTCTTTATATTTGTTTAAAACCACCAAACCTCAAAACTTCCTCAAAACCTTGCACAATAAATGTTTATGTATTAATGTTATGTATGTTTAAATATAAAGCGGTGATAGCCCAGTAGTAAAGACCTTAGCATCGCATTCGGGGTATCGAGGTACCATGGTATATAGGTACGTGCATTGTAAGCAATTTAATCTAACTTGCTTAAATGGTGAAGAAAGAAGTGGGAAACTGCACGGCTAAGAGTCCTTTTTATATTCTCAAAGGCATTTGAAGTCCACCAAGTAGGTACCTCACCTAGCGTAGTGTACTACGGAATCACGGATTTCTTTGTCTATCTCTTTATCTTCACGGATCTAGTTCGGTCCCCTCGAAAAAAAGACAGAGTCCTAACCAATAGGGCTATCAAGCACCTAAAATTTTGCATTTCTAGTAGCTTGTTGAAATGTAAACTTTGTACAATATAATAAGGAAAGACATTAACTATGGTAGGTACCTACTAAGGCTTCATAAAAACGGATCATGCAGCTATGTAGTAAGTAGGCAGTTGGTCGGACGTATCCTCATCTGAGGATAGTTTTAAGCGCAGGCTAGACTATTGACTCGTGCACACACGCACGTAGGCGTCACACGCTTCAACTTGGCATTTAGACTTGTTTGTTTATTTATATTCATAACACAGCTCTGTCACAAATATCTCTTCTACTACTCGAAAGCTCTACTATTCTTTATATTCAGAAGTGGATTTAATATATTTTTTTAAAGACCCTTACTTACTAAGAGCTGGAAAGATTGACATAGGTCTGTAATTCTGTATGTCATTTTTATTCATCATCATCATATCAAACCATTACAGGCCCACTACACGGCACGGGTTTCCTCCCACACACCTCCCACAGTTTTTTCCTTCACCGCCGAAGCAAGTGATATTTAAATTGCTTAAAACGCACATAACTTGGAAAAATAAGAGGTGCGTGCTGGGATCCTAACTCGCCCCCTAGAAAGTGAAGTCAAAGTCCTATACCATCACCAGTAATACATATACCATAGATCACCTGATTTTTTCCGAACCGGTGGCAGAGTCTCTACAAACAGACAGACTTCACAGGTAACGAATAAGATTCCTTATAATCATTAAAAATACTAAATAACATACAAAGTGACTTAAAAGCACTGGTCTGGCAAATATTATGTTTTTTGAACTAAGCAGGCAAACTCTATTATAACTGGTAAATATCTCCCTAGTATCATCACCATCATGATGTCAACCAACATAGGTATTCTTTAGCGACTTCCAAATACCACGGTGTTACGCCGCTTGGGTGCAGTGGCTCCGTGGGACGCGTTTGTCATCTGTCCAACTCGTAGGGGTCTACCAAGGCCGCGTTTACTCGCTTTACAATATAGATTTTTGGAAAAGTAAATAAATTGCTTACCATTTTACATGATATACTTACTTGTTTAGTAACAGTTCCAGAATTTCATATCACAGTTTTTTACAGCTACAAACGATCAATTTTGAATAACCAATCTTAATATAAGGTTGTTAAAAGCACAACACCTAATTGATCACTTCTCAGCTACTACATTTAAACGGAGATGTGAAAACTTGATTTATAACAATCAATACATCAATTGCTTCTGTTTCGGTTCCTCCTTTAATCCCCCGAATGGGTCAATTTAAAGAAACTATATTTATATTCGCCACCCAAATTCTCCCACTGGTTTTACCAGAAGGGTAGGTAACTAGTGAAATTACATATATTTTTTACTCACGGCTTTTACGCATAATTTTTGATAATATCAATACCCATACAAACTATCTACGGCTATTCTAAATAATTTACCCTGACACACAGTGTCTATTCGCCGACCTTCCTCAAGGATTGGGCTATCAAATACTAAAAGATTTATTTAATTCCGACTGCTAGTTATAGAGTTTATCGCGTTGAAACAATAAAATTAAACTTTAGATATTTACAATATTATGGATTAAGTACATTGTAATTTAGATAGGCCTTTCTTTTGAAAAGCCAATCTGTCTGTTTGTTATGACTCTACCATAAGATCGAAAAGGACTTTACATTTAAAAAACCGGCAAGAAAAACAGTTGTTATTGCCGGTTTTTTTTTTATTATACAGCAATAAACAACGTATTTATTGTAGTTTTAAACTTCTGCAATTTCAGATGAGACATTTACTTCATATAGTTAAAGTTTTGCATGTTTCAGATACTTCAATTCAAATGGGACAAGATAGAAATTAACAAAAAAATAAAAATCTGGCTTTATAAATGGTACACCAACAAAAAAGTATATACATTTAGTAGGAATCTACCTACTATTGAATTTGATTAAACATGTGGGTGTACCCCGGTGTTAAATATATCTGCGTAAATTCTTCGAGTGCACGTGAGCGATCTTATGTTTTTATTTTTATTTTATATAGACAACCGTTTGTATGCAATTCCAGTTGTGGGAATTGGACCCACAGCCGGACGGACAGACTCGGAGAGCAGGGCCGCTGCCCACTGCGCCAATCGGCCGTCAAACATATACAATATTAGACCTTAGTTTAGTTTTGTTTACGATTTCCTGAATGTGCTTTCATTGTACCGTTGGTTTTCTAAAAATAAAACTAAATAACCTCCTTCTTTTTAAAAGATAGTCGGTTAAAACCAGCCATTTTGTTCAGCTAGCTTGTTCAATCCAAGTTCGACGTAACGGTGTAGTCCACACGTGGGGTATAATTGCTTCATTACAATTAGCCGAAGACGACAGCGAGTGTTTTTGTTTAATCTGCAGCGCGTGGGAAACCGACGCCTGACATTCTCACATCGCGTGTCCGAAGTTCGATATAGGAACGAAATGTAAACACCGCCTCGTGTGGCTTATACCTATCTACCTACAGTTTTTTTCTATAGAGTAAAGGAATTCAATGAGATATCTTTGATATTTCTATGTTTGTGTTGAAGATATGATAGCCTAGTTGTTAGGGCTTCGGCTTCACTTTCGTGGGCCGAGTTCGAACCCCAACACGCACGTCTCAATTTCTAAAGTATCAGTTGCTTCAACGTTATAGGAAAACATCGTGAGGACACCTGCACGCCTAAGAGTTCTGAATAAAGCTATGTGTGGAGTCCACCAATCCGCACTGCCTAAAACCTCACAACTTAGTTCCAGAGGTACTCATAAAAATTAAAAGAAAATAAGAATATTTTTGTCTTGTGATGCGGAACACCAAAAATTATGAAGTGGCAGGCAGTAGAAGGCCTGGCTATAGAATATCATAAACCTACGACAATGGTTTGGAAAGAGCACCAAATCATTATTTAGAGCAACGTGTCATTAGCCAGGTAAGAAGAGATAGCCCTAATGATTGCCAACCTTCGCTAGGAGACGGCACCCTAAGAAGCAGAAGACGTTAAGTTGGTTGTGGGCTCTTCTTAGACCAGGGCGTGCGTGTCCTAGCTTTTGTTTTAAGTTAACGTATGTTTATAGTTATCAACATCACCTCTAAATAATGGTTACGTACCTATACGCGCTTCATAAGTGCCTGTAATAGAATTTTAATTTATTCATTTCAAATTTATTCATTTCGGTGGTAAGCCTTTACAAGGCTAATTGGTAGGTGGGTACAAAGGCCTTTTTAAGTTTTCTCTTTCTGGTCATCCCTAAGACAGATGTTAGATGCCCGCTGGTCTTGTACTTTTGAAAATCACAAACTCTTACGATGCCTGGACTATCACTGATTCACTGATCTGTTTCAAAAGTTATTTTTAAATCTTAAAACTCTTCCATTATAACTTGGCCCGTTCATAGTCAAGTTTTAACTGTGACACGTGTTGACGATTTAGGATTTTATTATCTAAAAAAGCAACTGGTTTCTCGTGAACCTCATGTCCTTAAAAATCCACTAACGTCCAACATTTTGTTTTCTTAATTCACTGCAGTACCGACGGAGATAGCTTCCCAATTATTACTGCAACTTTGATTATTGTGTAATTTTTATTTTAAAAACCCGAGAGCCTTAAGGATATTTAAAGCTATTATAAAGTTTACCAATTCAAAGTGACTATGCAGCTCTTGTAGGTCTACAATAACTGCCTTACTAACTAGCTTATGAAGGCAAAAAATACGATAAATTTGTCCTAGCCAAGCCAGTGATGAGCCTATTTAAATAAATAATATTTAATTAAATAAATAAATAAATAAATATACTAAGACAATACACACATCGCCACCTAGCCCCAAAGTAAGCGTAGCTTGTGTTATGGGTACTAAGATAGCTGATGAATATTTTTATGAATTATACACATAAATACTTATAATATACAAATAAACACCCAGACACTGAAGAACATTCATGTTCATCACACAAACATTTTCCAGTTGTAGGAATAGAACCCACAGCCTTGACTCAGAAAGCAGTGACACTCCGCCAATCGGCCGTCAATTTTTTTTTGACTTATAGCGTTAAAATAAGTAATTCACTTAAAGGAAATTGTATACAATTTTACAATAAACTACCAGTTGATATCTTGTTGATGTCTCTGAAAAAGTTCAAAGTTTGTATGAAATATCTTTATAAAACTAAATAAAATCTAAAAGGTCTTCGAAACCATCGCAGCGAGGCCAAGTTCCTAAGATGCTGGATTGCCCCTTTGGATGGCCTAACTGCAAAAATTGCGCTTTAAGTTTACTTGTAGCTTAAGTTGTCTTATAAACGTTACCGGAGAAAATGTAAGATATTAATGTAATTGAAATGTATAATCTTATATCTATAACATAATTTCGCGGCAAGGCACATTATTTCGCTTAATAACATAATTGACGTCATAAAGACAATAAAAAAGTCTGAATATTCAACGTGTCTCAAGGTAAACATCTTTTAAATCTATTAGGGTTTTATGATGTCTACATAAGCTGGTTTTACGAAGTTTCGAGATGCAAATGCATTTCTTTATTTGGTGCCGTAACTTTATACATTGTTTAGTCTCACCAATATTATTAAGACCTATTATAATAAATCTTCTAGTTTATTCCATCGATATACTTATATACAAAATAACTATTATCTGTACACCAGTTATTTGATTTCTGTGATCTGCACCAGAATTAGGAAATACAATAATCACCAAATAATATGTACACCCAGTATTTGACTTTTGCTGCACTAGAATTGTTCGCGGCGTAAAATGTAAGCCTGCAATATTTTAAGGCTTTTGTAATTCATGCGAATACCTTAAACCAAACTGCGATAGCTTTATCGTAGACTTGTCGGCTTTTTGAAACACATCAAAGGACACACATATGCTGAATATGCACATAGACTTGATTTGATCACTTGCGGCGATCGGTTTTTTTTTATTTTTTTAACCTACTAAGTATAAGTAATCACTTGACCAAAACCTCCCATCAGACCTGAAAATTCACATAATATAGTAACACGATTATGATTCGCGAAAATCACACTTATTTGGCATATTTGCCATATTGTCACAAAGTGTGCAGATGCAGTGATGATGGGCATGTTTGTTGATCGCACACATAGCAAATATCTTTGTGAACGCGGCGTATTCGCATTAGGAATAGCGTACAGTGTGGTTCCGCCGACTTGTGACGTCAATGTTAATTCATAATTTACATATTCAAATAATTCACGTAACGAATGCAATAAAATTATTGACAAAATTTTCTTGGCGAACACGTTTTCATCATCGTGTCAATCAAAGAACGTCTAATGCTGGATGTGAACCTACGTGATTTGCAAGTACATATTTTCATCTTAAATATTTCGTCCGCAAAATACCCAGACCCACGACATCGTAACTCGTATCGTCTGCCTGCGCTCTCACTACGCTTTCTTGGCTTCTGAGGTTTTAACCTATCGTTAAATAGTCTACAGCCTTCTTCTATAACAAGTCTTAAGTGCAAGTAGATATTTTCATCTCTACAGTTTTCTGCTGCCCGTGTACATCCAACCTTTCGTCCGCAAAATACCCAGACCCAGCGCATCGTAACTCGTATCGTCAGCATGCGCTCTTAGTACGCTTTCTTGGCTTCTGAGGTTTTAACCTATAGTTAGATAGTCTATAGCCTTCTTCTATAACAAGTTTTTTCTTGTTACAATTGCCATAGCAAGAAGTTAAAGTGGCATTTAATTAGAGGAACGAGTTCCAAATAGGCCTCTATAGCTTTATAACCTCCGTATCACCATCATAAGGTTTTTGGAATTAAATCATAAATCAATCCGAATCAGGTATTCATTTTTATATCCATTGGATTTGAATTTTGTACACTAGTTATGTAATTTAACGACGCTATTAAATTCTCGCTAGGTATTTCCTTGTCACTTGGTTACGAGAGCCTATAATGTTTAGTGTATAAAATACTTAACAAGTTATGTCGAGTTCTAATTCGGAAATTATTGTTATTTAGTCCATTGTGTAAAGTAGTCCAAACCAAATGCCTTTTTTGTAGGGTTTACTTTCATAGTAAAGCTATACGTATTTTGATGAGAAGTCGCCACTGCTGCACTTTATTACCCCACGTCTATGGCTCTTCAGAGTTAAATAGATACTACTTTAAATTTCACGTTCATATTCATTTTAATGCCTACTTTAATAGCTACTATATTAGCCAAATATTTTACTTAAATTATTTCGAATCAATCTGATTCAAATAACTGACTGTTTCTTTTTAATTATTAATATTAAATGGCATCAAATGAAAAAAAAAAAAACTATTTTACCAAAATCACTACATAAGTAAAATTTAGAATCCGTCTTAAGAATATCATTTAGGTAGTGTTGCCGCTTTTATCTATAGCAACAACGGTTATCAGCAACGAATATGTAAAATCAGAAAAGCAGTAGATTCAAATCGTTGGATTGAGAGTATTCACTCTTCACACGGACATCCAACACAGGTATTTAGAGGGGAAAGTGGAATATTAGTAATATTCTATAACACTAAAAAAGTTATCGCTTAATCTTCATTAAAAGATAATTGTATAAAAAAGATAACCGTGCAATTAAATACACTTATGATGAGACAAGGCGACAACTATCCGGCAGAGCTTAACAAAAAAATTGATTAAAAATTTAAAATCGAATGTATCGTGCGTCCATAATAAAAACAGTATCGACGATAGTTTACAGAACTAGTTTGCTCCGGCGCCCGCGCACTTAATTGATGGTCATTCTTCTTTGATTGGAACGATAGCAAAAAAATGAAAGTATCCATCAAGCAACTAATAACAATAATATACGTTTTAGTACATGCTCTTCTCATTATTTTCGATTATGCGTAAGAAAGATATCTTAACTTTAATTTATCTTAACATGTTTAGATAGCATAACAATCTTCAAGTTAAGATATCCTAACAAACTTGAGCGTCTACGAAATCTTGCTATTCGATTTAATAAACCTAAATTTTTGCTTTCGCAATTGTGAAATGTTCTGCATGTATATCAATGTATATCATGTATTATCAATGTCCATTTACTGTTACTTATCTTCAATAAAAACCTTTCTTATATATTCATAGGCTACGGTGATAAAGGTACATTTTGTCTACATTTTCATATCCATCCAAATAAAGCAAATTTAATTGTATACCGCAGCGATATATTCTATTTAGAATATACAGCAGATATTGTTCTATTAGTAAATAGAATGAATCATATACCAACCTATCTCAATGACACTGAAAAAATATTTATATAAATTCGTGTTATCTTTTTTGTTATCTGTACCGACGCAGTTAGTCTGTGGTTATCTGTCAAAATTCGCCGCGGCCGGAAACTTAGCCGTGGGAACGGGAGGCGATCAGTTTTCTCAATAAATCGCGAATGTATCTTAAATGGTGATAGTTTCAATCCTTTTTTATTCATTTTAGCTTCACGAATCGTGATAGCGTGAAGCAATGTTCTTTGTAATAGTCTGTTCTGACTTTATTTTAATACTTTACTCGGTACTCGGTATTTTTATTAAATGCTAAGTAAGCGCTTATACTACAGATCCGCCCCGGTTTTGCACGGGTACAATTAAGATACTTATGTGGCGCGGTTTGAATTGATTAATAATACAATTCCGTAGTACATTAATTTAATCTATCTCGTAAGGTTTAGTCAGAATTTACAAAGAAAGCGCACAAAAATGTGTTTGTTACGACATCACATTACAAATCTTTGTATTTATTTGCTTGTTTGTACTATACAATATGCATATTTACTAAATAATATAAACCTTTCTCTGATATAACTATCTATTGCTGAAGACGATTTAGAATATGTTGCGAAGTTTATAAGATCTAAGAGAACAAACAGTGGGAGCGTCTTTGTTTTATACAATGAACATAAATATAAAGATTAAAGATAGGCGCATGCGAACTTAAATATTCAGTTTATAGATGCTAAATAACTAATCGATTTTCAGATGGTAATTGCAACGCACGTACGCAATAGAAATGGCTTTTAAAACACGTTTAACTAATCAAAAATCTTTTTGGATAATTCATTAAAAATATATTTGATGGTAGGTTAGGGACCCACCTACTAACCGCTAATTTAATATGTGATTACTGATTACAGTAGACTTATATCCTGTTATAGTAGCGTATATAATACGCATCCGCTATTTCATAGTCGATAAGTAGGTAGAAACAGCAATTCATTAGACGTTTTTCCTCTTTGTTGATTTTATTTATTTTATTTTATTTCTTATAATCATAAGTAGATAGGTATACATAGGTGACTTGATGTCCTGAAACTCCATTGAGTTTGTATGGACATTGCACAATCCTCTAATGTTATACATTTTTTTTTAATTTAAGCGGGTAGATGAACCAATACGCCGCCAGCAGGTCGAGATACCGCATCATATAATGCAATCCCACGGCCAGCTGACAAGCGTCACATAGGCATATACAGGTTGCTCCCAGAACACGATTTCAATAATCTTCCAATTTCTGAAAATACTTTTTGACAACATTTTTTATATTTTTTTCGGTGATTGAATCCCTAAGTGGTAAAGGCAGGCAATTAGTTAGTCTAGATTAAACCGTAGATATGCCTATCTCCTGTCTTCTTTGTAATAAGCCAGATTTAAAGTTAATTTTTTGATTTGCATCAGGCAACAAGGCCCATTTAAAACACAAAATAATTTCGGTATGGTTAACGACGTCGAGTTGGCGTTTCAATAACGTTACAAACGTGCCAGAAACGTTTACGTTTCACATACGCTAGTGTGAAACGTTTGAAAGGGGATCCAAATGGGCGGCACGGGTTAATTATAAAGAAATGCTTCTTTAGTAGACATGTTATTCGAATAACGTGTTATTAGTTTTTGATGATGCGTGCACAAAGAGTTAAGATACGTTCAATTTCGTGGGTCAATTTACCGGGAGACACTAATTACTATAGAGAGATGGTTTGGATACTTTCCCATGAGAGCTTGCGTTATAATTATAATTAATGGCCCAAACAGAGATGTTTGGGAGGACCGATTTGAGGACGATAATCAAGGTGTATATAAATAATATCTTCTTAGTTCTTAAAGAAGTCTTCTCACCAATGCCCACCAGCCCGGCGACTTTGTTATCCGGCTTGTTAGTAGAGGCAAACACATTTTGTTACAAGTTAAAAAAAAACTCTTTTTTTCGCAAAACATTAAGTACGCTGCTGGACGTAGCATTTAGCCTTTAGCCTTTAGGCTTCTCCCGACGGTAGCTTTTTCTCATAGTCACTTCGCTGGGCAGACGCTTTGACGCATTAGAAGTATTAGTATTGGATTGGAGTATATGGAGAGAGCTATGCCTGGAGTATTGCTACGTGACCAAATCAGGAATGAGGTGATCCATAGAAGAAGCAGAGTTACCGACATAGCTCAAAGGGTTATGAAGTTAAAGTGGCAATGGGCGGAACATGTAGCTCGAAGAACCAATGGACGTCGAGGTCCCAAGGTGCTGGAATGGCAACCTCGCACCGGTAAATGAAGCGTTGATAGAGCCCCGACGAGATGGATGGACGACATCAAGCGAGTTGCAGGGAGCCCATGGACCCAAGCGGCACAAGACCGAGTCAGGTATTTGGAACTCCTTACAAAAGACCTAGGTCAAGCAATGGACGTACATTAGTTTTACGCTCTATTTTTCTTATTTATACCAGCCATTTTTATAAATTTAAAATGCATATAAAAACACTAATAAAAATTTTACCAGCCATGTCATCTTCTCATCATGTTATATATCTAATCTTAATATGTACAATAATATGACTAGTTCTCAGGTAATAAATAATAATAATGGTTGAGAAAAAGGTGTAACAGGCTTTTTTTTTTACTTCCGAAACCTACAATATTCAAATTACATCTTAAAGCGTTTTTATGCAACGTTAGTTAAATCTACATAAGTACACTTTTAAGATAAAGCTGTAGGTGCACATCCAAAGTCAAAATTAATGACAACACGTTAATTTCAACGTAGGAGTTTAAACGCATGTAAAGTTAAGTCCAAAACCGATTATGTTGCATTACGTATCACCGCGTAGTTGGTATATTATCTAGCCGCCTCTTAAGTAGCTTCACTGTCCGATCTAAAGTACCAAATGAATTGTCTTTGTCATCCTACTAAGTATAATACTGCGTTTATTGTTTCGTTATAGTTCTGATTGTGGTGCTTCGTAAGTTGGTCGTGTATAGCGGTAGGCAGTGGGGGGCGGACATGCAAATGGCAGGGCTATACTTGGCCGTCCGCGACCGTGGGAAAACTATCGCCTGTGGCGAACGCACACGGGGGCGGACTTGGTTTGAGGAGCATTAACTGAATAATTAAGCGTGACTCGTAAGTTGACGTACGTGGTTTAGCTCAAGTCGACGGTTGCGTAACGATAACGATGGCGCACGCCTCGGTCATGACCCTCTGCCGTGGGACTTGACGCAACCGAAATCTTCGGCTGGTTTGGCGGAATAATATTTAGAGAAATCATTACTGTTTATGATATTGGTGTCCTAGCGTCAGGGTTTGGCACTGCGGGAGCGAGACGACGATAGCGTGCGTATTGTCACGATGATAAGAAGTCATACATGACGATACAGAAATCTGACATTGGTCCTAAAAAATGGTTTGCTAGGTTAATACAAGTAAAAATTGCGATTCCTATTAGGGCCATAACACACAGCAAGTGCTTTAGCCATGATCAAACCATCCTATGGTCCTGAAGCCAATGTATGAAGCTTTAACCCAATACGTAATTCAACCAAAACCACTTTTCTACCACGCAGGAATTGACGCCATTTCTTCTCAAACTTTAATGCGGTCCTATAGCTAGCGTACAAGCTTTATTTTGCAAATAAACTACACAGCATACAAGAATAATTATAATGATGGTGTCCGAGGGTCAGAGTCCGGCCCCAGCCGCTCGTGCAGAGACCACGGGCGCGTGACGACGGCGACGGCGCGCGCCTTGGTCACGACGCTCTGACGTGGGACTTGACGCAACCGAAAACTGCGACTTGTCTTGCGAAATATAAGATACTAGCTGCTCCCCGCGGTGTTACTCGCGGTGAATATGTCGTTTGGTTAGGACGTGGAGGAATGACCCTATTTTAGGTGACGAAAATAAAAATACGAATGTACCTACCGGTACTCCTGTACTCTGTAACATAAATTACTTTCCGTCCTTGTGACTAATTCTATGCCAAAAATAAAGTTGACTTGTTGCTTAGTTAGAGCGTGAAGCTTCCTTCAAACAAACAAAAATACACATTTTCGGACGATATATCACAAACCATTATTATTTTGTTAAAAACTGTAGACATAAGATTTTTCTGTCAAAAAGTTTAGGGGTTGGTTAGTGGGCTTTGTTACGTGTTTCGGAGGGCCAACACCTTCGTCTCAATTAATAAGATTTGTTCTTCTTGCTGTCCTTATCATGACACTTTTCCTGGGGCCTCAGCTCCACTTGGGCCCTGATGTCACGTCAGGCGATCGCGAACTATTGTGACGCCGACATCACCCAGCAAATACGGTTGCTAGGAGAACTTTCTTTGCTGACAGAAATTTGGCATCCTCTGGTTGATCCCGGGCACCTAGTACGTTATAAGTGTAATTTGCTTTAATGTTGAAGGAAAAATTCGCGATGAAACCTGCGTTCCTGAGAGTTAATAAAGCGTGTGAGGTCTACCTATCACCACTTAGCCAGCGTGATGGTTGGCCTAAGCCCATCTCATTCTGAGAGGAGACCCGTGTCCTGTAGTGAGCCGGTAGTGGTTTGATAATGAAGAACGTCACAATAAACGCATTAGGTTCCAAACCATGAAATAATGATCATATCCATTCACTAGTCTTATCTCAAATAGAACGAGAAAATGGTAGACATAATTATCTTGTAGCCCATGTAATTTCTGATTCAAGAACTCCGTAAGAACCTTCCACAATTCTTTTTTTAAATTTATTCAATTTTATATCACCTCTCCTCTGTCACCGTCAATTATTACTCTGTTACATTAATTAAAAATATATTCAATATGTGTTTTTAAGTCCGCAGCGCGTGATAGCATGTTACAAGGTGTTTTAAGTGCTGTCTCTCAAATCTCTGACAAGCTACACATTAAAATATTATACAGAAACGTGCACCACACTTGAAAGTGAAAAAAAAAATAGTTCACGCTAAATGAAAAACGTGATGTTTGATGCCTTCGGGCGCGGGTAAAGTAATTGATAAAAAAGTAAGATCCTATGAAGACTTCATAATTATTTCCTACGGAAGTTTTGAAATGCCTCCTTTGCACGATCAGTGAGGGTAGGGTGTGGAGGTGAGGGTATAATTGAACGTCGCATACCGTCGGAATAGTTAGGTATACAGTGGGTACTTTTTCATGCTCTGGCATTTGGAAGGTTTTGTCAGTTGAAGTGCGCGAAAACACGTTATAATTATATACCCCCAACGCAAAAAGGACGGGGTATTATAAGTTTGAAGTGTCTGTGTATGTGTCTGTCTGTCGCATCGTAGTTGACGGATGACCTGATTTTTCTTTTGCTATTTCATTTGCAAGGTGAATTAGTCGGGAGTAGGTCTTAGCTATGTTTAATGTATCAAATGTAAAACTGTCTAAGATGGCCGCCGTCACAGAATGGCGGGTTACATATTTTACACAAATCCTTCAATATCGGTGTCGGGGATTTGTAAAATTTTAAATTTGTGTTTTTTAATAACTTTATGTTTTTTAAATTACATACCAGCCAATGTCTAACACTGAACTTTCCTGTAACAAAGTGAAATCTCTCTCAGATCTAATCTTCCAACGCTCCGTGTTAAAAGGCTAGAGCTGTCAATGTACTTAGTTTATGATTTGTGTACAATGGAGTTCTTACCATTTCCAAAAGGAAATTCATTAAATCTTCTGAGGACGCCGAGTTAAAAGTATTGCTGCAACAGTTTTACGGATGGCTTGCTCATTAATTTATATCGTAGTGGTTTGTTGATTACTACATTCGTCAACATAAAAGTTACTGAAACTTCATAGTATGTGCGCCTTGGTCTGGGCCTAGCTAAAAATTAAAAAATAAAATTAAAACTAAATTGAGAACAATGCTAACAACCTTGTTGGTGTTTGTTAGAATGTTTCTTATTTTTCGTATAGAAATTTTCTTTACAAGTTTTGCAACCGTGCTAACACGTGTGGTTACTCAATTAGTAAAATTTTTTACACGCAATGTAGGCAGATTAAAAACTAGTTATTTTAAATAATAAACATTTACCATAGTTTAACGGAAAGTTACATTTATTATTAATTAATAATCCGAAGCACCATTTAAAAATTAATAATAATTTAAAGAAGTTCGTTTCTTTTGCTTCACCTTTGCAAAAAGTATTTTCGTAGGCTCCGACAGACGTATAGAGGTAACATTATATATACTCAGTAAGTTTGTAATGTCACGTAGGTAGTAAAAACTACTATAATTTGTGACGTGACCAGTATTATTGCAATTTATTACAAACTATAATAGAACGTTCTCATATCATGCTATTTCAATGTAGGCTACGGAAAAAAGGTAGGTCACCGTCATTTATTTAATGTGTACCGACAAAAATCTATCTGCGAACACTTTAATTGACTTAATTTTTTACTTATCTATTTTATTCTTTGCATTACTATTTTTGTAACAAAAACTAATCCAGAATTATATAACAAAAAGGATAGATTTATTGTTTCTTTTTTAAATTTGTAAACTTAACATCTTGAAACCAATCCGTCCTGGGCTACACACGAAAATTGTCCACCAATCAGCTTTGACTTCATATAATTAAGCCGCAATAACATATTTAATGTAAAAAAAAGTGTTTTTAATTGTCATTGTAGGGCATAAAATGTAAATAAACCTGGCCCTTGAAAAAGATATGATTGCTATTCTCGGAGTACCTCAACTTGATCAAATAAGAAATGAGGAGATCCTTAGATGTACGAAAGTTACCGAAGCTGCGAAGTTAAAGTGGCAGGGCACATACTTCCCCAGGGTCACATGGTCCAATACGCACTGGGCCAGCGTGGTGGACTACGGCCGGAGGAGACCTGTGCGAAGCAGTGGGCTGCAATGAGGCGTGCAAGACCGTGGAATTTTAAAACCCCTACGAAAAAACTATCTCAAACAGTTGACTGCCAACAGTTAGTATGATGATAAAAATGATGAGGATGATAATGATACAATAATTGACGTGAATTATTGACGGCTGATTGGCGCAGTGAGCAATGACACTGCTTTTTGACTCCAAGGCCGTAGATTCCAACAACTGGAAAACGTTTGTGCGACGAACATGAATGTTTTTCAGTGTCTGAATGTTTATCTGTATATTAAAATTATTTAATTCATAAAAATTTTCATCAGATATCTTAGTACCCATAATATAAGCTACGCTGACTTTGGGTCTAGATGGTAATGTTTGTATTGTCGTAGTATATTTATTTATTATGTTATCGCACAGTCACAGCAATTTCACCACTGCACACTTGCGATCCCAACGTCTGAACTTTCCATAGTTCCGCATTTCTGATTTGATCACGTAGACACACGCCGTGAATAGCACGATATATCACCCGCTGTGACTCTGAGTTTGCTTATAAGGCCCATGGTTACAGACTTTTCAGAGCCATATGGCATCACCAGTAACCAGAATTGGTAGAGCTATTTCGTGCATATTACCTTAAGAATGTCGTGTGGTGACAGCAGATCAGAATACAGTTGTACCCCACCTGCTCTTCCCGTAGGTGTCCTACGAGGCGCCTGAGGGAATATAAAAGCGAGCAGACAGCAGCGTCCTCTCTACTGCTTCTACCATCTATTGTAATCACTAAACAGTCTGCCCATCGTGATGATTATAGGCAAAACCACCTGTTGGAAGAGGTCTTTAGTCCAGTAGTGGACGGCCGATTGGCGCAGTGTGCAGCGACCCTGCTTTCTGAGTCAAAGACCGTGGGTTCGATTCCCACAACTGGAAAATGTTTGTGTGATGAGCATGAATGTTTTTCGGTGTCTGGATGTTTTTATGCATATTATTAATAAAATTATATAATTATTTATGTATATTATTAATAAAATATTCATCAGTTATCTCAGTAATCGTAACTCAAGCCACGCTTACTTTGTGGCTAGATGGCGATGTGTGCGTTGTCATAGTATATATAAAGACCTCTTCCTATAATCTCTTCCTATCCTTGACGCTTAGCTTGTGAAGCGTGCGGATTCGATTTCAGTTGAAACGTTGGAAATGGTAAAGTATTGGCACTTCTTGATGCATTCTAGAAGTCATCGATTTCATCATACATTCTATTTTATTTTTACAGGAAGATTCCTATCTACACTTGAACTTGTAGGAAATATCAGTATTTACTGTTTAGTAAAAAAATTTTAAGCAACCAAAGTAACTAATTAGGGTTCCCTACATAATTTAATCATAGTAGTTTTTATTTTATCAAAATATTTGCATAACTAACTAAGAAACGTAGTTCAATTTTCTTTATAGGTAACCTTAGAAGAAGAAAAGAAAAGAAAGAAGAAGAGTACAGGTCGTAATCATTTAGAAAGAAATAAGGCCAAGAAAAACATATCTCTTTCGCTGTGAAAATTATTTATCATATAAGTTCTTTCAACCTACTTTAGCATCACTCAGAACACCTTAATATGGAGACGCCATTAAATGAAACTAGAACTTATATAGCTTAAAGGAATTAAATAGACAAAATCGATATTAAAATCATGAGATACTCATCATAGAGGTTGGTCTTTCATCTAAAGATTTCAAAAAATTAACTACGCTTTCCAAAATTCTCAGTATAACAACCAATATAATAATTTAGAGGCATAATTACTTTTGGTAGCTTTAATAATATTTATTTTTGTTGTTCGTATCAAATTTTATGATCACGTATATCTTATTTCCTCAAGATTGTAACAATAGTACAGTAAGTTATATTGTTACGTTGAAAAATGAGGCTTTGATCCGATCGGGGGTTACGTAAAATTGGTAGCTGATTGAAATCTCCACCCGGCTTTTACTTTTTGGTTATTACTTTTTATGTTTCACCGCGATTTGTTTTAAGGCAGTCATTGTGTGAAGTCGTTATCGCAATATTCCAACAGCTTCCAATACATTTAAAGCTTTAAAAGTAATCTTTAGATTCAGTAGCAGTAAGTACCTACCAATAAAAAAAACATGTAAACTCATCAGAAATTACGATTTCATATTCAATATGTACAATCGAATATAGATTTTAAATTGGTGTTATATCTTAAACTTAACTCTATATTTTCTTTCTCTTATCTGTCATGTTCCGACATATTGTTTTTGTTATCTACACCTTCAGAACTTACAGTCTATTACACGCGCAATTCTAGGAAAAATCATACGACATCTGATAACCAAAAATCTTAGGTATCTTTTAAAAATTACGAGGAACAAAGGTCCATACAAACAAACAAATATGTAGGTATGTATTCCTAAAGACAAAGAACCTTTAAGGACCCATTTATATGTTAGTGGAAATTTGAGTTAAACAGTTAACTATGTATCTATACATATTTTAATATATAATATGCACATATTTCATCCCGACTGAAGTTAAATAAATCGATAGGTATTGATCGTTTTTTTCCTTAAAGAATACAATGTCTAGGTCATTAACGAAGGTATATAGGGCTCGGATGAATAAGGCGTACTTATTGGTTATTGCATTATATTCCAACGTCTTGGCATTATTAGTAGCTATTTAAATAATAGTTTTTTTTATTGTATTTAAAAAATAGTGAGGTTTCATAAGGAAAAGGCACATGTTATTTGTTGTAAAATTACAAATATTAGCATCTATTTAAAATACCCATTATTTCTATGTTTTTCAAAAAAGTGATTAGGTCTTAAAATTGTATTTTAAGACCTAATTACTTTTTGTGTGTTACTTGTTACAACTTTAACAAAAGACTCCGTTGTACGCCTGTCCGTCCGTCACCAGGCTGTATGTGCCGTGATAGTTAGACCGTTAAAATTTTCACCGATGATGTATTGCTGTTGCCGCTATAACAACTAATACTAAAAAACAGAATCAATTAAATATTATTAAGGTTTTATGTATTGCTAGGTTATTATTTACCTCAAAAATTAGGCTATGGAAATGCACTGGTAAATCCAGAGATCACTGCGTTCAAGTAGCTTTGTTGTTACAGAAATCATCATCACTATCACTTCAAGCAATTGATGTCGCTGACGCTTGTAAATCCACGAGCCAGCGGCGCCCAGCGGCTCGTTTGATGTCGCACCTCGTTGGTCGTCGACTAACGCGACGGCGCGACACCTTGGGACCCCAATGTCCATCGGTTCTCCGACCTATGTGCCCCACCCAAATGCCACTTTAGCTTCGCGACTCGTTGGGCTATGTCGGTAACTCTAGTTCTTACACGGATCTCTTCATTTCTGTCCATTTGTCCTCGTACAGATATTCCTAACAACTCTCTCCATCGCCCGCTCGAGTCGCTTTATATAATGAAAAATGCTCTACTGACTTAATGAATAAAGTACGGTAACTTTATTTTGAATATCATACTTACGTAAAATCACCGCATACGTATTCATACAAAAAGGAAAATCCGAGTCGAAATTCACACAAACATCGGTCTTCTTTAGAACAAAACAGCATCGTGTTGTTTTGTTACACTTAAATCAAATATCTCACGGCCATAACTAAACACAAATTGCGGGCCACAGTCCGAGATGTTTTCACCGCCGCTTCCCACGGCCGCGCACGCAACGACACCCAATTACAATGGGCCGGGCTAATTCTGGGCGCGCGTGCGTTTACCAAGACGGTAATCGCTATCTTAACTAATAAGGGGCTGAAAAACGCTCTACAATGTTACGACCGCCATATAAGCGCGGGTGTGCTTTTTGTTTTCACGTTTGGTATAATTAATGGTCAATAAGTAGCTGCAGAAACGATATGGCTTATTAATACGTGTATGAAATTGCTGTTTTTGTGTGCATTGAAATTGGATTTGATTTTCTTTTATATCTCGCTTAAAGACAATTCAGTAGTATATTAAAGTAGACTACGACCTTTTATTTTTTGATTACGATTTGGCACTTTAATGTAAACATAAACAAATCGGATCCATTAAAACGAGCACGCCATACTAATATTATGAATGCTAAAGATTTTATTTGGTTGTTAACTATGTTTGGCTCGACTAGTGCACTAGTGTTAATTTATTTTTGCTAATATATAGCTTGTATACCGGAGAAGGATGTGGGATATGTTTATTCCCGGAAATACGGTTGACATTTCCAGAGGATTTAAGAATTCGAAATTCATTCATTTCAAGTAGGCCTACTTTATAAACACTTCTAAAAGTATGTCTGTTTGCAGTGACGCATCAGTTCAGAAAGCAGGATTCTGCTTTCTGAAACGGTTTTTTGGTTTCTATTTGCTCTTCTCGGTTCGATTCTTCAATTTAGTAATATAGCCTTTGCTAACTTTGCACGGCTTCGATATTGCTAACGAAGTATTCACCGATTCTTACCAGAATGTTTCATAAAACAGGCATCAGACTCTTATGAAACGAACTAAAAATTTTACCAATAGGTACATTTTTCGGCTAGCTATTACGTTAGCCTATGCATAAAATTTATTGTCTATGTAAAATTGCAATTGTATTGCTTTGTGTACCATTGGGGTCATCAATACAACAATATCCCGTTATCGGTGTAATAACCATATTTACACTCCGTGCTAGTGGTGTAATGAAACAAATGTTAGAAAAGTTAAATACGCAAAGAAAGGTTAATTGCTTCGCTCTTTTCGTTCTGGGTCTCCTTTATTGTAATCGGCACGGCATGTAGGTATTTACATGACTGTATCACGATATGAACGCTTTATTTACTAACTCGTTCTGGTGATTTGCTCTCGTTATTTGAACCATTAAATTTTTCTTTTATTTATATAAATTATCTTTAAATATTGGCATCATCTTCCTCGGTCGTCTAAACCTCCGGTGGTTATAGGATTCTATCATAGGAGAAGGGGGTTTTGAGCTAAGGACCGCCACGCTGCTACAACATGGTTTAGCGGGCTCTAACGCGTTAAAAAATCACCAGCAGCTGAAGTTTATCCAAAAAAAGTTATAAAATTAAGACATAACATAAATTAAAATAAGCAATATCGTTGCTCATTTGTTTCAATATCATAATACTGTGTCAAACGTTATATCTATTTATTACAATAGGTAAGTAGACTTGGACGTTTTGCGTCGCCGCGCCTAGCCGTTTCAATTTTTAAATTAAGTTAATCAGTGAGAAACTTTCATTGAAGAGTCAGTTAATTTTCTAATATTATTTTTTACATACGGCACAACAGTCACTGGTAAAATGAAGTTAATATTAATTTTATTGAAGTATTTACAGTGTAATTGCCTGGGATTTTGCAGTAGGTAATAATTGAATTGAAAGAAATGAATAATTCATCCGGAATAAAGAATTAAATACAGAATAGGTTTGTAATTTATAGACGTAATAACGCAGCGTCTACTTGCTATGATTTCACAATATTCTTGTTAAAAAATAATATATAGTAGACCAACAATAGGTAGGTAGTAATACCTTAATATATACATTTTCTATTCCTTTATGAAATTTCAATTTTCTTTATGACTTTTCAAAAAGTTAACTGACTATTTCTCAAAGACTGTCAGAAGTTCATTCTCCCGGGAGAGAAGTTACCTAAATTGATAATAGAAATTTGATCTAGTAAATTTATATTAAATACTTAAGTTACCTTTTTTAGCGCGTACATAAAGAAAAGTACCTAGAGAAGATGTTATTCACATTAGACATTGACAGGTTACATAAAAACTGAAATATATAGATAATATATACAGGTATATGTAATTATTTAATGGAACAATTCAATCGTTCGTATTTTTTAATTATTAAACTAAATTAAAGTAACGATGTTTGCTACTATTTTGGTCGAGTTAACTATTAAAAAAACTAGCAGTTGCCCGCGACTTCGTTCGTGCCTGTTTTTGTTCTTAAAGCATCCCGAATGAACAGTTTATTTGAGAGACATGAGGCAGTAACAGCAGAATAAATTTGCACAGTGTAAGCAATGATAACTGCAGTCAATCCATTTGATAGAACCCACTTTGCTTTAAACCAGCAAAGTGGGTTCTATCTTTGAGAGGAGACTTTGCAGGAGAATTTAGTGGAATTCGGTTTAGGTATTAGTCACTAACAACGAATAGGTACTATTCGTTTAATCAAGAGACAACATCGTACGCTCAGTTGACTGAAAGGAGAAACTAAAATACGTTTTCTTTTAAAACGTTCAATTTAGGTGCAGGTCTACAGATATTTTTAAGTTTTGTATTCTTGAACAACTTTTAAATTAAATGTCCGATTAAAATGAATTAAAAATAATTTAACTGTCTAATAAATGCCCTTGATGAACTATGTATTTAAATAAGAATTAATATTGCGACGAAAATTCAATTTTAGAACACAAATGCTGCCCTTATTTCATTAATTGGCATGCGCTGAGAAAATAATTTAGCTTTTTTTTTAGAAATAGTTAAAATCGGTCAAGTACTTTCAGAGCCTCCTCAGCACACACAAACAAACAAATAAATATTTCCTCTACATAATATTAGTATAGATGTGGATAGGCAAATGTAGTTATTTAATGGAAAAATTCAATCGTTTCCTCACAGTATTTTCATTTGAGCTGAATTAAAATTTTTAAACTCAATTCAGGTCACTATATTTATTAACATTTTTGTTGAGTTATTAAAAAATACATCAAATAAAAGGCTTGAGAAAATTGACATAGGTTCATTGCTCGAAAATAATATCTTAGGTCTCGAACAACCGTTCGTAACGGCTGATGTTATAGCCGATAGTCTGACAGCGTGAGAATTGACATTTACCCGAGTCGCTCTTGAATATTTCATGATTACACTTTTGTTATACTCTAGCTGTGGACTGCGGTCTCGCACGCGGTTGGATGCCAATCGATGTACGAACTGACAGCCTGTCAAACCTGGACTACAACAATTAGCACACGAGCTTGACCAATTATTATTATTATCAGTTAAAGATTCTACAACTAAACTATGGATAGTCCACAAGGAGTTGGAGTATTTAAAATAGTTCTGCTTGGTGATTGACTTCTTTAAAATGAGAGCATGGAACTACGATGGCGAAAAAAGAAGAAAAATAATAAAAGTATCAATTTCTTCGCATCCAAAACTTCCAAAATGTTTGATAGAGTTGACAAGAAGTTTTTTAAATTGTCTGCTAGGCTTATTATTTATAATTCAGCTAAACACAGGGGGCGTTAAAAGAAGACAAAATAATAAAAGTACTTATTTCTTCAGATTGAAAACTGCTTAAATAAATCATAGAGTCCACAAGAAGTATTTGAAAACATTCTAGGTTTTCGCTAGCACGGTAATTTTACTATGAAAATTTGATGGCTGCCAGTATCAACATCGATCACACTGATGATTTTGCCAGTGCGATCTTAGATGCTTGCATGGTGTGTGAAATCTTGGCTAGAATTAAAAATAAATGTCACTCAATGGGAATTTCAGCAGTGTGAGCTTCAATATGGTTATTGCAACTCTTCCCGATTTTCTCGCATTGTGACATTATAGGTGATCATAAGATTTTCGGAGTCCAAATTCCGTGCTACCTCTGTTCAATAATCAATCACAAGCCAAACAGAAGATTTAAGAATTCTCTAACCACTTTAAGGTATTTTTGTTTACAAGGATACGTCATTGTTCGAGGTGAACCACTTGTGATACTCAAGAACATTTACGCGTGTATGCTTTTACTTATAAATAAACAAGCAATAATAAGAATTTAAATATTTGGCCATAAGTTATTGCGGACGTAGGAAGGATTTGGCGAATGTTTATTTTATTATCTTTGCGTTCACACGCTTTCCAGTTTTCTCGACGTAACTTGATATTTTGAATTCGCATCGAATTAGCCTCGGACTTAATTGACTTTGAAGACCGTCCCACGTTTTACACATACCTACTTAACTTGATTATTCGTGATTTTATTCATAGATACTTAAATGTACAGTGGCTTTTGCATGCCTAACTCCTTTTGTATTTATTAGTTAAGCAAGAAATAGATACAAATACTAAATTGACTTTAAAGACCGTCCCACGTTTTACATATATGTACTTAACTTAAATTTATTATTCTTGATTTTATTCTGCACATACTTACTTATACAGTGGCTTATGCATGCTTAAGTCCTTTTGTATTACAAGAAATAGATAAAAATAAATAGACTGTAATTATTTGAGTAATAGTTTTGACTGGAAGTGAATTCATGAACTGAAAGGTTTTCTGTGTACAAACTGTACCTACTACTGGACTGAATCAGGTGTTTTATTCTTAAAAATACTACTTATGGAGTATTCTTTAACACACTGTTTTGTAAAACTAGAGTTATCGAGAAGTTTTTCTTCGGACCAAATTTTAATGTAACCCATTTTAATCGTTTTAGGTATATCATTGTTTGAGTAAACCAGTAGGTATTTCGTAAGTGTGTACCAATGATCATAAAATCGGTTACATAAATGTTTTTGTGTTTCTTATAAGGGGGAGATAAACTGAAACAATGTAATAATATACAAAACTCTTTTATTTTATTCACTATTATAGCGATTTAGATTTAAAAAAAAAGTTATTTGTCGACTAACAATCCTATATGAGCGGCAACTACAAATAGGTATCACAGTGTTAACTTAGGTGCTACGCTACGCTACGATATCAACTTTAACATAAATGCTACCGACGCGGAAGACGCTGAAGGACAAAAATAACAGTAAGTTTATAAGAAAACAAAACCTTACTTTTATTAAATTAAAAACAAGCTTCAACAAATCAAATCGAGTTCATGCATGAGTACTTCAACACATCGGTTCTAGGAACGTTAACGGTATCAAACAACAAAACATTTGTAACTATCACACGGTTGTCACAATCCTTGATGGTGAGCATACGAGATCATGGTGAGAGGTGGTGGGTCGATCACCACGGCCGCCACATCGACTGGGCGGAGTCAGTTTCGGAGGCGGGGCTGTGAGGCGGCGAGGGTGGCGCGTATAACCTTTTTGTGGCGATCGTTTCCACGTCGATGAGCTCCTCCGCAGGTCTTTTCCGTTCTAGCGACGTTCTGGGGACCGGCTGAGGCACTTGATGTGGTTGAGCTTGGCTCGGTGCTGGGGCAATAGCTTGCAAAGGTGTTGGCCGCGCTACCCCGGGCGCGATGGGCTGAGGTTGAACCACTTGCGGGCTCTCCAGCCTCCGGATGCAGTTGCTTAAATGCTGCAACAGTCTCGCTCCAGCTTGAGGATCCACTGGACCTTGACGATGCATAGCATTAGCAGCTACTGTAGCGTTCGTAATAAACTGGGACACTTCGGTTGCACACTGAGCAAAACCTGCTCGAAAACGTTCCGCGTAAGACATTTCGGGGTTTAACACTAACTGTCCTCGTCTCTTGAGACTATGGAGGTGCCGCACTGTCAGCTCGAGGATATCAGCTTTCTCGAGCTTGGAGACGTTTTCGCCTTCGGCTTGTAGAGCGGTAACCATGAGGTCTTTCAGTTCGTCGAGGCAGCGGTTGATGCGTGCGCGCCGCTTTCTTTCAAGCATGGGTTTCATCACTTTCCGGTACTGATAAGTGCGTGATACGGGTTCTTCGTCGGGGTGCGAGTGCGACGGCGGGTGGAAGGCCCCGTGCGGTGGGGACATGGTACGAGTGGGAAGGATCATTGTTGCTCTCGCGACGGTTTGTGAGCGAATGGCGCGCGCGACTGTGGACACTCTGCTTTTATGCGCCCTACACAGATTGTGGCAAAGCGCCCGTGATAAAAATAGGGGTGCCAAGTATGGAGTTATTTGAGGGGCAGTATTAAAAACAATTTGCGTATTTTGTGTACAAATATTATTACTTAACTAATTAAAAAAAAGAAAATTTACATTTCATCATACAATATTTTGAAAACATAAATCATATATGAGAAATAAAGTATTATAAATTAATACATTGTTTGGAATCTTACTACTTACAATATGCATGAAGCCTTTTATATTGCGAAATATGCTGAACATTAAACCATATGATATTAAGTTTACTGACAAACTTTTTTTAATCAGTAGATTTACACATTTTAACTTATCTTACTATTTTATTTTTAACGTTCATTACGTATTTATGAACTAGTAATTTTAGCTACAAGAATAGTATTTTTCAAATCTATACTAACAATTAGTGTGTTTGTTTGTTTGTTTTGCTACCTAATACACGTTTCGCTCAAATAATGCACTAATTGCATATACGTGGAGACATTTTAAATCCTGTAGGATATTTTTATCCCGGGAAAGTGTTTGGGATGCTAAAAAATTATCTTCGTTCCATATGTAATGCATAAAAGCACAATTGATGTTGACAACGTTTGTATAGGGATAGTTCTAAAGCTCACGTCGTAGCGAAAGACATACTCTTTACCCAGCAAAAATAATCAAAAATAAAAAAAGTCGTTAGTAAACTTATAATATATCAATGTCATAAAAAATGTTAAACAGAAAAATATTTCATCATTGAAATCATTCAACACATTAGTCTGTTCTTAAGCCTTGAACAGCTGTACTGCAAAGCAGTCAGCTGACGTCACCTGGCCAGCACGCGTTCCCACGGGCACCCTCGGCAAAGCTGCGTAAGACGCTCCCCTTGAGACGAACCAGCACAATGACGTCACGTACCCCTGCAGACTCGTGGCGACATATATTAAATCATTGCCGCGATCTTTTGTTATCCACATCTCTTAAGTTGATTAAAAAAAAATCAGTGAAATTATATTTTGTAATTTAAATTAAATGTTGTATGTATTCCGCACATTAACTATTCTTATTAAAAACAAACAAATCTTTGCACGTGCATTCAGCATTAATAAAATTAAAATTTAACTACTACCGAATGCCCGTGTGTTGTGCAATATCAGGCTCTAGTCGTTTTCCCGCGGAAAAATAATGAATCATCATAAATATCCAAGTAATATATGTTAATAATTTGTATACTATTTGTGTATCACACTAATAAAATTAGCAATATCTTATTCAAAATTGTATAACTAATTGCAATAAATAAGCATTCTATAACTATTATGAAATTGTTTAATAATCTTAAAACTCCACTGAAACCCAACCCATCGATTCAGAGTATTAAAAATGTAATTAAAATTATATATTACAAATTTTGAATTTAATGCCATAAGTAAAACAAATTGAATGGGAAAGTCAAATATTCATAATTAATGTGGGAAGGTGGCAACCCTAGAATATTCCGTTCGCAGGTCCCCACAACACGCGGCACGTTATCGCCTTCGTCGGTGCTACAGACAGACAAGACGAATAGAAATTGCTATAATACAAACTTTTCACCGGTAACATATAAAATTATCAGTAAAAAACTGTCCCGGTGGCTCTACCGGTAGTTTATATGATACCACTTATATAGGTTGATTATGAAAGTTACACCGGTCTGCTTTAAACTATTAATACAAAGTATCTATAGAATTATTATGATATCATCAGAAATAACAAAGGACAGCGATAATTTATTTTGGTGGCCGACTGGCGCAGTGGGCAGCGACCCTGCAGCGAGTCCAAGGCAGTGGGTTCGATTCCCACAACTGAAAAATATTTATGTGATGAACATGAACGTTTTTCAGTATCTGGGTGTTTATATGTATATTATAAGTATTTATGTATATTATTCATTGAAATATTCATCAGTCATCTTAGTACCCATAACACAAGCTACGCTTACTTTGGGGCTAGATTGCGATGTGTGTATTGTCGTAGTATTTATTTATTTAATTTGACGATCGCATAAGTTTTTTGGCTAAAACACGCAATTTGAGCTGCAGTCAAATTCAGCCCACCGTACCAGTAAAAGTCAAGTATCGCAATAAACCTAAAGGTAGACGTAGTTTAAATTTAATTTTTTTTATTGCTGCGCTTTTATTTCTTTCTTCTATGTAAATATTTCATGTAACACAAGAACACAAGTATACCTATAGTGTTTTTACTGTACTTTAGTTTACCAGTTAAGTTTACCTACTAGGTATAAGGGTATCCATCAGAGCTGTGCTACTCGTATGTAGCTAAGCAGTGATCGAGGTCAAAGCTTGGCTACGAGACTATGAGACAGTTTCCACTCATGTTAAGATGTGAATTGCTCCTTAGCATATCTACAGTGGAGATATGAGAAGCGGTGATCGCGCTGTGGGTAGCTCGAGCTTTCAAGGCCTAGTTCAAATCCCAGAACACACCAGTTAACTTTTCTAAATTATGTGCGTTTTAAGTAATTAAATATCACTTGCTTCAACGGTGAAGGAAAAAAACAAAAGTCAAAGTCAAAAATATCTTTATTCAAGTAGGTCCTTTCATAGGTGGCACTTTTGATGCGTACATGAGAATTAAACGGTAGTGAGATGATGGCGATAATCACATTCGTAAACTTAAAACTAAATCTACGAGGGTTCCAAACGCGTCCTGGTCTAAGAAGAAGCCCACAACAAACTTAGCCGGCTGTTTTTCTTTTTTGTTATCACCATCTCACATTGTCATTTAAAATTATTAGAAGAGCAACCTGGTTAGAGCAATAATTCATCGTGTGGAAACCTGCATGCCTGAGAGTTCTCCATAATTTTCTAAAAGGTGTTGTGGAGTCCACCAATCTGCACTGGGCCAGCCTGGTGGACCACGGCCTTAACCCCTTCTTCTTGTGGGAGGCGACCCGTGCCGTGCCGTGCTGAAATTTTGATCTTCTTCATTTTGTACCTCATCACTACGAGGTTTGCTGTTAGCTCGGGGAACTTCTAGCGGTCTTGCGCCAAGCGAAACAATTATTCACGCAGTGGCGTGAACTTCATACGTGCACAAAAGCGCTGCCTACCATCACAGTTGCATAAAACTGGCACCCAAGGAGGATTTTGCTATTTTATGCCATTTTACTTTTTTATGCCTCCACGCTAACGATATTTGTCCATTCACGGATGTTATGCTACCAGGACTTCTTCCTTCTTTCAATGCGTCGTTTGCCCTGTACTTTGCCCATTATTTTGAGCTGGAGCAGTTAGTATAGCTCATGTCTCAAGACGTTGCCCAGATATAATTGAAATTTTATAAACTTTCTTTTTATTAAACCTGTCACGGTATTTTTTTAAATAGTACTACTTGACGGACAAATTTACGTATTATTTAGTGGTTAGTAGTAATAGTAACATATCAACCTAAGTTATTTATAATTAAAAAAAACCTAAAATATTGATATTCGTTAACTAATCATGGAAAGCTCTTTCCGTTTCCATTTTTCAAAAGGCAAGCCACGCAAGAGTGCTAATTAGATTTTTGTACGTAATCCACATCGCTTCTTTGGTCTCATGATGACCCGGGTTTGAGTCTCGTGTCGTCAAGAAAATATTAACGTAGGGGAATAAATAATAATGTAGAAATAGGGCTTATACTGTCAAAAAAAGATACGTTTCAAATCCGGTTGAAAAAATTGCGTTGTCGATGCTATTTCCCCGGATAGCACATGAATTTTTCAGTTCCAGCCCGCCACGCACGCTTTGTAGCAGCATGGTGGGATTGTTTTAAATCTCTCTTCTTCGTGACCTAGAAGAACTTAGAACATCAATAGGATGATGATGACGAATGTATATGTGGGTACTTTTTTTTGTTATGAAAGGAGCCCACCTTTAATTAGTCACAAAAACAATAACATTCGCTTTATCGGTGTAAAGGTGTGAGTAGTTCCCAGCACCGCTAGTCGACTCGACACCGACCCATTGTGCGGTCGAAACTGCCGTGACGCTACCTACTCTAATTCTGTCTTAGCCCGCCAGACTGCGAAACAGCTTAACTCACAGACAAAAGCCTTATCAAGACGCCGAAAGTACCGTTCCGTTTGAACGCGCGTCGCTTGAGACGTTCTTGTTGTGGCCCCGTTTTGTTCCCTCGAAGAATAAGAGCTTAAGTGACGCATAAGTTAATACAGAAGCAGACATTCTTCTTCGCGTCGCAACGCCGTGGGAAAGCCCGTGCCGCGCGCGCTCCCACACTCAGCCGGCACAAGCCAACCGATAAATTATCATAATTCCATTGTGAGTGAGACGGTACTAAGAAATTTTATACTTCATCAATCGCTGCGTTGAATATATTAGCGCGTGGACTTGGGCTTTGTTGACGCAAGGACTGCGGTGTTCGGACACAGGGCGTTCGTTTGTTTTTATTTCCTTGTATCAATGGCGGTAGTGAATTTTTCTGTGTTAAACGCTGTTCAATGCTACCGACGTATGCGGAATACCTGCATACTTATGCCAACGCCATTTAGCGGATGGATAAAATTTAACTTAAGTAGGTAGTTGGTATATTCACAGAGTAACCATAGAAAAGACAAAGATATAACACTTAGTGGGCTTAGTAACAAGGGTCCTTTACATAGCCTCTATACACCATTGGGACGCTGTCTAGGTAATATCAACATTTATCACGATTTCAAAGGCGTCAAACTAGAAGGCTTCTAGACAGAGCTGTCGTGCGGCCGTTGAACGGGCTCCTATTTATTTATTTACTAGCGTTTGCCCGCTTGGTCCGCTTTTGTTTTTGTTTTTGAAAAGACATTTATGAGGCACATCATAAATGTGGCAACACTTTATGTATTTAGGTAGATATCCTAAATACATAAAGTGTTGCCTGGTATAAAATCGTCAAACACTTTCGTCCCCTCTCCCAAGAGAACTGAGCTTAATTTAGGGATAAAAAGCATCCTATATTACGTCTAATACCTTCAGGAATATGTGTACAAAGTTTTGTGATGATCGGTTTGGTTTGCGTGAAAGCGTCACAAACAAACTAACATTCACATTTATAATATTAGTAGTGATAATGGAGAACCAACAGTAGATACATTAAAACTTGCTCTTTTTTTTGGAGTGAGTCACATAGTAAATATTCAACTATTTACGGGTTATGTGCAAGCATTAAAATGTGAAAAGTCATTCCTAAAATTATTTACAGTTAATTATTAGTCTGTTAATATAAACTTTTAAAAGTATAAATATTTAAAGCTTAGTTAAAATGAATAATTTAACTGAATCAATTATTAGGAAACAATATAAAAATGAATTAAAAGCCTCTCTTACCAGCCTTAGTACTAAGGGACCAAACTAGCTTCTGTAGATGTAGTTGTGCGTCCGTCTGTAGAAAAAGTGTGTGTGTGTATAAAAGTGGATAAAATTAAATTTAAGTAGTTGGTATACTCACAGAAAAAGTATAGTCATGCAGAGGTCTCACAAAGCTATCTAGATAGAGCAATAAACCTTACTGGGCTTATTAACAAGGTACCTCTTCATAGCCTCTATATACCGTCGGGACGCCGCGCTGTCTATTGGCATTTACCAATAAATCAAAGGTGTCGGACTAGAAGCAACTACATAAAACCAGAAGTTCAGGCCTGTGAATGGACCCTTACCAGCCTTAGTGAGGGACCACCTAACTAGCCTCTGTGGTATAGTGACCCTAGGCAATGTCGGCATTTATCACAAGATCAAAAGCGTCGAACTAGAAGGCGTCTGGACAAAGCAATCTTGCGGTAAGTTCCACTCGTTAAACGGACCCTTACCAGCCTTAGTAGTATGGGCCTTACTAGCCTATGTAGGAATAGTGTCGTGACGCTATCCAGGCAATGTCGGCATTTATCAAGAGACCAAAGGCGTCGAACTACAAGGCGCGCTATGTAGGCAATGTCGGCATTGAGCAAGAGATTAAAGGCGTCGAACTAGAAGGCGTCTAGACAAAGCAATCGTGCGGTAAGTTCGACTCGTTAAACGGACCCTTACCAGCCTTAGTAGTATGGGCCTTACTAGCCTATGTAGGAATAGTGTCGTGACGCTATCCAGGCAATGTCGGCATTTATCAAGAGATAAAAGGCGTCGAACTAGAAGGCGTCTAGACAAAGCAATCGTGCGGTAAGTTCGACTCGTTAAACGGACCCTTACCAGCCATAGTAGTATGGGCCTTACTAGCCTATGTAGGAATAGTGTCGTGATGCTATCCAGGCAATGTCGGCATTTATCAAGAGATCAAAGGTGCCGAACTAGAAGGCGTCTAGACAAGTCAATAGTGCGATAAGTATGCAGGGATGATATAAAAAAGTTTAGGGCGATCAGAGGGCCCTTAGACTTCTTTTCGAGCATAGAATCACTACGCTTGCTATTAAAATACGGGTGCATCGTCATTATCAATGTATTACCGGTTCAACAGGTCAAAATAAAAACTTTTTTGGCCGTAATGCTATCATATAGGCACCTATGGTGCCTATATCACGCTGGCTAAGTGCGTAATGGTTGACTTGGTAAAATTTTGCTTTTTTTAAATTACAGTTTTTTGACGTCCTAATTATAAGCATTATAATTCTAGGACCGAGTATTATTATTACGTTAACAATAATAATGTTGCTTTATAAGACGGTATAATATCGCCTTTCAAATGTCAGAGCGTGAAAAAATCCTACATAATTATTCCAACGTTATGTCACGGTTATTAATTAGGACCCCAGTTTGGTGAAAGATGAAAAGGAAAAGTATACTTGGACACAAGTTACCGCGATATGGAGTGTTGAGGCGACCGTAATTTATTGTTCCGATAGTCGTTTCAGCCAATGAATGGTTTTATCGCGAAAAGGTTCGACCAGCATCTTAAGAAGCTTTCTGTTCTGCTTTGCGAACCGGTGGTAGAGTCACTACAAACAGACATACTTGACGTGACATATTCTGACCGCGGGTTGCTTGTACCTACCCAAAAGCCCCAAGACAAATTTTTAAGTAGTGGTTTTATGTATAACAAATTTAAAAAACAATGTAATGTAGGTATGTATGTAACCTCGTAAAAATTTTACCTCAGTTTGATAAATCATTTCGCAGTCTATTGTTATGGACGTATTTCACACATGACGTGTTGATCAGACAATCGTTTTAATTGGCCTGTCTATAGAGTTTGACAAATAAAGTTGATCGTTTACTCACTGCGAAGGCGATTAAAAATCGTTTCGACAAAAACCAAATAGAATTAAGGCACGAGTAACTTCAAAGTTAAGCTAATACCTGTGTATCGCCGAGCAATTAATAATAAATATTTGTCGAGTATATCGAACCTACGAACGTGGTGTTTGAACGACACAATATCGGGGCATAATCAACAGAACAGTGTTTGCGCGACGCACTTGATATGGAAAAATATTTTATCACACATTCGTGTATTGGAATAAACAGGTTGTTACACCTGGCCGCACCCTGATTTTATATTATTAAGGCGTAATTTGGCACCTGGGCAACCGTGCGATATCAACGCATAAAAAAAATTTTTGAAAAAATATTATTTGATATTTTTAAATAATAAAAACTGGGACTTTTTTATCGTTTTACACCGGCCGCTCTTTTTTATCCAAAGTATTTTAAGAAATACCTATATGAAATATACACATTGTTGTATCGCCATATATATATAGTTTTGTTGGTTAACCATAATGGAAGGTATCAATGAATGTACAATAAAAATGTATTCATGTATGCATGTAATAAACATGTAGAAAAATTGAAAATAAAAATTTAACGAAAGTATACAATTTGGCCTCCTTATCGCTACGTAGCGATCTGTTCCAGGCTACCAATGGCGTAAAACACAGCTAAAGAAATGGGGTGTGTTACAGTAATTTTATAAAGTTTGTAAATATCCAACCTTTTGATAACTAGAAATTCATATTTAATGTTTATGACATTAAGTTGGTGGGTATTTTGATATAAACACGGGGCGTTATCGATACACCTCAGTCCTACATGGGCTCGAACGATGCAAAGATACCTCCCGGTGTCTTAGTTGTTTATCAGGTGTTTATGGTAGAGGAAGTAATGAAAGCGTCTGATGCTTTCGGGTTGATATTTTGTTTTTGCTGTATTAAGTATTCTTTTGATCAGTTTTATTTTTTACTTAAGAAACATTAAGTGATAAAAATTACGCCTAACCTATTACTAAAACCTATTTAATGTTATTTTTTCTTCTGTGAGTTAGCCCCTGACTGTAGCATCACCTGGTGGTTCATAAGGAGGCAGTTTAAGACGCTACCGGGCTAAAATGTTAGGGGCATGGCAGTATAACTGTATGCCTTATTAGTTTACACGGCACTAGACATTTTTTTTTTTTATCATTATTATTCTCCATTATGTTTCCGTTTTTACATCTTATCTATGTTTTTAACACAAAACTCAAAACGACGGGTTGTTACAAGTTTGACGTATCTGTGTGTTTGTTGCGTCTGTGATTGTGTGTGTTTGTCTGTCTGGCATCGTGTTTCCCGAACGGATGAACCAATTTCGAATTTGTCATTTTTTGTTTGAAATTTGAATTAGTTGGGAGTTTTCTTAGCTTAACTTCTTTCATGAAAATCGTTTCAAGATGGCCGCCACCACAAAGTGCATTTACTTACAACTCTTTTCTCAATTATGGGTATCGAATGAAAAGGGCTTGATTAGTACATAGGGTAGATTATGTAAGTTATGTTAATGCTCAAGCCAAGTTGAAATTCGAGGGCTTTTTTAATTTCTAATGTATATATTATTTATTAATTAAGTAGGTATGCTCAGATTATGAGCAACACATAAATACCAATTTCGCGTCCAGCATACATTTTAACGCATTCAATAAGCACATCGATTATTGTAGTTAAGAATTAACAAGAAAATATAGATATATGTAGTGCTTCCTTCATGACATGGGTATTTTATGACATGAGTTATTTCTATCATAATTTATCCGTAAGCCAATTATTATACAAACCATGCTCGCTTGGCCTGGTGCCAAGAATGCCTATAGCTGCAATTCCGCGTGTAAACTGTAGCTGATTTGATTGTTCAACGAGACAGCCCTCTCGCCTCTTTTGGAGGTGATCATGTTATTCAAGACTGAAGCCCTAGTAAATTTACGGTTGCATTATCTAGGGATTTTCTGTGTTTTGTAGATGGTTTAACAAATCATTATTGTTTAAAATGTACTTTAAGTGATAAATCGTACCGGCCATAGCCTAGCGTTGCAATTAAAAAAAGGTGAGGAAACCTGCATGCCGAGAGTTCTTAATAGCGTTGTTGAAAAAGGCGTGTTAAGTCTAGGTACTGATGCTTGGCCAGCGTGGAAGACTACAGCCTAGAGCCTTATTAAGATAATATTTTTTTTTGTTGTTCATGTTTTTTATATTGTGAGCTATTTTAGGTAATCTGTGTTCAGCTTATTAGGTTTACACAACTTTTACAAATAAGTACATAGTTTCAAAATTAAATATGTCATCACTGCATTTGTTTGAATCTATGAATCTACATATATATATATATATATATATATATAGTATATAGTATGTATATATATATATATGCTAGCGGGCCTCAGCGCCATCTGTCGGTCTGATTTGTGAATCTAAACCATCCAGGGTGCCACCCAAACGCATTCCAAAAAAATCATTCAAATCGGTCCAGCCGTTTAGGAGGAGTTCAGTGACATACAAACGCACACAAGAAATATATATAAAGATTGATGCAACAGCATTTTAAAGGATATATCTAAAAATAATTATTAATAAGATTAAAATAAGGTTTAATTTTAATTAAAATTATTCTAAATGAGAAGTTGAGTATTTATTTCAAAATGTCAATTAGTACAATTTCAAATGTCAATCCCGAAATTAAGCTCAGTTAAGCTCTTAGGAGAGGGGACGAAAATGTTTGACGATTTTACACCTTAGATATCCTAAATACATAAAGTGCTGCCACATTTATGAGGCACATGTTTTTCGGAAAAGAAAAACAAAAGCGGACGAAGTCGCGGGCAATAGCTAGTATCTTATAAATTCCATAGGTACGCAGTGCTTTTATGCTTGTGACCAATAGATACCACGTGTACACATAGTTTAGAATAAAAGAGACAGCAATACCACAGCCAAGATTTTTCCCAACACTAATGATATAATTACCACATTAAAGATAAGTTTGCAAAGAGGTTTATGCACGCCTACCTAACCCCACCACGCCCGTGAGCAAACAACTCGTGCAAACGCAAACATGAATGTTTAACATTGGATATGACAGCTACCGCGAATAGATCAGTATTGACATATACTTACCTATTAGAATGCTAATGTAGTCAATGTACTGTACTTTATTATGCTATGTAACTACTAGCCTGTCCTACATTTGCTTGTGAAATAATGCCTACGACATTCCGATCCGGAAAATTTGAGGCTAGTGACTGACTGCCTTGTCGGTTGCTGACAACCAGACCTCTGAATGGCGGGTTATTTATACTTTTTAAGAGTGATAACAGCTTATGAAAATTAAGAAAATTAAGCTTAATTTGCTATTATCCGCGAAAAGCCGGAGAATCTGTATGGCGTAATTTTTAATTTCTTCAATTCTTATACTCCACACCAAACAGATCTTCGCTCCGGGGCATCCTCAGGAAATGTTGACTTTACGATGAATAATTGTTGGAGCGAATGCTCCGGTTTCGGAGCGAAACGTGCGTAGAGGTTACATTGCCGAAGATCTGTTTGCTGTTACAGATTCTCCTGCTTTTCGCGGAGTATAGCAAATTAAGCTTAATTTTCATAATATATCATGGATTTCCGCAAAGTAACGCCTGCTTCTATCCAATATCCAATAGTGATAACAGCACCTTAAACGAAACACCGTCTTGCAGACTAGCTTTGTTTATTTCGTATTTCGTTTCGGAATTTAAAATATGTCTCAAATACCTTGTTTACCACACTCCTACAAATGTCCAGAGTTATTTATTTTCCACTTCAAGGAAACTGCAGCTGCTGCTGTTGTGGTTGTGGAGGAGAATGCTGCGAATCCCACAGGACAACGCATCGATGTTGAGACAGCCAAAAATTTCAAGAAGGCTATCAACCCCCTGTCTTCAGACGATTCCCGAGTACTTCGGTCACATTGCCAGAAGAGATGGAGACAATCTTCAAAAGATAGTGGTCACTGGCAAAGTGAAAGGAAATATACCTCGAGGAGGTAGCTCGATTCGTTGCATTGGTCGGATCAAATCCGCACAGCTCTCGACACCAAAGTGCATATTGCTTTAAACGTTCCTAAAGGCTGAGTACAATGGCACAAAATCATCCGAAAGGTTGTAAGTGGAAGAGGTCACGAATCTCAGCAATGATGAACACGACGTAGAGAGAGAGAGAGAGAGAGAGAGTCAAGAAAACTATTAAACCCATACACCTAGTCGGTTTCTACGCGACATCGTACCGAAACGCTTAATGTTGTTGTTGTAATGGTGTTGTTGTAATGGTGTTGTTGTAATGGTGTTGTTGTAATGGTGTTGTTTTATGTTTATTTTATGTTAATTTAGTTTTAAATCCTAATATTTCACTAATGTTTGTTGTACCACCTAATTTCGTATAGCATTTTCTTGTATACCTGGTATACGGTTGCCTGGAAGAGATCGCTATTTAGCGATAAGGCCGCCAAATTGTACGTTCCACCTTATTGTGCTGTTGTATTTGTATCTCTGTAAATTTTCTCTGTGGTGTGCGATAAAATTGTATTCATTCCTTCATTCATTCACTTAACGGTAATATTTTTTTTCTTTTTAAACTCCAATCACCCGGGCTGAGTACTCTTTACAACTTTTATTTCAAATAGCCTGTATAAGCTCGCTAACGAGCAATATCGCGGGCGCCACCTTAACAAAAAGTAGAACTTATTTGTCTGTCCTTAAGTCAACGTAAATTGTTCAAATCTCGTTATAAAAATGTGCTGTTTTATTAGCGAGAGTTATCTGCGCGATTTATATCGCTACAGTTTATATTGCATACAACATATAAAATCGTATCACTGTTTTTGCTTTATAAATGTAGACTGGTAGTTCTAGGGTAGAGGCGAGTTAGTTTACGCCTACCGTTGTCAGCCACGCCTAATCAGAACTTTACACTTGTTAATAACTATAGTTTCATATTGAAAGTAGAAAAATCTTTTTAAGTTCTTTATTTTCAAAAACCTGAGCTAGAAGACGAACCTCTACCTTAAAAAAATCGCTTTAATTACGTAGGAAATAGAATTTTAAAGATTGACAGAGAAATAATTTATTGACCTTTTACATTAGAATCTTATCGGAGTGCAAACCAAAATTTTTCTTTTAAAGATTGTAGACATATATGAATGAATGAATGAATGAATACACTTTTATTGTACACCAAAGAAACAAAAAGTAGTTACAAAGATATAAATACAATCAAGAGAGTACAATTTGGTGGCCTTATCGCTACATAGCGATTTCTTCAGGTCAGGATTTCGCATATATATATATATATATATATAGAACCTGTAGAAAAGAAAACAATATAAATCCTTCTTCTTGTGTCGATTAAGGTATATACTAATATACAATAAAATATTTATATTATATATTATTCTGAAATCGATCATCTTTATTTCCGTAAGTTGTAAGGTAGTGAATTGAACCTTTCAACATATTAAACCATTACCGGCTCACTACAGAGCACGGGTCTCCTCCCACAACGAGAAGGGGTTAAGCCCGTAGTCCACCACGCTGGCTCAGTGCGGATTGGTGGACTCCACACACCTTTGAGAATCATATGTAGAACTCTCAGTCACGCAGGTTTCCTCACGATGTTTTTTCTCCACCGTTGAAGCAAGTGATATTTTATAAATTAATAAATTTAAAATGCATATAAGAATTTTCGGAACTGACAGGATTGTGAAACTCTCTGGCAATCGTGGCCTGAGCGCTTCCTCCAATAAGCTACGGCTCTCCTACCGTCGATGCCGAAATTACTATATGCCTTTCACATCAGTCTTATAGCGACTCTATAAAATTGAAAATTCCTCCAAATGCAGGTAAAAACTCTAACAAAAATTATAAGTAATATTTTGATTACTTAAAATGCACATCAATTAGAAAAGTTAGAGGTGCGTGTTGGGATTCGAACTCGGCACCCCTAAGGTGAAGTAAAGCTCCTCCCCAATGCGCTATCACCGTTTTGCTTCCAAATTATGAAAAACAAGAGTCAGTGTTTTGTTGTTTTTTAATTATTTTATATTATTAAAGATTATGTTTTAACTTATGAAAATAAAGTTTTAAGTAAGTAAGTTCAAGCAATTTCAGCACCTTATTAATTGGCTCTCTTTTATTTGGATTTTCGTACATCACACTGGCCAGTTATAATTTAATCTTCGATAAAAACAAGCACGAGTTTAATTATTGCCCCATAATTGCTCATTACAAAATTTTTGGTATTGGTTTATTACACGACTTCCTTTCATTAAAAGTCGAAATTATCTCTTAATAAGTAACTTCAGAAAAACGTGACATGTTTCTTCCACGTCATTATATAATGTAACTGTCTTGTTTTAAGTACATTTTGTTGTTGGTACTACAACCGTTATGTAAAAGTGTATATATACGTTCGTATTTTAAAACTTAGGGGCTGCATAGGACAATAACAAGCATATAAAACAATTGGAAACATATTTATAGGTTTAGCGATGATAGCCTAGTAGTTCGGCTTCCCTTTCGGCGGGACCGATTTCGATTACACACTTACCTTAAACAGATTCATGCGCTTTTTTAATTAAGCAATCAAATACCTTGCTATAGTGGCGAAGGAAAAACATTGTGAGGAAACCTACACGCCTGATAGTTCCCCGTAATGTTCTCGAAGGCGTGTGTAGTTTACCAATCCTCTCTTTGCCAGCGTGGTGGACTACGGTCTACAGCCTCCCCATTCTGAGTGGAAATCCACGCTCTGTAAATCAGTTATGTAACCTCTGTTAAGGAACTTTCCAATTTCTAACGCAGATGTCCTCAACCTTTTTGGTCTTGTAAATTTACCATCTACATTTACCATGTTTGACAGTTTCACTAACGTCTAGTCGATTAAAAAAACGGTGTGGTTGAATTCACGACTATACCGTTTTTTTTATCGACTGCAAGTAAGCTATTGACAGCAATACCTGATGGTTAGAGATGATACAGGCTAAGATGATAGCGGGATAGTTATGACAGTTATTTTGAACCCCTATGTTCGACGGCCAACTGGCGCAGTGGGCATAGACCCTGCTTTCTGAGTCCAAGGCCGTGGGTTCGATTCCCACAACTGGAAAATGTTTGTGTGATGAACATGAATGTTTTTCAGTGGTTGGGTGTTTATATGTATATTATAAGTATTTATGTATATTATTCATAAAAATATTCATCAGTCATCTTAGTACCCATAACACAAGCTACGCTTACTTTGGGGCTAGATGGCGATGTGTGTATTGTATTGTCGTAGTATATTACACAGAATCGTACCGGAACGATAAATGGCTTCGCGGTACCTTCGTCACGACCCAAGCTTCCGACCAGATTAGATCAGAGGAAATTTAAAAATTATAAATTTCCGAATTGCCGCTATTAGTCAAACTCGGGACCTCCCACTTGTCTCCAACCACACAGAGAGATCGTTAGAAAGTCAGAAGGCTAAGCACCCACCCTCATTTACCTCCCACGGTCCCCTAATTTTATTTTTGATTTACTCATACCCCTTACAAATCAACGATGAAACCTGAGAGTCTATATATCACTTTAGGTATCATAGTTATAACGTAATTTTATATCCATCGAGATACAGATTAGGCTGATAAGTAATTATGCCACTTACTCTCAATAGATTGTGTACACTCAAGTAAACACGCCCACGCCAAACACCGTAACCGAAAACTAATTGTGCACTCACATAACACTAAATTTTTTTCAAATAGCGCTAGGGTTGCCACACTTCTATATTGTTCCAAGTTAAATATATATTAGATAGCAACAAGATGATGGCCCACTATTCAGTTAAAATTAAGTATTAAATTTACTTTCAGATATCATTATTATCATCGTCATATAAACCATTACCGGCCCGCTACAGGGCACGGCTTCCACGATGAGAAGGTCCACCACGCTGGCCCAGTGCGGATTGGTGGACTCTACACACCTTTGAGAAGCAGGACTCTCAGCCATGCAAAACATCGTAAAGCATCGTCAGGACCCCGAAAGAGTAGTCGAGCTCCTATCCCCACTTCCCTCCGAGTATTTAGATAGAAATCATGATAACTACTAATATCAGACTGGAGTTGAAATATAACTAAGAGCTCAAGTTTTATTTTTTACTAGTTCTTGCCCTCTTTCTTCGTCCGCGTTTATTACGGTTTTTTACAAATTCCGTGGGAGCTATTTGTTTTTCTTGGACAAAAAGAAGTTTGAGTTACTCTCGGTCCTTTCAACTAACTAACCTAACAACTAACTAACTCTTTGCCATGAATCATGTTGATTGCTTGCTTAGTTTAGACGTAAAGGAACGACAAACAAACAAGCACACTTTCGCATTGATAATATTGGCAAGGGTTTGAATGAATTGAAAAAATTTTTGGACAACCCTTTTAAGCCACTAGAAATGGTAACCCTACCCACGTGACAAAATTTTCACATTGGGCTTACTTGCGTGACAGGAACTTCGGGTTATAACTTAGTTATAGTAAAGCAATTATGTGGAAAGATTAATTTTACTTCAGTGAACTTGAAGAGGTTACTGAACGGTCGCGTGAACTGTGAATGAATGAGCGGTTGAAAATTCAGCCTAAAAGGCCGATTACACTAACTATTGAGGCTTTATTTAAATTAATTCGGACTTCCTATTGTTAGGCTGCTTTCTGAGTCCAAGGCTGTTGGTTCGATTCCCATAACTGGAAAATGTTTGTGTGATAAACATGAATGTTTTTCAGTGTCTGGGTGTTTCTCTATCTATATATCTTACGTATGACTGAATGAATGAATGATGAATACACTTTTATTGTACACCACATAAACATATAGTAAAATTATAAATCACAATTTACCAAAAAGTTTACAATTTGGTATTTTAATACCTTATAAGTATTTGAGTATATTATTCATAAAAATATTCATCAGTCATCTTAGTACCCATAACAAAAGCTACGCTTACTTTGGGGCTAGATGGTGATGTGTGTATTGTCGTAGTATATTTATTCGAAAGTAATAGTTATTTCTACGGTGTTTTAATTAAAACGCAGAGTATTTATAATATGCCTTTACCGAGACTTACTTTTATGAGATACGTGAACTATCCGCAAAAAAAATTGGACTCAAGAAAATATTCTAAAATAAGAAAATCGAAATAGTTCTATTGTAACTACCTAAATACAAGAGATAGGTTCAACTTTCGAAACTCGTGTAGATTCTAGGAATGCTGAATCTCGAACTGGTGATGTGTCGTCCTCACACTTACAGGAATTGTGTGAAGTCACATCTCGTTTCGGCGTTAATAATAAAGAGTTTATTTTTTCCCTTCGCATTATCAGCTGACTATTTAATCATCATCCCAACAGCGCCCAACGCTCACAGCTGGACATAGGTATTTTGTAGGGAGTTCCACAATACACGGTCCTGGGCCGCTTGCCTCTAGTGGCTCCCAGCGACTCGCCTGATGCCATCTGTCCACCTCGTTGGAGGCCGACCTACGCTGCTTTAGCGGTGCGGGGTCGCCACCTTAAGACCCTAACGTCCATCGGTTCTCCGAGCTACGTGCCCTGCCCATTGCCACTTCAGCTTCGCGACTCGCTGAGCTATGTCGGTAACTCTAGTTATTCTACGGATCTCCTTATTTCTGATTTGATCACGTAGAGATACTCCTAGCATAACTATCTCCATCGCCCGCTGAGTGACTCTGAGCCTTCTTATGAGGCCCATAGTTAGCGACCATGTCTCACTTCCGTAAGTCATCACGCACTGTTCGAAGACTTTAGTCTTCAGACACTGAGGGAATTGGACGACAAGATGTGAAGATGACTATTTAGTGTTACATATCAGTCGTGTGATGGATTGACCACCGCGGTGTGGGATAGCCATTCCAGCACCTAGTTACCCCAACATCCATCGGTACCCCGAACTTTTAAAATTGGAACAAATCCTTAATAGCTACTATGGTGAGTGGTGCATGTTCCAATACACGATCACGTAGATATATTTTGAATAAAAATAATTTATACGGCCATCTACCCGATATTTTTTGCCTACCTGCATATAATGCACAGCAAATCTGCGTATACAAGACCGGATAAACGCTTTATCTTAATACGTTTAAGTGGTTTTCCTTGTTGTAAGATATCAAAGCGTGGCCAGGACAGGTCTAATTTTTAAATCCAACCTGTGTAATGAATGCATAGTAATAAAGAGATTAATTAATAAAAACCTAAAGTTACTGATAGTAGACAGCGCGTCACGTGCAAACCACTGATCGTGGACCTCAGCACCGAATTTTGTACCTGTGGCCTTAGACCTTAGTAAAAGATTTGCTCACTCGCAATCGAGGACTCGTTTTCGAGTATGGAAATACTCCTAACGACAAGGCTGCTTGGAAGCAGGCTCCGCTCTCATCTCTCACAAGATATAAAATTTATTATATATAATTTTTTATTGTAAACTGTACAATGATGTTGAAAAAGAGCAATCTGCTGAGTTTCTTGCCGGTTCTTCTCGGTGGAATCTGCCTTCCGAACAAGTCAAGTCAGTCTTTTCTTAGTGGTGGCCGAGTCACTACAAGCAGACTGATTTGACGTTTCAAAGCTTATAAACTGGGCCGGAGTAAAACTGCTCTTATTTGCATTATTTAATGCTCAAATTTGCCTAAAATTATTTTGATAGAATGTTTATAAAACAAAAATCAGAAGAATAGGATTTGTAACTGTAAAACTGATCAACCACAGTCGAAGCCTCTCAGTAGACCAGAGATAATATAAATCTCCGAACATGAGACCTCAAAAAGAGAATTCAAGACGTACCGACCACTTTAGCTTGAAGCCACTGTCAGTCAATGTTAGAGTTTCACACATATGCATTTTACCCTACAATGATAATATCATTATAATACAATTTAATTTTAAACGGTCTATCTTATATCTTCGCAATGTGGATTGTCCACGCATATGTTTAAGGGCCCGGCCGCCCGTAGCCGTAACTTAATGTAGGCAAAAACACCTACTTATATTTGCACCATTATATCTGGTCACGCGTTGTATGGCCGTGGTGTGTCGCGCATTCAACTATTTGATTAACGTCATGCTCGTAAACTTTTGTGTTCTTAATTTCACTGATTTAGTAGGTATAACATCTTTCTACGTTGAAGTCTACTTTGTTGGAGTGCTTTTAATGATTTTTATGACATTATTTTAAGGACGTTCCTTCGCATTAATTACATGTAGTGCTTAAACATAGCTTTTGAGCTTTATGGAATTACGTACTAAGGTTCTTATTTCAGTTTGATTTTTTTTTTATTCAGTACCAATCTAAATTTCTACGCTTTACATGTTAATCTTAGATATGTTTTATGGGTATCAATCGTATTTGATTATTCACTGAGGTTCTTATGACAGTTTTAAGGCTATAGGCTCTCACAAGGCGTTGATTAAGTTAGGTTTACTAAAAACGCACATAACTTAGAAAAGTTAGAGGTACGTGCTGAGCTCCCCGAAAGTGAAGCCGAGCTGCTACCTAATGCGCTATTACCAATTTTTAATAAGTTTGCTTTATTATTTGGTTCCTGCTTTTCAATGTCTAGAGATAATAGAGTTTACGACCGATTCACGTTGAAGATGAAATAGTGTGATAAATAAACATATGTCAAATATACAGGTCCTCAAAACAAGATAATTTGGAAAGGGCTTTTTGCCTTATGGGCAGAATGCAAAGAGTTTCTTTGTTAATAGGCCATGGTTATGGTTAACACTTACCATCGCCTTTATCCGTCGATTAAAATGATATAAAACGCAAACATTAAAGCCGAGTAACCATAAAGTGGTGGTCGAATGGGTAACAGACCGAGCACAATAAGTCACGAAGCCCTATCAAATAGAGGTCTTTCTTATGTCCCTTTGATTATTCCCATGCAGGTGTCAAAGCCTCCGCGACAATTTAAATCGCATTACCTTGATAACTCAATTTATTCATGTGCAATATTATGCAGAGCTTGGGAAATATGAAAACACGTACCTAGGTAAGCACTTGCTATTTCTGTGGACACAGAGTTAAGAAGTATTTTCATATATGTTAGTAAAAAAATACTAGATAATATATTTTTTTTTTTATTCTCGGATGACGATAGTCTAGACTCTAGACGTTAGGACTTCGGCCTCACATTCGGAGGGCCGAGAGGAACCCCGGCACGCAACTCTGACTTTTCTAAGCAATGTGCAATTATAAAAATTTGGACGTCCGATTGGCGCAGTTTGCAGCGACCCTGCTTTCTGAGTCCAAGGCCGTGGGTTCGATTGCCACAACTGGAAAATGTTTGTGTGAGGAGCATGAATGTTTTTCAGTGTCTGGGTGTTTACATGTATATTATTCATAAAAATATTCATCAGTCATCTCAGTACCCATAACACAAGCTACGCTTACTTTGGGGCTAGATGGCGATGTGTGCGTTGTCGTAGTATATTAAGTATATTAATAAATCACTTTCTTTAACGGTGTAGGAAAATCGTCTTTAATGTTCTCGAAGGCGTGTGAAGTCCAGCAATCCACACTTGGCCAGCGTGGTGGGCTCATTATTGGAGGTGTCATGTGCCCTGTAGTGGTGATATGACGATTGAATCTCCAAAATATGTTTCAAAATGTTATAAAAAATATTAATGTAAAACTAATAGAATAAATTTAAGTTTGATTTTAAACCGAAAGATTATAACTTACGCAATAATTTGGATTTGATATGTATGATGTGACTGGTAACGTTGAATCGTTAGTAAATTTTTACTTTACGAATTATAGAAATACAGTAATTTATTGATAGTAAGCTTAATTTGCTAAGCTAGATCTGCACTTTGTGTAATTGCTACAAATTTGCCTATTTGTCGTGGATTATAGCAAATTTTTATATTATGGATTCCTAAAGAGTAACGCGTAACACTATGTACACTTTACGCCACTGATTTATGAACTATTTGAACTAGCATTTAGCATGATAAATTCATAGTTCACCACCTCTAAAAACTTCGCAACTCTATAGGCAAGCAGTTACAAAAGGAAATGATGCATTAAGCTTTATTTAAATATTAGCGCTGCCCGCAATTTGCCCAGCAAAGAATTACTTTATCAAGAGCGCAGTAGGTAGGTACATAATCATGCGCAAGCGCAAACAGTAAGGTCGACGATATGCGTCGTTTACGATTAAGTTTTTGTGAATATCCTCGAGTGCCGTGAATTGAGGATAGACAGATAAAAAATAGAATTGACAATCGAATAAAAATTAACTACCTATCTTGCCTTACCTGACGATATTACCGAGTTTTCTATATTTATTACTTATTTATTTATTTCAATACAAACAGGAAAGATTGTTGTTGTTTGTTTGTACCGAATAGGCTACCTAGCTACTGGACCGATTTGTACCATTTTGTTTACCAATTTAAACAATATTATTCAGAAGAATATAAAATTTAACACACTATTATCAAATACTATACTGTGTTACCTGTTTTATTTATTGCTCTTAGGTTTTGTCACACTTCGACTTGCTGTCGAAAATGACTTTCATAAATCAGAGCGCTAAAATACACTCCGTAACTAGGCCGACGAATATATATATATATATATATACTAATAATCTTGTCAGTTTTCCAGAAAGTATTGAGACAATGACAACGGGACCCCAAAATGATTAATAATAAAAAATATCATTCTTAACTCGTAATTATGCAGAACAACAATGTTGTTTGCGAGTTGCTACAGTTTCGAAGTTCGCAGCGAAAAGAGTAACCTTTTTGTAGCTTAATTAATTGGTAGTATTTACGATGCCTTTTAAGATAAATACAGCCCGTTTATCTCTGACTACTTGTAAGAACCATAAGTTATATCCATACTGATATTACACACGTGAAAGTGTGTCTATTTGTTTATTTGTTTGCTACGTATGTCCTGCCCAACCACTGCACCGATATTAATAAAATTCAGCACCGAGATAAAACACTTTTTACTACCAATCTTAAAGTAACTTAATGCAGAGATAGTTTGTATCCTGAAGACGAAAAACGATATATTTATAAATCTGAAATTTAAGAAAAAAAATTATAACGCTACGAGCTTTGAAGACAGACACAGGATTTTTTACGCTGAGAAAATAAACGGTTGCCGGGTGATTTAAAAGAAAACCGAAAAAAGACGGACGAAATCGCGGGCAATATAACTGGTGAACCTTATGCGTTTTTTACTTTCATTATTAATCTAAAGCTGCATGGCGATAATTTTTATGTATCTTGCATCCATCTTGTATCTTTTGGCATATTATGTTTGGTTCAGGTGTATCACAATGTTAACTTGAAATATTATTTAATTAAAGGCTGTATCTATGCCTGCCACTGGTGAATAATAATTTTATATACCCAATAATTATTAGCTTTAAAATAAGACTAGCTGTTGCCCGCGACTACGTCCGCGTTTGGTTTTGTTTTTGAAGCATATTTGAAGTCGTGTGTTCTTGTAAAAAATAGATCGAACTTGGTCCCTCTGAAAGGGAAGCTGATTATCAGCGTTTAAAGAATCAATGAGAATGTATACAACGTGAAAATGAAAACCGAAATAATACTTCACAAGCTTCAGAGGAACATTATGATCTGCCTCTGAGACTTATCTGAGAAACCGAAATGCTAATATTTGTTGCGTAAACCACTGCCAAAGTTTTAACTAAAAAAAATCAGATACAGCCCTAACATCACCTGCAAAAATAAAATCAAGTGACTCCTGACACTTTATTAGGTACGCGTCGCGTAGCGTAGGCACTATGCGCGTGTCGGTCTTTTACGTTCAATAGGATTGTCATAAGTAAACACTTAGAATGTTTTGAATTCGTTTGTATTGAAAGAAATATACTTCTTTTGATTCAATATGTTTACAGGGTGATTCCTTATGACATATACTTATGCATTCTTCAACATTATTTTGAAATTCGGTTACACGTTGTACATACACGTTGTACATTTATTTATCAAATAAAACAATTACATTAAAATAGTTAGTATAAAAGCACCGAAAAAACCGCAGAGGTTTGTCCTCGGTGCCTATCTGCAACGATTACCTTAGGTGTTAATTAAAAAAAATAAAACCAGCTGTGAGAAAAACATACTGCTACATTGTAGAACGATATGAACTAAGTAGGCCTGTAAATTTTAATTTTTAATAGTAGTAAGTACCAAAATAAATGAATATAAACTATACGAGATACAAAAGAGTCAGCCAAATGTAAATGATGTACAGATTTAAAGGTTCATAACATAAAAATAATTAATCTGAACACGTGCCTATTCGTGTCTTACTAATTATTTATTAAAGGTCTATCTACTTAACGGCAATTTATATTCAACAATCTGACCCCGCGAACTAACGACACGCGGGTGGTATCTAGGTACCACTCCTACCACTCTACCAAGCGATTTGTGTGTCAGAAAAATTAATGTCGGTTTTCTTTATTTTAACGCATCGTTATTACATGGATGACATGAACAAATGCCTGGACAATGGTATTTTGTACAAATTGCCAAAGTCTTTATACAACGGGTAAATGAAAATCGAAATATTATTAATCAGGCTTTAGACTTACCTACATTATTTACTGTTTCTGAGACTTCTCTGTGAAACTGAAACGCTAATAGTTTTAAAGAAACCCACTGCCATAGATTTTACTGATAGAAACCAGACATCACCCTAACATCACATTTAAATTAAAAATTAAGTGACTCCTGTCACTTTAGTGCGTCGTGTCGAGTAGCGTAGGTACTATGCGCGTGTCGATCTTTTAGGGTTAGGGTATAGGGTTGTTATATGTAAGAATACTAAGAATAATAACTAAGAATGCTTTCAATGATTTAATAGATATGGAAAAATAAATATACATAGTTCTTTTGGTTTTATATTTTTACAGCGTGAATCCTTATGAAATATTATATACTTTTGCACCCTTCAACAATGTTCCGTAATTCGGTTACACGTTGTTTATCTTTAACTATGTAAAAGTCTTTCCTGAGACAGGCAACCTACATCCTTTTTTTTCTGGTGGCAGGCTTCTGCCGTGGCTAGTTACCACCCTACCGACAAAGACGTACCACTAAGCCATCTAGTATCGCGTAGAAACCGAGTATGGGTTTAATATAACTGCCATATACCTAACAGGTTAGCCCGTAACCATCTTAGACTGCATCATCACTTACCAGGAGGTGAGATTGTAGTCAAGGGTACAAATTATAGTGGAATAAAAAAAAAGCCTAATCGGCTGAAATATGATTTACGACTGATTTCTATCGTTTGACGGTCGATTGGCGCAGCGCAGTTTCCCTGCTTTCTGAGTCAAAGGCCGTGGGTTCGATTCCCACAACTGGAAAATGTTTGTGTGATGAACAGGAACATTTTCAGTGTCTGGGTGTTTATATGTATTTTATAAGTATTTATGTATATTCATAAAAAAAATATTCATCAGTCATCTTAGCACCCATAACACAAGCTACGCTTACTTTGGGGCTAGATGGCGATGTGTGTATTGTCTAAATATATTTATTTATTTATTTAATTAATGGCTGTATAGGCCTGCCCCTGGTTAAAAACTTTGGCAGATTTTTTTTAACGCGAAGCAGAAGCGGAAGCTTAGTGGGTAAGGCAGCGTCTTTCCTTTCGTCGAAACCGTTTTCAAGCCCCGGCACGGAACGCTGACTTTTCAGAAATATGTGAGTTTTTAATTTAAGAAATTAAAATATGTCTCGCTTTCAACGGCGAAGGAAAACATCGCGAGGAAACCTGCAAGTCTAATAAAATAATAATAATAATAATAAATATATTACGACAGTACACAGATCGCCACCTAGCCCGAAAGTAAGCGTAGCTTGTGTTATGGGTACTAAGACAGCTGATGAATATTGTTATGAATATAATACACAGAAATACTTATAATATACAGATAAACACTGAAAAACATTCATGTTCATCACACAAACAATTTCCAGTTGTGGGAATCGAACCCACGGCCACGACTCAGAAAGCAGGTTCGCTGCCCACTGCGCGAGTCGGCCGTTCCCTATAATGTTCTCAACGGCGCGCGGCGTGTGAAGTCTAGCAATCCCCGCTTGGCTACCGTGGTAGGCCTCAACCCGTCTCATTCTAAGAGGCGACCCGTGCCCTGTAGTGGGTCGGCAATGGGTTTTTGATGATGATTAAGATGATGGTGATGACCAAATTACCAAATGAAATCTTTGAGATGTCTCTCAATAAGTTCAAAGTTTATATAAAACGTAAGCTTACAGAAAAATCCTATAATAATATTAAGGTTTATTTAAACGATAAAAAAGCTTCGGTATGAATTGCTCTAGTTTCATAGCTTAATATAAATTTACTGGAAGATGGTGATAACAAAAAATAAATTTACCCGGCTAAGTTTGTTGTGGGCTCTTCTTAGACCAGGGCACGTTTGGAACCCTCGTAGCTTTAGATTTAAGTTGGCGAACGAAGTTATCACCATCCCGTTACAATTATGTAAACAAATATGTATGAACGCTTCATAAGTGCCTGTAATAGGCCTGCATGAATAAAGAAATTTTGAATTTGAATTTGATGATGATGAGGATGATGAATTTTAACTCACCCAAGATTTGTTCTTAGAAAGGATTTTGTTGATGGCATTAAACAAAATCCTTTCCTAGTACAACTCTACGTTGTTTCAAGTACATCACAATGTTAACTTGAAATATTATTTATTTATTGGCTGTATGTAGCCTTCCACTGGTTAATAACAATTGACCAATTTGTACACCAAATAATTGTTAACTTTATGATACTTCACAGGCTTTAGAGGGACAAGACATTATAAACTGCCTCTGAGACTAACCTGTGAAACCGAAAACCTAATAGTTTTTGAGTAAACCATTGCTATAGTTTTTGCTAAAAGAAATCACAATCTAATATTAAAGAAATTAACTTCTGTCAGTTTATTAGGTTCGCTTCGCGTAGCGTAGGTACTATGCGCGTGTCGGTCTTTTATCTTCAATAGGTTTGTCATAAGAAAACACTTAAAATGTTTTAAAGTTACGGAAAAATTTATGTGCTTATTAAGATTTAATATTTTCTTTTGGGCATACTTAGGCACGTCGGATAAATTTCTTAATCTTACGGAATATCAGAAATTCCAAGCAGGCGAAATGACGTGCATATAATACTTAGTGTATATTTACTTAGTGTGATGTATTGTTAAATGAGCAGCAAACCTACAGAGAACTATACTACAAAAACACCGCTGTTTCTATTTATCACGCGTTTGGATGATGTCAACAACTAGTTTGCATTTAAGATACCGATCTTGGAATAGGCATAAAACACAATCAGTACAATAAATCGCGTGTTCATTTATCGAATAATAAGTAAATGAATGCGTAATAGTAGCTGGCCTATTTTTACCACAGAATTGAGATCGTACAGAATCCGTGTACACGACTAATATTGAAGCATCAAAGACCACTCCACTTCAGTAGTGTTTCTCGAACAGGCTTAGTCACTTCATTCCATTTAGCATTTGCGAGTCATTATTTTGCCTCTAATATTCTAAACGTTAACCATTAAAAGGGGAAAATGGGAAAGTGCGTGAGGTAGTATCATTCCGCGGGTGTACAGTGAGATGTGCGCTGGGCGTCTTGGGTACAATGCACTGATGCAATAATGGCTTAATGAGGGTTCTGTATGCTCTCAATTCTGTGATTTTTACCTAACGGGTGGTTTTAAGTGGGACTTACACCCAGTAAAAACCAACCGTTCCCCCCGACTTTTCAGCTTGTTCTGTGGTGGGACATAAACCTATTAAATAATCAAGAGGGGTAAGAGAATGCGCATTTTATATATCATTCTTTCCATCGTGTATCACCTTTTCATACAGGAAATATAATGAAAAACGCTAAATGATTTTCAATAGTTAAAAAAACCCAAAAAAAACAATCAGACTATTAAAACACGCATTAGGTAGGGTTCGATAAATCGAGGGTCAATATATTAAACTTCATTCTGTCTTATAGTAAAAATAAATAGAATGAATGTTATTTGAGTACTTTATTTTCCACTCTCTGTTTCCAGCTCTTGATATGTGTTTTGGGATAAATCAGTTAAAAGTTCCAATAATGATTGTGTTTTATTCCAGCTTTACAGTTGTGACAATTTTTGAATTAATTACTCTGGCATTTTTATCGTCAGTTATGACGAAATCATATGAGTTCCTTGGACTACGGAACCACAGACATGGTATATTTTATAGAGTTAATATAGCGAAGATCTCAATGATTCAGCTTATTTTTCAAAAAAACCGTTGTTGTTACGTTTTTCAGCTAGATAACTTCAGTTAACTAACGCGCTCTCACGTTTAAAATAACAATTCATTCGCAGAACGGTAATACGAGAGCTCTATATTATAACGGTACAATTTCCGCACATCTTCATAGCAGCTATGACTGTAAAGCATGATCGCACACTGCTGCAGGAGTCGCAAGAGAGAGCGGTAAAAGCCGCACGCACGCTTTATTGACATAATTTGAGTTGGTTGCCATGCATGCATGCAAAGCATAATATAAAAGATGATGAAAGTGTACGGGAGCTATGGTGATATGCTCGACCGTAACAATAGGAAGATCTTCCTCCGAGCGGGTGATCGTGCTCGGGGACCGAGGTCCGAACTTTCATTTTCAGAAGTTGTATATATAGTCATTCTTAGTGAACACTTCGCTAGCGCGATGTAGGATTTTAGTAGCGCCATCTAGTTATGTAATGTGGAGACCGCCACAAAAGTAAAGGCAAATTAAAACAAAATAATAATATTTTACTTATTTTGCATCTAACAATATCTATGTAGTTGTTTCTGTTACTTAAAATACTAGTATGGTCAAATCTTATATTAGAGCAACAACGTAACTTGGAGCGCCAGAAGACTTATTCAAATAGATTATTCTTAATATGTAAATAAATAATAAATAATCAGCTTCAATCAAAATACATTTTAAAATACCTACAGCTAACCTACCTTTTACTTATTACCTATTACTTAATTAATATATAGTAATTTATACTTGTGTGTTTTGACACACCTTATAACAGAAACGTGTCGTGTAAGTATTAACAATCTATTTTTAAATGGTCTATTTTTTAATTTCTATTCGTATTGGGCATAACGGTTCGTTATTGGTTTTGGCATATTTTTAAAGTCTTGCCTGATGTCAACACCACAACACAAAATAGTATCTAGTTCCTACTGAAAATGCGAATGAACTTATGCTGCCTAGGTCTTTCGCAATTCTAGTATGCTCGCTTTAGAAATAAAGATGATGCGGTTGATTGGTCTCATGTTTGCGGTAGTGTGCGATTATATTCGAGTACCTAGCCACACATTACATTATTGGGTATGTGGTAAAATTAACAATCAATTTCCTCTGCACCTGCATGAGATTAATGGTTTTAGTGAGGAAGAAGCTACCTTAGATGGCTCGAATAAAGTAGGAAGAGTAGAGACACCTTATAATTATAAAACACTCGCTGTTTCCCGCGACTTTGTTCGCGTTAACTCCGGTATTGCAACGTCAGTTTTCATTCTTAATTTTCGGAAAGTTGAAGGTTCTGCTACCTATGCATTAATAGCCAACTGTTATTTAATTGTGTTATTTAATTTTGTGTTAAAGGTGACGAAAATTGATTCGATCACGGCTGGGAAGATTCCATTGGTCCCAAATTAGCTTTGAGCTTAACTTGCGCAATATCTCACAACCCCGCATCAATTGTTGACCATAGAGTGTTTCTCACACGTAAGGTTTTTTTATTCCATTACAAGGTAGCCCTTGACTGCAATCACACTTGGTGGTACGTGATGATTTAGTGTAAGATGGGAGTATGGCAGTTATATTAAACTCTATATCCCTAATCATTTTCTACGGGACATTGTACCAGAACGCTAAATCGGTTAGCGCCAAGTCTTTATTGGTGGAAAGAGTCGCACGAGATCAGACCATTTTTTTTGGCGTGGTGGAAAAGCTTTATTGTTACGTCCGACCCTTGGGTAGGACGGAGGTTATGTGGGACACCGCCCTCTGAAGGGGGTATACCAAAACTAAAAACCACCGCGGCATGTCCCTATTGTTGGCTTTGTTAGGCGCCCAGGGAACGGGACGTCAGAGAGGTCGTTAAAAAGTCGTCGTAAGTTATAACAATCTAAATGCAATTACAATCATAAAGTGCCGTGAGCGGATTGCATTATCCTGCATTAGTCACCATCCTGCAATCACGGTTGTCAGCAGCGATGGTTCTGCATTGAAACAAATGAAACGTCGTAAAACACGCTGTTCCAGGATCGTTAAATCAGCTATAAATTGCTTAAATTGTGATTCTAGTGATGGGTGCGGTGGGAAATGGTTATTGCGATTAAGTTCATGGCACATTGTAAGACTACCCGGCCCAGTGGCGTGCATTTCATAGATGCACAAATGCACTGCCTACCCTTAAAATTTCATACAACTGGAATAGGAAGAGGATTTTTCCATTTTATGCCATTTTCAACCATACCTACCCTGGTTAATAATCTTGCGCAAGCCACTGACCCGACCAACATGCATCATAATATGCAATGCATTTTTTACGAATTCTATAAAGGCAGGTCGTTCTTAATTTGTGTGTAGTTATGTATGTTTATTCCATTATCCACCAATCCGCACAGTGGCGTGCATAGAGGGTATGTACAGGGTATACCGATGCTATAATATGAAGAAAATCTCCAGTAAGAGTTATAAAAAACTTAAGGATAGGTATTGTAAGAGCCATAAAAACTCTATCCTTATGTATTTAAAAATCGTACTGGAAATTTTCTTCATTTTATATCATCTGCATACCCTGTGCATACCCTCTATGCACGCCACTGTAATATCCGCACTAGGCCAGCGTTGTGGCTACGGCCTTAACCGCTTCTCATTATGGGAGCGGACCCGTGCTCTGTAATAGGCCGGTGGATGTGATGATTATGAATGATTCTAGCTTTAAATTTATAGTTTTATTTTTTATTTATAGTTAAAACAAATTAATTAACATATATATTAATATATGTTAATTAATTTGTTTTAACTCTTTTGTACAAGAACAATAAAAATATATTTAAAAATCAATAGTTACTATTAATATTAAACTAATCACGTTATTTTAATTCACTCTTCCTTAATTCTATCGCTTTTGAGTAATAATAAGTTAAGACTTAATCGAGCTTTATTTTTCCTCAAAAGAAGCCTTGCAATTACAATATCATATCGTAACCGCTTCCTCGTTTCGCGCCCTTGAAATCAGTCCAAAACTGAGCGTAAAAAAGTTTTACACTGTATTAAATTACGAAAGCCAAATAACTGCACACCTCCTCCCACTGATTTAACGTTTTAGATAACCTCCGTGTGAACGGAAGCCGGTATCAATATTAATTACACATTTAATTTGGGATTTTTGAACTGTAGGTTAGATTGGTCGTCACACTAGATATCGCATGACTGCGAGCTCGGAATCTCTTCTGAAAGTTTAACCCCGATGAAATAGGTGACCTTAAGAAGATGTTCCTAAGATCACCTATTGTGAGATTTAGAATGTATTCTGATTGAGTGCAAGAAGGCCTAATGCCTGTTTTCACTAAACCAAGGATAACTAGAGAACAAAAACGACGTTAGGCGCCGTCTAAATGAAGAAAAAAAAAAAAAGATCATCCGTCTCCGCTTTCAGCTCTCACAAGATAGAAAAATGAATGTTTAAATGTAAAATGTAAATTGTTGATGTTGGAAAAGAGCAACTGCTGAGTTTCTTGCCGGCTTCTTCTCGGTAGAATCTGCCTTCCGAACCGGTGGTAGAATCCCTACAAACAGACAGTCTTGACGTTTCAAAAGTGCCTACTTGAAAAAAAAAAATTTTGAATTTTGAATTTTTTTTGAATTTTAAAGTTACGACACCGATTCGGCGGAACTTGAAGGTTAGGAGACTCGTAAACGGACACTGACTTATTGACACTTAAACTCGTAAACGAACTGCGTGTATCCGAGGATTTAATATAAGTATCAAATGAGGCCGAAATACTAAATGCTACCTGTATCCCCTTATGCATGTTCCGATTAACAATCACCATCATCATCATGTCTCTGTCGTCCTCGTTGGGGGCCGACCAACGCTGCGTTTTCCTGGGCACCATTCCAACACCTTGGAACCCCAACGTCCATCGGTTCACCAAGCTATATGTCCCGCCCATTTCCACTTCAACTTTGCAACTCGCTGAGCTATGTCGGTAACTCTTGTTCTTCTACGGATCTCCTCATTTCTTATTTGATTACGTAGAGATACTCCCAACATTGCTCTCTCTATCGCCCACTGAGTGATTCTGAGCCTTCTTATGAGGCCCATAGTAAGCGACCACGTTTCGGATCCGTAAGTCATCACTGGAAACACGCACTGTTTGAAGACTGGTCTTCAGGCACTGAGGGATTTTGGACGAAAGATGTCTCGAAGTTTCCCAAACGCTGCCCATCCGAGTTGACTTCGGCGGTTTACCTCTTTCTCAAAATTGGACCTACCTAACTGGATCGTGTGTCCTAGGTATATGTACTCGTCTACAATTTCGAGTGCAGAGCTCCCAATTATTACTAGGTGGAGCGGAACATGAGCGTCAGACAAAATTTTCGTTTTGCTCATGTTCATACGTAGGCCCACCTGTTGAGAAACTCTGCTGAGCTCATTCTGCGTACAATATTAAAGTGGAAATTCAAATAATAGCTCTAACTTCTCACGTTAATAGTGCAGTAACTATTAAACTAAACTTGTTTAATGAAAATATCCGTACCGGCACGCTACTCGTGGTCACAAAAACCAGATCGAAAAAAGACTTAATTGGATTCCAGCTTTAATATCCATGTTAAGTTGACGTATCAGTGCCGTTTATGACTATATTGATGCTTCCTTACACTTAGCTTTTTCATTTGGCGGTCCAAAAGAAACTTTAAATTCAATATAAAATAAACTCTATTTTTAATGTATTAGGGTTCATTATCAGTGGAGACACTGTTAATCAAGTCCTCGCAGCTTCTTTATAGAGCGATAAGTGACACCTGTCTACTTTTCCCACAAGCAGTAACGGATGCTGCATATTAAGTATTTTTGATAACTTACACATGCTGTCGGTTTCGTCTGCGTAATACGAGTGAAATTCATCGCGATTTTCCAGTAAAACTTGATATTAGCTTTAATTATGTGAGTTATCGTTCTCCAACTCCGAAACAAAGTCCGTTGAAAGTCTTTAAGCCCAATGAAAAAAGAAAAAAAAATTAAACAAACTTTGACGTTACTTGCATGTGAGAGAAAATCGGATCATAAATATCAGTGTAGTGGATGAAGTGGTGATGGCGCATTGGGCAGAGCTCAACTTCGCTTTCGGGGGGCCGAGTTTAAGTCCCAGCACGCACCTCTAACTTTTATAACTAAGTTATAAATAAATAAATAAATACTCAACGACAATGCACACTTCGCCATCTAGCACCAAAGTAAGCATAGCTTGTGTTATTGGTACTAAGATGACTGATGAATATTTTTATGAATAATGTAAATAGACACTTATAATATACAGATAAACACCCAGACACTGAAAACTGAAACACTTTCCAGTTGCAGGAATCGAACCCACGGCCTTGGACTCAGAAAACAGGGTCTTTTAATATTTTTTTTTTCGGATTGTGTGTAGCTGATTAACTCTAATGATTTTAACAGCGTAACGCGGGCTTGTTGGCGAGCCTCGGAATGGGGCTCTGCCAGGAAGAGTTTCAACCCTAGGGCTCGAAGAAGCGAAGGGATCGTCGGCCTGAGGGCGCCTCATGTGAGGCCGAACCTCGGCTCAGGCGACGATTGGAGTGAAAGGGTTACGGACGGTGTGAGCAGGGTCGCCGCAAACTGCGCCAATCGGCCGTCAAATAGTTATGTGCGTTTTAAGTAATTAAAACATCACTTGAAAACATCGTGAGGAAACCTGCATGCCTAAGAGTTAATGTTCTCAAAAGCGGGAGTCCACCAATCCACACTAGGCCGGCGTGGACCCCGTGCTCTGTAGTGGGCCGGTAATGGATTGACGTGATGATGTTGATGATGGAATGGGTAAATGGGCGGGCGTACTCATCGCATATGCATAAAGAAATACCAATCGAATTGAAAACTCCCTTTTATTCAGTCGATCAAAGAGTTATTAGTAGGTAAATTATGTGTGTTGGTATGAGGTTTATTACCCTTAATTATCTTTATCATTTGCCCTTTGTTTAGTGGTAAGAACATTCACATACCGCTACGGATAGTGAGGTCCTGGGTTTGATTACTGGGACATAATTCTGAAGTCAGTAGTGGTAGGTAAACTATAAATTATAATTTTTATTTTATACTATGACGATGTTTTGAAAAGAGACGAACAAACTATCTTACTAAAGATTCATAATATAATATCTATCCACTCCTACTCATAATAAAGCTGAAGTGTTTGTTTTTATGTCTGTTGTTTTTTTTTTTTAATATGAATACTTTTTTTTTGCTTCGGATAGCTCAACATTTTAGGAAGAACATAAAGGCTTCTTTATATTTAACCATGATGCTAAAACCTTTAAGTTTCGATAACATAGTCAAAGCGAAAGCGTGCGATGCGATACAGCAGGTCGGTGTAAATTGTGTAAAATAGCAGATAAAAGAAAAGAGTGTATGAGAATGATTCACTTGTCAGAATTTGTAAGCTGAAGTCGCGGGATACGACTAGTATAGAAATAAATACAGCTTAGTCACACCTTCGTTAGTCCCTGAATTTATTATGTTTAATTTCTCAGCCTGAGATGGCATAAATGGTGTCCATATAAGGCTCTTTGATTAAGGACCCTTCGATTTTATTGTTGGCTGTAAAGATAATATAATCACCTCGAGCATTGGTTCTGTTTTCTATATATTATATTTTTTTGTTGATAAAATACCATGTATAAGTTGTTTTTATATTCACCATCATGATATCAACCTATTACCGACCCACTATAGGGCACGGGTCTCCTAAAGTAAGAAGGGGTTAAGGCGTAGTCCACCACGCTGGCCCAGAGCGGATTCGCTGCCCACTGCGCCACTCGGCCGTCGATATAACTCTTACAATGCCTATCCTTAAGTTTTTTATAACTCGTATCATCAGATGATTGTGACAAAAAGTGATCTTTCACAAGTTTTTAAAGTTTTGGATAGATTTATTATATAATAGTTTAAAATCCGCCCAACCAGCCCTAAAATTTTATGATGTACGTAGGTACATTATTCTTAGAAGGGATTCGCGTGATCTGAAATTACATACCTATTGCTCCTTTACCTATAGCTTATTTCTGTTATATAAACCATAGTTTCGATTGATTGATTGTGATCTTTTTCCTGCCGTCTGTCTGTCTCCATTTATCCAATTTATATAATGACCCTTTTCTCTTACGTCGCGTCGCCTCAGACGTGTGAACTTGGTCGGAGCACGTCCGACAATAAAACTGCATTACGTAATTACTAGCTCGTGACTTCGCTGGTGTAACCGGAGGTTGTAAAATGCTGACCTAAACACATTTAGCTATATCGATAGTTTTTTTGTTTAAAAAAAACTCAGAAACTGTTAAATTTCCCAGGTTAAATGTATCATATGCCCGTATTCAAAGCGTAAGCTATCTATGCAAAATTTCGTGGAGATCGAAGCAGTTGTTGAGTCGAAGATAGATGATAACAGATGACACATTTCGCTTTGTATTCACCATGATGAACAATATTAAATATCACATAACACAATCATGTCAACATCTCCTGAGGATGGACCGGTTTCGGACCGAAACGTGAGTAGACGGTACATTGCCGAAGATCTGTTTGGTGTTGAGTATAAGGATTAAAGAAATTATAAATAACACCATACAGATTCTCCTGCTTTTCACCTATAGAAAATTAAGCTTAATTTTCATAATATGAACCATATTAAACCATTACTGCCCAATACAAGGCATGAGTCTCCACTCAGAATAAGAAGGTTTAGGCCATTTTTACCAAGCTGGTCAAGTGCGAAATTTAGAATATATATATTTTTTTTCTTAAATAATAGTAGGTACGGTACAGCTTTGTTGTATGTTGTACGAGGCGACCGAGAAAAGGTACCAGCTTCCTCTGTGCTACTACTACTTTGTACTGCCATCATCAACTTGTCTGCTTAGCGTGGTGATTATGGGTAAAGCACACCATTGGGAGTGAGTGGCCTTTAGTCCAGCAGAGAACTACACCTAAACCTAGGAATCGCCTTAATAGGATGCCTAGACGTTTAGATATATCCTATAGAAAAAAAACGTTTCGCGAACCTTTATGATGTCTTACGACGTTAGGCGCCGTCTAAAGTTACGACGCCGATTCGGCGGATTATAAGGTTAAGGGGACTCGTAAATTTACGCTTGACAGTTAAAAAAATATAAATTGGTTATTTTTTTTAATAATCTCAAATCCATACGAAAATTGAAAAAAATTATAATACAAACAAAAAATACCACACCTTGTGCCAAGAACCATAGACAAGTTGCATAGTGAAAATCGTTTGGTAAAAGGTAAATGTTTGCCTAGATCTTCTTTGATTAGGCGTTAATTACTTAGGCATTTCCTTGCCCGTCGTTAGTGAAAACGGGCATAAGTGAATCAGAAGTTAGGTCAATAGACGTCTCAACGGCCCAAATCGGCGCGTCGTGATTCAACGAGGGACAGATGGCGAATCTTCATGCGGGACGTGTATTCAATGAATCGAGAACGACGGTAGGAACTTATGGATATGATTTTAATTAAATTTTGTTAATACATCGATGTTAAACCGAAATATTGTTAAAAAGACGATGCTCCGATAAACTAAACAGCAACGTTGGGGCCTAGGGCTCATTAGGGATCTTCGCGCCCTGCCGAGCAGTAGAGCTCGATCTCAGGCTCAGGCTCGCAGTATTTTTCATATTTTGCTATAATTATATATCTTTAATGTATTTAGTTATGGACAGTTTGAAAGATTTTATATTCATTTTTGCAATCACATATTGTACAAGTTCTTTTATCGGCGAATTAATAGACATAAACAAACCTTATAACAATATAACAAACAAAATTCCAAGAAAAAAAGTGTATAGTCTCTCATAATACCGTCTTGATATTGAAACAGCTTAGTAGATCTATGCTCTACTACACTCTTCTCTCTATAAAAAGAAAAGTGCTAGGAATATAACAGAACCTAAATTTAAGAAGGATAGTGGGAAAAATCATATCAAAATGTTTTCATACTTAAATAGAAATCAACATTTCTACTTTTGCTTGGTTACCTTTGTTTATTACTAAAAACATATTCGTACTTAGGCTTTATTTAAGATTTAAATAAGCTTCTTGAACTTCGAGCACGCACTAAAGAAGAGTCATGTATATCGATCATCATTTTATTAACACAATTTAACATAATTTTTTTTTTATGAAAACTATATAATTTTTATTGTAAATTAGAGATAATTTATACTGTGTTGGTATCAAAGCTATAGTATACTCAGGGGACATGTCCACACTAAACTAGCGCTCCACTGGCATGTGCTCAAGAAACAATATCCCTCACTAAAGATATCCCGAGGGAGCGCGGTTCCCACGGCCTTCGTACACGTGTCGTGCCAATATTCGTTTTTTATTAAAACATAGTAAATAGTTAGGTATTTAAAGTTTATTTTTTTGCGCCCGCAGATTTTTTTTCTCTCTAAACTGGAAATACTGTTATAGGATTTATAATAATTAATAAGTAATTAGAACGAAACATAGACAGTTGTTGTGACAGAGCTCGTCTGGAGAAGTAGGTACAACTGCCACGTTTATTTCTGCCGCGAAGAAAATTTTTGCAACGCTGCATTTCGGTGAAGGGAAAGGACTGTTTCTTTGCATGCCCTAAGAAGTTTTGCTCCGCTTATAGGCGATTTCGTTCGTCAATTATTACTGTAAAAATAAAAATCTTTTTACCGGCTCTTTTTACTTTTTTATCAGCTTCGCACGCTTAGTTTGTCTTTAGAAGATCACTTTTAGTGATAAGGCCGCCTTTGCACCTTTGCACTTAGTAATGTTACTGTTTTACTTTTGTGTTGTATTGCAATAAAGTTATTCTATTCTTTTAATATTAAAACGTTGAAACACAAAGGAATACTAAAGAGTGAAAAAAATAAATTAAAATATATTTAGGTACGAAAATTTCTCAAATCAACTACTTTGACTTTCTCATATCAATTTATTGCAAGTTTAGTGGAAAGCTTATAACCGAAAACCAATTAATAAAGTAAACACTTTAAAATCGGTTCCAAGTAAAATATTTCTTGCTAAATAATTTAAAGCTACCAAAAATAATAATAACTAAAATCATTTTCCCTGGTGGTGGAATGCCCGAGCACATATAGTTATATTTAAAAATAATGAATTGAAAACCGTCTCCTTTTTCTAAAGTCAGTTACAAAAAATTTATAGACGATTGGAAAACGTTCTCCTTTTTCTGAAACGTCTACATTCACATCGACTTCTCAGAAATCTCAAGACACATACGCATTTTCTTCATCCATTCATCCGCAAACACATCGATATCAGGTTTAGCGTCCATTGATCGGGCTACCTATAAAGTATCCACGTTTAAAACCCACAAGGTCTATCTGATGATAATTAGATAAGAATAGATATAGTGACAGAAACAAAGAATCGCTAAAATATTGTATTTATCCAATGATATGAAATGATGATTATAAAAAACTATTATTTTCAATAAATTAAACCTCAAAATCTAGGGATTCACCATAACAGATTGATTGATTGACAAAATGCCGAATTCAAAATTATGACGTAACGTCTATATAAACATAATGTTGTACCGCTTGAACTTCAAAATTTTGACTTCAATTAATTAATTAATGAATGAGTGAGGATGCTCCGGAGTAAAAATTAAGCTTAATATAATTTCCAATTTATATCAACAAAACAAAAATTGATATAAGACATATTAGATTCTTCCAAACATCATAGGGCAGTTTTTATAATTTGTCAACATGCCTTTGTCGCCTCTTCTAGTGTTTAGCGTGTTTCACAACAGATCATAAAATCCCAGGATCGACTTCTGGGTCAGGTCAAAAAAGGGTGTGTGAATGATGAATTATTGCAGGCATAGACCTCAACTCTAATGCAAGCCTGCAGAGCTTAAACTTATGACGATGTGTCTGACCTTGGAGTCAATAAGTAATTAAAATAAAACCTTACAATTTCTTTACGTGTAAACTTATCATGCCTTCTATAAACTATACGAGTATAAAGAAAGCCCCTAACGGGACTCGAGATTGAAGCCAACTAAAACAACTTTTTTTGGCAACAAAACATAATTTCTGATCCTCAGTGCAATATTATAATGCGTATCAAAGCCTTAAACCTTCGAATAACTGACATTGACCAACCACGTGTCCTTTATAAAGAACTATTATTAACGTCAAGACGAGGTAGCTGGCGTGCGCGTTCATAATTGTATTAATCATTCATCGCGACCGGCAGACGTCGATTTTCTTCAACAGAGTGCTCTTGTTTGTTTTTTTCGTAAGGAAGTCAGAACTCAGAAGGTGAACCGTGGGAACGTCGGGCGGGTGCACTTCCCAAAACATCGACGCACGGCAGCGAGTCCGACGTGCGCCGGCCAGAGCGAGAGGCAACATCCGTTCGCTCACACGTCAAAAGAGGACGGAGGAAATGACGTGTGCGCGCCAAGCGACAGCTTACAATCGCGTGATCATCTACAAGAAATAATAAAACGGCAATAAAAGAAACACGAGCGAACGTAACCGTAGCGTGCGCGAGCGAGACGGGAGTTAGTGGCCGACGTTTGCGCGCGCCACTCGACTTGCCGACGAATTTCAAAGATCAATGATCCGATCGATAAGAGAGAGACACACGACAATGTACCGAAAGAGATAAATATACAATTTAACATTAGAAAGAGCGAGATAGAGTGATGTTTGGCTCGTGGCAGTTTCCTTCGACGCCGCAACAAAAGAGGGCGCTGTATACATTTCAGCGGGTGTTTAAAAAGCTTCAGCCCATTGTACAGCTCTGAGTTTAATAACAATGCGCATTGAATAGCGTTAATGTGAATTTTGCAAACATTTATGAGTTTTCTAAATATTAGTGAAATGTTGAGAATGTTGATAAAGATTTTAATTGATTTGGAGACATTAAAAGCTAATAGACAGTTTGTTTCTTACGGCAAATTTCAGAAATTTTATAATTGAATGCCGCTTGAAATAAAACAAAACAATACATGAGTATTATGATGTAAATTGAGGGTTTACTTCATGCTTTTCAGCCATTGCAATAGGATGGATCTAAAAACCTCCTAGCTTTGTGGTAATATTCGTTTTTCACTATATAAAACAGCAACAGTAGCGCCAGCGGACGGAGCTAAAAACAATTTATCGTTCGCCAGTTTGAAACTAGGTGGCGCTAGTAGGTAGGAATTTTTAAACGACTGTTACTAGACGCCTTTTGTGGAAACAATTAGGTACATTAAACATGATTAATTTAATTGAGCCCCAACATTATGAGCTAAATCCAACAGTTGCTTAAGGTAATTGGTAGAGTCTCACCAACTTCTAGGTATTAACTTATGCTGATATTATGTAATCTTTGCTTTCTCTATAAATTTCCTGGTTTCATTGTATTTCATCATCATCATCAACCCCTTACCGGCCCACTACAGGGCCCGGGTCTCCTCCCACAATGAGAAGGGTTCAAGCCCGCAGTCCACCACGCTGGCTTAGTGCAGATTGGTGGACCCACACCTATGAGAGCATTATAGAGAACTCTCAGGCATGCAGGTTCCCTCACGATGTTTTCGTTCACAGTTGAAGCAGGTTTTTTTTGCTAAAAAAAGTCATGTTTTAAATCTCAGGGTGTTTAACGTTACTATTTACGCCATGCTTATTTCTGCCGCTAAACAGCATTTTTGCAATACTGTGTTCCGGTCTGAAGGGCGTGGTTGCTGGTGTAATTACAGGCACTTGAGGCTTAGCACCTAGCGGCCACCAGCGGCGTGCGCAGGGCTTCTGACCAGAGTAGGCATAAAGCAGCATATGCAGTGCATTTGTGCGTGTATGATGTGCACGCCGCTGGTACCTACGTATCAAATTGATGGACACGGGGCGGCTTGTTGCAGGACGTGCTCGTTGTATGCCCAGTGAAGTTGGTTCGGAAATTATTAGGTACAACAAAAAAAAAATCATATAACTCCGAAAAGTTAGAGGTCGGAAATCCAACTCGGTCCCCCCCGAAAAGTAGACTAGCCACTTCACCAAATTTTAAAAACTACCTGTGAAACTTTATGTCACTAATGACGTATCTTCAGATAAGTATTTATGAAATCTGACAAGTTGATTATCGTTCAATATTTATACGATGGCGAGCTCAATGGGCAGTGAGAAATTGCAGCTTCCTTTCTTTTGAATCGAGACGCATATTTCTAAGGCTTATCACATGTCTAGTGGATATTTTGTGCATAATAGACAATAATTACAAGGCAATTTAAAAATCAACGATATTTTTAATTTATTTCAGACTTTCCTTTTTTCAAACTTAGGTACCTAGGTGGTATTTTATTTTTAGTCATATTTAGAGACGACTATATGTTTTTCCCTTAAATTTTTACTAACTGAATTCAGATTTTTGGCTTTATAAATATGCTTCGGAAATAAGGAATGAAAAATTCTTAGTGTCTGTTTTTAAGAGTATAAAGTCAAAACTACGCGGTTTGTATTTATTACATTATTAACCGACCTTATTCCGAGTTATAATTTCAACGACCTTTTACCGTTTTTACCATAATAATAATAAAATTTATTTGCAAGAAATATTGTAGAAGAATGGTAGGTAGGTACCTACCTACAAAATCGTTTACGCGCCGAAAGGTTTTTTGTCACAGAATCCAATATTAATCGGTAGATAAATTTCGGTAAACAATCCTAAGAGTATACGATATGACACACCAATGTCATATTATTTGTTAAAAAAATACATAATGAATTTTTATTTAACATCACAAATTTCAGTCACATCATAATCTTTGACAAATGTGTTAAAAACTAAGAAGTTTAATAACATAACGGTTATATTTACATTCCCAAAAAACAGTGGTTTAGTTTTGGTAAAGTATTGTGCAGGTACTTTTGCAATAGTAAATCTCTGGGACTGGTTTTGATGTAATATAGTTACACATCCTTTCTAATTTATATAGGTGATGGTATGATATTATCGTGGTGCACACAGACATTGTTTTTAATTAACATAGGTGGTGGTATGATAATCGTAGTGATTAGATATCACAGGTAACACAAGACATGGCAATGATAACATCGTGATAGTTGGTCACCGTGATACATCGATCATACGTGATTTACAGTGGCGTGCACAGGGTTTCTGACCAGGGTATGCATTTAGAAGGAAGATGCCAGAAAACGGAAAAATCCTTCGCATTTATGAGTTATACAAAAATCTTAGGGTATGCAGAGCTTTTGTGCATGCATGAAGTGCACGCCACTGGTGATTTATCAACATCGAAGCTTAGATTGCTGTTTGTTGTAGGTTATCAGTTGTGAAATTATTTTGTATCTAGTTACTAATCTTAAAAGAATCGTCATATAAAATTAGCTTTATTTTAGAAATACATACATCATCCTTAGATCAATAATGCTGACAGCTCGGCACTGAAATTGACTGATTATAGGAGAGAGGGAATTGAAAAATTAAGCCATCCAGCTGAATCGAAGAGGGTTAGCGGGCTTCAATGATTTTTTTTTTATCACAGGTTAATAATAACTGGGACCCATATCCGGGGAATTAGTTATTATTGAGCAGTAAGACACAGTCTATTGGTATTTAGAAGAAAAATTGTATTTCGCCGAATACAATTAATCAAGATTATGTACAAAGATATGTATTTTTTTCGTTAAGGGTCACAAGCATTTATGAAATGTAAAGATATTCTGAGTAATTTGCTAAAAACAATGGCAAGTAAATTTCATTATAAGTAATCTAATTATTTCAAACAAATCTTCTTATTTCAGTTGTATATGTCTAGATAAGTAGAAAAGGTTTCTCAAACAATATACTTACTTAGTTTTAATAAAAGAACAAAAATCTTTTGAATTTGGAATGTATTCGAATCTATTCAAATCGGAAAATAGTCTGGTAGGCGTGCGCATCGATGCGCTCCTATTGGTCATTGGGGGGCCAATCACGGTGAGAGGCCGACCTAGGCGTGATGGATTTTCGCGCCACTCACTTAGGAAAAGCGTTATGATTACAGATTAATAAGCGTTTTAAGTTTATTTTCAGGTTTTGTTAGGCATATTGAAGAATAATAATCACATTGGGAGATATAAAAACATTCAGCTTTGTAGTTTCAATGTTTTAAACATAGAATATAAATTAATATTTTGTACGCCACTTATTTGGAAAATGATTTCTTATAGATTGTGAAGTAGGTATAAGTGAGAAGATAATATGTGAAACTTTGAAGCATTTATTCCTTGCTATATGGTGATTAGAATATAAAGAAGTCCTAGGGACAGTCTTTATTGTTTTATATACACGTAAATAAGATACTGAGACTGTCTAGAACTACTCGATTACGAGCGAGTAAATTTTTTACTAAGGCTACTGGTTAAGAGAGCCTTCATAATTCCCTTCTATAGAAGTCTTCATCCAGCGCAGAGTAGGAAGAGATCAAGAAACATAATAAAGCAGATTATATCCATAAGGCCACATCTCATTACATGAGAATATGCACAGGGTATGCAGATGATATAAATTAAAAAAATCTCCATTACGAGTTATAAAAAAACTTTTTTTATAACTCGTAATGGAGATTTTTTTTTAATTTATATCATCTGCATACCCTTTGTATAAGTTCCCTCTACGCACGCCACTGGAAGCCACGATCCTCAATTATAAGGAAAAGTTTGATACCCATTACTCACTCACATTACATTCGTTGCCAAAATTTCTTTGTGTGCGTGTGTATGTCACTGAACTCCTCCTAAACGGCTGGACCGATTTGAATGAATTTTTTGGTATGCGTTTCACATGCGTGTCACAAATCAGCCCGACAGATGGAGCTGGGGTCCGCTAGTCAAAAATTAAATGTCATGCTACGACACCGATACGACAGCAAGTATGATAATAAGTTACTTTGCTTCCGAGTTCTGATTTAGTACTAGGACAAATTTAACGTCAAAAAATTACTAATAAAGTTTTAAACGTCAGAGTCAATTCAAAATCGAATTTCTTGCACTGGACAATAACTTGTGAAGATGTAGGATTTTTTCTTTTGTCTAATTAGGTTTTAACACCTCAGGCTTCACTCTCACGGTAGGAGACTTGCGTCCAGTCGTAAACCGTTAATGGGTCAAAAATGATGTCTATAGGTACCTGTTAATATTGATAATTATAATAATAATGATAATAATAAATATTTATTAACCACAATAAACAAATTACAACATACTACAACCCAGTGGCGTGCTTAGAGGGTATGCACAGGGTATGCAGATGATATAAAATGAAGAAAGTCTCCAGTACGAGTTTTAAATACTCAAGGGTAGGCTTTCTATAACCCTTACAATGGTTAAGGGTTTTATATGCACGCCACTGCTGCAACCAGAGGACAGAGATAAAGAAAAAATATATATAATAGGTAATTTAGGCGTAGGTTTGTAGGTTCCTACTCAGCTCTGTGCCGCAGCACCATGGCAGTAAATGCCAAGGAATACTACAACGCTGATTTTCAGTAGAACCATATTAAAGGATACCATTGTCTTAATATATGTCGGTTAAGAAAAGCAACCAAAATATTACTAACGTCAAGGTCTAAACTAAAACCGACACGACGCTTCGTGACATGTAAAATAACCTGCGTAACAATGAAAACACCTGTGACGCTGTTTTTTGTCATCCAAATATTTCTAGCCCCATGATATTGTGCTATACTTTTTTGCCACACTCTATTGTTATTCCAAATGGGTACCCTACTTAGATATATAACTAACTTTTTATTTTGTTAAGCACAAAAACTGGCTCGATACCTGCTTGCGAAAAAATCATGGAAAAAATGGAATCGAAAGGAGTCAAAATGTCTATACTGTTTGTTTTTTGGCCGGATTCATTCCCGCCAATCCCGGTTTTTATCACTAATGTGTAATAAAAGTTGGTGTGGTGGGTATTTCCTTTAAAACCCTTTCTTCAATGAGATAAGAGGCTTGAACCCACGGTGACGGGACATTAAAAGCTGATGTTGGTGATGATTTTTTTTATTTTTTTTACTCTACTACAATTTCGCCCTTGACTGCAATCTCATTTGGTGGAAAGTGATAATGGATTCCTAGAAGGAAGCGGGCTAGAGTATGGTAGTCATACCTACACTAAATCGGTTTGCAGGATGTCTTTGTCGGTTGGGTGGTAACTTGCCACCACCAGACCAGACCAGAGAAAAGGGAGCCGTCGTACCCACTTAGTTATCAATCACCGCTTACTCATTTCGATTTATACTCAAGCTATATTACCCTAGTATTGTATTATGTTCAATTTAAATATCACTTGTTTTAAATGGTGACGGAAAACATCGCGAGGAAACCTGCATGCCTGACAGTTCTCCACATTGTTCACAACGGCGTGCGAAGTCTACCAATCCTCACTTGGCCACCGTGGACCTACAGCCTAAAGAAAAGAAAGAAAGAAACAAAAATCGTCTTTATTGTCACACATTTGTGTAAAATGTAACATTTGTGTCATAAATTGTTAATAAAAATAAAAAAAATGTGTGACAAAGGAGGCTGCAAACTAAAACGCGCAGCACTGGTTTTCAGCCAGCCCCATTATCTTCGTCATCACTGAATCCTCGCGACTAAACAATAACAAAATAATCATAAAAAAGGACAATAACAAAGAATATAATATACTAGCTGTTGCTCGCTACTTCGTCTGCGTTTGATTTTGTTTTTTCATGTGGCATTAAATTTTGCTGCAGTTATAAAAAAAATTAAAGTATTCAGTATCGCTAAGCCTTAAATGAAGGGGTTTGCTGCCGTCCGCTGAGGAGTTCTGTTTTCTATCTCCAACCACAGTTTGGGCAAAATTATACACATATTATAACCCCTATAAAAGTAATTATTTAAATCGGTTATAATTTGTTGGAGTTATGGTGTAAAATCGTCAAACACTTTCATCCCCTCTTCCAAAGGATCCGAGCTTACTGTCGGGCTAAAAAGTATCCTATATTACTTCTAACAATTCCAAGAATATGTGCACAAAGTTTCATGAGGAACGGTTAAGAAGTTTTTGCGTGAAAGCGTAACCAACAAACTTACATTGACATTTATAATATTAGTAGGGATAGGGATAAACAAACAAAAGATATTTTTTACATTAACACAAGCTTATTTACCCCTGAAAGACATCCTAAACCCTTCTTATTGTGGGAGGAGACCCGTGCTCTGTAGTGGGCCAAAAAATGGGATGATGACGATGATGATGATTGTATTCTACCCATTTACGTGCTACCTACTTAAAAAACAGAATTAAGCTAATTTCTAATAAGACAATTCTTTGCCGAATTTAGTTGTAACGATGCTTTCATAATAACAAAAAAAAAATCTCTTGAATTTTGCCTTATTTATTTTATTATGCTAAAATGTATCCTTTGGCCTCTAGGATAGGTACAAGCTACTACTGTGCTAAACATTGACATTTGCGTGATAATTCAGTCATAGGTACCTTAGCCTCAATCGTTAATTTTGAGTAACAAAGGAGTTTCCTCTTAAATCCCGCTGAAACTGGTTTCAATTATTTTTCCGGGTTTTAAATTATTCCATTTCTATCCAGCTACCTATGTGCCAAATTTAAGCATTATCACACTATATATCTAGATGTAGGTATAAGATAAACAAACAAACACATTTTCGCATTTATCAAGTGTGGGTTTTTGTGTACCCACCCATAAATTAAAGTAACTACATTAATCAACGTTTCGGAGAGTGGAAAATACCAATCTTAGCATAAACAAAACGCATCTGTCAAAAAGCGCGCCACAAAATGAAGTACGAGGTGTAATAAGCAAAATTTTAAAATTGGAAGGAAAGTGGTTACTTAAAATGCAGGCGGTGGAAAAAGGGCAAAAAAGTTGCAAACATGATGTGTACCGTGGGAGACTTGGGCAGGTGCGCGCAGCGGGAAACAGTGTGCCGTGACACGGTATCGTATAGTTTTTGCGGCCCATAGACGTAATGAGTAAGGTAGACTTGAAAAAGTCGCCAAAGTGCGAAGGAGACTAAATCGCACTAATATTTTTTTTTATCGATATTTCTCATCCCTACTAACTTATCGAATTTTTTTGTCTATTGGTTGGGCATTCATGCTATGAATACTTAATTCTGGTTTTAATTTCCAGCCTTTCTTCAGTATCAGTATCTTTACTGAACAATAAATACTAAACGCTATAGTGACCTTCGATCTCCATACTATATTTGCAATTAATAGACAAGTTTAGCTGTCAGATTATATCTACATTTTGCATGATGACGACTTGTTCGCCACATCCTTAATAGTATTCTTTTCAAGAAATTTTCGGTACCAATTTGGAATACAAAAATGCAATTTTTATGGGCAGTTAAATCCCTCTCTCCTATGAGATATGTTGTACATCTCATCATCAAAAAAACCAAATTTGAGGATCACCATGATCTTTCTAAATCAACGAACGGTTTAATGGGAAATTTATTTATTATATTTTATAATTCAAAAACTAATTAAATATACATGGACAGTGCTTTTGTTGCTTTTAAAGTAGAATCTAATAGACGTAGACAATGTTTTGATTTTATATTAGGCAATAGAAATATACTAAAATAACCGTAATTTTTTAAAATAAAAACAGGATACGGAGTCGTCAATTTGTCAGATAGTGTAACGCTAGTCTTCAAAATTTATGAACTTATGTGAGAATTCGTATTTTTCCCGCGCATCTTGTCTACATTTTCATTATGTCTATATTGCGGCCATATTGATTTTTAATTAGCGCTGAACTCGTTTTAATTTATATATAAAAAAAGCCTTCGCAATCGTGTAATAAGACTTACTGACCGGAACTGTTTTCGAGTAATCTGACATTTGTTTTATTGCATTTATTCATGTCGACAATATTTATTGGATATATAAAAGTATTCGATTAAATTGTCGCATTTTTTAAAGATATACAATCGAGAAGTTTTTGTCAACAAATTCTTATTTCGGGGGGCTTGCGAGCATCGTTTAACGCAGTGTTATTTTTAAATGACGTTTAATTGAAACAATATCTCAACGTCGTATAAAAATTTGGATTATAATACTTAAAAAAAAGTCTGATCAACTTACTCTCCCAATTATGTGTGATTAACGAATATCGCATGTAGATGTAATGTATAAGGTAAGTGAATATACGTACAAACACACGACCTACTTTAAATATCAGTATAACCCGTAAAATCTATTCTCACAGTGTGAATTTAAGAGCATAGACTCACCGAGTATCTCCAATGGGGAGATAAAAAACGCTAATTTAAAAACTCGTGGCTAGTTCCTACTGGGATTTAACAGAAACCTTAAAATTTTAAATTATATGACCCGACCCGACTATGTAAAGTAATCCACGACCTCGTGATATGCAGTCGAATATGCTTACCACTAAACCAACGAAGCAGTTGTAAACAATCTATACAAATAAATAAAATTTAAGTATCGATGCAGTGAACGGACGCAGACCGCAAGTATTAATACCGAATAATATCCACACAAGCGCAAAGACTTAATAAAAATTATAAATAAGGATGGATAAAAACGAACATAAAAATAATCCAAGGTTGCTTTAATAACAAGTAGTATCATGTTTGTCCCAAGACAATATAGCCACCGGTACTTGCAACGGTACCGGCCATATACAATTTATTCACAGCTTATTTGGCCTACAATATTGTAAACAACCGACCAGCTATACCAGTTGGGGCCAATTATGTTTTATTTCTATCAACTCTTTTACTATTTTTGCCACGATGTGCGTAAATACACTGTTTGCTCTTTTTAATATAACGGGTACGCGATGGATACAGCGCAAAAGATAAGCGCGTGTGCAAACTAGCGAGATAACAGACTGGCTCGTTATTTTTTTTCTGATTGTTAAATTTCAAATTGTAAATAGTTGATGTTGGAACAGAGCAACTGTAACTGATTTTGCAAGTTGGGGAAAGGTCATTCAAAGGGCGCCTTTGGGAAATGAATATTAGGAAAAGTATTTTTAAAATTTAGATTTTTTTATAATATAGATGATTTGGATAATCATCTATATTATAAAAAAATAAACTTAATTTGCTATAGTCCGTGAAACGCAGGAGAATCTGTATGCTGTAATTTATAATTTCTTGACTCTACGATGAATAATTGTTACTAACGATTATTAGTCTAGTCAAGTTAAGTAAAGTCAACATGTCGTGCGGATGCTCCGGTTTCGGAGTGAAACGTGCGTAGAGGGTACATTGACGAAGATCTGTTTGGTGTCGAGTATAAGGATTTAAGAAATTATAAATTACACCATACAGATTCTCCTGCTCTTCGCGGACTATAGCAAATTAACCTTAATTTTCATAAAATATCATGGATTTCCGCAAAGTAACGCCTGCTTGTATCAAATAGGATGATCATCACCATTTCAGCCTGTGGACCTTTCCGAAGAAGCGCCACCACACCCGGTCCTTTGCCTTCCTCACCCTTTCACTCCCCGTCACTCTCTTTACGTCGTCGTTCCATCGTGCTATTAAACTTGCTTATTCGTGGCTCTTGAACTTTCCTGATCAAACGTCCATCACACTCCCTTTGCCATTACAACTTGCTGATAGTTTGCTTATAATTTTTGTCAGAATGTGAATAATTGATTTTTCAGATACCGCAGATACCTACTTTTTTCCGTTTTAAGCTTATTTACCAGATGTTTTTGATGTTGTGGGCTCTTCTTAGACCAGGGCGCGTTTGGAACCCTCGTAGCTTTAGGTTTAAGTTGGCGAACGAAGTTATCACCATCCCCTTACAATTATGTAAACATGTATGTATGTACGTACATTACACGTACAGTACATACAACGTTCATAAGTGGCCTACATGAATAAAGAAAATTTGAATTTGAATTTTTCAATAAACTAAACTGAAGAAAGAATTTTTGCATAACTAAGAGTTTGAATCCATTTGTCAATATGTACTTGCCCTTATTTAATTTTGTTATATTGATTGCAAAACAAGAGAGTTATGGATCTTCATTATGGAAATTAGTTCTTGTGTGTTGTTATTCTTCAACTTTATAAATAAAACCGCTAGAATGATTCACTTACTCGTAGCTATTATAACGTTTATTTTATTCCAATTGAAATTTGCTTCTGTATATATAACCTATTATCTTATAATGTACTGGGTTATATAAATGATGCATTTTAGAAGAAAGAATCATTTAATCGAGCTCGGTTTTCCCGTCCTACACATAAGCATAAACCTCAAACCTCAAGTACGGGTAGGTATTCTATTTATGGTAAATAAGCTTCTGCTCGCAACTTTGTCTGCGTGGACTTCAGAATTGTTTCTAAAGCTTCGTTCGTTAACAATTTATAGTCCCACCAGAGATCGGTATAGAAAGTACATGTCCTTTTCCATAGCGTAGGTGGCAATGGGCGCATAGCTCGGAGATCCGATGGACTTTGGTCTTAAGGTGCTGGAATGGACAGATGACATTAGGCGAGGAGCTGGGAGCCGCTGGAGGCAAGCGGCCCAGGACTGTGTATTGTGGAACTCCCTACAAAAGACCTATGTCCAGCAGTGGACGTCAATTGGTTGAGGTGATGATGATGAGGTGACATGCATATTAAATTTCAATGCTGGCAGCCCCCGGCTTAGCTCGAGAACCACTTTCAATTTCTCTCTTTAACTACTTAAGGAATGGGGATAAAATGTTCTTTTCCATGTCAAAGACTACAGGCATGACAAATTTCATTCAAATCCGTTCAGCCGTTTTTGCGTGATTTAGTAACAAACATCCACACTTTCACATTTATAATATTAGTAGGATTGTTCTGTTAGATAGCTTAAGTTAGGTTTAAACCGTTATTTGAAACTAAATTCTGCATTGTTTTTAATCCTACAATTCCTGGGGAAAGCGACGGCTTAATTTGCTCTCCGCGGCACGGGGGTGGACATCGCCAATTTCCCAACTAGGCTGACACACGAAGGACAAGGCTATGCCTAAATAAATAACGCCTAAATCTGAGGATTCCTAGGCCTACATCAACCGTTCACCAATAATTAACACGAGTAAGAGTTGGTGAAAAGTATTTTTTCCTGGGTTGCCTAGGTTTAGTGAATGCCCGATGGTAGATCAGTTACAGTTGGCCCTCATGCAATCTCACCTGATGGTAACTGATGATGCAGTCTAAAGGGCTAACCTGTTTAGGCAGTTGTAACCTGTTAAATCCATACCTACCCGTGATCGGTTTTTATGCGACATCGTATTGCAACGCTTAATTACTAAGCTTCACGGTTGTCGGTAAGTAGCAAAGGCCGAAACCACCAGACTAAAATTAAAGTTCAAAAACGGATGTAAATTATTTATTTTTAATGGGTATGCCGAAGCACGGACGCACATTGAAAAACGTCTGAATCGTGTTACTATACATTTGAAGCGTGACAGGCGATAGAAGGATGTATGCAAATATTTATAACTCTTAGTTCATCATAACTATATATAATATTTTTTAATATTTAATATATTATGTATTATTTTATTTGTGTAATCTAGTTTAAGTATTAGTATGTAGTTATTAGTATGTATTTTTTTAATATGCACAACCTGCAGTATGTTATCCTTTTGTTTTCCTTATCCTAAGGTTGCCTGGAAGAGATCGCTACAAAGCGATAAGGCCGCCTTTTGTATACTTCTTCTGTCTCTGTTTTCTTTTATTCTTTTTCTGTATTTTTATTTGTGTGCAAATAAAGAGTATAAATAAATAAATAAATAAATAACTAAGATACCTTTTACAAAACCATCCAACCATCTCTTCCCAGGTCGCAGTGGTTTGCCGGCGCCGTTAGTCTTAAGACTTCGCTCCGGGCACATCCCCTCTAAATGGATTTGCACACCTACTGGGAAAATCCTCCTCGCCTAAGAGCTCAGAGTGCAATGTTATCGAGGATATTTAACACATTTTGGTGGAATGTGTCCGAAGCGAATTAGAAAGACGTTATTATACGATTGTTAAATGTATGAAAGTTTCATAAGTGCCTGTAATAAGATCTACATGAATAAAATATTTTTGAATTTGCTCTACGTTGGGGAAGATCTTTAAAACAACATCTCGTCAGTAATATTCCTACAGTAGGTATGTATTCGGCTCTTAGTCTGTGTGGATTAAGGTTTTTGAAAATCATTTGCGTTTCCATCATCATCATTAGGTGCCATCGTCAAATTGAAGTACGAAGGTCAGCCGGTGGAAAATCGTTCGATGATGTGTGGCATCTTCTAAAGTTCTAAATAGTTATGTCCGCTCTCTTATATCGTCGGACCTTATCGCTATATCTCCCCGCCAAATTTCACTGAAAATAGTAAAGCGGTTAAGACGCGAAAAGTACCTAAACAAAGTTACTTTCATTATTCAAATATTATGTTTGGATGTTGCAGTTAAAATTAATTATTTGTACTAAATATAAGTACCATGGTTGTGGACCATGATAGTAACCATACCTATTTAGGTATGTTTAGTTTAAAAGTCATTTATTCATTCATAACTTAAATACCAATTTCTGACTGATTGAAGGCAATTTGTGAATGCATGAACATCAGTTTGTTTCGAAAATAATTACTGCTGAAATCAATTTAACTAAAACTCTGTAGTTACCTAACCTTTTTATGTATTTTTATACAGATTCATTTGTATCTTTTTTTTAAGGTTTGATATCCCTATCCCTATCCCTACTAATATTATAAATGTCAATGAAAGTTTGTTTGTTACGCTTTCACGTAAAAACTACATAACCGATCCTCATGAACAAACTTTGTACACATATTCTTGGAAGTGTAAGAAGTAATATAAGATAATTTTTATCCCGCCATTAAGCTCGGTTCCTGTGGGAGAGGGGATGAGTGTTTGACGATTTTACACCATAACTCCGACAAATTATAACCGATTTAAATAATTATTTTAGTACTTAGAGTTTATAATATGTGTTTAATTGCCCAAACTGTGGTTGGAGATAGAACCACAGAACTCCTCAACGGACAGCAGCAAACCCCTCATTTAAGGCTTAGCGATACGGAATAAAAATCAAACGCAGACGAAGCCGCGCGCAACAGCTATTAAATAATGTTCTTTTGTGTAATCTTATACCTATGTCAATAATAAAATTTTAATATAAATTGTTGGTAATAAAAATAATCAAAACATATTTTAGTCGTTTCATGAAGTATTCACAAACGCGGGTGGGTGTAATCAACAGGAGCGAAGTCGCGTGCGCTCGCTAGTACATTATACTTTATTATAGTGTGTAATTTGTATGCGAGAGACGCGCTATGCCGAGTGCCCCCGAGCTTAACCGAAGACAAGCCGAATGCAGTCGTGGGAAAACGCGGCAGGTGTTACCGCCGATCCGTAGCACTTCTTACTGAGTAAACACTCAGCGTATACAATATTATAACCACCTCGAAGCTCGAAGCGTCTGTGTAAATGGAAAACATATTTTGTGTGCTTAATGATACTGCTTACTTTTTTGGTACGCCTCGGTTCGGTTATCGGACGGCATCTTTTTTTTTTGCGACGCTTTTGAGAGACTAAATGTGGCGTGTTTTTATTTTTGTTCAATTTATCGAGTCACCCTTAATTGGTGTTGTTAAATGAAGTGGGAGTCGTAAAGATCGATGTGTAACCTTTTCTTGACTTTTGAAGACCACTGTGGTGTATCGGCACTGCTGTTTGATACGGAGTTGTCCGGGTAGCAAGAGGGTCCGGGTTTGCTTCTGACATGAATCAATTCGGATTGGGGAAATTTGTTATTGCTAATAACTAAAAATTATCATATGAAGTAAGATTTCTTGACTTCACTTAAGACAGTCGGTTGGCGCATTTGGCACAGACCCTGCTATCTGCGTCCAAGGCCGTGGGTTCGCTTCCCACAACTGAAAAAAAAATGTTTGTGTGATGAACATGAATGTTTTTCTGTGTTGGGTGTTTATCTGTATATTATAAGAATGTGTATTATATTCATAAAAGAATATTCTTTAGCTATCTTAGTACCCATAACACAAGCTACGCTTACTTTGGGGCTAGATGGCGACGCGTGTATTGTCGTAGTATATTTAATTACTTTTCCCGGCACGCACCTCTAACTTTTCTAAGTTATGTGCTTTTTAAGCAATTAAAACATCACTTGCTTCAACGGTGAAGGAAAACACCGTGAGGAAACCTGCATACCTGAGAGTGCACGATAATGTTTTCAAAGGTGTGTGAAGTCCACCAATCCGCACTGGGCCAGCGTGGTGGACTACGGCCTTAACCCCTTCTCATTGTAGAAGGAGACTGGTGCCCTGTAGTTGTCCGGTAATGGGTTGATATGATGATGACGAGAAACTGTCGTTCTAGTCGTTCCATCATTTCTTAATATAGGCTTAGTGGGATGGAAGCCTCGAACAATGTGAGAAAAGCACTACTGCTGATTTTCTTGCCGGCTTCTTCTAGTTAGAATCAGCCTTACGATTCAGTGGTAGAATCACTACAAACAGACATATTTTGACGTTTCTTATAGACAGCTTAAAATAAATGAATTTTAATATTTTTTGGAACGGTGTTCATTTTAATTGCGGCTAGGCAGCAAATTATGGTTAAGCAACAATGACCCGACCCAAGTCGGTCATAGGCGACCAACGTTGAATGTCATGTTAAGTCATTCGGTTCTGTATATCTAACAGTCAGAGTACAATTCCAAAAGCTAACACGTCCATGCTAAAATGCCCCTAATATACCTATCATATACTTAGCACGGCCATACGCTGGAATAAAAAAAAATGTGTAAAGATACTTACTACACTATAAAGCAACAGTAGTTTTAACTTAATTTGGTACCCATAACACAAGCTACGCTTACTTTGGGGCTAGATGGCGATGTGTGTTTTGTCGTAGTATATTTATTTATTATTTATTTTATAGCAAAATATATCTGTTACTGATTTTCTCATCCTTAAAAACCCAAGGTTATCCACTGAACCAAACCTGAAACACGCATTTACCTTCTTCAATGGCCACAACTCGGATATTGACTTTACCTACTCATTGCCAAAAAAAAAACTATGACGTTCAGAGCTTCTGCGTAATTATAATGAGAGGATATCCATCATGTACGCGAGCTTCATCCATCAAGCTGTAGTAATGGGAAACTCATGTACATAGCAGTTTAAAAAATAACGCACTTGATGCAATTAGATGCGGTGTGCTCTACACAACGGTAGATTTCTTTTTTGTCTCATTAATAGTTGTTTATTGAAAGCCGTAATGTCTACTTATTTAGTTATGCATTTAAAATACTTCGCACGGAAAGCAATTAGGTGCGGTTTTCGCAGCATGCGAGTAGATTCCCTTTGCTTCGTTTTTAATTATTATTTTTAGGTATTCTCAGCATCATCAGATCACATCAACCCATTACAGAGCACGGGTGACAATGAGAAAGGGTTAAGGCTGCAGTCCACCGCGCTGGCCCAGTGCGGATTGGTGGAAGAGGTATTCTCAATCAAACCAATTAATTAAAGGTCTTCCTAAATGATTATTGATTATGTTTTTATTCACATGAGAATACAGTTTTCCACACCTCTTTCCACAGTTATCGTACGAGGTGACAGTAAATACTACAAGGTCAACATCAAAAGCTGGAGGTACGAGTCAGTTTAATAAATATACTATGACAACACACGTATCGCCATATAGCCCCAAAGTTAGCGTAGCTTGTGTTATGGTTACTAATATGAAATAAATGAAATTATTTTATTAAAACACACCGAAATTTCACAAAATACAAAAACGATAGAGCGCTAAGTTAGAGGGTCCAATTTGGCGGCCTTATCAACCAAATATTTTTACAATATTTTTATAATTTTTATTAGTGTTTTTACCTACACTTGGAGGAATTATCAATTTTATAAATTTAAAATGCATATAAAAATTTTTGGAACCGACAGGATTTTAACCTGCGAGTCTCGGGCAATCGCGGCCTGAGCACTTTCATCAATTAAGCTACGGCTCTCCTACGATCGATGCCGAAATTAGTATATTACTTTATTATTATTATATTATTATTATATTATTACTTAATTGGTGAAAGCACTCAGGCCGCGATTGCCCGAGAGTCGCATGTTCAATTCCTGTCGGTTCCGAAAATTTTTATATGCATTTTAAATTTATAAAATTTTTAGAATAATATGTTATACAAATACCTATAATATACATATAAAACCTTTAGTGGTTGTTAGAAGCCTTTAGTCCAACAGTGTCCTCGTGTTGTTTTGAGATCATCATCAATAGCCTGAGTCTTTAAAAGGGATCTGTAAATGCAAGAAGAGTAACCATTTGCAGCTCCTTCATGAAAACATTCATAAAAATCACTTGTTTTTATATGTCTATCTACTTATAACTTGAAATAGTTTTAGTATCTAATAATTTATTACTACTTTTAATTTATTACTGATGCCATCAAAAAATCTGTTCTACAGTTTTTCGGAATATTTGTAATTTAGCTTCCTTGGATTACTATAATATGGTTACTGAAAAAAATAATGACCAATTTTTCGGTCTCGATGGGTAGACGTCTTCTGCTCGAATTAGCGCTTCTGCTGACAAGTCCACACTCGATTTTCCGAAGCTTGAGAGTTGGAAACCTCAAAGTACGTTTAATAATTAGTAATTAACTCAAAGGGAAGTGTGTGGCTATTATCTTAATATATATAAATCTCCTGTCACGATGTTTGTCCGCGATGGACTCCTAAACTACTGAACCGATTTTAAATTAAATTGGCACACCGTGAGCAGTCTGGTCCAACTTAAGAGATAGGATAGCTTAGATCTTTAAGTAAAGTCACAATTTTATTTTATTGCAAATTATTTGTCTATAATTAATTGTCAGTCACATGTTATATGTATATACAACTATACTCATTTAAGGCTAGCGATACTGAATACTTTAAAAACAAAATCAAACGCAGACGAAGTCGCGGGTAACAGCTAGTTTTATTATAAATTTGAATGAAGAATTATATCTTGTACATGTCTCATAAGAAGGTCTTAGTTTTTATAAAACGTAAGATTATAAAAAAGCAACCTCTTTTGCTGCATTAAATAAAGGCATAGTAATTAACAAAAGTATTAGTTTCAACATATTATGTTTACACCCACTCATAGTGGAAATGTCTTTACGCCGCACGTAGGCGTGTGTAGGAGTCATGTGACTGTACTACATTGTGTAATAAACATTGGAATAAATTATGTTTACTGTATCCGACAGCCATCTTGATTAAAATGTTTACGATTGTCGAGATCTTGGGTACTTAACGAATTGAAAGCTTTGGCAGGCTTGACAAATTAAGAATATCGGCCTAATATGTAATAATTTTTTTGACGACCAACCTGACGCAGTCGTGGGCAATGTGGTTTAATATGGAGGTCCCAAGGTTCGATTTCCGGCAGGGAACATTTGGTAACTTTAATTTTTCTGATTTGTTTCTTGTCTGGTCTGGTGGGAGACTGGCAGAGGCTTGTTACCTTGCTATGGACAAAGACGTGCCACAGTGTGATTTTGAAGAAGAAGAAGAAATACTTTATTGCACACAAGTGATTTTGAAGAAGAAGAAGAAATACTTTATTGCACACAAACATCAGAATATACATAAAATATAGAATAAACAACAACAAGAATTGTAGGCATGCAAAGGCGTTTATTTATTATTATGCAAGTGATTTAGCGTTCCGTCACGGTGTCACGTCGAAAACGATTAGAGGTATGGGTAAAAAGAACTGCCATACTCCCTAACAGGTTAACCCGAAACCACTGCATGATAACTTCGTTGGAATTAAAATACTTTACTTGTGCTCTGTGCTGCTCTAGTAAGTTACAAGTTAAAAAGCCTAACGTCAGAGTTACTGTTCAAAAAGGTAAAAGAAAACTTAGTTTTTTTGCAATATTGAGTGCTACGAAAGTGGATAACTTTTATATTTAATTTATTTTATAAATTTTATGCTATATACCTAGTGTAAATTTATTTAGTTATGTTTTTCTAGTGAAGTGGTATAAACCTATTTTTATTCGCTCTAAAAGTAAGTATACGCATCCAGTTTGGGGAATTGTCCTGGAAAATTGCAGACGCTAAAAGGTGGATTGGGGATCGATAGAAATGAAGCGTATTAGCAGAAATGTAGAGTATCAGTGGGAATGAAGATTATCAGCAGAAATAAGAAGAATGAGCAGAAATAAGAAGAATGAGCAGAAATTAAGAGTATCAGCAGAAACAAATAGTGTCATCAAAAATGGAGAGTATCAGCAGAAATAAAGAGTATGAGCAGAAGAGTATCATTAGAAACTAAGAATAGGTATCAGCAGAAATCTAGACTTCAACAACCTCCATGGCCAAATTGCGTGCGCTGTGGTATTATAACATTCGCACTTGAGAAAGGAAATATTTTATTTATTAATTTTCTCACTCGACTGCAATCTCACCTGGTCGTAAGTGATGATGCAGTGTTAGATGGTAGTGGGCAAGCCTGTTAGAGATATCTCACTTATATAAAATCCACCCCCAAAACGGTTCTACGCGGCATCGTACCGGAACACTAAATTGCTTCGCGGCTAGTCTTTTTCGGTGTGTGGTAACCAGCCACGAACGAAACTTTTCATCAGACAAGAGGAAATTCAGAAATAAAAACTTTCCAAACTACCCCAGCCTGGGATCGACCGCTTAAAATACTCGTCAAACCTATCTGTGATTCCCGTGGCTAAATAAAGATTACTTTTACTATATACGAGGACTCGTCCGCTATTTAAACAGGATATTTCTTGAGTTAATTAGGTTGGCCGTATTAAGTCCGTAAGTCCATCATTACGCTCCGTGGAGGTGTTTAAAAATCCAATATTTCTGTTATTTCTCTTTCTTAATGGTTTCAAGTAGTGTTTGCAAAACTATGATTACACGTACCTACCTAGTTATTTTTTTTAATAATTTATACCTTCTTGATATACATACGACCAACAATGGTGGAACTTTTTAATGTATTCATGTTTATTTTAAGAATTTAACAATATTAACAATTTTTTCTGTTTAACATTTAGTTAAGTTCGTCAGGTCAAAAGATCGTTTCGAAATTGTGTTAAATAATTATAATGCAAGTAAATGGAAGACACTGTTCCATAAACTAGCCGTTATCCTTTTTTTATTATCTGTTATTTCTATTCTCTCTCTCTACGTCGTGTTCCTCATTGCTGAGTGACCCCTTCCACTTACAACCTTTTGGACGATTTTGTGCCATTTGACTCGGCTTTTAGCAAAGTTTAAAGCAATATGCACTTTGGTGTCGAGAGCAGTGCGGATTTGATCAGACCAACGAAACGGGCTACGTCCTCGAGGTCTCTTACCTTCCGCTTTGCCAGTGACTACTATCTTTTCAAGATTGTCTCCATCTCTTCTGGCAATGTGACCGAAGTACTCAAGAATCCTCTTAAGACAGCTGGTTGATAGCCTTCTTGTAATTTTAAGCTGTCTCAATATCGATGCGTTGGTCCTGTGTGCCGGCCTCAGGATTCGCAGAATTCTCCTCCAGCATTACATCTCAAAAGCGTCTATACGTTGTCTACCAGCTGCTTTAATGGTCCATGTCCAGTTATTTCTATTAAATTTTAATATTTTACAGAATATTCATGAAGTTATTTTTCAAAACATAAAATTATAAGTGAATATAAAAATACCTGAGAGTAACGTGTGATTGTAAAACAACAGCTAACCAAACTTTGTGTTAAAGGCCCTGATTTTCTTTGACTGAATGTCAGTTGCAATAGGTACACCCGTTACTGCCATTTATGATGGCAAAATGATATTTTCACATGATTACGATTAAATTTTCACTGAGAAATTGTAATTGTCAATGAAAAAAATCATCATATCAACCCATTATCGGCCTACTACAGGGCACGGGTCTCCTCCAACCAGGGCCATAGCCCACCACGCTGGCCAAGGGCGGATTGGTGTACTCCACACACATTTTGAGAACATTATTCAGAACTTCATTCATGCAGGTTTTCCTGACGATGTTTTCCTTCACTGTCAAAGCAAGTTATATTTTGGAACGCACATAATTTAACGCACTAAAAGTAAGGGGTGTGTGCGGGGATTCGAACTCCGCCTCCCGAAAGTGAAGTCCAAGTAGGAACCACAAAACCACTGGAATTTCCAATGAAAAAATATTGAGAAATAAATATAAACGCACCTTTGCATAAGGAATGAATGAATCACGACGTTTAAAAAATGAATCATTTAAAATTTCCTGCAAGTAGGTACGTTCAAGAAAGAATAAAGATACTTATAACTTTAATAAGGGCTTTACCTAGTACTCTCGCAGGTTTATTCTCAATACGTTATCATTACAAGAAACACCTGTGTGAAATAATAAGCTAGCTGTGGTTTACAATCATTGACTCCATTCTGAAATTACGACTGCTATTTTCGTACATACACGATTGCGAGCGTAAAGTATAAGGCTGTCCAATTTAAATTACCTATTTAGAAGTATACATAGAAAAGTGAATGTAAACTTGATTTATTTTTTTACTGCACTTCAAATGCCCTCTCCTGCAATCTCACCTGTTGGTAAATGTCTAAGATGGTAGCGGGCTTACCTGTTGGGAGTATAGCAACTATATTTAACACATATCCCTAATCGGTTTTTCATCGTAACCTCGAAACTTTAGCCAAAGGTTATATTAGATCTACCTTTACCTAAGTTTTGGTTGTGGTTAAAGACGTTTATTTTCTCAAAAGAAATTACAATTTCACTCATTGAGAATATTTACAACTTATTTATGTAGGTAATATTAAAACTACAAACAATATATTAAAACACATTTAACAAATCGCGGTTACTACAAGATTGATGAATTCCTTAACAAGGCTGCTTTGAAGCAGGCCACTCCGCTCTCATCTCTCACAAAATAGAAAAATTCCAAATATTGTTAAACTATAAAAATATGGAAAAAAAACAATCTGCTGAGTTTCTTGCCGGCTCTTCTCAGTGGAATCTGCCTTCCGAACCGGTTTTGGAGTCACTACAAACAGACTGATTGGACGTTTCAAAAGTGTTTATAAATTAGGCCTACTTGAAATAAATTAATTTTGAATTTGAATTTGTATTTTGAATTTATTTACAGCCTCCCTGGCGCCTGATCTCCCTATATGATCTTTGTAGAAGTAGTTATTTATAAGTTCCAGAAGAACAAAGTAGGGCGGACATATTTTTGAAATTGTTTTTTACCAATTAGCCTTTTTTTTATTGAGAAGACTTTATTGCACAAACTTTGAAACAATACAAGAAACACACAAGAAAAAGAAAAAAAAATATATAAATACAGTTGTGTGCAAAGGCGGTCTTGTTGCAAAAGCAATCTCTTACAGACAACCCCTGGTGAAAGTAATTGAAAACATGAAAGTGACAGAGAGACAGTGCAAACAATAAAACATAAACACGCAAAAAAAGAAGAAAAACTACAAATTAAATAGAAATAAATATATAAATATTTATAATAAATAAATAAAACATAATTTACTATATTATTTATAACGGTGATCCTAGAGCGGGCAGTTACCTTGGCCAACGAATTAGTTTGGCCATCCAAAGGGGCAATGCTGCCAGCATCTTAGGAACTGTGCCTCGCTGCTGTGGTTTCGAAGACGTTTTAGATTTTATTTAGTTTTACATAGTTTATTTTAGGTTATATTTATATAAAAAGTTCAAAGTTATCTTCTTCTTCTATCTATATATAAAAAGCGAAAGTGTGTGGGTATGTTCCGTATAGGCTCCGAAACGGCTGGACCGATTTCAATGAAACTTTCAGAAATTCTCCGGATTGCCCTGGCGAGTAATCCTGTAAAGTTTGGTGACGATCGGAGCACTCCTATTTTTGAACTGTCAAACTGTCAAATACAGCTTTTATTAAAAATTTAATGATGTAAGTTTATTGTTTAAATAAAATAAAGCGAAATCTAGCCCGTCGAAGCGGGCTGGGAACGCTAGTATTATATAAAATACACACTATATAAGAATTAATAAAATAAATATGTATAATATACAAATGTTGTTTGCTTTGTAATCAATTACAATTTAAAAAAAAAACCTGTAATTTCTATATCCGACCAGCTTGCTAGTTCGCTGCTATCTTAGACTGAATCACACACAACCAGATGAGATTGGATTCAACGGCTCACCTGACGTGGAATTTAAGAAATTTGCTCTGGAACTCCCGCTCCTAGGAAGAGACCTTTGCCCAGCACTGAGACGTTAATGAGCTAGGGACGATTCTGATTATGGTGATGAACATTTCTTAAATATAGTTCACCGGGTGCATACCACGATAATATTTTTGGATTCGTCGATATTTCGACCCAGTTGCATGGTTCGTGGTCACGACGGGACTAACCCGGGTATTTACCCGTTGAACTATATTTAAGAAATGTTGATTAACCACGAAAATCTTAGTTTATAAATAAATAAATAAATATACTACGACAATACACACATCGCCATCTTGCCCCAAAGTAAGCGTAGCCTGTGTTATGGGTACTGAGATACCTGATGAATATCCTGAAGCTCCGAAACCGGAGCACATATTCATTGTAAGATTCGGAGCGAAACGTGCGTAGAGGTTACATTGCCGAGGATCTGTTTGTTGTGGAGTATACGGATTGAAGTAAGTATAAATTACACCATACAGATTCTCCTGCTGTTCGCGGAGTATAGCAAATTAATTTTCATAATATATTATGGATTTCCGTAAAGTGATGCCTGCTTCTATCCAATATTGGGGTTTTCAGTAAAAATCCTCGACTTTCCAGGTGCAACGGTGAAAGCTGTGAATTTAAGTTGGAGGTACCGGTATTTCGGTTCCTGGCATTCCTGAATTTTCTCTAGTCTGGTTCTTTCTCTGGAAACCGATTAAGGGTATGAATACCATACTCCCTAACAGGTAAGCCCGCTGCCATCTTAGACTGAATTAACACTTACCACTAGGTGAGATTGCAGTCAAGGGCCAACTTGTACTGGTATAAAAAATAATAAAAAATCCTAAGCCGCCTTATAATAATTAATAATAATAATAATAATTTCAAAAGCCCACCAACCCGCAATGATGCGCTGTTGTGGGTCTATGCACTAAAAAAGCTCTACCTAATAGGCAGCGGATAGAGATATCCATGATTACTGCCTATTACCACAAGCGGGCGTATAAATAATTTAAAAGGCAACTCAAAGTATCATAGTATTTTATTCAATTTTAAATATATATTTTCGTAACAGGGTGCTACCGTTCTACTCAGTGCTACAGAACGAATAAAACAAGTCGAAAACAACACATAATTACCTACTACATGAAGTTACAATCCGCTCGGGGCTGAAGTACAAACGATTTCACTAAGCTAATTTTGACATTGTTTTAAACATATCGTTGATAAAATCTATACTTATAATAAAACTGTAACTGGAAGATTTCTGTACATTCAATATATTTTGAAAATTTTGATTGGGGGGGATGCTTTATAATCGATACTGAGCCCAAAATAGATTTTTATTTAATTTTTGTCTGTCTGTCTGTCTGTCCGGGCATCACGTGAAAACTACTGAAGGGATTTAAACAAAATTTGGTATACTGGTGGCAGGTATTCCGGGTCAACATAAAGGCTACTTTTTATCCCGATAAACAATAAGATTCCTCCGGGAAACGGGATGAAAATTTTTATCAATTTTACTTCATAGATCCGTTAAATTTTAACCGATTTTAATAATTCTTTTTTTATTTGAAAGTGTATACTAACAAGCATGTATTGTGTAATTGTAATGAAGATCTGATAAATATTGTTGGAGATAAAGGACATAACTCTTCACAGATACTAGCAAGTCGCAAGGCATATGGCACAACGATTGACAATGCATGCGTACCATACCATCGCTGAAATATAACGATGTTTTCTAAAGATGTCAAGCCGACTTTTAAGTCTCAAAAAGCAGCGGGCCGCCCGGCCGCGAATAACATAGTTTGGAAATAAAACTGGACCTGGTAGCGTTGCAATTTGTTTCTAGGTTTTTTAAGATATTGAAACCTCTAATAACCGATTCGGTGCAGACGAAGTGGCGCGGGTCAGTTAGTGATTAAATAATTCTTTCGAGAAAATATCGTACAGTCGGAAACAATTGATTCTATTTTTAATTTGAATAAAGTTATGGAGAGCTCTCAGTTATTCTGGTGCCAAAATGCCTTAATTTAAAACGGATATAACTCTGAATAGTTAATGAATATCGGCCCCTCCGAAAGGAGAGCAGGAGCTCTAACCACCAGGTTTTCACAACTTCAGTGCTAATTTAGTGGTCACCTCCTCCCAATGATTGGCACTCTAAATAAGAAAATAAGGATTTTAAATGTTTATGACGGGATGTTAAATATTATTTTATGTCTCTCAAGTCAGCCATTTTTTTTCCCAATAGTTTTGAAATGCCATATCTACTTGTGAAAAAAAAAATGAAAAATTTAGTTATGAGAAAAGTACATTTCTTAGTGACTGTATCGTCCACAGCCACTGATTACCGCCCTTCATATGTAGCAACGCCCACAGATAATATTTAACACAACACCATAATAACTACACAAAGTGACATTTCGCTCGGGGCTCCGAATACAGACGATATAATTGAGCTGCTTTTGCCACCGTATTCCAAATACGGGCCTGCGTTATTAAAATGAAAGTGTACACCACTCATTTTGGAGATCTTTAAATGATGATTGTTTTTTTATTACAATCATTTTCGTCACGTTCCGTGTTCGATTTTTAATTTTAGCCGCTAATTTATTGATAATATCTTGATCGATTAATAATTTTATAGACATAAATGAGGCCTAATTAAACTGTGTCATTTTGATTGCGACTGTGAATGTGATGAAATGTCGTACTAAAAAATTATTGTTGTAAACTTGGCAAATAAAGAAAAGCAACATAATAATAGTTCTGACACATATTAATCTTTTTCCACAACTTGAATAATGCTTTAAGAGGGGGATATAAAGTAAATAAAAAATAAAATTTCACCCGCGCGCCTCACATGCCCCGCTATAGTCCGTAAAGGTCCGAAAGCTACTAGGCAGTCACCACCCACCGCACGCTCGGATTTTTGGCTCAGTATGCATAAAATGATTAGATAAAACCTGACTGCGTGCTGCTGGGGATAGCAACCCTAATAATATTTACCGCCATTATCCATTCTTTGCTGCCATCTAAACTGAAGTTCATTTATGCCTTACGACAGAACTCTAGGGATTTAGATTCGACAAACTGTGTAAAAGCATTTTGCACTGTCTACCGGTAGAATTTTTTTAAACGCGTAGAAAATTGTCTATATCACGAAAACTTTTTTTTTGTGTGCGTGTAACCTTTATGCGCGATTGAAGCGCGATTGAAAATATTGAAAATGAATAATCCTAATTGATTATGATATTTGCCACCAGCTGGCGTATAAGTCAAGACACGTGGAGTTAATGACATATACTTACGACCAATCCAAATTATTATTTTTAAATAGCGGAAACTACACAGACGTATGACGTAAGCGTTAATTCCGTCAAAAAAATCTGAGTACTCCCTAAATAAGTCCTTTGGAGCACGGTCTGGCAAGTAGGTACAGAGGATGACATATGACTTCTAACTGCAGCCCCGCAAAACTTTTTGTATTATATCAGCGGACCCAGCAATAGCTAAATAAGAATAGGTGTCTACAAACTCGGAGGGCCCTAATCTAGGTTTTTTGGAAGGCCTTGCATCAGAGTGTTGGTCGCGTTGACGTTTTTATGGGATTAGTGGTTGCCTTGGCAGAGCCCCATTCCGATTTCCGATTCCGCAAAAAAAGCCCGCATTACGCTGTTAAAATCATTAGGGTTAATCTGCTATAAACAATCCGAAAAAAAGCGTACTGGCCAAATTCGGCTTGTATGTAATAGAGTCACACGCGTTTGAGAACATTATGGAGAACTCTCAGATATGCAACTTCCCTCACGAAATTTTTCTTTACCGTTAAAGCTAATGATATTTAATTGCTTAAATCGTTATTAGTTACTAAATATTCTGGTTCCTAATTTCCATAATAACCGTCCCTAAACGTCGTGTAGTTAAAAAGACATCAACGGCCATAGGGCACGAGCGGAACAATAACCACCGCACCGGAACAGGAGTATGTTAACCGGAACTAACAGGTAAGGTCGCAACAAGTGTCGACTGCGGCAAAGGTCAAACGATTAGTCCTTTTATAGTTATATGGAGCTTTACTGGACTATTTGTACCTTTCATTTAGTTTTTCAGCGATGTTTATTCATTTAGAAGTTACGTCTTGTTAATAATATGGCCGAAATTTTCTCTTATGTGGCATGATTTTCTTAAATGATGACCTTGGACGTTATATCCCTTAACATTCACCGAAGAATTTATTGACCTTTTTCTTATAATGTGTACTATTATTTTTTCCCTTGGCATGTTTTCAGTGAAGCATTCTCAAATAATTTCAGATAACAAATGTTTTTATTTCCATCTAAAACCTTACTACTTTTTTTTCGTTGTTATATCATGTTTTCTGGTTTATTCAGTGAGGTCTTAGAATTACTGCATATGTGTATGGAATCCTTGTCTTAATTTTTTATCTTATCAAAATTAGGTACTTACATCCTTTGCACTTCGTTCTTACTAAAATATGAGTATGTTTAAATTATGCTTTTACACTACTTTTCACCTTTATTTCTGATCAGCTCACAGTTTTATTTTATTAAATCAAGATGAAAAGTTCGTAAGTTTTTCACTTCATCGCTACAAGACAATAATTGATGTACGAGAGCGTTTTTTTTCCTGTAATTGTTTGCGGCCTCGTCTTGTGTATTGGTAATGACATTTTAACAGTTTGATTGATTAATTTCGTAATTGAATTCGTCATTAAAGTAATTTAACATGTGACACCAGTTGCAAACGAAGGCAGTAGCGAGGCGTAATTATAGTTATTATCAATATTTTTTTAAATCCAAGTGACAAGGACTAAGTGATTAAAGTTTTATCAGCCCGAGTATTTTATAATAGGTTTTGCATGTTGAAGTTATCAGGACTTAATCGATTAGCTTCGAGAAGTGTCCATCATCCCCCGGATCGGGCGCTCCGGTATCATTAAAGATAAAATTAATTGGGCTCCACCGGTCTTCCGCGTCCTCGTCCGAGATGAAAAAAGTGGGCACACGTGGTCACTACCGTTCATTTACGAACGCGAATTATGCGTAGTACGGCAGGTGGCAGGTGGCGGCGATCATGGGAACTCGGGGTTGAGTCGTGTTCCCACGGCCGCGTCATTCAGCAAGCCACACCTGCGCCCCTTAACGGGGATGTTTCATGCTACACACACGACTGCCACGCGAAGGAAAGCGTCGATTAGAAGCGCGCGTGTGTGCGTAGCTCGCGACTCGCGTGTGCGTACGCGCTCGCGCCGAGCGTGTGCGTACACGCTCGAGCCGTACGCGTGCGTACACCCGTGCGTGCGTGTGAGTGGCTCCGATTTCAGGATTTATTTTACCAAGTGCCCCGTAAAAGGGCTGTTTAATGTTTATCCTGCGAGCGCTGCTGTAGTGTGCGTCGTACGTTTTGATTTATGCGCCATGCTATTTTAATGATGCCGGTAATAGCACCGCATTTTCTTTTTATTAATGCTTACAGTGTTTCTAATTACTTTTGCGGCAGTTTTTCATTCAGATTGCATCTGTAATTACACCTTAGAATTTAATAGGTACACGGCACATTAAAGTGCGTGTAGGGTTACAGAACGTAGATAACAAATAGGTTATGCAGATAAGACTATCTTGGATAGTTATTGTAATGGCGGCATAAACCCATTCAATAAAATTAGCGATGAATAAATGTTGTAAAAAGATAATGATCATTCAGAATTTATTCTTATTAAACACATACCTACATATAGTTAGGTAGGGTGTACCTGCCCATATGTATGCTAATAAATGATGTCTCTATTTTTGATTACATTTTATCTTTATTCCACTACAAGTTACTGTCTGTTAGTCGTTGACTGCAATCTCAGCTGTCAGCTAAATGATGATGCTGTCCAAGCCAGTTGCAAGCTCTTAGGGGTATGAATGAATGAATGAATGAAAACATTTTTATTGTACACCACATAAACATATAGAAAAATTATAAATAAAAATTTAACAAAAAGTATACAGTTTGGCGGCCTTAGCGCTACACAGCGATCGCTTCCAGGCAACCAAAGGAGTTATACACAGCTCAAGAAGAGAGGTATAGTAACTTTTCGTTTGCGCAGCATTCTAAGTTGGTAAGTAACCATTAATAAAACCCGACCAGACCAGGAACATTATGAAATTATTAATTCCCAAATCTCCATACCGGGAATCGAACCCGGAACCTTCCCCAACAAGTCAACAGCGCTCAACACTGCACCAGGGAAATTAGCAAAATTAATTTCTGTATAGTGATAAAAATATATACTAATGCGCCAATCGGCGCAGTTTGCAGCGACCCTGCTTTCTGGGCCCAAGGCCGTGGGTTCGATTCCCACTACTGGAAAATGTTTGTGTGATGAGCATGAATGTTTTTCAGTGTCTGGGTGTTTATACGTATATTCTAAGTATTTATGTATATTATTCATAAAACTATTCATCAGTCATTTTAGTACCCATAACACAAGCTACGCTTGCTTTGGGGCTAGAAGGCGATGTGTGTATTGTCGTAGTATATTCATTTATTTATTTTTAACAAAAAAGCACGCTCTAAAAAGGCTTCTATTTAGAGATGACGAAATCGGTGCCGCACCGCTATACCCTAGCCAACCGCAGAGTAGCATTGCGGTTGACTGCTGCCGAGCGGCGTCGGGCCCTTTCGTGCCTTGGTCCTTATGAGCACCCGCCCTACGCTCTTGCTTTCAAATGCCGGGCGGATTGAGCAAAAGCTCTGGTGTTAGCGTGGCAACGAGAAAAACTTTGCGCGAGCTTTTTAACAAAAGTATATATTATATTTTTGTACATATCTTTAATATGTTATGTTTAATGTGTACTATGTTATATGTTTATTTTATGTTAATTTAGTTTAAAATCCTATTATTTCACTAATGTTTGTTGTACTAATTACCTACTAATTTCGTATAGGATTTTCTTGTATGCCTTTGGTTGCCTGGAAGAGATCGCTATTTAGCGATAAGACCGCCAAATTGTACGTTCAATTACAAATTATACTATATAATAATTATATTACGTTCAAGTACAATTTATTATGCTGTTGTATTTGTATCTCTGTAAATTTTCTCTGTGGTGTACAATAAAAGTGTATTCATTCATTCAAAAGTGTTTTCGCATTCACAGCACATACAGCATCTATCATAAGATGAATGCATTAACGTTTCGGACCCGGGTAAGCTTTAAATGGCCGAGTTTTTTTTGTCGCCGAAGAGTACAAACAACTTTATTTGCCATGTTAGACTACAAAACAATCACGTGCAGTAGACAAGTGCGCATGCGCACGCCACGCGTCAAGCCACATAATAGACAATGCCAAGCATGCTGATACTATACGGTCTAATTCAACAGGCACATTCGCCTAAGTGTACGCTTCTTGATTATTACATTACTCGTTGGTGCACGTCCGATACCTAACGGCCTCGATGGTTTAGGATTAAGAATGGCTGACTACGAAAAACGAGGTCTTGGGTTAGTATCGAGGTTCGGGCTAGAAATTGTCAAGAATTTTCAGCAATTTACACTGACAAGTCATTCAGCAATTACTCTCTTCCATCATCAACGTTTAAAATTTTAAATTTTGTTATTTATGTTTTTTGATTCAGTTTCAATTGTATTTATATAGATCCAATTATTGAATTGTAAAATGTTGATGGAAAAGAGCAACTGCTGTATTTCTTGTCGGTAAAAAGGCTAAAAACAGATCTGACGTTTCAAAACTTATGAAGAAAGCCTACCTGAAATAAATGAATTCTAAATTTTGAATAAAATGTAAAGAGTGAGCTAATAGCAGCCCCTCACACCGGTGGCACTCCAATAGACTTGGATGTCTATTGGAGTGCCACCAGTGCTTGATCAAAAATATTTACATACTAAATATACTGTGTACCTTGTCATAAATATTGAACAAACTCGCATCTACTCGCGTAGTGTTGGAATGCACGCGCGGTCGCGTGGCGAACGTACGTGCACTCATCTATGCACGTGATTGTCGCTAGTAGACACTTTAACCTTTTTGTCCGACTGCAGAAGGGAAACAAATCCTTACTAATATTTAAACGGCCAATTGGCGCAGTTTGCAGCAACCCTGTTTTCTGAGTCCAGGGCCGTGGGTTCGATTCCCACAACTGGAAAATGTTTGTGTGATGAGCATGAATGTTTTTCAGTGTATTGGTGTTTATATGTATATTCTATGTATTTATGTATATTATTCATGAAAAAAATATTCATCAGTCGTCTTAGTACCCATAACACAAGCTAAGCTTACTTTGGGGCGTGTGTATTGTCGTAGTATATTTATTTATTATTTATTTTAATGCGAAAGTGTGTTTGTTTGTCAGTCCGACCTTCATTGCCTAATTTAGCAAAGAAGTAGGCAAAGGGCTAGTTGAATGAACGGATAGTAGTATTGGCTGCTTTTTATCCCAGGAAAACCAACATTTCACGGGATTGGTAAAAAACCGTAATAAACGTGGGCGAAAACGCGGGCAACTAGTAATGTTATAAATGCAAAAGTTTTTTTTTGGAATTGTATGTAATAGATAAAATCAAAAAATCCTTGACCCATTAAAAAAAAATCTCTAGCTTACTAAAAGTTTAAGCTTACGAAAAATAATGAAAATGTAGAGCTTTTTCGATGATAAAAAAAAATCAAATAAATATTAATAAAGGCTATAATTTTTTAGTAAAAGTACAAACAGTGCCAATAAATAAATATTATTACGTTAATAAAACCTTTTTTTATTGTTTTATAAATATAACCTAAAATAAACTATTTACAACTAAATAAAATCTAAAACGTCTTCGAAACCACCGCAGCGAGGTACAGTTCCTAAGATGCTGGCAGCATTTTCCCCTTTGGATGGCCAAACTAATTCGTTGGCCAAGGTAACTGCTATAATTATATAAATAATATAAAATTATCATCTGCTTACAATTTTAAAATTTACATATCTTTATATTTCAACTATGTTCGAATTTAAAGTATGCTTTTATTTTTAATGTTAAGTTTTATATTCGAAAGCGGTTTCTTGATTGTGTTGCTCTGAGGAATAGACCTTCCCAAGTGTTTTCAACAACGACTCAACGAAACTAGTATTCCTCTTAAAAATCTTTCCTGCCACCTTTTTAATATCATCTTCCTGTGTACTTCTCTTTTTTTTATCTAGAACACAATCAAAAGAAAAGAAGAGACGGCTTCTTTGACCCATTTTTTGCCTTACTTCTAATTAGATGGCCAGCAGTACCCATTTCCAAATGGAAATAGGTAGGTACAGCTAACATCTAACTATTATTATGCAGCCACAATAAAGCGTTTTGTTGAAAGTTTTATACCAATAACAAAAAACCTTTTATTATCGCGAATGGATAATAAACCTTGCCTCTTGTAGTTTATAATTATTTTAATTTGGTAACATACTTTCGAAAATAATAAAACATTAACCTACCTACGTATTAAATCTCTGGCGCTCCATGGCATAGATTGCGTTACAAACCGTGGATTGCGTGCAACCGCAGAGCTAGCAGATCACAGGTAAGTATTTGTTAAAATCCGGGAAAACAAAACTACACGGACAAAGACAAGAAATTACTAAAACATATCCATTTCCCCGCCTTCATAGTCTCCATTGCTTACTATGGGAAAAATCAAAAACCAATAGAGTTGATATAATGTCAATATTAGGAAACAATAAACCCGCATCTACTGGTGCTGTCGGAATGCACAAGAGGTCGCGCGATGCGTCGCGTGTCGTGCGTACGTGCACTCATCTGTGCACGTGACTATCGCTTGTCCCTTCTTCAAACTTATTTATCTACTATCTATTTATCACACATCATTATTGTCAACCGATTATCGGCCAACTACAAGGCACAGGTTTCGTTTCAGAATGAGAAGGGTTTGGCCGCAGTCCACCACGCTGGCCCAGGGTGGATTGGTGACTCCACACTGCTTTGAGAACATTATGGAGAAGTCTTAGCCTCTCTACGTTCTGAGGGGGGTTCAAGCCAACAAGAGGGACATGCCGTGGTGGTTTTTAGATTGGGTATAGCCCCTTTAGAGGAGGGGGTCCCACATAATCGTAGCAATAAAGCTTTTCACCACGCCAAAAAAAAAATAAGCATGCCGGTTTCCTTACGATGTTTTCCTTAACCGTTAAAGCAAGTTATATTTTAATTACTTAAAACGGACATAACTTATAAAAGTTAGAGATGCGTGCTGGGATTAGAACTCGGCTCACCGAAAGTGAAGCGGAAGTCCTAACCACTATACTATCACCGTTTCTATAACAGGAGAAAGTAGATAATATGTACCCAAATAATACTTATATATAACTTAAGACAACTCTACAAAATAAGTCCCTACGTTATAAAACCAAATTGTTAACTTAATTACAATACTACCCTATTGAAGGTAAGTTTCCTTTCATATTTCAACAACATAATAAATACGTACACACTTCCACAATAATTGACACCACACAATACCCTAAAGTCAAACAAAATGGGGAGATGGGCGTGTAGTGCACGCTTCACGCACACATTCAAACTGAATATTTATACACGACCATAGATTATAAAGCGTAATGCATAGTTTGATACGTAACGTTCGGAATACAAAGTTTCATTTGTTCTACACCATAAACAATGTGGACTATGCGGGTTTCTAGCTAGACAAGATAATAAAATAGAGACAGCATTACTGTCAATCACTGTAGGCCACGTATTTTCTAATAGTGATATCTCTTTCTTTACTCAGCTACTCATAATACAGGAACCGTAGTACGTTGTATATGCGTATAAGTTGTAACCCTATACGATGGGGACGCGGCAAAAAGGTTAAGATTTTATATTCTTTTTTTTTTCTTAAAAGCTGCACGTGGTCGGGTTGTGGTGTACGTTGTTTTTTCCTTTTAATGAAAGTATTATGTTGAGTAAAATTCTTCAGCGGAGAGCGCAAGGGGATCGGTTACGACTGCTTTCGACGTCAGTATCAGTTTTTAAGATGCCTTGTGTTGCATCACTAAATTTAAAATACAATAAAAGAAGAAGGTGCCTACTTATAAAATGAGTTAAAATGGATCAACGGCTTTTGATAACTTTTTATAAAAAGGAATTTTAGGAGGCTACAATTGCTTTAATAAAGACATAAGTGTCCATCATATCCACCTAAGTTGATTTAAATTTCGTTAATTAATTTACGAGTGATAAAATAAAATCGCCAAGTTCAAAATCCTGCAATTCCAATTATACAAGAATAAAATGCCTATTTCTGAATATTTGAAAATTTAATTCCTAGACGGATTAAAAAACAATTCTGGAAATGTGGAAAATTCCAATAAGAACATCGAGTTAGAAATTTTACACACACATAATTGTTTTTAAATAATGACTTTCGAATGGGTTTTTTATAGATACAGGTTTTCAGGTATCTATAAGAAATTCTAATTGAAGTTTAAACATGTTAAACGATAATTTATCCAACATATTTTTTTTTCAGTTTACGAAAATATATCGCCATGTAGTCCCAAAGTTAGTGTAGCTTGTATTATAGGTCTTAAGATGACAGATGAAAATTTGAAAGAACAATATACAATAAGTACTTAAAATAATCAGATAAACACCAATACACTGAAATCCATTTATTAAATGACAGTCCGCAAGAAAAGGATTTTTCTTTTAGCATTTCTTTATCAATAATACCTATTTATAATAGCTTACTTGTTATTGATAATTACAGCCTTTATGAATAAGTAGTTTCACGTAACTCAGACTGTCGTCCAAAAAAATGTTTTAATTACAGACACTAAAGCTTATCTACGTAATCTTTTTCCATACTCAAATTTGGTTTCTTCAGATCTTGCGTTTTAGTAATCATTCTATTGCTGATTGAAAGAAAGATAAACCAACAAAAATACCAGCGCATTAATCAAGGCACCAATAAATATAATAAAAATTAATGTTATTCGTTTTAAGTTCTCATTATGTTCTTTGGAGAATAAATTCTTTAAACCTAACCTAACTTATAGGTTCCAAAAATTACAATCATTTATACCCTAGCCTTACAGGGTATCAAACCTAATGAATATAACAGGCTATGGTATATTTCAAAAGGCTGATCAAAACGATCTACAAAAAAGCAAGTCAAAACAGTTTAAAAAACCAAAACAAAATACAACTTAATTCTTATAAGTCTTATTGGAAACCAATTTATATTCGCGCACAGTAGCCCTACATAACAATTATTTACCTGTCATACTGATAACTCGTTTTGTTTCGCAAATAATTACCATTAATGTTATGAATGCCTAAGTAGGGTAACCACAAATTTTATTTTGTAAGTCAACATATTAGTCTTTATAAACAAAAAGTGGATATAAACAGTCGACTTACAAGAAATAGTCATAAATTAGTGACATCTGCATATCGTCTGCGAAAGGTACAGAAGTCATTTGTGGGATTGAGTATACGCTTTTTTTATATGATTCCTAATGTAATTTTGGACCTACCAATGCATACATTTAAAGAATATTTTAAAACACATTTATTACAGCGAGGTTACTATACAATTGATGATATTCTTAATGAAAAGGTTGCTTGAAAGCATCCGGCTCCGCTTTCATCTCTCACAAGATAGAAAAATGAATGTCGAAATGAAACATGCTAATTGTTGATGTTGGAAAAGAGCTTCTCGGTAGAATCTGCCTTCCGAACCGGTGGTAGAGTCTTTACAAACAGACAAACTTGACGTTTCAAAAGTGCTTATATTAGGCTTACTTGAAATATATATATATATTTTTTTAATTTTATTTCATTGTAGGGAATTCCAGACTTTCATAGCACATATTTCGATGCTGATTTAACATAAAACGTAGGATTATCTGCCACTGCATTTGCAACAAACACATTATGTGTGAAAATTGGTCCAGAAGCATTACTAACAGCGTTTAAAGCAGCATTGTTTTACTTTGACAGTTTAATTGGCCTAGGAACTTGAAGTACCTACTAAATATAAGGCATCTAATAATTAAACTTAAAGTAGCGTTATTTTAACGTCTAACGTCAAGATAAGCCATGCTAGTAAAGGGACTGATCACTACAGTCTATAAGCATTTAACAATAGCTAGATTAAATATGGAACACTTAACCCAAATTATGATGAATTCATGCTTTTTCTGAAAATGCTATGATATGATGCTAATGATATTTTTGAATTCTATTGGTGTAAAAATAGTTATGAAGCGGAATGTCTTAAAACTGTTTGTTTGAACTGTCGGCCATTTTTTAACAACACATTTTCTCGACTTCGGGGCACGAGATACTGGATTAGATCTCCAGATCAGGCCAGTCATCATTAAGCATAGTCGCGATTCTCAGTACCGGACCTGTACCCTCTGGGGCCAGGGCTTTTTACACGAATATCTTAGTAGGTACATTAATCTATCGGTTCCGGTTAACATAACAAAAATGTGGTAGTGATCGTGTAACGCCAACTTGAATTGGAGCAAAATAGTGCGTCTATGCTCTGTATGCCATTATGCAAGCAGAGAGATAGGCTAAAAATACTTGAATCGAATATTAATGTCACAGATAGTCAGGATTCTTCGGGTTTACTATCCTAGTAGTACTTAGTACCTAAAATAAGGCTTGTAGTTCTGAAAAAAGCGCGTCAATATCAAAACAGTATTATTTATTTATTCAATTACAAGTCCATAACAATGTCAAACAGAGTACATAATTATCATGTTTTCAAAAAAGAATGTCAATCTAATGTTTACATTTGAAATGGAACCCTGTGAGGGCGCTGTAACCAGATTGAGAGGCGGACTTATAAATTATTTATAAGCTAATATTATATAAGCGATGTTAGTAAGCCCGCTAAAATCGAAATTCGTGGCTATGCTAGTCATAACATATAATGGTCATATAGCATGCCAGTTTGATGCGCTACTCGTATCATTACTTAAGTGAGAAATTATGTTAAACACTCCAGTTGTAAAACGCTTGTAAACTAGATAAACGTTGACCACTTTTTTTTGAGTTCTTTATCTAATCGTCCTCACCGAGAGCTAAATAATGGTTTCGTCCAACTATGAACTTGTAATGAATAGCTTAGATTTAACAGAATAGTCTTACTACGAGTAAATTTTCCATTTTAAGTAACTACGACCAGTTTTACTGTGCTAAGAGGAGAAGGAAATTCATCCTAAGTATTCACAAAAATTACTAAATGCTTACAGTAACTTAACCTGATTTGTAGAATTAATGTAGGTATGTTTTTATATTGTTATAACTATATTTTACGTATTTTGTATGTATTAACGATATACCTACCCATTTGGATTTCTGTTAGTTTCGTTGTAACTAACGTTTTCAATTGTATTTCCATGTAATAATTGCAATTTCTCATAATTATGGCATCAGCTGTGGAGCCGATCTCATAATTGTGCGTAATTGCATGCTTCACTGTTAAGTCACTTTTTGCATTCATTTTGTTATTTTGGTTTGCATTTTTTCTCTTTAGTTCGCAGTAAAGCTAAAAAAAAATCATATTCTCCGTGAGAGACGCCCTTATGAATGCAGAAATATATCATAACTTAAACTAGAAAACAGACCTATTGTTTAAGTTAATAACATGACATGATCTGAATAACGGAGAGGTACTTAACTAAACCTCCCTGGTTACATTTAAAAGCAACTTGTTTAACTAAATAAGATATGAAATAATCTTGATTTACATTCAAATTTAGTTAATGTAGCTTTTCAATAGTAAGTAGGTAAAACGCATTTCAAGCATTTAATGATTGGCCTTTATCGGATATTGAAATCTGGTATTAAAATAATTCATCACTGTATTCCTCAGTGACCAGAGGAAATGATTTATCAGTGTTCATACGTGATTTGCGAGCACCGCGCCGATGTAATCGCAGGAAGCGACAGCGCGGGTGCATGATCAATCTACTGTACTACAGGAACTTATCTATCCTCTGCTAGCCAGCTGCTTGCAGTGATTCATAATAGTGCGATAGCCTTGTTTATTCTGCACAGAACCGCCTCCGGCGAACGGGCCTGTCTAGCATGCCAATATATGCAAGACACGATTGCTATGCAGGATAATAGGGACTCTAGATTATTATAGAGTCATAGACGCATCGATAAATCTATGCATATTAATACGTAAGAAATAAATGACTCATACATACTCTCAGTGGTTCGATAAAAACAGTTAAAGCTCTGGTATGACAAACAAACGAACAAAAACTTAAAGAATCTCAGAGTCTCATCCGACTTGGGACATAGAATGATCAATAAGGCTTTATGAGCCCAATCTAGTCAGTGAGTATACCAAGTCGCGGCGCGTCAAAGCCTCTATTCGTAGAAGTGTTAGTAAAAACCAGTCCGTAGGCGCGCGCTACAGTGCTCGCGTGCTGAGCGCGCGCCTCCCGCTTCGGGACGCACGCGCGGGGGCACACGATCGGGGTCCCACTATATAAACTCCGCCGCCCTTCCTGATTCAATCATTCCCTTCGTACGCTCCGTGTGTGCATGTCGCTTGCGTTTACGGTCTCACGCAACCTTGTAAATACGTAGTCGTAGTATTCGTATTAAGTTCGTAGTTGTAAACATGTGTCTCGCTAAGGAAGATTCACAATCGCCCCCGAAGGAGGCTCAGTCACCTCGTTCTCCTTGGATGAAGCTCTTAAATCGTCAGGTAAGCATCAAAATTTGTTGAACATTTTTAACTTTGATCTTAATTCTAAGCGTATTTAGCATAACTGACTCCCTCGAATAAATTTATCTGAAAGTTTTCCCAACTGTACCGGCTCACGATTTCGAATGTTTTATCTTTAACTAACATCTTTTTTCCATTGTTTACAGAGCTCTAAGCCAAGGCTGCCACGAAAGGTGACAAGCTCCACGCGAGTGAATCTAAACAAATGTTGGTCGAAGCTTGGAGAGTTGATCTCTAATTCATCGCCTCGCACCGACCTGCCATCGAACAAGACTGCCTATACCGGAGAACCAGTTTTAGTGCCGTTCTCCGAATATTTCTATCCAATGGACCCGGTGAAACCGGTTCCTGTCGAAGACAACGACAACGCCGAAAACCAGAACATCCTGAACTCCAGCCGTTTCGAACTCATCTCAGAAGAGGAGATCAGTGACAACATGGCAAATGAAGTCCGGGAGATCTGCTACACGGCGAACAAATCCAGCTGCTTCGTATGTAAGCTTTGCTATTAATTAGCGCATCTCCAAAATCATATTCGTCCTCCAGTAATTTTCTATTATCCGTAATAATATTTTGGTACTAATGCAGTGAAAACAAAATCTTGTCTTCCAATATTAGATTTAGTTTGTGCTATGTAAGCACATCGACGTCTTCCATTAGACTTAGTAGCGCGGTATGCTGATACAAACGGACTCTAATTTTGTGATTTATCTTTTTGTGATTTTAGATTAAGCTTTAGATAATTTCAAGTGTTTAAATAATATATCGGAGAAGTTTGTGTCAGCATTCCGCGTATTAGTGTTCGATATTGTGTAACCTTTTAGTGTCCGTTTTGGTAGACAGCTTTAATGTCAACTGCACTGTAATTATCATTGCACCAATTTCATCTTAGTCTCTTCATTATATCAAGTGTCACACTTTTCATTTATACGTCTTTATCCAATGTCTTCCATTAGATTTTAAGTTATGTCTGTGATGTTAAAAGTACATGACTCGAAGCTTTAATTAGAATAAGAGATGATAAATAAATATAGATTTATATAGATTCAATATGGACATATATTGTAACACTAAAAGTAATATGAACGTTTGTGATATATAAGCTAAATTCAAAACTTTGAATTTGGTTTTAGTATCTGATCAAGTTTTTGCTTCTAGAGTACTACTAGAAGGGACTCTAGAATCAAAAAATAGGAATGTACATAAAATGTATTACACTTGTTCTTCATTGCTTTTAGTGTTTCTTTTTATAAAAGAAAATATAAGATTAACAATCAAGAAAGCTTTAATAGGATTAAGTTGTATCTCTTTTAACTTTGTGTTTTGTGTTCAATGTTCTCTTATGTGTATTTAGAAATGGGCCGAACGTGCCAATCTTAATTTTAGTTCTTCCTTTGGTATAAGTCTTAATATAAGATAAGTTTTAGTATAGCTTGATCATCTACTTATAAGTTTTATGTTTACGTTATTTTTACAATTTTGTCGATTCTCCCTCTTATGTCAATTGTTAGTTAAGTATTTCTTTTGCTATGTATTAGATGTAAGCTTAGAATATGAATCATTTTCTTAGACTGATAATGTTAAGTAATTTCAAGACTTTCGTTTGATCTCTGTATCTCAATAAAGATATATTTTAATAAAAAGATTTCTTTTCTTTGCAACCTATATAACAAGCATTGGGAATAAGGAGTCAGTCCACTAGAACATGTTCTAATAAACCAACTTGTTTTTGTTATTATATATAACAAGTTAGAGCTTGAAAGCGATCTAAGTTCGTGGAACTAATAAATTGGAATTGTAATACTTAATTGTACAGGTTGTATCAGTTTTTATACTCATATTTTTAATCGATTTCTACACTCATTCCATGTTTTTTTTTAAATTCATACTTAAATTTTGTTCGTTTAAATCATTAAGTAATATTAATAGAGGGGATACCACTAATTACTACTGTTTTCCGCCCATATGCAGCTAGAGTACCTAACTGAGCTAGTTTCATTTATACGTTCTCACGGGCTGGGTCTTTAATGAGCGTAAACTTGTGATTGTTAACAAGGTAAAAATAAATTAATTTACCGATCAAATTTATTTATTATGCCTTGGTGTAGTAACTGGTATCGGTCTTCTAATTATTGTAAAAGAAATATGAGCCGCATGCATGCCAACGCAAGTTTTGGCGCTCTCAAAAGCAAATCTTGTAGCGCGTTAAACGTCATTGTTAAAACAAAAACAAGTAAAAATTAATTTCATATGCGATTGACCTACTAATTTCACACGATTGATAACAAATAAGATTCTTATTAATATTACTTAATGTTTAAATTTTGCATATTGATGTATTAACAGAATATGTTGGAACTTTATATCCTAAACACCAATATCTAACCCATATTTAGCAAAATAAATATTTCATTTCATTTCACGGTACCTATACATATCGCATGCATACTGACACAAAACACAAATTTTTCTTACTCGCAGTGACGGTAGGTACACTCTCTATAGAGCTAATTCTTGAGAACGTTTACGCGTTCTCAAGAAATAGCTTGGCATTGTCTAAAGCAAAAAAAACTTAAAAAAATTGAATATGCGTTGAGAATACTATATCTTCTAACTGCACAAGAAATTCAAACCGCATGCACCCCTCAGTAAAATAACACAAGATTTCGCGCTCTTGAAAACGGGAAACTTTGTGATTGTTTAGTACGAAATAAAAAGTTTAAATGAATTTAATATGCGTTGAGATACTGTACGTACTAATTTTATAAGAAATTTATATAAACCACGTGCACTCCACAAGCTAATAAACAAAAACAAAATTATCGCGCTTGTTTGAAACGAAAAACGGTCAAATTAATTTAACATGCGCTAAGATATTGTACCTACAAGAAATACGAATCGTATGCACCCAGCAAGTAAACAAAACAACTTATGATTGTTTAATTTTACAAGCCTTGCGTTGCATTAAAACAGTTTGCTAGGAAAAGCACTCCTCCGGCCTTTGACGGCCGACTGGCGCAGTGGGCAGCGACCCTGCTTTCTGAGTCGCAGGCCGTGGGTTCGATTCGCACAGATGGAAAATGTTTGTGTCATGAACATAAGTGTTTTTCAGTGCCTGGGTGTTTATCTGTATACTAAAAGTATATATGTATATTATTCATAAAATATTCATCAATCATCTTGGGGCTAGATGGCGATGTGTGTATTGTCGTAGTATATTTATTTATTTATTTATTCCTCTATTTATCAGTCATGATTGTAATAATGAAAAACAAAAGTTTAGTTTTCTAAGGTTCAGTGCAAGAAGGAAACCACAACAAATTCAGCTGAGTATTTTTTTTGTTATGAATGATATACTTTTATTGCACACCGCAAAAAGTATAACAAATCATCAGTTATCATGATTTTATTGTGTACCTAGAAATTAAAACCTGACTAAGTTTGGTTTCAGGGCGCGTTTGGAACCCTAATAGCTTTAGTTTTAAGTTAAAGAACGCAGTTATCACCATCACTAACATTAATGTTACATGTTAAATGTATGAACGCTTCATAAGTGCCTGTATTAAGGTCTACATGAATAAAATATTTTTGAATTTGAATTTGAAAAAGCTAAAACAAATCATCATTGACATCGTTATCCCATTACAAAGCACGGGCCTTCTATCAGAATAAGAAGGGTTTAAACTAGTCCACCAACATGGCCAAACGTGGTTTGGTAGACTCCACACGCCTTAAGTGGGTATACGTTACGGAGAACTCACAGTCATACAATTTTCCTCACGTTGTTTTCCTTGACAATTAAAGAAAGTGATAGTGACGTTACCTTTTTTTTTCGCATAGCATTTTCGATTTGTGGTATCACTCCACTGACAAAAACGTTTTTGCGTTCCGTTACGATGCCGGGTCGTAGCGGATTAGTGGTATAGGTTTAATATAATAACTGCCACTGGTTTTCCCCTAATGAGATTGCATTCAACTAGTAGTAGTTTCACAAATAGTGATAAAAATTAAAATTTACACGCTTACTTGGTACCTAGCGTTCTGTATGTTTTTCCCACAGCTGGTTTTTTATTCTTCTAATTAACATCTAAGGTAATCGTTGCAGATAGGCAGATAGGACAAACCGCTGCAATTTTTTGGGTGCTAACCGTGTGATTGTAAAAAAAAAAAACAACAATATTGGTTGAATTAAGAATATTTTTGAAACCAAGACGTGCCGCCAAGCGTATAGTATGTAAATTTTAGCGCGTGTCTACACGCGTGTAAACCTGAAGGTTTTTAGTAGCAAATAAACTTTTCATTAATACGATTGGTAAATAACAAAGTATCTACATATTGCAAAAATTATAATTGCCCGCGTTTTTCGTCCGCTTTTTTATGGTTATAAAAGTAGCCTGTGTTATTCTCAACGAACTTTATGCCAGAAATCAAGTTGATTGGTTGATTATTTGTTAGACCAGCAATCCGCAATGGGCCAGCGTGGTGGACTCCGGCCTAAGCCTTTCTCACTATGGGAACGAAACGTGACCTGTAGTGACCCGGTAACAGGTGGATGTCATATCCACCCATTAACGGCTCACTTATTTCAGTCGATCGACCCATTACCGGTTGCTTAGTTGGGTCGTGAAGGAAGAAAAACAAACTAAAAACAAACTAGCAAGCAAACAAACAAACAATGGTCTTTAATCACACACACACATTATTTCAGCAGTGAAATAATGTGTGTGCGTGATGCTTCGTTGTGTAATTACGTCATAATAGGCGGCTGGTTAATATAGGCAGAGTCGTAATAAACGGTTTCAACTTGCCTATGTTTTTATTTTTTTTATTTTCAGATGACCTGATGATAAATGGTAAACCATTACAAACAAACGCACTTTTCCATTTAGGATAAACTGGCTGCAAAATTATTTTATTTTACATGTAAATAATGTAATTTTTGATATTGTTGTTGATGCTGCGGGATTGATTAAGGAATGGATACAAAATCGAATGCCACACAGCCGGGCATTGTCGAATTCACATTAAATGGTGGACAAAATATATTCAGCTAGAATAAAAAATAAATGGATATCGACATTACGTGTCAAGAAATAGTATAAGATACGTGACATTCTACAAAAGTGGTGGATGTCCGTGTAAGGGGTATAATGCGGCGGGCAAACGTTTAAGAATGATAAATCGGTATGAATTCTAAACGCGATTCGTTCCGATCCCGCAATATGGGACAAAAGTGCGACACCTCAGATCATGGCAGCGACAAAGGTAGTTTTAGACGTTATTGACGAAGGAAACGTCTTTTCAAGGGTGACTCGGGTGTAGCAGGCAAAATTTGGGACATCGAGAAAATTATTCTCCTCTTTTATAAAGAAAATCAACATTATTGTGCGATAAAGTATTTTTGTTGGATTGATTGATTGATTGATTATTATGTATATTCGTTTCTGTTAACGATTTCAATAAATACCTTTAAACATTGATTTTTTCAATTTTAGTTAAAGTAGAAGCAAAAAATCAAAGTCAAAGTCAAAAATATCTTTATTCAAGTAGGCCCATAGGTGGCACTTTTGATGCGTACATATGAATTACACGGTAGTGAGATGATGGCGATAACCACATTCGTAAACTTAAAACTAAAGCTACGAGGGTTCCAAACGCTTCCTGGTCTAAGAAGAAGCCCAAAACAAACTTAGCCGGGTGTTTTTTTTTTATCACCATCTCACAATGTCATTTTAAATTATTAGAAGAGCAACCTGGCTAGAGCAATAATTTACACCCAAGCTTTTTTATCGATTACGTAGTCCTTTATTCTATAATAGGACTTTTCTATAAGCTTACGTTTCATACAAACTTTTATCTCAATGCAATTATATTATTGTTAACACAAGGACAGTTTAAAAAGTGCTTCTAAGTGTTCTATTATTTAATCTAGTCGCGTATTTATTGGTGGATTAATATTTTAGTGGTTTTCACGTATTTGGTGGGTTTTAAGTACCTAAATTAAGAATAAATTTAATTAAGAAATCCATGCTAGTAGCATTAGGTAGGCCTACTGCATATTTCGATCTTATTAATCATAGCATACTTTATACCTACTCGATTCAGGTAAACGTTCCGTAAAAATTCCGTAATTTTTCCGTTCGAAAAATAAAAATTTTACCAAATACGGAAGGTGAAAATAAAGGTATTCAAAAAAAGTAGAACAATTTGGGAGTAGATATCCAGACTATTCCAACTTAAACTTGATGCCTGGTCACAAGGGCCCGAAGGATGCATTAATAGGGCACCGTGAAATTTAGAAGCTGTGTCGAATCGCAGAAAAATTTCGGTTTTTCGGTTATTTCTTAGGGATTTGTACGGGCTTTCTTCGCTGATTCGTCTCGGTGCACGGGTGTCAGTATTACAAACACATGCTCTTTGATTTAGCCTAGCTCTGCATTCAGTGATCCGAGACGGCTTTTGGATTTCGCGACAGATTTCACGGTTTGCGACGCGTTACATTGATGTTGACTTACCTTCCGTCACAGCTGCTAGATGCTCGTTTCATGGCAGGAATTGAAGATTTGACAGCTAATTGTATTTAGCACAATTTATTATACGTTGATTCATCGATCTTCTGAAATATTTTGTGTTACAAAAATACCAGGTGGCTAAAAATCCAACAAAAGTCAAGTACGACTTGATTTACGTAATTACTTGAAAATAATTGTAACCTATGCAAATCGTATGCGTTGTAGAAAGTAATTGTTGTTGAAGGAATAAGTAAATTTTATAAAATCTCCCAATTCAAAGTGACGTTACGTGACATTTAAAATCCTAAGAAATAAGTGCTAAAACTTCAATTGGTAATGACTCGCATTGTTAAAAGCGGACGGATTCCAGGGCTGAGCATGGTAGTTGGGAGATGCGAGATGTTTCGAAACTAGGCAGTGAAATGTGTAAATATAAATAAATATACTACAACAATACACACATCGCCATCTAGCCCCAAAGTAAGCGTAGCTTGTGTTATGGGTACTAAGATGACTGATGAATATTTTTATGAATAATATACATAAATACTTAAATATACAGATAAACACCCAGATACTGTAAAATATCCATGTTCATCACACAAACATGTTGCAATTGTGGGAATCGAACCCACGGCCATGGACTCAGAAAGCAGAATCGCTGCCCACTGCGCCAGTTGGCCGTCTGTATGTGTGACACTTTGTTGTGTAATTGCGTCATAGTAGGTGGTTGGTCACTATAGGCAATGTCATAATAAAGATTCTACTGTACGTATGTTTTTAATTTTTTGGTAAAAATTTACGTACCGAGCATGTTCCCCACCTGATGATAAATAGAGAAAATAGAGTCACCACTTTCAAGGGCAAGGAACACGTCCTAAAAGGTAGGTACCGTAGTGTCTCCATCAACCTGAGGTGAAGGTGTTAAACCTCATGTGTCTGTAATTACACCGGCCACCACACCCTTTAAATCTAAACACAAAAATAGGGGTAGAAATAAACATGGCGATAGTATTTGCCTGGACTAGTAGATCCAAATTCAAATTCAAATTCAAAAATGTTCTATGCACGTAGACCTTATAACAGGCACTTATGAAGCGTTCATACATTTAACATGTTACACTAATGTTAGTGATGGTGATAACTGCATTCGATAAATTATAACTAAAGCTAGGAGGTTTTCAAACGCGCCCTGGTCTTAGAAAAGCCCACCTCCACCACTTCTCCTTTTCCATAAAGGACAAGTATTGTAGCAGATCTAAGGAGATGCCACAGATAGCTATGCGAGGAGGGTAAACGTTAATATATATATATATAGCCATCATCTCGTAATGTGTAATTTTTTTTTTTTAAATTTCTAATTTTTTTTGTCAAATTAAGTTCACGTCAATGCTATGCGCACTTTTAATTAACGTGGATATCAGTGCGTGTTATTGTGTCAGTGCTTTATATAAAAACGTAAAATATATATGATGTTCGTGCTCTTAATATATAAATCATCATCATCATCATCATCATCACCGTATTAACCCATTACAGGGCACGGGTCTCCTCCCACAATGAGAAGGGGTTAAGGCCGTAATAAATAAATAAGCCATAATATGGCAAATGGCTTTAAACATAGTATTACGTCGTTCATTACTATCAATGTTCAGCGCTGTTAAGTTTTCTCAGCATTTTCATCCAATTGAACTGAAAAAAGCCCAAATCCCTACTTCAAAAAAATGGATGGATACAGCTAAACTCTTTAATTCTATATTAAAGAGTTTAGCTGTATCCATCAATTTTTTTGAAGTATGCCACCTCTTCAAAAATAGTTTTCTGAAAACACCCTTTAGCAATATCGTACTAAGACTCCACCGCAACAACCTCTTTGAAGTTATCCGAAGCAGTAAGTTACCAAAAGGTTATTCTGTCGTTATACTTAATAGCCAGTCGGGCTTGAACCCAAAAAGCTGTGAATATCAATAGAACTTGCCACTTGCGTTGTTACAACCTTGTTAAAATTCACAACTCTTTGTGCGAAATACCGGCGCGTGAAACAAACAAGTCTGGCGTGAAATTCGGGTAAAGTTTACGTATTAACAGAACAAATTCACATATAGGCAGTTCACGAGACGTTTGTCGCGATAAACTTATTTTGATTATTATTTTTTTTGTAATTTATTTAATTAATAAGGTTAACACCAATTACACAACATAAAACATAATTATAACAATTTAAATAACTTAACTTATTTATGTTAATTTGTTATAATGAAAATAATATTTTTGTATGGCTCAAATAGCAAAATATAAAATCAATGTTCTTAGCCGTCTTACTAAGCCATGTAAGTAAAAAACAAAATGCTAATAAATAAAATCCATCATAATCATTATCAGTCTACTACTGGGCACCTGAGAAGTGGTTAAGGCCGTAGTCCACAACGCTGGCCCAGTGCGGAGTTGTGGACTAATAAACGAACTTAACAGATAGGTTAGCACCAAGTCCCGTAGCAAATTTAGGATTTTTTTTAATTCCCATTACAAATTAGCCCTTGACTGCAATCAGTGGCGTGCATAGAGGGTATGCACAGGGTATGCAGATGATATAAAATGAAGAAAGTATCCAGTACGAGTTACTATGAGAGTTAAACTTAAGGGTAGGTATTATAAGAGTTATAAAAAGCCTACCCTTAAGTATTTAAAACTAGTATTGGAGGTTTTCTTCATTTTATATCATCTGCATACCCTGTGCATACTCTCTATGCACGCCACTGACTTGGTAAGTGATAATGCACTCTAAAATGGTAATGGACTAACGTGTTAGAGAAAAAACAGTTATATTAAACCCATATCCCTATGGTCTGCCGAAATGCTAATTTGTAGGGTGGTAAATACGGCCGAGGCCTCAAACCAGACGGAAAAAAATCTCAGATTAATTGTCCCCTGGTTGGGAATAGGACCCGGGACCTCAGATTTATAAGACAATGTCAGTTACCACTGCGCCACGACGCTACGTCAAAATGGCGAAGCAAAACGAAATTTAAAAAAAAATTAAGAAATGGAAATGCGAAATATGAAACGTTGGGAAGCCCTAAGATGGTAGCGGGCTAACCTGTCATGAATATGGCCATTTAAAACTATAACCCGTAATCGGTTTCTACGCGTTATACCTGAATGGCGGCACGTCTTTGACGGTAACTGTAAGTAGCTACGGCTGAACCAGACAAAATATTTAGTAATTATTTATTAATATTTTAAGTAAAAAAAAAACTGCGTGGAACGTACAGACATTCGTTTACCGCTTCTATATGTATAGTTAAGTTTTCAAACGATAAAATACAACTTTGAACCTTAAAGCTACAGTGATAAGAAATAAACTAAAGCCACAAGTAAAAGTTCACGCTTCGATATTATGTCAACAAGAGGTGGTGACCAAAGTGCCGCCAAGTGTCCTCAAAGGAGCCAAGACGTTTTTAAAAGGTAAAAAGATCTTTAAGGGTGCGATTAAGGCTTTCACGGTGTTTGGTAACATGAAAAAAGTTGTTAATTCCGTCCGTAGAACGCTGGTGTTAGTTTTCACAAAGAGGTTATGACTTAATTTATTTAAAGGTGTACCGTAGCTAAATAAAGCTCAATATTCCACAACAGATAGGTATCTCAATACATTTTCATTAAAAAGACTCGGCGCTGAGATTTTTTTATTCTATAAAAGAACCTACGGTATTATAAACTAGTATTTGATTGCTTACCAACTGTTAAACCTATGATATTTGAAAAATAGATATGAGAAATGTCAGTTTTATTTATTTAAGCTACTAAATATCACTATATTTGTCGGTACTTTGAATGTCGCCTTTTTTTGATGAGCGAATGAGCATTTTAGTAGACATATTTAAGGTGTACCTACAATTATTACTGTAGTACTTTGTTTTGGTCTGTCACGTAGGATTCAGCCAGAGTTTGAAATGTAAGCTTTAAAGATGTGATTATTTACATCACATTAGAAACCGCTAATGCATATGTTGAATATCTTGAATATAATGATATATATTGAAACGGCGCGTATTGTGAGGAGGTTTCTCACTCTGGAGCCCTGACCACCGGTTGCTTGGGCATTCAAAATTCCCGCAAGCGGAGGGTGGAGGTTTTGACGTGACAACGTCTTATAAATTGGTTTGCCGGGTGACACTTCAAGAAACTGCGTTACGCTCCGCTCACGTTATGCGCTCACAATGAGAGCGAGTGAGAGGCACGCGTCCCTTCCACTCGGGCATGGTTAGCCCGCCTAAGAGCGAGAGAGACAGACATAAAAAGTGAAAGGCACGCGTCCCTTTGTAGTAAACGCTGTTTCATTGTACGCAAATGTATTGCAAGTTATTGTATGTATATTTGTATATAAATACGTATGTATGTGTAAAGGTAAAAATAAAATTTTGTTAATATGAAATTCAGTGCGAGATTCTTTGTATAAATTAATGTTTTAAATATAATTCTTTGTATAAATAAATGTTTTAAATTGTTACTATTATTTCATCCTTCTTCCTACTATACGAATGAATATTCACATTAAAATTATTTTACCACTCAAAGTCGTTGTCACGTAAAACTTTCGCCCGTATACCGACTTTACAGGCAACCAATTTTTTTTTTTTTATAAATTTTTATAAGTGTTTTTTAATTTATTCTTAAGCATTGTTAATAATTTAAAAAAAAAAAAGAAAAATAATAAATGATAAAAATAATACCTATATTAAAAAAAACAGCATCAAAATCCGTTGCGTAGTTTTAAATATCTTAGCACATATAGGAACAGACTATGTAGTGAAACATAAACCATATCTAGATAAAAATGCTTGAAATTTGCTTGAAAACACTTAAAAGTGAAATCCAACAGGTCTTTGTGTATTAAAACCATAATTTAATTGCCCTTAGGGTCTGCTAAGTGGCCAGTAACACTTCCTGGCCACTTAGCAGACCCTTGCGGATCTCACACTGCATTGCCACTTCCACGTCACTCCCTAAAATGTGCAGAAGCGGACATAACATTTAAATGAGTACTATATTCTACTTTATTAGTAAACCAACGAAAAATATATTTTTCTAGGGAAATAATAATAAACTATAATTAAACGATTATCACTGACAGGTATATTACAGCTAATAGACCTGATATAGTGCTAGTCGATCGATCAGTGCGCCGTGCAATAATTGTTGACATAACTATTCCACATGACGATAATCTGGTGAAAGCTGAAAAGGAAAAAGTATCTAAATACTTGGACCTTGCGCACGAGATTACCGCCATGTGGAATGTTGAGTCGACCGTTGTTGTTCCGATCGTCGTTTCAGTCAATGGTCTTCTCGCAAAAAGATTCGACCAACATCTCAAGAAGCTTTCGCTTGGTTGTTGGATCAAGGGTCGGATACAGAAGGCAGTAGTCCTTGAAACGGCCCGGCTTGAGCCCTGACCACCGGTTGCTTGGGTATTCGAAAGCCCTGCAAGCGGAGGGTGGAAGTTTTTTTTTATAAATTTTTAATAGTGTTTTTCAATTTATTTTTAAGCATTGTGAATAATTAAAAAAAAAAAAATGAAAAATAATAAATGATAGAATATAACTATAATTAATATTTACAATAAATATAAGCCGTCTAACTGTTTACTTATGGGCATGGTACCCGAAATGCTGGCGCTATGGCCCATTTGAATCGCTAGACTTAGCCGTTGGGCTAAATAAGCGCCAGCTTTTAACAGACCATTATTTATCTGCATTTCAGGATGTAAAAATATTATGTAAAAAAACACATGACATATAAAACTTTGTAGGTATGCTAAATATATAAAAATTCTAGGACACAAGAATTTCATAAAAACTGCTTCGTTGGTCTAGTGTAGTTTGGCATATGTGAATACGATTCATGAATTTTTCAAATTGCAGGGATATAAACCCAGTACCTATCTGGCGCAACGCTGAGCGCTGTGAATTTAAGTAGGAGGACCTGGGTTCGATTTCCGGCAGGGGTAAAGTGGGAATTTATAATTTCTGAATTTTCTCTGCTCTGCTCTGGTCTGGTGGCAGGCTTTGGTCGTGGCTAGTTACCACCCTACCGACGTGCCGCTAAGCGATTTAGTGTTCCAGTCAATGTCGCTAAAAACCGATTAAGGGTATCCTTCCATGCTCCCGAGCAGGCCGCTACCATCTAAGACTGCATCATCACTTACCACCAGGTGAAAATGCAGTCAAGGGCTAATTTGTAGTGGACTAAAAAAAGGACAGGTCAACATCCCAGATATGGCCAATAATGGTTAGGTGTAGAGTTTTTTATCCACACAAATTTAGTACCCACGTATAGCTCGTAATGAGGAACAAAGCTGTCCACCCCGTGCCTCGGAGCGCAAGTAAATAGTCAGTTCTTGGCCGGGTAAGCAGAGGTCCAAACTTTTACATGATTCTCCCTCAGACGACTTCGGGGGAAAGTCCCCCATCGCCCCCAGATGTCCTGTGGCTCAACTCAAACATGGCGAGTTTTCAATCACTAGACGCTTGCAGCGGAAAGCGCTGTGGTTTAAGTTGGTGTGAGGCTTCGGCCGTGGCTAGTTACCACCCTACCAACAAAAACCCATGCCGCTTAGAAACCGATTGGGGATATGGGTTTTATACTACTGCCATACTTCCTAACAGATAAGCCCGCTACCATAGACTGCATCATCATTTACCACCAGTTGATATTGCAGTCAAGGGCTAACTTAAAGTCAGTAAAAAAAAACATCTAACCAAAACTATCGGTTTATAAGCGATTAAACGCTCCAGTATGATACGCTTTATAGCTTCACGGTACGTCTTTGTCGGTATGCAGCCGCAATTCAGATCGAACCTAAGCCAATTATGAAACTATAATTCCCAAAATTGACCTCAGCCGGAAACTGAACCGTGGACCTCCCAGATCTAAGACCACATGCACACCAATGCAGGGAGGTCGTTACGCCACTCTATCGGATGGTAGTGTAATTAAACATTAGTAAAAAAAAACCGACATACTTCAGCAGTCGTTAAGCTGAAGTGGCAATGGGCAACGCACTTAGCTCGGAGAACTGACGTTGGGGTCCTAAGGTGCTGGAATGGTGACCCCCTACCGGTAACATAGCGTAAGTCGGCCCCCAACGAGGTGGACAGACGATATCAAGCGAGTCGCTGCGAGTCGCTAGAAAAAAGCGCCCCAGGACCGAGGATTTTGGAACTCCCTAGACTTATGTCCAGCAGTGGACGTCAATCGGTTGAATTGACGATAATAATAAATAAATAAATATACTACGACAATACACACATCGCCATCTAGCCCCAAAGTGAGCGTAGCTTGTGTTATGGGTACTAAGATGACTGATGAATAATTATATGAATAATATACGTAAATACTTATAATAAATAGATAAACACCCAGACGCTGAAAAACATTTATGTTCAACGCACAAACATTGTCCAGTTGTGGGAATCGAACACACGGCGTTGGCCTCAGAAAGCAGGGTCGCTGCCCACTGCGCCAATCGACCGTCAACCACCGATGATTAGGGTGTTGTGGGCTTCTTTCAGTAGGCCTAGCATGCGCCCTACGAGATAATTATCTCGCGACAGAACCCATAACTTTATGATCATTAGACATGCTACTCACTACAATAATAACAAGGCAACCATCGCCATCCTCTCGCTATTTGAGTTTGTTAAAAAAAGTGCATAATTTTTTAATTTCACTACAAGATAGCCCTTGACTGCAATCTCACTTGGTGGTAAGTAATGATGCAGTCTAAGATGGTAGTGGGCTTTACGCGGCAACGTACTGGAACGCTAAACCACTTGGTGGCACGTCGTTGTCGTAGGGTGGTCAAAACCTCTCACCATAGAAATTTCAGAAATTTAAAAAGTTCGAGCATGGAAACTACGAAAAGTAAAGGAGTATTTACATTAATGAATGAAAGTAAACACTCACTGTAAAACCTTTTTCGCGGTGTCATTGTACGGGGAAATGACGCTTAACAGCGAGCATCGCAATTCGCAAGGACGAGTTAAGTGAACAGGAAAACGTTACTTAAGACTCGTAATTAGCTGGTTGTGTAACACTTAAATGCACTTCCGACTGTGTGCACACAATTTACAGCACTAAAAGTAGGACACATTTAAAAGTGCTTTATGAAATAATTTAATTTAAAATTAATTAAATTTAAACTATCAGTAGATATATGTTATTTATTGCACCACCTACCTCTTTTCTACGTTTTTTCCTTTTACGCCATTGGTTGCCTGGAAGAAATCGCTATGTAGCGATAAGGCCACCAAATTGTACTCTCTTGATTGTATTTATATCTTTGTAACTACTTTTTGTTTCTTTGGTGTACAATAAAAGTGTATTCATTCATTCATTCATTCATATTTATAGTAAATTATAATTACAATTGCAGAGAAGATCATAAAAGTGCGCTTATATACTGAATTGTGGATTTTGCAACAAGTGCGTAATACAATACGTTCGATTCGAGACGTTGCTGTCGAAATATTATTTTTATTATATTTGAAACTACTAAGCACTAATTATTACGTATATGGTAACAAAGCCTATCTTGCATGTTTATTTATTTTATTTATTAACTCATCACACATAATATACATCTAGGTCTTAATTTAAAGGTATGCAAGCATAAACTCAGAAGAATTTTTCCGTACACCCAGCCGTTGACAATTTGTTTCTCTGTTAGTCTAATAAATAAGTGTATTATTAATATTCACAATTAGTGCTACAAAATCGTCACTTGTTCACATTACCATTTAGAATGAGGGTAGGCCAACAATGATGTAAAAACCTTTTGTTGACGTTCCATAATTTATATAGCTCAGTATAGGTAGGAACGAAGTAGGTACGTTCATATTCCTTCACTATGTGCAGACATATAAAAAATAACCAATATGTGCTGCGCACAAACAGATTATATTGCAGTGATAGTTAAGTAAAATATCACTATTTCATTTCTTAGGTTATAAAATTCTTGGATATTGGATAGAAGCAGGCGTTACTTTGCGGAAATCCATGATATATTATCAAAATTAAGCTTAATTTGCTATACTCCGCGAAAAGCAGGAGAATCTGTGTGGTGCAATTTATAATTTCTTCAATCCTTATACCCCACACCAAACAGATCTTCGGCAATATACCCTCTACGCACGTTTCGCTCCGAAACCGGAGCATCATCAGGAGATGTTGACTTTACAATGAATAATTGTTAAGTCTTAACAATTATTCATTGTAACAAGTTAAGTCTTAACAATTATTCATTGTAACAATTATTCATTGTAAAGTCAACATCTCCTGATGATGCTCCGGTTTCGGAGCGAAACGTGCGTAGAGGGTATATTGCCGAAGATCTGTTTGGTGTGGGGTATAAGGATTGAAGAAATTATAAATTGCACCACACAGATTCTCCTGCTTTTCGCGGAGTATAGCAAATTAAGCTTAATTTTGATAATATAGTTATAAAATTCGCATTCGCTTCTTTTTTCAATATATTTTTTTTGGGGACTTTTATCCACCAGCCTGTATTTACTGATATAAAAATGTATTTTTATATCAGTAAGTCGCAAAATGTAATATTAATGTGTCAGTAAGTTGTATGGTCACAATATTGACAAATGCATTTTTACTGCAACCTCGTAGTAATCGGGAGGAGCGATAACACCACCATTAGTGGCAAATCACTAACACGTGACGCTAAAATGTAGCTAAAAAAAACACATCCCCGTTTGTTTTTATAAAGCATGGTTACAAGTGGAGAAAAAATGCATTCTGCACGTGGAGCGACAATTTTGTGCGGTTTTAAATTACAGCGCATTCCTTTTTTAAAACGGAAACTGCGGATTTTTGGGGGTTCACAAAAAGAGTGGGCGAATATTTTGACAGTTATATGCCGATGCCGGTAAAATATTTTTACATTTCTACATTACATACTTAGCTGTCTTCTTTTGATCATCATCATCACCATATCAACCCATTACCGGGCACGGTTCTCCTCCCACAATGAGAAATGAAGGCCGTAGTCCACCATGGTGGCTCGGTGCGGATTGGTAGGCTCCAGAGACTTCTAAAAGGTTCTCCACCACATTGTAGGGAACTCTCAGGCGTGCAGGTTTCTTCACGATATTTTTTCGTCACCGTTTAAGCAAGCGATATTTAATTGCTTAATTTAAAAAAGCACATAACTCTGGAAAGTAAGACGTGCGTGCCGGGGTTCAAACTCGGTCCCCGCCCGAAAAGGAAGGCCTCGCCACTAGGCTATCACCGTTTTAGTTAATATAATTTTTACAAAATGCTTTTCTTTGGTTTAAAGACATTTATTCTCAAAAGAAACAGTTTCACTTAATGAGAAATTAAAAAATAACACAAAGAAGTGGTAATATATTATCTAAGTAGTTTAAAGTGATATAAAAACAAAACAAACACACAAAATAAAAAAGGTGGCGCGTTTATAAAAAAATCTAAACAATGCTTTTTTAACTTGTTTTTAAATGATTTAAAAGATTTCTCGAAAAAAATCTCTTTGGGTAGACTATTGTATAGTAGTGCTCCGTCAACCTGTATAGTTTTACTGCCATATTTAGCTCTAGTTTTGGGTAATCTTAATTTATGCCTATTTCGTGTATTTAGATGTGATTTAGTTTTAAAAGTAATTTGTGTATGTATGTTTTCGGTATGGTTTTTTTCTAACTAGTATGCATGTTTTGTATTTATACAGCTGGCTAAGGGAAAGTAGGTATGTTAGTTTTTTTATAAAGTTCTTTAGTTGGATAACGATAATCTAGTTGGAACAAGGTTTTCTTACTTTGGATATTTAAAAAAAAAAAGAATTTTGCAAAAACGAATTGTATGTTGCAATGCGAAGACGCATCCTTTTCCATCATCTGCTAAAAAAACAATTCCGCCTATGCGGTCATTTCGCAAAGATGCAGCCTCAAAAAAATACCGCACCCAAAAAACGAAACTACCTCTACCAACTTATCTCACAAAACCGTGCTCAGTTAAAAACAGCGTTAACCTTACAAAACTAAATTCCCCATTTTTTCCATCCGTAACATAATACCGACTGACCGAAATTTAAAAAATTGAAAAAAGGTGCCGAAAAAATTTAATTGTATTGCAAAAATCACCTCGGGGCAAGATTGGGACAGGAAATGATGGGGCGGCGATTTACAATAGAAGCCTTCGAAGTGACTACGGTTTGATGTATCGACGTAACACAATCATTCGCTACGACATGGCAAAGACGGTTTAAAGTGCCCCTTAAAGATGAAGTGATATTATTCAATTTTATGCCCATGTAAACTAGACTTTACACACTTGTATACAAAATTTAACCTTGTCTTCACAATTTTAAAGTATATTTTCTTTTGACAATCGATTGAGACTTAAGCTCTTCGTTTTCTGCGATAACATTATAATCGCTTATTGCATCAATGGAAATTAAGCTTTAGTGCAGCGGAACTAGATTAAATTTTGCAGGGCGATATTTTAAAGTTAGAACGTTAAGTAATCGATGCACTATTGTAACCAAATAGTTGAACACGTGTTAGATGGCCACTAGAGAACCATTGGGGCTTGTTAACGGGAATCATGATAACGATCCTTTCATAAGGATGGGTAGGCTTGGTTTTGGTTTTAAATCACGGGGTTGATCCTATTAATAACTTATTATACATAATTTTTATTAGTGTTTTACCTACACTTGGAGGAATTATCAATTTTATAAATTTGAAATGCATATACAAATTTTCGGAACCAACAGGATATGAACCTGCGACTCTCTGGCATATTAAATTTTTTCTTTAATTCTCTGCGATTTTAAATTTATAAAATTACTAGCGGACCGCAGCGCCATCTGTCGGGCTTATTTGTGAATCTAAACCATCTAGGGTGCCACCCAAACGTATACCAAAAAATTCATTCAAATCGGTCCAGCCGTCTAGGAGGAGTTCATTGACATACACACGCACACAAGAAATATATATATAAAGATACAAGCGGACCCCAGCGCCATCTGTCGGGCTGATTTGTGAATCTAAACCATCCAGGGTGCCACCCAAAGGCATACCAAAAAATTCATTCAAATCGGTCCAGCCGTTTAGGAGGAGTTCAGTGACATACACACGCACACAAGAATTATATACATAAAGATAATGCATATTTGCTACAGTCTGTGAAAAGCAGGCAAAGCTGTACTTACCGTGTAACTTATTATCATCACCATATCGCTCGTCTACAGGGCACAGGTCTCCTCCCACAATGAGAAGGGGTTAAGGCCGTAAGCCACCACGCTAGCCCAATGCGGATTCGTGGACCCCACATACCTTTGAGAACGGTATAAAGAACTCTCAAGCATACAGGTTTCCTCGCGATGTTTTACTTCACCGTCAAAGCAAGTGATATTTTAAATTATTTAATCCGTCAATGGAGCATCCTCAGGACATGTTGACTTTAAAATGAGTAAGTGGTTACCTCATATATATTGGAATTCCGCAAAGTAATGCCTGCTTATATCCAATATCAAAATAGATTGAGACCGTAAAAATAAATAAGATACATTAATATAGGTATCATTTTAAAATTAGGTAAAAACATTATGTCTCATTTATTATTTAAGAGGGTAAAATAAATAAAGGTATCTAGTCTTCTATTTACCTACGTACCTAAGTTTTAACCTCCGGTTACGTTAAAAAATCGATTCGAAAAAAAGGCAGCAAATAAAATCTTGGTTTTATTTTTCAGTTTTCTGCTTTAAACTTTCGTAAACCAAGTGAGAGAAATGCAGAAAAAATGAAATAGCCAGTTCAAAAGCAATTGCATAGCTAATAGGAAATTAAAAATAAAATATAATTTTCCGCCCATCCATTCACGTCCAAAACCGCTCCAAGGTCTATTCACGCACCATTCTATAATCTTTAAAAACTCGAAGATTCGGACAAAAAGAATTAAAAAGTGGGCGTTACTCTTACTGTCATTTCAGTTTCGAGCATAATAGCAAGGAGGAATAGAGCTCGCGCCGTCCTATTATCTCGGAAAAAAAAAGAAATCTCGAAAAAAATAAAAAAATGCCTGCCCGCCTTAACAATCGAAACTTTAAAAGGAAGCGTTGCTTTGCGAATCTGGCCAATAAATTCCTATTGATCGAGTTTCGGACTCACGCTGTGCATAGGGGCTCATTATAGTCTCGATAATTTCGCTTTTTTTCCGCCTGCGCAACGTACATTTTACTTTAAAATATAATAACACATTATATGGTTTATATCGGAAATGTCTAATACAGTTTTATTGCTGCACGTGCGATGTTTTTTTAGTTATGTTCGTAATTACAAATTAACTTAAAAGCGTAAAATGATCGTTAAACATTACTAAATTTTTTATTTTATTACTATATAGGATCTACAACTATTATGCAAACTATATTGCAAAGCAATGATGCAGTCTTAGTTGGGACTTGGGCTTACCTAGGAAATGCCTATTCACTCTTGCCTTGAAGGCATTCAAGTTGTATGTGGCAGCAAACACCGATGCAGGAAGAGCTTTCCAAACCTAAGCGGTACGTATCAGAAACGTAGATGAAACGCGCTTCGTGAATGTCAACTGCATAGGACTCCACCGTTCACAGCGTCTCGCTGTTTATGGTAGAATGGTGCCGGAGGAACAAGAATATGAAGTTCTTTAACACACTCGAGAAAATATAACCTGTGGGACGTCACCCACTAGTTTCTGACTAGGTTCGAAAAAATCGGAGCTGACTTTACGTATCTATATACCAAATAGATTCTTTAGGCTGTTACTGATATTTAGGTATGCCGTCAGTCTACCTTTTTACCGCTAGACTACATAAGTAAAACTTTAAAGTGGACGTCTTCCGATTCGATTTACGATTTACGAAGGATATTTGCTTCGTTGGACTCATGAATGGACTGAACTTGGTGTGCACAATCGTTGTGAATAGCGGATGCCACATCTAAGGCTTCTCATACCGAACCTAACAAAAATTGTCCAAATTTTTTACCTTCAAAGCGGATAATTCACGTTTCCTTATTATCTCCTATGAAGTATCTTGAATGAATGTTCTTTCGGTGTTAATTTGATACGCACCCTATTCTACGTAGGTGCTTACTTGTACTATAAGAGAATCCTTTTGTAATAGTTTTTCAAGTGAAGTAGTATATTCATTGAATGCTCTTCATAGATCAGTAATGTTCTCGTTACGCTTAAGTCAAATTAAATTTATAGGATTCAAAGACGTTTATATTTTATTGTACACAGTGTCCACTTGAAAGACTGCTCATAAATAAAAGTTTTTTTTTATAGCAAGGTTCATTCTACCAATTGAAAAGGAAGATATCAAACTACTAAGCTAGATCTTCTAAATACTTTTTTGGCTGGTTGGCTTGGCTTGGCCATGATCTGTGCCTAACAGTTTAAAGGCTGTGATTTGATGACAGGAGCAGACGTATTACACAACATAAAAATAAAAATATGGCTAATGTTACCTTTTACAGTGGCTTTCTAAATTCATGGATTTTCAAAATAATATGCCCCTAAACCCAAAACTTCTTTAAAATCTTAAAATACTATCAAAATATGCCGAATCGATACAGAATTGACTTCGTTTATTTACCTTCCACGAAAATCCGACAAATCTAAACTAAACACGAAATTCATGGCGGTGTTTGCCGCCGCCATCCCTCTTAACCAAACAGCCTCCATGTTTGCAAAGATAACAGTCCGAATCTAACAAAACAAATATGTGCCGAGCACTCAACGCGAATGTTTGGATTACATGCGAGATCCTTTACTGGTAGACCGTGGCTTGTTGAGAAAAGTCAGTCGAGTCAGCCATCATTCTCATACATACCATGGGGAACCTTTATCACAAAATCTTGCTATTTAACGGATTACACCTATGATTAGTAAAAGTATTTGTAAAGCGTTTATTGGATTATATTTATGCGTTGCTGATAAACAGAATAAATTTGGACGGCCGAATGGCGCATTGTATATGTAAAAGTTTTTATGTATATATTATTCATTCAAATATTCATCAGTCATCTTAATACCCATAACACGATCTACGCTTACTTTGGGGCTAGAGGAGAGTGATTTGTGTATTGTCGTAGTATATTTATTTACTTATCTAATTATTATATACTATTCATTCGAATTTATAACGAAGATCAGAGTACTATTCATAAATCGGACCGAAGAATAAGTTTATAATATTAATTCGGTACGGTATATGATGCAGTTGAAATAAATAAATAAATAAATATACTTCGACAATACACACATCGCCACCTAGCCCCAAAGTAAGCGTAGCTTGTGTTATGGGAACTAAGATGACTGATGAATATTTTTATGAATTATATATACATAAATACTTAGAAAATACATATAAACACCCAGACACTGAAGAACATTCATGCTCATCACACAAACATTTTCCAGTTGTGGGAATCGAACCCACGGCCTTGGACTCAGAGAGCAGGGTCGCTGCCCACTGCGCCAATCGGCCGTCGTGAAATGTAGCACCAGTAACAGAAGAAATGTGGAGTAGATATAAAACTAATTCTAATAAATGTTTTACTAAATTGTTTTATCTCTCTTAAGTGAAAACCGAGGGCTATAATTCAATTAGGCGTTATAAATAGGGCTGACACATTCCACTGTGGGCCCATTTACCGCGCACGTGTGACAACAATTGCTAACCCTGCGGGTCGCGTGAAGTTTCACAATATTGTCAGGGAGTTTGAACTGAGGTGTGACGGTTTGTGAGCATAATGGCCCAGTATGAGGCCATAGCTTGACGTCTATGGAAACTTTGATAATGCCGGGTCTGTTATTGAGGTGAAGTTTACTTGTTAAGGGATTTAAGGTATTGGTGTAATGCAATTTATTCACGTTGTACCTAAATAGATATCTTGATAATAATAATACTTGTTCATGTAGAGAAACTTTGACCTGAGGGATTATGGACGAAACCAAAGTTCGAACAGTAAGTGTTGCCAGTAATAACTTACGGCTCTGACACATGGTTGCTTCTTATGGGTCTCGTACGACAAAGGCTCAGGGACACTTAGAGGGCGATGGAGAGAGCTACGCTGGGAGTATATCTACGTGATCAAATCAGAAATAACAAGATCCGTAGATGATGAAAAGGTAATAGTTGGGGCACATAGCTCGGAGAACCGATGGACGTTGGGGTTCCAAGGTGCTGAAATGGCGACCCTGCACCGGAAATCGCAGCGTTCGTTTACCCCCATCGACGTCAAGTGAGTCGCTGAGAGTAGCTGGAATCATGCGGCCCAGGACCGTGGATTATGAAACTGTCTACAAACGACCTATGTCAAGCAATGGACGTTAATCGGTTGAAATGTATTCATGATGGAGATAAATCCACCTGAAAATGTCTACAGCATGTCAGCAGCATTCTATTCTATTCTATTCTATACAACTGAGTAGGAAATTCTAGATCTACAATCCTGATAGATAGATAACATTGGCTTGAGTTTCGTTATTCTACAATAGTTTATTTATTTATTTTATTTAGAATAATACAAACTTAGAAACAATACAAGGAAACAAAAAAAAAATTAGTAAAATTACAAACAACTAAAAAAAAAATAATAATAATAATAAAAAAAAGTTAAATACAGTTGTGTGCAAAGGCGGCCTTATTGCAAAAGCAATCTCTAACAGACAACCCTTGGTAAAAGTAATAATAGAAAACAAGAGGGACAGTGCAAACAATTAAACATACACAGGCAAGAGAAAAAAAAATTAAAAATATATATATACTACATACTATATACCATACACATATAAGAATTAATAAAATAAATATATAATAAAATAAACGTATATACATATATATATATGTATACATACATATAATAAACAAATGTATGTACCTCATAGTAATACAATCTTTTGTACTAATACTAGTTATATATTTCTAAGACTGTAATCAGGAACTAATCAATTTGGTTCCACCTACACCTTTGCACCATCGAACTCCTACAAAACGCTTTACATCATCATTTCTAATTCGGACCGATATTGGAGATTCCCTTCTAGAAAAATATATGTTAAACGGTGACTGCCAAACTTACCCTGCATAGTAACAATGAGCGCTACGAGATAATTATCTGCACTCGTAATATTTCCATAGCGATATACGAGATAATGGGTGAAAAAAAAATCTCGAGGTGCTAAAGGTCAAAAAATTATACTTTTAAGTATCCGAATAAACTCAGTAGAATATAAGCCATTCTACTTATAAAATTATATAAACACCACACGTCAAAATCAGTTTTGTAATGTCCGATTAATATTGCGCATTTTAAGCTTATACCCGAGGCAGTTGTAATCTAAGCACTTGAATACCACGTACAATCTATTATAAACCTAATACAAATACAATTAAGATCTTTATTCCTACGTGCCACGGTAAATTAATAATGACAACTCACCGGACCTACCTCAACAATTTGTAAAGTAAACCGCGCTATCTACACAGGATGCTATCAGCAGTGGAGTTGACTTATCTCTTCCTTCGTGGTACTGATTGTGCTTTTAATGACACCGTAAAGAAGCTTTTGTGGTCTTGTTTGTTGGTAACACAACTATGTTTGAGCGTTGAAAGGATGTGTATGAGTGACTATTATACGCGTATTTGCATTTATTTTAACTTTGTAAATACTTAAGAACTTTGGGTATATAAAAATTTACTAAAAGACTGTACGACGTCGCCTTGAACCGATAGGTTTAAATAGCTGTCATATAATCCCCTAGCACGTTAGCCTGGTACCATCTTCGACTGCATCATCACTTGCTACCAGGTGAGGTAGCAGTCAAGGGCTAACCTATTGAGGAATAAAAAATTAAACTATTAACAAATTAAATTAAACAAATTTTTTTTTTATCACTTGAGACCGGAAATCAGCAATACTGCTTGGCGGCAGAAAAAAGCAGGACGGTAATACTTCCCCTGACCAGCTCTGTCACAAAAACCAATTCCTCACCGGGTTCGAACCCAGGAGCTCGTCAATCTGCAGTCGACCATGCTCACCATTAGACCAACGAGGCTGTTATATAAACGAAACGTATACATATAGTCCCTTTAGACAATTATACAGTTGAAGTATTTGACAGGTAAGAGTCTACATAATTGAATTTTAGCCGTCTATAACTTTGTCACCATAATAAATCGTCTTCAATACAATGCTTAAGCAGAATTTATGCCACATCGCCAATCTCGTGCTGTTAACTTATTTAACGGGATGACTCGAGCAGCGCGTGGTTAATACAATAAAATATTAACAATACGGCATTAGGACGCGGTGGTCGAACCTCCCGCAGCGACGTCCGTGGACGTGCAAACATAGACGCCTGTGCTCGCTAAATTCCTTTTAGGGAACTGTTTCAGTAGCTATTACAAAATATACGTCGCTTCTTGTCTAAAATGTGAATCTGATAGAGATGGTTTAGGAAACAGACAGGGAGACACAAAGTATAGGTACAAAATTTTTGAATTTCGGTTGCCTGGACAAAACCAACTGCTATCTAATTAGCTCTATTACATTTAAGAATATATTAAAACCAATCCTCACCCCCTTAACCCCTTCTCATTGTGGGAGGAGACCCGTTCCCTGTAGTAGGCCCGTATTGGGTTAATATGATGATGATGATGATGTTGATTATATATTTAAACCATGGTTAAAGAAGTACCATAGTTTTACTTTCGCACTAACAGTTTGTGTATCATTATGTAGATAAATTGTGACCAGTTAATATAAAGATATCCATGTATCTATTAAGATCAATAAGAAATTCTAGCGAGACATTAAACCGTAGTTGATTGCCTCATCTGGCGACAGAAGAAAACACTCATTTCTTACGCAAAGGATATGCCTGGTTTTAAAAAAAAATGTAAAATGCAGCCAGAATTCTTGGCACCTTTCCAAGTGGGTATGACATTCATCATTAAAAAAAAATAGTAGATATTTCTATAGCTATAAGATGAGATATTATGTATAGTATAGATTGAGTTTGATACGTAAGCAACATTTCTCATATTTAAAACTTCAGTTTCGTTCGTTTATTAAATCAAACAATACTAGGGCTAGCGAAACTACTCCTTAACATTGTCCTCGTGACTCGCAAGAAAACGCTAACTGTCCCACCGGAGGCTTTGTTTCGTTCATTCGTAAGGCAAATATTGGGGCTGGCTTATTCAGACCGTTTGCAAACACTCCTCTACTGGGTGGCGGCCAACAATGAGCTTCTAAGAATTTCCGTGACAACACTCCAAATATAGTGATTATGCCCTAATTGTATGCACCTGGGTGGACCCTTATTTAGTTTTTAGCACGAACGACATCTTTAAGGAAGTTGGCTTATTGATGACCACTCATTGTGAATGTTTGACAAGTCGCGAACAATTTCAGCGAGTGCGTCTTGATATGAGCAGCTGATTGAGACAGTGGGGTGTCTTTAAAACAATTAGGTTGTAAATATTTGCGAAGTTATGCGTAAAGTCAAAGTAAAAGTCAAATATTTATTTATACAAATAGGCACAAAGCTGACACTTTTGATGGCACGTTACATGTAAAATATGACATAGAAGTGAGTTGATAGATCCGATTTAATTTATTTTTGTTTTGTCTCCTAATAATTGATTAAGTTAAATTTTTCATTGTAACTTATCTTTAAATATTTATACTTTTAAAGGTTTATATTAACAGACTAATAATTAACTGTAACTAATTTATAAGAATGACTTTTTACATTTTAATGCATGCTGTGATAAACTGTAAATAGTTGAACATTTAATATATGACACATTCCAAAAAACAGAGCAAGTTTTAATGTATCTACTGTTGGTTGTCCATTATAAATAAATAAATAAATTCCCGAGATAGCGATAAGTAAATTCTTCAACTTAAAGCTAAAGCTAGGAGGACTCCAAACGTCTAAGAAGAAGTCCGCAGCAAACTTAGGCGGTTGTGTTTTTTTTTTATATCACCATCTCACATTGACATTTAAAACTATTAAAGAAGCAATCCGGTTAGAACAAAAATTTACACCCAAGCTTTTTTATCGTTGACGTAGTCCTTAATATTACCTATAATAGGACTTTTCTATAAGCTTAAGTTTAATACAAACTTTGAACTTTTTAAGAGACATCTCCAAGATATCAACTGGTAGTTTATTGTAAAATTTCAAGAAACGTCAAGTATGTCTGTTTGTAGTGACTCAACCACCGGTTCGGAAGGCAGATTCTACCGATAAGAAGCCGGCAAGAAACTCAGTAGTTGCTCTTTTCCAACATCATTCTACAATTTAACAATCATTGTTCTAACTTGTGTGAGACGAAAACGGAGCGGCTTGCTTCTGAGCAACCTGGACATTAAGAAACTCATCAATAGTATAGCATAGTTCGAATCCCAGCACGCACCTTTAACTTATGTGTGTTTTAAGTAATTAAAATATCACTTGCTGTAACGGTGAAGAAAAACATCGTGAGGAAACCTGCACGCCTGAGAAATCTACATTATGTTCTCAAAAGTGTGCCGAGTTCACCAATCCGCACTGTGGTGGTCAGACGACATCAAACGAGTCGCTGGGAGCCGCGGTACCAAGCTGCCCAAGATCATGAATTTTAGAACTCCCTACAAAAGACCTATGCCAGCAGAGACTTCAATCGGTTGACGTGATGATGGTGATGATAGCCATAATCGGTTTCGACGCGACATCGTACCGGAACGCTAAATCGCGTAGCAGCACGTCCTTGCCAGAGCCATAGTCAGAGCCTCCCACCAGACAAAATATTAGATATATTTTTTTCATGCGATAAACTACATAGATTATTAATAGTTTCATTCTTTTCTCATGTAACAGCACTCAGTAATCTAAAATAAAACAAACACGCATTTATCTATTTACTTTGCTACACTCAATCCTATTTATAACCAAGTACTCCGCACAACCGAAAACCAAGCGTCCAATATTCATACATAATATTAATATTTGTTGCCTCTATCACAATGAATACAAACCTCTTCTATAATACGTCTCAAAGTAACAAGAAAGATACCTTTTGTACTCACGAATATCTCAACAATGACATCGGCCTATCCTTTCTGGCCTATTCTGGCCAATGTTTGGTTAGCTGCATAAGTATTGTCGGCTCGGAAATCAATTTACGATAATTGTCATTTATTATGAAATAAATATGATGCTTTATTCGTTCCCCTTTTGTAAGAAAACGATGCCTCCAAAAGGCGATCACGTTTTTGAACCTTCTCTATTCAATTTGGGGTATTCGGCGTAAATAATTTACTATATTCCGCGCAGAAAATCATCCACGCATGTAAGAAATGTATGAAACCCAAGAAAGGTTTATGTGTATGACGTTTGACAATAATTATATCAATGGAGACGATGCCTCGGAGGATATTAGGCGGAACTCGAAATGTAATGTGACGTCAAAGAATGTTTTCTCAGCTTATGAGCAGATGTTTACAAGCACTTACATTAATTTCTACATCATTTATCAACTAAATGGCATAATAGAATTATGAGTAGACGTATTTGAAATGCAGACAAAGCAAAATTTGTATTCATTATACCCGCCTTCTAGAAGTCCTTTTTTCTGTGTTTTAGTTTAGACTAACATAAGTTTTTTTTACGGTAATCAGATAATCTCTTAATCATGATCTGTCGACGGGAATCAGATAGAAGTCGAGGGGTTTTTAATAGCCATGCAACAAGTCAGTTGACTTTTCTTAAAATTTCTAAAATATTTCAAAGAACACCTAGTAATAAAATTGATGTGTATAATCATGAACCCAATAAATTTCTGTAAGTATAGATTATGACAAATAAATCGGTTAAGTTTTTAACACCTTCTTCGACTAGCGAAGGTTGGCAGTCAGCTTTGTAAATTCTTGTCTATTTTTCGCGAGGCGAAATAATTCTGCTGCACTCGCGATTCCAGTCCACTCTCTGATGTTACGTAACCAGGACTTTTTTCTGCGACCAACGCCTCTTCTTCCTGCAACTATTTCAATCATAATAAGTCGAAGGAGGTCTCTCGTGCCTTAGCAGATATGCAACTTATCTGATCTTGATGGTGTTCAAAAGTTCACGCCGTTGGTTGACGTGTAGCAGAACTTCCTCATTGGATACTTTTTAAAACATCTCCCTGATAAAAATCGATCACCGGCGCGGTGGTTCATAATTCATATTAAACTTAACGTCCTGTATAAAAAAGGACTTCACTTAATAACATCACATTTATTACCTAAGTATCGTTACTAGATAATAAAATATATAAATTACAATGAAATTCTACGGTCGAATGGGCAAACGCGTTAAAATTGGCTTTTAAAGTGAATTTGTCTCCATTTAAAATACTAAAGGGCCATTAAATTGCTCTTTGTCGGCCATTGATTTGTAGTTGACTGCAACGAATGATTTATACAGGATGATTACAATTTACTTCTCTTATTAATTGGTCAGTCAACTCGACTGCTGTTCACTAAAAAAGATCTATCTAGATTCGATTTTCATATGCACACAAACATAAATCGAAAGTCGTAGTAAAGCATAAACCTGTCTTCAATACAAATATTAATATGCTATATTTAAAGAAGGCGTAACTCACAGGATTACTAAAAAAAAAAATAATAAGTTCATTGTTTACTCTATCGCCGGTTTAGTATACAGATCTACTTCTTCGTCATCCTTTCTGTGCATCTTTGACATTAAAAGTTTATTAAAAACCACTTCTCTCATTGACGTAAGGGGTTAGTCTTTAGTTGAAGCGTAGTGACACTACTTTTGAGTTATATCCTGACATCTTTCGAGCTCTATATTACGAAATTCAAGATCTTAAGGCTAATATCAATACGAAACTATTTTAAAAGCCCCTAAATTCTTGTTTATTAAAAATTGTGAGAGGAATTAAATTTTCAAACATCCTGTATCATAAGCTCGTAGCGATTAAATATGACAATAGGGACATAATAACATCAATAACAGATGACTCGAAACTTAGATGATCATAATATAATATGCTCTCGCTCGGAAGAATCCTTTGGGTTGACGATATTTAGCGTAAAGATGTTATAATGGATACTCAATAAATTTTAATAATAATGATGTCTAAAACACCTTTGCATTCTTATTCCATTGAATCGTTAAGAATGTGAAACTTAACTTAATAATAATAAAACATTATTTCGCGTGTTAGAAACCTCTAGGTTAACGACATACCATATTTTGGACGGCCGATTGGCGCAGTGGGCAGCGACCCCGCTTTTTGAGTCGTGTCGAGGCCGTGGGTTCGATTCCCACAACTGGAAAATGTTTGTGTGATGAACATGAATGATTTTCAGCCTCTGGGTGTGTATGTGTGTCTATTGTAAGTATTCATGTATTCATCAGTCATCTAAAGTCAAAGTCAAATATTTCTTTATTCAAATAGGCAAATAGATGGCACTTTTGATGCGTACATTACATGTAAAATATGACATAGGAGTGAGTTGATGGCGATAAATAAATTCGTCAACTTAAAACTAAAGCTACGAGGGTTCCAACCGCGCCCTGGTCTAAGAAGAAGGCCACAACAAACTTAGCCGGTTGTTATTTTTTTTCTGTTATCACCTTCTCACATTGTCATGTCATCTAAGTCACACAAGCTAATGCTTACTTTGGGGCTAGATTGCGATGTGTGTAATGTCGTAGTATATTTATTATTTATTATTATTATATCAACCCATTAACGGCCCCCTACAGGGCTGGGGTCTCCACCCACAATGAGAAGGGGTTCAACATTAAATGTTCAATGGAATGCCTTTAAATTCGCTTTAGTTCTAGGAATAAGAATAGAATTTACATTAAAAAATATTTTTTTATCATCCGCGTAAAGCAGGAAATTTTATAGGAAACCATACAGGTCCTCCAAATTGTACTATGTATGCACGTTTCGTTTTGACACCGGATCATCTTTAGTTTAGTTGTTGACTTTACAATGAACAATTAGATAAATAAATATAATAAGGCATTAAACACATAGCCATCTAGACCCAAAGTAAGAGCAGCTTGTGTAATAGGTATTAAGATGACTGATGATTTTTGATGGATAATATACATAAATACTTAAAACATACATAAACATACTTAATATATAGATGAACAACCAGACACTAAAGAACCTCCATGTTCATCACACAAACCCCGAACCCTGAGCGAACCCACAGCCTTGGACTTAGAAAGCAGGGTCGCTGCTCACTGCGCCAATCGGACGTTAATTGCTAGTTAGTTTATTATTAAAATATCAATTGCTTCAACAGCGAAGTTAAACATCGTAAGGAAACCTGCATGCCTGAGAGATCTGCATAATTTTCTCAAAGGAGTGTGGAGTCCACCAATCCGCACTGGGCCAGCGTGTTTGACTACGGCCTTAACCTTTTCTCATTTTGGGAAGACACCCGTGCTCTGTAGTGGCCCGGTAATGGGTCGATGTGATGAACATGCTTAGAAATAGATTAATTAGCTTTGGCGGATATATACTTGTATGTAAAAAAGTTTTTGGAAAATCAACCGAAGAAATTTACTAGGATAAAAAGGTTATGTTTAAAAGCATTTGCTACCGCGGGAAAATCGCACTGGGAGACCAAAATTTGATGTTGAGCACCACTCAACTTTGTTAAGGCAACTGCCCAAAATATCTCGCAGAAAATGTATGAACTCTCTTAAAAAATATATAGCCAAAGGACAGATAGACAGACAGACAAAATTGAAAAGAAATACAGTTTTGGCATCAATATCGATCACAGAGGGCCCTCCAAGAAATTTTCACAACACAGCCTCGGACGATCGCATCTAAAAATAAAAGGTTTATTTTCTCCTCCCTGGACCAGAAGCTGGGTAGGTACGCCCATGTTCTGAAGATTGAATTTAGGTACATAATGTGCCTATGATGTTATGTAATAGATATTGACAAAATTAACTTATCTCACAGACAAAAGAAACCGAAGCAAAACCATTACAAGTCATTATAAAAAATATAATGTTTAGGATGTCCAATTTATACGGTGTGAATAGCTGTCCACGTGTTTCATTGATTTGGACCCATTGTGTCTGCCCGTATGGGATAAGACCCTCTAACAGCGCTGATAACCATCTTCTTTCATACTCAAGATCGGAGATAAGAACGTGAGATTTGAAGATAAGAGAGCTGTAGTCCAGGAGGCAGTGGTTTGTTTTCTTTATAGTTTAAATTTAATTTCACTAAAATAAAACAATTAATGTCAAAACAGTGTGCTGTTAAACGGTGCTGTCTCGGTAAGCATTAGCAGACAGCTATAAAAAGCGCATGCCACTGGACTCTGACAACTACTACGTAGTTCGATTTTTTTTCACATAAATAGTGATAATGCTACGATATCAGTTCAAGTTATTTTTATTGTCATAACCAATCGTGCCCAGATTTTAATTCAGAATTTTAATTTTAAGGGTAATTGAATTCAAAGATGGTACATAAGTACTAAACTCGAATCTTATATTTGAATGAAATGAGGTAGGTTTACTAAAAATCATACCTTACTTATCCTACCTTAAGCCAGCTCTCCAAGTCAACAAAAGTAATTATTTTAAAGTCAGATAAAGCAGTAAAGGTTGTCTTGCAGTCTTAACTCTTTTCGCTGGGAAAGAAATGTTTTGGAGATTTAGGGGGTTTTTAATAATCAATGGCGTATTTGTTTCAGATCTTAGCCTTATCTGAGGTTCTCCAAGGTATGTAATGTAAAAATTTCATTTTAAAATAACACTTAAAGCTATCGCAATATTACTTCTTATTTCTTTCAAAGCTCTAAGTTAGTAATCAAATTGTACAGCGCCTCTTAGCCTATGAAGCTTGAAGTTTGAAGACTAAAGATTAAAATTGAGAGCTTGTGTTGGTCTGTTTCGCGACGGCTGTCAAGTATTTGTGTCAATCAGTACGTTCTTGAATAAATAACGGTTTTCTTTCTACAATGTGACATATTTTTGAGTGGACGTCCCGCTGTTTTTAAGAATGAAGTATACTAAGTACTGTTTTACTAGTATTTATCACCTTTTATATATTTTCTATCAATTAACTTAGCGACTTATAGCCCATCACACCATCTAAATATGACAAAGCATACTTTTGTATCCCGAAAAACGTGATACATCTGTATTAAGATGCTAAAAATTTTTCCTTAATAAGGTTCAAAGTCAAACAATATAAACTATTATGAGTTTGCTGCGTTCCAAAATCGAATACATTTATGTTGCACTTATAAACACATCGTGTATTTAAACCCGTTGTGACCGTGGGTTCGATTCCCACAATTGGAAAATGTTTGTGTGATGAACATCAATGTTTTTCAGTGTCTGGGTGTTTATCTGTATATTTCTGTGTATTATATTTATAGAAAATCATCAGCTATCTTAGTACCCATAACAATAGCTACGCTTACTTTGGGGCTAGGTGGCAATGTGTGTTATGTCGTAGTATGTTTATTAATTTTTTTTTAAGTAGGTACCTTTTGAAACTCATATTCTTGAAAGCAAAGATTGCATTATTGGGCTTGACAAAAAACCCAAGAACCTTCTTAGAAGCGGCGCATTCAACAAAAAGGAAATGATCTTGACCAAACAATTTACCCGTACCGCCTTAGGTGCGTGTTCCAGGCGTGATAGGGCGGGGCAGATGATACCTAGGGCGGGAACGCCGCTATATTATTTGGTTTGTAGCAATTTGTGTGATAAATTGTATAGGCGGACACATACACTCGAGAATTTTAGCACCTGCATAGTGATTACCATTAATAATAATTGTTTTGCCGAGTAATTCCTCAGCATCATCATCATCTTCGCATTCTTAAAACGTCCCATAGGAGAAACCCACCACGCTACTCCAGTCAGTATTTAACTGAGCCGTTCGTAAAAGCCCAGTCTGTTATAACTGAGACGGACGGCTTGATGTGCTCTCCATGGTACGGACACCGCACATTTCCTAACTCCATGCTTGTACTGAAACTCTTGGGTTAAGTAATCTAAACAAAACAAACTAACTTACATTTAAGCATCGCGGCCCATCTTAGTTATCTATACTCATAAGATTTCTGTACATTTAATATTTTAAAAATTTTAACCGTGGGATGCTTTATAATCGATACTGAGTCCGAACACACATTTTTATTTAATTTTTGTCTGTCTGTCTGTCTGTCTGTCCGGGCATCACGTGAAATGTACTGAATTTTAACCGATTTTAATAATTCTTTTTTTATTTGAAAGTGAATCATTCTATCAAGCATGCATTGTATAATTTTAATGGAGATCTGATAAATATTATCGGAGATAAAGGACTATCTCTTCACAAATAACAGCAAGTCGCAAGAGATATGGGACAACGATCGAATGCATTCGTACCATCCTGCTAATATTATAAAAGCGAAAGAAATAAAATAAAATAAATATTAAGTTTGACTTTATACCTGCAAATTCATTTTTAAATTATTAAAATTTAACCTATCGCTTAGATGTTGCGGCGGGTATAGAATAAACAAGTACGGCGACGACGCGCCGCGAATAACATAGTTTGGAAATAAAACTGGACCTGGTTGGTAGCGCTGCAATTAGTTTCTAGGTTTTTCTTAGATATTAAAACGATTTGGTGCAGACGAAGTTGCGCGGGTCAGCTAGTATCAATTTACGAGTATATCTCTCTCTTTTTATGATATGTAGGTCGTTGATAACGAAATAATAGTAAACTGAAATCTTAACGATTAGGTTTTCACTCCAAAAATAACAGTTTAAATACTATATTGTTAGTAGCTTTTGATCTACTCCGACTCTTAGTCCTGTACAACTTATGTTTGCGTGAAAAGGCGGAGCACGTGAAAGCAAGGCGGCGCTGAGTTTAGAAATATAACGAGTTTGTAGAATTCCACCAATTTGTAAGATTGATAACTTGGGCGGATACTTTGTAGTTTGTATTGACTCTCAATGACTCTGCATTTTGTACTTGACGGCTTAAACGATACAGCTGCAATTATGACCGAGCTGTGTGCCAAATGTGTATAATGATATTTTTCTAATACTATAATATATTACCTAGATCAAGCCCCTGGGACACCTCTAACTTTTCTAAGTTATGAGCGTTTTAACCAATTATATTTAACAAAAAATACATGAAACCATTATCCACACAAACACACACACACACGCACACACACGCACACACTATGATATGTATAAAAATTTCAAAATATGAAACCTAGTACAAATATGATAACCAATTACGATTACCAGCGTTCCCTGCGAGTTCATATCTTTCATTTGTTTTAAGCAAGCCATATTTATAAGGAGAGCACTGTCGCCTATAACACAGGTTTATACCTAGTTTAGGGACATGTGATTTCTGTGTATCCGTGTAAATTATAACAATAAACTAAGTTATACCTATTGTGCAGATGTAATGTAACTTGTTCCTATGTTTTATTGAACAAAAAACAATTATTATTACTAAATGTCATTGGCAGTTCAAGCCCTTGGACGCACCTCTAACTTTTGTAAGTTATGAGTGTTTTAATAAATTAATTATCATTAGCTGTAGCGGCGAAGAAAAACATCGTGAGGAAACCTGTATGGCTGAGGATTCTCCATGATGTGCTGTAAGGCGTGTGGAGTCCACCAATCCGCGCTTGGCCAGCGTGGTGGACTGCGGCCTAAGCCCTTCTCATTGCGGTCGCAGACCCTTGTCCGTTGGTGGTTCGATGATGATGATGATGAACTAGGTATAGTATGTGATCTAGTATTAATAGGTATTGTACTGCAACGCTTCGAAAAAAATCCGCACGGTTTTTTTTCCTTAATTCTGTAACACTATGGATCATACAGAGATACCTGCACTTGCTATTTTAAATTAGCCCGGTAATAAATCTGTTGTTTGATACGAATTCAATTCGTGCTAATATTTCGTTGCACATAACGACGACGTAACGTAACGTGAACTCCATAAATACCATCACAATTGCGAGCTAATTTATTATCAGTGCGTGGTATGTTAAATTAAGTGGCATAAAAAAATTGGAAATAAATTTCGTGCGCATATTTTCTTAGTGCGAACTAGCTCTTAAAAGTTTTGAAATTGCTTCGAGTAGTAGGGCGCTAATTTAAGCGCCTGAACCCGCCCGATAACCGAGCTTAAAAATATGCTTCCTTCCACCTCAAAGAACTATAATCTTCTAATACTTAGATAGAAGTATAACAAATAATCATAATTTTAATATCATAAGCACCCTCAAAACTGATCGTCTAAATATTGAAAATAGAATTAAATGCATTAGTTTCATACAATATACCTCGGAACAATATAAAAACTGCATCACAATAGACTCTATTTATCGTCTCTCTTATTATAAATGTGTAAAACCATTTAAATAGCGAAGTATCAATAGTTCAATGTTTCTTTATGTTATGGTGAACCAACTTGGCCGTGATGTTTCACGCGCATTTTACTTTAAGAAACTATTCTATAATATTTTTAAAAACACCTTTAAATTAAACTCAACTATACGTAACATTACACAGAGTTTAAATTTCAATGTCATTTTATAAATCATATGAGGAGAGCGTACACTTGAAATTCAATTTTACAACGTAAAATTTTGGGTTCCGTTTTGAATGATGCGTCTAGCTTTTGTGGATTTAAATCGCTCCTGTGTCATAAGAAGGCTTTTATAAGGCAGCTAAAGGTATATGCATTGTTGATAATCATTGAAGCAAACACTTGTTATTTTAAGAGATCATCCAACCTTAATGCTTTACATTGGGAATCTTTTCAATGAAGAGTATAATGTATTATTTATAGCGAACACTTGGAAGGCATACTTGGGGCTTTCGCATATTGTTTGGTTACGACAACTGAGTTTGTCGGTGGTATATCAATCAGCACAATTTATTTCATGACAATTGAATCTTTGATATTGTATGGTTTCGGATGCGGGTGTTACTTACTACATTTCCTTGAGATTTTAGTTGAAAAGGCAGGCGTTATTCCAATAAAGTCTATTGTATTCAAATATATATTCTATTTTGAAAAGTAATAATTAGTTAACCAAGCAGATCTCCGACCTGATAATAAATAAATAAATATACTACAACAATACACACATCGCCCCAAAGTAAGCGTAGCTTGTGTTATGGGTACTGAGATGCCAGATGAATATTTTTATGAATAATATACATAAATACTTAGAAAATACACATAAACACCCAGACACTGAAAACATTCATGCTCATCACACAAACATTTTCTAGTATTTAGTGGGAATGGAACCCACGGTCTTGGGCTCAGAAAGCAGGGTCACTGCAAACTGCGCCAATCGGCCGTCAAAGATAATAATGATAAGTTTAAAACAGCATAACTTCGCAGGGCATGCAAGGAACACGTCCTACAACCAGTGGCGTGCATAGAGGGTATGCACAGATGATATAAAAATTTTGAACGTGACGAAATTTGAGTTGAGACGACTTAAGGAGCTTGATGCTAAACGCGATGAGCTAAAGGCCCGACCACCAGCGGCCGTATCCTATAACTACATTGGCGGTGTGGTGTGTTGACGTGTAGCGAATGCAGCCGCACGTTTAGCACAAAGTCAGGTTTTGCGAGTCACCTAAAAGCTCACCAGCGGCGCTCTCAGCCGGAATCCGAAACAGTCGCTGTGACCGAATACGATTAGGATTGATTGATTGATTGCATAACCAGTGCATACCCTGTATGCACGCCACTGCCTCATGTACCTGTAATAACTCCGGCAACCACGCCCTTCCGATCGGAACCCAGCATTGCAATACTTCTACACCTATGGGTACTATGTTACGTATATGCATACGTCAAAAGTTGCCAGCTATTTATATTCGTTGTCTGTGCAAGAGAGACAATCAGTACAAACATTTTTGAAGCGTTAAGAAGTACCAATTTTTCAAGTCTCCAATAAAAGTTCAATTCAATTCTTGTTTATGGCTTTTGTCTGTGCCAACTGGGCACAAGGTACTTCGCCAATGTATTGTAGATGGAGAAAGCGCGAAGGAGATTTCACTTGTTTTTCCGTTGGCTGGATCCGTTTTATTTTACAACAAGCCGCCAATTCCCTTCAATTCAATTCAATTCCTGTTTATGGCTTTTGTCTGTGGTAACTGGGCACAAGGTACTTCGCCAATGTAGATGGAGAAGGCACGAAGGAGATTGATCCGTGAAACTACAATAATACTTGTAGCTGGTAAATTCTTCATGTACCTACTTTCTTGAATCACGAATATTAATGTCGGATGAGTAGGTATGTCAAGAAAATGATACTTTGTAAGCTAGTTAAACACTATTTACTTATTGCATGCGGTGTTGTGAGTAGCTTTATATTTTGTCTTCATACTGTATAAGCTAGTTTAAATGTAAAGCTGTTGTTAAACCAAATAAGGAAAAATAAAATGACATAAAAAAAAAAAGAATTTACAATGTCAAGTGACATATCAAATCATCAATCTTTCTTCTAAAATAAAAAGTAGTATTATTTATTTTATCATTTATTTTAATCACCTGTAACTTGGAAACGCACCATAACACTTCGCAAAAGACAAGAACTTAACTCTCCTGAATTTCCTCTATTGTTGTGGTGGGTACTATTCTCTAAACAAAATGCGGATGCTCTTAATATATATACATTTATGGTACGTATAATGAGAAGCGACGATCATATCTATGACTCTGGCATAGCCACACATATTAAATAAAATATAGGACCCAATAATGAAAATTATAAAGGTCCCATTATTTTTTATACAGACTTCAAAATATGAAATTTAAAAAGGGCATCCGCAAAAAATCCCCGGGACAATGAATATTTTTTCGACCACGTTATTAGGTTATTCGTTATTTATTAATGTCCTCGTCACAAAAATAACAAAAAGGGCTCTGGAGGCGAATAAATGGCTGCCAGCGCAAACGCTAATCTGTCAGACCCCGAAGTCTTTGTGAAAAAGGGTCGAAGTTACTTAGTAACCATTAAATAAATTTAGATAAAAAGTTCTCGAAAAAGTTGTCCGTAGGCGAACCACTTTTAAATATTTGTGCGCATAAGGCTTCCGGCTGTTTCGAGTGGGTTATGCTAAAAAATTTGAAGATGCTTTTTTGTCCAAAAATATAGAATGGGTGATTTATGATTGATACAGGAAACAAATGACATACCTTGAACGTGAATTTGGTATGGTCGATTTGTATAGGTCCTCAGTATACAAATAGTATTATTATACAAAACACGAAGGTTCATTTTCGACGTTCATTTTAAATAGTTAAGAGCATTAAGATTCCTTATTTAAATGAAGTTGTAGAGAGTATTCTCAAAGTTTTACATCAATCAATTTGTCAAGGTATCAAAAAAAATCAGTCATTTTAGTAACTTGGCGAGAAACATTTTAGGATATTAATATACTAAAGCGATACCCAAACGCATAATTATCTTGATTTTATGAAAAGCTACAGTAGTATGATGGCGAATATATCAGTTACAAAGCGATTTTTAATCGCCGAAAATTGACAATTCAATTTATTTCGTAACTCTTAGAAATATTAAAAAGTATTGAAGTTTACTGCATCACTGATAAAAAATTTAAAACTTAATAACTTCTGCATTAAGAAATTTGGGACCAGCTAATTGATTTAATTAATACCGCCACTATATTGGGTATAGGATGCTTCTTATAACTAATTATCAATTTTTATTGTTTGCTATTTTTACGAGACTATAGTAGTTACAGATTTAACATGGTCACTTTTGTACGACGACATTAGGAATTTTGAACATTAGGCTTTTGACATTAGGATTTTTGGAACCATCGTAGCTTTAGTTTTAAGTTGACGAATTTATTAATCGCCATCAACTCACTCCTATGTCATATTTTACATGTAATGCACGAATCAACTGTACCGTCTATGTGCCTATTTGAATAAAGAAATATTTGACTTTGACTTTGATATTGTTGTTTAAAACACTATGATGAAAGTATCAATATACTCCATAATGATACTTTCATCATCATTATAATCCTTAGCCTATTGATATCCCACTGTAGGTCACAGAGTTTTATACTCTCATAGAAGAGAAAAATTAAGAGCTTAAACTCTCCATTCTGCTGCAATGCTTCTTGGAGGCGATTCTTTGACAACTGCCTCTAACTAGGAATTTAAATTCAAAAGCAATTTCAAAGCAACTGAAAGCCAATAAAACTAATATTATCAGGATGTGTATTCACCATAACATTAAAAGGTAGCCATTTCCAAGATAATAATGAAATGTTTTAACCCAAAATAAATAAAAACATCGGGCTACCTGAGTTTCGCGGGTGTTTGTAAAATTCCTTATCTTTGCCTAACTCATTAGCGGCCACCGCTTCGAAATCCACAATTAGTGAGGGATGTAGGAATTTCACGCAGATAATAAATGTAGCAAGCAAATGTAGCTCCTGACGCAATCAGTAAGCTTGACTTAATTTTAACACATAGTTTTAATTTTATTACAACCATCACAAATCTACAGCCATCGCAAATCAAAAGCATATATATTTATAGTATTTAACATAAAACTTTATTGTACTTTGTTCTTGTATTATAATACTATCATTTATTGATTTTCATTTTTTTTTTAATTCTTAACAATGCTTACAAGAACAAAAACACTATTAAAAAATTATAGGAAAAAAAACCCCCTCCGCTTGCGGGGCTTTTGAATGCCCGAGCAACCGGCGGTCAGGGCTCCAGAGTGAGGAACCTCCTCACAATACGCGCCGTTTCAAGGACTACTGCCTTCTGTATCCGACCCTTGATCAAACAACTAAGCTAAAGCTTCTTAAGATGTTGGTCGAAGCTTTTCGCGAGAAGATCATTGGCCGTAACGACGATCGGAACAATAACTGTCGTATTTACATACTTTTCCTTTTCAGCTTTCACCAGTTATAATCCAGATAAACAGACATTTTTAATCCCCCTGAAGGCTTGGCAATGGTAAATAACTTACAGCAGAATTATTCTAAAATGAGTTTATTTTATGACATACCTTGTCCCTAAAATAAGGTTCATAATAGTGATAAAAATAATACAATGATACTGACCGCAAATTATAAGTAGAATAGCAAGCGGTCGAAATTATTTATCTACACTAAAACTAATGCCAAATCAGGGGGGCTTAAGTGGAGACTCTAACTTGCTCTCTGCTATAAAACCTATGGTAAATAAAGACCAAGAATGATGAAGGTAGAACTGACAGAACGGTAGCAGCACAGTGCAACCACTAGTAACTAAAACTACTATTGTAACAACTAAATTTGTTATACTTTTGGTTGGTATTCCCAAACGTAACAATAATAGCAAAACCTCAATAAAAGACAATATTAGTATAGCTTACGATTTAAGACAGATTAGAAGCGTTTCACGAAATAAGACAAGTAATTCTTAAGAACCAACTCAGAGCAATAAAGGGTACGTACGACCTTAGAAGTGTTGTGGGTACGAACACAAAACAAAATAAGGTAGCGCGACTAATATACGAATCGAAAACGCTTATTTGCAGCCCTATTGACGATCTCAGACCGTAAAACAGAAACAAGGCTATTCACAATCACGTAGCTTCAACGTCAAAGGACCCGAAGGACCATTCAAGAACCGTAAAATGGGCGCTTTTGCGAAAGGGCCACGATACAACGTACCGTATTGTATTTAGTTCCATTCTATCTTTCCTAAAACCGACAAAGAGTTCCGTAAAGCTGTAAAAACAAACCTAAAAGGTTTGAGTTCCCGAATGTAATCCTTTTCAAAGTGCACCGCCATGCACGTTCTATTTTCAAAACAGTAGAAAATCCTTTTTCGATATCAATTTGCCGCCTGAGCTACTTCATTCTATTCCTTTTTTGAAATTCAATTCGGAGTTTTTTTTAATGAAGCAACGGGTTGGCACCTTTGGATTCGGAATGTGTTTATAATGCGAATGATGTGTAACTGGGCGTGATAATAATTTTTTCAAAGTACATGTTTTACTATTTAAGGTAAAGATAAAAACCATACAGCCTACGGCTCAATCTTCTTTTTTCACTATACTGCGTAACATAAAAAAAATGAACTACCAAAATAATACAGTAAGGAAAAAATAAGCCAACATATCAAATTTTAGTGCGCAAACCTACAAAGGCCATAGGTAACTGTCTGACACCATTTCTGTCAGAACAATCGGGAAGACGGAACCTTAGATCGGAATGCACAATCGGACCACGCCCACAAGTGCACTATTCTCTACATTCTTTACAACAATTTGAATCATCGTATGGTTTACGGAATTTCGCATCTGGTATTCGACAATGAGCTTCCTGTTCGGATTACGAGATACGGATCGCGAATCGCCTCGAGGATATTTTTGTCTCGATGTTTTATAAAGGTAAACATTATAGATGATTTTACTTGAAATCATTGATTTATTGATCGGCTGCGAGATTTTCCATTCGTATTCTTTCTTAGGTGATGAATACGAGTAGACTCGGTTACATAGGTAGTTACCAGTGCAAACACACAGACACAGGCACATAACATAAGCACAGACTCAAAATTCAGTTTAGAAGAGTTGTCTTCATCGCTTTTCTTATTAAGTAAGTTAAATAAGGATAATACATCTCTGAAAGCCGTGGCAGATAATGAACTACTTAATAGAAATAAACTCGAATCGTGTTAATTGACAGTGCTTACTAGGTTTAGCAAAAAAAAAAAAATCCTACTCACAGTGCAGTTGCAGTGGAATCTTTATACAGCTACTAGCTGTTGCCCGCGACTTCGTCTGCGTTTGATTTTGTTTTTAAAGTATTCAGTATCGCTAAGCCTTAAATGAGCATAGTTGTATATATATATATATATATATATATAACATGTGACTGTCAATTAATTATAGACAAATAATTTGCAATAAAATAAAATTGAGACTTTACTTAAAGATCTAAGCTATCCTATCTCTTAAGTTGGACCAGACTGCTCACGGTGTGCCAATTTAATTTAAAATCGGTTCAGTAGTTTAGGAGTCCATCGCGGACAAACATCGTGACAGGAGATTTATATATATTAAGATAGTCACACGTGGAGATGTTACCTCCCAATTATTAGGCTTTGGCCTCATTAGGCTAAGGGTAAGCAGGTGGCTGCCACCTAGCTAAATCTGAGCAATCTGTACCGAATACAAATTATATCCAGAACCGGTAGGTACATTCCTATTTATAATATTAAGGATTACTTAAACGATAAAAAAGCTTGTGTGTGAATTGCTCTAGCTTCATAGCATAATATAAATTTACTGTGAGATTATGATAACAATAATAAAAATTACCCGGCTAAGTTTGTTGTGGGCTCTTCTTAAACCAGGGCGCGTTTGGAACCCTCGTAGCTTTAGGTCTAAGTTGGCGAACGAAGTTATCACCATCCCCTTACAATTATGTATACATACTCGTATATGTATGAACGCTTCATAAGTGCCTGTGATAGGCCTACATGAATAGAGAAATTTAGATTTTTTTTAATCATACAGAGATTTCGGGTGCAGATCTTTTAGGCTAATAGATTACAGTTGACTGACACTTAACTGACTCAGAGCAATTTTGATGCAATGTATTGGTTAAACAAAGCACAGTAAACTGCGTAAAGTATGCGTTGTATGAATGCTACTTGTAAAATATAATGGCAGGCAAACATGCATCGGATCGGATCTATTTTTTTGCTAAACCTAGTAAGCACTGCCAATTAACACGATTCGAGTTTATTTCTATTAAGTAGTTTATTATCTGCCACGGCTTTCAGAGATGTATTATCCTTATTTAACTTACTTAATAAGAAAAGCGATGAAGACATCTCTTCTAAACTGAATTTTGATTCTGTGACTATTTTATGTGGCTATGTCTGTGTGTTTGTGGTTTTTGTTAGCTTATTACGAGTGCAATAGCAAACACTTGTTTCATTTAACTATCTCCGTTAATGAAATAAGAAGGCGTGTTGAAGACGACATTGTCATTTATATTTTTATTTAACTTTATGAGTTAGTTCTGCCGAATAAACTTACTAAGTTTAACGTACTAAGTTAAAAATCCGAGTATGCGGATTAAGTAATATAAAATCACCTTTTTAGTTAGGTACTTTTACCACGACATACATTTTTTGTCGATTAATGAGCCGGAACTCCATAAAATGAACGACACGGCATTTCCACAACAAACTTAGTACCTACCTAATATACCTATAGCTATTATCTTTATTCAAATAAGAGCGAATAGACCACCCCAATTTACTTCCCGTGCAAAAATTCTCGAAATTCTCCAAATTCTTGAGAACTTCACGGTCTAATTATGAAAAATAAGACATACTTTACAGTCCGCATATTCATTTAACACGTGCTGGGGTTACTTTTTTTATCACCCAAAGATCCTACATTCCCGTAAATATTAATTTTGGGAAGCAAAAACACTAATTGCTTTTTGTAAGTCATCAAAGGTTTTTGCGCGTCGGTTCATAGGTCTGTCTGTCGAGACGTGGGCTTTGTCAGTGAAAAGTGTCAAATTACGTGGCACGAGATTGGAGATAAACTAGGGTTGACAGCCGATGTTTATGGGGGCCCAATTTAGGAACTCATTTTGTTTTAATTAGTTTGTTTGTTTGTTTGTTTTAAGTCTTTATTGCACACACACATTTTATATAAATTAAACACAAATAGAAGAAACTTAAAATAATAAAAATAAAATAGAGCGTGCAAAGGCGGTCTTATCACTAAAGCGATCTCTTCCAGACAACCTTTGACGTTAGGAAAAAAAAACGAAGGAACGGGTTGGTGCAGCAATTTAAGTATAAAAAAAAAAAATATATATATATATTTATATATATATAAAATAATTTTAATAAACTACTTACTCATAAATTCTAATACTACATACATATTATACATAATATATATAAGTATATACATATTTAAGCAATATACTACATACTAGATAAAAAATGGTTTTCCAAACGCTTCTTGAAAACATTTAGGGATTGAGCCTTACGTATGTCAGCAGGGAGGGAATTCCAGAGTCTGACACAATTAACCGTAAAAGAGTTACTATAGTATTTCGTGCGACTGAATGGAACCTGGAGTTTGCCGTCGGTGCAAGATCGAAGCAAGTCCTGGCAGTCCGCTCCGTAAAAAATAAATCGTTCCTTCAAATAAGGTGGTGTTTGAGGAAAGAAAAGGATACGATATAAAAGGGACAAAGCATGCAAGTCTCTCCGCTGACTGATTGGCAACCACCCAAGTTCCGTCCGAAACTGGGATATGTGGTCGAACTTACGCAGGCCATATATAAATCTTATGCATATGTTTTGCAACCTTTCCAGCTTATTTAGGAGTTCCTTTGACAAGTCCGGATAACACACATCACCATAATCAATTATAGGACGTAAGAGGGTATTGGCTAACACAATCTTCGTCTTAATCGGCAAAAGATTCTTCCAACGCCTTAGATAACCGACAGTAGCAAAAATTTTCCGCCCCACCTCTGAAACCTGTGGTGCCCATGAAAAGGAGCTATCCATAATAAGCCCAAGGTTTTTAACCGTATTGCAGTAAGGCAAAGCTACACCGTCAAAATAAACTGCTGGTAGATCATTGAGTCGTGTCAGTAGCCTTGGATTACCAATGACGATTACCTGTGACTTAGCAGGATTTACCGCAAGCCCAAAGGATTTGCACCAACTACAGATATTGTTTAAGTCTGAATTAAGCTTGGAGATAACAGAGGAAATTCCATCAACAGTTTCGGAAGCGTAAATCTGTAGATCGTCAGCATAGAAATGAAAAGATGAGGAAATAACAGAAGAGATAGAGTTGATGAAAACTGAGAAGAGAAGAGGTGACAGAACCCCGCCCTGAGGAACACCAGCAGTGAGGGGAGAAAACGAGGAACATTTGCCATCAAATCTGACGCATTGTAGACGCCCGAACAGGTAGGATCGAAACCAGTCAATTACTTTAGTTGAAATGTTTAACGACCTTAGCAGCGCAAGAAGCAAGTCAAAATCAACATTATTAAAGGCGTTACTAAAGTCCAGAAGAACAAGAATGGTGACCAATTTATTATCTAAGCCTTTGCGTACGTCATCGCAGACTTTTGTCAGCGCTGTGACCGTACTGTGCCCTTGTCTAAAGCCAGATTGGAACGGGGAGAGAGAATTATTTCTAGTAAGAAAAAGAGAAAGTTGTTTACTAACAATACGTTCCAAAACTTTAGAGAGAAAAGGAAGAATAGAAATTGGTCGAAAATGAGACGGAGTTAAAGGATTAGCTGTTTTAGGAATAGGAATAACATACGCCTTCTTCCACCCAGAAGGAAAAGTACACGAAGATAGTGAGAAATTTAACAAGTGTGAAAGAATAGGACCCATGTTATCAAGAAGTAAAAGAATCATTCTTCGACCAATTCCATCACTGCCAACTGCATCAGACTTGATGGCTAAAACATGTTTCCTAATTTCATCAAATGTCACCTCGCAGAATTGAAATGCTGGGAATTCAGGTATAGGCAAGGAGAGTAAACGATTAAGCGTAGTAAGCTTCATTTGACTATCCAGGGTAGAAGTTTTAGTAAAGTGCTGATTAAGTGTATTAAGGTCTGGGATACTATGGGCCAGCTTTTGCTGTCGACCTATACCCAACGAATTCAAAAACCTCCAGGCCTTTGAAGTATTTAAATTATGAACGGAGTTGTGAATAAAATTTCGTTGAGCATCCCGACATATTCTACTGCAACGATTGCGGAGTTGTTTATACTTTGTAAGATTTTCCTCTGTCGGCCGCAGCTTGTACTTATTTTTGGCAGTATTGCGTTTGCTCATGAGAGCTTTAATCTCAGGAGTTAACCACGTTAGTTTTAACTGTTTAGAAGAAATCAAAGTAATACCAATTAGTTTAGCACTATACTTGGCTATTCATCTTCAATCTTTACCATGATTGTTTGAATAGTTGTAATTATTATAGCGATAGAATTGACGAAAAGTTAAAAATCGGGGTAATTTAGATAACATTGCGATAGTACATTTTTATTAAGTTAGAAATGAAGGAGTATGCTACGTTTACCTAGATATATCCATTGTTCGAATGGAAAATAAAATATTGTTTTCTAATGAAATCAGAAAAATCTCTAAGGATTTATCTTACTCTGATTAGAGATATCTTATCGAGATATATTTTCATTATTGTTTCCCTATTACAAATGCATAGTTTATTTTACCATATAACTATGCCTCTGTCCTCATATTTCTTTCATTATATGTAAAACATATTATATTCTTTCAGACTAATATGAATTTACTGGATTATTTATGCTAGCATTTTTAAAGCCGTGTATATTTTGATTAACGTAACATATTACTAGCTATATAAACTACCATCAAGCGCTACTCATATATATAAAATGAAATACCTAATTAAAAAATACGATGACTTGACTATAAATTTTAATTTTACAAAGGACAACAAAACTATAAATTGTAAACATTAATAGCCATTCTATCAATTATAGATTATTAAAATGAAATTATTAGTTAATGAATTAAGATTTATGTGACAGCCCTATAGCTATACGGAGCTCATGCTTTTTTGCGCACAACCATTTTTAGTTCTTCGTGAAGATTTTGCTTCTAGATAATAAATTACAAATCATTTGGAACTGACGTAAACGCCAATTACGGCTCAACGCAAAACATATCGTAATAATGGCTAGTAAAGATCAAAAATCGTACAACTTATGTGCTCAGTTAGTTTAATGGGGTTTTAAAACTCATAGGCAACTGAACGGAAAGAAGCGGTAGATAAATCGCCGACAAGTTAGAGAAATATTTCCAAAATATTTGTTAGTGAATCCACGGAACAGGGGCGGGCGGTATAAAGAAATCTCGCTTTGTATAATGATTGATATTTCGTTCAAAGAGGAAATAGAGTAGACGTGTTACACAAAATATTATCAATTATTGATCATCTTTTAAAACAAAGGCCTACCTTCAACTAAATTGCAGTCAAAATAAATAAAACTACAGGGCAGTTTCCTCCCACTATCGGAAGGAATTCTGCCGTAGTTGGTAGATTGGTGGGCTTCACACACCTGAATATCATAGAGAACTCTAAGGCATGCACGGTTCCGCTCGATGTTTTTTTACTTGACCATTATGGCAAGTGATATTTTAATTGCTTAGCTCGCAAATAACTTAGAATATTAGGGATGCGTGCTGGGATTCGAACTCGGCTCCTCGAAAGTAAAGCCGAAGTCCTAACCACTAGGCTATCACCGCCTATTTAATTACCTAGTGATTTTTAAATTATACTTGGAACGGCTTTTTATTTGGCATTATACTTATTACAAAAACGGTTGTTTCTAAATATTTCTTAAATAAATAAGTAAATATTTCAGACTACGATCAGCAATCGTGAAGTCAAGTCATGCCGGTCTCTAGCTAGTTAGTCTATGGCTAGCGCCTGAAAATATTCTTGAAAGAGCCCGAGTTCTCTTTCCGTTGCGTGGTAGATCCTCCATCTCAAGAGAGAGGGCCTAAACCCAATGTGGGGCATCTATTACTAGACTAATAATGTTACAAAGTCATCTAAATCTGTATCCCTGAACAACTCAATACTCTAAACTTATAAGCAAATAATTGCATCGTCACAATACATACACACTTTTTACACAATATATAAATCTTTTATTAAAACATCCACAGAAGATAACCTCATACAAAAAGTATAGAATTATTTATGTAAGACCGTAGAGGAAATTAATTCACGCGTGAATTTTACATTCGTGGGTCAAATAAACCGAATTGTTAAGGTTCATACAATTCCTTTTCTTCCCCGTAGTTTGTTGTATTGTAACTCTACACCGACGGACCGGTAGAGATCGTATCCAGTAGATAACGCAGGTTTAGGATTCGCCCCATTGGTGTCGTACCTTTATTGGGCATTATTGCTTTTAGGATAAAATGTTTATTATACTCGTAGGTGTACAACGATAAAGGTGTTTTAGCTCTTAAAGTAAGTGAAATAAAAACAAGAATTATCTAACACATTGTTAAGAAAAAATTAAAATCTATATATTGTCTGTTGTTATATGTATATATTATATTTGTATATATAGGTTTATGCATGTTTATTTAAGTGCACCACCTACCTCTCTTCTTGAGCTGTTTTTAACGCCTTTGGTTGCCTGGAAGAGATCACTATTTAGCGATAAGGCCGCCAAATTGTATACTTTTTGTTAAATTTTTACTTATAACTTGTTAAGTTTATGTGGTGTACAACAAAAGTGTATTCATTGTCCGCGGATTTTAATATATAATCATATATGAGACTATTTTGTCTCTCTCTTTAGTGGTAACATGTTATTTTAGTATGAATGCTTCGCTTCATAAGTGCCTGTGATAAGGTCTACGTGAATAAAACATTTTCTTTTTTTTGAAATTTTTAGGCTTTATGTAAATTTATCCTTTCAGTTTATATAACGCTTGAAAGATCTAGCCTAAGTTTATCGATAAGAAAGCTGAAAAGAAATAGTTGGAATAGATGTATTTCAATTTTTTTACGTATTTTTGTGACGTGGCATATTCTGCTATCTTAAATCCCATACAATACAAATATTATGTCGTCATTGTCACGCGGGATGTTCGATAAACATAATAATTGTTGCGATACACAATATTTGCGAGGAATATTGATAAACATCGTAATCCCCGATCCTTGATCAATGGCTACGAGCATTCGCGTCAAGTGTACCGTGACAAGATTATCATATTGTGCAAATGCGTAAGAATAGGCTTTCCTTGGGGTTTCGTTGGGGCTTGTACCTTTGAGAGGTTTCTTCTTGTGTGCTGTGAGCTGTTTCAGATTAACAGATATGCCACCTGAAATGTGTGTTTTGTGTTATAGTGATGTTTAGGATTTTTTACAACCTTTATGGCACAGCGGTGAGTGCTGTGGTTTTAGTAGGAGCTGCCGGGTTCAATTTACGGCTGGGTAGATTTGGGAATATGTTATTTTTTAATTTTCTTTGGTCTGGTCTGCTGGTAGGTCTACTGACAAATACGAGCCGCCAAACTTTTTAGCGTTCTGTAGCGTTGTTGCGTTGAAAACGATTAGGGGAATGGGATGGATATTACTGCCATACTCCCTAAAAGGTTAGCCCGCTACCGCTTGTAGTGGAATAAATAAAAATTGAAAAACTGTCTTGTTGGTCTGCCTCGTTTGTCTTAAGTGGGTAGCGTGTTCCACTATACACCACAAGGTTCTGGGTTGAATAAATAATATAGGTTGTACCGTTTTTCTGGCAAGAAATTTTAAGTAGGTACCTACCCTGAAAATGAAATTTGATGGTAAGAATTAACTGCATTGCTGGTCTAGCGGTTATTGTGTTTGACTACGCATCATGATTACGCGTCATCATTGGATTGGGTATATTAAAATTATTCAGTTTTTCAGTCAAGAAATTTTCAGTAAGTACCAACTCAGAGTCAATAACATTTGTCCGCTAGCGGCGTGCCAGAATAATCACAAGATATTGGATCGGTTAATATAAATTTCTAGCTTGGCCAGGGTCTACGATCACCACTATTGTTCCACATTTAGCAAAAAAAAAATGATTTCATTTGATTTGAAGGCCAGCTCAAATTATACCTCAAAGCAATCAAACTTTATATTAACGATCTTACAGTTCTACAACTATAAAACAGCATTTAAATTCATACTAATATTATAAGTGCGAAAGTGTGTCCATCTATGTGTTTGTAACCTAAGTATTTGTTACCAATCGTTTTAAACACTGCACTGATTTTAATGGAATATGGACTTATATACCCTGAAGACAGACAAATAATACTTTATATCCCAGCGTAACAAATGGAAAAGAAATGTTATTAAAAAAAAAAGCGTATGTATTTTTACAACAACAGCTTTCAGTGCACATAATAGCAGCACTAGGCAAGATTAAGCCAAGAAGTCAAAGCTTTTTACTTTTTATTTACCATTCAGCTTCAACTCATTGCCCTTTGCTGATAATAAGTTTAATTCTTACAGATACCATAAGTCGTAGCATCGCATAACTACAAAAATATGTGCCTAATCGCTTGCAAAATTCAGTATTGCATAACGACTTAACACGAGCATATCCTAAACTAATCAAAGACATCGTAGCAAGGACAATAGTGTAAACCATAGATAAAAGATAACACCACCCAACTACAAAACCAACGATCAGATAAACAAGATAGTCATCAATTCCGTCTCCTTAACTTCGCATTAAGATCTTTTCACACCACTCGTGGTACTCAATGCAAACATCAACAATCTGACATGATCTGATAAATTATACAACCTCAGAGATTATCAGCTTCACTTACAATACAGCGATTTACTTACCATTTTTCCACTTACTTACCAGTTAAGAAAAAGGTTATGGCTAAGGCTGCCTGGAAGAGTTCGCTGCTAAGCGGTAAGGCTGCCTTTCATATCTTACTTCTTAATTTTCTACTTTTCCTGTCCATTTATTTTTGTGGTGTAAAAAATCGTATATAAAAAAAAGAATACCTTCACTTTCATGTACTATCTGAACAGTGAGGACATATCAACTACTCTATGGTTTCTTAGTAATTTGTAAAACATTTGCTAACCTAGTTGTTAATATTTTTAATAAACAAACACATATTAGCGTTTGTGAGTTTGTATTTCCGTGTAACGTAGCAACTATAAATTTTTTAAGATTAATAAATTAGGGAGAGACACTTGAAGAAAGGCAGGCAAAGCCCTAGTAAAGCAAGCTAGTAATACCAATAGATAAACGAGCTAAGACGGCTCGTATCTATATATATAAATACCCATTTTTCAATCTATTTCTAGATAAGAAATTAATTGCTATTAATTTTCGAAACCCATACAAATCGATACATACATACGAATTCAAGAATATTTTAAGATCAGCAACTTCCTATTAAATATTTAAGTCAACTCCAGCTAAACAAACATAACAACTGACTGATGAAGGATTCCACTAATCGTCGAATCCCCAGAGATCGTTAAAACAAAATTACACGACCCGAGAGAGCGCTAACTAATCAAATTAAAGTTAGGACGAATGTCTCTGTCAGCATCTGACACGACACCCGTGTGAGACGATCACCCGATGATATATTATTTTATTCACGGAATATTTTAGGTTACGGCTCTCGACGTGGAATACAAATGATGTTAGTAACTTGGAAATGCTCATAAAAAAATTAAGAGAAACACGAGGTCAGAGAAATGAAAAATTAGACAAAAATATTAGTGAAGGTATTTTAATAAAATCGTATCCGAATAGTTATGTTTTATAATATGAGAATACAAAAGGTAGTATTTTACTGATTAACCTTCTATTATGACTGAGAAAATGGAGTTGTTTTATAAATTTATTAAAAGAGGTGCCAATGACGTACCTTCTTTGCATCCTCAATGTCAGATCAATCTCCGCTTCTTGACTGGGCTAATAATATATAACATACATAAAATATATAAATATATGCACAAGTAGATTTTAATACATAATTCACAATAGTCAAGCAATTCTAAAAGAGACGTAGTCCTTCAGACGACTCTTAAATAAAGGAAGGGAATTACTTTTACGGATTTCAGTAGGCAGATAGGTAAGGCTAAAAGAAAAGGTAAGGACGCAAGTTCTTTTGGACCGAGCCAATAGCAAACTATGATTTATTTCTTTACACCCTATCAGTATTCGTACCGCACTTCCTATATTGTGTCAATAGGTTCCTGAGCCTATTGTCTACACGGATAGTTGCATACAAACTAAGCTCTGCGTTTCATTGAAATTGATCCCTACATTTGTAAACAAAGCGATGTTTTACCACGTGCCGATGCGAGATAGGATTGTTACGCGATACTTGATGGTTCCTGTGGGAGACTTTTTAACTGTCGGTTTTTTATCTGTGTTTTAGAAGACAATATTACAATTTATTTCTCATTGAAAGTGCAGGAGGAACTTTGGCACTTGTTTACTTTTGGTGAAGTTATATGAGATTAAAAGTGCGGGTAGGAGCTCGACATCACTTTCAGGGAGCCGAGTTCGAATCCCAGGACGCACCTCTTACTTTTCAAAGTTATATGCGTTTTAAGTTATTAAAATATCACTTGCTTCAACGGTTAAGGAAAACATCGTGAGGAAACCTGCATGCCTGAGAGTTCTACATTACGTTCTCAAAGGTGTGTGGAGTCCACCAATGGGCCAGCGTGGTGGACTACGGCCTTCTCATTGTGGGAGGAGACCCGTGCCGAATGGTGATGTGATGAAAAGTGAGTTCCTTTCTACGAAATTTGTAATAGTTGTCCTTGTTTACGGTAATTCATAAACAAAATCATAAAAATCTGTGTTTAAAAAAAATACGCATAATATTTGGGTCATTAGAAAATATTTAAGAAGCAACCTGGTTAGAGCAATTGTTCACACCCAAGCTTTTTTATCGTTTACATAATCCTTTATACTATAATAGGACTTTTCTGTGTTTTCGCTTTATACAAACTTTGAACTTTTTAAGTGACATCCCCAAGATATCAACCGGTAATTTATTGTAAAATTGTATACAATTTCCTTTAAATGAATTGCTTATTTTGTGCAGTCTAGTGTACTGCACTGCAACTTTATTTTTGCTTCTAACGTTCAAATTATTGCAGTCACATTTACTTTAAAATTTTTATACATTTAAACAAAAAGCTATACCTACTACTTCTAAGGATGGACACAGGGCTGCAATTTGTTAGACTTTTTCCTTGCATACCCTGCAGTGTTACCCTGTTTAAAGGATAAGGTTTTCCACTACATCTTTAATTTTTTTCAAAACAAACAACACTAGACTCATTACTAGACCGGAAATATATTAATGTGATTCAAATAATTGGTTGAGAGCCCTCAGACTTGCTCGCTTCCTGCTTTGTTGAAGCAAGTGATATTTAATTGGTTGAAAGGTAAACTCTGAGAAGTTTCGAGGGATACGCCGAGAATCGAACTCGGTCACCCCGAAAGGTGAGGTGGTATACTAATAGGTAAAGCCAGGGGCTCCCAACCTTTTTAAGCCATCGGCTCATTAACAAGTTAAGAAATTTGTCACGATGTGATGCACGCGCCCTTACCTAGATAGTTAAAATAAATAAGTTAGTTAGACAGATAGGCGAAAATAATAAAACATCCTTATTATGAAAGTAATAAATTCGAACATAGATTTAAGAAAAATAAAACTACCCCATCAATATGATGGCTTAGCTAGGTGATCGTCACAGTTTTTAGTGTTAGACATGCTTGACACTGCTGCACAAGGGCCTAAAAAAATATTGTTCTTAAATTTTTTGAAGTAGGTATAGAAGTGCCACGCGTAGCACCTCTATACTTACTATGGCGCCCATGTTGGTAAGCCCTGGATTGAGCTATATTATGTTTCAAAAAGTATTTCATCAACTCTAATCCAATAATCCACGTCCAAAGTGACTCAGACGTGTGTTCAAACATCCGCCCATAATGAATAGTTTTAAAAACACTCAAGTGATTCACGTATCAACTGTGAAAACAAGGACTCACCATCGATCATTTTGTATCGGACCTCGGCTCAATGGCTCCAAAGATCCGAAAAAATATCGACAATTATCGATACTACTTATCGATAATATAGTTTTCAAGTGGGTTCACTTGAAAAGTAATATTATTAAATATATTGTAGATCATTTTGATTCTCTTCACAATTTCTGCTCAATCAACGTATTTATTTTATTTTCTAAACCAGGTTGTTATGTTAAATATTTTTAGAATTCCAACCAAATCTTCTAATCAATAATTATGAGCATGAGTGTTTATTATATGTTTTGACAATGATATCCGCACATATTATACATAATATACTGAACGAGTTAGTTATTTAGTAGCATTAAATACTAACCTTATACTTTATTTAAAATAAATATATACTTATTACATATCTAATAAGATAAATAATATGTTTTGTAATATTCATCTGTAACTGACTTAATATACGTTTTGGCTAGTTGTCACTAACTTATTGTAACTAGCTGGGTACTAAGGATATAAATAAATGAATAAAAGACTTTGGTTCATCGTTGTATATTTCTTATTTTGCTGCGTAAATTATCAAGAATATACGAACGAGGAATCTTTGCGATTGCAATTTTAGACCGTTCCTGTCCGATGTAATTTTATCGATATCGATACTTCGGAGGATACTGGTATCGAGTATCAACCATATCAACGGCAACTCTATCGACCACTCTACTACGCTCTACGGTGAACCGAACCCTGCTCCGAAATTACGGGCCTAAGAAAACAAGAAAAAATTGGCTCGAAGATTTATTTAAGGGAGCGTAAAGATCTGTTTATGGTATGCGTCGGTAATTAAGGGGCGGCAGAACACGTGCGCGCGCGCCAAAAGAAACAAGAAAAAAGGCTATACCTGTTCCCTACTCGAGAGCGACAGGTCCCGCTGACGCACTGTAGGAGGTAAGGTTCCCAAAGTGTTACCACACTAGAAGGAATACAGTAATAATTTCTCTGTTTTAATTACTTCGCCGGATCCCTAAATGTTACTCTGTATTATTACTAACCTATAGAAATCGCCATTTGTTCTTATTTTATTTAAGTGCTATTTTAGTTGTAATATAAAATAAAGAGTAAAGTATGTAACGAACATAACCTATGTAAAGAGCATATAAAAAATAATAATATAAATTTTTAAGATCTGTCAATTAAATTTATGTTTAGAAATTCGTGTACAACAGAATCGTCAGCAATGTGTTTTTACTTAACGTAAAAAACACGCTTTTATAATAAGGAATTTCTTATTTTAAGATCGTTAGTTATGTGTTTTATATTAAACACTCACCACGAGATCATCAGCAGTAAAATAAAAAAATTATAGCTACATTTGGTATTAGTACATTAAGCATTATAAATGGCAGGTGGAGAAGAAAACAGAAGCCAGGTATTCCAGGTATTTGCAGTCAAGAGACAAGCAATACCATTTAATTTTTGCCCATTAGAAATGATCAACGTAACGGTGCATATCAACCCAGTACCGGCCCACTACAGGTCACGGGTCTACTCCCACAACGAGGAGGGCTTAGGCTGTAATCTACCACGCTGGCCCGGAATCGATTGGTGGACTTCACAGGTCTTTGAAAACATTATGGAGAACTCTCAGGCATACAGGTGTCCGCACAATATTTTTCTTAAGGTGAAGTTTTAATTGCTAAAAAAGCATAACATAGGAAATTTAGAGGTGTGAGCTGGGTTTCAAACTCGCGCCCCGATAGTGAAGCCGAATTCCTAACCACTAGGCTATCACCGCTTCCGCATGGTTTTCCAATAATTAAAGCGTATAGACTTCTTCAAAGTTTCTATAAGAGGCCAACTTTGAGTATCACTGTCCATGTCGCTCCTTAATGTTATCTTATTATGGCTAAAATGACTTCGGTGTTCAAAGATAATAGCTGGGTCGGGGTTGCGCACGGTTTTTTACCCGCTCCCTTTCAACCAAGATAATACGCCTTTTAGAGGTTGCATGCTAGATGATTTGATTTTTTTGTTTCATAGATAGAGAATCGTTGATTTCGACATCGAAACAATGTTCTATAGGCGTACGGTGGAGATGTTTTTAATTAAAATATCGTGCCTCACTACGTACATTTCTACGTTAGTACCTCAATTGATAGCTGAACTCTTGAATAAGTATATTACTTTCTTTTTGATCAGAGTAATTGTCAGTCCAGCCCCAGTCACAGCACATTATCAACTTCTCTGCTCCTAGTCTCAGTATCAATTTCATCTTTTTAACGTAATAGATATATCTTTAGTTGGGTATTTCACGTTCGCACATTTTTTTTCTGTTTGTCTGTTTTTTCTGGCTAATCTCAAAAACGCTTTGACCGATTTTGACAGGAGTTTCACAGGCAGGTAGAGGAATTACGTACTTAGTGCACATTGTAGGCAGACGAAGTTTCGGCCAGACGCTAGTGTAGCTGAGGGCGGCATATAAATGTGTTTTCTTTATTTCAAAATGATTGATGTTGCAATTCGTACTAACTAGCCCCAACGTCCATTCAAATACAAGTATGTCACGTTTAAATCTTTATCTAAAGCTTAAATCCCTTAACGAAACCTTTGCCTCCCTCGAAGCTTGATAGCAGATAGGAGAGAGTTTATTGGGGTGCTAAGCGATATTTTATTATCAAAACGATAAACCTCCAACATATATTTATCTTACGGTGTCTTTTTTTATTCAGCACTTTATCACTATTATTTAGGGTGGTGATAAAAAAGCTAAAAACTTCGCTTCCCATTAGTTGTTTTTGGTTCGCTTTCGGTTTTATGTAAAGAGGTTTTGAGGTTATAAAAAAGTGTAGATTCGATTATCTCTGTTTTATTCAGTTTTGATAATAAACTGGTTATTTTACTCTCATAATAAAGTACACATTCTTAACAAAAATAAAGTTGTATGTACGTGGTGGTGACCCTATTTATATTTTATTTATTTAGAACCAAAACAAAAAGGCCTGTGTACTAGGATAGCATATCTCTAAAGAGATTACTTCCAGTGGCCCACTACTGTTAAAAATGCGAAAAAGTTCACTTTTTTGGATAGAAGGAACGGTGTTTTCGCTTGAACGCGTGACTAAACTTCACGCGTTTTGTTACTGTCGGATGTAACTATAAAATCTCCAGCGGGTATTTCAGCATACAAAGTGTGTGTGTGTGGGTCAAGAGTTTTTTTTAGTCCACGACTAGTTACCTCTTGACTGCAATTTCACCTGGTAAGTTATAATGCATTATAAGATAGTAGCAGGCTAACCTGATAGGACGTAGCAAAAATATAAATAAATAAATAAATAAATAAATATACTATGACAATACACGCCATCTAGCCCCAAAGTAAGAGTAGCTTTTATTTTGGGTACTAAGATCACTGATGAATATTTTTATGAATAACATACATAAATACTTATAATATAAAGATAAACACTCAGGTTCTGAAAACATTCATGTTTGTGTGATGAACACAAACATTTTCTAGTTGTGAGATTCGAACACACAGCCATAGGCTCAGAAAGCAAAGTCGCTGCCCACTGCGCCAATCGGCCGTCCAAAAATAATATCCCTACTAATATTATAAATGTGAATGTAAGTTTGTTTGTTACGCTTTCACGCGAAAACTACTTAGCCGATCTTCATGAAAAATTTTTATACATATTCTTGGAGGTATTAGAAATAACATAGTATACTTTTCATAAAAAAAAAATTACGTCAGATAATTTTTTTTTTGTGAAAAATCTAAAAATCTCATATTATATGACTATAGGTGTAGACTATGTAGCAGTACGCTGCCTTGCAAAATTACGCGGGCGAAGCCGCGGGCACATCTAGTATAATATAAAACCCATATCCCTAATCGACGACGCGATATTACTCTCAATACCTTTGCGTCTAGAAATAGTATCTACTACAAAACCAACGCTCTTGAATCCCGAAATTTTGGAAAACATATAATTTTGTTAAATGCATGGAATCCATTTGAAACGTTCGTTAACCTGATAATAAATGAGACATCGGTAATAATAATCACACCCAAAAATAGGTGCACGTAATAACCGAAATAAAATATCTACATAATGAAGGGAAAAAAGGGGCCATCGTAAACGGCCCTTGCATCCCGGTGGACCGCACGGGCCATATTTACCTCCCAATTTACTGTCATTAAGACAAATCAACCCGAATGATGCCAATCGACGATAATTGGGTGTTCTTTAAAGGAAAAAAAGTGTTACAGTCGGGTATTTAAGACCTGGAACATTAAAACCTCATATATGGCTCGGAAGAGGTATCATTTCCACTCTGAACGTCACTTAGTAGTGAATAATCTTGAGTAACGGAATATATGAAAAATATTTATGACGGCTATAGGCTGTTTGTAACTTGCGGTAAGTGCGCATTTTTTGGAAATTTACAGTTAAGTTAAAATAAATTGTAGGTTTTTTTTCTAAATATTGGATAGAAGCAGGCGTTACTTTGCGGAAATCCATAATATATTATAAAAATTGAGCATAATTTGATATAATCCGTATACTCAACACCAAACAGATCCTCGGTAATGACTTAAAAATTATTCATTGTAAAGTCAACATCTCCTGAGGATGCTTCGAAGCGAAACGTGCGTAGAGGGTACATTGCCGATGATCTGTTTGGTGTGGAGTATACGGATTGAAGTAATTATGAATTACACCATTCAGATTCTCCAGCTGTTTGCGGAGTATAGCAAATTAAGCTTAATTTTCATAAGGTTTTTTTCTTCTTTTATTTCACTGCAAGCTAGCCCTCGACTGCAATCTGACCTGGTGAAAAGTGACGATGCAGTCTGAGATGGTAGCGGACTAACCATTTTTTTTTTTAAATAAAACAGATGACCCACCTTATGGTAAGTGGACAACCATCGTCTATAAACAGAGCAACACTCCGCAGGACATACAAGAAAACGTCCTGCAACATGCTGCCCCGAGCCCATCAACTTGTCGAGTAGGTGTTAAGTCTTACGTGCCTTTAATTACACTGGCAACTACTCCCTTCACCGGAACGCAGCATTGCAAGCGGCAGAAATAATTGTGTATGGTACTTCCTCGTGAGCATTATGTGGCGAGCTATTAAAACCTGTTATTGGTGTGGCAATTATAAGCCTCTTCCCACAGCCACCGGTTCGACAATCGGTTGAATTGATGATGATGATAAAACAACCGAGTATTCAGTGGCGTGCATAGAGGGTATGCAGAGGGTATGCAGATGATATAACATAAAGAAAATCGCCAGTGCGAGTTATAAATACTTAAGGGTAGGCTACAGTGCCTATCCTTAAGTTTTTTATAACTCGTACTGGAGATTTTCTTCATTTTATATTATCTGCATACCCTGTGCATACCCTCTATGCACGCCACTGCGAGTATTGCAAAATATTCTAGGTCATCACAACCAACAAGCTCTTATTAATAAACTGTGCGTAACGTTGGAATAGGACCGCAGTGTTTTTACACGCTCTGTCAGTTGTAGTGCAACGCAACCTGTGACGACCTGCCTGGCTCAGCGGTGAGTTCTGTGATTTCAAATGAGTGGCACTTTTCGTGTTCACGCTTTCGATTCCCACGTTTTCCACGGTTTTCGCACGTTTTAGATTACCGACGGGGGCAATATAGATTTTTAAAATTTCTGAATTTTCTCATGAGGCCGTGGCTAGCTACCAACCTACCGAGAAAGACGTGCCGCCTGGAGATTTAGCGTAACAGTGCGATGCCAATAGAAACCATAGCGGTATGGGTATAACTGTCATACCTCCCACAGGTTGGGCCCGCTGCTATCTTAGGCTGCATCAACACTTATCAGTAGCGCAAAAAAAAACGCTGCATAACTATCCCGACATTATGCCACGTTTATTACTAATGGCCTAAAAGATTAAACTTAAAACCTTTCCGTTTTCAAAAAGCGTATTTAAAGTTAATTATGTTTTCACATAACATCATACACTGTATAATTACGTAAAATTAACCCTATTCTTTTCCAAATCGGTAGTTAATCTTTAACCATCAAGTATCTGATTTATTACAGGTTAAGATGATAGAAAAGGGTTAATTGATGTACCACCGCAACAAAAGGGGTATTTTATAAACAACCCTCTTCTGACGTGTTAATTTCGTAATAAATTATGAGGTATATTAAATTTTGATAGGGTTTAAATTGAAAAATGATCGCCCTCAAAAAATTTACAAGAATAACAAAATTTATATACGACTTGTAAATTAAAACCGAAACAATAATTCACAGGCTTAAGATGTATATTATGTACTGTCTCTGAGCACTATCTGTAAAACCTAAACCTAATAGTCTGCGAGTAAACCACTGACATAGTTTTTACTGAAAGAAATCAGACACAGCCCTAACATCAAACGCAAAATTAAAATCATGTGACTCCCTTCACTTTATTAGGTCCGCGTCGCGTAGCTTTGGTATTATGCGCGTGTCGGTCTTTTATCTTCAATAGGGTTGTCATAAGTGCCTACACACTTAGAATGTTTAGAATTCGTTTCTATTGAAAAATAAATACCTACCTATGTTTTTTTTTATTAATATTGTTACAGGGTGATTCCTTATGAAATATACTTTTGCATCCTTTAAATGAATTTTTTATTAAGGTTACACGTTGTATATAAATTAGTTGCAGATCGTTAGTTACACTAAAACTCGAGAACGACTGATTTAGCTAAATGAGATGTCTAAAAAAAATGGCGACGTAATATTAGTGAAATTGAAAAAAAAAAACACCGAAATTTGTTGCTAATTAGTTGCTAAAAAATTAATTCTTTTGCTCTAACCGATCGCATAAAATCGGCAATAACGCTAACTTTACATTAAGATAGCGTGGGAATCACTGAATGTCGACTGATCAATCAAGCCAATAAGGGTCAATTTGTTGCTAATTTGTTGCTGGAAGATGGTTAGAAAAAAAAAAATTAAACTAATTGTTATTTTACAATATCTTCTAATATAAATAAGAGTACTTTGTAGTTTTATTAGTTTTATTTTTATTTTATTTATTATTTCTTGCAAGTTATATTTACATATATCTGAGGTATTTTATTAACTTTAGTGTTATTTTACGTTTACTTAAATTTATTGTTACGAATGTCAGTTAATTACAAGAATCCCAGATTGGATAAAGGCCTCCTCCAATGTTTGTCCATTTTTCTCTGTCTTTTGCTATTTGAGCCCAGTTCGGGCCGGCTTTTTTTTTTCTCTCGTCCTCCCATCGTGTCATTCGTTCATTAACTTGTGCTTAATTATTCAAACTCGCCAACCCGCATCGGAACAGCAAAGTGGGTCTCATACTAATTAATTGTCATAGCACTATGCCCTCTCTCCGACAAGAGTCATGACAATCGGGCTGATAAACAAATAATGGCAATGGTGCCATGCTAGCTGCGTTTCCACAATGAACAACCAGGCCAATTCTTTGTGCACAAAATGAGCCCGCTCATCTGTCAACAGATAAGGCAATCAACCGCGATGAAATGCTTTTTTTAATTTTATAAACTAAGAACTTTAATTTGCTTATATTATAAATGCGGAACTTAGTGTGTTTGTTTTTTTCTTTTATATTTTTTCCCCCTTCACGCCCTAACTAACCATACACAATACAATTGGTATCGGTATCTATAACTTAACCGTTTTTGACAACATTTTGCATGTGCAAAACAACACACAAAATTAAAGATAATCGTCAAATGCATATTAGAATATCATACCTACTCTTATTTATTATATACCTACTTTTATATACATCCCTATCCCTACTAATATTATAAATGTCAATGTAAGTTTGTTTGTTACGCTTTCACGCAAAAACTACTAAACCGATCCTCATGAAACTTTGTACACATATTCTAGGAAGTGTTAGAAGTAATATAGAATACTTTTTATCCCGACATAAATTATTATTATTTTTATATAAAGCTCTGTTCCTTCGGGAGTGGGGATGAAAGTGTTTTACAAACTATAACCGATGTCAATAATTATTTTTGTTTTGCTTATATGGGTTAAATTTTGCCCAAACTGTGGTTGGAGACAGAGGACAGAACTCCTCAGCGGACAGCAGCAGACCCCTCATTTAAGGCTTAGCAATACTGAATACTTTAAATTTTTTTAGAAATACAACTAAATTTAATGCCACATCGAAAACAAAATCAAACGCAGACTAAGTCGCGGGCAGCAGCTAGTTATACATGTATAGATTTTAATCTATATAAGATAAGTTACGCAAGTAGGTACACAGTCTATAAAAACTGTGAACCAAATCATTCAACCCATTACCGGTCCACTGCAAAGCACGGGTCTCCTCTCTGTATGAGAAGGGTTTAGACCGTAGTCTACCACCCTGATAGACTCCAAGCGCCGTTGAGAATACAATACAGAGAACTCTCAGGCATACAGGTTTTCCTCACGATCTTTTCGTTTTTTTGTTGCAAGCCATATTTAAATTGCTTTAATTAAAACGCACGTAACTCCGAAAAGTCAATGGTGCGCCGAGGATCGAACTCGGTCTCCACGAAAGGAAAGCCGGAGCCAGACCCACTAGGCTATCACAGTTTATAATTAAAATTAAATATAAAAAAACTCCTCGCAATTTGCCCACCGTAGTCCGTGATGCAGCCTTTTAGTTAATGACGCTTAATTCCGTTAAAAATCTATTCCACCATCAACTATAATAATTGCCCCTAATTTATTGGAAGTTATTAGGAGGAACAAAAACTCCGGTAAGATAATTAGTTAAGTGAGACTATATAAGATTTCCTTATTAGTAAAGGTTATTAAAAAGTACTGCTGAGCGTTTTAAAGTTGGATACCAAATTAAAGGAAATAAAACCGCAGCGAACTCTAAGATAAAAAAGTCTTATTAACACAGACCACCAAACTATAAAAAAAAATGTTCATGCTTTATGTAGCACTAGAAGACCCGCGCGACTTCGTCCGCAAATGAGCCGTCTGAAAAAAAATATTCGTATGTTGTCGCGGACTGATTTATAGAACTTTAAAGAATGCACAATTCCCGAGAATTCAATATAAACTAATCCTATCTATATCGAATTATCGCCCCTGAAACCCCCTGTATACTAAATTTCATGAAAATCGTTGGAGCCGATTCCGAGATTCCAATTATATATACTTATACAAGAATTGCTCGTTTAAAGATATAAGATATAACAGAACCTACAAAATATTAGTGTTAAAAAAATCTCATCATGTGTGAAGGTTTATTACAATATAACTTGCTGTTGTAAGCGACTTTGTCCGCGCTTATTTTGGGTTTTTAAAAATATTTTAGGTTCCTAAATGATAATAAAAAAAAGTCGAAATAAAAAAAAATATATAACACTGTGATACGGGCTGGCCCATAAGATATTCGTATTTTCAGGTGATTTATTTTCAGGATTCTTCAGATTTATCGTACAAAGTTTTTCTAATAAATATTTTCTATTTCTATTCTATTTCTTTTTGGGTTTGGGGCACCCTTATCATTTAGGTATTGAAAAACCAGATATCTACCGATTCTCAGACCTACGAATTTTACAAAAAAATTGGTATAATGGACACGAATATTTGATATATTAGATTAATTTTATATATTTTAGGCTAACCTTTTTCAACCCTTAGAAATAAGATATCATAATGTACGATTCAATTATGATATTTATTTGATTGATATTTAGTTTTCCGTTATTTAATCCTCACTTAATTCTTGGAAAACCTTAGAAAAACCCCTGATGAGAGAGGTAATGCACATTCAAACGAAAGAGCAAGAGAGTGTCAGTCCACTACTGGGCGCAGGTCGCCTCTGAAGGACCGAAAAGCTACACTCTAGTTTTAATGTTTTTTTTTGATTAATAAAGTGTATTGTTGTAAATAAATTACTTTACGATACTATTAGATTGTTTTTCTAGTTATTGCTAGTTGTTTTCCACATTGGTTGGGTTTGCTATGGTGGTCAACAAATACTGGCTGCGTTGCAGTGTTTATACATACTTCTGAGTCTTCGTGGTTTAATGAGAGAAAAAGCTGACCACGATATATGGTCAATATATGGTCAGTACTAGCAAAATAAGCAAATGTCAATGGCTGGAAACATCTTTAATTTGTAATGAGTATTAGCCCATAATAAGTCAGCCAAGTAATCTATATTAAGTTACTCAATAAGTAATAAAACTTACTAGTTTTCAGTACAGTAATAAACACTAGTCAGTCAAAACCTATTCAAAAGTATCGTTAGAACTTCTGATTAATTCAGAACATTAATAATTTGACCTTAACTCACCCAGCAAGCATCTGTAAGGTATTTATGTTAAATTAGTGAATCAATATGTTATGTTTACAAAATAAATGGTTCGTTTAAACGGGATTCATTTATGTGGAGATAAACACACCATGTAAGTCATAAAGTCAGTTCGCGTGCGATCTAAACATGGCAGTGCGTCGCTCGATATCGCTAATAGTTTCAATTACACGATACACGGACACGACTATCGCATGCGATTATACGCGTTCAATGGACTTATTATAGGGGCGGGAAGACAGTTTACTTACTACAACTTTCTTTACATAGCAGGTATAAAACAGAATCGCTTCCGCTGTTTGTACGCTTAGATCTTTTAAACTAAGCAACGGATTTTATTGCAAGTTTTAGCAATACATAGAGTGATTCCAGAGGAAGGTTTATATGCAGTAAACATGTATACTATAGTTGAGAAAAGCTAAGACATGCGTGCTAGTTTCAAACTCGAAAGACTAGAACTAAGCTTAGAAAAAAAATGTTTCGTTTTGAGGGTGCACAGCTTTACAATAAATTTCCGTCTACTTTAAAACATGTAAACTCATTTAATGTATATTAAACTTAGCTATTGGAACACATTATTCAAAACTACGCACTTTAAATTGAAATACTTAATGTATTTAAACGAGTAAACAACAACTTTTTGTAAAAATACAGTAGGTATTACGATCGACACTCATATATTGCACTTATTAATATTTGTTTTTATGTAATGAATGAATGAATGAATACACTTTTATTGTACACTAAAGAAAAAAAGTAGTTACAGAGATATAAATATGTACATATCAAGAGAGTACACTTTGGTGGCCTTATCGCTACATAGCGATTTCTTCCAGGCAACCAATGGCGTAAAAAGAAAAAACATAGAAAAGAGGTAGGTGGTGCATAAATAAGATTTAAAATTATACAAATATATAAATAAAATATATTTATAAATATATTACATATAAATACAAATATAATATATAACATAAATACCTTACTACCATAATGTGTGTCTTTTTTTCCTTTCGTAGAGACAGAGTTCGAGCCCCACGCACCACTGAATTTTCGGAGTTATGTGCGTTTTTTTAATTTAAGCAATTAAAATATCGCTTGCTTTAACGTTGAAGGAAAACATTGTGAGGAAACCAGCATACCTGAGAGTTCTCCATAATGTTCTCAACGGCGTGTGAAGTCTACCCATCCGCACTTGACCAGAGTGGCCTAACGTGGCCTAACTAGGCGTGGACTATGGCCTAAACCCTTCTCATTCTGAGAGAACTCTTGAGCCCTGACAACCCAATGGGTTAAATAAAGATGATTACTTTAACCTCATTTTGGAAAACTCAGTATCGTAAGCCTTAAGCACCACGACTACTTTTTAGCTTCTTTGTACAATAGAACAATTGAAGCTGTGGGGTTTCTATTGAAACTGATTACATAATGATATTAAATTAAAAGTATCTAGGTCGTACAAATTAAAACAACGCGTGCTGTCTTAACAAGAGAACAAATTGGATGTTGTCTATTAGTTTTAATTACACAATGCGCCGGCGCATGTATGACATGCGACACGCAGTAACACGCGAGCGTTTTGGGGAATACGCATACGTTGTATTTAACTTTGCCTACAGGTTAGACCTTGACTGAAATCTGATGATAAATGGCGATGCAGTCTTAGATGATTACAGGTTAACCTGTTAGGGGTGTGGCAGTTATAGAACACCCATACCCCTAATCGGTTTATACGCGACATCGTCTCGGAATGCTAATCGTTTGGTGGCACGACTTTGCCTGTAGGGTGGTAACTATTCAAGTGTCCGAAAGACAAGCCAAGTAGCCGAAGTTCCCAGTAGACCAGATCAAAGAAAACTCAGACATGCGTACTGAATGAAATGAAATAAATAATAAATAAATATACTGCGACACTACACACATCGCCAACTAGCCTCAAAGTAAGCGTAGCTTGTGTTATGGGCATAGCGATAACTGATGAATATTTTTATGAATAATATACCTACATAAATACTTAGATTATGCATATAAACACCCAGACACTGAAAAACATTCATGCTCATCACACAAACATTTTCCAGTAGTGGGAATCGAACCCACGGCCTTCGACTCAGAAAGCAGGATCGCTGCCCACTGCGTCCGTGAAATTGAAGTGTCCGTCAAAGCGAAAGGAAATGTAAAACGTTTGTTTTGGGTTCCGTGAATGAACGATTGCTCGCTATGAATCGCATTATTGCTAGTGCAACTTCGGGCATATGAGTTTACCTACGCAGTCGCGTCGGTTGATGGACACCTAGGGCGCTACTTTGTAGGATGTATTCCTAGCATGCCCTGCGAAGTGTTGAGCCGGGTATAAGCGATGGCTTTCTTCCTGCTACTTGTCTGTCAATTAGTACTATAAAAAAATCATTTTGTTATTTCATTAAGAGTTACCGGTTAATTTAAGTAGCTCTCAGAAAAGCTCTTACTACCAACAATTATAAAGGAATAAAAAAACACGAACACCTGCTAAAGCACGAGAACATGGAATAGGAGAAGTTTGCCCTAGTTCATTATTATTATTTTTTTTTCTTTTTTTTTATAGTTTTATTTATTCAGTTTATTTTTCATTTATTAACTCATTACACATAATATAAATCACAGGTCTTAATTTAAAGGTGTAAGCATATACTCAAAAGAATTTTTCCGTTGACAAATTTTTGCTTTGTTAGTCTAATATATTAATATATTAACATTCACAATTGATGCTACAAAATCGTTACTTATTCACATTACCATTTAGAAAGTGGAAATAATATCCAAATAATATATTACACATATATTATTTGGATATTATTTCCACTTGTGCTCTGAGAGTTGATAAAGCTGTGGGAGAAGATAATTTGTAATCCATTCCCCGGGGAGATAATTGTCTCCTGCACATGCTAGCCGTGCAGGTGATTTTTACTTGCGCGTATCACTGAGTGACAAAAAATTAACAACTATCTGGTATTTCTGCGAGTACTTAAATCACCGCGTCGCGTCGTGACCCTAGAGCGACAATTAGTAAACGTTGAGCCATCTCAATTCTCAAGCCATCATTAAAGCCGAGCCGCTTATTAAAAATCCCAACCTGCAGTTACCCAGTGAACTAATTACACTTTATGACTCGAAACAAATTCGAAACGAATCGATTATCGAAAATCCAAATCGGTAATCAACAAAGCTCCTTCCGAAGTCCAAAATGTAATAGAAGTTTGAAAGTAATCAAGTCGATCTCATACTAAATCCATTAGAGTATCCTAAAAGCACGTAGCTACTATTTCGAGTCATGACTATAATCTTAAAGGCGATCATATCTTAGAAAAAGCTGTTTGAATTTTATTAGGCCGCCCAAACAGAGCGCGCCGAATCCTTAATTAAAATTGTAATAACCCTGTTTTTTAGGGTTCCCTTAGAGAAGAATCCTTAAGGATATAGAATGGAGCAGTTGGAGTACCAAGTTGCAAAAAAGAGCAGGACCGCTGCTTCAATTACTGCAGTATGCATTTAGAAAGCTAAAGGTATTATTTTAAAATAAGACAACGTACAAGTTAATTAATAGGTTCGTTTGGGCTTCTCTTTCCAGTATTAACTGTTCCACATAAAAACACTTTAAAATAAAATTGAACTATAATCCTTAATACCATTATAACGCTGACGTCTGGTGCAGGCAGGTAGCAGGCTTACATTTATTGTAAATATTAATTTTAGTTTGTATTTATGACTTCCCTAGAAAAATATATTTTTCGTTGGTTTATTAATAAATAAATAAAGGTAATTTTGAAGTTAAAAAAATAAAAATTATAACGCTTATTTCAAATTAAAGTTAACATGGTAACAGGTCACTTTTTAATTTGGTATCTTAGTTGTTTTTTACTTCGGTCACAACCTATAGGTAAGTATTCTGTAATGGAATGCCAAGAAACCAGGTAAGAAATTAAAATTTTAATACGTTTGATCTCACACAAGATCGAATAATCGATGTTAAATTCTAAAGAAAATAAGTTTTAAAAGAGCATATATTAAGTTTGGGGGGTTTCGTCTTCTTCTCGATCAAAAAATAATCAGCTTAAGAGCTACAAACAGACAAACTAAATGTTTCAACAGGGCATTTAAAGTACTTGAGAATAATCAATGTTCATTTTTAATTTTAATTACAGAACCCTTTCATTTGATTGACCCTTACTTAACCAGTTCACTGAATATTCTTGTTCCACTTATTTTTATTACCCCCTCGAACCCATTTCTGGCTTTTTGAGGTATTCAAAATAAAATAGAACCTTAACGAGAGAGGAGGTTGGGGGTGATCCCGCCTCCCCTCCTTCCCTCCATTTAATGACACAAGTCATTAACATCGACGTGATTACAGTGAAGGTTTACCTGTGAAGTATACTCATTTAAAAATACCACACCTTCTTTTGACATGCTATAAAAAGTATTAGGATGTATGTGATAAGTTGATATTGAGGGAATTGTAGCTACGAATTGGATGAAAACTAGCTGTTGATACTTCATTGGCGTTCATTTTGTGTTTTTAAAAATCAAACTCTATTTTCACGGGATGAAATGTATCTCATGGACGTCTCCTCGATGAAATACTTTTGTCAAAATTTCACCAACATATGATATGTGGACAAGCCATGCACAGGTCACTAATGCTATTATTAAATCCCCGCTGGTAAATTTTACTAATAGCTTTTCTAGGATAAATATTATTCTACATCCATCTTCTGGATACAAGAGTGCCAAATTTCAAGATCGGTTCGACGTTGAACGGAACATAGGTATGACAAACAACTAAATAGTCACACTTTTGCATTTATAATAATATTACTTTGGATAGTGGCGTGTATTTGGTCTTGACCAGGGTATGCATAATGAAGAAACATGGCATAAAATAGAAAAACACTTCTCCTTTAAGAGTTCTAAAAAAATATATTAGGCTAGGCAGTCCTTAATGTATGTGCTTGCCGCTGAGAATGGATTGGTAAAAACAGTAAATAATTTCATACTATATAAAATACATTATGTACTACATACATAGATATGTAGCAGTGACGGGCAAGAGCCTCATGTTGACAGTGGAAACTTGAAAATATCTCGGAAAAATATGTATAGTCTGCAAGAAAGCAGACAATGTTATGAATAATATTTTAGAAAAAAAAACCGTTTTTATACCAACGAGTATAACATAGGTATAATACAAATATGCATTAATAATTCACAATCTAATCACATCTCTATACAAATGCAAAATCATCTGACCTTTTTTTTCTAAATCAAAATAAGTTTACCTGCGATTCAGTTAATTGTTCAACAACCCCTGAAATCTACCGCCCCCATATTCTTTGACCCTTAGCCAAATTATTTTGCGCTTAAAAATTATTATCGGACACAATTTGAACTCTAATGTGATAGAAATTAAGCTTATTTTAAAATGCACATTTTATAAAGCGTTAATTTAAGTTTGTTCCCAACCTATACTTACGGAGTGTGGGTGATGCAACAAGTGTAGAAAGCAAAAACTAAACGATTAGGGGTGATTTATATATGCCTTTTATTTTCCACCCTCCGTTTTATTTCAAAATCTCGTAACTGAAATTCCCACACTCTGAACACAATAAGGCAGAAGGTATTGTGTGGTAACGTCTTACGTAAAATATACATATCTATTTTGTAATTATTTTATTGTTTTTTTCAGTTAAAATTGAATAAACTAATAAAATTATAATTATTACTATAAAAAATCTTTAAAAAATAGTTTTATCAATAACTTAGTAGTTAGGTACATATTAACAGACAATAATAAACTAGGTAAAAATAAGTAGGTACGAAAACAGTCGATTAGGACCAAAATATGGACAATACTTCTTTCATCTTTAGTATCTGGTACCAAAGAGCTGGGCGATAATTTAGCTCTAACGTCTAGGAATTAAAAAAGCGATATCGCAACTTTAAGGTACCATGCTCCTTAACTGCATATATATTTTTTCCAAATCTAGTTACACTAACTAAGTAGGTTATGTTTCTTTGCCTAATTCTTAAAATTCATCACACCGTGTATTCCATGATCGGGACAAAGTAACCTATAACGTAACATGTTATAAAAGTATATATATACATATATTTTTTTATTTGTTGATATTATTGTAACTTACTAAGGCACTGCCTTTCTAATAAGACTAATATGTCCAACAAAAATATTTCCATCTCGTTCGAAAAAAGTACATGAAAATGATGCGATAAGTGTCCGAATTTTTCCATCTATCGTGAATATGATAATAAACTATCGTTAAGTAGTTCTTATTATTATAGGATTGACATGCTAGTACAATTTTTTTAATCTATAAAGTTATTATTAATATCCTATCGCACAGGTCTCATCTCATAGGACAGAGGAATTTACTACTAACCTCTCACTTTACTCCTATGAAAGTGGACTCTCGTTGTGCGTTGACTGTCGTTTAATCTCGTTATCACAGTTTAGTAATAATAACTGGGACTCAAGGCGTTAAGGGGTTGAACACCTAATTCCTATCTTTTGACTGGTATGTAAGAGCCTACCTCAATGGCTGAGCTTGGCCACCAAGGTCGTTTTAGTAGTTCAGAAATCCAGATAACACATAATCATCCAAGGCAATCGGTTGTCTCACTAGGAGTGGTCCCCACAAAACACAAACAAGGTACCTACTACTGAGGTACTTACTTTTCTCAACAGAAACAGATTTCTCTACCGAAATACCCAATAGGTATGTATGACCTGACTTTAGAACTAAACTTAGGACTATGACGATGAGGCTCGTAGTTGGGCAAACGAACGTAATTGGGTAAGAACAAACAACAATTGAGAAAGTTAAAATAAATATTTATGTATGGAAGTATGTTTACTACATCAATTAAACTTAACACGTTATGAAACTTAAAAAAACATTACAAATAATAAATCTATCACCTAAGTGCCTAGTACTAAAGTCAACGAGAGAGTTAAAATATATAGTTATTTAAGTATGCATGTATAAAGTATGATTTAAATACACAAATTAAACTTAACACGCTATCAAACTAAACATTATAGGTATAGAAACAATATTACCTAAAGTGCAATAAGAATTTCGAATCGTAAAACAAGTAAATAAAATTTAAACAACACATAAATTAAGATAGTAAATACAAATCTCTACACAAAAATCACAGATAATAACACCCTGTTCCCCCAGACCGCGACAAGTGTAATCACAAACAATACGTATAATAGAGGGGGGACACCCTCTTTTTACCCTCGATCCCAAGCAATCCTACGCTCACTTGTCACGCCATGGGATATTCACTTTTTCACTGAGTGTTTCACTTTTTAAATATAATGCGAAGTGCATCTTCCTTGAAATTTATTCTTTCCCATTGTTCCTTATGGTTGAACTCGGTTTTTGCGTCTTTGGACGTGGGAATCCGATGGGTCACGTTGAATTATTTGATCTGAGGGTAAGGAAACAAAATGTATTATTTATCATAAAAACTAAAAGGTATGTGAAAAAATTTAAGATACGTTTACGCCGGTCTACGTTTTTACATTGATAGGTAAAGAAAAAACATTACACACATCGCCATCTAGCCCCTAAGTAAGCGTAGCTTGTGTTATGGGCACTAAGATAACTGATGAATATTTTTATTAATAAATACTTATCAAATACAGATAAACCCCAAAACACTGAAAAACATTCATGTTCATCACACAAACATTTTCCAGTTGTAGGAATCGAACCCACGGCCTTAGACTCAGAGAAGCAGGGTCGCTGCCCACTGCGCCGATCGATGCACATGCAAAAAAGATGCACCAATTTGTAAGCACCAATGCCTCTTTCATAAATTTTTATAATTCTACTTTTGAAGCCTTGCGTCTGGTGTAAAGTGATAATGCAATCTCAGATCGGAGCGAGCTAACCTGTTAAGTGGCAATTATATTAAACCCCATAACGGTTTACACGCGGCTTCGTGCTGGAACACTAAATCGCTATGCCTAACTAGCTAAAGCCAAAGCTTCCAACCAGATGAGTGACGAAGAAATTAAAAAAAAAAACAGATTTCCAAATTTCTCCCGCCGGCGATCGATTCCAGGACCTTCCTCTTATAAATCCACATAGCTATCCATAGCAAAAAAAAGTCTTCATAGAGAACTAAAGCACCAACCACATAACACTATATAATGGTCTATGGCACCAAAGAATCTCACAAAATGAATTTAGTAACCTAAAAAATGAATTTAGTAACCTAAAGAAGATGCCTAGAAAATGAATTTAGTAACGTAAAGAAGATGGCATCAAAATGTCTGCGAGCATTGAAACCCTGATAGTGGGTATAAGACATACGTGCATTATTTCTAAGATTGAATATCAATGGGACATAGCTCTACGTCATAATTATCCGCCTATTAATGTCTTGGCTACAAAATTAGTCATAGGATAATGAGATCTGGATATTAGACCTTCCACGCTTCTCAATTAGTACAATACCGGGACTCGAAAACCAAAATGACAACTTTGAACACGTAAAACAACAAGCTTATAAATTTTACATGGGTATTTCGGTTACCTAGATCTTGCCTGAATGCCGATTAACGCCAAGACCAAAATTACACCTTTTCACCTAAGTGTTCAGGTAAAACACGCGGCCTAATAAATTTACAAAGCTATATTTAGGCTATATCTTCCCAAAATTCTATTTAAGAATGATACTCAGCACTCAAAATGGTTGGTAGAAATCATACGTCATTAAAATCTAAAAGTATAGAAACTCATTACCAAATATAACGCCATAATTGCTATAGTTACTAAAAAACCCTAAAATCCATCCGAACACAATCGCTGCTAATAATCACAAAATGCCTCTAATAGACATTTAATTACAGCCCCGAGTTCCACTGACCCCTTTTACACTTGTTTACATCTTCATCCCCCACCCCCACAAACGCGCTGAGCCATCTAAATGGAATGTTTAATTCCAATATACTTACGATTTATTATAACAAAGCTGAACGGGATCGATCGACCGCTTGCCATCTGTCGTCGTTCCGAATCGCATCAAAAAAAGCTCAATGTGCGAGCAACCCTGGGAACCTAGGAGCGGAGAGCATTCCCACGAACAACCCCTCAATTTTCAATAACCAAATTAGCGTTTGCGTTACCCTATTTCGGATATGAAGGAGTCGTGAATCTATTCATCGATAAAAAATGTTTTACGTCCCGCTCCTTTGATGGTGAATCTTGTATTTTCATCCCCCTCGAATGCACGTGTTCAGAGATCGTATATTTAAATTCGGCCGCGTGTGTGTGCGTAAGGCGCGATCTGAGCACCTGTCTGCGCAGGCGCATCTCATTGGCCGATCGTCGCTATCACCGCTACACTGATTTCTTTTTAAACTCAATTTTTTTGTAATACATCTTCGGCGTACATGGAAAAAATGCTACATGTTTGGACCGGTACGCTCGAATATTTCGTGCGTAGGTGGCATCTAATGTTTCTTTTTGGAAACAAAATGCTAATGAAGTCCGATTTGAATGTTTTAAATTCCAAATTAAAGGGTAAGGGTAAAAAACTGTGATAGCACACCGGCATACCAAAATTGATCTTCATAATGTCACTTACAAAATTTACATTTAAGATAAATATTCAATGAGGTTTTTCTATTATAAGTTACTAATGAAATCACCTTACCTATCACAGTCAAGTGTATCAGGTGCATTATTGTAGTTACCCCCATCGTTTCGCAGGGGCAAAGGGGAGTTCACCCCTGACTTCGTGACCCCTTGGCCTCACGCCATTGGTAATGAATACAATATCTTCAATTAACCGAGGGCGCGTGGACCGCACGTGGACACTGCAAGAGGCTTGTTAGAAGTATTTTTCAATGGGGTCAAATAAATTGATTAGTCATAATAGATATGTGATGCGTAAGCTGTACAAATGTTATGAACATTTTACTGAAATGCTACGATTTGATAAAGTTTTAAGTCTTAGTAAATTTAGAATTGTATCTGTACTTAACAATAATAGAAAATATAATTACATGCTGTATAAAACTTTGAAAATATAATAGGCACAAAAAAGATAAGGTAATACGTTAATTATCTAATTCAGACACATTTCTAAATAATATTACAACAATAAAAACTTCAGCAAAATAAATTAAAGTACTACGTTTTAAACGTAGAAATTACTACGGCGTAGAGCTGACTAAACTAAATATTCTAATTACTCTTCCCAATATTGTAAGCGTTCAGTTTCGGCTATACATTACACTTGCCACTTAAAAGAAATCTCCCCGCAACAAGTAAACTCTTATGAAAATATTATAATCGAATCAAAAAAACCACAACACCCACACATGTAGAAGGGAGCTTTTCACGCATGCGCGGCTTTTGTGCCGGGGGCTGCCGGCCGAGTATAAATAGCCGCGCGGCCCGATCAGCCCTACATTCCCGCTTGTATTCTCACTAGCAACACACGCTCTCTACATTCCCAATATGTCTTACTACGCGAATAACGAATACATCATTGCGACTAACAACTCGATCAACGAGAACAAATATAACAGTGAAAAGATGAAAAACAGTGGCCTCAAGGCCCTACTGAAGCCGATCATGAAAATGATTAAGAAAACGACGAAGCGCTCTCCCGCCAAAACGGTCGACACGTGTTACGAGGAAGACCAGAACGCGTGTAACGAGGCGCTTGAGAATAAAATCTACAGTGAGATGGACGCGTGCCAGTCTGCCGCGTTCCTCGTCACCAACCAGGATGACAGCTACGACCTTGTGCCCATTGCCCGTGAAGACTTCTACATTCCCGTTCACTTCGCACGCACGGACGCTGGCACCTTCTTTTGGACCACAGTTTCCAAGACAGAGACAGACTTCGCTGCCGCACACTGCTACACCGAATGCCAAACCGCCGAACAACAGCACCCCGTCTTCCAGGACCGTTGGGTCCAAGCCTAAATGGAAATATGAAACAGCAATCAGTGTCTTCCGTGGAACCAGTGCCTTGGTTTCGGCAACCGTCTGTGATGTTAGCTTTAAATTATTCTATGGTGCCATTAATGTTTAGGGTTAGGTATGCGTGATAGCTCCAGGAAAAGCTTTAATTGTAGTACTTTTTCACTTGGTGTTTGTGATATTTTGATATTGTATAAAGTTAATTTAGATTTAACCGATCTCGTTGAGATCATCCTTCCAAGCTTTAATTGTTTTAGGGATAGTAATTTATAAGTATATTTTACATGTTGTAAATCAGTCAATGACTTGAAAACGTTGAAAATAAAACAAGAAATGAAATGAACTTACTCTCTTTCCTTTATAAAACCCTTTAATATTAAGCAATAGTTACCAATTTGATTAATATAATACTTAACTATAATTGATTTATTAAACAGTTATTTGAAACTAATAAGACGGAATAGTTGAACCGCCTATCGACTCTGGAATCTGTAGTCAAAAGTTGTCTGACCAGATATTAAGAAAAGGCGACGGCGCGAGCCAACCTACGTAGAGGTATAATATAACTACTACGTAATAAATCAGCCAATGTTTGACCAAACATTCCAACTGGGCTTCAAGTGGTAGTAGGTGAGGTAAACGTAGTCCCAGTATTGGCGCCAAGGATTGGTCCAAGGTGGGACAGGTCCATAGTTGGCGGACAACATTTCTTACGGCCGCGCACGTGCAGGGCCCGAGGCGGCCCGCTACTGGGTTTTTAATGGATTCTGTTTGAGATGCTTTTCTTTTTGCTCCTCAGCTTAATGGGCGATTTGGGAGATTAACGAGTACCAGCAGTCGGTTGATATGCGATCAACTAACAGTTAGTTGCTAACTTAACAATCATTGGCTATTTTCATAGGTTTGATAGTAAACGTTGATATTAATTTGCGATGCTGGGCGGAAAATATGAAGTGTGAGTTAGGTGGTTATCCAATATCATTAAAGGATGCTTTATTTTTTTATATTTCGTCTTGTTTTTTAGATGCAATTAGACGTAGTACCAAAAAGGATTCCGCTCACTCAAGGTCGATTTTGAGGTGTTAATATAGACTAAAAAAATAAAATACCTGCATAATATGTTGTTTTACGCTCAGTCATAAGAAGTATGTTTCCTTAGTTTATTCGAGGTATTTTGCTGAAAGAATTTTTTTTTGGACCAACAGAAACATATTTGTTGATGGTGTGGGTTAAGTGCTTTCTGATAAACTACAGAAATTAGATATTTCTACAGAAATTAAGAAAAATATTCAAAAATCAAAATTCAGATTTAATATTTCATTTATTTCAAGTAGGAATGTATCATTACAGTATGTTTATAATTACTCTACCACCGGCTTGGAAATAACTAGATACTGAATTGTATAACTTTTATTAGAAATCAAAACTCATTCTAACTAATTGATTAATTAATATTACCAGTCCATTAATAACAATCATGCTCAATAAATCAGTAATTAACAAGCCATACTTTTTATTTCCACATCCAGTTTGTAGAGATCCCGCAAATGAGAAACTTGTACCTAAAGACACGCTTTAAGTGCTAACATGTATCAGAAAAATGGTTACGCAAAACACCGTAGGTACCAACCAGAAAAATCAATAAAGTTCTTTCTTTAAAACTTTATTAAATTAAAAAAAAACATCTCTGGTATTGGTATATATGAGATTCCTCATATATATTTTTTATAGAGTTCCTTCTTTTTGCTAACAAAATTTAATTCACAGCCTAATAATCCATAGGAAAGCCTGGTACATTAATCTTTTAAGAAAAAGCGCGCGTAAATACCAATTAAGCAACTCAAATGGCCGACCGAAAAGCGATGCAACAACAAAATATATTATTCGTTAGTAAAAATAAACTTAATATATGTTATTTAGTATTATTTAGTTGACAAAAATAATCTCAATGTATGTTAGTAGTTGTATTTTAGTTGGTAATTATAATCTAATAGGTGTGAAGGAAACAATCTTTCATCAATAAAAAAATATACCCATAATCAAGCCAACGAAGGTTTGAACTAAACCTGACAGCTAAATGAAGCTTTCCACAAAAAGCGCGCGAAAATACATACGTAGTACCTGAGCAATTCAAACGAACGACGAAACAGCGATGCAGAAATAAAACATCATATTTTATTAATAACAATAAACTTAATTTATAGTGTTTTATTTAGTAAAATAATCATAATTTTTATTATTTAATTTACATTTTTTTTTAATTTACAGCGGTGTAAATTATAAAAGAAAAATCAAAAAAAAACCCTATTAAAAATTTATAAAACAAACCCACTCCTCCGCATTTTGAGTACCCAAGCAACCGGCGGTCAGGGCACCAGAGTGAGGAACCTCCTCAAAATATGTGCCTTTTCAAGAATTACTGCATTCTGCATACGACCCTTGATCCAACAACCAAGCGAAAGCTAAATAATTATCTTAATTATTATTATATAGTGTCAGTTTAGTTAGTAGTAGCTGAAACGAAAACGATCTTTCATCAAGAAAAAAAAAGTAAACCCAAAATCAAGCCACCAAAGTTTAGAACTCAACACGAGAGCTAAATCAAGCTTTTCACAGAAGCGCGCGAAAATACCAACTCAAACGGCCGACCAAACGGCCAAATATAACCTTAATCTATGCATATATACAGTGTTTTTTAGTTTAAAAAAATCATAGTAAAGGATAATGATACCCAAAATCAGACCTCCAAAAGTTTGAACTAAGATTTGTAAAAGCAGGCAAAACCACGCAAAGTTAAACAGTATGCAAAAAGCAACCCCGGCATGCTTCGACAAGTCCCAACCTGTTATAAAGTTCAGCGCAACGCGGTTAAAACTTGCTTTCAACTTTTATGCACAAAAAAGAAAAAAAGCATTGCACAACAACGCATGAAGAAACGATTCCACTGTTATTTTACTATAGATGACAATAACAATGACCGTTTTATTGTAAGCACGTGCAATTACAAAAGCTTTTAAGTTATTCATGATTTGCTGTAAATGAAACTCCATTTTAATATAATAGTAACTTTGGCACGTAGGTCGCAAACGTACCTAGTTGAAACAAAATTCTAAGACGCAGTGAGACTTTTTGGGATAAATTATTTTGGGTTTCTAAACCCATTAATATAAACTAAGTGCATTCATAGCAATAGTGATTAAGACGATAAAATATCTACAAAATCTAGTCACCCAATAGAATCTGGTGTTAAAATAAGAATATACATTTTTGCGATCACTTATTTTAGTCATGCTCCACTTATATCTATTATTTTCATGCATAAATGTACTGGAGGAAAGCGATCATAATAATTTTAAGCTAATATTCCATTGCTAAACAAAAACCACCTATCTTAAAAAATAAAGCTTAGACCCACCACGCTACTCTTGTGCGGAATATCAGGTTCAAGTATCGTACTACAATGTATTATTGATAAAGACTGGGATTTACAGCTTGACATGCACTTCGAATCACAAGGTAAAGGAAAACGCCAATTTCATTACGTCATGATGGCACTTAAAATTTCATAACAGTAAACCCTGAATACCGTAAAATTTCAAGCACACTGTATCGCTGGCTATGTTTTCTGGTACGATGCAGTTTCGTTGTAATAAGTGGATTAAAAAGAAAGAAAACACATTAAGGATTGCTAAATCTCCAGACTAATAAAACGCAAATCAAAATATGCAAAACGAAACCTTTGCTAATACCAATAGCAGAGCTACGTAAGAAATGCAATAAAACTGTGGGAAACTAAAAGAGCCCAAAAATGACACGTCAATTTGCATACAAACTGTTGCCACAGCTTTTACTAAAGTTGTTATGTTGATTGGTATCGCAAAACCTGATATGCTAAATGCGCGCTATTGATTAAAAGTCACCAAGTTATACCGCTAGGCGCACGGTTGTCATAATCAGCGACGTATGCGTAGGTAGATCGGTTATAGGGTTGACAACTCAATAAATCAAGTACACAGACGCGTGTCCAAAAGTGTGATATGAAAAAGCGTCTATTACACTCCGATAGCTTTTTGCGTGTCCAGATTTTGTGAGTCAACTAACAGCAAATTTTGTAACTAAACCTCAAGCATTGAAAAGAGTGTAATAATGCATTACTTTAAAAGAATCACTTTTATCCTTTACTGTATATTAAAGTAACATGCAATATTATATAAAATGCAAGCCATACAAATGTAAACTAAAAATAAAATTAAATAATGTATTATTGCTCTCCTAATTAGAATTCATGTATTACGATGCACTAAAAGGTTTTCTACGTAGCCCACATGCAAAACATTAAACAAACACCCGTATTACTTTGTCTTGTCCGTGAAATCGAAGGGCTTGTGCAAATCAGAAGTGAATCATGGCTGCGGGTTATCATTTCTTCACGAGTATGCAAAAAACTTCTAATGTGCCAACCCTAATCAGGTCCGGTATAATAATACCATACACGGCGCTCTCATCGAAGCCGTGAGAAATTTCGGCAGATGTACAATTCTCGACGATACGACGAGAGCGCGTATCTTTTTTTTTATTTTCTTAATAATAAAGTCCAACGCTATGGGTCTGAGTCATCGGCATTGTTACCTCATGCACGTGTTTATCGGACGTTCGGGTTAGAAAGGATTTTTTTGCAACCCCTTATTCTTAATTCCGCAACTCTTGCGAAATTTGGGTTAAACTTAATACATTATTTTTTTTGGCAAACTAATTTCGGATTCGGCGCGTTTCGCACACGTGCATTGCAATTGTTGGATCGGAATGTTTGAAAATTACAAAAAAAATCATGTTACATGGACAAGGGTCTCTACATTTCTCTGCTATTTTTTTTTGTTCTAATTTAACCAATGTTCGACTCGTTACGTGGCCTTACGATTTTGATTATTTCTCGATGTAATTTTATTAATAATTGCGCGGAATAGCTGTAATAACTTAGTTGAAAGAATATTAAGGGAATTGTCGCAACGTGATTATGAATTTATCCTAAAAGACAAACTCTTAGACTAGTAAATATTATTATTTACGAAGCAGAGAAAAAGCAAATGCGGCATAAAGTATGTATTTTTTTCGCTCTAAAGTACATCATTGACACAATAGTATATACATATATGTATTTATAGGTATGTAGATTAAATCCCATTTTAGAGAATACTCAGCATCTTAATAAACAATATTAAAAAGATGCAGGAACTCTTGCAATGCAATTAGTTTACGATTACAATTAAATAGTTTTAATGGAACTGCCACCGATACTAGTGACACAGGTTGTAAGGTTGCTCACACACTGATAATACTGCATTGAATATACAAAATATATAAAAAAATCTCAACTCCGAGGTGGTACTAAAAATGATAAATTGAAAACACAATACCTATCCATTTGTGGCAAGATTTATTCGAATTCGATTATTCGAACTCAGGATTTTATGATCCACAGTTGGACATGCTGACCACTAGAACAACCACGCCCAATATTCTATCCTATCCTACTAATATAATAAATGCGAAAGTTTGTGTGGATTGATGGATGGATGGATTTTGTTCTTTCACGCAAAAACTACTGAACCAATTTGACTAAATTTTTGAATGGAGATAGACTAAAAGTACTCTGGATTAATAAATAATCCGCTTTTTATCCCGGGAAAATGTAGGGTTCTCGCAGGATTCATGAAAGTCAAAAAACCGCGTACGAAGCCGCGGGCAACAGCTGATTATAAATATTTTTAGTTGAACTTTCTGTAAAGTCAGAAAAACCGATGACCGTTCGTCTTAAAGCGATCATGAAATTAAATAAAAACAGGCCTACGAAATCGAGAGTAATAATTATCTCCTCACTTTCGACACAGCATTATTAACACGTAATGTGACAAAATAGTATTAATAAGAAAAGAAATAAGCCACCTACAATATATTTCGCATAAAGGTCAGTATAACTTATAGCGAATTCATTTTAAATTGCAATAATTTAGGCTTGCAATGCAAATTTACTCTGGACTTGCAGATGTACCTACTTGACATTTAAACAAATAGTACTTTTTTGTTTATGCAATTATGAAGCTAGTTACCCGCGTTTTTCATCCTCGTTTGTTACGGTTTTTATACAAATGCTGTGGGAACAGTTCGCTTTCCTGCGAGATAAATGTTACTTTCCGTCCTTTCTACTAATTCTATGCCAAAAATCAAATTGATAGGTTGTTCAGTTACGGCCGGATGAAGGTATTATTAGTAAGGATATTATTAGTAAGGATATACATGTTAAATGCCCGTCAACCGGAGTTCAAGCAGTATTTTTTTCATAGGAAAAAGACCGACACAGGTTTTCCCTCTTCTAAAAGAGGAGGGTACTACAAGTCAACAGACATGGGGTCTGCAATCTCACCTTGTGTGAAATGATGATAATTTCGAAGATAGCAGCGATATAGTGTGTGATGGGCTGACATATAGGTAACCTATAAAAATCCCTAAAATTAATAGAATCATTTTTTTTTCTACCTTTTTTTTTCTTTTGGGGTATGACAGTTATATGGTTATATCAAACCGTTATTGGTTAGAAGGCTAATTCGATGAGCGGTACGTTTTTGTCGGGTAGGGTGGTATCTAAACAGGGCTGAGCCCAACAGACAACAGGCAGACAGACAGAGAAAGTTTAAAAGTTTTAAATTCCATAATTGTCTCTGCCTGGGAACGTAACCTATACCTTCCACTTATCCAACAGCGCTCACCACTGCACCAGCAACGATGATTACTTATTACATCCATATCTATGATTTAATTATTTTACGTTGTTTTGGTTTTCCATTTAAATTAAAAACTATTATAAATTGAATTCTAGGATGAAAATAAATTATTAACGCGTTTACAAATTATTTATGTAAATTTATGACATTTACTTATAGATAAAACAATTCTATATATACCTATCTAACGCAAACCGGGTACAATAACGTAGGAAATGACGTAAATACTTATCAGTTCGTATATCTAACAGCATTCTACTAGAAACCTGTCTAACAATGCTTGATTATATCGCCTGGTTTTAATCTATGTCGCCCAATAAGATTTTGAAATTATATAATAAAGATTGGAATGCGTAAAGGTAGGTTAAAAGGTACCATTTGTAGTTAATAGGCACACATTATACTTTAACTAAATAATTAATATTCTTTAGGGCTCGTTGGTTGGATTGCACAAAAATACACTTTCTTTCCACTGTTTCATAGCTTCTTCACATCCTCACATCTTACTACTGCCTCGCACAGCTTTCCGAAAAAGTGATCTAATCTACATGTCTCTCAGTTTCAGTCTACAAGTGAATAAAGAAATTAAGTATACGGAGATAAACTAAGTAAAACATCGTGAACGTGTATTTTAAAACTTAGAACTTAAGTGAAGCCTGAAACAAATTACATGAACGTCGATAAAAGTACATCAACATGAACATTAACTGAATTAAAACTAAGTTAAATCAATACTAAAACTAATTGAATGAACACAGGACATAAACGAAGTGAAACAACGTGATATACTCCAGTCCAAATTATTGGTTCAGGGGACAATGAGGTGTGGACCTCCTTGATATTCTCTGGTCACGTCTGGTGGCAGGAAAGTTTTTGCCGTAGCTAGTTACCATTCCTCCCATCTAAGACGTCAATTTACGTATGTAGCCGCGTAGAAGTAGTAGAAAGCCGGGTTAAAGTTTTATATAGCAGCCATTCAACTAAATAATTAGCCTGCTATCTCAGACTGCATCATTATTTAAACACCAGGTGAGATTTGTAGAATAATGTAAAAACAGACTTCGAATTCCATTCTACGTCAATTCCCTATTGTCAATACTACGCTGGATTCAACATGCTGAAACAATTGTTTCCTTGCTGCATGATCTCATCGTGTTTACTCAGATGATTACACGAATGTCGCGCGTCAAATATATAAACAAGTACGTACAGAGTAGCTAGCTGTGGCCCGCGGTTATGTCCACATCATATCAAACCAATACCGGCCCACTGAGGGCACGCGTCTCCTACCATAATGAGAAGAGGTTAAGGCCATAGTCTTAAGTATTAAAGAAGCTCTCGGAGTTTACTCAGGTCTTCCCAGTCTTAGACCCAAGGTACGAAAAGTAAAATATATATACCTAAATGATAACATATTAACGGCTTAAATAAAATGAATCATCGGTCCAGTTATCAACACTCTTTGATTAAACAGCTGAAAATAATTTACTTTTTGCATTCTCATTACACGTCCTCAGTTTTTACCTAGTTTTAGTAATCTAACATCTGAAATAAATAAGATTTCGATTGGCATTCCATTGATACAAATCGATTATTTTCTTCTTTATATGATGTTAATGTGCTAATCATGTCATTTTCAATAATGTAAGCTGGTATTCATAGTATCACAAATTTATTATGGTCATATAAATGTTTATGTTAAATAAGGTTATAATTCCAATTTTAATTTACAGAATTGTTGAACCGAATTAGCATTAATTATTTAAATTATTTGATAAATTGATAAAAGTGATCCAAGTGGATATCTTAATCATTATCTTTGCCTTAATAACATATCCTGGAATGCGGTTCAGAAATTTTAACCTTGAAAATTAATGTTTCAATAAAAGTTGCACTTATATATATATATATATATATATATATATATATATATATATATGTATATATATATATATATAGTAATTACTAAATATAGCTTATGTTACTTCCAAATAAAATAGTTTCAAAATGGTTGAAAAAAAGAAATTAGAAATTGGTACAGTAGTTTCTAAGAATTGTTTATCGATCAATAAACAATTTTTTTCTCTTCAAACTATACTAATACCTACTTATATAGATCTTTCTTTCTTCTTTAGACTCATTATGCTCGAAGCCCGAGCTTGAACATGAGCTGTCACATTTGACAGCTCATGTTCAAGCTCGGGCTAATATTTAAATCTGACATAATGGTTGGAGGAAATTAATTCTTTTATCTACGATGCACTGACGTCATAGCGTAGAGGCGGTAAAAACAAATAATCACGGATCTTAAGATCAATTTTAAATACGTTGCTGCTTTATGAACTAGTTACCATTTACATATCACTGACACATGACGCAATAAATTATCATAGTCAATCGCAGAACTAAATAACTATCAAATTAGTTCCATTAATTTATACCAACGTTTAGTACCTACTGAGTTTTCGTATTATATAATATTTAGCCTTACATAGAATTTTTATATAATATTAACTACTAAGCTTTCAGATTACACCAAGGTTTTAATAATATGTTGAATAATCGAAGTTGGTTTAAAATATATCAGTTGAAAAACTTTTCAGTGTCTACTCTCTAGGTTTCTATATTCATGATATTATTGTTAAGTTAGGGGTTGAGGAAGGTTAGGAAGTAATATTTTTCCACTCATATAAATTGTAAGACTGTTATAGCATAATAGGTATAATTTATGAAACTTGTCCCGTAGAATTTATAACACTGCACTTTTGGAAGCACAATCAGTTTTCTGTTGAAAACTTTCCCTTATCCAAATTTCCTAAACACAGTAGCACTCACTAAATTCAAGTAATTTCTTTAGTATGTTTTACACATTTAAAGAAATTATAGATATTCCTTCACAATTACACTATCACTATTTGTTTCCAGATCAAATTCTATATGCATGCGTAGCATAGTTACTTCCTGTTACAGATCACAAAATTAACTGAACATGTAACGGTACTGTACCCAGATATATACAGGATTCACCCTCGATAATTGCGAAATGGCAACCTTTCCCACGGGCCCCAAAAATTCTTAATCTTTGACCTAAAGATGCTATTGTTCTCTTAGAATTGTCTTGTATCACTTCCTATACTCCCCTTCCATTACGGGATTCCGCATTGTTAAGTGAAGTTCGATGGTCTTTCACTAGAGGTCGCTGTTTTGTCGTAAAAATATTAGCACACGTAGAGAACACCACATATTTCATTTATTCTTCTTCTTTTTCTGCTTTTTTGGCTTTTAGGTGTGCCTAAGATTTCAATTATTTAAAGTCGAATACATATATTTTTCTAATGATACTATCCTAGGTATGCAAATATAGCATAGGTATGCAAAAATATATTAGGTTTATTTTTAAATGAATTCAAATTCCTATCACATTCATAATTCATCCCTGTGATAGGTGATGGTGATAACTACATTCATAAACTTAAAACTAAAGCTAGGCTAGGAAGGTTCCTAACGTGCCCTGATCTAGAAGAGCCTTAGAAAAACTTAGCTGGAATTATATATTCATATTTATATTTAGCTATGAAGTTAGAGCAATTCATACCCAAGCTTTTTTTCATGCATGTTATACTTAATGTTATAATAAGAATTTTTATACAAGCATAGGTTCCGCGCTTTAATTATTCTCCCACTATTTATTTAAAGACCATAGAGACATGAGACCAATATATACGTATCAGATGCCAATCAAGACTGACGGCTTAACGGCTATTTGACATGAGGGTTGCCATTGCAAATTTTCTAATTCCTGGCTAATACTGAAAACTTCTTTACATACAGACTCAATACAAATTCTAATTTCTTACCCGATCTAAGAATTGAATCTCGTAACCTCTAGCCAAACGTGCAAATTACTAGACCAAAAAGGCACTCTTCTCGTTTAGTTCTGTAACATTAATTTGAACATACGTTACGTAACCAACAAAAACCTTTGCCTAATCTATAAGTACACCTACAATAGAATGCAGCCACCTCACTGGCAAACACTCTCTTAATTAAAGAAATAAATAAGATTTTAAAATATATATCCTTATTGAAAATTAACATAAATAATAAATCTTGTGATTACAATTATCAGTTGAGATCTGAGATCCTATACAAGTTATTTTACATAAAAAACCTCTTAGATCTATGACGCAAAACGACTAATTATTGTATTCATGCGTCATTCCACTCGTGCCGTGCACGTGCTGGCATTTGTACCTACTTAGGTATTATTTTACTACTATAAGTCAACTTTCATATAATCAAAAAACTTATTCTCAATTCGAACGTTTTCGAATTCCGTATTGGCATTTGCCTACTAAAATATATCATTCTGACATATACATATATACCTACTTACTAACAAAAAGGACGGCCGAAATCGAAACCTTTCCTTTCCTAAAAGCAAATTACCAGCTCATGAAAAATAATCTGTATCCGATTTGATATAATATAATACCTAGCTTTCATTCAGAAATTAATACTTTAGCTTATAAGAATATTCTTAATTTGAATTATTTATGATTTCGTAAGACGCGATAGTAGGTACCTATGAAAACATGATATCTTCCATTATAGACGGGTAAAATAAGAGGATTAAACTAAATTTAATTTAAAAAAGAAAACATATTCTTAATTCGAATTTCATAATTGGCAGTGACGTCGCGACTCGCGATAGTAGGCATGACGCGACTTCTCGCCCGGTGCTCGAGCCGTGGGAACAGCGACAGTTGCGAGCGCCACCTGCCCGCCTATAAAACACTTCCAAATTCGAATTTCGAACGATTTATTTGACCTTAATTTTTTGTTTGATTTGGCTCGTTAATTATTCTGTATTTTTGTTTTGTTTTTTTGCATACTTTTCGACATTTAATTGTAAAATATGCCTTAGAATAATTATAAAAGGGTAAAAACCATTATCCATACACAGTTCCATAATGTAACTAACTAGGTATCACGAGTTTTAGGCTAACTAATAAAACACAAAACCTTAACAGTAGGTACCAAAGTAGCTATTGCGGGTTTAAAATATCGTAAAATTACGTTTCACAAATAAGAAGGCTTCATTTGACTTGGGGCCTTGTTAATATTTATCTGTATAGATATTTAATGTGAAATAGGTTGTGAAATTTAAATATTTGGCAAAACATTTAAAAGTATAACGACGACTAAATCAAAAGAAACGTACTTATTCGCTTTTCTTAACCGTATCTTCAAGTATTATTATTATTCATAAGTATTCCATAGATCCGCTTAGGGCATAAGTCCGAGTATTTTTTGTGCACGCGTCACCGTTCGCGCGTAAGTGCTCCCCGCTCGCGCCATATGCCGCGTGGATCGTGGGAAAGGATCACAACGTAAACGCAATGTGTGCGTGGCTTTACGCGCCTGTCAACGTATGTTCGAACTCGCAATGTGGCAGCACTGAATTTGAATTCAAACTCTTTGGATACAGAGTTCCATTTCAAACTTTTTATTTTTTATTCATGCATTCACGCGGGGAAATCAATTTGATCTCTGTATACACTGCATTTAAATTGAGATTTTATTGTTGCAATGAGTTCTATATCATCGCACATGTCCTGTGTAATTAACCAGGATAAGTATGCGTGAATTTTTTTAATGGAGTGTTTTAAGGACCTTTATCTTATGAATCACATAAGAAAACACAACAAAACTAAGTACTTTTAACTATATTAAAGTTTAGGATATCTACTTATTCAACTAAGGATAGATATCTACTAATCTAAAATGTGTTAAATATGCTCAATATGCTTAAAAAGCATTCTATAAATCACAATGATAATAAATACATTCTAAAGCAAAATAAGAAAACATGAACATACATATGCAATCTAATGATACCTACACATAAATATTGATATGGCAAGAAAAAGAAAAAAAGCTACGGAGGGGAGACGCGCAACTGGCGCGAGCGATCGTGGGAACGCGACCAGTTTCAAATAGGTAAAGAACGCCTTAGAAAAGGTGCAATTCTTTTTTTGTCAACAGCTTTTTTCTCTAATGGCGGCCACATGTAGAACTAGTGGCGAGTGAAATTTGAAATTGGAACGAGAGGAATTCGATATTTTGAAGATAAGACAGTTGGAACAGATTGCATAAAGTGTTTAAGCGTTACAAAACGTCACGCTTTTTGCGAACAGATTTTTAAGATTATTTTATCGCGGAATCGTCTTCTTTCTCGAAACAAGCCGGAAATAGAGTAATGTGACACTAAAGGTTAAGTCAAATTTCTTAGTCTGATTTCATTCATTTGCCATTTTAATTTCAATGATGTAAATCTTACGTTATAAAATAACTTTAAATTGAAACGAATACACAAACTCGACGGCCGATATGCGCAGTTTGCCGCGACCCTGCTTTTTGAGCCCAAGGCCGTGGGTTCGATTCCCACTGCTGGAAAATGTTTGTATGATGAGCATGAATGATTTTCAGTGTCCCAGACACTGAAAATCATTCATGTTTATATGTATTTTCTAAGTATTCATGTATATAATTCATAAAAATATTCATCAGCCATCTCAGTAACTACGCAATTAAGTTCCTGTTTTTTTATAAATGAAGTAATCAAACGACAGTTTTACGCAATAAAATCATCTTCATACACTAAACTTAAATGTAAAAAAGCACCATTTGCCTTTAAAAAATGTTCAATACGATTTCGCTAACAATGTCGCGTCAATCAGTCCATTTTCCACATCTATTCCACACTTAACCCTAGAGTGCATCTGCCGTTACAAAAGAAGCCCCCGCATTATGCCGGCACGTATTTTTTCCTGACCTCGGCCTTTATGCCCAAGGGGCGAACCGTGGGAACGATCTTGCACAATCCACCGTTTCCTTGGCCATATGCGACAGAAAAAAGTGCAATTATATATTCCCCCTCGAAGAAAAGGGGAGTTGTGAGAACGTGACCTAACAATGCGCTTCCTGGCTTTCGATACACAATCTCACTTCGGCCCCGAAACATAATTATGACCCTTATCTCAATACATGAAGATACCAAATCCCGATAAACTGAATCTCGATTTCGATGTTTTACAAATAAACATAAATAGTTGTTACAAAAATTTCTTTATTAAATAAGATTCTGCTTAAACGCTTTAATGTTTCAGTTTATAATCGTTTGCAGTTTATACAAGATACAAAATTGATAGTTTCTGTACAGTGCGATGCAGTGAATAGCATTACGCGTGACCTTTAGATATTGTATGAAAATAATATAATCGATCTTGCGCCGTTAGACGTACGATTCTTTTGAAGGTAATCGTGCATTTTTGTTTTTTTATCTGTGATTAAGTAGGGTGTGAAATCTTTGCAAATGAGCATATTTTATCTTCATCATTAAGAAACCATTACCACCCCACAACAGGGCACTGGTCTCCTCTCAAAATGAGAAGGATTTAAGCAGTGTAAATACGGATTGGTAGACTTTACTCGGGCGTGCAGATTTCCTTATGATAACCTTATCTGTTAAAGCAAGCTATCCTTAATTTAATTGACGTCCGATTGGCGCAGTTAGCAGCGACCCTGCTTTCTGAGTCCAACAACGATTGCGTTCGATTCCCACAACTGGAAAATGTTTGTGTGATGAGCATGAATGTTTTTCAGTGTCTGGGTGTTTATATGTATATTATAAGTATTTATGTATTATATTCATGTAAATATTCAACAGCTATCTTAGTACCCATAACACAAGCTACGCTTACTTTGGGGCTAGATGGCGATGTGTGTATTGTCGTAGTATATTTATTTAATTGCATAAATTAAAATACGTAGATAAAATTTAGAGGTGCTGAAGATTGAACTCTGTTTTCCAGAAAGGAAGGCCACTAACCGCTAGGCTATCACCGCATAAATCAGCCTTGATTCTAGACGTAATTCACAAATGAGAAGTTCGCAAGAAGTTCAAAAACGAAACTAGATCTGACGACTTTATTTTTAAAATGTATCCATTCGTTTGAAATTTTTGATTTACAAAAAGCACAAAAAGAGAATACAGTTATATACAATTTTAAAAATAACGAAATAGTTGTGAAAATCGTTCTAATACGAATGTTTACTGTTTATCTATCAATAAAAAACCTTCAACTGATTTGAAATATTTAAGATACTCCGAATGCATAATTTTGGACTACAGCTACTATTTTCGACAAATACATATAAGTCATTGATTTTCGAAGGAACAATTCGAGTAGCGGTGTAGTAGCTGTTTCAAATTTCTATGTCAATTAACGGGACCTTGTAAGAGATAAGGGGCTACAAGACAATGCGCTATCGCGATTGTATGTGACACTATCATAGAGTGTGTTAGGCAAACTTGTGTCCTGTCTTAGGACATGGACAGTAAATAATCTTACATGATGAAACTCGTTAATTAATAGTGCAGTAACGAGGCCTACTTACTTAAAGAGGAAAGTTTGTCTAACACACAACCAAATCTCAACTATCGGTGATTAATACAGTTCAGTCGGTAAATAGACTATCGATTGACATATACATTTGCAGTTCAGTCGGTAAAAAGAAAGAAGAAAAGTTTATTTTGGTATTAAAGAAAGGTTACCATGTACAGAGTTTGAACACGACAAACACAAGGTTATCAACAATGATAAAGTATAGGTACAAATTTAAATTAAACCATTAAGACGTTCTTAATACCACGAACCGAGTTATAACACACAGCAGACAGAAAATTCAGAGAAAGCAGTGCCTCAATTTATATAAATCGTTCAGTAGGTAGATGATGTTACAAAGTGCAAACAAAGGTGTAATTTTAGATAATTAACATAGACGTTCTCAATACCATATACCCTGTTTGGACACAGCAAAGACTAGGTAACAAACAATGCTATCCGAAAACTAGCATCTTGACATATAGAGTGATAACTTACTTATGAAAAATAGATACAAAATGCAAAGAGACGTTGAATTTCAGAGTATTAGCAAAGACGTTCTCAGTACCGTCTACCGAAAGATATCCGGACAGTGGCAACTGAAGATATAAAGAAAGAAATGCTTTGATAACAGATCTTGATTTCTCTGACACAAATATATATTATAGTGGCTTTAGAGTAGTCATTGCGTAGAAAACAGCAAACCAGTTTCAGAACTCAAACAACATTTACGTCACTCTCCAAAAAGTAATAAAGTTTCATAACTCCAAAAAAGTATTCAGGTCACAAAACAAACGCCTCCAGGCCTTAAAAAATTGGAATCTTTCGGTCGCCTCATCATTACAAAAAGCACGATAAAGTCCACGAAAAAAGGCTAATGCAATCTTTCGAGCAGTTCTTGTCAACTATTTATCAATGGGCCATTACGTTTAAAGACGGTTTCATATCTGAGAACAATGTGCTAGCCTAAAAGCATTACTCAATCCGAGAGAGTAGCCGTTTCCGCCACTTTCATTACCTCGAAATCTTCAAACAGCGTTTTGCAATTGGAACGTGGTGTGCGGGCACTTTATTTCATTGGCACGAGTGTCCGCCGTCCGGAGTGGAATCACGAGCTGGGCGCGAGCGGGGCGCGGGCGGGGCGCGGGCCGCTGCCGGCTCGAGCCCGCACCGTGGGAACGTTCTGCCTTTAACGTGTCGCACGTGCTCGAGACGCTACTACCAGCGACGCGGGGCAGAGCGAGACGGAGAACGCGATCTCGCAACGCCAGATAAGGACACGTTTAAGAAAAGAAAAAAGCCATACGACAATAAAACAACAACAACCAACAATAATTTGTGAGCGTTCGAATTCAAATCCCTCGGTCGCACGGACCGTGAAAGGGACGATGTTCGAGAGAATAAAACTGTAATGGAATTGTTGATTTATATCTGCGTTCCGGAGCTAGTTGCTACTGGGTTTAAACTTTATGTTGTTTCGCAACGGCGCGGGCGAGTCGAGAGTCATTATTACAATGTAATAAATCGAACGTAAGCCGCTTATTGATGTCTTGTAATGCTGTCCGAGGAGTCATACAAAAAGGTGCTTGCGGTCAGTTTAAAAAACGTAACGTAATCTTGAATTACCGTGACGTAAACTTGTACAGATAAAAAATGCCACCTCGGTCGACCTTTAGCTCACTCGTACCACATGCTCCCGCATGTGACTTGAATCTCGGCGTCAGGATCGTCTTTCGCGTGTCGGGTTTCTTGCGAACGGGCACATTTGGCGACCACACTGACCCCGCTGCGACCAAATGACGCAAAAACTTCCATTAAGGTTCTGAGCCCACTCGTTGTGTAACCACCGACCTGGAAATCCTAGCCGTATGCCGTGATTCACGTTCATCGTATGTTATAATAACGGCTTTCATAAAAATTTACAACCACTTCCAATTTAAAAAAAGAATAACGGGCGAAAACTGAAACGTCAATTACTTAAATTTTTATTTTGTGTTGTAATTATTAGTGGCGAGTCGCGGGGAGCCGTTGGTTTATCTTATATAATCGTTAGAACGCTCTTCAAAAGACCTGGACGTCAATCGGTAGAAGTGATGATGACGATGATGACTGCAGTTTATTATATTGTTCTTCTTTTCTTAGAATCTATTATATTTTAAGTGGTTAAATACGGCCGCTGTAAGCCGCTTCTATAGGTGTAAATATTATGCTCTATAAGATTTAAGAAATCATAAGTGAAGTATTATTTACAGTTTGTCATTTCTAAACTTCACCAACCCCAAGAAGATTACTTGGTAGGTACATAAACCCATCATAATAAATTTATTATTCCTATTTTTTTTCCTTTTCCAAGACATCCAAGTCTTAGAAGCTTTTATCAGGTACACAAAGTATAGGGTGACGTAACTTAAGAGTAATATTATGTTCAAAATCTCTGAAACTTAATCGTCCCATCCGGTATACAACAACCCGCTTAATAGACTGACCTACATGGTGGACAATCTTCGTCGAAAAAAAAACTAACATAAGGAATACGTACCCTATGTAATCGGCGTAAGGTTGAAAATCCTTTAATGATATTGAAAACGTATGGAGACGGGATGAGCAATTTTTATTGTTAATTCAACTATAGTATTCATTGGGTTGGAGTAATTTAAATGGCGTGCATCCGGGGTGTCTATTGAAGCAGTGGCAATTCCATACATTATCTTCAATTTACAATTGGAATGAAAAAGGAACAATTCAGCTCTTTAATATTGCATTTCGAATGGAAACACGCAATAAGTACAAATTCAAGAACATCAAGTGATTTCAATCTCGTTTGTCTTTAATTAATAAGATACAGATAAGCAACTTCGTTTGCGTAGACTTCAGAATTGAGTCTAAAGCTTCGTTAACAATTTTTAATTCTACCACGAGAACTATTTGAGAGATCGGTATAGAAAGCACAAGTCCTCTTCTATAGCATAGGTGACATGCATACCAAATTTCGAAGCTGCCTGCCCGCGGCTCAGCTCGTAAACAATTTTCAAATTTCCCTCGGGAACTCAAATTCGAATTCAAATTCAAAATTTCTTTATTCACGTAGGCCTATCACAGGCACTTATGAAGCGTTCATACATATTTGTTTACATAATTGTAACGGGATGGTGATAACTTCGTTCGCCAACTTAAATCTAAATCTACGAGGGTTCCAAACGCGCCCTGGTCTAAGAATTTTTTTGTTATCACCATCTTCCAGTAAATTTATATTAAGCTATGAAGCTAAAGCAATTTACACCTAAGCTTTTTTATCGTTTAAATAATCCTTAATATTATAATAGGATTTTTCTGTAAGCTTACGTTTTATATAAACTTTGAACTTATTGAGAGACATCTCAAAGATTTCATTTGGTAATTTGTTATAAAATAATTGCCCTTCAATGAATTTGCAATTTTGTGTAGCCTAGTAAACTGCACAACGAGTTTATTTTTGCTTGTAATATTTATATTGTAACAGTGCATTTTCTTTTTAAGTTTTGATATATTTTTATGGACATAAATTAAATTTTCATATATGTACTGACTATGCACCGTCATTATTTTAACTTCTTTAAATTTATCCCTTAATGACTCTCTTGGGCCCATTTTATATATCGCACAAACAGCCCTTTTCTGCAGGACGAAAATAGAATCTATATCAGCAGTATTGCCCCATAATAAAATGCCATAGGACATAATGCTGTGAAACTACTTAAGGAATCGGGATAAAAGGTAGCCTGTGTTCTTTTCCATGTCAAAGCCTATGCCAAATTTAATCCAAATCTGTTTAGCGGTTTTTGCGTGATTGAGTAACAAACACCTTACACCATTAAATAAGATAAGTTATTAATAATTTAAAATAGGTTTCATTTATATTAAAGTACTATTTAGTAGTATTATAGTTAAGTTATATAGTTATTAAGTTGTTATAAATTGGTTGTTACGTCCGTGATTTCATACATTACAATATTAGTAGGATTGGATGATTTTTTTACCTACCTATTGCGTTATAGTGTATATTTAACCATACACTCCTAATTACTCGTAACTCAATTTTATAAAAAAAATTCAAGATATCAGTTTAAAGTTATAGAAACTCTAGATTCAAAAAACTGTATAAGTAATAGGTAGGTAAATAATAGGGTGTTAGAGATACAAAGTTTTTGTCAAGTTACGAAAGATCTACGTTTAGCAGTTACCATTGTTTGAAATAGGTATTTCAAACAATGGTATTTTCAGTGTCTGGCTGTTTATCTATATATTATAAGTATTTATGTATATTAGTCATAAAAATTATTCATCAGTTATCTTAGTACCCATAACACAAGCTACGCTTACTTTGAGACTAGATGGCGATGTGTGTATTGTCGCAGTATATTTATTTATTTATTATTTACTAAACCCATACTCCTACACTGTTTTTACGCCACATCTTATTATTCTTATTTTTTTTTTAAATCTTAGTCACAGGACTTAAAAAATATCGGTACTAAATAGAATAGAACTAGAACTACTAGGTTCTATAAAAATATATATATAATATAACAAACAGAACTATTATACCTATGCAGATGAACAAGAAATAGACAAACATAAAATCTAAAAATAGACATTATCTTATCAAAGTAGTTAGTTACTATAAATAGCTGAAACAATAATATCTTGTTTGTACAAGATCTCACCTTGACGTAGCCGGTTCTAGTGCATTGCATATATTCAAATGATTTGAAATAAGGCTAGCAACTTTTATTAACGAAAATTATTAAGACGTTGGCCGTGGTTTCATCTTCTGGAAGATACCTGTATAGATATTATCTAAGGCTTTATACACATATTGTTTTATAACCCGGCTAAGTATGCTGGGGGTTTCTTCTTACCAGCACGGCTAGCATGAGCAGGAGACAATTATATCCCCGGGGAAAGGATATAAATTTATCTTCTCCCACAGCTTTATCAACTCTCAGAGCACTTGAGTGGAGATAATATCCAAAAAATATATGTGTATTAAACGGGGGTAAACTTCTCCCATTCCATTTTCCAGTGATTTAGCAGGTGGGCACGTTAATTATATCACTTGTCACGGGACCGCCCGTGCTAGCCCTGTAGGGCGCATTTGGAACCCTCGTATCGCCATAATCTCACTAACGTGTACACAATTTTCATGTAATGTACAACCTACTTGAATAAACATATCCCTCCGTCACAAGGTATCCTTGTATAAAACGTGCATACGTCCCATGATGACATACGCTAGTGTCGTATTCGCCCATCGCCCTCACAGCTCTTACGAGAGCTTACAAGTCTTACAAAATAAGTTTATACGGACAGCCCATGGCTCGTGCGCAACGTAGATCTCCACCGAAACCTCGATCTTCCCACCATAACTTACCTTCAGGTGTTTATCGGCAAGTGTCCATCCGAATCGAATCGAATAAACATGTTTTTGACTTTGACTATTGTTGCAAATAGTGCGTACAATTAATGTAAACAGGCGATTATTATAACTCTTCAGAGACGTCTTCCAATGCAGTCATTAATTAGAATGAAATGACTGAAAGAAATAAATACATTACCAAAGCACAACTACGATGACGAAGCGATATACAACCGTTTTTCAAACCTATAGTAGGCAGTTATGATATCAAAGTGATTTTTGCACAAAAAAATAATATATTGTCTCCATAATTCAAGTGTTTTTTATTTCTGGATCAGTAGGCTTACAATCCCTGATATGACAAAAATATTTTACTATAATTATAGATGTTTTTTCTGATTTATAATACTTATTTTAGTGGCATCAAGGTATATTATATAAAAGTGTAGTTTTACAAGAATAGTTCTGTAAGCCTCAGGAACTGCTTGTTGATTTGACTTTTTTCCGGTGCACGGAGTTATTTATCATTTATAGTAAAGTTAATTAATAATACAATAATTTTAATGTGGCGCCTCATACACAGATAAGAGTTGATAATAAATTTATCCTTCGACATACAAACTATCTAATTAAACTTTGTTATAACTATAGCTAACAACAAAAACTGTATAAATCAAACTATGTAAATCGTTCCATTATTTAAAACTAATACTCGTGTACAAATTTGTCAAGGCTAGTAACAAGATTTGAAAAAATGATGATCCATAAATGTCAAGTCGGTAATTTATTTATTAAATAGTTTTGGTTATTTTTATCCTGGCATGCGCCTTCGACTTTGAACTTATTCATTTTATTATAGTTTCTTTATTAATTAATTCTAGGCAGTGAATAACACGGTTATGAGGACACCACTAGAATAATATTATAATTGAGTAATATTTATTATTTCTGTATTAATTTTATTTTAATATTTGTTGAGGTAATATTTACCTAAACCTTTTGAGAATCACCATTGATGCTGTGATCTGATCTGTTTTGCCTTGGCTCAAGAAATAGTAATGTGTCTGTTATAAATCTAACTGTACTTTTATATATTATGTATATTATATATTTATATAAATTATGTATATTTTATACTTATATATTACGTATTTTCATTTAAATTATCTATGTATTAGTATCTAAACATTTTGATATTTATGTATATATTACAACACCCTCGGCACTATCCCGTTCTCTTGCTCTAAGTCCTTTTTACAAAGGTTCCCTGTAAGAGATTGCTTGCATTGTTTACTGTTTCATTAATGTTTCCTATATATATGTTATACGTGCAATAAAGTGTTTCTTCTTCTTCTTCTTTTACTTTTATGTATTCTAAAATGAGGTTAAATCATCTTAAACTACTAATCTGCAAAAATCTATGAAATTCACGGAAAAAGTTATGTTATTATGTACCACATTTCTGATAGAATGGACCTGGAATCCGCTCTACACGATTAAGTAAAATTTTCTCTACAAAATAAATATCAAAATTACTTCTTACGCAATCTTGCAGTAAGGTTGTCTTAGCCTCTTAGCAATTTATTACAATTTTTGGACAAAAATAATTCTATATAATATTAAGTCGGGATTACAGATTTTACGTTTAATTGTTTGCCAAATGACACGTAACATTTCTTACTGATTCCAGTACCATGAATTACAATAAATTACACTGGAGAACCCTGAAGCGGTATGAACTTTTTGTTACTAGTAAAAACATTTTCAGTGTTCGTAGCACTACGGCTACGCGCTACGATTTTATCCCTCATCTTGTCCTGCTCTATCACAGTATTGCTCGCTCAGTCCCGCACGCGCAGTGCACGCGTGTCAGACCTCTCTTTCGCACTTCCTGCACGCGCGCTATTCTATCGTCAGCCCACCTTACCATACCTCCGGGATTTCCAGGATAAGTCCTAAACATGTACACAGATTTATGAATTATCTATTTAAAAAATAAAAAAGGCCAAAATAACAAATTTTCTGTTAATTATTTTAATTACTATGCACAAGAATTTTTGTTACGTAGGTATTTATGTTGAGTTTGGCTTTTTTCAACATGATCTCAGATAAAATAATATAAATATTCATGAGAAAATCTTTTGTTTAATACGAAGACAATTGGAACCGAGATCCGCTTGTTTAATATAAAAATATATACTTTTTACATAATTCAGACTTAATTTTATAATGTTTTTAATATTAGTAAATGAAGACAACAGTTTAATGAAGCTATCAGAAATTTAAAATTCAACAACTTAAAATAATGAGATTTTATAATAGGTATATTTCTATCCGTTAAAAGCCTTCCTTGAGAGTTATTTTCTAAGCATAGCTATTGTAGTACTAACTTTTGAAAGACACATTTGAAAGGTTCATAAATATTTTTTCAATCGTCATGGAAGGTGTAACCCTAGGTACGTATGCATGAAAAGTTATTTATGATTTTTCTGTGTTTTTTTTTTGGTGTTTAATAAAAAATAAATTTGCCCGGATCTAAGAAGAATCTTAACAGAAAAGCAGTCGGATTATAGGAACATGTCCCAAAAACAAGTGTTTACATCTGGTAGCCCTACCGTAAGCTCGACTGTGGGAAAAGACGGCAGGTGTTATGCGGGATCGTGAACAACCACGCATTACCATTCACATTATTCAACAATAAATAATAATAATAAGAAGCCGTGAGCGAGTGTCCAGCACGCGCAGCTAACACATACTAATGGGTGGCGTGCATATGTGTGTGTCGTGTTCGAATTTCAAATTTGATTTTGTGTGGGTGCCCTACGAGTTACAGAGTATAAACTTATGTATTAGATTTTTTTTAATGCTGTGTGTGTAGGCGGGCGCACGTCTCGGATTTAACATGGCCTTAAGTTTTCTTGATTGTTTTAGTTTTTACTTTTTAAGATTTCTACAACGACTGATTGGTTTGGTTTTGTATATTGGCTGTTGTCTATTTTTTATCTGCGGTAGACACGATAACTTTGACAACGCTTTCACAGTTTTATGCTACAAGGTCTACGGGAATGAGGACTTTGGCTTTTTTTAATTTAATAGTGCCCTCTACAAGGCATCCCATTACACACTACTCTAATACGGTTTGGCTGGTGTTCTGGATTTTTGCCAAATATCTGTGGTAGGTACAACGGGCTCGAACGACTTATTAAAGTACTGTCTGAGTAGTGAACAGGAGCTAGAACTTAATAATTTGCCAATAGTTAACAAAATACTCAATAACTTAGGTAGGACTCGGGCATCAAGCCGCAGAATGTAGACAAAAAAGTGAACCACTACACCAACGAGGCAGTTAGTTTAGACTTAGATATTGAGTTGCCGCATTCAAGATGATAAGTATTCCGAAATGAGGTTCAGACAACATCATATTTAGCAATCTATTACCGACCCAGAGGACACGGATCTCCTTTCAGAATGATGCGTTTAGGCTGTAGTCACGCTGACTTCACAGGCCTATAAGAATTATATGGAGAACTCTCAGGCATGCAGGTTTCCTCACAACATTTTCCTTTACCGTTAAAGCAAGTGATGTTTGTTTAAAAAACAACAAATTACATAATCATTAAATCTATCATAGATTTAATGATTGAAGGTAAGCTGTTTTTATCCATATTTCTGAGTAAATGATTGATTATCCGTTGTACACGAGTAAGAAAATTTTCTCGACAGGAAAAATGTCATAGTAACCTCTGACACAAATTTGCAGTAAGGTTTTCTTAGTAACTCTTTATTGAGATAAAATAAGAAAATACTTACTATTAAGGCAACAAAAAATTGCAAAGAGACTCATGAAATGTGAACGGGGCAGTACGAATTTCAGGTTGAATTTATTTACCAAATTTCTAAAATAATCAAGGCTTTGAAGAAAATGGTTAAGGTAAGATACCCGTCATTAATTTAACGTGGCGTCTAAACGAGTAAATACATAATAAACATTCACGCACACAAACCTAATAGATTTTATGCTCTGGCGACGAGATAAAACGCGCGACAGTCTTCATTAGAACGGCGTCTGGCATTCATTTGCATACTGAGTAATGAATGAACACCGGCTCATTCACGATCGGCATAAGTTAGAATGAATTAGGTTATATTAAAATTCAATGAAATGTTTTTGAAGACATGTGGACCGTAATCTTAAATGCGTAGGCGCCTCATTTCCTGCGGGAGATTGCTGGACGTAAGGTGTGAATATAACAAGACATTACAATGTACTACGAGAGATTATACGTGTCGCGACCAGATATACCAGATCTGGCTACTTCTTCCAAATAAAGATTTCATTTATATTTCATCCCCGAGGATTGTTTTTCAATTAAACTTTATCAATATTTTGGCTTACAGACCTACTCATCCAACATATTTTTTATAAAACCTATATTAGAAAGAAAGAAAGAAAAACTTTATTTGGATATACACACACTAGAATTAAAATACAACTTAATAGTCTACACAACAATTATAGGAACGGTGTGATCCCAAAATGGTCTTCACTCAGCATATTTGCAGTGCCTGTTAAGACACAGCGCTGATCTTTCGTGAAGCCAGACCTAGCTATATTGATCAATAAGTAGTCTAAAGTTTGATACCACCAACCCAAGCTTATTTTCATCTTTTTGTAGGGATGAATTTTACTTAATACTTTTCTTTACCAAAATAGCACCGACAATTAACTACTACACTTTAGAAGTGCCATCATCTTATCAACATCATATCGACCGATAGACGTCCACTGCTGTACAAAGGTCATTGCCACTTCAGCTTCGCGACTCGTTGAGCTTATGTTGGTATCTCTGGTTCTTCTACGGATCTCCACATTTCTGATTTGATCAAGTATAGATACTCCGAGCATAGCTCTCTCCATCGCTCTCTGGGTGACTCTGAACCTGCTTATGAGGCCCATAGTTAACGACCATGTTTCGGAGCCATAGGTCAACACTGGCAACACGCACTTTGGTCTTCAGGCACTGAGGGTTTTTTGTCGAAAAGATGTAGATATGTCATTGTATGCCATAACACTATACATTATCCAAAAATAACTCCTTCCTTAACCCATTCATTCGTTCGTTTATTTACAATAATATCTTATAGAACTTAGTGTCTGCGTAGGTACCTACCGCAATTATCGCAGATGAGTAAATAATAGAACTTGCGTCAATAGTAAATAATAATTATTCTGATGCTCGGAAAATTTCCATTCGGTTTTTTTACTTAACTTTTTTCTCCATTGTTGAAGATACGTCTATAGACGTACTTTTCCATGACCCCTTTTTCTGACTAGTATCTCAACAAAGTTTGAAGAAAAAATTACCTTTTTACCGATCGTTTTTTTTAGACGGCCGATTGATGCAGTGGGCTGCGATCCTGCTTTCTGAGTCCAAGGCCGTGGGTTCGAATCTCACAACTGGACAATGTTTGTGTTATAAACATGAATGTTTTACAGTGTCTGGGTGTTTATCTGTGTAAAAGCGTTTATGTATATTATTTATGAGAGTATTCATCACTAATCTTAGTACCCATAACACAGGCTGCGCTTACTTTGAGGCTGGATGGCGATGGGTATATTGTCATAGTAAAATTATTCATTTATTTATTTGTTAAAGCAACAGAATGGTTCTTCGGCTCACCTGACTTCTGGTTTCTGTGAGAGCTCTGACATCAATAGTGACAAGAAAACACGATCAAATTAAACTAATAATATTTATTAAAGTAAATCGGATTTAACCAACTTGAGCTAAACACTATTCTTAGTCTTCTTCTTCTGGAAGAAGAAAGAAGATGCGGCTCTACGTACAACGGATGGTTCCGGCCCAAAAAAATAGTACCTACTTAGTCGGCCGGAACCATTCGTTGTATGTTGAGCGGTTTTCCCACTGGATCCCTCGAGCCAGCCGAGCTCACTCCAAAAACATAGCAGGCTGCCCAATTCGACAAGTCAAAGAGCCAAGGTAAGCTGCGCGTTGTACTGCTACTCCATTGCATCGGAGCATTACGTGTATCGGTGCTTTCCCTGCCTCCATGTATGCTCTGTACAGTTACAGAATAGGGATATAGAATACCTTTTTTTTGGTGACGTGGGGGAAATCCCCTGATAACAAGATGCCATTTCTTGGGGGAGAAAATTGGGTTATGTGGGATTTCTACCTCGGCACATGATGGGAGGCTCTGGGATCTCCTAAGAACGCAATAGTGAGGCACTTGTACTGGAAAAACTGGGAATGAAGGCTTGACACCGCCAACCAATGGGCGTCTAGGGACCATGTGGGATTTTCATTCCAAGGTCTTAGAGCAGCTTAGGTACTATGCTTAAATCCGCGATAACTTGGCAAGGTGTATTTTACACTCACCTGGCTGTTCCTTCCTTCTTTCGAAGGCGTACAACTTTTGATAGTTTAATTTTCCCTATCCATTCTACATAAAGCCTGACCCCCCCCCCTGTCGCATCGCAGATCGCGTTATTGCTTTGTTTGCTCAGCTTCTAAGGGTCGTAGCTTCATTTAAAATGAACTGCAACCCTGTTTAAAGAACTGGGCTATCACATACAAAAATAAAATTTCAAATTCAATAAGTAGTTTTAGATCAGTGCATTCAAACAAACAATAATGCCAGCTGTATTAGATATTACAAATGCAAACCTACTTCTTACGAAACAAGCTATAAAAAAATCTGCACGGTATAATTTATAATCTCAATTTGCGAATCGTTACAATGAACTAAGCCTAGGTACTATTTTTAAGTTTTAATATTAAACACCGTGTACCTAAGGAGATTGATGGAGAAATACTGAATACTTTCTGTCTTTCACCGAACGTCATCAATCACTCGATTCTATCAAAACATGATGATCACTCTAAGAAAGGAAATGCAAATTGAATTGTAGTTTCTACCAAATAAGATATGAAATCGAATGAGCAGCATTCACACGAAATGTAGTCGTGAACGTGTAAATTCTGCCTTATTAATTCGAGAAGACGTAGAGCCAGAGGTGAGAAGGCACGCCGCTGTCGTGAACTCGGAACTCGTGAGTTAAATATACGAGAATAAGTCACGAGCGGCCTCCACGGACGCACGGACATCATGTGATTTAACAATACCTACTCGTAATATAAGTGCCTCGTCGGTTTAGTAGTTAGTATTTTCAACTTGCAGATCAGAATACAGTTTCCATTACCCCTCCACTTCTCGCAGGTGTCGTACGAGGCGACTAAGGGACTATAACGAAGAGCGGGCAGCTACGTCCTCTTTGCAGCTACAACCATCTTTTATGATCAACGACCCGTCTGCCCAGTATAGATTTTTCTTTTAAGTTTTCCTAATCCTAAGGTTGCCAGACAGAGATCGATACTTAGCGTTAAGGCCGCCTTTTGTATCCTACTACATTCTTGACGTGTTTGTTCTTTTTTGTGTTTTTCTGACTGAAATTTTTACACTACACTACAGGGCACGGGTCTCGTCTCAGTGAGAATGGTTTAGGCAGTAGTCCACCCCACTGGCCCTGTACGGATTGGTGGACTCCACACGCCTTTGAGAATATTATGGAAAACTCTCGGGCATGCAGGTTTCCTCACAATCTTTGCCTTCACCGTTGAAGCGTGAAGCTATATTTAAATTGCTTAAAACGCCATGTACGCTTTAGCTTCGAAAGGTGCGTGCCAGGATTCTAACTCGGCTCCCAGAAAGGGAATTCGAAGTATTGCCGACTGCGCTCAGTGGCGTGCATAGAGGGTATGCACAGGGTATGCAAATGATATAAAATGAAGAAAATCTACGTCGTACTGACTTATAAAAAACTTAAGGATTGGCATTGTAAGAGTTATAAAAAGCCTACCCTTAAGTATTTATAACTCGTACTGGGTGCACAGGGTATGTACATCATATCATGTACTTACCCTGTGCATACCCTCTATGCACGCTACTGACTGCGCTACCATATCCTATTATACAGGTTACAAGTAAATATAGCAAAGTAGGTAAATAAAGTGTGACGCACAACTTTATTAATATCAGGCCCTTAGGTCTGGAAGCCTTTACTCCAACAAGTGAATAGAGCATTCACTTTTTTTAGCCGCAGAGGAAATGAGAAAAATAATGAGCAATCAATGTCTTTACCGACGTAACAATTTATAGCAAATAGCTGATGGTGTATCTATTTAAAAGGATTTTTATTCTCCAGCTTAGTTTTCTATTATCTTTGAAGGTAGGTAATGGGCTACTGCGGGAACAAGGTACCGATATACCGGAAAGATAGCTTGTTGGTTTTTTAGGGTTCCGTAACACAGGGGTGTCAACGTGGCCATATTACTCAGCACACGCTGTAGGTACGACTTTTCATCCATCCATGTATGTTATCGGACTGTATCTCACGAACCGTAGATATGTCGTCGAGATCACGGACGCAGTGGTAATCGTGTCTCTTATATGGGATAGGTTTGATATCCGATAGAAGCATTTTAGAATTTATAATTTCTGATTTTTCTCTGTATGGTGTGGTGTGTGTGTGTGGCTTCATTCTTGGTTCACCCTACCAAAGACGTACTACCCAACCAAAAACCACTTTACAGGCTAGTCCGCTACCATCTTACATTGCGTAAATTTCATTTTAATACTAAGAAACGTGATTTTTGGTGTTTATTGCTCGTTACAAATAAAGTTTTCACTGTGTAGTGTTCAACATTGCACTTCGACACGGAACCCTTCTTATGTGAGTCCAGCTCGCACGTAGCCGGTTTTTTCTTGAATATCCAGTTGTACCACGGTTTTATTGTTTGTAAGATAATTTGCCATAGAATATGTAAACGAGAAATAACATACATAAATAATAATTATAGATAAATAATAGAGTAGATACGTAATGAAATAGACTACTGGTAGGTAGGCAGGTACTTTACAATTTATGGTATTATTTATTTATAAATATATCTTTTGTTTGAATCGAACTTCGTCGCTACGAAAGGGAGGCCGAAGATAAAACCTTCTTTTCGCTACAAGTTAGCCCTTGACTGCAATCTCACCTATGTAACGGGCTAACCTGTAAGGCATTTGTATTAAGCCCATACTCCTAATTGGTTGGTTTATTAACATCGTACCGGAATGCTAGATCGCTCAGAAGCACGTCTACGTCATTCATCATTCGTTCATTCTAAAAATTATTAACTACCTACTTTTCATAAGTACCTACGGATATTGATGGAGGGTTTGCGTAACCAGCGCCAGCGTCAAATACGTAGAATTCTATCAGTATGGTGGATGAGTCATCCTAGTGAATTTATATAAAAGTTTATACAGATTGTCGTCATTTTATAATGTGCCATACAAAACAAATGTTTTGACAAGTGCTCCGAACACACTCCAAAAATGACTCACGGCCTTATGGAAACAACGAAGGACGATGTTATTTGCCAGACACAAAGACTAGTTTTAATGTAAATCGTACATTAATTCTGATAGGCGATAACAAATATGATAAGAAACGGAAATCCATAGCAACAGATATCATAAACAATTAGATCAGAATCAGCTTCTTAAAAATATTTTATTTTTTTTGCATCTTTTTAAAAACCCTGTAGTGGACGAGTTTCTCACCAAATCTCAAAGTAAAGTGAGCCCCGCTCGGGACATCTTCTCTTTTTTTTTGGACACAATCTTATTAAGGGGGTTCGTTTATTAGATATTTCATTTATATATACATATATATATGTTTTCTTAAATAAGTTTAAGTGAGCTCGCGCGAGCTAAAAAATAATATTTCGATATGTTACGAAACAAGTTTAATAGCATGTCCGCACACCCACTTAAAAGTTTTACGATGCATCTTGATTCCTTAACACACAGACGCCCTTAACACCTAATTAATATAGTTTACGATCGGCGTATTAATAAATTCGAAGAATTTAATCACTTTGTGTAATTATTATGCATGAAACGAGAAATAGATAGTAAAAATAAGAGATATTGTAGTTATGTTAATGGATGTTTTTATAAACGTATAGCCGTTTTATTTCTAATAATTAGTTGTAACCTACTAACCTGGCCAAAAATTTAAAATTTGCAAGTTACCTACAACATATTGTATGCCTTCCTAATAGCAATTATAATAAACCTAATGTCATACCATTCTTGAACGGTTTTTTTCTCAAACAAACTTTTACGCGGAATTATTAAAATTTATTTTCAAATTTCGAACAAAAAGCGCGTCTATATTGTAGGACAAATCCATTCTTATTTTCTCCGTTTTACTCGTTAGGTTGCATTGTGGTAAATCTTTTCCTGAACGAAGGCTTTTTATTTATTTTTTTCAAAGAAAACGGGCAATGACATATCCCCATACAGCCATATTTTCACTTTTTAATGTTCACATTCAATCTCATTGTAGAAGGCTTTACAGTAGGTACTGTGGATATTATGGAACAACGCATAAAAAAGAATAAAATTTATAATTTATTTCAAATTGGCCTTCTATATAAACACTTTTTAATCATCAAGTAGGCCAGTTAGTTGCATTTAAATAAACTTAAATGAAATACAAGACCCCCAATTTAAAATCTTTGGGGTTCAATTACCCATATAAACTTTGCTCATCATCATCACCATATGAACCTATTACTGGCCCAGTACAGAGCACGAGTAGTCATCACGCTGGCCCAGTGGATTGGTCTTTGATAAATGGACTCCACACACCTTTAAGAATATTATGGAGAACTCACTACATGCAGGTTTCCTCACGCCCTTTTCCTTCACCGTTCAAGCAAGCGAAAAACGCACAAAACTTAGAAAAGTTATAGGTAGGTTGCTGGGATTCGAAATCGTATATTTTGTAAAATAAAAAATAAATGTATATTTTGTACGCAGAAATTAAAGAGCCTAGCTGTTAACATAAAGATGAATATTAAGATAATTATTATTGAGTCGTTTCTTTGGTATAACTAGTAAGTAGGTAGGTTACTGACAGTATAACGGAAGCGATGTGAATGGGCTGTCAACCAGCGTTAGCCGTGTAGAGTCACCTGCCTCAATAATTATGAAGATCATCGTGAGAATATCGTCGATAAGATGGTTAATTCTTACTTCGGTACTTTGTATCTCATTGGATTTCTTTTCTACTCATTAATTTTTATACATTAATATAAAACACGAGCTACTATTGAAATTTATTTATTTATTTTATTTTTACTCTTTATTTGGGAACTACAAGTTGAAAAAACAGAAGAAGAAGAAAACATGGACAGAAGCAGAATACAAAAGGCGGCCTTATCGCTTAGTAGCGCTCTCTGCCAGGCAACCTTAGTATCAGGGAAACATGAGGAAACTGACTGCAGGTTGTGCATAGTTAAAAAAAGAGTCATACGAATAACCACGTACTAAAAATTGATCTAGATTACACAAATAAAATAATACAAACTATTATAAATATTAAAAAAAATAACAAACTAATATTTCTACCTATACTTTAACATATCATAAATACATAAATAACAGTAAAAACTCGCCGCAGTATAACAAGTTGTCTTTAATGTGAGCTATAGTTATAATATTATATTAAATTCTAAAAAAACCGTGTGTGTACTTATGTACACGCGTTAGAACTTATTCGTCTTTGGTGTAACAAGATAAAATTCTTTTCCAAATTTTTATCTTTCGCCTTAATCTACGTTTGTAGAAAAACTACACTAACAATAGAAAAAATATATTCAATACATTGCAAGTTTTATTATAACGCATTATCTAGTGAAACAAAGTTTATTTAAATATCACAAAAAATTTACATAGTAAACGTAATTAAATTTGGAATACTAATAGAATCATTATCGGACAACAAAGTTTCATTCAACATTACAATTTTTCTACAATAGAATCATTTAAATCACCGGAATGAGAAACCTATCGCATATAAACACGGCAACAGTTGGCAGCACGGCTAGAAGTGCAGGAGACAATAATCTCCCCGGGGAAAGGATAAAAATTTATCCTCTTCCACAGCATTATCAACTCTCAGAGCATTGGCACACGAGTGGAAATAATATTGAAATTATATAAGTGTAGTAATAAACGGGGGAAAACTTCTCCTATTCCATGTTCCCGTGCTTTACCAGGTGGACACGTTAATTATATCCCTTGTCAGAGGACATAATCGGGGGATATAGTCTCCTGCCTGCTAGCCCTGCAGGGCATGCAAGGAACACGTCCTACACGTGCGGCCCTGTGTAAACCAACCTAAGCGTTATCACCACTTACCACCAGGTGAAATTGCAGTCAAGGGCCTAGCTTATAGTGTAATAAAAAAAACATTAATTATAATCTAAACCCATTGGAACTGGAATATTTACCATAAGCATTTAATTCTCCCAATCAATATTTCACTCTACAGCAAGTTTATCACCTAAAATTAAATCGTCACCTTGATATAGCGCAATAATATTATGCGTATAGTTTAATAACGTTCCTATATAATCTATTGCAGTCGAAATTAATTAATTTGTAGATACATAAAATTAACCGTATCAATGACCAAGTTCAAAATTTTGTCTTAAACAAGTTTTTAAGTTATTTGAAACGAAACGGTGAGGTTTCTATGATTGAAAACTTAGGTGCATATACACATGCTCGTGTGTGTGTAAATATCGGTTGTTACACCCCCACAAAAAAGGGATACCTAACTTCTTAGATGCGTTTAATCTAAGAAGTTAGGTATCCCTTTTTTGTGGGGGTGTAACAACCGATATTTTTAAATTAAAAAAATAAATAAACTCGTAATGAAAAATCTGAGATCAACTTAACTCAATACTTGTGGGTTTTTGTTTCTTTATGAATGAATGAATGAATACTCATTTATTGTACACCACAGAGAAAATTTACAGAGATACAAATACAACAGCACAATAAGGTAGAACGTACAATTTGGCGGCCTTATCGCTAAATAGCGATCTCTTCCAGGCAACCAAAGGCATACAAGAAACTGTTATAAGAAATAAGTAGGTGGTACAATAAACATAATTAAATATTAGGATTTAAAACTAAATTAACATAAAAAAACCATAAAACACAGTATATACTAAACATAACATATTAAAGATATGTACAAAAATATAAAATATATTCCATACATATATACAAACATATAAACATACAAATACGCTACTATAAATACTTTATCTTACTTAACGCTTTAACTATAAGCAAAAAAAACGATTTAATTTCGAATTAGTAGCATAGGCTACTTTTTATTTACGGGATTGGTAATAAACGCAAACGAAGAACACTGGCAACACCTTTTTTTATATAACTAACACTGAACTTTTTTTTTATATATGCCGCCCTGTGCCCATCAACCTGAGGCGTAAGTGTTAAGCATCATGTGCCTGTAATGACACCGTCAACTACGCCCAGCAAATCGGAACACAGCATTACACAGAAATAAGCGGTAATACTTCCTCGGACGAGCTCTGTCACAAAACATGTCTGTATTCTCATTGGAGTTTGTGTTAATTCTGCGCGTTTTTACATTTTTTTATTACGAATTTAAATTTTTCACTCTCTTCTGAATTTAAATTACAGACACAGGAGGCTTATCTAATACCTACACCTCAGGTAAATGGACAAATGGCGGCAGTTTGAACGGCGTGTTTCTATTTGCCTTGCAAGACCTGCGAAGTGTTGCGCTGTTCATAGTCGGTTTTCTACTTACACATCATAAGCAGGTCCATTTGCTAAGTCCGTCAATTATTACTTTAAAAACAAAGTTATTTTTTAATAGACACATCCACAGATAAAAAAAATACTGGAAAGGTTAGCCATTATATTATTTAATATCAGAAATCGAACCTAGTTATTGCAGGTATCGTACGGAGGGTATTTTTAAACGCGTTTAATTTTAAAACTACTTGTAAACATGTCCTGCAATAAAACTCCCAAGATCGCTCGCTAAATAAGGCTGGTGCCGTACTAAATAAGAATGCATCACTATCAATTTGTCATCTTGTTTGTGCACACGCAAAGCGTGGTAACCGGCAATTTGCTCCGATACCATCAATCGGACTCGCCACTGTGCCCTCGGCTAAATTACATTCCAATTCATGTGTGGCCGGCACCCTAAGTGGCTGTCTGTATAATACTCAGAAATAATTACAAGGTACAGCTCTCCCAATAAATATAAAGAGTTAACGATTCTGTGTGATGCATTTTGATGCATTTCAAACACAATTTCTGACACTCGCGAATTTATAAAGAATACTGTTTTAGTGAAACTAAAAAGAGTTTTTGGTTTTCATGACACCCAAAGATATTATACTGATAATAATCATTATTATTTTTACGCCGGGTGGTGACGGCAGATCAGATTTTTTTTTTTCGGATCGTGTGTAGCTGATTAACCCTAATCATTTTAACAGCGTAACGCGGGCTTGTTGGCGAGCCTCGAAATGGCAGATCAGAGTACAGTTGCCACAGTGGCGTGCATAGAGGGTATGCACAGAAGCATTTACCGATATCTCTTAGAGACAAACAAAATTTAAAAAAAAAAGTGCTGTCATTTAATCATTTCTAATAACTATCAACCTTAAGTCAAATGGCATAAAATCCTCTTTCCTTGCCAGTTATATGAAAATGTTAGGGTATGCAGTGCTTTTGTGCATGTATGAAGTACACGCCACTGCCTCTCGCTCAATACGGGGCTTCTTTGCGCAGACAATACGTGTTGTTTGAAAATCACAAAAACAACTTCAGTATTTATTTGTGTAGCCGTTATAACGACCGCAAAAGTAACTATTACCCACCATAAAATCGTTGACCCAACGAAAAAAAACCATTTTAACCAAAATTTTACTAACAAAGAAATCTTGTAAAATCATAAAATTACAAGAACCATAAAATTCGAACCGACCAACAAAATATGACTTTTAAAATTGCTGATCATAGCCAATTCAATGGGAAGCGGTACATTTGAAGGGCTTAACTCTCTGAAGAGCGTTTAACAGCCGCTTTATTATTTCTAGCCTACACAATAACGAGAAATAAAGTTAGGTATAAAAGCTCTTTGTATACGTATAGTTAGGGCCGTTAAGGGCCATTGGACTGTTTGTCGGCACGTGGATATGCGAAGAACTTCAAACACGAAAAGGGTTTTAATTTTACAACATTCTCGGAATTTGTATGGACAGTTATGGGAAACAAAAACCCCATTGTATTCATATTTACGGATAGCGAATTCTCAACCTCCGTTTATTTTATGCGCCATCTTGTAGAACTACAGAATACGGAACATGTACAATACAAAAGCCTTAATTCGGTTTAGCGAAAGAACATACAATCACAAAAGTTTCAATTACGCGCTTCCTTGATTGCATTCAATCACTGTAATCTCCAATTTCCCATAAACGCAGTAGCCACTATATAAATCTGTTTGTTCATTGAGAAACCTGAATAAAAGCCAGAAAGTTAATCTTTCTCTACATCATTGATGTAGGTATAAGAGTATTATTGTAATAGAAATAAAGTACCTATAGTTTTGCATTATTTGGAAATAACAACTTACCTGTTATTGGAAACAATACTTTTTCACTGAAGTAACGTCATTTTTATTTAATTTAATAAAAATGATACAATTATGAAATGATCTGATTGATTGAAGTATAATTAGGTTTGTTTTAATATGTACATATCTAATTCCTTAATGCTTTTGGTTTTTACACACTAAGCCGTTAAATAAACTCTTAGAGGCTTCGTGAGTGAATTAATCTAAACTACTTATAGAATGGATGCAACAAACACATGCCATCTATCAATAATTAATCTTTAAGTTCAACTAAACGATAATCTATGGTAGCAGTAGTACGAAAACTATAGGGTTTAATGGATATGTGGGTCACGGGATAAGATAGCCTGGAATAAGATACACGAGACATTATAATTGTCTCATGACTAAATGCACTAATTTAAACAATCAATCAATCAATTATCAATCTTAAGCTTATTTTTATAAATACTTTTGAAACGTCAAGTGTATCTGTTTGTAGATATATGAAACCAACAAATAATTGTGCTTTTGACGTTCGGTGGTAAATCAAAGAGAAACTTCAAAAAATAGTTTTAAACCAAATTTTAGAAATGCACCTGCTTTTACCTACTTATGTAACTAGTAATAGTAATAAGAAGGTCTTAAGAAGAGAGAAGAAAATTAAGGACAGTCGCAAATCAAGGATTTTTTGAGGCGTGTCTGGTGGCGTCTTTTGGGCATGTTATTAGCAGCGCCATTATCTCAAGAGACCTGTCTGCTGACACTTGACGCTTCATACAAAAGGCAGACGTTTCACATCGTTTGTACCGTCACCTCGCGCGACTGCTAAAGCAACAAGTGACAAAAAAATTGGCGCCACATTGTTATCATAAATGAAGTTAAACGCGATGTTTTGACAGGGTTGCCACTAGTCGGATTAGAATATAACATGTTACCAAAATGTTACTAACACTCAAAAGTTTTTACTAGAGGCATAGTAGAAAGGTATCTGTGTTATTTAGGCCCCATGTTTTGCATGGCGCAGTGCGTGCAACACATGTGCACTTTTTAAAATGTTTTTTTTAACTTCATAACAAATATTTCAACAATGTTATAGAATGTTCATTTTATTTTACATTTCAAATATTTGTATGTATATATATGAGGGAATATCATAAGGTCTGTACTCGTATCTACCAATACTATGGTATGGAAAAAAATAGGCATTAAATTAATAACCTCTATACCTATTATATGAGAATTATTTTGATTGAATTGAGTCGTCATGGTTTTTAAAAATATTTTATTTTTATATTTTATCTTACATTAGCTTATTACTTTCTGTACAAAATATCTGCGATGTTTCACATCTTACTCTCCATCATCGTTACTTATTTTTTTATAAACTCAATCTTATTCATTGACAACCCTAAGTGAACCCTCGGGATTTGTAACTGTTTCAAGAGCAACCGCATTATTGTTTATGGCCGTGCACTTGCCTCGGTAGGAAGGTACCTGTTTTTACCCTCTATTGTCTATGTTCCTCGAAGTATTAGCGAACACGTGTCAGCTTAGGACAGTTTACTCTATTGTCTTTCTGAAGTACGCTTGGAACAAAGCTTGGAAGATGCCGAAGAGGTGATATTAGATACTACACGAAAACCGGTTTTATTGCGCCAGTTATGACTTTATGGCCACCATTTGTTAACACCTCATTTATAACAGCACCGATCTTCAAACTGATAAGACTCTCAAGTGTATGTTTGGAGCACTTGGTTTAGTTGTGGTTGATGTTTGTCTGTAATCCGTTTGATAGACCAGAGTATTTAAAGTTTTCTGTGTAGAGCGCTATTTCATTTCTCAATAGGTTTATGCTACTTGAACTTAATATCTTTAGTAAATGTATATATGAGCCAAGCTAAAGTCTTTCAGCGCGGGAGAGCAGCTTACCCCACTTTAATCATAAAGTGGGGTAAGCTGTTGTGCAGATCCAAACCCACTCATTTGTCTTACCTATGTTCAATGGACCGATTTCCTGGTACGATCTGTGGTAGCAGGGATACAGTGAATTGGCCGTCAACCAGAATAGATCCTGGCTGCCAAACTTGGAGACACTCCACATCATCTTGGTCCATCGACGCGGTTGCCGTAAGTAGGTGCCTATCGACGGCGCTAGCCTTCACCGCTGTTGGAGTCTTTGTGTACATTACAGGGGGTCACATGAACTAGCTATGATCTTACATCCCCCTCACCAGGCAGTGGCGTGCACTTTGTTTCACATTCACAAAAGCACTGTCCCTAAAATGTATGTATAACTCGTAAAGTAGGAGGATTTTTGGCGTTTTGAGCAATCTTCAAATGTATGCATATCCTGGTAGTGAGCCCAGTACACGCCATTGCCACAAGTTAAGCCTACTGATAGAAGTGATTACCGGCATGAAGCCGCTGCGTACACCTACATCTGCGTCGGAGAGACTCTGGTGGAGAGATTGTGGACAGCTAGCAGCGAGGACGATAGTCCAAATAACCAGCTCAATTAGTTAATTTTCCCAACATAATTATATTGAAATACTGAACGCTCTGCTGAGTCTTCTTTGAGTTAAGAATCTCACACAGAAACTGATAAGATCTCAAGAGGGAAATCGAAAAAGTTGCCGCCATAGATAAGAAAGAAATTTGTATTTAAAAAAAAAAATGCGGCTCACGTGTAAATCATTAGTCAGGGCAGGCATCTTGAGCTCAAATATTTGGCGATGCTTGCAAATCTCGGCGCCACTGAGACGACAGAAAAGCCGCTTCCTTTATAAGTGCCGACTACGGTTACCAACTATTTCTGTATGAAATCTAGGAACTTCCCAAAAGTCCTTGCTCTATTTTTATATAATGTTATTACAGCGTTTTTGCCTACACGAAGAAAGGAGAAAAAATCTAATTTATAACTTTTAAATAGGCATAATTAAAAAATCCCGAACTGACAGTGGCTATTCGCAGCCAGAGCTTTTTTAAAAAATTGCTATGCCACGACCGCTCAAAGAATGTCCTGACTTCTGTAAATTGGTCAAATATTACTAAAATAAACATTTAACAAAACCTATGTGGTTTGTGGTACGGCATAGTATGTATTTAAAAACAATACTTCTTTCTTATTTAATCATAATAGCATTATATTAATTGTAATTTATATAATATTGATTGTAAGTTATCAAAAATATTTATTTACTCTTACTTAACCTTAAATTACTCCGGACACCAGACAACTTGGTAGGTACAGATTACGTTTTAGCTATATAGCCGCTTTTAATTAACAAAGAACTTAAAAAAATTGGTACTAATTTGTAAGTGCTACTTTTGCTCCATAAAGTGGATTTTCATTAAGTTTCATTTAGTCATGCTTTATAGTTCTAGAATAATTTTGTCCCGAATTCCAAATCATGATATGGGCACCACAACTACGGCAAATATCCAAAAAACTAGTGCTATCAGGTAACTCCATTGCCGACGCAGGACACTTTCGACGGCACCTAAAACAATATTTAAAGAGTCGGCAAATGAACACAAATGAGCGTAGGATTAGGTATCGAAACCAAACTAATAGCAAACGGGTTGCTAAATAGTAGCAGCTGCTGGTTTAAATTATATACAGCTCCTGTAACCCTCTTACGCCGATATTTTAGTTAACGACTATAATATATAAGCCACATACATCTACATAACATGTTTTTTTTTTTTAAACCCAACACTCATTAGAGTGCGCACATAAGTTTTCTAAGTAATGTTCGTTTTAAGCAATTAAAATATCACTTTCTTCACCGAGGAGGGAACCTACATGCCTGAAAGCTCTCCGTGATTTTGTGATGTACAAATAAGGGGTATAAATAAAAAAATATATATATAAATTATTAGAATGTAGAATGTTTATCATTTAGCTATTACCTACTAGTATGATTGTAGGGTATGATGATTGTCCTTTTTTCTCCTCCATAGTGGGCTCCCAATCCCTCCTATGTTAGAAATAAGGCGTCTTTCACCAGTTTTCCAGGTTCCGGAGATTCACATCCAGAAAAATGGCTCTTGATGCCGGTACAAATCATGTCTAACTTTTTTATTGACATAAATATAACAGCGGCTTTCGTAACGAAGCTAAGTAAATAGCTGTTACACTCTTGCAACACAAAATAGATAACATAACGATCTACAAACATTGAGTGGAAAATTAAAATGAGAAGTATGGAAAATTTAGTTGAGTCTTATCCAAATAGAAAACACCATGACACTTCATTTATTAACATGGGTATTTCGCAATATTTCAATTAACTCCAGGATCCTTCCATTTCCAAGACTCTCAAATTACACGAAACAATGACGTATTTGTTTGCGTTTAGTAATGTACAAAACATTTCTAAAGTTGTGTAAAACTTTGTCAGGAGCATTGACAAAGTTGAACATAAGTACGTGTCTCAGCTATGACGTCACAGTTCTCGGCATTGCCACTCGGTTACTGACTAAATGCGTCATGCCCCAGGCGACCTCAGATTAGACGGCGAATCGGTCCTTCGAATAGCAGCGTCAAATGAAGGATCCGGTCAGCATTTGATGCTTATACACTTTGATTACCCGTAAATAGTTGTATACCGGATCTGCTGATGAAAACCAAAACCTGAAAAATGATGTCGAGGAGGTATTGATGTATCTTAAATAGAGGATCGTGGATACAATGTTGGGCTTATTCACGTAGTGCACCACATAAACATACAGAAAATATTTAAATAAAAATTTTAGCCCAAAGTATACAATTTAACGGCCTAATCGCCACATAGCGATCTCTTCCAACCAATGGCGTAAAACACAGCTCAAGAAGAGAGTGGTGCATATAAATATACATACATTTGCATATAACTTTATATATATAAATACAACAAACCTACTATCAACGTAATGATAAGAAATTATTGCCTACGTATGAATTTATTGACCAAGGTCAGGCCAAGAGCCACCTAGGTTAAATCACCAATCACAGTCCTAAATTTAATTAGTGGAATTAAAATTGTTTAGTTAAATTATAACAGGGCCAACCTGGGCGCCCTTGAAAGTACAGCACCACGAGGCACGGCAATTTAAAAAAAAAATAGTCTTGCAGCGCTATCAGGGCTTGCCCCATACTTTGAAAAATTGTGCGGAGGCAGTGTTGGGGTAGTTTCGTTTTTCTTAATTCATTATTAAAGTTTATTATGGTTTTATTAGTTTCATAACGATTTTGTAGTGCTTCAAATATGTTCATCTCTGCAAGACTGCCCTGACTTATTTGCCTTAACACGTTCCAGAATTCCGCTTTCTTTTGGGAACCATTACGTCGCTGTAACAATGAGATTCTCCGGGAAATGTACGAGTCGAGTTGGATGTCGCCTTTTTCCGGCACTGGTTGAAACTACATAGCAGTGCTAATCGGAAATAAATTTTATAAGAATTATTTAATTTTTTTGAAATAGTAGATTTATTTAAATTTTCAATTTTAATATTGTTTTTAATTTTTTTTTGTAGGTATTATTTGCTATTTTAATTTGATTTAAGTTGGTATTGCTTTAAGATCGTAGTCTGCTTTATATAATATTTGCTTATTTTAAGTATGTCTTGTTTAATTTTTGTCATATATGGGTATTTGGCCTGAATTATAAGCATTTATTTATTTATTATTATAATTTATTTATTTATTCATAGGACACACCAGCAATTAATTGTAACTACATTCATAAAAAAAATTATGTGCTAGAATTACAAATAAACGAAACCGAGGATGTTTTATTTTTAGCGCCTATCCACCTAACCAACAAGTACCTATCTATTATAACTAGCTAGGTTAAGTAACGTAAGTACGCCGTAACGTAAGTACGTCGCTGGCTTAATAAACCCCTAAATTATAGGGATTTCTAGAAAATTTAGTAGAAGAAGCAAATTTTAGTTGGCTAAATCTAATTCAAATAGAATACCACGAAATATACGCAATGGAATTTCACATTAAAATAAAATTGAATCCATGGGAGGACCCATTTCCAAAACTCTCAAATGACGCGAAACTATGACGTACTTGCGTCAAAACATTTCTAAAGTTATTGTTCCTATTAGTCAGGAGCATTACGTGAGTCAGCTATGACGTAACGATAGTCGGCATTACCACTCGGCTACCGACTGGCTGCGTCATGTCCCAAGCGACCTCAGATTAGACGGCGAACCGGTCCTTCGAATAGCAGCGTCATACGAAAGATCCGCGTTTGATGTTTATCCACTTGATTACCTGTAAATAGCCCTATACCTGCTAGCTGTTCAAAAACAGAACCAATAGCTTGGCTTAGCCGACTCATGCCCATTTTCAATAAACCTACGAATCGCCTTAAACAGGTGATTCGTAGAGAAAAAATACATTTCACGAACACTCTTACTCTTCTGTCTAACGTTAGGCGCCACAGTTACAGAACCGATTCGGCGCATCGAAAAGTGACATTTGATAGATGAAAAAAGATAAATATTCCGTTTTTTTAATAATCTCAAATCCATACAAAGAATGAAAAATATGATAATACAAACACAAAATACCACACCTTGCTGCAAGAACCATAGACAAGTTGGGTGAGGTTACTCATATAGAGTAGCGTAGTGAAAATCGTTATGTAATGCCAGGTAATTCCTGAGAATCCTCTCTTTAATTTATTAGGCATGTCCGTGTTCGCCGATAGTAAAAACGGGATTATTAGGGTTGTTATAAGCTAAGCAAAGCTCTAAATCGCTCACTCCTAAAAGAGAGAAAGCCTAAACCGAATATTGTACATTATTAAGATGAGGATGTTGATTATAAATCTCTCAGGACAGTATTACTCTGAAACCAGTATATATGCACTGTCTAGACGTATATATAAATCAATCCAGTCAATACATGCTTTCTAAATATCATATTTTCAATTTAGAGAGCTTTATTGATTAATTATTTAATATAAAAATATTATTGATTATTTTTTACGCATATAAAATACCTAATTAGAGCCCCAATTAAATTTTGAGGCTCGATAGCTCAAGACTAGTTAGTGGACTGAAAAACAAAAAGTCCGTTTTAAATCTTACTTATTTGAATTCAACCTGTTGTCTTAGCCCAAGTACACAGCATAATTAATAAGTACCTAAGTATGTATGAGGCTTAGTTGCAGATGATAGGGGAATATTGGTGTTAGCCAGTGGCGTGCACTTCATACATGCACAAAAGCACTGCATACCCAAATTATTCTATATATAACTCTTATTAGAGGGGAATTTTCACATTTTATGCCATGTACCTGCTTTATGCATACCCTGGTCAAAAATCCTGTGCACGCCACTGGTGTTATCATGTCCCAATACTGGGCACAATCCTCATCTGTCATAAGAAGGGTTTTAAGACCACGCTGCTCTCATAATTTATGATAAAAGTGTCTGGTTTCGCTCCGAGCACTTTCTGTCATAAGCCACACACCAATTATCTAACTTCCAGCTGGAATAGCAATTTTTTGACACAGAACCTCCTGGTAAAAAGGTACCTTAAGATCTTTGGCCCGGGTATCGAGTCCATAGCGATCCATAGTCACACATGCTAACCAATAGAGACATGCAGGTTTCCTAACGCTGTTTTCCTTCACCGTTGAAGCAAGTGATATTTAATTACTTAAAACGCACGTAACTTAGAAATTTGAACTTGACCCCCGAAAGGTAAGTTGAGCTTCTTCCCACTCGGCTACCACGGCTTCAGTCACTCATAAATGTACTTATTTAAAATAACATTTACAAGGTTCTGATAACAAGCTATCGCGTATTCAGTATCCTTAGGCATGCATTGGAATTTCCACCAGTTAGGTACTTTATAATCGTGAGATTTCATTATATTAAAAGTGACAAATTTTCAATTGCTTTGCTATGCAACAACTCAGAAACCATTGAGAACTAAATCATATTAGAAACGTTATTGGCAATAAAAAAATAATAAGCACATAATGTGATATTTTCTTTTTTATAACTATCACTTTTGAACTTTATCTTCTAAATTTTTTTTTTCTTACTTTTAAGTACCTACAACACACTTTCTCTTCTGTCTAACGTTAGGCGCCACAGTTACTGAACCGATTCGGCGCACCGAAAAGTGACATTACTTTTAAGTACCTACAATCCCGTCATCTTTACCAAAGGTTAGACTGGTAGAAATAGGTTCCAGGCTTTAAGTTATACCTATATACATATTTTTGCAATAAAGTATGCAAACAAAACAAACAATACACGAAACCTTACAGCGCACTGCTTGCACCATTTAAACCGGTAAATTTGAGGTCCAACCATAAACAATCGATACGCTGTGTCAATACAAACCTATAACCAGCTGCCATATTTCATAAAAAATATAAAAAACGACCAGCTTATTAAATTAAATAAATATAATACTATATAAAAGAATTATATTTATTTATTATATAGAAGAATTAAATATAATACTATAAAATTACCTAATAAAGGAATGTTTTCACCCTTTGTTGTATTGTATTTTAATGTATTTTTTGATAATGCAGAACAACCCAAATATAATGTGTACCCTACCACATATTATACTCGTATATATCTTTTAAACTAAGAATATTAATGTAAGTATTGATAAAAATTGCTACATTCAGTAAAATTGCTCGGCATTAAAATGCTACATTATCCTGCAACTATGTAATATTATAAAACGAATAAATATGGAAATTGCTAAATACACGGAAATTAAAATTAAACCCACTGCATAAAGAGTGCAAACAGTGACCTCTTTTACTAAACTATTACTCAACTATGCTAGGAACAATATATCTTTATATAATATATACATATATATATATATATATAATTCTACTGTACGTGTGTATGTCACTAAACTCCTCCTAAACGGCTGGACAGATTTTAATGATTTATTTGCAAAACTGAGCAAAAATGGCATGCAACCTAAGCAAGCGACATACGCAAGCCGTCGCTCGGATCTCGCACGCGCACTCCATATGAGTCACAGGGCGCGTGCCGGTGGTATGCTCCTAACATCACGTACATCGGCTACGCGATATTTACTCAACATTACGTCGCACTTACAAAACAACAGTCTCTGTTTGAGGAAAACCGCTTACTTTGCATCGGGTTTTAGAACAATTAGAGTTTTTCTTGGCTGCCAGTATATCCGCGTGGTTTTACAGCTTCTAGAATTAGTCGCAGACATTTTGATCAACCGGATGTCATGGATAGAGAGAACAAATATTTTTACATTGCGCCACACATTAGGTACAATATCCACGACACCACATATGTTATGTTTGGCACAGCTTAGAAGCTCATTGCCAGCTCAGCATTGTGCTGCGGGCGCAGTTACAGCGCAGTTGGCACCGGAATATAAAATACTAGGTCCTGTATAAAGTCAAAATGAACTGATAAAGCGAAACACGGCCGACTTTGACGCCCAATTGGCGCAATGGGCAGCGACCCTGCTTTCTGAGACCAATGCCGTGAGTTCGATTCCCACAACTGGAAAATGTTTCTGTGAAGAACATTAATGTTTTTGTGTCTTCGTGTTTATGTGTATGTTATAAGTATTTATGTATATTATTCTTAAAATATTCATCAGTCATCTTTGTACCCATAACACAAACTACGCTTACTTTGGGGCTAGATGGCAATGTGTGTGTTGTCTTAGTATATTTATTTATTTATTTAGGTATAAACAATATCGGACAGGAAGCATTTTCCAATGCTTGCAGAAGTCGCATGCACCCGAAGCATGCGATATACGCAAGCCTCGCCGATGTCGCACGTGTTAGGAAATAGGGAATTACAGCACTTTATCTATGATAAACCCGATGATTATATTAAATATATCAACAAATCATAGTTTGTATACTCATTGATAATGTATTGAAAATAGAATAATGGACTTTAGTAGACTGTCAAATAAAAGTATAGGATCTATGGCGGGAGACGCGAGTTTGACAATATAGATTGGCGGCAAAGAAAAAGTTAGGACGGATTTAAAGTAATGAATTGAAAAAAAGAGATTAAGTAAAGTATTGTGGATAGAACGTTACAAATTGGGTTGAGATGATTTATAATGGAAACGATACACTTAACGAAATATTGTTGTGGCGAAACAAGTCGTATGTACTGGTGATGGAGTCGTTAAAAGTTGTTGGTACTATGGTTGTACCTGATGTTGCATCAGATAAGTATATCTCATCCCTTGGTTTATTTAGGTATCATATATGGAGCCCTAGATCAACTTTATACCGACAGTTTATGTAGCAGAGGTTGCTCTATACAAACAACTTGTTCCAAAAGTCCTGATGTTATAAGTGATAATAGTAGTTATGTTTGACCTGTCTTAAAATATGTCTTGTATCAAAGGGCTTAGCGTTATTACATATGACGTTGTAATGATGATGTTGTAATTGTGTTTATAAGTTGTTTTAATTGATTGAATAAAAGAGCAACGGTAGAGTTTCTTGCCAGTGGTCTTCTCTGCCGAAGACAGCATTCCGAACTGGTAGTAGAGTCATTTGAAGGTAACAAGTAATATGAATTATAGAGAAGCTTAATATACAGTATTAGAGTCAGTCCAGTTGTTTTATTTCACTCCTTGGGAAGTCAGGTTTATAGAGTACAGACCCACAACACTGCTCTAAAGCAGGTTGGTGGGCTTTAATGATGTCTTTTATAAAATGAATACTTTAATATAAGAAACTAGGTATTTAGCTTCAATAATACTGTTAATTAATGAAAGATCTAAGTGCCATCCTGAACATTGTGGGTATTATAGTGAATATCTGAATACTTGGGCCTTCCATTTTTTATATGTTTTTAGCACACGCGTATTCCAGAGTCACAGGATGCGTGGCGTAAATATGCTCCCAGCATCACGTACATACATCGACTACAATACTCGTGATGACGTTGTAATTACGAGCATCAGTTATTAAGGAAAACCGCGTACATTATATCGGGTTTTAAAGTCATAGTTTTGGTTCGGTGGATCGTCGCGCCAGGAGAATTATAGGCGACAATTCGTTAACACAGTCGAAACTACATAGTCTCCAGCACCGACGCAATGTTGCCTGTTTATCGGTTTTTTACCGGATATACTTCGGTGACTGTGCTCAGGAACTTCACAATCTTGTTTCTCCTTCCCCGTACTACCACAGAACAGCGAGACACCGTGAGCGGTGGCATCCTTATGTGGTTGATATTCCATCAACACGCACAAAACGTTTTTTATCCACGTTTCTGATACATGCCGCTAAGATGTGAAACGCCCTCCCGGCAACTGTGTTTGCTGCCACGTATAATTTGAGTACCTTCAAGGCTAGAGTGAATAGGCTTTTTCTTGGCAAGCATGCTCCAACCTAGACCTCATCATTGCTTGCTAACGGGCATGATTGTCGTCAAACGCTGGCCTATAGTTAATAAAAAAAATATATATATATTATATTATAGTTGGTCTAGTCTACTAGTATAGTAGGTATATCTCCATCCACATGTTTTTTTTATAGTTACAATTGATGCTATTCCATGTTTATAAATTTATTATTCCATACAAAAAATTAATGAAATTTTTATTATATTCAGCCGACTATTTTGATTATTTTGATTTTGTTTATTTTGATGTTCTTTTAGTTATTACATAAATGAATTTGTTTAAATTAAGATTTGCATGTCATATATTATGACTAAACATGTATACCTATAATTGAATTTTATGAAAGAATTTGAATTTTGAATTTGAATTTGATGGACCCCAAGCAAATGGGCCTTAATGTAACTGGAACATCATCGCCTATAAACAAAACTTCGCAGGGCACGCAAGGAACACATCCTGAAAAGTGCCACTCTATGTCCAGTAACCAGAGGCGTAAGTGTTAAGCCTCATGAGCCTGTAAATACACCGGCACCCAAGCCCTTCAGACAGGAACACAGAATTTCAACAATGCTGCTTAGCGGCAGATATAAGAGTGGCGTGAGTACTTCCCCGAACGTGCTTTGTCACAAAAATTGGCTGTCTGTAAAGTCGGCTTACTGACGATAGTTGAACGTAGTGTTGCCCAAATGCAAGAACAAGACGAGACTTAGCCAGTCTTGGTCTTGGTCTTGCGCCAATACACCTGGTCTTGGTCTTGGTCTTGGTCTTGCGCTCCCAGTCTTGGTCTTGGTCTTGGTCTTGCGCTCCCAGTCTTGGTCTTGGTCTTGGTCTCGCAGCAAGAGTCTTGCAAGTCTTGCAATTACCTATTAGTCTATTACTATTTATTAAAGTTTACTTTAAATCTTAGAAAAACGTATTAGAATTGGAACATTGTGAGCTTGAATTAACATAGCCATAGTAAAGATCAAGCAGATTAATAAATAACTGAAGATTTGATAAGAAATTCGAAAAATCAACTGACCTATATGTCGTTTTCCATGGAAGTAACTGTTTCTTAATAAACATTTATGATTTATAAGCTTACATTTGCTAAAACATGTAAAAAAACAAATTAATTACAATAACTTGACTGTATTTTAAAGAACAATACTTATCTGTCTAGAAAGAGATTGAACCCTCAACTTATAAGAAATTTAATAAAAGAGTTTTACGATTTATCATTTATTTGAATAAAGCTGAAGAGTTCGTTTGTATGTTTGATGACAGAAGTTTTAAAATAAATAAATAAATCCTGAACGTCACTATACCTCCAAAGTTACTATTCCTCGTGGACGAAGTCGCGGGCACAGCTAGTAAATACTTACTCTCATCATCTCTCTCAGAGATATTCGAACACTTTTTTGCTATTTTTTCTTGTAAAAACTTAAGAAATATAATGACTAAATGTACAATAATAGTACCTAAGTAATTAGTTTAAAACCATATAAGTAATCAATATTATAATTACTTACTAGAATGAATTATTATGACATCTACTACCTATCCTCACCATTTTATCCTAATCATAATACTACTTGCGTGATCAGTATAATGTATTCATTTTCATTCTAAGCACTCTGAAACTTATTTATTCTTTGGAACACCTGTAGGTACTCTTAAAATTCGAAATTATTTTGCATGAATAGTGTCAAATGTTATGATTTCGGCGCGGCGGCAACGATTGTTTTAGATTTCAAAAGAAGCCGCCGGCGCGTGTATCATAACCATGTACTTCCGAAAAGCGGCAAATTTCTTTGAGAAGTAAGTACAAAACCTTTGATGCCGCATTATCAAAGTGCCGATGGTTAAAACATAACTATGCATGCACTCAGTTTGATTTTAATAGATATTTTTTTATTCGCTATGTTTATGGTATTAGTCGTAATGCGCATAGGTCCAGTTTTTCATATTCTTTGATATAGTTTTTTGCGTCTCATAGAATTCCTAAGCGTACCTACCTACCTATACACCGAACTGTTACACCTAACTACTCCGTGAAATAGCGCTAAGTCCTAGCTGCAAGACGCAAGAGTCTTGCAGGCTATGTCTTGTTCTTGCTCAAGTCTTGCACGGTCAGTCTTGGTCTTGGTCTTGCTAAAAATACGCGGTCTTGTTCTTGGTCTTGGTCTTGCAAAAACGCAAGAACAAGACCAAGACTGCAAGACCAAGACTGAATTTGGGCAACACTAGTTGAACGTGACAACGTCGTAAGAAAATACTGATGGAATGGTTGCATTTTTCAAAAGATAATTTTAATTTTATTTGTTTAATAGATATTATCGTTGCTATAAACAATTGACACCATGCGGTCGCATCGCTCACTCAAGTAGGAGAGAGACAGATGTCGAACGCGGAGGCCGACTGTGCCTCTTTGTCGCTTGTTCCGCGCTCTCGCTTGCACTTCAAGCCTTGAACGGAACGCCTCAGAGCGAGGTAACGCCGCATGCGTCATGTTTTTTCGTGCGTGCAGCCGGCTCCATCGAATTATAAGACGTTGTCACGTCAAAAGCTCTACTACTACTTGCGACTCTAACAATTTCTACAATTGGTCATGGGCAAACAGTACCCAGTAGATTATTGATTGATTGATTAGAGGCATTAGGACATTCAAGGTAATAATAATATTATAAAGATGATAGTGTCTCTGTTTTTTGTTTGTTTGTGCATCTATGTTCAGCTTTACCAATTTATCGATCTTGAAAGCAAATGTCTTTGGCTTGTATCCTATAAATGGACAAAGGATATATAATAAGATAATTTTTAGGACATGAATTTAGAATATAATCTTTGTGCGATGATACATTAGGTATCCCAATGCTTAAATACCGCATCTCGCATTTATAATATTAGTAAGGAAGTATCATCACAGTTAAGTACGGTGATGCTTATATTATACGCAAAGTTATCTTATCTGATAGTATTTAGACGCCATTACGCACGCGCGCAGATTTTACAAACAATTCTAATTATAAATAGGAAAATTCCTATAATTACTATCAAGTGCAGTCAATTGTGGATAGAATACATGACAGTCATTAACCCGAATGCGTTGTAGATAATGCGCTGTCGCAAATAGATTTTAAATGGGTTCATTCATTAACTGCTAATGGTAGAAAGGAAAATTTAGCGAAAATCTTTGTTTATAATATTCCGAACTAGATAAAGAGAGTCGCTTCCTTTACGCTAACGTTTTGTGATATCATTTGTCATAAATAAATATAAGTTAATTATTTGATATCAATTTTATTTATCAACTTCTTACGTTTCAGTGTAGATCGATACGATGACCATCATCATCTTAACTTATTGACGTCAACTACCTGACATTTGTCTTTTGTAGGGCGTGCCTAAATACACGGTCATGGGCTACTTTTTACAGCGGATATCAGAAACTCGTTTTTTATCAAGGAACCTAAAGATTCATCATTCATAAATCGATAGCACAACTTATTTTAATAAATGTAGGTACATCTCGTTTCGTAGCAATAATAGCCTAGTTATGAACTTCGGCTTCACTTTCGGGGGGCAAATCTCGAATCCCGCCAGGCACCAATAAAATATCATTTGCTTCAACGGTCAAAAAACATTAGACAGAAACCTGCATGCCAAAGGCGTGTGATGTCCAATCCACGCTTGGCCAGCGTGGTGGAGAAAACCCTTCTCCGTCTAGAAGGAGTAATTGTACCTTTATTTGACCTATACACAAATTATCTTACTCACATCCTGGGGTAGCTGGAAGAGATCTCTTATAGAGATAAGCTTCCCTTGTTCACTTCATGTATCTTATGTTCACAATCACAATTTATGGTACATAAATAATAAATAAATAAATAAGGAGAAGGGTCCTGCCCTCAATGGGTTAAAATGATGATGACGACATCTCTTTTGGATGCTATGGACTGAAAATAAAAACCATATACACAAGTAAGAAGGTACCAGCTGGATATGTTTTGGCGTAGAAATGCAAAATAAAAGATGAAATCGCTTTGCATACCAAACAACCGGTATTCGCTTGTTAATCATTGTGAATTTTATGACATTTCGAGAAACGAGGAAACGGCTAATATACGAGGCTGTTGACGTCGCCCGTGCGTGTGAAAATATTGGTTGCGTTACAAATTAGCATAATTTATGTAGAATGCAATTTGATAGAGTAAACAACTTCCAAAATGAGGTTCGTGGATTCAAAGAACCACTGCACCGGTCTTGACGAAATTTGCCTCAGCTTCTAATAGACCTGACTGACCTAAATGTTGCTCCGCCGAGCCCCAGGAACTAAAAGACTCCCGGGGGATTTTTAATTTTTGTCTGGCATATGTAGGTATGTATGTAATATGGGATATCATTCATAAACCTAGGTGTATAAGATTATAAATAAATAAATATAAATATACTACGACAATACACACATCGCCATCTAGCCCCAAAGTAAGCGTAGCTTGTGTTATGGGTACAAAGATGACTGATGAATAATTATATGAATAACATACATAAATACTTATAATATATAGATAAACACCCAGACATAAAAATACTGAAATACATTCATGTTCATCACACAAACATTGTCCAGTTGTGGGAATCGAACCCACGGCCTAGGCTCAGAAAGCAGGGTCGCTGCCCACTGCGCCAATCGGCCGTCAAATGCGAAAGTGTGTTTGTTTGTCTGTAACTAAGCAACCGATCAACTCGATTTTTTGGCATAGAGTTAGTTGAATGGACGTAAAGCAACATAAGCTACTTTTAGAATCGGAAAACATATTGTTCCCATGGCCTATGAAAATAAAGCCTTATTTGCCATACCACGCGAATAGTAGGAGAATCTTTATGGTGTAATTTATAACTCCTTGAATCTTCATACTCAACACCACGCATATCTCCCCTTGGGATTTCCCATGGGATTTGAAAATACCAAATAAACGCGGACGTTCTACGCGGGCAACAGCTAGTATATATGACATTGAAGTAGCCAACTTATTTGCCAGCAATGCTCTCTTTGGATATCATACCAAACTACTGAACCGATTTTGATGAAACGTCTCGAGTTCTAATTCGAAAGTAACTTATAACTTGTAACCTTTAATATCGAAACATAATGTTCCAAATCGGATAAAAGATGAGGGAGTCCTGAGGTCTTACTTTTTTTTTATCTGTTAAAAAGTGTCCAGATTGTGCCCAGATTGAAACCCAGACCACTTGATTACCTATACCTTATAATTCATCACACAATTAAAACCACAGCTTTTCTGCCGTAATCTGTACGTGTTTAAACATGTCTCAGACGGTTAATCGTTATTTTTCCGTTCGTAATACCTCTACAGTGGAATATTTATAATTATTAAGACTAATTATCTCCTTGTTTGTAGACACAAACCATTTCTAATGGGCTACGCAATAAGGACAATGTCATCGGATTTGTGGAAATTTCTTGATTGGGTCATCTACCGCTAAGCCCTCGAGGTTTTACACGGGTGCAGAGAATGTTGCGGTCGGTAGGTAGTGTTTTATCTTCGTATGTTTTATCTATTGTATTATGTTGCAATAAAGTTTTTCTTTTTCTTATTCTATTTGTTAATACTGTGATCCGTAAGAAGTTTCTTAAAAAACTACTTGGATGTAAATTTAGAGGATTTCCCTTGATTTTCATCGGATCCTGAATTCACGTGTCGCAATGAGACCACCTCAAAAAACAAAATTCATTAATTTCGTCGTCGAAACTTAACAAACGTCAAGTCTGTTTGTAGTGACTCTACAATCGGTTCGGGCGGCAGATTCGAAGAAGCCTGCAAGAAATTTTACAATTTCTAATGTCACACGGAACATATTCAAACTATTACATGCTATAAATGTGGAACTATAACACGTTTTAAGGGAATTAATTTAAATAAACATCTAAACTATAACTTAGAGGTAAATACCGTTTTATTTCAAAACTTAAAGAAAAACAATCCTGACCATTCTTGGAAATGTGTGGGTAATCTTTGATGATAGTCATTTCAAGAATTCGGAAACACTAGCATCCGGAAATCCTTATGAACATGACTCGTGATTCAAGGAAAAACAAAAAAAACATAAGTTATTACAAAATCATATCTAACTCGAAATTTGTATATCATACCTACTTGGATGTGTGTAGGGTCACACTATTAAATATGATTTTGAAATAACTGCCTTTTACTCAGTTCAGATGATTATATGAATTATAGCACGACACAAACATGTTTTAAAAATGTTTTTTTTCTGTATGCAGGCGCTCATCTTCGGAACGGCCAAAATGATTTTAACGGAACTCGCGGGGACTCTCCAAGAGCCAATGTGTTAGTTCTAGCTTACTAGGTCCATTTTACCGCATAAACTTAAAAAAATACTTTTTTTTAGGTTTATGCGGTTCTTCTAGGTGTACCTACTAACGTTTTAAACTGATTACGTTTAAAAATTATTTGATAGTATCGAATGTACTTGTAGTAGAGTTCTTTTTCTTCATGAGTTTGTGTGGCTCGGAACGGGGCTCTGTCAGTAAGAGTTTGGAGGGCTCGAAATGAGAGTTCTTTGAAACAGTCCTCGTCCGTATGAATAAAAAAAATAAAAAAATACCATCAACAACTTCCTCCTTTCTAATACAAGTACAAATTCAAATTCAAAATTCACGTATTTCAAGTAGGCCTACTTAATAAGCACTTTTGAAACGTCAAGTATATTTGTAGTGACTCTACCACCGGTTCGGAAAGCAGATTCTACCGAGAAGAGCCGGCAAGAAACTCAGTTGTTGCTCTTTTCCAACATCAACATTTACAATCATTTTTCTATCTTACGGGAGATGAGAGCGAAGCTGGCTGCTTCCAATCTACCTTGTCATTGAGAAATTCATCAAATATATAGTAACCTCGCTGTATTAGATGTGTTTTTACACATTATTTAATGTATGCAACGGTCCAGAATTACCTTAGGAATCATGTTGTATAAGCGTACATACGGCAAGGGTCTGGAATGCCCTTCCAGCTTCCGTCTTCCATCAAGAGACCATTCAGGTCATGTATTTTCTATGTACTGCCACTAAGCTTATTTCAACCCCCAATCTGCATTGCTGTGTCCTGTTCTGAAAGGCGTAGTTGCCGGAGTAATTATAGGCAAATGAGGCTTAACAGCTACACTTCAGGTTAAAAAAACAGGTCGTATTCCTCGCATGCCATGCTATGTATTGCTCTGGTTATAGGTGATGGTTTCCCACATACCGGCGTGCCATTTGCTTGGCCCGTCAATTAGTGAGTGAAGAAAAGCGTGGGTGTAAAATACCGATTATATCTTTGACGCAAAAGTAGGTATTACATTTTTATATCTATCATAGAGTTATTAGATTAAGCGCCTATAAACCAACGCGTGATTTTTAATACATATCAAGTGTTGGGAATTTCGATGTGTATGTCCACGATGGGCACTGATAACGATGATTTGTTATCACTATCATTATCATTACCGAAGTAAATGATCACTGAGCTGTTTATTGTTCATTCTAGCTACGTACCCGGAAGTAGCTGCCTACTTAGAAATACATAAACAATCATTACCAGCCCACTACAGAGCACGGGTCTACTCCCAAAATGAGAAGGGGTTATGGCCGAAGTTCACTACGCTGACCCAGTGTGGATTGGTGGACTCCACACACCTTTGCGAATATTACCTATGTAGAACTCTCGAGCATTCAGGTTTCCTCAAAATGTATTCCTTCACCGTTGAAGCAAGTTTAACTTTAATTACTTAAAACTGTTAGGCACCAAAGGTATAATGCATGGACTAAAATCTTTAAATTTGTTAACCTCTCTGTCGCAGGGATTGAGCGCAGTGGTTTATTAGTGGAGGCCTCGGGTTCGATCCTCTGCGGAGTAAATTTGAGAATTTATAATTTCTGTATTTTCTCTGGTCTGGTCTGGGAGGCTTCGGCCGTTACTAGTTAGCACCCTATCAACAAAGACACGCAGCCAAGCGATTAGGCGTTCCCGTGCGATGCCGCGTAGAATCCCTTTAGGGGTATAAGTCGGTGTAATATAACTGTCATACCCACCAACATTTTAGGCATCATCTTGTGGAAATCTTTTCTTACTCGATTTGTAGGTACTTACGTATCACACTAAAAGGGTTTGATATGAAGACTGTCTTCCACTTTATGAAGATTGTCTTATTTGATAGGTATGCAATAAAAATAAAATATAAATAAATATATGCTACGACAATACACACATCGAAATCTAGCCCCAAAGTAAGCATAGCTTGGGTTACGGGTACTAAGATGACCGATGAATATTTTTATAAATAATATTACATACATAAATACTTATAATATACAGATAAACACCCAGACACTGAAAATCATTCATGTACATCACACCAACATTTTAAAGTTGTGTGAATCGAACCCACAGCCTTAGACTCAGAAAGCAGGGTCCCTGCCCACTGCGCGAGCTAGCCGTCAAAATTAAATTTTTTTTTGTCAGACGTCAATCTCTCTTGCTGTCTGAATAGGTAGTTTAGGTAATTTTAAACAATGGGTTTTCAAGTGTTATCACCCACTATATGTACACGCCACGGTGCGTGCTACCCAGTAAAGGCGATAACGATGTTGATAAAACAACTCTGACCACGGCTCTGACCATCTGGTACAGTGGTCAAATTTCCTGTCCAACACGTGCCTATAACGCAAGTCGACGCGTTACGTTCATAAATTACCTACATTCAATTTTTTCTAATTTGTCTTATTAATACATGTATATAAAATTAAGAAAATCTGCAGTGGGTATGAGTTATATAAAACTTAAGGGTAGGCATTGTAAGAGTTATAAAAAGCCCACCCTTAAGTATTTATAACTCGTACTGGAGATTTTCTTCATTTTATATCATCTGCATACCCTGTGCATACCCTCTATGCACGCCTATTATAAAAACATTATTTTCATAAAGAATGTATAGTGTAAAGTATGTTTTCAAAAACATAAATAAAACAAGTGCAATGAAATATATATGAACACCACATTCATTGTTTTACTACACTTAGTTATAATAAAGCTGTGCTTGCGAAAGGCAAAAAGTCACGAAGCTACTTACGAGTATATTACCACGAACGCCATTTTTTAACATCAAAATCGTAAAGACGAGTCGCTAATCTACATTAATCCTATCTTTACTGAAATAAGCACGCGTAGAGCGGCAAAACCGATAATGATTTCGATAAACATTTTATTATGTAGGTAGACATTATAAGGTGAAAGTGTCCGTTAATTTGGGTAACTTGGGACGTAGGATGCGACGCTGACCATTTCTCACCATTCGTCCCACACAACCTCCCACTCATTACACATTACACCAATATGTCCATCTTACTGTGAACAAGTAAAATTCCTTACCCTGGACGTACCTTCCTACAGCGAAAATGTAGAGTTTATACATATTTGAAACTCATAAAAGATAACTAGAATCGTAAGGAGAAGTTAGACAGTTTTCTCTTATTATTAGCATTAATTCTAAGATGACCTATAATCTTAGAATTATTGCTTAAAAGAAACACCGTAATAGAAACTATCACCCAAGAAACAATAGAAAAAAACAAATCAAAAAAGATCGTTCACTCAAAATAAATGACAAATAGAGATAATAAAAAACCCCCCGCTTGCTAAATTGATGCACGCACAACGTAATGACGCCAGTGATGCAAAATAAAGTCCAAAGTACCAATGGATGTAGTAGGTATCTAAAGTGTGAATCATCGATGAATGAAATAACATGCGAGCAAATTGTGGACTTTAATTGCTTTAATATCATAAAGAATATGGGGCTACGACCTTTGTCAAAATATTCGGCAGATTAAAAAAATAGCTGTTTAGCAGATTAATAAATTCAAAATGCATAATCCACACAGATTAAAAAGCAAGTCATAAACAACACGAATAATGCCACTGCAAAACAAAGTTCGAAGTAGAGATAATGTGTGACTCATCAATATAACAATCTAAATAATGATACCCGTAAACCCAACCATTTAAGTGATCAGCAGAAACACACTCTCCAGGCATTTCCACATATAACTATGTATATAGCCCAAATATTCTAAAGCCCTAACCTCCAAACTTTCTTTTTAGTCACTAAGAAAATCGAAATTTTTTGTTATCGAAAAGAATAATCTATTTTTAATAAAAACAAGTCTGCTCACAGATTGTTTGCAATTTTTTAAAGACACGAACTTCTTTATACGTGCAAAATTGCATTTATCTCTATAGAAAAGAAGAGCTAAATAGGTGTTGTAAATAAATAAGTCTGTAACTAATTTCGATAACACGTCATCGTTAAGTAAAGCATTATTTCAGTGCCGCCTCAATCTCAATTATTTAACCATGTAAACTCTACGCATGTAGAACATAAAGCCGATCTGAATAATAATATAAGCAACATTGGAGCAAATTATTAACAAGTGAATCAGCAAGGCCGCCATCAGATTATGAGGTCAGGAAAGTAATCCCGAGAAACACTACCGCGGCACACCGTAAACATTCGCAATCGACATTAATAACAAAACAAAACCTCCTTGCAAAACGCATTTTTAATACCGCCGTCGGCTCTCCGGATCCATTAGTGGATGTTACTGGACCGTAATGCGGCATCACTTTAATTCTATCTGTCAATAATTATTACTACCCATAATCCATGATTGATGAACGCCAACAGTAGCTGTTTATAATTGACGCCGCCATTGTATGGCGCCCGGCGCTTGATTGATCGCTCCGCAACACCAATACGGTATTGCGAATTACGACACATTCATATAAATCGCATAATTAAATGCAGGTATAATTAGATACGTAACTTAGGAAATGTAAGCCCTGGGTTAGCGGATCGATCGAGAATACGCGAACCGTGTCTAATCGTGATAAACGACCGCGTTTAATGTTATGGAATTAATTTTTAATTTGTTGCCGATATGTACCGCCAGTGTAGCATGCATTAATCACGAGCATTCGAAAAATTAAATAACTATAATAACAGGAAATGTCACTATGAACACTATACAACCAATAAATGTGAGCAGCGAGACCGTACTCCACGCGCTTGAAATTGATCGTTGAATCAATCCAAAGCCCTAATGTCCTGTGAGACATCGCAGTAACATCGGACCAGGAAGCCAGTACCACAGCATAGTCCATCCATGGCTGCAATTACCGTGCGCCGTAGTTGCGGCGTCGCGGCGTGCGCCCGCGCCGGCGATTGTTTACAGCGCGCACGCGCGGCGCGGCGCGTGTCCCCCCGCGCCCCGGCGGCAGCTGCTCCGCACAGGTGGCGCGTGTGGGAACTCGACGGCTCTGCGCGTTCCCACGATCGCGCGCCCTCCGCTCCCTATATAAGCCCCCGCTCAACAGTCGAACCGCATTCCGCGTTCAACGCTCAGCGCTAACGCACTCACTCATTTACACACACAATGTCTACCATGTCTTACGATATCGCGTATCCGCTCACGGACGACGGCCCGCAGCCAGTCTCGCGTACTTATCAATATCGCAAAGTGATGAAGCCGATGCTTGAGCGCAAAAGGCGCGCTCGCATCAACCGCTGCCTGGACGAGCTAAAGGAGCTGATGGTCAGCGCACTTCAGTCCGAAGGAGAGAACGTCGCAAAATTGGAGAAAGCTGATATTTTGGAATTGACCGTTCGCCATCTTCACAAACTTCGCCGCCAGCGTCGGCTGTCGCTGAACCCTACAGTTGACGCCGACCGCTTCAGAGCTGGATTTACTCATGCCGCCAACGAAGTTTCCCGCTGCTTGGCTTCCATTCCCGGAGTGGATGTGAGGCTGGGCACTCAGCTGATGACCCACCTCGGACACCGCTTGAACGACATTCAGCGTGCAGCAGCCGGCAGTGACACCCCTCCTGCCAGCCCGCCAAGCCCAGCGCTCTCCACCGTGTCTTCCTCGTCTGGTTATGTGACTCCCTCGCCACCGGCCTCGCCGGTCCCAGTGCACACCGCCGTTCCCCTGGACTGCACCACCAACAGCTACACTAAGACCTCAGTGTGGAGGCCGTGGTAAATCGCGGTGCTTGGAGCGGGCGGACCCGGCTCCACGGTCACATCTGTTCCAGCACCGCTCGGAGTCGCTCGCCCCCCAAAGTGTCCGCCCTCGTCCTTAAGTTTAGTGTACCTACGTGTTATCAAAAAAACTTTAGATCTCACAACTAATTAGTGTAGGTTTAAAAAACTAGCTCGTAAGTTAAACCGAAAGCTTTAAACAAAATAGGTCATAAGTATATTTGTGATATTAAAGGATAATTATTGTATGTAGAGAGATGTATTGAGCCTTGCCAACTTTAGAGTGGGTTCATATTGTTATTATATTATCGTTAAAAAGATTTCACGTCACTGTGAACGATTACGCAAAAGAATAATTTAATAAAAAAATTTTATTATGAAACTTATTTCTGCATTTTATTACCCACAACCCTGATATATCATACCCTATACGTTTTGTTTATTTCTTAAAATGATTAACTTGAATATTTTTTTAATGAAATTGATTAATATATTGTTCCAAATTACTTTTTTTTTAATTTTATGTTTTTGATTTGAAGAGGTAACTGTTTTTTAAAGACATAAGAATTAATAGAGAAAACCAAACTAATAAACATAAAATAGAGATTAGAATTAAATTGAACTTGCAATTAGCATGTGTATAATAAATTCATTCAGTTACCGCACGACTAAAGCGGATGCTACCGCAAGACGTTGCAGACAATACGATAGATGCTAAACAAAACAAAATAGAAGTAGTGATAAATATTAAAGAGGTTAAGGGCGCGGACCTCTGACACCGCACTACGCGTGCTCAGTAACTTTCCTGTTTGCCGTCTACAAACAAACAACGCAAGACGTGATCCTCGATTACATACCGAATACAGTAAGCCACGTACGCATAATGTAAATAGATACTATTATTCATTCCGTTAATAGCCTAGTCACCAGTGGGTAAGATTTTTTTCTTTTGGCAGACCGAGTTATAGGTATAACCGGCCCACGACCTCTAACTTTGCGTTTTAAGCAATTAAATATAACTTGCTTTAACAGTGAAGAAATTCATCAAATCATTCTTGAGAGTTAGCTATAATGTTCTCAAAGGCGGTACTTGGCTAGTGTGGTGAAGTACAGCCTGAACGCTTCTCAATCTGAGATGAGAACTACTCTATATAAAATACAGGAAGGTAAGGAATACAAGAATAACTGAATTCTTGTTATGATAATGACACTTGTTGGTATGCAATTACTTTGTAATAACTAGTAATCTAATATGAATACAAATCAAGTTATAAATATCTGGAAAGATAAAAAATATGTTAAAGATATGTACTAAAAATAGAACTATTACAAGGACGGATGTTGCACAATAAATTTGCTTAGACTTAAAAGCTCTTGTTATGAAATGCCACTAAAATGAAATTAGGTGTCTATCAACGGTATCAACTGACCGACTAAATATATCTAAAATTAATTGTTCTAACTTTTATCTTTCATGATATTTGCAGTTTTAGAAATATAAATAGAAATAGTATTTCTTAGTATATTTTTTAAATTCCACGAATTTGAGATTAATTTGCTGATAAGCTGGCCTAATGAAAATTTAAAGTTGATTGATTAGATACAAATTAGTTTTCTCACGAAACCCAGAATGCTGATAATAATGGCATTATTAGATTGATGGTTATTTAAGTTTTAAAATGTCGACAGTTTCGCATACAATCAGTCTAATGCGGCGATTAAATCAATTAACCATTTCTGGTTTTTCGCTATTTAAATTACTTTTACATTACTCAATTAATTGATATATATAACTTTTCGTTGCAGCAAAATGTCAAAAAAAACCATTAATTATTTTTATTACGCAAGTATTTTTATATAATTCAAGTATTTTCAAAGCTACGTGCGAGGCAGGCAATGTTTTTTAGAAGTTAATAAAAAACTATTATTATTGTTTTAGAATTCAGTATTAATTATAAAATGGATCTTATATCAAAGTTTATAATTAATATTAAACAGTATATCAGAAAGTTTTTACCTTAGCCAAATATTTAGATTAGGTATTCAAAGAGGCTATGCCATTTTGGGTTCTAAAACTCGTTGTGATGATATCAAAGTCGTTTTAGATTAAAAGTTTTATTACTACTTCTTTATAAATATTTTAAAACTGATTTAATTTAGATAAGCTCATTTCCCAAATTGAGCTGACCGGAAATCAACGCCTGGACATCTTGCTTGTCACTTAAGTCGTCAGATATTGATCGATTTTTTTCTTCACACAATCAGTCGAAGATAACAGCTTAAATCCTCAAACAAAATGGAACGTACTGATCAAACGTAACTAAAATCGACTGAACACACTATTACATAAGAATAATGATTGACCTATTGAAAAGTTTCGTAAATAGTACACGAGATATTGATACACTACTTCCAAGATTAAAATACATTACATTTTTTTTTTTAATTATTTATTGAAAATACTACAATAGAAAAACTAAATATATCAAATTAAAAATACAGATTTAATAAATGTCTGCAAGATAATTGTCAAAGTAATGATATATTTAAGCACATACACAAAAATAAATCATGTATTTATCTCAAATGAAATATTCGTCGTGAACAAAAACTATTCTTTTAAAATATGTAAATTAATATTATCTACAAATATATATCGCAGAATATCTTCATCTGAAAATAAACAATATATATAATATCAGACTTTCTAATTTCTCACTCACAATTTTCTTATTGACCCTCGAATTTTACAATCAGTCATTTATTTTTCTCCTAATCATGGATTCAGTCATGCGAAGAAAAATTGCCTTAAAACGATACACATCACGCCATCTACAATACATCTTTGAAAACTCGAAAGCTTTTAAAGTAGTGTTCGTAAAACGCCATCTAGTGTAAAGCTTCGCTACTAGATAGTAAAGTTCCTATTCTGTCAAGCTCGTGTCAACTTTGTGAAGCTCGGGATACAAATAGTGAACCACAAAACAGTTCGAGGGAAATGTACCGAGGCGTTTTAGCGTTAACTTTTTGGGTTTTGAAATTATTTAGAACAGAAACTATCCAAAATAATTATTAACGTTTTGGCCTAAGATTCCATTAGATCATTATTATAATAATTTGTAACTTCCCTTAGGTGAAATATCATAATCATTTGCTGTAACTATCCAATGTTATCTATTTTATCGCAAACAAGAATAAAAAAAAATTAAAGCATATAAGATAAGCTTTAAATATAACTACATTGATTGCTGCATCAATATTTAAAAATAAAAAAAGACCGTCAAATGTTACAGGCTTAGCACCGTAGCGTAGCTAATTTTAGTTTTTAGAAATTATTACTTTGTATTTTATTTTAGCTACACATTGGTGAAATGTTATCGTGATAATAACGAATAAAGAAACACAAAATAAACATAAAATCGAGGTAATGTTCCCAATATATTTTATTAATTATACAGCTTTGAAATGTTGAAACAACGCCATCTATTAAAAGTTTTCCTACTTGGCAATTCCCAAAATTAACAATGTCGATTTTCCATCTGCTCTTTAGAGATTTTCCCAATTTTCTGTTTTCTTAAACCAGAGAACAAAAAAATAAATCGATCAAGTATTTTAAAAAGTTGTTGTTTCGCCGCGGTTGCACCCGCTTTTTTTTAACTACGGGTGTACAATGGCCACGCGAATACCTTATTCATTTGTTTAACGGGAGGAGATTAATTCTCCTAAACTATGCGTAAAAATAACATGCTGTAAAGCGCAAGGGTTACCTATATTATTAACAAAATTAAAAAAATGACTTATTTTTGCAAGGATTTATATTTTATACCGAACAATGACGATCGAGAATCACCTTTTAAAATATTTGCGACATAAAATACGTTGTTGAACTTATTTATAATAAATGTAGATTGATTAAAGAAAAATATTTTTGGATAACATGTTTGCGTATGGCAAACTATTTCAGAGTGTCCGGATATTATCGCAAAATAATCCTTCCTTCTTAATATTATTGGTAGTACAGTAGTAATCATGTCAAATGCGATAAAATAACTAAGTAGATATAAATAGATACAATGGTACATCTCCGTTTTTACTAAGTTATCTAGTTAATTAGATCTAATTTTTTGAGGAATATGCCAAGTGAATCAGAAAACTTAGATGATAATTAATAAAAAACAATTTTATGATATGTTAAATTTAACTTATCATAACATTGTTTTCTTCTTCTTTGACGGTACATTAGTAACTAGCCACTACCGAAGCCTCCCGCCTGACTAGACAGAAATGGTTGCCAGGGATCGCACCCGGGACTTTCCCATTATAAGACAACAACGCTAACCATTGCGCCAGGTTGGAGTTCGACGGACAAAATTCTAACAACAATTAATATTCTTATCTCGTACTTTATAGGCATTAAAGTAATGATGCAATAAGAAAGAGTCCTGCATAAGCGATGTTGTTGGCGCTATCAGTAACGGCTGAAGCGCCTGGACCGCTGATAAGATGATCCTGACCTCTAAAGATTAAATACTTGTTTCTGGTTTACTACACGTTGCCAGTTTTATGTTTACTGTATTTAATTTAATTACACGTTTTTCAACCGTTTTTTTTCAGTTACACGTGACACACGAGATTTATCTCTACCAGTTATTCGTATTTCTTCTATGGGGATTGACGACATAATCTGTAGACATAATTCCTGGCCCTACTGTTACCCATATCGAGTATTGATATCATGTATTAAATATTTCATGTACTATATCAATTATTATTTAAATTTGTTATACGTTACTACAATTTTAATAAAGTATTTTAGGGCAGATTTTTAAATAGTCACATTTACCATTATTTAGCGATTGAAAATTAGCTCCTACTATCTCAAATAGTTATGTTCCTACAACAAATAATAATAAATATTAAATATAATAAATAATGATATATTAGCCTTCAGATTAAGGTATTTACTAAATTTATTACTGTAGTGATTTTTCCTATTTTCAGTGTTATGCGCCCTTTTTGGGTATCCACGGTATTTGAATCCGCGTTTACTTGATTTTTTCCTATTTAACCACTGCACCATAGTAATATTACCGCCGCGACGTTATTAAACTATAAATGGAACAGCAAATAATCAACGTCTTATTATAACGAACATAATAAAACACGCTTCAACGGAAAGTTTGCAAAGATAAAACATAATGTGACATGCTGTTATATTAGTCAGTTTGTCAATAAACTACGTGAAGATACGTGCTCAAATAGTTTGCTTCTGTGGGACAAAGTAAAGAATTGATTCACGTTTAAATCTGCAAAGTGACTTTTTGTCGTGTAGGTATTGATTTTTAGCTTCGGTATGGACTTACCCAGAAAGTTTGTAGCGGACTTGTACCCTGGGTGCGTTTGGTAACCTCGTAGCTCTAGTTTATGACAACGAATGTAACTACAAAGTTATCATTATTTTACCACTAAAATGAATAAAGCATAAAGAATGCATACTTATATTAAAACCGATAATGGTAGCAATAAAATGTATGAAACTCTTTTTATAAAAGACTTTAATAGGCCTCTGCTCTCGTAGGAAAGGCGGTTTCCGAGCATCGAACCACCACGCTGCACCAATGCGTGTTGGTGGGTTTTATCGGCTATTGCCACATGTTAGTAACAATAACCGTATCGACGCGGACAGCCTGAAGATTTGCCATTACCCAGTATTCGAACCCAGGACCTCGCAGTCCAAAGTTAGACATAGCAACCACTAAACCAACGAGCTACTACACTAACAACAGTTTTATATAAATGAATACTTATCATTGATTTATAGTTTAGCACTATCACACGTAGGTACTCAGAGCACACACCCGCAATCGCTCTTGGACATCAGGAAGGCGCGTGGATGATAAAGAAACACCCGCGATGGGTGTGACTCTAAATAACGTAATCATTCTCAGGACATTAAAGTCCCACTAAAGTCCCACTGCTGGGCACACACCTCTCATAGGAGGGAGAGGGTTTTAGAGGATTGACACACCATGCTGCTCTTATGCGAGTTAGTTGGTTTTTAAATTCTTACTTGTTTGTTTATATAAGAATAACCGACGGCTTAACTTGATCTTCTGTATCTTCTTCTTCTGTATTTTCTTGACGGAAAAATCTTATCCGTACATGATTTTGGTCAAACCTAGGATTCGAACCCAGGGTCTGGTGATCGCAGTAGATGGTATTAGTAGCACAGAGGACGCTGCTGTCAGTTATTTCTCTCTAGTCACTTCACCAGACAACCGCGGGAAGAATTGAGGTGGAACAGCTGTTTTCTGCTCTGCATTTACGACACGGTACGTGTATGTATCTAATGTATCTCTCTCTATGGTCGTTCCTTTATTACAGAAGCTCGTGGTCCTGGTGAAATGAATGAATATACTTTTATTGCACACCACAAAAAGTAAATTAAAAAGGAAAAGTATAACAAAACAACGTATAAAATACCCGTACCGTACCGTCCCTTACGTTTGTACCTACTGTATAAACATCATCAATTCAATTAACGTCTACTGCTGGACATAGGTATTTTGAAGGGAGTTCCAAAATTCACGATCCAGGGCCGCTTGTTTCCAACGGCTCCCAGCGACTGGCTTGACGTCGTCGGTCCACATCATTGGGGGCCGACCTACGATGCGTTGACAGCTGCGATGTCTCCATTCCAGCACCTTAAGACCTCAACATCTATCGGTCCTAATGTATTGTGTTAACATTTACTGAATGAAGACAGAATCATCATTTGATAAAATGCCAATAAATAAACATCTAAAGAAGTATGGATTAATCGAACGTTTTATAGATGAATTCTAATCAGTGATTTACAGTTTAATGGCACTGTCACACCTCACGTACTCAGCGTACACACCTGCAATCGCTCTTGGGCACCAGGAGAGCGCGTGGATGATAAAGAAACACCCGCGATGGGCGTGACTCTAAATTACATGATTGCGATATCGACCATCTTATCAGCTGTTTACATTATTGACTTCGGAAGTGATCGACAACAAGTCAAAAGTAACGACCGTATTTTCATACTACATTGTCTCGGAAATAGCTGAGGCCTTTTTTTTATTCCACTCCAAATTAGCCCTGACGCAGTGATAGCCCAGTCGGGATGACTTCGACTTCACTTTCGGGGGGCCGCGTTCAAATCCCAGCTCTCTCCTCCTCCAACTGTTCTAAGTTATGTGCGTTTTAAGCAATTGAACAGTGAACAGGCACTGGACAGATCCCCATAATGTTCTCAAAGGTGTTTGGAGTCTAATCCCTACTGGGCCAGCGTGGTAGACAACGGTCTGAACCCTACCTCATTGTGGGAGGAGACACGTGGCCTGTTTTAGGCCGGTAATAGGTTGATTTGATAAAGATAGCCCTTGAAGATGGTAACGTGCTAACCTTTTTGGCAGTACGGCAGCTCTATTAAACTCGTACCCCTAATCGGTTTCGGCACTTCTTTGTTGTTAGTGTGGTAACTAGCCACAGCCGAAGCCTCCCACCAGACAAAGATTAATAAACAAACCACCAGACAAAGATAAAAAGGGTCGAGGCTGACACGATCAAGAAATTCTATAGAACGTTGCGTATGCCTCTGTTATCGATACACAGTACCCACTTAATAATATCTCTTGGAATTGACTCTTGCGCATCGTCTGACAGTCACTAAGTTCTGGTGACGTGACAAATCGAGTGTCAATATATATATGTATGGGGAGCCACGCTATCCCACGATCCTGGCGATCAGAATACTACTGACACTAGCGACAATGCTCCCTATCAGAACACACAATCAACAACAGCGTCTTCGCCGGCAAAGACGAGGTCCCCGACTTCTAACGTCATCCGGACGTGGGCTCGCACCACGTTTTCGGAAGCGTGCGGACTAATAACCGTCCGTAACCCTTTCACTCCAATCGTCGCCTGAGCCGAGGTTCGGCCTCACATGAGGCGCCCTCAGGCCGACTATCCCTTCGCTTCTTGGAGCTCTAGGGTTCAAACTCATCCTGGCAGAGCCCCATTCCGAGGCTCGCCAACAAGCCCGCGTTACGCTGTTAAAATCATTAGGGTTAATCAGCTACACACACCCGTGGCACGGTAAATCTTATATAGTCTCTCTCTCGGTTAGTTCCATACATTTGTTTTAATAGCTAGCCGCTTTGCTGGTCCCGTAGCACGTCCTATAGCCAGAGCGTAGCATGAGGACACCTTCTAAATATAGTATTACTTAATAACTCTCTCGTTTGGTTTTGGATACTTCTTCTTCGTGCCTCGATAACCAAGTCAGTCGCGGTTATCACTAAGATGTGATTATCATCATATCAACCCACTGCATGGCACTGGTCTCCTCCCACAACGAGAAAGGTTTAGGCCGTAGTCCACTACACTGTCCCAGTACGTATTGGTGCCTGGAGGACATCACACGCCTTTGAGAACATCATGGAGAACTCTCAGGCATGCAGGTTTTTTCACGATTTTTTCCTTCACCGTTGAAGCAATTTATATTTAAATTACTTAAAACGCGCATAATTTAGAAAAGTAAGCGTGCTGGGATTTGACCTTGGCCCCCCGAAATTGAAGCCGAAGTCTTAACCACTCTGCTATCACCGCTTAGATGTGATACAAGTTATCGGAAAGCCAACCTGAGCTAAAGCAGCGTGCTCAAGTTTAACCTCTATTATTTCCAAACCGCGTAGGTAACTATAAGTTCTGACCTACCTACGTATTATGTACTCTACTTTGTACACTATCAGTGGAGTCTACGCGATAATTTTATTGTCATTGTAAGTGTAATCTAATGTTAGCGATTGACACGTGACAGCTACGCCATATTACATGTTGTGACGTCACTACGTGTTCCATTGATAGGGATAGAATAGCTTAATTAAATAGTAGTTATTTGGTTAATATAATTCGTTATAATTCTAGTATACATATTTTTATATTCCAAATGGTTAGTTATACATAGTTTGTGAAATAACTTACCTTAAAAAAATATTATACAACAAATAATATATAATAATCATTTTCATCATCATTAAAGCTCTACAGCCCTGGGTGGGCCGTGGCTTGGTCAAGCATATTTCTCCATTTGAGGCGGTCAGAAGCTGCTTCTTTCCAGCTCCGAACTCCCTGAACCCTCATATCCCTCTCAACTCCATCACTCCACCGACCCCAAGGTCGTCCTCGGCTTCTACGCCCCTCCAAAGTGCCCTCCTCGAGGTTGATCCTCTTTGGCGCTCTCGTGCCTTCCATGCGTTGCACATGCCCTGCCCATTGCATTCTTAACAGTTTGATAGTTTTGACGACATTCGGTTCTTTAAATAGTTCGTATAGCTCGTGATTATACCGAACGCGCCAAAAACCATTATCCTGCATAGCACCAAACGCTCGTCGCAAGACCTTTCGTTCGAAAATGAGCAGACTGTTTTCGTCTTTCTTGCTTAAGACCCCTAATAATCATTTTGTAACAAGTATTTAAGAAACGGTGACAGCGCAGTGGGTAGGAGCTCCAGTTCACTTTCATGGGCGGATTTCGAATCCCGGCACGCATCTCTAACTTTCTCTCATATTTTTCTGCCAAATTGTATCCTATGATATATTTACGCATAGTATTGATTAATCGAAGCCAAGCAAAAAAAAAAAACAATCCTAATTTTTATTTTATTCCTATGTTTATGAAAGTCGAATTTCAGCCCACCGTGAAGCTTGGTGATTATGGGCAAAATCTTAGATCTTTTGTCCAGCAGTGGACGTTACCAACACGTTTTGAAACAATAAAAATTGACTTATTACCCAATACTATAGTAAGCAACATTGTAAATAGTAATGAGCTAATGACGTATGCACTTACAATGCTAATCTTTATTCTTGAAACGTTGCGTTGTTACTTTCGAGTGCAGTAGTAGATAGATGTTCTTGATCATCGTATAACAAATCGTTGTGAAATACCTTCGTTAGCAAATACCAGCCCTTCGTTATTCATTAGCGGATAATGAATTCATTAACTGCCACGTCGCGTTTGACTAACGCCGCGTTAGTACCTATGCTTAACTACAGATAACGAGATGTTGGATTCGATTCTGCTTAAGCCCAAATATCGTTTGTGATTTGGTTTTTTCTGTTTTCAGTATCATCATCATTAACATCACTAAAGCATTGTAGCCAGATGGGCCTTAACTTGGTCATGTAATTTCTCCATCGAAGGCGGTTAGAAGCAGCTTCAAACGCCACTATTCCATACAATAAATAAACAAAAGTGACGCATGACAGTAGTGATTGCAAGATTTACGCCTGTCGCAAACCTGTCGCGAGATACGTAATCACCCTGCCGAACTCCGAAAACCCTCACGTCCCTGTCTACTCCATCACTCCAAGAACCCTAGGGCCATAGATCGTTTTCGGGCCCTACGCCCTTCAAATTGACCAACATCCACCTCTTGGGGGCTCTCGTACAGTCCATGCGTTTAACATGCCCCGCCTATCGCATTCTTAATAGTTTTGAGATGCCTACTTAACGTGCACTCCGAGCTCCGAGCAATAGCTTCGCCCGATGTAGTAAGGACGTTAAGATAACGCTGTTTAAAAGCGTACTGTCACAACTTTGCAGTATAACAATAGTATATTGTGAAATTAAGCTTAACATCCTCAGGAGATCTTGACTTTACAATGAATTATTGCCAAATCTGTTGACTTAACAATCTACTGAGGATGCTCCGGTTTCGGAGCGATGTACGTAGAGAGTACATTGTCGAGGATCTGTTTGGTGTGGAGTATAAAGATTGAAGAAATTATAAATAACACCATACAGAGTCTCCCACTTTACAAATTAAGCTTAATTTTCATAATATATTATATCATGGAGTTCCGCAAAGTAACGCCTATACAATATGTATAACAATGGCTTCAGGATGTTGTTGAGCTTGCCGCGGTTTAGCTCGGCATCGGGCATGGTTGCAGAAAAGTGAACAGATGGCATTTATGCCTTAATTAAAAAAAAAAAAAAATAGAGCTCGAGCAAAATGGACTCACCTTGTAATTTTTTTTTTTTTTATTACTTACGGTAGTTTATAAGTCTCCTTAGTTTATTGTATCGCTTATATCATTATGAGCCTCACCATCATCATCATACGGCATATAGGCAACGTTCTATAGAACTTTCACTTATTTAAAGCTATATTAAAGCACCGTAGAGACTACGCTTTAAACCCCCCTTGCCTTCGAGAAGACACCTGTGCCTTCAGAACATTAATATGCTGAAATGAATGCATATTGCAGTGAATGGATTATATGTATGATTCATCAGAACAGCTTGTTATAGCTAATCAAAACTTACCAACATACCTATCAATTATTTCTACTAATGCGTTTGTTACGCAATTTAGAATGACAATTGCGAAACTAATTACGTGTTACTATGTGCGTCACAAACATACCTGCATAAAAACACGTGCGCACTTTGGCACCTTATCTTAATTTTTATACAACTGTCTTTTTAAAACTAATTAATTTCGGTGGAATCGGCTTTAGTTTCAACTGTTTCATTATCGTAGACGGCGCTTTGAGGGCGCACTCCCACTCCAAAATACTCCCACGTTTGAATCATCATCATCTTAACCCATTACTGGTCCACTACAGGGCCCGGCTCTCCTCTCTTCAAAGCGCGAGGTTTTGACTCGAAACATACAATGGGCTTGTTAAAAAGAAGGAGAAGAAACAATTCATCGCAAGCATAACATAAAGGAAAAGAAACGGTAAGAAGTTTAATGTAAAACACAATGTAGACATGCAAAGGCGGCCTTACTGCTGCACAGGCAACCTTTGTAGACAGCACTTAGGTGCATACAGCAAAAGAACGGGATAGTGCCAAGAGTCTTATAATATAAATAATACATATAAATACATACATGTATAAATTAATAACAAAAGTCAAATAATTGTTTTATAAATATAACCTAAACTTTAAATAGTTTAGGTTAGGTTAGGGTAACTAAATAAAATCTAAAACGTCTTCGAAACCACCACAGTTAGGAACAGTTCCTGCGCGGCTGGCAGCATTGCCCCTTTGGATGGCCAAACTAATTCGTTGGCCAAGGTAACAGGCCGCTCTGGGATCACCGTTAGACTCGATATATATATATATATATATATATATATGCACAAGTAGGTTTTAATACAAAGAACGCGTACAATAATAAAGCAACAACTTCAAATGCCATCACTCAATCTTAAAAAAAGCTTAGACAGCGATCAGAGACAGCAGCTATGCTCAGAGTGTCTCCACGTCATTAAATGACGATGCGTTCCACAACGGAGTGCCAAGCTAAACTGGAATGGCTACTCCACACTGGGTTATTAACGCAGAGTTGGTAGCCCACCAACGGTCCATTATCCATGTCCATAATCTCGAGTCGGAACCACTATATTAAAGCAACACAAGACAGTGTCGTTTAGGAATCTCAAAAAATATATAATCTCTACAGATTATATATTTTATAGAAAGGTTTCTATAAAATATATAATACAGATTATATATTTTATAGAAAAGTTAAAGGCAGATAAAACTTTTCTTTATCGTTCAGCGAATTAACTGCACAGATTTATCAATAACTTGTTTGAACCTCATTTTAAAACGCTCAGCATCTTAAAGGGAAAGGTTGGAAATCTTGTAGTAATGCTACGTGTTAAATTATCGAATGTTACCACTGAAATGTAAAAATTGTGTGAACAACCTATTCGCGATGAAAGTCTTTGGTCGAAGTCAAACCTCTCTTTATTCAAATATAACTTGGTAAACCTACTTAGGAAGAAATATTCATGCGAAAAAAAATTGTTTGTAGTTTTGCAATTGTCATACTATTTTTTTTCTTACTTGTCTTACTATATTAAAAATCTTTTAATTAATTTTTACTGTTAATATAGGTCGTAAAAATATAAACAAACATTCTTAAAAAAAATCTTTTTCATTTCAATGAACTTGTTTTTATTCTATTTTTAATAATTTACATTATAAGACAGGACGACAGTGGGTGGAACTGCGTCTTCACTTTCGGGGGACCGAGTTCGAATCCCAGCACGTACCTCTAACTTCTCTAAGCTCAGTGCATTTTAATCAATCAAAATATCACTTGCTTCAACGGTGAAGGAAAATATCGAGAGGAAACCTGCATACCAGTTATGTATAGAGAGTTCTCCATAATGTTCTCAAAGGTGTGTGAAGTCCCCCAATCCGCACTGGGCCAGCGTGGTGGACTACGGCCTTGACCCCTTCTCATTGTGGGAGGAGACCCGTGCCTGTGATGGGCCGTGATATGATGATGATGATGAAATTATAAGACGAGTAAGAAAAAAATAGTTTAGGTCGCAACGCATCAATAGAGCTTTCTAGAGTTCTATTTGAATAAAGAAAGTTTAAAATAACAATTAAATAAAACAGAATAAAATTATTAACTCCAAGTGAGGCCATTGAATTTTCTAACTAACAATTTACTGCGTAGGTAATTAATTAAAGTTGACTTGCGAGTTAAAAAACAAACAATTAGTCATAATTAGGACTGGCGTCGATTACGGACAGCCCTTTCGCTTGACATGATGAAATTGACCCCAGTCAAGATTATTGTGAGAAAACAACTGTTGACGCATACCTACCTACTATGCGACTTAAATGTTTTATTCAATAGCACGAATGACAAAACTTCTACTGGAAAACCTCATATTTTCTCTTTAAATGTAAGTTTTGGTTATTTCATTCATTCATTCAACAACCAATTCCCACAATTAGAAAGGGTTAGGATCGTAGTTCACCATGCTAGCCCTTGCGGATTGGTGGACTTGGTTAGTTTAAAATGTTTGAATTATATTTAATCTGCTGAATGAGAAAGTTAAGGAAAACGGCTTCATAACTTTCTAATAGGATCATTGTCATTAATGCGCTGGGCATAGGAAATAAGGATCTAGAGCTAAGACCCAACACGCTACAACATCATGAGTTGGAGGGCAAAGCGGTCGTAACTACCTAACTCGTTGAAGATTTTGTACGAAAAATAACAGATCGCTTCCGGTTAGGAATATCAGGAAAGTTACATAATAAGGGGGCAGGGCTCATAGAAGCTATTTACCATCCAACCGGCAAAAAAGCCGCCAAGCAAAATAGCCTTTCCGTGCAATTTCGCAAAACGTCATCCTGTCAACAATTAAGCTGCTTTTAAATCATTAATGCAAATAACGTTTGGGATTTTTGCCTTTGAATAATATTATTACGAAAAATAGGTATAATTATGAAATATGTTTAAAAAACATCTTATTTAATATCGCAATTCAAAGTAAACAAACGAACGAAAAAATTTGTTTACCTAACAGTCGTATCAGTAGGTCAGAAACTTAATTGTTTGGCACTGTTTTTAAGCTACGTTCACCGGGTTCCGTACCTTAGTCCTTAAAATCTAATTCAGTTTACTTATACAATCTGGTGTCAGAAGGGCTTTTACGCGCAAATGATCAGCCCGGCTGTTGAGTAACTGCAGCCAGCATATTTGGCACCATTGCCTGGCATGATAAGTTTGGTTATAGGTTTATTTTTTAATTCATCAATAGTATATAAATCCACTGCTGGACTAAAAGCCTCCCACAGTGGGAGGGTTTGCCCTTAATCACCATGCCAGGCCGACGCGACGGTTTGTTGATCGTAGTAGATGATAGAAGTAATACAGAGGACGCTGCGTTCTCCTTTATATTCTCTTAGTTGCATCAGGGCCTGGTGGCTTGAGACACAGGTTTTATTTAGTTCAAGCATCAGTCCCCAGATTATAACTAAGCAAAAAAATACAGCTAACTGTACTTATATAAGTAACTAGTAGCACCCTGCCACGCTTCGCTGTGGCACATTTTTATGGAATGGTTGAGAAATGAGAAACAAAACAAAGAATACATTACATAAGTCAGCTAGTGTTTTCTCGCCTTCGGCAGATGGCGCGGCCACTGGTACATCGATCGTTAAAAAACTGCAGTTTCGCGGTCACAGAAATGTGACTGATGCAAAAATAGATATAAAACAATCCTTGATGCAGATTATATATCATGCTAAAATTTCAGCTCGATCGGTGCAAAACTTTTTGAGTTTTTGAAGCGTACACAAAACAACATAACATTTTTGTATACATAGATGTGGATAAATAATCATTCATTCATTCATATGACGCCCGAGGGAAGACAAGGGGAGGTGACAACTGTATTCTAATCTGGCGTCACCACACGGCACTTTTTAAAATTCTTCTTTGTCGTAAAACCCTTGCCAGCGTGGTCGTTGTCATCACGGTGGGACATTGTATGTGGCAGTTGATACTAGCCTCACGATCATCCGTCACTTTTCCTTATTTGCTGTAGACTCATGCAAGGGACCTCCCACTGAAGATTTGATCTTATCAGTACATCGCATCGGTGACCTACCGCTCTAGTGCCTTCTACCTTGCCCGGCACAACAAGTCGTTCTATGGAGTTAGAGTTTAAATTATCACTTTAAAAAAACCTTACTAATTACTTTATCTCAGGTAGGTACTGACTTAAACCCCGAGGTCGTCGAGTTCTGGGGCTCTTCTCATTGCGAGCTTTCACGCTCGTCCCATCTCACCATGACGCTTGCAAGCGGGTGATTATCAGCTACGTTCCTTCCGAAAAATTAGGTACCGTCTCAACAGTTCCATTAAGTTCCCAAGTGATAAGTTTAAACTGAACAACTTTTTTATAGGAAATTGAATTAAGCATCGCGCTATATAATACCTAACAGGGTTTGTCAACTGATTATAAAGTTATAGGTACATCATCAACGGGCGTCTGGAAAGTTTTTATACCGTCATATCCTTACTTTTTGTTTAGTCATTTAATCGTTCCTTTGTTTTAATTAGCGATAAAATATAGATAAAATTTAGTTCTGAAAATTCTAATTAAGACGCAAAAGAACTGCACAAAATATAATATAAAAATCAGCAAATATGCCTTTGTACGCATCTGCCTTTGTTTTGGTTAAAAATAAAAAGGTATCTTCGTTCAGACTGGTCAAAATTATGCATAATCTGTGGTCGGTATAAGTTGGAGTAGAAATTCAAAATGACAGGAACCCAGATCAAAAAGTAAGGTCATATAAAATGGCGGGAAAAATATAGGTACGGAGGAGTAGAGAGAGAAGTGTCAAGGGAAGATTGAAGAAGTTATCTCTTTGGTTTAGATAGATCGATGTTTGAGTTTATAATGTGCTATGTTGTAATTACTAAAGAGAGAGATACTAAAACGATTAAACATTGTAAGATATGGATTTAGGGTTTGTTTTAATAGAAATGCTTTTTTTTTTATTGATTTTCGAGCATGAAGTCAACGGAACTCCAAAGACAGCCCGAGATCGGCTGATTTTTGATCGTTATTTTTTTTTCAATAACAGTCAAGTTTTATTAAACAGCGATAATGGATAGTTAATGCAAACTCACTAGAATTCAGCAGATATGAGGGCAAGAGGTGGCATAACGACAACATACTAAGTAGGTATGTGTTACTTCGATAGAAACAACTTTTTATCTGCCATGACGTAATATGCAAACAATCAAACATTGCGCAAATGTTGCGCCGTAATTATTTCTAAGGGGAAATATAAGTATAATTATGTTTACCATCTAACTCGATGATACCTATAGTAGGTCTCATGTCCGTTTTCAGTATTCAATACATCTGTAATCTGTTGATAAGTTGCTTTTTTTTTTTTTTTAAGTATATAGACAAGTGCTTGACTGCAATCACACCTGATGGTATGAAGCGCGCTTGCCTAGAACATGCCTATTCACTCTTGATTTGAAGGTACCCAGATTATAGGTATCAGGGAAGACGGAAGATGGGAGGGCATTCCAGGCAGCGTTATGCTTAGCAAAGATGTTATTTGTTAAAAACTTTATGATAGTTTTTGACTATAACAAACGGATGGATGGATTGAATATTGAAAATGGACGTAAGTTGACCACTAGGCGTGACAACAATCTGCCATAGTCCGCGAAACAAATTTGGGACTGCTTAGGTTAAATAATTTCAGTAGAAGGAGTTGGCTTAAAACAAATAACATGGCAAGTGTAGCGAAAAGGTCACCAAATTGTATACGCTGTATTTCTTACGCTGTATGTATGGTGTAGGCACAAGAAAAGTTTATTTTTCACTCAAGCGGTCTAGAATAAAAAAAGTAGTGTTAAACTGATTCATTATTGGAAACTGTAGGAACTGTATTCTTATCTGATGGTGACGCAAGATTGGAATACAGTTGTCACCACCCCTCGTCTTCCAGTCTTCCCGTGGGTGCCGTACGAGGCGATTTACGGAATACTTATATATTATGAAAATTAAGCTTAATTTGCTATACTTACTCCGCGAAAAGGAAGAGAATCTGTAATCTTCTGCTTTTCAAAAATCATAGCAAATTAAGCTTAATTTTCATAATAGAACATGGATTTTTGCAAAGTAACGCCTGCTTCTATCCAATATTTAGGGAATAACTTATCGGAGATCAGGCAGCAGGGCAACACACTAATTACAGCTACCATTTACTTTGATCACCAACTGAAGGAACTTGTACAAAAACTGTAACAAATCATCTGAAACAGAAATTAAAACTCAAGTAAACGTAAAAAAGTAGTTATTACCAATGTTGGCGTCAAAATGTAGTACCTACCAACATAACTTCGTTATTTTTCCTTCGTATTGGATAAGCCCAGACGACCCAGGCCCAGACGCTTTTTTGGGATAAATATTATCCCATGTCAATCTTCAGGACCTTTGCTGCATATGTTCACATGGACATGAATGAATGAATGAATACACTTTTATTGTACACCAAAGAAAAAAAAGTAGTTAAAGAGATATAAATACATATCAAGAGAGTACAATTTGGTGGACATGCTAACTACTTGACCCAAGAGGCAGTGAGCGAAGATCATATTATTACATTATCTTAATCTTAATAAGCTATAATAATCTGGCGTAGCCTCAACAGTAGGTATACATAACGATTTCTCAACGAGAAAACACAGTCCGCTTAATAATTGTTGACCGATGGTAACCCAGCGTAATCACTTATCGTGTTTAAAATTAGACATTAATGGAATGTGCTAATTCGGTTGTCAATATCAGCCTATTGACCGTTTATATTAGAAAGCTACTATTTTTGTTTTAAAACTATATTCCTATTATTAGATAGTCAACAGATAATTCAACCTTGTAAAAATAGTAAATTAGTTAAACTCTTTAGTACTAGGTGGGTGCCTTCGTAATAGTGACTACTTTCGTTAAGAGTTTCTGGTTTGACGGCCGACTGGCGCAGTGGGCAGCGACCCTGCTTTCTGGGTCCAAGGCCGCGGGTTCGATTCCCACAACTGGAAAACCTTAGTGTAATGAACATAAATGTTTTTCATTGTCTAGGTGTTTATCTGTATATTATGAGTATTTGTGTATATTATTCATAAAAATCTTCATCACTCATCTTAGTACCCATAACACAAGCTACCCTTACTTTGGGGCCAGATGGCGATGTGTGAATTGTCGTAGTAGAATATTTAGTATGTACACTACCTAAGTACCTGCGACCGTAAATAATTTTCCGAAAACCAATTAGAAGAGCGAACGTAACCTTTCAGAATAAACATCATTCTACAGAGAAAAAACGCTTATTATCACAAACAACACATATCACACAAACACACTCCTCAATCGTTTTATATACTTTTTTTGTTTGCTATGGAAGAGTGAGGCTTCCTAACACAGGGATTAGCCCAATACAGTAAAACTTTCCTATTTGAGAGATTTAAAAGAAAAGCGTCATAAAGCCACGCAGGAGAGGAATTTTAAAACGCACCTCAAGTTTTTTGGTTCAACTCAGCAGCTCGTACAATTATAAAATCATGTCTGTTGTATAGAAGAAAGAGGAAGAAGTTAAAATATTTAGGTAACCGTTAAATATTTATTTTATTCTTTTTTCTAGTATTTGTTGTTCTAGCGGCAACTGAAATGCATCGTCTGAGAAAATTTCAACTGCCTAACTATCTCGGTTCATGAGATACAGCCTGGTGACAAACAGACGGACTATGGAATCTTAGTAATAGGGTCCCGTTTTACCCTTTGGACACGGAACCCTAAAAACCGAAATATATCTACGGGCGAAGTCGCGAGCACTAATTAGGTAGGTGTACTTCCAGAATAAGCAAATGTTGTTTGCTCAGAAATTATATAAGCATAGGTTTTAACTTTAGAAAACTGAACTCTAAAAATATTCCGCCATAATGTTATCATGAGGTCGTCACCAAGTTGGCTGCAACGCACTTTGTTTGCCATGGAATCTTCCCGCGGCGATAACCCCTTATCAATAAAGCACGAGACGCCCAGCTATTTATATCTGAGATGATACTTTATTTTATTATTGACACAGGCTATCTTGGGATGTCAGAACACGTGCGACACCTTATCTGACTGGACTGGAATTCTCCATTCAAACCTTAATTGCCTTCAATACTTAAGTAGGTAGGAAGGAAGATTTTGAAAATAATTTATAAGCGTCAACATCCAGCCTTCTTCAGTTAGTTCGCAACTGTATTTTCGCCTATAGAAGTCGAAGGACATTTAGAGCGGTAACAGAAATATATAATCTGATACTGGTATTTACCATCTTGCCATTGATGATGCCATGAGCAAGACAAGATGGTAATCTTGTCTTGCTTATAATAATAAAATGAGACGATGATTTTGTAAACAAAAAGTCTAAAATAAGTTTGAACTCCTTAGATAATGAATGTGTTATGAATTAGAAGTAAGTCGATAAGCATACCTATACTCACTGTCATTATTTAGATCAATTATTTAGTTTTAACTACCGAATTTATTGGTTATGCGCTTGAAAATGTATTGAAGATAATAATGATTTTATAAATAAGATTGGCAGAGTAGGCTTTACCAAAACTTGTAGCGCCTAAAATTTTAAAATAGCAACGTTCCATTTAGAATTTTCTTGCCCTTGAACACCTCGTTCACTATTTTCAGTAGGAAAAACATATTCGACGGCCGATAAGCGCAGTGGGCAGCAATCCTGCTTTCTGAGTCCAACTGTGGGTTCGATTCTCGCAACTGCAAAATGTTCGTGATGAACATGATAAACATGTTTGTGAGTTTTGTGACTGACATTCCTCAGCGTCTGGGTAATTATAATATGTAATTTATTAAGTACCTATTTATGTACATTATTCCTAAGAATATACATCAGTCATCTTCGTACCTATAACACAAGCTACGCTTACTTTGGGGCTAGATGGCGATGCTGTGTGCATTGTCTTAAAAAAACTTATGTATGAATATCTTTTCAAAAATCTTATGTTACGCCTTAATCTACGTTTGTAGAGTAAACAACACCAACAATAGAAACATGGTATTTAAAACATTGAAAGTTTTATCTAGTTATCTCATTATCGAACGTTAAAATTTGAGACTTTTTACAATTCAATCAATTAAATCACCAATGAGCCCGCAGACTTTGACAATTGAAAGTGTACACTGTCAAACCTCATAGCTAAATTCAGAGTGCCGGTTTTATTGTGACAGTGTGCACGCGCTTCGCAAAAAGTGATCTGGTGTTAAATGTATTCCCCTCTCACTCGCTACCGAAGGTAGTAGCGAGTGAGAGGGGAATACATTGCTTCATCCTGTTAAAATCGTGTAACCATGTGCGCGCGCATTTCGTTACATCGTTTAATTTCACTACCATGATGTTTTCGTAACGCCGGTAATGTATAACTTACGTAGATACTTTCTACTCTGTTTATAAAAATAAGTACAACTCAGGAAGTATTTTATACACTTTAGCACCGATTCGATTTATCGGCTTATCTTTGGAGTAAAATCGATCAAAAGAATATGCCGGTCGTCAGCTAATGCACGTGCCATCTTGATAATGTCAAGAGTTAGTATTGATACTTTTATGTAACAACCATCGACTGTTTAGGTATTAAAAAAAAATCACATAAGTATTTTCTATCCTCTTAAATAAACTATTCGTTCATAAGATAAAAGCATGAAGTCAATCAAATAACAGTCGAATTTGTAACTATTAGTAGTAGGAGCTTTTTGTAAAAGAGCTCGTCCGGGAAAGGGATATCATACAAGCAGCGTTGTCACAATAAAGGAAGGTTCCGGTGTAATTGCACATGACGTTTCACATCTACGCCTCAATTTGATGGTCACACCGCAATACTTCGCAGGATGTGTTATTTGCATGCGAAAGTTTTCCACAGAAGTGGAAAGAAGAATCTCTCGTGTATATATTGTTACAGAAATAATGAAATGTGGGTAAATAAATAAACTTTTAATGCCAATAACGTGACATGTGCTATATATTTTATTAAATTGATTAGCATTTGTGCAAATTTCCTAAAAAATATTTATTAAATTTATTGAATAGTTTCAAGGAATGGCTAAGTTGAGGTGCATAAGCGATACTTTTCAGTCTTTTAATGAGACTCGAACGGCGAAAATATACATCTCCTAGTGTCTTGGTAGTTATCGATATGTTAAAATAAATGTGCTAACTCGGGAAGTTTTCTTTGCACCGATTCGACTTATCAGCTTATCTTAAGAACAAAAGAATATATCGGCTCAGTAAGGTACATGCAATTTTATACCTACTATGAAGAGTTTAGCAGTAGTATATAGTTTAGTTTAGGCCGCTGAGTCTATTATCTTTGCTAAACGTTTATGACCCTTTTGTAACTTGTTCAACCATAGATGAGCCGTTTTTGTTTAAAGCATTTTTGTAATACAAGGTGCCAAAATTCATTCCGTTCCCTGGGGAGATTGGATTTGTATCGTTCAGAGCAACTAACTTATCTGTGAAAAAAGGAGAGTTGCTTGCGTCCATTTGATGTTATAAAAAAATGTATCTGGAAAAAAAACCCGTATAATAGTCGAAATTGATACAGGTTCTTATGGCTTTTTCAACAATTTAAAACGTATGTGTGAAATAACAACGCGTTTAGTTACTTTTATTATCTATGGAACATGACGTCGTCGAACAAAGGAGTGGGTATTTTTTTCTTGTTCTATACCAAGTATCATCAAGCGTTTGACCTCATCTCATTTCTCAGTGGTAGATCTTCATCATGGTACAGAATTGGATCCAATTTATTGTTTATAAATTGTTTTAAGATGTTTATATTTAATGAAACATAAGAAAACTGTCTACTTTTGTTCGATGATATCATGATTTCATTAGAAAAATCTTCGTACTTGCGAATCTCCAAGACATGCGCAAATAAAACGACACATTAAAAGATACGTCAAACTATAATTTCCCTCGAACATTTAAAGGACCTTATATCTAGCTTTGTTGACCATGTGATGCGCTGAGGTTTGCAGTTTGAGCAGCTCTTCCTTGATCAGTCGAGTGATTTCAGACTTTGCTTTGGCGACCGCTAGCTCTTGGGAACTCTCAATTGCTAAATACAGCTTCCGCTCGCCTTCTGGCGGCGCTTTGCCCGGCGGGACATAAGTGCCGCGAACTGTGATACCCGCTTCGGAATACTCGCTGATCAACGCTAACGCCTCCTGTTAAAAAAAGAGAATAAATGTTTTGATCAAGTACAGAATTATATTAAACATTATTACCGGCCAACGCCAGGGCACGGGTCTCCTCAGAATGAGAAGGGTCAGGTCGTACACCACCACGCTGGCCAAGTAGGAATAAATAGACTTCACACATTTTGAGAACATTACGGAGAACTCTCAGTCATTTAGGTTTCCTCACGATGATTCCTTCTCCGTTTAAGCAACTGATATTTAAAACGCACATTATTGGAAAAGCTAGAGGTACGTTCCTGGATTCTAACTCGATCCCCCGAAGGAGAGACCAAAGTTCTATACACCAGGCTATCACCTCGTCATTCAATTACATGATGAATCTTTAATGTCAGCAGTTCGATTCGTTTTGCTGTGCTACTCCTAGAAGGGTCAGTTCAGACAAAGCGGAAAAATGCCCGAGCAATTTATTGAGTCCATTGAAAATTGGATCGTACTGCCATGAACATAAGTAAGTCGAGAGAATGCGCAAGCCGACTGTGTTGTTTTTAATCGAGTCAGTTATATTATGAAAATTAAGCTTAATTTGCTATAGTCCGCGAAAAGCAGGAGAATCTGTATGGAGTAATTTATAATTGAAGAAATTATACTCCACACCAAACAGATCTACGGCAATGTTCCCTCTACGCACGTTTCGCTCCGAAACCGGAGCATCCTCAGGAGATGTTGACTTTACAATGAATAATGTTCCGAACATTTCTGCTTTCTGTCCTAACTGATCCTAAAAGGACACAACCACAAACACAACATAAAAGGGAGTCTACATTATATCCGACAAAATTTCGAAATACCAGTCGTGTTACTGGCACGTTATGCGGTATATGGACAGTAAGGTACAAAGAGCTAAGCTCTTCCTAAAAATAATAGTAAAAGAGGACGTCTGCATCCATATGGTGGACGAAGACGTTAGTCAGGGATGTTAAACACAAATCTATCTGAAATGGCAAACCAAGACAGATGTTCTTAGCGCAGAAGGTCCAAGAGAGTCGACACAAAATAAGGCTAGTCTGCCTGAAGTAAGGATTCTTTGCAGCAATATCGGGCAGTATATCAATCATGCTATTCAACAACAATTATCAAAATTCCAGAAATATTAAAGATACAATAAACAATGTAAATAAAAGGTTTCTTTAATTTTATCTGTCACAATATTTTGAATATTCTTTAAATAATTCTTAAAATAAAAATATTCTTTGAATAATTCTTAAAATAAAAATATTCTTTAAATTGAGAGAGGCTTGCTCACCAAGGCACTCATATGCCATTATAAAAATATCTCTATTAAAATTAAAAATTAAAAATATTACAAATTCTATCGAACATATGACAAAAATGTCTGCTTTTGTCGATGACGACATTATACATTATATTCATAAATATTAGTTTAAATAATGTGATAAATAATTGGCACAATATAACACAATTAAGATTTCAATGCTCTACTGAAACAACGTCCAGAAGAAGAGGATAATATGAAACCTTTCATAAGAGAATATATTAACCGTTAAAATGAAGAAATTACTTGCCTAAGTTAATTGCAATAGAAGCACCTTCGTCGGTTTAGAAGCTTGATGCAGAAAAATACAAAAGCACCAATCAATGCTAGCTTGAGTAACATTTTGACTGATCTGCATGCAATCCAGTCATGCACTGGTGTGATGAAATCGAGGTAGATGCATAAATATTGCAAGGGTTATCGCAAATGGAGGCTGACCCCAAAGTTAATATACGTGCGGAATGAGGCTGTGGACTTGGAAAATGCAATAAAATCTGTCTCAATTTGTTTGTAAATAAGGTTACATGCCAACTAAGTTATCGACAAAACGTCTCTTGGAATGCAAATGAAATGAGCATAAATAACAACAACTTTGTATGTTTGCATCACGACTAAAATCTAATGATAACTTATATTAACATTGTTGCAATGTACGTAAAACTTAGGTCATTGCGGAAAATATGTTTTATGTTTACTATAACAGATCGTATTCCATTAGAACAGCTTCTATATAATCATCATATCCTACACCTATAAGCAATTAGGTCCTTTTTAGAGCAAGAAGATGGCCGAACTGATGGTACGTGGAAAACGATGACCAACAGAAAGAGCTACACTTCGCAGGGTGCCATCGCACACGCCCTGCTAGGTGCCATCGTGTGCCCGTCAACCACAAGAGTAAGTGTTAAGCCTCATATGCCGGTAATCACAACGGCAACCATGCCCTTCAGAACGGAACACAGCACACATAATGATGCTTGGCGGCAGAAATAAGCATGGCGGTACTTCCCCGGACGAGCTCTGTCACAAAAAGCGGAAAACTACAGATATTAATGAATATAATTATTTAACTAGCTCGACCCTTTTCGATTTTGGAATTCTCTCCAAAAGACCAATCTCCAGCTATGGAATGCAATCCGTGGATAGGATAATGTTAAAGCAAAAAGGGGCAAAAACTTTTGGCGCGGACATGGTGTATGACCAGGGTAGTCCTATATAATCGTCCTAAACGAGTTATACTAAAAATGTAAAAAGTGCAAGGCCACTGTGCTAGAAGCCACCGAGTTTTTATGCAACCACATAAAAACTATAACAATGCTTGAGGATATGGTTGCATATCTACATGAAGTTTTAAAAAATTGCAGGCTACAATCTATTTATAAAAGATAAATTTGTATATCAGATGTAGCTGCAAAACACTTGAGATAAGTTAAGAGCTATTCCAAACGAACATACGAGTATATTCTTAGACTTCTAAACAACTCTTCAAGATTATGTTTAAAATAGATTATATCAATATAAAACAGAAAATACTTCTCAAAGATTACTAATACTTATCAACAGTAAACTTATCCCCCTTAGTAATAAATATAACCTCTAACGGTAAGCGCACGTTACTGGAGTAATACGTCGTATTGCAATTGATATTAATTAATTAATATAATTACATTATGGTAAATCTCAGGTGGGTGACTCGGGTATCGTACGAGACGACTAATGGAATATAGCGGAGAACGGGAACAGCGTCCTCTGTACTACAATCTACTGCGATCAAACCCAGGCCTTTAGCACGTAAACGATAAAAAAAGCTTCGGTGTGAACAATTGCTCTAACCAGGTTGCTTCTTAAAGATTTTCTAATGTGACATGATGATAACAAAAAGAACAGCCGGCTAAGTTTGTTGTGGGCTTATTCTTAGACCAGGGAGCGTTTGGAACCGTCGTAGCTTTACTTTCAAGTTTACGATTGTAGTTGTCGCCATCACTACTCACTGCTATGTACATATTTTGTATGTAATCAACGCATCAAAAGTGCCATCTATGTGCCTATTTGAATAAAGAAATATTTGACTTTGACATTGGTGCGTTAGGCTATTTATGATAAACAAATGACAATTTCAGGCTCGTTGGCGATACTTCATTCTATACTGTCTGAGTAAAGTAAATTGACTTTAAAAACCAGAATAGCCTCTCTTTTAATCCATATGTCTCAACACCTCACTGATTTACAAACAGAGATGTATAGAACAGAGGCACGCGGGTAGCCAGTCTTCGACTGAACGCCTCAGGTTGTCCTTCATCAGAATATGTTAACATGTAATGAACTGATCATAACTTTTGCATTAGCAACGTACTTTTAAACTATCCACTCAACAAAGAAAAGAAAAAACAGCCAACTGAAATGGTTTTATCTTCTTATTATATAAATCTATCTTAATATATATAAATCTCCTGTCACGATGTTTGTCCGCGATGGACTCCTAAACTACTTAACCGATTTAAAATTAAATTGGCACACTGTGAGCAGTCTGGTCCAACTTAAGAGATAGGATATATATAGGATAGATAGGAGCTTAGATCTTTAATTATAGTCGCAATTTTATTTTATTTCAAATTATTTGTCTATAATTAATTTACAGTCACATGTTATATATGTTTATACTACTATACTCATTTAAAGCTTAGCGATACTGAATACTTTAAAAACAAAATCAAACGCAGACGAAGTCGCGGGCAACAGCTAGTATTAAATAAAAAGTTGCTGCAAAAACGGATTACATCGGTTCTCGAAAATGATTTATCTCAATATATAAGTGACACAGTAAGTGAGATTGGATTAGACAGACACTTAGCGAAACCTTCATGATACCGACAACGGTTGCATAACATTTCAGATGCAGTGAAGTGCGTCGCAGAATATCACAGCACTACTTGAAAAAAAAAACGCTTTATATAAATTCAACAATAGGCTATAAAAGTTCATTGCTGGACTAATCGCGTCTCTTCTACAGGAGGGTATGTTCGTAATCACCACACTGGCTCACACCAATCGACTGATGGCTTGACTAACGGGTTTGGTGATCGCAGTGGATGTTAGTACAAAGAAGACGATGCTGCCAGCTCTCTTTCACATTCCCTTAGTGACGGTAGGAAGAGTTGTTACTACTGTACTCTGATCTCACCATACGACACACACAAAGTACGATTTTAATAGCACAACACAGTATTAAGAACATATAGAAACCGTGTACACGACTAATTTGAATTGAAGCATCAAAAACCACTCCACTTTGGCAGTGTTTCTCAAACAGTCACTTCATTCGATCATGCAGTTGACATTAATTACTTAACTATAAAATGAGGAAAATGGGAAAAGTTTGTGAGCTAGCAACACTCACAAGTGTGAAGTGGGACGTGCGCCGGGAGTTTTCACTGTTTTTGAACATAATGAACTGCATGCAATAATGGCTAAATGAGGGTTCTGAATATTCCTAATTATTTGTAGTTGAGCTTCAAATTCAAAATCAAATATGTTTTTTTCACGTAGACCTTATTACAGGCACTTACGAAGCGTTCATACATTTAACATGCTACACTAATGTTAGTGACGGTAATAAATGCATTCGTTAACTTAAAACTAAAGCTAGGAGGGTTCCAAACGCGCCCTGGTCTAGGAAGAGCCCACAACAAACTTAGCCAGGTTTTTTTTTTGTTGTCACCATCTCACAGTCTAGTTAATGTTGAGCTATGAGGTAAGAGCAATTCATACCCAAGCTTTTTTTATTATTTACTCCTTAATATTATAATAGGATTTTTCTTTAAGCTTACGTTTTATATAAACTTTAAACTAATTGAGAGACATCAAGGATTTCATCTGGTGATTTGTTATAAAATAATATACAATTACCCTTAAATGAATTACTAATTTTATGCAGCCTAGTAAAGTGCACTACAAGTTAATTTTTACTTTTTGGGACAGAGCTCGTCCTGGGAAGTGCTTTCGCCATACTTATTTCTGCCGCTAAGCAGAATTGTTGCAATACTGTGTTCCGAACCGAAGGTCGTGGGTGCCGGTGTATTTACAGGCACATGAGTTTTAACACCTACGCCTCAAATCGATGTACACAGTTCATCATGTCGCAGGACGTGCTCCTTGATGTGCTGCTGTTTTTTTTTTTATATAAATATACTACGACCTCACATCGCCGACTAGTCCCAAAGTAAGCGTGGCTTGTGTTATGGGAACTGAGATAGCTTATGAATATCTTTTTAATGAATATAATCTTTTTAATGAATATAATACACATACTACTTGAAAAACAAAAAAAAAAACACAGACACTGAAAAACATTCATGTTCATCACACGAACATTTTCCAGTTGTGGGAATCGAACCCACGACCTTGGACTTACTCCCCACTGCGCCACTCGGCCGTGTTTATAGACGAAGGTTTATAATGACAGACGATCTGCTTGGCACTCCAATTATAACTATATAAAAAAAACAAAATAAAGAAGAGAAATTTGTTTTCTCTTCTTTTTTTCTCGGTGATAATTAAAAAGGATACCAACCTAGGTGAACAACACTATAGCTTTTATTGGGATTGTGACTTTGGAAAGGAATGATTTTACTGACCTTGCTAGTGACACGCCAACGCGCTTGCTGCGGGAAGTCGTTGATTTCCAGTTCTGTCTCGTACTTCCGGAACACCTCTTCGGCCGGTTCGTTGGCGCTTTCATCACGTGGCTGGTAGTTGAGACGCGTATTCAATTTCGCCGCTAGCTGCTCTGCTACTGTCTTCGCCTGTAATATCGAACAAATAACTAGCGGGCATCTTAGCGTTAGAGAGAGAGAGAAAAGAGTTATTAGATTGTTAACATTGCGGGCACAGTGGGCAGGAAAATGGAAAATGTTTGTGTGATGAACATGAATGTTTTTCAGTGTCTGAGTATTTATCTGTATTTTATAAGTATTTATGTAAAGTATTGATAAAAATATTCGAAAGTCCTCTTAGCACACACAACACAAGCTACTCATACTTTGGGCCGATCTGTTTCTACGTCCCCGTTGTATCCCAGAACTGCGAGACACCGTTAGCGATGGTTTCCTTATTTAAATTGATATTGATCAATCAACAAGCACGAAACTTTTTTTATTCACGTATCTGATACGTACCGCTGGTATAAGAAACGCCCCAGCAACTGAGTTTCCTCGCACATATAACTCGAGTACCTTCAAGGCAAGACTGAATAGAGATTTTCTAGGCAACAGTGCTCTAACCTAGACCTCTTCATTGGTTTTTAACAGGCATGATTGTCGCTAAGCGCTGGCCTATCGATAGTTAAAAAAAAACCCATACCCTTAATCGCTATCTAAACCCTAAATCGTTTGGCGCACGTTCATCGGCGCTACCGCCCAGGAACCCAGCGGCGTGCACTTCATACATGCACAAAAGCACTGCCTACCCTTAATTTTTTGTATAACTTCCATTTTATGCCATCTTCCATCTTTATGCATCCCTGCACCCTAGTCAAAAACCCTGTGCACGCTACTGCAGGAACCTTACCCCTAATACCTTACCCTACGGTGGGAACTATATATATATACTTAGTGAGGGGACGCCTGCCATTGCCAGACGGGTGATCAGTCCTCTGTAAGGACTATTCCGCGCTATTCCCCATACGGTGGGAACTATGGACATAATTTTAAAAATAACGAAACAATCTTCATATTACATTCACACAATATAGTAGTTGTGTGCATCTCGGTCGGACGGCCGACTGGCGCAGTGGGCAGCGACCTTGCTTTCTGAGTACAAGGCCGTGGGTTCGATTCCCACTACTGGAAAATGTTTGTGTGATGAGCATGAATGTTTTTCAGTGTCTCGGTGTTTAGACGAATATTCTAAGTATTTATGTATATTATTCATAAAAATACACAGTACCCATAACTCAAGCTAACGCTTACTTTGGGAATAGATGACGATGTGTGTATTGTCGTAGTATATTTATTATATTATTATTATTATTACATCAATATAGGTTCAATAGATAGGTATCTTACATAGAACATGAGATGACATTTTGTTTATTTTACGAGTCACGAGCCAGCATTAGCATAGCGTCACATGATACGTAACGAATAACAAAAGGAATTAGCATTATACTAAAATGATCAGTGACTTTATCCATTGCCTTATGACTATTTGGCCACATAAATTATACTTGTATACGCTTTTGTTAACACCTAACATTGTACACGGTTAATATATTGACTTGAATGTATTATGTGATTCTGTAAAGTACACAGTTATATTTATCTATGGTTTAATGTATTTGTAAACAAAATTTTAAACTTCAGCGACATTTATGTAAAGGCGCGTGATGTCTATACAAATGAGGAACGTAGCGCGATTGTCTAGTGCAGGGGTGCCCAACCTTATTAAGCCAACAGCGCACTTAAAAGTAAAGAAGTTCGGCGCGGCGACCGCGTTTTAACCTAGCTACCTGGTCAAAATAGATAGGTACTTGTAAGTTGGGCAGATAGGCGCAAAAAATTAAATATCCTCTTCATAAAACTAATAAAACCATAATAAATATTACATTTTAACAAATCGAAACAATTATGAAAAATAAAACGACCCCTATAATGGGGTGTCTAAGCATGGTGACCTCCACACAATTTTTCAAAGTGTGGGACAAACCGTGACATCGCTGCACAATAACTATCAAAAAAAATATTGTTCTTAATTTTATGAAAGTGCAGAACCCATGGTGCACCTCTGTACTGTGATAATTCGATCGCGTAAAAGTTAACTACGATTTGTATCGAACGTAAAGAGCGCCATCTAGTGACAGTACTGGGAAACGGTAATGTCACTAGAAAATATCACACTGTATACCCCGAACGCAAAAGTGGGAGAATTTTTTTTTTATCTTTGGTGTTAATCCTCCAGCATTCATGATAATGAAGACTTTCATTTCACAACTTCTTCGGGGATCAATACTTTTAGTAAAATAAATAGACAAAGTTTCCATAAAAACGTACCCGGTGACAACTATCACATCTTTGTTTACATTTATGATCAAAAGGTAATTCCAGATCTTTCCTTTGGTAATGACTAATGAGTCAAATAATCGCACAAATACGTTCCTTTGTCTTTCCTAACGCCTAAAGATTGTATGAAAAAGGTCACTTTAGCTATAAGACCGCCTTTGCGCGCCCCATTTTCTATTCTAAGTTCGTGTTTAGAGGATGTGTTAAGTTTGAATAAAATGTGTGTGTGCAATGAAATTTTCAAAGAAACACACAAATAATTGGCAGACGGACGGAAGGACATAGTCGGTGCCATAAGGGTTCCATTTTTACCAAATACCGCTAAAAAAAATTTCATACGTGTCTAATTTTCACTAAATCTAGGAAATGCTTAAATCGGATGACTAAAGTAAACGACAACGGCAGTGCGTAATATGGAACTCTTAAACTGGCACTACACTTTTGAAAAATATATAAATTCGGTTTTTTTCTTATTAACCTATAAATCGACAAGAAAAATTTAAACTGTGAAAATACAAACACAAAGTACCACACCTTGTAGCAAGAATCATAGTTTATATGAGTTGTCTAGTGAAAATCGATTGGTGAGAGGTAAATGTATGCCTAGGAATCTGCTTTGACAAGGCGTTACTTAATTGGAACAATCTGCCTGCTGAAATCCGTGGAAGTAGTTCCCTTCCGATATTTAAGAGTCGTCTGAAGGACTACTCTTAAATATCGGAAGGGAATATACACCTCTCCTTGAGTGATGGAATTTGAAGTAGTTTCTTTATATACTTTCTTTTAAATTGTGTGTTAAAATCTACTTATATATATTATGTTTGTTATATATTTATTGAAACTTTATACGTATTTGTATCTTTCCATTTTGGTATTTTTGTAACAACACTCGTGGCACTATCCCGTTCTCTTGCTGCAAGTACTATCTACAAAGGTTGCCTGTAAGAGTCTGCTTGCAGCAATAAGGCCGCCTTTGCATGTCTACATTGTGTACTGTATACTCCTTACTGTTTCTTTTCTGTATGTTATACGTGCTATAAAGTGTTTCTTCTTCTTCCTATTTTATTGCATTGTCTTATTGTGACATAGCTACGAGAATGATAATGTAAATGACTTACCGTAATAAGCGTGTGCGCAGAAGGTGCACCCTTAAGGATAGCTTCGGCTGCCTGCTGTGTGGCACCCTTCTGTTCGACGCCCAATCCCTTGGCAATGTTAATACGAGATGCCAGTCGCTTTGCCAATTCAAGTTTTCCATCGGTACCCAAAGCGCCTGCAGCTGTTGGCGGCGTGGCATTGGCAAGACCAGGCTGTTGACACGATTCGTTGATGAGAATTAAACATAGCTTCGATCAGTAACGTGCATAAATGGTATGCAAAGGGTATACAAAATTTGACGGCTGATTGGCGCAGTTTGCAGCGACCCTGCTTTCTGAGTTCAAGGTCGTGGGTTCGATTCCCACTACTGGAAAATGTTTGTGTGATGAGCATGAACTTTTTTCAGTGTCTGGGTGTTTATATATATATTCTAAGTATTTATGTATATTATTCATAAAAATATTCATCAGTCATCATAGTACCCATAACACAAGCTACGCTTACTTTGGGGCTAGATGGCGATGTGTGTATTGTCGTAGTATATTTATTTATTTATTTATTTATTTACAATACGAGTAGACAATATAACATGAAAAAAATCTCCAGTACAAGTTTTAATAAACTTAATTTTTACAAGGTCTTTGTAAGAATTATAAAAATCCTACCCTTCAATTTTTATAACTCGTACTGGAGATTTTGTTTCATTTTATATGATCTGCATACCCTGTGCATAACCCTATACCCTCTATGCACGCCACTGGCTTACATAATATCATAAAAATAAGTTAAACACACAAAACCTGTTAAGTAAATGCCGTCAACACTGTCTACTTAAGCTTTTGCCGCCTTCTTGGTCCGCATTTATTAAGACCTTTTAGAACTCCCGTGGGAACTATTTGTTTTCCCGGGATAAACACTAGTTTATTGATACTCTCCTTTCAATTAACTCTTTGCCAAAAATTAAGATGATTTGCTATATTAGGGCGCGAAGGAACGACAACAAGACAAACACAATTTCGCATTTATAATATGAGTTAAGGATTAGACAGTCTTTGCATCAGCTGGGATACCAATCCATTACCGCCTAGTTAGTGTAACCGAGAAAACACAGATCAAATAGAAGAAAGTTAAGTAAAATAATATTAAAGATAAATATGCTGTCAAATTTAAATTTAACATATTATTATAAGAATTTGCAGATTTAATTTGTTTTACGTCGTTTACTATAAAGTCGGCGGTAATGGCTTGATATCTGATGTGTTGGCATGTTTTAAGATTTTGAATCAAAATCCTCCCACCACAAATAAAAATTACAAAACGAATCCCTGTAGTAAGTATTTGCATAAAAAACAAGTTGAGATGTTCAGGGCATTAATTAATCCCATACAGCCAAATCTTTCGTTTTAATAAAACTTATATTATGTCATTGCTTATGGTGGCAGATAAGCTATAGACGATGCTTATGTACATTGTATAGATCAAGATTAAGCATCAAGCTTTGCTTTATGAAATTCGCATTTCGATACATCGATATCGAATCAACGAATACCACAAATCGCATATCGAAAAACCCCCATTTCGTTACTGCTGACAAATTCATAATTAGAACAAACGAAGGATTAAGGTAATGATAAACAGAAGTGGGATTACCTTTATTTCTTTAACGATTTTCTTAGCAGCGAGCATAGTTTCGATCTGTTGGTCGAGATCGCCTTCCACGTCTTCGTCGTCTGAATCTTGAAGGCCCAAAGCCGCCTTTTGATACTTCTTCCTCTCTGTGGCCGCTTGTGCTTCAGACTCATCGAACTTGAAACCTTATTAATAGAGACATAATTTTTGCTAAAGACTATGTATTTAAGTTTTGCTTTTTAGAATTGATAAACTAAAGGATTATTAACCACATAATACCATTATGCTTGATTGATATTTACTCCATCATATGAATTACCGGCGCATGACTGGTCTCCTCTCATAATGAAAAGGTTTAACGCCGCATTCTATCACGCTAGCCAAGACTGAATCGGTAGACGATACTTACCCGAGTTTAAGAAGCCTATTCTCTATCCAAAATTTTAAAAAGCCGTGACAAATGCTAGTTTACGTTATGATTACAAACCAATTAAATTAATCATTTAGAAGAAAACCCCGTAAAAATCATCATCATCATCATCATCATATAAACTCATTCTCAACCCACTACAGAGCACGGGTCTCCCACAATCATCATCAATAGCCTATAGTAAAAGTCCACTGCTGGACTAAAGGCCTCTCCCAACAGAATCAGGGATTTGCCCATAATCACCACGCTGGGCAGAAGAGTCTGTAATCGCAGTAGATGGTACTAGTAGAACGCTGAGAGCTGCAATTCAAATTAAATTAAAAATTCATTTATTTCAAGTAGGCCTGGTTTATAAGCACTTTTGAAACGTCAAGTCAGTCTGATGTAGTGACTCTACCACCGATTCGTGAACGCAGTTTCCACCGAGAAGAGCAAGCAAGGAACTCAGAAGATTGCTCTTTTCCAACATCATTTTATAGTTTAAGAATCTTTAGAATTTTTCTGTCTTGTGAGAGATGAGAGCTTAGTGGCCTGCTTCCAAGCAGATGTTGTTAAGAAATTCAAAAATCGCTGCCCGCTCTCCGTTATATTCACATAGTCGGCTCGTACGATACCCGTAGAAACAGGAGGGGCGGTGACACTGATATTCTGATCTACTGTCACCACACAGCAAGTAAAAACAACACTGATATTTATTATTGACCACTACAACTCACCTTTTCCGCTAAAACCACCCCCAGAATGTACTTTCTTCCCATCTTTCTCTTGCGCTTCCTTGTAAGTCTCCCACAGTTGTCTCAACTCCGGCGGCGCGTTGGTGCCCGCTAGTTCGAAGGCACGCAAAACGTCGCCGGCGTATCGACCTTGCTCCGGAGTGAGGAAGGTCCACGCGTAACCCTTGTTACCGGCGCGGCCGGTTCGACCGCATCTGTGTCGAAAGATGGACAATCCATACAACTTGGAATTTCGTCTTCCAATATAACTAATAGTCGTCATCATCATATCAACCCATTACCGGCCCACTTCAGGGCACGGGTCTCCTCCCACAATGAGATGGGGTTAAGGCAGTAGTCGACCATGGATTGGTGGACTCCACACACCTTTGGGAACATTATGGAGAACTCTCAGGTATACAGGTCATTCTTCACGATATTTTTCTTCACCGTTGAAGCGAGTGATATTTCAATTATTTAAAACGCACATAACTTAGAAAAGTTAGAGGTGCATGCTGGGAGTCGAACTCGGCCAGCCGAAAGTGAAGTCGAACTCCTACCTACTGCGCTAACACCGCTCAGTGGCGTGCATAGAGGGTATGCACAGGGTATGCAGATGATATAAAATGAAGAAAATCTCCAGTACGAGTTATAAATACTATGCTTTTTATAACTCTTACAATGTCTATCCTTAATTTTTTTTTTATAAGTTACTGTAGAATTTCTGCATACCCTCTATGCACGCCACTGTCACCGCTTCTTACTATATTACTCATATTATATAGAGGAAATTTGTTTTTGTACGTGTTGTTCTGTTCATCGAATATGAACAAAGGAACTCTTCGCAGGGCATGCAAGGAACACGTCCAAAAAAGTGCCACCTGAGGCCAAGCTGTTAATCCTCATGTGTCTGTAATTACAGAAGCAACCACACCCATGTTTGTCGGTTTTTTTATTCGTTATCGATAATCTTTATAACTGCTTAAAATCTGAACCAATTTCATTACATCATTCGAAAGCTATTTTATGCGAAAGTAACAAAGGTTCAATTTCAGTAATAATAAGTTATCAGTCTAAAATAATGGTAACTGTACACCAAGGCAGAAGAAAAATCTTCACGATTTGTGTTATCCGCGTGCGTTGTTCAAATGGACAGTCATACAGAAATACTTTGTTCTACAAAAATACTGGTCTTTATTAAAATTCAAAATCTTTTTTTGGGATCGATACTCTTAGGGGATTCCCCGATCATTTTTCTACTATCATGTTATCTGTGACCGATCTTTTCAGTAATTGCCATTTTCTTATCAGTCACTTCGTTTCTTTCAACTTACCTGTGCACATAATCTTCGTAGTGATTTGGGCAATCGTAGTTGACGACCAGCACCAATTGTTTTACGTCAAGCCCGCGGGCCGCGACGCTAGTGGCGACCAGCAACTTCACCTTGCCCGATTTGAAGTCCACGATCGTAGAGTCCCTGTCGAATTGATCAATACCTGTAACAGGCCACTATTAATATATACGTCGCTTTTAACACAGGTTTGAGTGAGTGCACTGCCCCTTGACATTTAAATAAACGTTAATAACATTGGACAATATTATAACGTAATATTTTACGGATGATAAAATCTTCAATACATTTCTACAGAATTGGCGCAGTCGGTAGGATCAAGGATTAACCACGAGTCTGTATCAACAAATACTTTAAATACTTGTACTTTATATTATAATATATTAATAAGAATAATTTGCACTAATCAAGTGAAAAAGGCCTACATTAACCCTGAAGTTTCTGGAAGACTATAAAAAATATCATAATAAAGGTTTTTAAGATATATTTTAAATCGTTCATAAATCCATTAGATGGTCTTAGAAGAAAACAGTTTAATAAGAAATAAGTAAAAAGGTTCTAAACGCGCCTGATCCAACAAGAAACCTACATTATATCGAAAGCACTATCATCACGGAGACAGCACACCAAAATTATTTTATTAAACTTTTTTAAATGTTGCAAATATGACCCCTCTGAACCGATTTATCGGGAACAGAAGCTGAAATAAAAATGTATATGTTTTAGTATGGTTTTGTTTATACACCACTAGACGATTATAAATTATCCATGTAAGAAAATACATAGATCATTGCACGCAAAAGGGGCGTTAAGCAAGTTAGTGAATGCGGTGAACTGCCGATTTGTACGTAATTTTTTTTTTTTAATATTAACTCTATTTTTGTCAAAAATTTCAAAGCAAAAAAGTTATATTCTTGACGACAGCGATACTAAAGAGAATTTTATTCAACCTGACATACTAGCGTAGCGATCAAAACCTATCCTACTATTTCAAAAAACTAGAAAAATTTGTACTTTTTAAATCCTTGCCTACGTTTTGATCTTGTATTGACAATTAATTATTGATTAAGCAATTGCGAAGCCACAACAGACAGTCTTGATATATGAAACTTTATATTTTCAAATAAACATATAAAATTATTTATCAAATAACTATATGACTTACCCCCATGCAAACTCATACAAGGATACGAAGCTTTCATTAAGTCCTTGAGAAGACTGTCAGCATTTTCTTGCTTGTCTACGAACACAATGATACTGCCCATCTGACTGTACAGTCCCAATATTTCTAGAAGTTTAAAGAATTTCGCGTCGTCTTCTAAAATTGCCACGTGCTGTTCTACTTCCTTGCACACTATGCTGCGGCCACCCACCTACGGAAAATAAAACATTGTTGCAAAGAACTTTATTACCATGGACTTAAAGTATATAATGCGCATGACAACTTAGGATGTAGGAAAGTACCTACCAACCTAAACCCTACGAAACAACAAAGAAATTTCGAGAATATTCGCTTTATTCCCGATTTCTATATACAGAATGTTCTAGACCTTAAATAGACCACCTTTTAAGGGCCTAGAAGTTAATTATTAGGCCTAGATAAACGGCGTACGTCACTTTTAGGCAGTCTGCTCTGAGAGGAAACTACTTCCGTGTGAAACCAGGGATCCGGTATGAAAAATAGTGACCTTGACAATTCTGGACAACAATCAACCTGCGATTGGAATGTGATCCTGGGTACTAAAGAGCAGATAAAACATATAACATGCCATCAGGTGTTCTTATTTAACTTGTAACAATATTCTCAAAAATTCAAGGTTTAAGTAGAGAAATTAAGATCCACCTTCAAGACAATCAAGAAGGGCAATGCAAGATGAAGAATTAAAAGTAGGATATGGGCGAGAAAAGGAAGACGTAGATTTTAATATTACAAGAGTTTAGTAGAAACGACCAAGGCCGCGAGGAGAGCTTGTTCAAAATAAAACTAGCCCGAAATTTCTTCTTTTCTGTGTTATACCTGAACTTCGATAGGTTTCTGCAGAATTCGTCTAGCGAGAGCTTCCATCTGCCGCGGGAACGTAGCACTGAACATCACAGTTTGCCTGTCGGGCCGGACATTGTCGATAATCTTCATTACCTAAGCAAATAATGACAATTAAGTAAAACATCATCTTTGCCATCAACGAAAGGTTTCGGGATGCAAATAATATCGAGTGAAAATGCTCTTAGCAGATGATCGTGTAACTTTTATCTAGACTATTATTGTTATATAAAAAGTGAGGCTACTTTTTATTTATCCGCTTTTTTGTTGCCTGTGTTCAGCAATCCCGAACCCGAATAAAACGCTAGTGAAAAATAGCAACTCGTCCGTTCTAATAAGGTCTTATTTACTTTGACATTTTAATAGTTCTATGTTCGATAACGAATCAATCAATAAATTAATCAAAAGCATTTTATTGCACAAGAAAAGAGGAATAAATAAAAAAGAACGAAGGTAAAAGTAATTTAAATATGTCTAACAAAGGCGGCCTTATCACTTAATCAGGGATCTATCCAAAATTAATAATTTTTTGTGCTCATACTTTTGAACTTTGTACGTAAAAATTGAAATTCAATAATAATTATTCAAATAATAATAAGTTAATAAATAGTTATGGAACTGGTATATAATATGGGTAATAAAACACGAATGTGTACGATAATAGTATCATATGGGTATATACACATTATATGAATCCTCTATAAAAGATTCTTAAACAGTTAGTTTACTGCTAGCATTAAAACATCCTTGTAACCTAATACAAATAAACTAAGTATTAATACAAGAATTCTTTATTTTAGTAGTCATTAAAATGTTGTAGTGTGTAGTGCAACGATTAAAATTCACGTGTTAATAATATCGAAGAAAAATGACTGCGAATAACAATACAAACGTACGTTACCTGCGGTTCAAAGCCCATATCGAACATTCGATCCGCTTCGTCCAACACGATATAGGTGACTCTGCGCAAATTGGTAACGCGGCCCGAGTTAGCGGCCAGCATGTCAATCATTCGCCCCGGAGTGCAAACTATCATCTCAGCACCGCGCTTCAGTTCCGCAATCTAGAACGAAATAAGCTCGTTAATACAAGATAGAATGAAAATCTGAAGGTTTTAAATTCTTATGGCGGAAACACACTTGCGCTTAATTGTATTGGAGGTGTTCCGGCCAGCACGCAAGCTGCTGGCATACACGTAGGGGTTTTTCCTAAGAAAGTAGGGCTATCGAATTTAACTTGAAAAGAGCCCAGAAGACTCATTTCAAACTAGTGTTACATTTCACTTTTCAATCAAACTCGAATTTAACTTGAGCCAAAACCTACAAAACCTTTGTATAATGTCATTATTAAAGGTTTTTTTTCGTATTATAAAGCGTTGTAACCATCATCTTCTAGGCCTGGGCAGTTTCCGCACTTGGTTGGTCTGAAACCGTTCGTTGTAGTGTCGTTTTAACCATAATACGTATCTAAAGTGTCATATCAAGTACTTCAAACATTAATAACGCATAAAAAATTATAGTCATAATGCGGTTGGACATTGAATATTTAACTTTTGGATATCGTTATACACAACATTACTTCATTTGGCGGAACAACGTTATTTGTCAAACCTAACGAAAAGAAGAACCTCCAAGAAACTCAGCAGTTGAAAATAAAAAACTTTTAGTTTTTGTCTTTCAAAACTTGCAATTTGGAAATTTTTGGTCGGAAAATATTAATTTCTTGAGATATAAACTATGGAATTGGTATACAGGGAGTTTCGGGGGCGATAAATCGATCTAGCTAGGATTCATTTATATTGGAATCTCAGAATCATTTATATTGGACATACGACTATTTTTTTAAGTCGACTCATTCGCGGACGAAGTCGCGCGGGTCCTCTAGTTTTATTTATCCTAATAAATGCTTCAAAGTTCTCTGCCTCATGTAGGCAGAGAACAATTAAGATTTTTTTGAATCAACGTCTTAAAACATACAAACTGGGATTCCTTATTCACAGAAAACCAACCTGTTCCGATATCCCAGTGCCGCCGTACACACAAACCACTCGCAATCCCAGAGACTTCGCAAACTTCCTTATATCCTTTCCGATCTGCATACACAATTCTCTGGTAGGCGTCATTATAAGGGATATTGGTCCATCAGTGTCCTCCAGCGGATTTTGGTCCAGGACATGCCGGAACATTGGCAGTATGAAGGCTAGAGTTTTGCCAGAACCGGTTTTGGCAATGCCAATGAGGTCTCTGCAAAAACATAAATACTTGTTACTTACACTAGTGGAACTACCACGCAACTTCGTAAAACGGGACTAAGACTCCGCTGTCGGTCCGCCTGTCTGTCAGTACGCCTGTCACCAGGCTGTATCACATGAACCGTGATAGTTAAATATTTAAAATTTTCAAAACAGAATAAAATAAATATTACGTGGCCGGAGCCCCTATATAACAGACATGATTTTCGTTTTATAAGTATTCTACTTTTTTCCCATACAATTTTTCATACCATGGTCTGTTAAATATTATTACTTAGTTGTTTTTATTTTCCTTCTTGACCGAGTCGTAAGGGTTGTAGCGTGATCCTAAATATGTTCTTAAAAGTTTTCCTCAAGTATTATTACAAAAAGATTCCACAAATCCTGGTAATTCCAAAGCGTGCGTTCAAACGGAAAAAGGATAAAAACTATTCAGCCTAGTATTATAAATAAAGATTAGAGATTAATTCCCGAGACTTATTAAAACTTAATATGTATAAACGAAGAAAGATTCAAAAGATAAGAGACATTAATTATAAAATGATAAAGAAATAAATAATCCGAAGTTAATATTTGTGTTACTTCTTATAAGCTTTTAAAACAAGTACGTAATTTAAAAATAATCAGAAACACGACCGGCTGACTCTACCAGTTTTGGCGTTTGAAAAGGGCGACATCAAAATTGATACTTTTTTTTTTTAAATTAAAAGACAGTTTAACTTTGTATTGATTTAAGGATTCTAGGATATTTCTGAAATCAAATCTTTTTAGGAATTTAGAAACTATGTAGATTGCACATAAAGGAATCACACACATACATTGTTAACCCTAAAAACATTACACATTTACATTTTACATTTTTTGGGCAGCCATGTTAATACAGACAAACTAAACCTATAAAATAAAGGCTCGCTAAAAATAAATAGAACTATTTTATATTTACCTTCCTGACATAATAGCGGGAATGGCTTGAGCCTGAATAGGCGTGGGTTTCTCGAAGCCAAGCTTCTTCAATATCTCGAGCTCCTTTTTACTGATCCCACAGTGTGCCCAGGATTTGATTGGCTTAGGGCAACCTTTGCCTTTGACACGAATGCCTTCTAATTCGGTTCTATAAGCTTCCACTTCTTCTAGTGACATCCGAGCTAGTTCGCTTACCTGATGGAGTAACAAAGACAGAATTTATTTATTTACTAGCGGACACCAGCGCCATCTGTCGGGCTGATTTGTGAATCTAAACCATCCAGGGTGCCACCCAAACGCATACCAAAAAATTCATTCAAATCGGTCCAGCCGTTTAGGAGGAGTTCAGTGACACACACGCACACAAGAAATATATATAAATACTAGCTGACCCCAGCGCCATCTGTCGAGCTGATTTGTGAATCTAAACCATCCAGGGTGCCACCCAAACGCATACCAAAAAATTCATTCAAATCGGTCCAACCGTTTAGGAGGAGTTCAGTGACATATACACGCACACAAGAAATATATATATAAGATATATAAAGATTTGTGAATAATAACATTTTCTTAACCACTAATTAATAAACTATGATCACTGTAAAAGTATAAAACTACGTTACAGTATAATAATTCTCATTAAACATTAAATCAATGTAAAATAGTTTGCAGTACTTTGAAAACTATTTGGTAAGCAATAAATCGGTGTATTATTTAAACGTTAACACAGCATTTAAATAAGAGAATATCAAAATACAAAGTATCAGTAATTTGAAGCCAATGTACACTAGTCTACGACACATGCCGAGGCTTAGAAATGGCCGACGCCTGTTTTCAGCATGATCCAGAGTAAGCTTTTAAAGTAGGTAAACTCTTTGAGCTTTAAACTAATATCAGTCGCTTCCGTGACTTAACTACTTTGGTTTCACAGGACAGAAATATTATATTTATCATATTACATTCTAAAGGATACATCTAAAAAAAAAATCGTCAAGGTTGGTTTAATAAAGGCTATTTAATTTATAAAAACATTTTTGGCATAAAAAGTAGTATATAAATAAATAAATAAATATGATGTGTGTACTACGACGCGGATTATAAATCAGGCTAAAACTTCAGCTCGATCGGTGCAGAGCTTTTTGAGTTTTTGAAGCGTACACAAACCAACATAACATTTTTATATATATGAATAATATACGAATATTATATATGAATCATTTTACAATGATATATGAATAATTTTTATGAATAATTTACATAAATACTTATAATATATAGATAAACACCCAGACACTGAAAAACATTCATGTTCATCACACAAATATGGTCCAGTTGTGGGAATCGAACCCACGGCCTTGGACTCAGAAAGCAGGGTCACTGCCCACTGCGCCAATCGGCCGTCTGATATGTCCATCTACAAGATGCAGTTTTTAAATGTGCTAAATCCAAAACAGATTATTGCATTACAAACAAAGGCAACAAGCCAAAAAACACACTCCCGCAGTTAAAATGTTCTTTGAACTCACCTCTGTGTAAAATGCTTTCCTAAAAGGCATGTAAGTTAAACTGGAATGGTCCACTTTGGCGAGTTCTTTCCTCTGTTTGGAAGCGAGGTTTGCTGCCGCGTCTTTAATATCTTCGGTTTCTTCTTCAGAAGAATATTCTAGACCGTCCTGATTCTGTTCTATTAATTCCCCTGTAAATAATATTTAAAAATAATTATTTGTTTATAAGAAGCAAAAATAAACACGTTGTGCAGTTAACAAGCCCACATAAAATTGCTAATTCATTCAAGGGCAATTGTATATTATTTTATAACAAATTATATCTTTGAGATGTCTCTCAATAAGTTTAAAGTTTACATAAAAAGTAAGCTAACTGAAAAATCCTATAATAATGTTACGGATTACTTAAACAATATAAAAGCTTTGGTATGAATTGCTCTAACTTCAAAGTTTAATAATAATTTACTGTGCGATGGTGATAACAAGGCTAAGTTTGTTTGTGGGCTCTTCTTAGAACAGGGCGCGTCTGAAACCCTCGAAGCTTTAAGTTGGCGACCGAAGTTATCACCATCCCCTTACAGATTATGTAAACTTGTATGTATGAACGCTTCATAAACGCCTGTGGAAGACCTAGGTGAAAAATCGAACGCATTCTAAAATCTATCGTTAAGTATATGGTACAAAAATAAATGAAGACTACACGATCAATTTTTCCGTCCTAGCGGATAAAATGAAAGTTTGCGCGCGCGGATTTCGAACAAGCAAAGAAAATTGTTTCTGGTTAGCTAGATTAATAATCAACTAATTTTTATTAGTAACAAATACTTAAATTAGTTTATATAATAAGTTTCGTTTATAGTCCGCCATTTTATTTTGGAATATTGGTAAAAAGTGTTTGTTTGAATATTTTCTCTAGTGTGTTTAGCCTAGTGGCTCGACTCCAGCTTCACTTTCGGGGAGCCGAGTTTGAATCGAAGTACGGACGTCTAACTTTTCTAAATAACTGATCTAAGTTTTAAGCAATTCAAATATCACTTGCTTCAACGGTGAAGAAAAAAATCGTGAGAAAACCTGCATGCCTTAGAGTTCTCCATAATGTTCCCAAAGGTATGTGGAGTCCACCAATCCGTGGTCTACTACTGCCTTGACCCCTTCTCATTGTGGTAGGAGGCCCGTGCCCTGTAGTGGGCAATAGGTTGATATGATGATAATGACTAATCTTATTCCAATTTTTAATTTTTCTAATCCAACCACCTATCAGTGTTTTGTGTTCTTTATAGAGAGAAAATGAAAGATGTTGCGTTTGTCGCTGTAGACACCTTGTCTTCCTCATTATAGACAAATATGGGGGTCTCAGCACCATATTCATATCAATAGGTTGTAACGTAATAAATGTCTATTTAATTACGTTACATAAATTTTATAATAATATTGTTGGAATTTGCGCGCGGGCAATCTTCCGAAATGTCGCGAAACTGGATCCCGGCGCGAGGGGAGCGGTGCGCGGGGACCAACCGCGCTCGCGTCTTTCGAACTTCGCACGGCTCGTCAGGCGCCCAGGTCTCTGCTAGAGGCTGGACGCCGCGCGGCCGCTGTGCGGCCGCCGCCGCGTTATTTTTCTTACGACTCTCACTTGATTACTGTTTTTTTTTGCCTTAGTCCTTAGGGATGCTATCTAACCCCGTGTATCGGGTGAGTGTTGAACGATTCCTTAAAGTTTAGACGTTAGAATATCTTTTAATTAGGTAAATTACACGCATGCGGGTCGGCCATTGCGCTCGTTGCCTTTGTTCTTTGTTCTCGCACATTGACCCATGCAATCGATCATATTTGGCTTAATCCTTGCATATTTTTTGTTAAAATTTCATCTAAATGTTTTAATTCCTATTTTTTTTATAATTAAGTTTCCTATTTCGATAAATTCCCAGATTCTCATACTATAGTAGTTCTCTGTATTTTGCTAATAACCTCGCGTACCTTTTGCTATTTGCTATCTTTTAATTAATATTAATAGTCTTAATGTCTTTTGTTTTATTTTAATGCTTCTCACGCTCTCATAATGTAAACTCCGTCTGATTGTGAACAACGCATCCGCCATCTTGCGCAGTGCTTGCCGCTTAGCTGAGCCACGTTTTCGCAATCAGACGAGTTGAAGCGGAATTATTTTTCACACGCTGGACGAAAATTCCAGGGTTCGAGTTTCGAGTCTCAAGTTCGAGATCAAGTCTCAAGTTCGAGATCTGACGTCACCTCCGACGCGGATCTCCGGGTGCAGCTGAAGACCACCTCGTCTTCGCCTGCCTCGCTTCAAGTCTCAAGTCTCAAGTTTCAAGTTTCAAGTTCCGGGTTCGACTCCCTGTTGTTGTCGACGTCACCTCCGACGCCGATCTCCGGGTGCAGCTGAAGACCACCTCGTCTTCGCCTGCCTCGCCTCAAGTCTCAAGTCTCAAGACTCCCTGTTGTTGTCGACGTCACCTCCGACGCCGATCTCCGGGTGCAGCTGAAGACCACCTCGTCTTCGCCTGTTCCTTCTGGGCCACGCAATCAACGGCTACAAGGGCAGTACTCGCCCACTGCAGAATTTGGAAGCGAACTAATTGACGGGCCCTTTCACCCACGACCCTGACCTTGTTACCCTAAATAAATTTGTGATTACGTGTTCCATCTTTTACTAGACCTAACTAGAACCGTAACAAGGTTGTTAACTTTGTATAACAGCATTAATAAAGTGCTTGATATAGACATAATAGGGGATAGTCTTCCTACATTTGAAAAAAACTAAAGGACCACTCTCTATCGCAATACTGTGGTACTACTGTTTAAACTTAGTTTTTTTTTCCTTTGCTCTTTTTTGTATTAGTTTAGCTAGTTTTGTTCTATAGTATATATTGTCAACATTTTTAGAATAGAATAGAATAGAATATAATTTGTTTGTTTACCAGAACTACACAAACAGACTTACATACGGAGTAACTTAAAAATTTTGTACTTAATTATTAATAGCTTAAGTCTATGATGTGTCGTGCCAATAAAAAGGTTCTGACTCAGCTTAATGTTTCGGATACTAATGTACCCACAAGGCTGGTATTCTGTCAGTACCAATTTTTTTAATATTATTTTATATATAATTTAAGTATTTGTTTTTTTTTATTTATTCTAAATGTATGTTTTTGTTCGCGGCTCTAGATTCGTCAAGTTTATGTCACAGCCTGATGGATCTTACAGCTTATACTCTTATGTCTCTCTCAATCGTATTTTCTCCTTCTAACTGACAATCTAGTTTTTTATTCGCAAGTTGTGGCAGTCTTTAAGTCTTTAAGTTTTGTTTCGTTTTATAAGAGTTATTGTTACCTGTTGATTGTCCATTAAATAAATAAATAAATTATTACATCTATACGTCTACTGACTTCACATATCCGGTTCCCACTGTGTACCTATGCAGAATGGACAAAGTCAAGAACATTACTTTGCAAGTAGCTATACAACGTTATTTGAACTGAATACAGAAGTGGATATTCAAATCGGAACAAGATAGTGTGGTAATTATATAACATAAAGAAAAAAGAAAAAAATTATCTATGGTACACCACGTTTGTTACGGTTATTTATTAACACCAGCACGGCTAGCATGGGCAGGAGACAATTATATCCCCGGGGAAAGGATATAAATTTATCTTCTGCCACAGCTTCATCAACTCTCTAAGCACTGGCACACAAATGGAAATAATATATGTGTATTAATAAACGGGGGTAAACTTCTTCTATTCCATGTTCCAGTGATTTAGCAGGTGGGCACATTAATTATATCCCTTGTGGGGGAATATAATTTTTATCTCTCGCCCGTGCTAGCCCTGCAGGGGAACGGTCTGGTTTCCTGGGATAAAAAGTTACTCTCCGTTCTTTCAACTATATGCCAAAAAACATGGGCAAACCAACTCAAATTTCGCATTAAAGTTTCGCAGTAACGTTAAAGAAAAAGGAAGTTACCTTTATTCTTTTGTTCAGTGACTTTCTTCTTAGCGGTTCCAGTGAGAATAACAACACCGGTACCACCGCCAGTAGACGGCACACTGATGATGCCTCTTGCCTGATCCAATTCATTAACCTTTCTGACTTCCTGTAAAAAGATCGTATTATGTAATGCGCATGAAGCGGTTATAGCCCAGTGGGTAGAACTTCGACTTCACTTTCGGGGGGCCCGAGTTAGAATCCCAGCATGCACCTCTAACTTTTCTAAGTTGTGTGCGTTTTTTAAGCAATTAAAATATCACTTGCTTCAACGGTGAAGGAAAACATCGTAAGGAAACCTGCATGCCTGAGAGTTCTACATAATGTTCTCACAGGTGTGTTGAGTCCACCAATCTGCACTGGGCCAGCGTGGCCTATATTGGGCCGGTATTAGGTTGATATGATGATGATGTCATATATGTTACGATAATTAATTTAAAAACTCAGCGGAAAAACCAACCTTGCTTCATACAAAGCAGAGCGCAAAGTTTACTTGGTTCTAGTCTACATGCTCATGACTGAAACTAGTTGGGAATACTTCCGATAAAAACCAACTTGAACACTCTGTTCTTGGGGTGGTGGTCAAGTTACAAAATAAAACAAATTTTACAGTAGAACGTTAGTAATTTCTCGATTTAATAATTAAATTAACATAATATGATAAATTAGTAATAAATAATTAAATAAAAATAAATAGATAATAAATGAATATACTACAATGAAAGTTATTTAAGTCATATTTTTTTATGAATATAATACACATAAATACTTATAATATAAAGATAACCACCACACAAACATTTTTAGTTGTGGGAATCGAACCCACGACCTTGGACTCAGAAAACAGGGTCGTTCCCCACTGCGCCATTCGGCCGTCGAAACAATTAAAGTAGCATATTTAAATCTGAAAATATATGTAGAAAGAAAACTTCTGTAAAATTTGTTTTTGGCGCTCACCACTGCACCAGGGAGTTATATTAAAAATCTTACTTGTTGCACTTCTTGCATGTAAGCATCTAATGTGTCTATTTCATCTTCTACCTCTATTTTCTCTTCAGCCTTTTCCTTTTCCTTACCTTCACCATCTTCACCTAAAAATAGACATAGACACACAGTTAAACACTTAAGATCCATAAATTGTCTATGTTCATTCTTTAAATTGTCTACGTTCACATTTATCAGAGAAACCAATATTATTCACCATCTATATTGTCTACATAAACCATAACAAGAATATAAAAAAAACTATTATATAACTAAACTATTTAAGAACAATTCACAAAAAGAATTTATGTAGCTTAGCTTATATTGTTTGCACATAATTAAATAAAGTATTTTACCCACATCCTGCATTTAAAGCGCTGCACCAATACATTTTTTTTAATCAAAAGAATAATATGGTCACCAAATTTGTATATCCATGAATTAGAACATATTGGACCATGCAGAATCGCACAATAATAATAATAAGAATAAGAATTGCATAATAATGGATAACAGCAGAAAAAATAACAAAATAATATGTTTTCTTACCTTCATCACCAGAGTCATCCTCTAAAGACCACTTTTTGGCAGTAGGCAATTGGATATTAGTTACAATACTTCCCTTTTGCACCTCTTTCTTAGCTGACTCTATCTCTTTACGTTTGCGTTCTGCTCTCCAACGCTCAATGCGATCTCGCCTTTTTTGCATTTCTGCTTCCAACCTGCTTTGCTCTTCTTCCTATAATCAAAAATACCGATAATAAACCATAAACCATAAACCATAATAAACCAGTTCAGAAGTTTCATTAAAAAACAAATTTCTAATCTAGCTCTTTTGTTACCTTTATTGGGACTTTTCACTTGTTTTGTTACATTTACTTAAGCCAGATTTCACACACTGATAATACAAGATCTCTGTTACAATATTCCATGTACGAATGCATGTGTTAATGTAAAATTACAAAATTGTTTTGTCTTCCCATTAGTAGAAATGCAACAAAACTCCTACAACTATTCTGGATCAAACTACGCAACTGTTATAGTGACTAGGGCACTGCCTATAAAACATAAGAAGAACAGAAGAAGAAGGTCTCTAGCTCTTTCTTAAGTTTAAAGTAAGATGCAAGTCTACTATCAACATTTAGACAGGAAAAAAATAAATAGAAAACTCTTTCATAAAATATTACCTTGTCAGCTGTCCCTGGGTTATAATCTTCTGACTTAACAGTTTTTTCCTTTGATTTGGATCTGTCTTTATCCCTATCCCTGTCTCTATCTGGAGTCTTCTTCCGAGACTTGCTTGATCCATTCCTCTTGTCATCTCTTTTATCACTACCAATATAATAGAATTCAAATGATTTATTTAGGAAACAATGAGTAGGCACAATGGGGCTATAGTAATATACATAAGGCTTGTGAGTTTTGCCTCAAAATATTATTTATGCAATCCTGTTTTTCATTAAAACAGAAAATGTGCGATAGTGAGATTTTGTTCATTACCTCCTTAACTATTTAGAATAAAACAATACATTTACTTAATAGCTTTCATTTCTTTGCAATCTCAAGTAAAACTAAATTGAAGATTAAACATAAATAATTGTATTCTAATCACACATGCTCTAAATATAGACCTTATAACATTGACAAAAGGCTTAAAGTCAAAGTCAAATATTACTTTATTCAAATACGCACATATATGGCCCTGATCTAAAAAGAAGCTCACAACAAATTTAGCTGGTTTTGTTTTTGTTACACATAACTATGTAAGAAGCAACCTGGTGAGAGCAATAATTTACACCCAACTTTTTGTACAGTAGTTCATAATACTATAATAGGACTTTTCTATTATTTCTAGCTTATGTTTAATACAAACTTTGAGCTTTTTAAGACACATCTCTAAGATATAATTAGGAAGTTTATTGTAAAATTGTGTACTTTTAATGAATTAATTATTTCCTTTAAATTAATTACAAATTTTTTGTAGTCTAGTATATTGCACTGCAAGTTTACTTTTGCTTCTAATGTTCAAATTAATGCAAAATATTAGGCATGTGTTCTATTTAAAATTCTCACACCTATGTTTTATTTATGATTTCCCGATTAAATTAAGTTTGTACCTTACTGTAAGAGTTTTTATGTGACTAGAATTAGTACACTTTTGTAAGTGAAATATATTTTAGACCCTATTAATTTCAAAATCATGTTTAATTTGATCAAATTTTTCAGAATATTATGTTATAGGTTTTAAATAAGAAAATAAACATTTTTATATTGATTTATTATTTAATTATTTTGAATATAGGTGTCCAGTTCAGCCTTGCAAGTGTAATGTAAAATATTTTTTACAACGCATATGCATTGATTGTTACACTCTTAACTTCCTCATCGAATACCACAAAATTGCAGTACGTTCCGATCAGATCATCACAGACTGACATATTTAGGCATATACATAATCTAAGTATGCAGTGAGTGGATAAAGTTAATACAGTTGTGACTTGAAACCATTACTTGAACTCACCTTTTGCGATCTCTATCGCGATCTCTACTACGGTCGCGTTTCGAATCTCTCTCCCTGCTGCGACTACGCTTCCTCTTCGATACTTTTGAACTGCGGTCTCTACTTCTAGAACGGGAACGCCTGCGTTTTCGGTCCGGGGTCGCTGACCGACTTTTAGAGCGCCTGCGGTCACGATCCCTATCTCTGTCTCTCCTACAACGAAATTAATGATTACTCTAACATAATACAACCCGATTTAAGTTATTATACAAATATAAACAAATTAAGGCATTACGTACCCACTCCTAACCATATTTACACTATTGCATTCAATGTACAAATTACAGCTGATATACACAAATTTAAAAATGCCGTTAAATAGTAGTTTAATAAGGTTAATTAAAGAGAACAACCATAGGCATTTTTGTGAATAAAGTTACAAAATAGTCAGGAAAAACATGAAGCACAAAATTTCAGTGATACACATGTCAGACTAATGTCAATTGTCAACATCAAACATGTTACTTTTTTTCCGTAGGGCAAAAGAGGCAACTGGTAAGGACCATACAGCCATTCAAACATGTTACGTCTAATTTGCCATTTTGTCTACGGGTATGTAACGGGGTTTTCAATAAAAGCCAAGCTAAAATCAGTAGTGTAAAAAAGGGTGCAACCGTCTCAAACTTTTCTTAAATCTAGCAACCCACATAGTCATCTATACCTGTACCTTTATCCTGTTAATTATGAATGTTATGATCCAATTACAGGACCACTAAAGGATGAAATGTTTTTAAATAAAATTGATGATACACAATAGATACATTACCATTCTGTTCTATCAACGCTCAGCGGTTTAAATATGGACGACATTATTGTTAAAAAATATATTTTATACTACATTTATTATTATGTGTATTTTTATTCTTATGTAATCTATAATGTTTCTATTAAAAAAACGTACCTACAAAAAAGTCCGTGTCCTATATGTCTAACTGTTAAGTCACAATTAAAATTCAAAATTTACTTATTTTAAGTAGGCAAAATATAAGCACTTTTGAAACGTCAAGTCTGTCTGTGTGTAGTGACTCTACCACCGGTTCGGAAGGCAGATTCTACCGAGAAGAAGCCGGCAAGAAACTCAGCAGTTGCTCTTTTCCAACATAAACAATTTACATTTCATTCATTTTTCTATCTTGTGAGAGATGTAATCGGAGCTGGATGCTTCCAAGCAATTCATTTCGCGTATCAGCAACGACTTTGATCAAAGTATGATAATCATCGATTACATCAGCGAAAAAAAAAAAATATTTTTTTTGCAATTGTTGCCTTACAGCATTAAATCTTGAGAGTAAGAAATGCTAAAGCATCTGCATAAATGCTGTTTCAAGTTGCTCCAACTGAATTCGAATACCTTTAGCTTCTTGCCGTGTATTTGCTTTTTTTTTATATCTTCTTCAAGAATAATCAAAGTTTGAATTATTTCAACAAAATGTTGATTAAGTGCTTAAACCGCTTCATAACGAGCTGACCATCTGGTTGCAGATAAAGATTTTAACGCAATTATTTTTTCAGCATGAGACTGTAAGACTTCCCAGCGATGCGTCGATGCAGTTAAGAAGTTGTATAAAGTTTGTACTGTATTAAAGAATGAAGCAGCTTCTGGGGCGCATTCTACTGCGTGAACTCCAACAAAATTCATAGAAAGAGCAGCACAAGGAGCATGTTCTGCAAGATGATTAATTTCATGAATTCTTGCTTGTAAGCCCGAATAAATCCCTGATACATTATTCGCGTTATCATATGACTGACCCCGACAATCTGCGAGATCAAGTTCAAAAAACTCAAGAACAGATAATACAGCAACTAGCAAATCTTTTGCTTTATGTCCAGAGTTCTCAATAAACATGAGAAAACGTTCCATCATCAAACAGGGGTTCCATCTTTCTTCACCTACTGATAACAAAAGAAAGTTGGTCCACGTGAGATATGTCAGGTGTGGAATCTACTATAATTGCGTAATATTTCGCTGATTTGACTTATTGAACAAAGATAGCTGATACCTTTTGTGCTTAAAGCTGGATAAATTCTTCATAAGTATAGAAAATTTTTCTCACTTTCCAAATTTTGCCGCCCTAGAAAATTTGCCGCCCTGGGCACTAGCCCCGACTACCCCAAATATAAATCCACCACTGACTGAATCCCACAAACGACTTTTGTACCTTTCGCAGACGATATGCAGATATCACTGATTTATGACAACAAACACACGCTTATTGTTATAAATTACAATTTTTGTTACAATTGTACACGGGTACTAAAGATGGTGACATTCCTATCATGATCCGAATCCAATTTCAAATTCCTTTTCAAATTATTCAAATTGGACCTATCGTTTAGAGTTACGACGGGTATAGAAATAGGCATTGGTCCAGTCAAGAGATTAGTAATTATTATTAACTATTATTATTTATAGATTGCCTATAGTAAAAAAATAAATAAACAAACTGAATAATTGGTATATTTTTTCTCGCCAGAATGCGAGAAACTCATGCGAGGGTGAAGGCCTCCTTCAGAGATGACCACCTCTATCTTTGGCTACTTGCATCCAGTTTTGCCAGCAACTTAAACGATGTCGTTTGACTATCTTGCAAACGACCGAGCTTTATGAACGTATAACATGTGTTTGTATTCTCTACCTTTATCCTTATATATTTTTTAAAATTATTTTTGTAGGGAAAAGGCAAAGAAAGGTACCAAATAGGCATATACATTATACAAATAAAAATTAGTGTCAACCGTCAAAGTCAATTAAATAGATCCTGCATCTTGCCATTCATAGTGTTTAGTGGTCTGTGGTAACTGGTGCGATACGATTTCATTGTTTATGTAAAGCGAAGTGGCTCGGCTCGGCGTTTCAGAAATCTTAGAAATATATAGTTAAATCATAAAAGTGAAAAGTATATATGTTTTGTTTGTTTGTTTCGTGAAATAATACGCAAACTATTCTAGCCATGGCAGACGACGGCGACACTGTAATTTAAATTGTTTAAAAAATAATTATGTGTATTAGCAAAGACAATTCCTAATATGAAAATAAAAATAATTTTTCAGGTAGCTGTTATGACTGTAAAGGAACCTCTGGATTTAATCAGACTTAGTCTGGATGAAAGAATTTATGTCAAAATGCGAAATGAACGTGAGTTGCGCGGGAAATTACATGTAAGAATTCAGAAAAATATAAATAATTTAGGTTATCTTAGAAGTAATATTGCTAATATTTGGTTTATAATTATAATCAAGCCGCCTCTACAGAGCGGTGGGAGTTGGAAGGTGCCCTTACCTTCCAACTCCCACCGCTAACGTGTTAAATATCTTCCTTCGCCTTCCCTCTTAGAATTTTAAAATAGTAAACTTAGTTATTGAAAATGAATACATATAGGAGGTAGGAGTTTGTTATTGTTATTTGATTTGTCCCCTTCAGTCAAAGCAAAGATCATTGACTTGAAAGATAAATCCTCTGTACCACAATTTAGGGGGTGGCAAGAGTGAGAGTCCATTATTCAAAACCTTGAATGTTCTGAGCCTATCTGGTGGCAATACATACATAGAACACAGATGTTTTGAAGATTAGAACCATAACTCAAATGGGTTTAGTAATGCTATGATGTCTCATCACAATTATGTCTTATGTATTTATTTAACTTTATTGCAGAGAACTGATATAAAGTACAGGACAAAGTAAATATAATTATTAGCAAAAGGCAACCTTATCACTAATATCTCTTCCAGGCCAGGGCTGGGAAACCAAAAAAAGTTTCAAACTGGTTTAGGACAGTAGTATGGAAATCATTTTGGTTAAGGTTTCGGTTTCGTTTTTTTTTGCTGCTCAAACAGAGAATCTGGTTCTTATTCAATTTCACTGAATCAATGAAATTAACCAGTTTACAAACTTTAATTCCAGTTCCTTTTGGGATTTGCTGCTCGTGTTAAGACACAGAAGATAGGAATAATACAAATATATACACATTAATAACTACTTGCTAGATAATATACAAAATACATACAAATAAGTAAGAGCAAGAAAGAAAGAAATAAGTACCACCATTGAAGGTGAAGAAACAAAGTAATGTTTCCAAACCTAATCAGGCTTTAATAAAGTCCAAAAGCTGGTAACAGGCCTGTTCTCTCATGCCCAATAGGGTTCTACACACTTAGATGTTCTGTTCAAATGTGATTAAGCTTAGGTAACATACTGTCATTCTTTAATGATAAGTATTTGCTTTTTACTAAGTGTCAGCGTGTAAAATTTTCAAGTTAAGTATTCTAGGATACCACAAAATCCAGGAATGGATAACTCATTAGATATTTAATATTGCATACAGAGACTTCAAATAATAAGTAAATATTTACCCACCACTTCTCTCCCCGTAGGTTTTGTACAAGGTGACTAAGATTATGGGCAATCCCATTGGTAGAGGCCTTTAGTCCAGCAGTTGACTGTTACAGACTATTGATGATATTGATGAAGTAAAGTTTTTAATCACCACTATAAGCCTGAGTTATATCCAACTGCTTAAACCTATAATAATGATATTAATACAGGTTAAGTATTTTAAAGGCAGTTTGTTTCAGGCCTATGATCAACACTTGAATATGGTTTTGGGTGATGCAGAGGAAACTATTACAACAGTTGAAATCGATGAAGAAACATATGAGGAGGTTTATAGGTCAACCAAAAGGAACATTCCTATGTTATTTGTAAGAGGAGATGGAGTAATACTTGTATCTCCACCAGTGCGAGTTGGTTTGTAGGTTTAAGTAATGAAAATAAATGTACGTTAAGTAACTAATTGGATTTTATTTCTTAGCAAATAACTTCAAAATAGAGTTATTATTAAAAGTACGATTTTTTTTAACAAGTAGTTCATCTTCATCCATTGGTTCTATAACGGCTCCTGCTTTAGTAATAACACTCGGCCTGATAAGTTTCTTATGAGCTGTCTCAGGTATAAAAGTATTACCTATAGGTGTCCTAATAGATGCTTCATAGTCCTTAACACTAGTAAAAGGAAAAGGTAAGTTTGACACTTTATGAGCAGCAAGTTTAGGATTTTTGAACTCGTTTATAATGATATCACCTTTATTTTCATCACGTCTTGATGTCTTGGGAGGTAGTTTGCCTATAAACCTGTTTCTTTTGCGCTTGGTTGCCTTTACACCTTTACCACCCCAACTACCCCATCCTGGTAGGGCAAGATCAACACCTTTTGGTATATCTTGATTTATCTCATCTTCTTTCTCTTGTCTAAAGCTGTCAACAACATCATCCTCTTCAAAAACTTCCTCAATATCAACCTTTGGGACAACTTGTTCATCATCATCATCTAAATCGTCAATATAATTTTCTCTTCTTGAAACAGCTGTGTTTAAAAACTTGGGTTTCACTTCAATAAATCTAGTAGGATCAATATCCATGTTCATATTTTGTTGTGAAGGATTTTCTGTTGGTGTAATTATGTTTAATAAAGATGGTTCGATTTCCTTTAAACCTATACCATTATGTGTTTCTATTAATTCCTCATCAATTTGGGGCTTAGGATTTTGTTTCTTTAACTTCAAGTATTCAAGGTTATCATGTTCAGCCTTATCTTCAGTCACCTCTTTATTTTGCTGATTTGATTGTTTACCTATCTTGCTAATTTGCTTTCTTAACTCTTTCAATTTATGCTCCACTTGTCCAACAACTTTGTTTTCATATCTATCAAAAACATTTGAAATATCTTCTGATGCTTTTCCTTCTTCGATTGGTGTGATAATTGATTTTGATGTTACACCTAATTCTTCAACAACCCAACTAGTAGTTGCAATTATTTTTTTAGACTTCTTTTTTGACTTTATTGGCAATTTTTTGGTTTGGTCACTATTTTGAGCTACTAATTTAGGTGTTACTATTTTAACATTATTATTTTTCTTCTTATCAGGCTTTTCTTCCTTTTTAGAATCTTTTGGATTATCAATATTATATAATCTTTTCTCACTTTCTGGAAGAAGTCCCAGTGGCGATTCAATGTTGTGATTATGGGTTTGTTTTAAATTTTCTTGATCAGAATCCGAATCAATCTCAGCTTGCTTGAACATTTTATCATTAAGATACTTCTTGTATCCAAAGTTAAACTCTTCATCCACATTACTCTTGTCAGAACTTTTCATCATCCAGGGGTTTAAGGGGTCCTGTGCTAGAGTTACATCTGGAATATTCTCTGTATCATCTGCTTCATCATCAGTACTCTGGGTATCTTGTGCTTTATGTGTTAAGCTTCTACTTACAGACAATTGTTCTGCTAGTTGTTGCCTTACCTATAAATGTTAAACATGATTAAAATACTTGAAGTGGACAATATCATAGCACTAGGAAGTTGTCAAAAATATTAATACTATTTCAATGGTATTTTGTTGATTACCTCTTTGTCGTATTTAGCTCGAACCAGTTTGCTTTTTGCCCATTTTCCTGTGTTTTTATGTCTTAGTGTGTGTCTTTCTAAAGCCCTAGATTTTTCAAGTTCTTCTAACTTTTTGAGAGCTTCCTCAGGATTCTTAATTTGTAATTCTTCAAACTCCTTTAACTGGTGTTTGAGCCTTTCTTTCTTCAGGATGCTAAAAATAAATTGTATTAGTTGTATTTAGTATTAGTTTCAATTCTGTTAGATACTTAACTCAATCAAAAGCCACAATTTTTAAGATGGCTATTTATTTTAGTGAAATTTGAGTAAAACAACTGGCAAACAATATACTGTTTGAAACTATGATGATTTTAACTATATTATTTAATGTCAATTCCAAGACATCACCCTGCACACTACACACTGCCACATCTATTTGGTTTGCACATTGTATTTATGCAATTTTATATGCTATGATAAGGACTACAGCCTTAACCCTTCTCATTATAGGAGGAGACCTGTAGTGGGCCAGTAATGTGTTGATATGACTATACAAAGAAATAAATACATACCGATGGTATTTTTTACTCTTAATTTTACTTTGCCTCTTTTCTTTAGCAGCCTTATATGACTGTTGAGCTCTTAACTTTGCTGTGCTTTGTCTATGCTCAAGCATTTCTTCATAGCTCATTGGATATAACTGTTCTTCTTCTACTACTTCTTTTGATTCAGGAGGGGGATCTATCTCTTCCAACTCCTTTTCCAAGGGAGATTTTAGCTTAAGTTTCGATAAGAAATCATTTGTGGGCTGTAATTTACTCGGAAAGTGTTTTATAGGAAAGGAAACGTAATCTACAGTCCTATTTCTAGCAACAACTGGGTCCCACCGGCCCACTTTCTTCTTTGTTTCTTCATAACCAGTTGACCTTTTAATACGTGCAGCTTGAGGCTTTTCCAACGGTTTCGATAAGATTTTATCTGCGTCCTGACTTTTCTTCAGCTTCTTACCTATCTTTACATGGTGCGCGGTGTCTTCCAAAACTTTAACAACATTATCAAGTTTCAATTTACTCGACCGTTTAATTAAGTTGAATTCCGTACTTTGAATAGTAGGCTCATTCCTTGTAGGCTCCCTAATATGCTGAGTTTTATCAAGTTTGGTTATTGCGCTAACGAGACGGTCGTGTTCAGATGCAACATAATCAATTTCTTCATTGTCTTCCATTGTTGAGGAATTTATGAATTTAAATTATCGAAAGGTTAATTCTAGCTTTATTTTAATTAATACACTAAGTAATCACATAAAATCAGTAGGTAAGTAATAAATAACCTCAATAGAACCAAAACATCAATGCGTTTATGTCATTTACAAATGACAGGCAGTGCGACAGTTGACAACTGACAGCAGGTGATTATACATTTTTTTTTCAATTGTTCTCTTTAATGGTTCTGGACTCTAGCTATTTTGAGCCTTGGCCAACGACATAACAAATAACGTTCACTGTAGAGGGCAATTTACAAAGTGGAAGTGAAGGAAGGATGTCCCCTGATTATACTATATTTATGTAAGAGTTATTTAAAAACAAAGCAATCTATGTCCTAGTTTTCCAAGAGATGGCAATACCGACGTCAACGGCGGAATTTCTTATTTATACACCTAAAAAGTACCTAAGTACACCTTAAAACCTAATTAAGAAATCTAGACACAAGTTCTAAACGATATCTTGATTTGAGTCTAGCGTCGCGTAGCCGCGGTTGGTACTTGTTTCTGTGGACCTACTGGATACCTAATTATATAGTAGTTTTGTAGACCTCCCAGAGGTATGGATCTATTAAGGAATTAATTATTATTTCTCGATTTTCTGCGGTCTGTTGGGAGGCATCTTCTATAGTTAGTTACTACCCTATCGTCAAAGACGTTCTGCCAAGCGGTAAAGCGTTCCAGCATCGGGCTTAATATAACCTAGTATTAGTGTATTATTAAGAGTATCTCTTAAAAAGGGAGTGACACCCTTCTCCGCGGTGTAAGCAGTCTTGTCTCCATGTTTTCCTCTTTTATTTTACTTTCTCCGTTACACACCTTGTTTTTAAAATATGGAATACGTTCCACTATAAACATACACATATCTATAACGAGCTTGAGTGCGACGCCGAAAAATTATTTATAGTTTACGTAATTATACAAGCGATGCGACTGACGCGTCATAACACAGCATTGCGGCGCACCCATATTAATCTAAAGCCAACAGAAGCCATCACGACGTATTACAAAAAATAAGTGGAAACGTTGCCATACAAAATGTATGACACCGATGCGTAACACGACACGTCAGTCAAATATAAATCCGACTTCACTCGTTTTTCTCGCACGTCCGAAGGTAGGCTGGCAGAAAATGCTTTAGCATTAAGTCCGCCTTTTGTAAACCGTATTTAAGGTTGTGCAATAAAGTGAATAAAAAAATAAGTAATTATTCTCTATGATATAACTGCTATACTCCTAACAGGTAATCCCGCTACCATCTTAGAGTTATTGCAGTCAAGTATCAACTTGTATTTGAATAAAAAAGGTGTACAATATTTTATAGAGCTTTAATAGTTAAATGCACCATAGCTTCGGTTTAAGTACAAGAACATGAGGCTTAATACCTACGCCTCATGTTGATGGATACATAGCGGCACTTTGCTGGATGTGTTTCTCACGTCATTTCCTGTCCAATCATCAGGTGGACCATCTGGGCTTAGTCAGTCATTTATTACTATAAAAAAGATTCTGCGAAACGAACTTATTACTAGGACATCAGAGGATTGGAATAGGTGGAAAAAGGAAAGTGTAGTGTATTTTAGTATACCCTCCGGCAAAATTAATAATAATCTTAGTGAATATAATAGCACTTTCATCGTCAGAAATCAAAACATTTATTAACTGGCAATTTCAAAATCAGGATTTTAAAAAGCTCAATATATTTTAATATCTAATCTCTAGTCCTAATCTCTTGCGTTAGACGACTCATTTGACGAGGCGGGCGATGGTGACACGTTTTCTCGATTCTGTTCATCTCGTAACTTTTTAAAATGCTGCCGATTGCGATATAGTTTTGCTTCATCGGTACATTTTGTAGTTATACAGGACCTGAAATTTTATAATCACTCGGTTTACAAGGACATAATCATTTCTCATCACAAAATAAATATAATAGACTAGCGGACCCGCGCGACTTCGTTCGCGAATGAGTCAACTTCAAAAAGTAGTCGTATGTTCACACGCTCTCAAATAAGATATTTATTGCAGTTTTTGCAACATTTCTCATTAAAAATTATTAAAATAGGTACTTATATAACCAAGAAAAAAAAATAACTTAAAAAAAAAAATGACTAAAAATCTGGCCGTACTTTTAAAAGTTTTTTGACTTCATTTTTGAAACACGGGGCGGAGTGTCGAAAAAGCCAGCACTTCCAACCAATTTGTTGTAGGTAGCAACTATTCTACACAATGGAGCGAATCTGCCCATTTTTGATGAAGCGATTCTAGGTCTGAACGTTAGCTTATTCATAATATGCGACCTTATGTTTGGTACCGGCAATCACACCCTCCTCATCAGATTTGGGCAATCGATCCCTCCGTCTATTTTTCTGTTTACTTTTCAGGAAAGAGAGATCAATAAAGTCCCTGCGATCAGACAGTGACAACGCTTTGTATACATTCAGTAGATCAGCGTAGGTACTGACCTTTTTTAAAATGTTGTCCTTGTATGCAAGGTGCCGTAAAAACTTCTTCTGGACTCTCTCAATCCTATTCATGTGTATTTGATAAAATTGGCTCCATGCAATAGAACAGTATTCAAGTTTGCTTCGTACAATCGAATTAAATAGTGCTAGCTTGGTAGAAGACTTTTTAAAGTCCTTTGTAATCATGAATCCCAAGAATTTCAGAGATCTTTTAATCATATTATCCATATGTGGTATTAAACTTAATTTACTATCCATAATTACGCCAATATCTTTTATTTGGTATACTTTTTAATAAAAGGTAGCCGACCAATGGCTACCTTTAGCGTAATGTTATATAGCCTTAATTGATACTTACTACTAATACAAAAAAAAAATCGAAATCGTTACAGCATTTTCTGAGATTAGCGCGGTCAACCAAAAAAACTCAAAAGCTCAAAATATTTCAACATTGCCTATCTAAAAAAACACGTAAATTTAAAACTCCGTTGCGCGGATTTTGAAAGACAAATGTGGAAAAAATAGCGATGTTATCCTGTAGGAGCTGTTGGCTTTTCCGGGATAAAAATAAGCCTATGAGCTATTCCAGGATACGCATGCATTCGATCGTTGTCCCATATACCTGACGACGTGCTGTTATCTGTGAAGAGTTTTGTCCTTTACCTCCGACAATAATCATCAGATCTTCATTAAAATTAGACAATACATGCTTCATATTACACACTTTCAAATAAAAAAAGAATTATTCAAATTGATTCAAATTTAACGGAGCTGTGAAGTAAAATTGATAAAAAATTTCATCGTATTTCCCGGGGGAAACTTACTGTTTATCTGGATAAAAATTATCCTATACCCGGATTCCGATTGACCCGGAATATAAGGTACAACTACTTATACCATTTATACTTATACAATTCGTTCAGTAGTTTTCACGTGATGCCCGAACACACAGATAGGCAGACAGACAGACGGACAAAAATTCAATAAAAATCTGTTTTGGACTCAGTATCGATTAAAAAACAACCCCCGGTCAAAATTTTCAAAATATATTAAATGTACAGAAATCTTCCAGTTACACATTTATTATAAGTAGGTATAGATTAGTCTTTGTGAGACAAAATATTATCATTCTCTTTTTAAACAAAAAGCTGATATTAAGAATCAACTTAACAGAAACGGACATAAACTTTGTGGGGTTGAGTATAGTATACGCTTTTACAACATGATTCTTAAGGTAATCCTACCGATGCATTATTTTAAAAATGTGTAAAAACACATCAACATCATCAATACAGCGTGGTTACATTTGATGAATTTCTTATTGAAATGATATTAAAAACAATTTCCTTTAATTGCTTTAAAGCCTGTCCAAAATTAAATAACCGCATGAATGACATAACAACATGCTGGTACTGTCAAAACTGAAAAAAGTTCCAATTTGACAGCACAATCCCTATCTGAAATTTAAATTTGTCAATTTGCCCCCATTAACAAAATGATCCACCATTTATTGACTATATAAGTTACAAAAATGTGTTAAATGAAGAACCGCTCAACCGATTTTGTGCAAACTTCACATAAACCATCAAAGTCAAAGTCAAAGTCAAATATTTCTTTATTCAAATAGGCACATTGATGGCACTTTTGATGCGTACATTACATGTAGAATAAGACATAGGAGTGAGTTGTTGGCGATAAATAAATTCGTTAACTTTAAACTAAAGCTTCGAGGGTTCCAAACGCGCCCTGGTCTAAGAAAAAGCCCTCAACATACTTAGCCGGTTGTTATTTTTTTTTTGTTATCACCATCTCACATTGTCCTTTAAAAACTTATTAAAGAAGCAACCTGGTTAGAGCAATAATTTACACCCAAGGATTTTTATCGTTAACGTAGTCCTTAATACTATAATAGGACTTTTCTATAAGCTTGCGTTTAATACAAACTTTGAACTTTTTCAGAGACATCTACATTATATCAACTGCTAATTTATTGTAAAATTGTATACAATTTCCTTTAAATGAATTACTTATTTTATGTAGTCTAGTATATTGCACTGCAAGTTTAATTTGCTTCTAATGATCAAATTATTGCAGTCACATTTTCTATTAAAATTAGATATATTTTTGTGAACATACATTAAATTTTCAAATATGTATTGGCTAAAAACTGTCATTATCTTAACATCTTTAAATTTATCTCTCAATTACTCTCTCGGACCCATTTTATAGATCGCAACTTCTGCAGCACGAAAATAGTACCAATATCAGCAGCATTACCCCTTAGTAAAATTCCATATGACATAATGCTGTGAAAGTAGCTAAAATAGACTAGCCTAGCAGCTTCTATGTCCGTTATGTGGCGTATCTTCTTCACTGCATAGGCGGCAGAACTAAGCCTGTTCGATAAATTATTAACATGAGGGCCCCATTGAAGTTTAGCATGTAACGTTATTCCTAGAAAAACTGCCGTATCCACCAGATTTAATTCCTCATTATTAAGTAGTAAAGTGGTTTTTACATCTATTTAATAGTCCGAACAAAGCCTAAACATTTGGTTTGGATAGGTGTTCTTGAGTTATAAAATTACAACGAAAAGTGGCATTGATTTTTATATATATAGATAAATCTAAGTTACAACGACAACACTTTCTGATTTAAGATTTTGAGGTTTTATCTGCGGGGCGTTGCAAGCGCAATATATCTACTGTATTCAGTATATACACTGACGTAATAAGCGAATAGTATAGTCTACCTATGTATTAACTCTTACTTCTACTCCTTACTATTACACCCCATGTTCCCACACAGGGTTTTTTATCCGGGATATAAAGATTGGTCATTGACTTTGGTGCTCTATTGCTTGTATAGATATTCTAATTGTAATAAAAACCACAATTTGTCACAAAAGTAATAAATATTTATGTATTTTTTTGTAGTGTATATATCCTCTTTGGTACGGTCTTTGACATAATGGCATGCTCAATGCAATTCTTGCGCAGCAGGCAGCTAAGGTTAACTCAGTGGCGTGGAAAAAAAGGACCTTCATTTTTTTACCTACCTTACAATTCTTTTCGGGACGCCACATTTTTTGGAAACTGTAAAAACGATGTCATCTACTAACTGCGGTTCCAGAAGTTTTTTCGGTGGTTTGTTTTTGAAAGCCGGTGATTGTTTCCCAGTAAGCGAATGAGTAGCTAGGACTCTGGAATAGATTACAGATGGTATTATAACGGAGCACAAAGGCTCATTTCCAATCATGGGCGTGCACTATACAGTGCCTCGCTTAAGTGTTTATAACTAAATAGCTATTTTCCATTCCCGTGGGAACTTAGGGATAAAAAGTTAATGTCTTCTAGGGATTTCGGTTTAAATGTTCACAATTTTGGGCCGCTCGCGACAAGCGTCTCTCTGACCTCTGTCTACTTAGCCTTTGAAGGAAGAAAGTTTACCAGCGCGATGCATTCATTTGTTATCTATCGTACATGAGAAATATGTCGCTGGTAGCTGGTGGAAACAACCGGCCCAGGACCGTCGATTTTGGTACTCTCTACTAAAGTAGTTACCAGTGGAACGGCGTTTATCGGTTGAACTGATTATGATGGTGATGGTGATGACATGTGAATTTATTCGATTAAGTACAACGGTAGATAATTTGATAGCTCACTTACTTTCTTGGAAAAACAGCTTGTAGCAAATTTCTAGTTGCAGAGGTGTATGAGGTCCAGTCAATATCTGCCATAACTTTAGCCGGGACAGTAACGTTGCCGCTCCCAAGTGACACCTGAAATAAAAATGCATTGTAACTAAAACTGTCTAATTGGTCTAGTTATCTGTTTCTGGGCTAGCTCCCTAGATCAGGACAATTTTTTTTAATGCCGTCGGTCAGTAGACACACGGTCGTAGCTACATTGTCGCCCGAAACACCTTCGTGCGCTAGTTGTGACGCCAGACACTAAATCAACTGGACTATATCGGCGTTTAAGTGGCCTACGTGCGTAGACTGTTTCAAAATATCGAGACTTAACTGCCGATTTAGCGTAAGCGACAAATCAAAAATATTGTCATTTTACTTCATTTATTTATTTATTTATTTATTAAGGACACTAACAATATACATATTTGCCATATACAGTAATAAACTTGTACAATATTTAACACATTCCCTTATATGTACATCTATAACAAGTGACCATGAAATTCAAAAAATGAGCTACTTTACATTAGAAATACAGTCATATACATACCATGTCATCCACATTTTCAACTACTGGTAATCCAATATTAGTTGTTTGGGCGGATGCCCTTCTTATCTGAAGACCTTTAGCGTTTCTCTTACCGTCATCTAGCTCAACACTTGATGTAGTCTGACGCTCAGTAGCAGATTCTTCTCTTACATCATCTGTATTATGATCAGACCTTACAGACATTCTTTCCAAACTCAATGCCTGATCTTCACTGATATGCAGATCGGAAACTAGTGTTATAAATTGCGTATAAAGACGATGCAATACAGTTTCTAGTTGTTCAATTTTATCCATGGAGATGTCGCTCATCGGATCTGTCTGTGTCCCTTGGTCGAATAACAGTTTTCTGTTCATGTTCATAGAACCCGTTACCCTTTCGGGTATAGGAGTGCTGCTTTCTAAGGTCCTGCGGTTGTAGAAAACAGCGTTTTCGTGTAATAGTCTATTGATTTGCACACTATTAGCTGAGTCGGAACGTCTCGTTTGAAAATTGTTATATCTCATTGTAGCTTTTGTCATGTTAAGTTCGTGGTTTACCTGAAAAACGTCGGCTTGTCATATTCATATATCCTAATTATAAAAATAAAAATAAAATAATAATGAGAAAGTGTATTTGTTTGCTTTTATTTCTTTACGCCCTAACTGAAACAAAGCGACGGAAGCATACAAACTTAGGCTTTTTGTTTGGAAAAATAAAATCTTATTTTTACACCAAATATCAAATTTCCTTCCTAACAAAGCAATACTTATCCACCGCAGATAACACTGCGGGGCATAGCTAGTTATACATTAAAAGACGGTGCTAAATAATAAAAAACAAAATATGTAAATTAATAGGTTAGTATTTTATGCCCTCACTTCGGCCACTCTACGCCTCTGTCATTGGCATATCACGGATCGGATAGTAAGTAGAGTTCCTAGAACGCAAAAATATGTTAATACGTATTTCGTACCTCTTGGTCGGAGTCGCTGTCACTGGTGTTGTTTTGGGGCACTTGTTGATGCCCAACGTTCACCGCGCTTGGACATGACAATGATTGTGTTTGGTTTGGATTAAAAAACTGTAAAAAATATTTTATGGTCTTTCAGTAAAAGTCTTAAAACATTTCAGATTACATAATTTTGATGCTACGTTCCCCTAGTGGTTCTCTGTATTTGCTTGACTTCACCCATTTTTAATAGTTTGGAATTCATGGACTCTCTTGCCAAAAGAACGTAGGATATTTCGGCGTTGTTCTGTAAATGACACAATCAAAAAGGCTCTTTCCGTCTTAGATATTCCTACTCTCATTGAGTAAGCAGGAATAGCCCGGGATGATGGTAAAATACTGATAGATTGATAGATTGACGCTGGTTTCCGGACGGGCTCTTTTGAGGGATGGGACATGCGTTGAGACATTGGCCTCATCGCATTTCTGGGATAAAGTAAGGCAAAATGGGAGTAGTTCCCCGGTATGGTCGTTTTCAATTGGCAATGTTAACGTACAGTGTTAGTTAGTGTAGTTATTGAAGCTCCAAGAGCAAGAACATCTACTTAATTTATTCGTTCACATCTCAGTCGTTTGTTTAAATATGTCGAAAGAAGTTGCATCGTTGTCTTTTATATCTGTACTTAATATCATATTTGAATTCTTGGAACTATACCTAAAGTATAATCAAGTGACTCCTGTCACTTTATTGGGTAGGCAGTGTAGGTACTACGTGCGTTTGGATCTTAAATCTTTAACAGGGTTGTCATAAGTAAATACTTAGAATGTTTTGAATTAGTTTGTATGGAAAAATAAATATGCTTTTTTAATTTAATATTTTTACAGGTCGATTCCTTATGAAATATTCTTATGCACCCTTCAACAGTATTTCGTTATTCCGTTAAACGTTGTATAAGATCAAAATAGTATGGTGATTGCAAAAAAAGTGTAAGCGTGTAACCTTTACGCGCGATTGAATTAAAACTTTTATTATTATTTATCGATTAAAGAGTAGGTCAAATGTTCTCGGGACTTTCATTTCATATTCACTATTTCACTTTATATTCTATTTAAAATTTATTAATATCACTTTCATATTTTATAAATATTTTCATTTTTTAAATAGAATAATTAAGAGTAGAAAATTGAAGGTTATTTAAGGACATGTAATAGACGTAAGCGTTACTTCCGTCAGAAAAAAATCTGAGTCTATCGCGCGCCTAAGGAAGTCTTACTTCAAAAAATCTAAACTTTAGTTATCAGATTTATTGAGGAAGGTTGTAGACTTTGTAATTTGCGAATTTATATAAACAAATATATTTTGTGAACCAAAATCATGGCATTAAGGTTTGTTTAAAAAAAAGGTGACATTCATTGTTTTTCCTTGGGCATTTACTTGTAGGTAGAACTAATTCGTGATAACGGCTACAGTTTGTACGACGTACTTACCTATTCGTTATTTTTAACAAGGAGTTGCACAAGTTCTGCGAACATGATCTCATTGCCTTTCAGATTAGTCATCGACCGATTTCTGATAAGATAATTGGCTTTTCATATGCGGCGACACATCAATAGTTGACTGCGGTCATGCAATCGATTGTTTAATGCAAATATGACAGCGTTAGGTAAGTAAATATACTTGTCTAGGTGCTCATAACGGATAACCTATGGAGTTTTCTTAAGTACTCGTAACTAACGGTTCCTCGCGACTTTCGTCAACGTACAACTCCCGACAAGTTTTCCAAAAAAAAATAAGTAAAGGTTGAGGGCTCTCTTTACGTAATTCGATAGCTGGCATCATTCATTGGTTCAACTCAAATAGAAGCAGAGCTTTTTTGGCACAGCTCGTCCGGGGAAGTCCGCCACACCTATTTATGCCGCTAAGCAGCTTTGCTGCTATGTTCCAGTCTTAAGGGGGTTCCGGTTGATGTAGTTTATATAAACGTAAGCTTACAGAAAATCCTATTATAATATTAATGATTACTTAAACGATAAAAAAGCTTGGGTGTGAATTGCTCAAGCTTTATAGCTAAATAAATTTACTGTGAGATGGTAATAACAAAAAAAAAATGTACCCGGCTAAGTTTGTTGTGGGCTCTTCTTAGACCAGGGCGCGTTTGGCCTCGTAGTTTTAGGTTACAGTTGGCGAACGAAGTTATCACCATCCCCTTACAATTATGTAAATATGTGTACGCTTCATAAGTGCCAGTGATAGGCCTACATGAATAAAGAAATTTTGAATTTGAATTTGATGGACACGTTACGGGACGTGTTCCTTACATGCCCTGCGAAGTGTTGTATATTTATAAGCGATAGTAAGTTTGTTGAGGAGTTCTTTTAAATGAAAGTGCGTTTGGATCCCTCGTAGCTTTAATTTTCAGTTTGCGAATGTACTTAGTTATCGCCATCACTACTCACTAAGTACTATGTAGGACACATTTTGTATGTAAATGAAAATATTCGACTTTGACTTTTATGGTTTCCCGTTTAATATCAGGTGGTCGGTCCCCCTTGTTTGCATCTCAATTAATACTATATTAAAAAAACCTAATATGTTACTAATATGTGAGCGCCTCTTGATGGCATCAATTCAAATAAATATATAAGATCAAAATCGTGTGTTTGATTACCATTTAACAATATTACAGAGTTAATTCGTATTGTTTCATTACTAGTTTACCTGGCCGGTTTCGGCTACGATCGTCAATCGCCAGGCACTGTACTATAATATTCAAACCCCTTTTATCCGCAATTCCACACAGTAAATCCCACCACAAAGCTTAACTCGCCCGCGTTATTACTTCGTTTTTCCGGATCGTATACTCATAGCGTAGAAGTTCTTCTAGAATTTGGTCATCGAATGCAAGGAGTACCATGACACAGATATACTTAATACACTAGTAGCTTTAATAAAAAAAGTCGGTAGCTCACCATAGATCCTGTTTTCATTTCCTTGATAGTATTCATACATAGTGATAGGACGTTTTTTACCTGATTGTCTTGCCTCTCCAACATCAACTTTAGCTCTTTTACGTAATGTTTGTTATCTGTGAAATTATTTAAAAAGTAATAAAAGATAACAATGGCCAATCATAGCTACCTACTTCAGTGACACATTTTTACATGAATCTATTTATTAAGTAGGTGCTAGGTATCTTATTACATCTTATTCAAGTATTTAAAAAAAAATGCTAACTAGTTATTAGTATAGGTAACGTACGTATTAGATCTGGGCTGCAGGCATGCAATTTTTTAAAAGTCAGATACGTGATTAAATATATTCGTGATGTTATTTTTTCTTCTTTGTTGACAAGGCTCTGTTAACTTCGCGATCAGAAGTTTTTGAACAATATTGATTATTAATTTCGGGCGTTAGGGCGAAATTTAATGGTGGTAGCTGACCCTCAACGCCGGGAATAAAAACAAAAATATTTTACACTCAAGAAAAAATGATACAGTTCTCCCAATTTACTGTACTAAATAGCAAACGACAGTTCAATCTCATAAAGTTATTAAGAAAATGCTGTAAAACGGGTAAACAAAAACCCAATTCTCTTTAAGTGCTTAGGTACAAAATGTTTTCATTACATTAGGTTTACTTAAATTCAGAGATTAAAGATCAAGTAAAGACCGTAACAATATACTACCAAACATTGTATATACTACTTTGGTATCTACTTCAGTATTACCAAAGCAATGTTTTTCTAAATAGCTAGGTCTGAAGTAAGTGATATAAAATAACAAAAAAAGACTTACCAGAAACCCTAAGAATTTGTCCTTTACGTGGTCCGTTATTATGTTTGTCGCGAATAAACACCACCTTTCCCGTATGCAAATCGGGTTCATAGTTCATTAAAGAACTAGTATTAACCACACCGTAGTTGGAAAACACATTCTGTTCGTCCATCCACTCCACAAGAAGCCACAATCTTTGATCCATCGTGTAAAAGTATTACTTTCACTTATCGAAACTATTGCTCAAAGGTTCACTATCCACGCTGGTGTGTAAAAGTTAACTGATCGGTACATCGATGTACCGATTTGGGTACACGCAGGTAGAAATATAAACTACAATAGATATTGGAAGTACGAATACCCGAGTAAAGACGTCCCCCAAGCAACGTTAAACAATAGAATTCGTTACATTAAAATATATTACACCCCCTACCCCTAGTAACTTAGCTAAGCTGTCTCCAACTTTCATCTCAAACGAAAAAAAAACTTTAGGTCTACTAAAACGGTAGGTGCTCACGTAATTATATTTAAAGCCTGACCAGTAAAATAAAAATCCTGTTCTGAGGACGCCACATCGGCATGGCTATACATTTGACAGGGTAAGTTTATAGAAAGAAAGCACCAATGTTAACCGCAATATGCCGAGGATTTTTATTTATCTAGCGGTAAAAATAAAACCGCCATTTTATACAGAGAGCTTCCACATGTACAAAGTGTATATTTTATGTTTTAGTTCATAAATGCAGCTGCGTCTCTGAATTGCTTGTTGAATAGATTCTTTCCGCAAAAAACCCAACCCTCTGTCATTTGAATTACCTACCTTGCGATTGGATAAGTGAATAGTTACGAGTATATCCGTCAGCTTGTTTTCTCCGTAGAAAGATAAACTGGGTTATATATGACTAAATTAAAGCTATAAATACAAATTAGTAACCTTTCATTAAGTAAAAATTTCAATATAAAATTTAAAAACCCCTCACCAATAAAGTTTTCATCAAAAGAGCACGCCCGCCCTTATTCACCTTTAAAAAAAAAATCAAAATAAACAACGGTTCATCAGTTCGGGATCTACGATGTTACACACACACAGACACGACAAAATTATAACACAAGGTCATTTTGGCATCGGGACTCCGGGTTAAAAATAACGTCTGGTGTAAAGTGCTAGTAGCACTGTTAAGTAATATACTTATATATATACACTTTTAAAGTTGTGCAGCAACTACCTACAGTGGACCTTATAGGAATCTGCTCTAAGATGTGAGATACGTCTGTAATTTAAAACCCGATACAAAATCGGCCTAATAAATGAAAAATACTGTTACAATGAAACAACTTCAACAACGCGGCTTGAATGTGGGTTGGTGGGTTTTAACGATTATCATCACATGCTTGACACAAGGCCACGGCTTAACGTGCTCTCAGAGGCATGCGGATGAACTCTACCCAATAATTTCTTAACTTTGTATTGTTACTAAGTATTTTTTTACAGAAATTTTAGGTCCAAATCCAGAACCTTGTTATCAGCAGTCTACTATGCCGACCACTAAACCAACGAGGCAGTGGCTGTACAGTTTATCACCATTTTGTAACCGGCGTCTTTGGTAATCTACCACCATTAAATTTCGCTATACAAAAGATTTCAACGCAAATACAAAATGTAATTTAATCTTGAAAACAAAATAAATATAAAGACTTGTCTGTATTAAGTACTTAAAAGTGGACAGTTTATTTCAGAAATAATGCACGAATAAGTTTCTTTTCCGTTTAACATACATTATTAATACATAGACAATATATTAAAATACCTTCATAGACCTTTATTAACGGGTTGTGAAGGTATTTAAATATATTGTCTTTGTATTAATGCAAATAAATCGGTAGACATAAATCCGCGGAGGTAGGATGATAAATAGAGATTTAAGTTTTGAAATTTCGTTAAACTGTGTTTTCGTTAATATTTTGAATTTAAATGGTCGAATCGAACACTCGACACTGTGAAAATTAGTTACTTTAAATTTAAAGTTATCGCTTTATACAATGCAGTGCATAAAATTTCTTTCAGTGCCTAAAGATTAAGTTGAACATTTAAATGCTTAATACATTGCAAATTAAAGTTACGAGTTAAATATAGTTTGATATAGTTTTTATATTACGAGGTAAAGTGACGATTTACACAGTTTTGTCCGACTGTAGAAAGGGGGAAACTTCTCAATTCAACGTAAGTATGTTTCGAATTTGGAATGTAAGTTTACAAGAAAGAAAGTAGCTCGATATTGACTTTTGATGAATCGCTCAATTTCTTTCTAAATTCAACTTGTTTTGCACGCCTCATAAGCGCAGCGTTGAGGTTGTGCTCTCGACATTTCAAAAAAAGCAGTTTTCTCGAAACTGAAATTGATTTTTTGTTATTTATATTGCACTTACAGGTTAATTTGAGTACACTAATATCAAGTCAAATAATTTGTCAGGCACATTAATACATTTCAATAACAATTTTTTTGTTTAACATAGTAAATAATAACATTAAACATAATCTTTTCTGGTCGTCCGTGTATGGACGGGTGTATGTGGCATCAAAATTGGTCGAAAAAATGATCGTATCGGAATATTTTTTTTTTAATTTTCTAAAGTAACACACGACATAATTTCTTAGTTAATATGAGCGTTCAATTCACTGTCGTTAAATTTCCATGTAATTATTCTAGCTAATATTAATTGTAACTTTCAATGTGCAATCATTATGACAATCCCGTGTCTTGTTTACAAAAAATTAATAATAATTAATATGAAAAAAAAAAATTGTAATGAGCATTGAAAGTTTCAGTTAAAAAAATTTCAATTTAATTGTGAAAAAAATGAGATTATGAGGCGTGCACTTTTGGATTTTCCAAATTTATTTCAAAGTTAGTGCCATTGATATTTAGGTAGGTTCCTTGTAGGGCTTTTTATTATATCTTAAGCCTAGTTCGCACTATGTTAGTAGTTTAGTGTAACTGTAAGTAACAAGTAATTTAGTAGCAAAAATACTGGCTTCTGACCAAAAGTCGTTCGCACAGTAGTCTAGTCCAGTTTACAAGTGAGACAAGTGAGTGGTGTTTGGCAGAGAACAGTCTACAATGTAATAACTACAATGGACTAAATTGGCAGGTTCGGAACGTTTAGCCGATTAACCAGGAGGCAAGGACGAGTGGTGGCGGGTGCTTCTCGACCGAAAAAAATTAAATGGATTGACTCGAATAAACAACTAACTAATCTACTCGACTAAATCTTTGATGTACAGACACGTTTAGCTACTAAATTACTCGTTTTAGACTAAAATACTAACATAGTGCGAACTAGGCAAAATTGGTAATGCGGGCCAGACAGATCTTCAAATGGTTCGATCAAACAGTTGGTTCAAACTGTTTGTTCGAATTGCTATTAGCTGAAGGATGACAACGCACTTTAATGCAGGCTTGAAGTTGCGTAAATGTGCAGGCAAAGTCTTACCAACAGTCTGTTAAGTTTTTGCTATGAAGCCACAGAAAAAAATTAAAAATCATAATATGTATAATATAGTAAAAAAGTTCCAAATGAAAAGAGTATTCTCATATAGGCTGTTTGATCAAATTACTTAAAGTTATGTGACACGCATAGCGGTGTAAAATTTAGGGTTGGGAGATTTTTATTTTGATTGATAGGACATAGCACTTTTCCTATCTAATGGTAAGTGATGATGTAGTCTAAGATGGCAGCGGATTTACCTGTTAGGCGTATGGTAGTACCTAATACCCCTAATCGGTTTCTACGCGGCCTTGTACCTGAATGATAAATCGGTTCGCGGCATGTCTATGTCAATAGGATGGTAGCTAACCAAGGCCGGAAATTCTGAAATTACCCCTGCGGGGAATCGAACCCGGATCCGCACAATTATCGACAACAGCTCAAAAATCTAGCTAAGGCAAAGGCCTAGCGTAAGTTTTCTCCACAAGGATTATCTTTATTTATCTTTTTCTTAAATTTTTGTACCAACCCAGGCATCGAATCTAGAACTTCATGATCCGTATTACCTACTCACAATTCACTAATCCTTATAAGAATGCAAGCTGAATACCTAATTGGTATGGGTAATAAACATAATCTTATGAATGTAATTTCCAGGTAACGAAGTAGGTAAGTACATCTTGCCTTCACACAGCCTTCATTGAATACAAGACAATAGCGAAACACAGCTCTAGAGACCCCAGAACAGCTTGTTTACCTGATAATGAAACAATGGGAGACATGGTTCTGAGTTTCTGACCAACCCCGCTTTAAGTTTACTTTATCAACCCTCTTACAGATATGGTCAGTATAGTTTGAGTGATTGGACAAGTTACTTATTTATTTTCTTCTTGTTTTTTTGCAAGTCACATACTTAAATGTTATTATTTAAACTCAGAAAAGTTTTATTTGTTTTGAATTTCCGGTGAGTACTTAAAAAAGAATATTTAACTTTTATTTTTTAGTAAACAGTTTAGTTATCTAGTTTAACAGTAATGCCCGTTTTCACTTACCTAAAGGCAATGCCTAAATAAGTAACACCCAATCTAAGGACATTCCTAGGCAGATAACAACCGTCCACCAATAGTTATTACCTAGGTATTCGATTAAGGCGATGCCTAGGTTTAGTGAAAACGGGCATATGTTATATGATCTTAGCACTTCTTAGGCTCAATTTGAAAGCGCATCCTTTTTATTAATTTAATTTTAAGTCAAATAGACATTCTATAGGAAAAAATGTATTTCAGCTTCAGTGTCGACTTCCATATTTGAATAATATCTTAATATAAATTAATAGGTACAATCAACTCTTACTCGACTGTCTACTCTCTGTTTACTCTTCTTTCAAATAGTGCTTCTTATGTACATGTGATTTTGAATTATTTCAAAGGACTTATGTATATGTGATTTTGAATTATTTTTATTCCAAACAAAATGTAGTGTACTGCACTTTCAGGTGACATGGGTTGTATTCCTATAAGGAAACAAAAAAAATTAAACGTTTTTTCAAGAGTATGTTTTTTGAGTAGAGTAGTATGAAATTAAGTTGCAAGCATTACATAGAATACAGTAGTGCTAAGTGGCGACTCTATTAATATAACTCAATGGTATGAAAGTTGAAAACGTTCGTATAAGCCTATTCGAAGATTATTTACAGTGGCTGTTGAATAAAGCTTACTGCTTAATTTAATGCAACAGTTTGTTTGTTCGTATGTCATGAAACGGAAATAGGTCACGGGGACAAGCGAATGGTAAACGGGCACAGTTGCGAGAAAACTTATTTGCCAATAAAGTGACATATACATAATGTGGAAAGAAAGTATCTGAATGTACCTACTTATCATCATATTGTGTTATAAAGTCTTAATTCAACAGTAATTTCATAAAGGAAAACATCCTTCAACAAATAACTTTTTTTTTTAATACTTTTAATTTGTTATGTTTGTGTGGTGTACAATAAAAGTGTATTCATTCATTCAATAATAAACCAGCTAAATTTTGTAGAGGAAGGATTGATAATTAATCAAATTAACTTACTATGAATAAAAGGCTGGCCCTTCCTCTAGACGCCCATGGACGATATTAAATTCAGAATTTAGCATTAAAAAAGTTGGAACCAGCTGATTCCCGCTCGCTCAACTAAGAATATCCTATGTCAATATAAGCCCCGGAATGCAAGCTATATTTATAAAAAAAAAAAAAAAAAATATTTATTTATTTGTGAAACATAACTTAACCGCTAATGAATGAACCGATGTTCACTGTAAAAGTATCAAACTGCGTAATAGTGATCACGCCCACCTCCAAAACATAAAATTTACCACTGTTAACTGGATATTTATCAATAAATCTAAATACATACATTCAAAAAATATTAATTAAAATAAAATAAGATAAAAATAACAATGATTAAAATTAGTTATAGATAGTTAGATATATTATTTAAATGTAGATTCGTTTCGCATTAACGTACCTACGCTGTAAAACAATGTAACGAAGTTGTTGGTTTTTATTCCGAGGGGACAGTTGTGTACCTCAACAGCAAAAAAATATCCAGGATTTATGTTTCCTGGATGCCAGCTAGCTCTGAGCCGTCATAGTCGGTTACTTAGCCGAACCATCATCTTCATCACCAATTATCGGCCGACTGCAAGGAACGGGTCTCCTCAAACAATGAGAAGGGTTTAAGGCCGCAGTCCACCACGCTAACCAGTACGGATTGGCGGACTTCATACGCCTTTAAGAACATTATGGAGAACTCACAGGCATGCGGGTTTCTTCACAATGTTTTCGTTTACCGTTGAAGCAAGTTATTCATTGCTTAAAGTGCACATAACTAACAAAAGTTAGAGGTGAGCGCGTACTGGGATTCGAACCCGGCCCACCAAAGTGGGCTATCACCGTTTCTAAGCCGAGTATAGGTAACTTAATCAAAAAACAGACAGACATCCACAGTCATAATATTGGCATCTAGATAATCCCAGTTTATTTTAAATTTTAATTAAACTTATCCTTAAACCATAGTGAAGAAAAGATACCTTTACAATTTACATTATTATTAAATAAATGATTTTAATGTAATAATTTAATAAATATTTTTTACATTAAAATATTAAGTAGATAAAATATGTTATTTAAAATTTCGTCCCGTGTGTAGAAGCACCTTTCTAGAAGCAGCTTTCTTCTTCTTTTAATTTTGAGCGAAATATAAATTAAATTAAAACAAAGTCGCAATCGGTATCCAATAGGATAAGGAGTTTAAACAATAGTTATCCTGACCATTGACGGAGCCTAAAGGAATACAAAGGGAATTTTGCTCGAACCGCACTGAGTAAGCAAGTAAGCAAGTGTACCCTACTTAATTTTTATACCTGCAACAGACAATTGAAAACACGTGGTATTTTTGAGATTTTAGGTACTCGCTAAACTTATTTTAACATTGCAACTCAGTAACTATTAACTGTAGACGTGTAGTGCAGTTTAAAATTATTGTCCGTAATGGTGCTTAAAATAATTATCTTATAATTTAATGAAAGAAGTAGTTTAGAGTAGAAGAAGAGTAGTTTGCGTCATTCTGAAAAATCGTTGCAAAAAATCGCGCGTAAATCGTCTGCTCCGTTGCTGCGTGAAAAAAAGTTATCTATCTGACCGCATTCTCATGTTTAGGTAGGTATTAGATAGTAGGTAGGTACATATTTATTGTTGAATTTAAAAATGGAAGCTCCAATAGGAAATGTTACATAATTCCTATCTAAAGACCTAATATTATATTTATATCACTTTAACGTTTTTTTTTTTTTATGAAACGATGATAGCGGAATAGGTTGGAGCACGACTTCACTCTCGGGGGCCGAGTTCGAATCGCTGCGCGCACCCTTAACTTTTCTGTGTTATGTGCGTTTTAAGCAATAAAATATCACTTGATTTAACGGTGAAGGAAACATCGTGACATTCCTACATAAAGTTCTCAAAGGTGTGTGGAGTCCACCAATCCGTACTGTTCCAGCGTGGTGGACTACGGCCTTAACCCCTTCTCATCGTGGGAGGAGACTCGTGCCCTGTAGTAGCCCGGTAATAAGTTGATGTGATGATGATTATGATCACTTTTATTATGTTTAAAATTTTAATCGGCTATATCTATTGGTATTAAGAATTTAAGATGTTTCTAAAAAGAGGTAATATCATTCGCTATATTATTATTAAAAGTTTCTTTACAGTTAAAATTATTAACCAGATTAAATGCTACTTTATTCGCTGTACTGCGTAAACGTTCTCAAAAAGATATTGATACAAAATAAGAAATACTATAGAACAATATGTATCGATATGGACGACCATGTGGCAGTTTTAGATTGCAATGTTTTAAAAATCGAATTCCGTCATTTTATGCTCCTAACTTCACCTAATTTTGTCTTACTGTTATATCACAGTACCTGATAATCTGTTAATGTACCTTACTATGTTCAAATGTTTGCAGTCAAAATGACTACCTTCGCTGTTAAATCCGACTTGGATGCCGCTCACGCCTTATTAGATCTTCAAAGTGATTATCGTGAAAATCATTATGGTCATGGTAAGTTTAATTTACTGTAAAAAGTACATATTATTATCGTTTTTATAGTAACATTATATGGAGGACCGAACTGCCAAATTTGACAGTTAAAAAAATATTACAGACTTACGTTACTCCGTCACGTCACACACATCTGATGGGTATTTCTAGAATATCTTTGAAGCAGTGGCGTGCATAGAGTGTATTCAGATTATATAAAATGAAGAAAATCTCTAGTACCAGTTATAAAAAACTTAAGGGTAGGCATTGGAAGAGTTACAAAAAGCCTACCCTTAAGTATTTATAACTCGTACTGGAGATTTTCTTCATTTTGTATAATCTGCATATCCCGTGCCTACCCTCCTATGCACGCCACTGCTTTGAAGATATAAGTGATACATAAATAAACAGTTTCTACTAATGTTTTGTAACCATTTTCCATCCAATATTTAAAAATAACTTTTAAATGGTTTTTTTTTATATTTCCAGTCGAGAGACATTCTCGTGGAGCGGAAAATATTGAATCAACGTACGCCATTGCAAAATTATTGAACAGTCTTATTGGAAGCAAGGTAAAATACGTCTCACCGCTGGACACAGGAGTCCTCATAGGAACGAGGGTTTCAGATGGTAGACCCACCACGCAACTATGTTGGTCGGTGGGCTTAAAAGATTTATCACATATCACTAACATTAACCGGAACCGGTCGCTTCACATGCTCTCCAAGGCTGGGTGGTAGATACCGTTTATTTTCTAATTCAGGTCTGGTACTCGGCAAATACCTAGCAAATCTTGTTCCGAACCGGGAATCGAACCAAGGACCTCTTGAACTCGTGTTGAATTTGCTAAACATTAGACGACAGAGGCAAATAAAATATACCTTCTTGTCATAGGTGTACTATGTAACTTTGAAAGGTAGCTCGATGAGTAAAGAAAAGGTTTTTTATTTTTCTGAAGTGTATTGTTTCTTAAGTTGCATATTTTATTATTATGCAGGCGCTGGATAAAGTTTCTGAAGTATTTTTCTTTCTTTAATTTAAAATTACTTGCAGGTACATCATCCTCATTCGAGTACACCAAAGAACAAATACCTACCGAAACGCTTGAAAGAATGTACAATAGAGAGGAAACCTACGCCCACGAAAAGAGTTTGCCATCAGGGTACTCAAACGGATTTTGAATTACATTTACCGGAAATTGAAAAAATGGAGTCCATTATACAAGAGCTCTGTACTAAAATAGAGAATTTAGAAAGCCAACTTAAAACACAAAATCCTGAAATATCATCCATATCTGCTTCCTATGAAGCTATGTCGGATATTTCAAGTGAAGAGTACTCAGATGTTCAAAGCACGCGAAAACCTCACAAACGGAAAATAAATCTGACATTTAGTGATTTAGTAAGTAAATGTAATTATTTGCAAACTAGCTGCTGCGTTCTTGCTTCGAGTTTATTACAGTTTTTTACAAATCGCGTGGGAACCATTTATTTATTGGAATAAAAAGTAGCCTATCGCTGAGTAGCGATAAAGCCGTCGCCGTAGTAGAAATGTTTCAGGAGTTAAACATTTTTTTTTAGAAATGTGACATACTGGCATATGCAATCAATAGATTACCGACTTTTGCGCAAAATTATAATATAACTGTGTACACTCCGAATTGTGTGTTGGCATATGAAGTTGTTGCTTATTATTACATATTTGTAAATTTTGTATTTAAATCTACTTTTATAGCGTATTACTAGCGTACCCAGCCCGCTCCGCTGGGCTAGATTTTGCTTTATTTTATTTGAACAATAAACTTACATCATAAAATTTTTAATATAAGTCTTAAGTACATAATATATTAAATCATTTATTTCTCTCCGTATTTAATCTCTTCTTTTCTCTTCTCGAGCGGGTGAAGATCATTATCTACACCCATGTACACCCAACTATAGAATATCATAAATAGTAAATAAAAGCTGTATTTTACAGTTTGACAGTTCAAAAATAGGAGTGCTCCGATCGTCACCAAACTTTACAGGATTATTCGCCAGGTCAATCCGGAGATTACCTAAAAGTTTCATTGAAATCGGTCTAGCCGTTTCGGAGCCCATATGGAATATACCCACACACTTTCTCTTTTATATATGTAGATATATGTATGTTATATATTTGTAAATATATATTATGTACACTTAATTTTACGTTTATTTATTTAAATTATCCATGTTTTTGTATACAATATACATTATTGGTATTTATTTATATATTAAAACACTCTTGGCACTATCCCATTCTCTTGCTGTAAGTCCCTTCTGCAAAGGTTGCCTGTCCCTTCTGCAAAGAGATTGCTTACAGCAATAAGGCCGCCTTCGCATATCTACATTGTTAACTGTATACTCCTTAATGTTTCTTTTCCTGTGTGTTTCGTGCAATAATGTGTTTCTTTTTCTTCTTCTAACTTGCGCGACGACACAAAGTTTGAATCGAACTACAGTATAAAATACCGTAGTTTGATTATACGACAGTCCTTTTTTCGTAACAGAAGATTATATATATTATGAAGGTGATAGATAAAGTTGCTTGCTTAATTATACAAATAACTATGCATACGTTTTCCTTCCAGCTACAGAACCCTCGTTGCCTGAGTCTGACTCGCACTTGCCCGTATTTTTATTATTCAATTCCTAATTTTTCAGAGTCCCATTGGAGGTTATAATTCAAATTACAAAGAACGCGATAATTCTCTAGAACGTGACGTAAAACCTTGTAGAGAAAACAAGAGATTTCTTAAACCCAAGAATAATATTAAATGTAACAACGACTTGGTAAGTAAATCTAATAGAAAGTAAATATTTTAAATAACACCGGCAAGTGCGAGTCAAATCCGCGCAACAAGGATTCGGTTGGGAGAGGGGATGAGTGTTTGACGGTTTTACACCATATTTCCAACAAATTATAACCGATTTAAATAATTGTTTTTGTACTATAGAGGTTATAATATGTGTTTAATTTTGCCCAAACTGTGGTTGGAGATAGAGGACAGAACTCCTCAGCGGACAGCAGGACAGCAGAAAAATCCCTCATTTAAGGCTTAGCAATTATTACTGAATACTTTAATTTTTTTTAGATCTAGAACTAAATTGTATGTGCATTGCCACATAAAAAAAACAAAAATCAAACGCAGACGAAGTCGCGGGCACGGGGCAACAGCTAGTACTGATATAAAATAAGCGGATAAACAAATTCCTTAAAAGCCGGCTACGCATCGGTGGCTCCTTTGCCCACTTGCTCGTTTGCCCGCTATTAATATAAACAAAAAAAAGTTTCAATCTTTTTTTTTTTAATTAGTAGGTACTAGGCATTTACTCTGATGTGATAGATCGACTACTGAGACACAATATTGCAATAGCACACCTAGAACCTATGTTAATTACCCAGGTTAATTTTTTTGTTACTTATTGCTAATCCATACTTATATAAATTCCAAAATCTGTTTTTTTGATTATACTTAATTTACTTTGAGTTAGGTTTAAGAACGGAGAGTAAGATAGGCTACTTTTTATCCTAGGATAGGAATACAAACGGTTATCATGGGATTTGCACAAACTGAAATAAACGCGGACGGAAAATATGAAATTGCTTAATTATTTTTCATTCACAATCAGCGAACGCAAAAATACAATCCAGAACAAGCTAGAATCAGGTAAGAACCATTCAGGAATAAACTGCAACAGTTCTTTGCTTTCAACTAATGCAAATAGTACGTACAATTAAGTTCTACGAGGGAAAATTAAGTGTAATTGTGGAAACCTACGTGAAAATATGGACCAGATATGATCTAAGCTTAATTGGTCAACATACAGTAACCAAAAGTCAAAGAAGTACTTTTTTCTTTTTTTTCGCGTCACTGACCTCTGTTATTACCTCTGGATACTTTAACTTTATTATTGTCTCCAATGGCTTGACGCCATTAAACGCTGTAAGTTTGACTCTGTATGCAAGTGTCCAAAAATCTAAACATTTTATTAGTTCTAAAGACAAACGTAAGTCACTTTTTAGTAGTAGTGTTTTGGATGTCTGTATGTCTGTTTCTTGGCCGCCATACATTTATCAATTGAGTTCCTAACTTCATACATTTTCTGCGAGATTTCCAGAAGGGGGCAGCCGCCCTCCCCTGCCTCCCACTGGGTACGCCCACGGGGAAGTACCTAGTACCACCATACTTATTTTTGTCGCCAAGTAGCGTTGTTCCAAATTCCAATGCTGTGTTGGGTCTGGAGGGAATGGTTGCTGGTAAATACCAGGCACATGGGGGTTTACACCTACGCCTCAGGTTGATTGAGACAGAGATACACGATGCGAGACGTGTTCCTTGCATGGCCTGCGTAGTGTTGCACTGTTTATAGGCTACGGTTTTCAACTTAACATCAAGTTGGCCATCGGCTTGGTCAGTCAATCATTAGAAGAAAAGGGGGATTATATAAGTGGATCTAGTTTGGTGTGTTTGTCAGTGTGTTTGTTAAACTCTTTGTTTGTACACCACAACATTAACATATACAAAACATAGTAAGAACAGAAACATATAGAAAGTAGTAGAATTCAAAAGGCGGCCTTATCACTTAATAGAGATCTCTACCAGGCAACCTTTGAATTAGGAAAAAAAAGGAGAGGAGAATAGACTGCTGGTGGTAGAAATTTTAAAATACTTACATACATGCAAATAACTACTTACTAATGTATAAACTAGTGTACACAAATAGATCAAAAGTACATAATATTAGTAATAAATAAATATAATATAAACTAATATATATATAATAACAACATGCTATTAATAGTCGTTGACAATATAATGGCCTTTAACTGTTTTTTTAAATATCGCCAGTGATTTGGATCGTCGTATGCTCATTGGAAGCGCATTCCACAAACCCACAGCTCGTACGCTAAACGAACGCTTGTAAAATTTTGTCTTATGATAAGGCATACACATGATGGTGTTCAGTATTGAATGATAGAGGTCTATTTTTGGCGCTATATACATAGATACATAATTTCTTTTTACCATTTTAAAGGTGCCTATCGGTGACGGCAACGCAGAAGTGCCATCAAGACTGTTAAAAAATATGGACTGGACCTCTTACACGACTGCTACTCGAAAACTGTTGACCGCAGTGTTTTCACGAACGTATGTACCATTAACCGTAATATTCCACCCAATATAAAATTGTTATTTTATCGCGCGCTAACTCTGCTCGTATTAATGCTACAATGACGAATACTGCTGCTTTAAAGAAGGACAGAGAAACACAGTCACTTCCGCATTTTAAGAAGAAGAAACGCATTATTGCAGGAAAATAAACAATAAGGAGTATAAATTACACAATGTAGACATGCAAAGGCGGCCTTATTGCTGCAAATAATCTCTAATTTTAGTAGGGTTTTCATGATTAAAAATGATCCTGTGCATTCCAAAAACCTTAACAACAATTTTTTTCAGAATTCGTTAAACTGCGTATAACGTGATAAATAAGTACTATCCCCAATCGATCATACTTTTATCGGGATAAAAAGTGAACTTTGTCCCTCTCCTTCCGATAATATAGGAAAAGAAATAAAGACATAAGATAAAGCTAGGCTATCGTACAAAAGCGGTGATAGCCTAGCCGTCAGGATTTTGGCTTCCTTTTGTGGAGACCAAACTTTTTCCTTTCATTGTAGGTAGTGGCCATTCTAAGCAATTAAATATCACTTGTCTTAACGTTGTTGGACAGATGTCTGACAGTTCGCCAATAATAATAACATATGTACTACGACTGTACTGTACTGGAAGAGATCGCTATTTAGCGATAAGGCCGCCAAATTGTACGTTCTACCTTATTGTGCTATTGTATTTGTATCTCTGTAAATTTCCAATACGATTCATTAATACGACAATACACACCTCGCCATCTAGCCCCAAAGTAAACGTAGCTTGTGTTATGGGTACTATGCCGACTGATGAATATTTTAATAAATAATATTCATAAATACTTATAATATAGACACACGAACAATTTACAGTTGTAGGAATCGAACCCACGGCCTGAGACTCAGAAAGCAGGGTCGCTACCGACTGCGCCAATCGGCCATCAATTATGTTCTCAAATGTGTGTAAAGTCTACCAATCCGCATTTGACTAGCGTGGTGGACAACAGCCTAAACCCTTTTATTAACCCGTTTATTATTATTGATTTTTTGGCTGGTGGTAAGATTCGGCCATGTCTAGTTACCATCCACCCTACAAAAGCGTGCTGATAAGCGATTAAGCGTTCCGATACGATGTCGCGTATAAGCCAATTAGGAATACGTGTTTAATATAACTGCACTACCCTTAATATGTTAAACTACATTTTCACTTTCCATCAGGAGATTGCAGTCAAGGGCTTCCTTACAGTGAAATAAAAAAAATTATGACACTCACCTGAGATTAACCTTAAATTTTACTATATTTCAGGGTCCTCGCAACTCATTCACTGACGGGAAAACCATCTCCAGCGTTCCCGGATAAACCTGCTAAAAAGAAATTAGATCCAGTGCTCGTGAGCGATATTGTTCAAACTGTAGTCGAAAGATGCCGTGTCCCGGAAAATGTTGTACGGTGAGGAAAAGATTTTAGTAATGTAAATTATTTACAATGCAACTTATAACTACATTAATTACTGAACAAGGCTGGCATTTCCACGTTAAACAGCTGTCAGCCAGGCTGATATTTTGCGCATAAAAAAAAACGAACAACCGGACAGCGTCTATATCTGCCATCTCTATTAAATTCATTGAAGAACAAAAGAGATAAGAACAAGATTTTAATTAGAATTTAATTTTGGTGTATAATTACTAATAATCTGTGTAGGTAATAATCTTACAAATGTAGTTATAACACGCTCACTTCTCATAATTTTGTTGGTGTATATCGCGGTAGAGCAACAAACTCACGGAGTGCGATGCCTTCGACTGAACCTCCTTGTATTATATTCGGGTAAAAAATGAGCCAGCCATTCTGTCACCAGATGTGACAGTCAACCGCGGTATGTCTCGCTAGATTTTAGTGATATTGTTACTATGGCAACCTAATTCGCTGATGAAATCTTGCAATGATTTAAACAATTTAAACAAGTCCTTCAATAAGCGTCTCGAAGGCGCCAGAGTTGGGCAATTTAGGTGAGGGCTCTAGCGGAACACTGTGGACTAAATATATACATCTTTAAGCTCTAGGATACATATGAGTCCTCTGCCAAGAGAAGACGTATTATAAGTATTGGGTTTACCAGCGAATGACCGTTCGCTGGTACTATGTCACTAATACAGAAAGATAGCGTCTATTTATGGAAAATATAGTAAATGACGCAACGATGAGGGCTGTGGTTTTAAAACGAAGGTACCGGTTTCGATCCTGGACGAGCAATTTCTGAGTTTATAATGTAGATGGTGGAGTCGCGTAGAAACCCACTAGGGGAATGGGTTTAACAGATCTGCCGTACCGCCTTACAAATAGAACTGTCAGACTGCATAAAGCCTTTGCCTCAAGAAGAAAAATAAGAATAGTTATCTATTCATATAAAAGAAAGTCGTATTAGTTACACCATTTTTATGATATTTGATTTTTTGGATTCTTCTTAGACCGGAATAGGATAATAAGTATTAAAATATAACACTCCTAAAAAAAAATTATTCGCGCTACGAAGTTCGCCGGGACAGCTAGTTTTTTATAAATGAAAGTGTTTTTTATTATTCTTCTTCTGCTTTTATTAGTGATCGACGTCGGCATATTATATTTTTCCCCATTATTTCAGAACAAGTATTACAACGAAATGCGCCGATGAAAGCAAAATGTTTCGGACACGTCAGCAGAATAAAAAGAAGCGGAAGTCTGCGAAGAAGGAAAATATATCTCCCTCCGATGATTCAGACGACTCATATTTATCCAATTAAAAATAAACTGTTAATCCTAGACATGAAGGATGTTGAGGTAAATATCGGATAGAAGATATTATGATAAACCTAACATAATACATTATTTATATTCCTTGGATTATGAACCTTAGGACAATGGAATAAGATCCAATTCATGAGCAAATGTGATGAAAAAATAAATAGATTGGTACGCTTTCACCACACAGATTTGTCCACAGATATTTGATTTGTTGTCTAGGATTTTAGTAAATTAAGCAGTGTTATTGTATAGGATATCAGAGTAAAAATTATGCACCTATGTTTATAAAGGCCTGAAGCAGTGATATAGGCTTCCCTTGCGGGCGACCCGAGTTCAATCACCACCTCGAACTTTTCTGAGTTTTGGGCATTTTTTTTAAACAATTATTATATCGTTTTTGAAACCTGCATGCTTGAGAGTTCTTTAAAACATTCTCAAAACCGCGTGAAGTCTACTAATCCGTACAGAGCCAGTACTACGGCCTACACCCCCTTCTCATTCTAAGAGGACACTAGTATCTTGAAGTGGGACGGCAATAGCATTATAAAGTTTATGATGATTGCAAATGATAAGCAAATAAATATTGGACTAAATTGATCTTTTTTTCTTAGATAAATTGCGTTGTTCTCGCAAAACTGCGATCGATATCAGGACGGCTCGTGACACCATCGGCTTGCCTACTCCCAGCGCTGGGCTCAAGCTTGCAATAGGGAAAATGCCGAATGGACAAAAGTTAGCGGCATCTGCTTGGAATCGACTTAATTAATTGGCTGTGATAAATAATAATTATTAAAAGCAATTCATGTTTACTTCTTTAAATAAACTTTGATGGAATAATGATTGATTTTTTTTCGTTTTCATCGTACACGTACATAAAATTGACGAACACTCTTAAAGAGTGCTTATATAAAAAAAGAGTTTTTGAAAAAATAAGCGGGATATAATTTGATCACTGCCAACGCAATGTCTGTACTGATCCATAGGGTTTCTAAAAAATTAATGTTATTATCGACTAAAGTAGTTAATTATTGAGAATTTCAACAACTTACGTTGTACAAAATATTGTGGTAAATATATATATAACCTTACTTCCTTGTATCTCCATACTTCCTTGTTTATTTTTCAAGCCTACTCTAACAATATTTATATTTGGCGCTTCTTTTAAGAGTTACCCTGATGCAAATGTGGCGCCATCCTAATTTAATACATTGTGACGACACTTTTTCATATACACAGATGACTCTCCTTACCTCTACCCTCCATACATCTACCCTATGATGACTTTTCATTTCACAGGAATAAGGGTTCATTCAAACTCTATATGTCAAACTCCAATTAGGTTAGTAGTCTGTGTTTTTATTTTCCGATTCTATCTATAGAGGTATCCGATTCTTACCAGTTTTTTTGATAGATCATAAACGTGAACTAATTTACAATGAAATAGTTTTGTGTTAATTATAAACTTTAATAGTTTTACTTTTGGAAAATAAGATTTTTGTGACTAAATTGTTTAAAAGAAAAGTCAAAATATTGCGAGCAAAACTGAAATGTCGTAACGGGTATATTTTTTTACATTTGATGCATTGGCTTATGTTATGGACATTAGTATACTCATGATTCTGTGATTACTAATGACCTCTATTAGACTATAGAGAGGTCAGCGGTTATTACTAATAAGGAGGTGAGGTGTGGAAAGGTCTATGGAGCCTATGCTTTGTGACGGCAACGTTTAAAAATGATAGAACGCAAAGCAGTAAAGCCAAGTTATTAAAAAAAAAACAAAGTGACAACGTCATTGTCATCTGTTAAGCTAACATCAATTGTCAAGAAAAAGTTTGTGTGCAGAAACCTGTGAGCTGTGTTGTGTGAAAAAATTAAATGATGTTAACGTTTGATATAAATTATGCAATTAAATAGCGATTTTAGTACGTGATTTATATCGCGGCACCTATCGAAATATGTCAAAAGAATCGCAGCTGTTCATATCAGTTCCTCGGTCGTGCCTTAACGAATTTTATAGTAAATATCTTAATTTGGTGGAAACTTTTTACTATGTTACGCTTTCTGAAAATAAAAGTGGGGACACGAGTGAGAAACAAGAGTTTGTCTACTTCAATGTTATTATTAATCTGAATCCTGCAGACAATAACTTCAATTCACGCGAACTTGTCGACCGAATTCAGGTAAGCCACTTAAACTAATTCTATTTGGCAGCTATGGCTTGCCCAACATCAGAAATTAAAAAAAACGTAGTGCACGACTCAATTTCAGATGATTTAAATTTATTTAGGTACCTACTTTAACTGTAGACTTTAAAAGTCAATTATTGAATGACATTTTGGAGACATAATTATCTATAATTTAAAGTTTTAACTAAACAATCTCATTGAAATATTATGAACAGTATTAAATGATTACATAAAGGCTAGGGAATGTCTTTTTCTAAGAACTTAGCTATTAAGCTTGTCCAACTAGCTTTAAGTCCATACTGTATTCAAAATGTAAAAGTGTGTTCCTTTTATGCCACAAAAACAAATGGGAATTATTGAAATGCTGATATTAGAATGAATAATTGGATCAGTATATATGTAGTTTGAAATTGCCTGCTATAAAAATTATAACATAAATTGAAATGTGATCAATTTATTTCCATAAATATGATAAAAAACAACAGATACTATTAATTAGTTGCAACTAAGATTCTAGTCAATTATTTCTTTAGTCAAATATACCCATACAAAGCACTGATGCATACATACAAATATGTAATAAATCTCACTCAGAAATTAACTTAATAAATAACTATATAGTAAGGTATTGCCTCTGTAATCAACAATATTTATTAGCGAAGTTGAGTTGACATAACCTCTAAGATATAGAGAAAAATGTTTGTGAAAAGCACATTGTGGGATTGCATGGATTCAGAAGTATTTAACAATAAAACTCCATGACCCACATCAATATAGGTATGACTTCCCGTATCATATATTTTTGCAGCTTAATAAAAACACAATGTTATCTTTTATTATTTCATTGTGAGAGGAAACAAAAATAGAGATAACAACTACAACTTAATAACATAGGATGCTAAGTGACCATCTTGCAATCTTGTCACTAAGCTAATATTCTTATTGGTATGAACTGCACGAAAATTTCCATTCCAATTTTTAATGTTTCATATCATATTACTATGTTCTTATAATTTCCTTTCACAAGAATTACAGATGCAATCTTTATTTTTCTAACTAGTAATAAGTGCCACATATAAGGTAGTTTGCTATAAAACTGATCACCTAGGCAATTACAATCTAGTGTTTACTGGTGTTAGTTGTTTTATTATTTTTAATCAATTTAATCAGAATACTGCTCTTATTGTGTGTGTGTGTGTGAGTGTGTATCAAATATTATCAGATTTTTATAAATGAAATTATTTATAAACTAAATATAGCATAATTTAAGCATATTTGACTTATACCTGGATATAACTTCTGAAACTAACCAAAATCTTGAGAGAAGAATTAAGTTGTTTGTGCTAAATTATTTCCTATTATAGAGAAGGTGATTGAGTTTTATTGCATTTTTATTTATTCAAATTCAAAAAGGTTTTATTCATGTAGACCTATCACATGAATCATTTATACATATTACCATTATGGGGAGGTAATGTTGATAACTACATTAGTTAACTTAAAACTAAGTCTAGGTACATTAAAATCATGCTCTGGAGAGGAGATGTCTCTTAAAAAGCTCAAAGTTTGTATTAAACGTAAGCTTATAGAAAAGTCCTATTATAGAATAAAGGACTACGTAAACAATAAAAAAGCTTGGGTGTAAATTATTGCTCTAACCAGGTTGCTCTTCTAATAATTTAAAATGACATTGTGAGATGGTGATAACAAAAAAAAAAAAAACACCCGGCTAAGTTTGTTGTGGGCTTCTTAGACCAGGACGCGTTTGGAACCCTCGTAGCTTTAGTTTTAAGTTTACGAATGTGGTTATCGCCATCATCTCACTACCGTGTGGTTCTTATGTACGCATCAAAAGTGCTACCTGTGGGCCTACTTGAATAAAGATATTTTTGACTTTGACTTTGACTTTGAAGAGTTCACAACAAACTTAGCAGGAGGTTTAATATTTTTTAATATTTTAATTGGTTTTATTATTTAAATTTTGTACAGGCTTTATATCATTCATGTTGTCCCAATATTATAAAAGGAATTTTCTATATGCTTATTTTTTACTACTCCCAAACCAAACATTTATTTTCACAGATACACTTAATTAAATATTTAATAAACTACACCCAATTTCAAAATTAAGAACTTAAAAATATCTGTAGAACCACATCTCCTAAGTAAAATGTTCCTAAGGGATGCTTTAAAAATAAAAACTAGTGCGGACGAAGTTGCGGGCATCCGCTAGTAATAAATATAGCGATACACTTCCTCTCTCCCGATGTAGTCAAGCCCTGGGGCATAACTCCAGGAGAGTATTTGCGTTCCTCCGTATCCCCCGGTGACGGTGCTACAACCGGCTACCATGGGCAGGAGGCAATTATATCTCCGGGGAAAGGATACAAAATTTTTCTTCTCCCACAGCTTTATCAACTTTCAGAGCACTGGAAATAATATATAAACTACGGGGGTAAACTTCTCCTATTCCATGTTCTAGTCCTTTAGCAGGTGAACACGTTAATTATATCCCTTGTCAGGGTATATAATGTTTGTCTCCTGGCTGTGCCCTGCTGCCTGTGCTAGTCCTGCTGATGTTTATTAGCTGCAAACCTTTTAATTTACAAAACAAAAATGATATCCCCCGATTACATCTCCTGCCAAAACACAGCAACCGGGAACATATTATTTGAATATTAGTTCCACTTGTGCGCCAATGCTCGGAGAGTTGATAAAACTGATGGAGAAAAATGACTCCCGCCCATGCGTGAACCTAGCTGTGCTGGTGTCGAATGAACGACGAAGAAAGATGGCAAAATTATTGGTACACCATGCAAAAAAAAATGCAGGCAAAAAAATTATAGGTATTGATGGGCTGTCTTTTTTCGACGAAAGTCTAAAACTTTAGCAGTTTAGGATGCGACATATTAAGTCGGATGCACGGCCCGCCAGCCATATTCGCATGACAGAGGTCAGCAGTGCGCTCGGCGCTTGTTTGGGGGCCGCCCGCTGCAGTGGGCGCGCAACCCGGATCTCGCGTGCCCCGCTTCCCCTTCACTCAACGGGCCCATGCGTGGAGGTGTGCGTATGCTATGCGCCCGCGCAGCTAGCGCTCGCTATCCGCCTCACTCGCTAGTCTTGCCGCGATACACGCCGCAATCGCGCGTGATGCCATGCGTCGGCTTCGAGCGCGCGCACTAACTCGCATTTATTATGTACGCGATTGAAAACTCCCAGGTGAGCGCGTAGCCCGTCTATCGCCTTATCCCTACTAAGCTTACAATTTCACGTCACGGATATTGTGTGTAACACACTGAGTTTCACAAAGCGATGTACGCAACGTCGCATTGTAATGATGTTCATTCACGACGATACGATATAACGATCCCGGAAGTAGAGCCGGTTCGTTAACGTCATCTAGGTATGCTAATTAACATCGACATTGTTCAAATATTGATAAATAACTACGTAACGAACGTGTATACATATTATGTATAGTTATTTGCACTACGTATCGAACAGGACACACTTTTCGGTAAGTGATTTTTCACAGAAGGCTTGGCATCTGCATCTGTGTTTTGTTTTAGTAGTAAAGATTTTCTAAGATAACTAAAAATTTAAGATAAGTTATTTTTTCAAAACATCATGCACAACGAAAGTGTAAAATTGTCTCTACTTACTTATGTCACGTAATAGTTGTACTTTTAATAAAGTTATGTCACTATCGTTTATCATTAAACTGTGATACGTACAAACTAAATGAAGAGCAGTTATATAATGTACATTTTGCAACAATATATAGGGTAACCATGGGCTCTAATCGCTGCCCAAAAGTGGGATACATAATGGCTACCTATATTTTTAAACAATGCAAAATGTTACGGTCTACCATTACTCTCAAAACATTCATATACCTATAATATAACTAAGTAATACCTAGTCATTATAAAACGTAAAATACACGTAGATTTTCAAACAATAGTACTTAGTTGCAAAACAATTATCCGCTTGTCAGCCTGATCCCACCATGATACCGGTCTTTTGTCATCAGTTACTTTACAACCTATTTTGTTGTTTTATAATTACTTCATTTTTATTGCATGAAAGTATCACGAACAACAAAATCACCATTACGTATCAGTTCTCTAAGTACTAGGAAATATGAATATTTGCTTGATAAAAAACGTAATAGTTTTATTTGCAAACCTGGTGACATCTGATAAACTATTTGATAATTAGCGAAAAAAGATCTCGTTAACTATGTGTATATTTTTAATTGAATACAAAATAATATATTTGATCTTATTTATTTGTGTATATTAATTAATATACTAATTAATTAATAAAAACAAATTAAAAAGATCAAATATGAACAGGCAAGACATAATTTTAAGCCTAACGTATTTATTTTTCTTCTGCTTATAACAGCTGATGGATCAATTAGTGATTGTATGAAACCGAAAGTAAACATTCAATTATTTGGATAGAAAGTTCCTTGTTGCAACAGGAACTTGTGTATAAACAGATGGTGTAAAAAAGTTTTTTTTTGATAATATAAATTATAATTTTTTTTGGGAATTGGAAGATGGAATTCGCGTTGCCTTTTAGAAAAAAATATTCTCACTAGAATGTTAAATTCATAATCTTGTAGTTGATTAGAAATAGGTTTAAAATTTATTTCTAACTTATATTCCATCTTGATCTGTTACCAGTACACGTATTTGCGACAGTTGGTCAGAAGTTGGATATTATAGCGGACTTTCACTTGTCTAAGCGGCTCCAGTAATTTATATTCACTCGTTATCCACGACATCCGATCACGGATTCGAATTTAATGGATTAATTTAACATGAAAATATATTATGTAGTTTTTCTAAGATTTCCACGTCTGTGTTACTAATGAACGACGAGTAATTTTGCTTAATCTTATTCTTCCCTTTAATATATATAAGGTGAGTGATAATAGATGAAGTTACATCAAATATTTTATCCTAATTCCTACGACTGAAATTAAATTGGATAATGTAACTCACTTAAACCTAAAGAGTTTACCGCATCTATTAACTGTTAGAAATATCGAGTGCCCAATATAGCCGGATACGTCATTTTCTCCTGCCGAGAGGCAATTGCCGTTTGAAAACTGGCTCATGAATATGTAAATTTGACGTTTTAAAGCTTTATGGCTAGTTTAATTAATGAACCACTTCACTTCATGGTTTAGAATTAGATACTCCGGCAGTATGCATAGCAAGGAAGCTTATAGTTAGTTCTACTTTCAATTTTTAATAGCTGGCTCCGACAATGAGTTACTTATCTTGTTTGATTGATAAGTCAAGCACTGATACCAATTCTGCTTCACCCACTCATAAAACAAACTAAGACTATAAATCATATATTATTAACTTATGTCTTATAATTAGAATTAAGTTCAAAGGTATTAGAATTAGGTCCAAATATATATATTCAAATATATTATTCGTGTAATAGGATCATATTCGAGGATATTCCACGTAATAAACGCATGCGGAACTAAGCTGCCAAATTTCCTTATAGAATAAGTAGATTGCCATTCAAACTAAAATGACCTGTTTAGTACGGATCTTAGACGACGGTATTAGCGAAGTAAAAATAAGGGCAACCATTATTGTTTGCGTAGCCTAAGCAGCGTTGTCTCAACTAAATTAGTTATTTAATTTAAAGAAGTGAAATGTTAAGAAACTATTTTTAAATGGTTTTTGCCTTGCATTCTTTCAAGATATCAAATGCTCTTAATCAAAAACTTTTTTGGGACAAATCTTGCCCGCTTTTAGTAGGTCGATAAGATACTTTAAAAAATCTTTAACAGGACCGTAAGGTTCCTCTTTCAGAATATAAAACGTTCAATCTATTTTTGTATTAGTATATAATTATGTCACATCATCGCATCACAAGACTTTAGGGTTTAAATTAGTCAGATATGTGAGTAAATAGTTTCAGGGAATAAAAATTTGATCTTAGCAATTAGTTTATTGTCGAAGATGCACGATACAATCATACACATTTACTTCTAAATGTTTAAATTCAAAATCATGATGAATTTCGTGTCCTATCATATTAAAGATGGATTAATCAGCAATAAACGAAAATTGAGAGATAAATGTAGTATGATTTTAATGTAGCTTTTTCTTTCGAATTCAAATACGGATGTCGGATAGCAACAGTTGGTGACGAAAAGAACATAATGATCATTGTGATAAAGTGTTGTGCGGTAACCTTCTAATATTTGTTGGAACGTATAAAGGTGTATCCGGTACGATTGTTAACTCTGATGTAATGATTGTCTGTTCGGCTGGTGATTGGGTAGTAAGGTATTAGTATGCATCTAATATTATAAATCTAATAATTGCCTCGAAGACGAACTTATAAATCTTCTTAAAAGGATTAACTTAATTTAATAAGGATAACCCGTGGACTTGTTAATTTTTTTAACATTGTTAAATGCATTTTTATTGCCTCTGGTCAATTATAGTATTGTTTATACTACTAAATCAGAAAACATGTACATATTTTAAATTGTTCCATTAGTAATTACTTTGATTGGTTTTATATACAGACGAAGTTTATTTCACGACCATCAATTATTGTACAGTTACTTAAAACTATTGAGGTTTTTTAGAACTATTTATGTTGTCACCATGAAAATAAATTGCTGCGGTTTATTCTTTATCAGAAAGTAATAAATAGGGCATGTAAATGAACCGCTTTTCAAATTCAAATGGTATGTAACATCAAAATAGTCAAATTTTAAATTTTAATTCACTTCTCTTTACTTATTTATTTGGCAGATGCAACGATTATCTTCGTGCAATAGAACATTATATAATTAATACTTTTTAAACAATTCGAATATTTCTCATTGATATTAGCACCAGATAGAAGGCCATCCATTAGCTTATATGACGTCATCATATATAATTTCTATAAATTATTCATGAGCTAGTGGCCCTCACACAGCTTTACGTTTATGATATAACATGATTAATAATTCTTATTTATATGTTGGTTTGATAAACGCATACATGAATATAATAGTTAAAATATACCTAAGTTATTTTGCTTTATATATTTAACATAAAATAATAGTACCAAAGAAACCTTCTAGCTTCGTCTTCATCCATCATAATATTGAATGGCCTTTACTTGAATATTCGCAGAGTATCACTATAAAACACAATATATTAATATCATGTCTTTTGTGTTTAGTGTCATCTTTCATTCATTTGTCTTATAGTTATCCATAAATTATGTAGTTCTATCTAGATGTAAAATAAATAAATAAATATATAATATTTTGTTAAGTAAATTTCCCTTTGCCTTTCATTTAAATAACGTTTCCCCTTCTACGTTAAGTGTGGTCTTCCCAACATGTCTTCTCCTTCCACTCATTTCTATTACCCGCCATCTCACCGTCTACTCCTTTTGTTTTTTTGTCTCAAAGAATATCCGTTAGTTTTCTTCCTCTTCCACATGGGTAATACATTTCTGCTTAGCGCCCTTGTTCTTTCATAGCTAAATAATGTTTGGTAGACTCATTCAACCGTTTATAATCCCGGAACCACTTATACTATCGCGATGCTCATCAAAACATTGCCTTGGAGACAATATTGTAGGTTATCTAAGAATTGTGTTAGACGCGTAATCTATGTTCACTACAAAATCCGCGGTCAGTGACGCACTACTACTAGGGACAATTTCTTTAAATCTTCAATCAATCTTCTTTCACAATTGAATATCAATCTCATATTACGAGTATTGAGATTAATGCTATGGTCTTTTGTCAAGACTTGGTTTAAACGAAGGCTATAGTTACTGCTACACGCCTGATAGTAAGTCGCGAAAGTAAGTACTTTTTCCAAGAACTACTAATACTTTAGTTTCCGTTGTTTAGTATCCTTCTTCAGTCTTCAATTTACTGTTAAAGTTCTTCCTGACTAAATGAGCTTCTGATTTACCAAAGTACTAACTAATAATAATATAGGTACTTTTTAGCTACTCAACTTACCCTTAAACAACTTCGTTTTTTGAATTTTGAATTATGTTTTATCTGTACACTATATTATAAATCGTACAGAGATTTTCGTTAGAGATATAAGAGTTCTTATAAGAATAATTGAATGATTAGTCATTTGGTTAATATATAATTACTGCAGTTTTTTGGCCACATCCTCTAACTTTTTAGTGAGTCAATTAGGTATGATTATTAAATCTGTGTAATCTGATATAAAGTCTGTGTATTAGAAATACCTTTTAGTTTCATCGTAGACATAATAAGCCATATTTAACCTCATATATCTCACCTTAACGATTAACCAGCATATAGAATTATATTATATTTATTATTTCACGTATTCACCTTAAAACATCATTCAGTGAATAATGATTAAAGAAAAAATAAAAGAATATATCTTCGTTAGCAGGGTTGTCTCTGTGAAATGTAGTTCTGAGCCTGAGATTCAATAATTTTTTAGATGACAATAATTGAGCAACTTAATTCGCACGTTTAATAAATGTCGTAATATATTAAGCACGTTCGACGACGTCTGATTAAAAAGTATAATTTAAAAATAATTTTAACTAGAATTAATTTTAGAAATTTCACTTTAATCACGAGCTCTATGCCAGATGGGTTTTTTTAGTACATATTTTTTATTATTCGAACTATAATGCTATATTTTACTTCCTCCATTAATTGGTATTGAAAGATTAATTGGAATTAAAGTATCAATGATCTTTTTATGCACTTCTGCAATCAAATGAACTTTGGTCTGCATCTAAGAATTCAGTAGGTAGATATTTCAGATTTCTCATTTGCCATGAAGATACTAAAGCTTTATGGCTGGAAAATAAGTATTATAAAAGTATACATTAGCTTGGATAAAATGTAAGAGGCAATTGTCAACCCTATCAGTAATGTCAAATATGTATCGTACGCTCGCATCCTGTTGGTCTCTGACGAAATATCGCATGAGCCGACGTCGCCTATATACTTCTATTCCATTGGCCGTTCTTATCTCTACAAGAATCGCGCGGTACAATTTCTCCAAGGGTGAACGGAACTATTTGTAGCCGATATGTAATCGAAGCGATGCAATGAACGGATTTATGGCTTTGTTTTGTCAAAGCAACCGTTGCGCGTTGCTTTGTATGATGTGCGGCATCCGGCTTTGTTAGCTATTAATTGTATTTACTAACAAAAACCGCTTAAATAGTACGCACTATGCAGCAAGTACAATAGGCATGTTTAAAATCATTTTAGAGTAGTACAGTAATTAATATTTGACGAGTATAAGATAGAAGATAGAAAACTAATTTATTTATTTCTTCTTCCTTCATAATAGGCGTTAGGGACGTAATTTTTTCCTTTTTTCTTTAACGTCTGAACATATATCTATATAAATCCCTCTTATATTACTATGGGAGAGAAGCCTTGGCCCCAGCAAAGGTATTAATTTGGCTTTAATTTTGGTAATGAAATTAAGAAGATTAATTTAAGTAGTAATCATTGGTTCTCTGACAGATTTAGTGGGAACTAAAAGCGTATGCCAGAAATCGATAACGCACTGTAATAAAACCTAAACCAGACCATAGATTAACTGATCAGAGACATTGATTAAATAAATATTACTTTCCTTGGTTGGCTTGAACTTTGTTAGCTTACCTATTGGTAAGCTACACAAGCTTGATGAAATTGTTTTCGGAAATCTAAATATAAAATTTTATTGTTGTTTATAATCGCTTATAACTTACACTTAACAATTCTTTAGCTTCTGGTGACATGATTGTGGATTAAGTTATCCGCCTTACTTACTCTTACCTACTTGAGCACTAAAGATCCTGGAGGGTCGAAGTGCATCCGCTGAAGCGGGCCTCATTACAAGATAGATACTCTTACCTATTTACTTTCCAGTCTAGGCAGTTTCTGTTGCGATAATAATGTTTTTAATGAGTACAGTTCTGTTCATGAACATAATTTATGTATCATAAACTTTTAATCGAAAGCTAGTTATAGTTATGCTAAACTTCTGCATCTGCCATTCCTTAATTGTTAGTGCTGCTTATTTTTTGTCTTCTGTATCGTTACCAATATTCACTTTCTCCGAGGCGAGAATTAGCTATTTCTGTTAATTAATTTCTTGACCCAGAAGTCTAAAATTTTTTTTATCATATTCGTGATTCAAATCAAACATGTTGCCTTAATATGGATAGCATGTTCTATTCGATTCCCGGTAAAAATAACCGCCTAGTTAATCTAACTTTAAACTAAAAAAATAATTTTAGCAGCGAGTGACGAATTAATTGACAACGTGCACTTAAAATTAATACTTTACAGTTAAGATTGGCGTTAAATTTAATTTGCGATTATTATGTTTAATTCGCTATTATTTTGTTTACAAATAAACGTGCGTAATGTTCCCATTTAAACGTAATAGACAACACGCAAATTAAAATAGATTAGGTACAATAGACGTCAGTGAAAATGAATGACGTATGTTCGATAACCTCTGTTTCTACGGGCTTGTAAATATTTTGTATGTCAGTAGAACATTACTTGGTTAATTAATTATAATTGACAACATACTGGATTAGAAAACTACATTTTAGTATTATAATCTAGCTAAGGTAATTAAAAAGTGAAATACTTCTAATATGTTATTCTCTGATCCTTATGTTTAAAACTTTCAATTAGTTCATCGAGCTTGAGTTAAGAGTTTTTAAAGTACTGGACTATAATATTATCCTCTGAATCCCACTGTGAAACTGTATTAACAGGATCTTGTTCGATTTCTTAATCGACAAAAACTTTCGAACGGAAAAATCAGGTTGATCTTTTGACAGCTAGATCTATCCCAGCGGAGCCGAAGTCAACTGTTTGGGACGCGATAACATATTTTGTTTGTAGATTAAGTATACGACTGAAGAACAGACGGTCATCAGTTGATAAATGCCCCAACACAAAAAAAAACCCTACTGTAACGTAATCTTTATTGTATTCGCAATATGTTGTAAGTAAGTTCATCATAAACGTCGACATGTATACGTTATGTTACACCACTGGTTCACAAACGATTTATTTGGCCTCCAAAATTAAACTGGGTCGCGAAGAAATCAAGGCAATTAACTGTTTTGTCAATGCGGATTTTTTGTCTTATTTTTTTGTCAAGGTTCAATCCGTTCGTTTTGTCCTTCTTTTAACGTGATCTATATAAACGATAACATAATATCGAATTTGTGAATTGAAAAGAAAAAACCTTTATCTGCACATTAATCTTTAAATTTTTGTAAATGATTATAGAACATTGATCACTTAAAAAAATCACTTGATCTGAATTTAGACTTTTCTAAATATCCCAATTCATAGGGATAGGTGTAGTAACCACGCATCTAAAATACTGAATGTTATTGAGTTAGTAATATAATTATGGATTTACCACAGAACGACTTGCAGGTCTCCATACTCAGAGAAGATAAAAATAAATAATGAGAGACATTCAGCATTAAAACAAACTTCCTCTCTTATAATTGTCTAAGTTCTCTCGGATTAATGTAACTGCATTTTATTCAATATATTGAAACACATATCAAAGCATTAATGTCCATACGTTAAGTACCTACTTGTGTTTGTTGGAACTTATGAGAAGATTTTTGAACAACAAAATTGGCCCCACTATCACACTAAAACCATAGTTTAATAAATGCCCCCACGACCCCTGAATGATCTCCTGAGAGTGCTGTTATATTATATTTTAATGTCTTAATCCTACATAGTTTTGCTTTAGCGATAATCCTAGCGAAGGTATGCACAGATACGTATCTCATACCGCCTGTTGCGTATTAAAAGATTGATCACAATCGTCTGTATAATCAATGAAAACAACAATGCGTATAAGTAAACGGTACTATTTCATTTGAATAGTTAGTGCGAAACTATTATACCTGTATCTGACCTTCACGTTTTCCAATATCTCACACTTAACAAATAGTTAGCATGCTGCTCCCGTTTTATAAGTTCGCTTTGTTCAAAGTTCGATCAGGAAAAATAAAACTAAATATAAAAAAGCCCAGCGTAAATGACCGTAAGTATCAAGAATGGGTTATTCCAATGGGGTTTTTTAGTGAACAGTTTCAAACGGTTAGACGTAATACAATTGTCAGCTGTCTTTGTTTTGATGGCGAGTTTTATAGCCAGACTGTTCTAATTTGCTGGGAAATGGGTTTTTATGCCTTTGGCTTTGTTATTAGTTTTTTTTTCTATTTTTCCTTACAAGGTAACGAAATAAATTACGCTGCGATGAAATTTTATACTCTTTAACTACTCCATATAAAAGAAAAATCAATTAAGATACTATAGCGCTTTTATATAACTAGGAACGAAATACTAGACTACTTGATTTTCGAGCAAGGCCAGCATAGCTATATAAAATTGTCTCTAAAAAGAATATATTAACCTAATAATTATATTTATATAACATTATATACATTATATTATCCTGTTAAGTGCACGTTCATTATAGATTCTTTTACGTAAAAAGCGGCATTCCGACCGAATTTTATATGTGACCCAATATGATATATATAATAGTTCCGGCACTTAAGGTTTATTTCTTTATATTTCTGAACGTGGTATTAAAAATGCTGGGCTATCGATATCTCGAGTTAATGCGGTGAATCTCGCGCACCATATTTTTTTAGAAAGTCGCATCCGGCTTCGCGCTAGTCTGAGTGCTTCCGGGTACACTGTTTGGATGTGGGCTGCTCCGTACGAAAGACACGCTTGATTTAGTTGTAGATTAGTTATATACCAACTTTCGGTAGGTTTACATAAGCATATTTGTCTGACTAGTTAGCAAATGGGTATTTGTTTGCATATTAGATTCTAGGGCAACATAAACCGAATGACCTTTATTTGACGATACTGTGTTAGAGTAAAGAAAATTTAACTCCGCTCGGAAAGTAAGCCATTTTCATGAAGGTCTTCTCTAAATGAAAACTGTGATTATAGGGGACTCTGGTTATGTTACAATTTAGAAAGTATCGATGGTGAACGCTCCATATTTACAACAACTGGATACTGTCGAATATGAGACAGAAACTTAGCTAAGCAACTTATCTTAGCTATTTATTTTTTACTAGTTGTAGCACCCTACCACGCTTCGCTGTGGCACATTTTTATGGAGTGGTTGAGAAATGAGAAACAAAAAAAAGAATTCATTACATATGTCAGCGAGTGTTTTTATGGCGCGGTCACTGGTACATCGATCGTTAAAAAAAATGTTTTTTCGCGGTCGCGGATATGAGAATTATGTAAAAAATAGATAAAAACAATCCTTGATGCGGATATATATCATGCTAAAATTTCAGCTCGATCGGTGCAGAACTTTTTGAGTTTTTGAAGCGTACACAAACCAACATAACATTTTTATATATATATATATAGCTTTAAAATATATGCCTAGCTATTGCTAGGAATATATATATTTTAATAATAAAAAAAATTGGAGGTTATATTTTCCCTACATATACAATCTTGTGTTTTTCTACCAGAATCGCGATACCGCTTTGCTTAGCTTCTTGCCGCGCACAATTAGAGAAACTAAGTTTTTATTAGCTTCACTTGTATGTTTGTAACCGACTACTTTGGACTTGATTATGACCCTCTGACCCTCTTCTGATTCCGTTCAAACTTTGCAGAAATATCGAGGACCGATGACTCTACACTAATTTGATAAAACTATTTAACTTTCAATTTGCAAAATAAGATTTTTGTTATCTGATTTTCATCTATAGTCAATGTTAATTTTAATTTCAACCATTATCTTTAGCCGATTTATCTAATATTAACAAAACTATCTGACCCGTGCAACTTCGTTGCACCAAATCGGTTATTACCAGAAAACACGAATAAAATGACATTTTCTAAAAATGAATCCTAGCTAAATCGATTTATCGCCCCCAAAACCCCGTGCATACTAAATTTCATGAAAATCGATGGAGCCGATTCCGTGATTCCAATAACATATATACAAGAATTGCTCGTTTAAAGTTAATGGTGGGTAACCGAATAATTTTGTTCTAATAAAAATTACTTAAAAAACACGCTTTTATAAATAAACTAAAGGCTAGAAATTAGTTTGGTTTGTTCTAAGCGTGGTCTTTAGTTTTTTGAACTATTTATTATAGCATATATAATAAATGAGTTGTATGGCGAATGCATATTCTGAAGGTGGAGTATTCATGAACAGAAGTTTGTTATTTTTCAATTTATGATCAAACTCTTGAGAGGATATACAAAGCAATCAAACAAGGGTACCTTCCCCTGGTTAATAAGAATAGCCCAAAAATAAATAAAGGTTCAAAGGTCGAATTGCATCTGCTGAGTGGGCCCTGCCACATGATAGTTCGATATGCCAGTGATATCTTTACGTCTTTCTTTTATGATTGTTTGTATTCTAGTAGCTTCTCATTAGGGATTTTTGATGATTCCTTGGATTATCTTATCGGGTCTTTTATGTGTGATTTTATCTACTCAGATCGAATGCGTGGTCCTTTACTCTCCACCTTTTCTACGACTGTGTAAATTTGACAATTTTGTCTTAGTTAAAAAAGTTAATCGTTACAAATACGTTTTATTATTTACTCGAATACTTCTGTCGATGACGACATAACCTTTCTTCGTTGATGCAAATCGTTTATACCTAAGGACTAACGAACGTTGTCAACAATCCGATTCCATGAGAACTTATGCAAATGCAACCAGTTACAAAACCTGCCGTGTAGATAATATAACAACAGTTCAATGGATGACGAGTGAACAATTTATTTTTCTAAATGCATCTATAGATTCCTTTAGTTGTATATATAGAAAATGGACCTCTCAGACAGTTTTTTTGCACCTAACCTTATGGAAATACGAAGAAGGGTAACTGTCTAAGCCCAGATAGAATTTTTGTGTTAAATGTTCCTAACTACTGTGCCGTGTGTTGACGTCAGATCAGAATACAGTTGTCACCTCTGCGATCATACATACATAATGCGATCACCAACCCGCTTGCCCAGCGTGGTGATTAAGCGTGGGCGTGGCCTTTAGTCCAGCAGTGGACTGTTATAGGTTGTTGATGATGATGAACTACTACTAACGTGGTTGCATTAATGGTAGTATAGACTTGTTCATAACAAATATTGATATCACTTATTTCAACGGATTTTGTAATTTTTTTTTCTGTAATCTGGAAGAGGACGTCATGGACTGGTCGCTTAATACCGCGGGAATTGGTGGAACAACAATTCGGTAGGATGACGCGGATATCTGTTTATAATGAATTACTAAAAAACTGAAAGTCAATCAATTCCTAAATGCCTCATGCTAGTAAAATTTCTATCCAGGCTTTTACAATACCAAACTATCCAAATATAGTTTTGATAATAAATTTTAATTTATTAACATTACTATTAAATACATATTTATGCTGCTTTAATAGTAATATAATAATTTGTTAATATTGAGGTCTACCGGTTTTACTACCTGTCGCTCTTTAGGAATGTAGTACGCCGTATATGTATTTAAGTTAGTAGGTACAGCACGGATAAACAAATATCTCTTGTACTATTTTTTAAGTAATAATATTCTACTGTGATGTGATTCTAAAGTGATGATATTCTACTATTTTTTAATCTTCGTTTATTAATTAGACGTTAATTTGCTGTTGCACACGACTAAAACAATACCCTAAAATCAAAATAACTTTTGCACACGACTAAAACAATACCCTAAAATCAAAACAACTTTCCTTCCTTCCTATTTCTATTTCATTTATGGCCTCACTTATAAACGTGGCGTAACGTCGGTATACTTATGAAGTAATATTTCATGAATGCTTATGATCTAACATCAATGTCTCTTAGTTCAAATATAGGATGTCCATTTATTGTAAAACCCATTTTTGTTGGATATCTTCTCAATTATACTATTGGCTATATTTCAAGTAAAGAAAGGTAGAATTAATAGTTATTCGCAGTTAATTTTAGTCGGGTAGTGAGTTACTGATGTTGCCCTTTATATTTGTAGAAGAAAATTATTGATAATATACTACGCTAACTTGCTGAATGATGCTGAATAAAACTACGCGATGATTTTAAAGTTGAAACTTGCAATCTTTATTTTCGTCGTATAAAAAAAAGCATTCGTCATGTCAAACAATAATAAAGAAGAAACTTTGCACTTGCGACCATTTTTCATGAAAAGCACGCGCGCGCAATTTTATTTGGACTAAGTGGCGGACTTTTGCTACAAGTTTATTTCATAATGCAATAAGTTATGCGTTGCAAGTTGCAACACAAGTTGCTAACTTGGCAAAAGTAACGCAATCTAAAATCTGAATTTAGATCTCAAACATGGCCAAGTGGATAGCGAACACCAACGCGGATGTAGCCGTGACTAAGAAGCAAATATAGTTACCTTTTAGCTAAATCGACAACTGGTTTAGGTGTTGGAAAAGTGAAACGGCGGGGTAATTGTAGCAAAATGTTCTATATTTCAAGAGTCATTTTCCAATATGTACCAAGTCCACCATGTAGCGATAAGGCCGACAAATTGTACCCTCTTTGTCTATGTGTATATCTCTGTAACTACTCGTACTTTTGTCTTTGGTGTACAGTAAAAGTGCATTCATTCAAGTCCAAAAACTGGAATATTAATTTTAAGAATGTTCTCTATGTTTCAAAAGAATTTTGAATAAAATGCCCATGTTCACCAATGGAGAATGGAGTCGTGTTTTGACAGTTCTTTCGAAAAATAGAACATGGTAATACCTATCAACTGAATTTAATTTGTTAAAACTGTCAGCAAGAAAGAAGTTGTATCCTCGCCTTCCTTCCATAGACTACGTGATGGTTTATCAGATGCTACCTAACCCATATAATCGATATTCTACTTATTTGAATAAATTGCTTTGCTTCCTCTTTACGCCTGACTTTACGAAAATAACAAAAAGTGAAACAGTATTTGTAACAGAATGTTCCACAATTCAATCAATGTTCAAGAATAAACATTGATTAATAGAAAAAAAAGTATAAACATTTTATATCTGAGATTTTATATTTCGTGGTACCTAATCTGACCAATAATTCTGACTAACTCTCCTCCTCTTCCTTCCATCAACTTGATACTATATCTATGCAAAAGATGCTGTGGGAGCTTATATTATGTCATGAATATTCTACAAATTCGAATGAGCTATTTTGCTTCCTTTTAACTTATGGCCCCAAACATTTAACACAAGCGTCACGTTTAATTTCCACACATCCGGTCCAAGTATCAGTGGCTTCATTGAACTACCCGTTCGTGTAAAAGCGTGGCGGTATATTGGCACGTTAATAGTGAATAATGAATTATAACCGGTACGTTGAGGATTTGCGCGCGCGGTAAAGGTCAATGATCATCCGTAGATCCGCCTCGACGCCCTCGTGACCCTGTCCTGTGCTGGCGCCGGTACAGAAGTAAATGTGTTTATCGATTGCTGTGGGAACCAAATGTTCTTAAATGTTTGGGAAGAAAATTAAGGAAAACACAATTTTTAACCATTAATAGTGCATGCACTTGCGATAATATCTTTACTTTCATATTTACACTTTTGCCTTGTATATCATTTACGGATTCCATATATTGGATTAATGTTATAGATCTTAAACTAAAAGCAATATCTGTTACTGTTAACAATTTTCACAAGGAACTACTCGGGCTAGTGTTTCATTGAATAATTCCTTCTTAAACACGTATGAAAAAATCTTTTCTTCTTTCTCATCTTAAGGTAGACATCGCTCTTTCCATGCATAGAGTAAACGATATTTTTTAAATAGCACGCAGATAAAATGTGGGTTAAAGTTAGTAACGAATAAGTTGTTGCAGTTGATTAAATATTTGCAATACCAGCATGAGTTGAACCACTCCACGAGTCCACTCCATACAGTTTAAGCGATCGAGATTGCAATAATAATTAGGTTTTTTCCCCCAGAAATATGTGGAGTCGTCGTTGGGATGGGCTGGTGAGCGTGGCGAGGATTCAAGTTACGACTCCGAGTGTGACGATGACGGCGGACACCGCGCCGCTTCGCGCACTCCCTCCGACACTCTTGGTGCGGAGTTTGCAGAGTACGTCACTCACGCACCGCCACCACCGCAGCCGAACCAAGTAAGTAAACTCGGAAGTCTACGAGAAGTGCGTGTAGCCAGTGATGGCTAACGGATCCGAAACATTATCTTCTTACTATGGAAAATTCGGAATATCCCTGAGATAAATTCCGAAATGAGGTGTTACTGAAAGATGACATAGCTGAACAAGTTGCGAAGCTAAAGTGACAATGAGCGGGGTACGAAGCACCTGTAGACGTTAAGGCCCAAAGATGCTGGATTGGCTACATCCCCGCACTGGTGCAGCGTTGTAGACCCGTCATCTAAGTTAAAAAAGACATCGAGCAATTCTGAGGGAGACGCTTGACACATGCGCCACTGGTCTTTAGGATGAGAAAATCCTTACCTATGTCCAGTAGTCGACGTATTTCGTTTGTAATAATGATGATAATGACTCACTGACACATTCAAGCGTAGACATCGGGAGTACAAAGGTGCCCGTGGTGTCCCTTCACGAAATAACACCTCTCAGATCCCGTTGTCTACAAGGCTACGACAAGGGTAGAAATGCTTTATTTCGCGCATTGTATTCATCCCTATGCGATGTATTTCACCAATAAAGGTGACCATAACACAGGGCAAAGGATGTGTCGCTGTGTTGAAATAGAACGTGTTGACAAAAAATATAATATCTGTGAGGTGTAAATAAATATTTATACTACTACGACAATACACACATCGCCATCTCGCGCCAAATTAAGCGAAGCTTGTGTTATGGCTATCTACTAAGATCACTGTTGAATATTTTTATGAATGTAATACACATAAATACTTATAATATACAGATAAACACCCAAACCCTGAAAACATTCATGTTCATCACAAAAACGTTTTCCAGCTGTGGGAATCGAACCCACGGCCATGGACTCCGAAAGCAGGATCGCTGTCCATTGCGCCAACCGGCTGTCGAAAATAAAAAAAAATTAGGCTATTTTGCCTTTTGATTAAAATGTATGTAATTTCGAAAGGCTATAATACACACATTATTACACGTGTATTAAATATATTATTGCAAATATAACCGAAAAAGTACGTACAGAAAATAAAATCGATATATAATAATAATAAATCTATACATTGTTTTTGCTAAATTTTGCTTATATCATTTATATTTCTATATTAATGTCAGTAGAAGACACATTTCTCCAAAATTTAAATATGTTATGTGTGTAAAGCAGACCACCTATGGATATTGAAGATCTAGATCTAAATAAATGAACGCTCTTATCTTTTCTAGGCTAAAATCGAGTTCGCTGTGAAATTGGGTTACTCTGAAAGGCTAGCCAGAACTGCTTTGCAGCGGCTAGGCCCTGATCCTCCTCGGAATGAGTTGCTGGCAGAACTCATCAACCTCGCTTCCAAGAGGCCCCCGCGTGTACCTTCCCCGCCACCCCTCGCTGAGCCTGAACTGCTACCTGACCGAGCACCACTAAGACACATCGTCATTGACGGCAGCAATGTTGCTATGAGGTAATGAACAATTTCGAGGATAATTCAAACCTTATGGATCAAATCTGTGCAGCTTTCTTGTATGACTTGTAACATTATAGGCCTAATACAAATGTTTTTTACAGCCACGGCAACAAGGAAGTATTCTCATGCAGAGGTATCGAAATATGTGTGGACTGGTTCCGAGCACGGGGACACAAAGAAATAAATGTGTTCGTACCAAAATGGCGAAAGGAAACTTCCCGACCCGACAATCCAGTAGCTGATCGCGACGCCCTTGAACGTCTTGAAAGAAGTCGCGTTCTTGTCTATACACCTAGCCGTCTTGTGGGTGGAAAACGACTTATCTGCTACGATGATAGATATATCCTAAAACTCGCGGCTGAAACAGACGGAATCGTCGTTTCGAATGACAATTATAGGGACCTAGCCGCGGAAAGTCCTGAATTCCGAAAGGTCGTCGAAGAGCGTCTGTTGATGTTTTCGTTCGTTAATGACAGATTTATGCCTCCGGATGATCCCCTAGGAAGATCGGGACCCACGTTAGACGCTTTCCTTAGAGCGCCACCATCGCGTAGTGACCCACCTCCCGCGTGCCCCTACGGTCGCAAGTGCACCTACGGTAACAAGTGTAAATTCCACCACCCAGAACGAGCTGGCCGACCGCATAAATCAGTCGCAGAGAAACTGTCCGAACGCGCTGCACGCAAGGCCCGCGATTTGCACACGTTAAGTCTCCCTCCGGGCGGAAGGCCGGTCGATACCAAGAAACCATTAGCCCGAGCACATTCAGCAACGCCTCGGTTGGCTGACGCAAGTCTCGTCTCGCATTTCGACAGAGCACAAATCCCAGGACCATCACAGCCTCCGCCAGATCCAAATCCACATAGGAAACTTGCGCGACAACTAACGCTGAACCCGAACTGTGACCCGAGACTTCACTCGACTGCCGGTCGTGTATCGTCAGCCCCTGTGGGGGCAGCGGGCGCTATAGCTCCAAGGATGGCAGGAATGTCTCTATCGCCTTGCGCTTCCGAAGGGGCTCTTCAGCATTGGGAAGCAAGGCGACGGATGCATTTTCATTTAGCGGGAATTTTCCCTGAAGCACAAGTTGCAGAAGTGATGGCTACATATCCGGACGAAACGGACCCGCAAAAAATGTGCGCGATTCTTTTAGACCGGTACAGACCCAGCGAAGCTACTTTGCCGCGTCCGATGCATTGACATCGTTGGAAACTTTTCAATAAACGAGTAAAGACGATTGTGTATGACAATTACAATCTAATTTCTCTATTGTAAATAACTTTTTGATCTTTGAATTATTCTCAATTTCCTTCAAGAAATTGCTGTTTTACATTCATTGGATCAATGCATTTTAAAGTGATGAACTGCAGCTATTGATGTAATGGTTGCCTTTTCATCAAACGTATAAGTCAAAACGTGTACGGCTTTTGACATTTCCGCTTACATGAGATTGCCTTTTAACTATTTTATCTCTTATTATATTCCTATCTACTCTTATTAAAAATCTATTGTTGCTGTAGTTAAAAAGTGGGTTAGGCTACTTTTATTCTCTTGGAATACCTTTTCTATAATATTATCTGCACGATACAGAAGAAGCTATTCTCTCCCATTCTTTCTTAGAATTTAATTTAATGATTCATGTGCATTCACGCTGTCCTAAGCTCCCAAATGCGTTTGCTAAAATCATCGTTCTACTTCTACAGCCAGTAAAGGCATTTAAACTTTGTACATTCACACTATTGTTCGTGACGCACGCTTCTGAGAAGCGCGCGTCTTATTTAATTATTATTTAAGTTTAGATGTAAGGATGTACAAATAAAACAGAATTTTCACAAACAATCCCAAACAATTAATTTACGTATGTTTTATTCTTTTCAAAACAAGTTACAGAAATAAATTATGTATGTACAGAAATATTGAAAAGGAAATATTAATAAAATACGTTATACAATCAAATTTCGTTCCACTGTCACAGAAAGAAATAAAGGCTTAGTGATTTATGGCGTTAAACTTTTGCCTTAGGTGAATATAAACTCACAGCTGTGTTAGATTTACAAATTTTCTCTATATAATCATATACATATTAATCGTTATTAAAATACAATGTTGTAACTTACAATGCTTTAAGCAATGTACTTATGAATATATATGATTTGAAATGAATGTGTTCATTATCCAGAAGGAAAAATGTTATGAAATAGTGTTCATGTGATAAATCACCTTAGCAATAATATAAGACTCATTAAAAGTACTATTGCCCTCCCAATAACAAACCAAACTGTTAATAACTTCAATTACGCTGTTTTATATATTGCAAGGTAACATTTAACTTTTGTGATGGTATAAATTATATTTGGTACTATGTACCAAGTAAAAAGTTAAGTAGCTAATAGTTTATTAGTGGTTATAGTTCTTTATGTACATTTTTATATTTTACATTAGTTATTATTACAAGACAATAATCACAGAAATGTATCTGTGATTATTTGATTAAACTATAGGCAACATCGAAAATGGACTTAACATTAATGAAAATGACCTTAGAAAACGATAATAACTTTTTTTCCATCATGGTCATTTCTGTTAAGTACATTTAAGATGGTCTGATGGCCAGATATATTATGATAGTAAATATACTATGATGTAGTAAATATATTATTATATTGTATATCATTTGTTGTTTGATTTTTATTAAATTGAACTGTTAAAAACCTTAAATGCAATGCATCGATTGTAAGATAAATATTATCTACTTGCGTGCTATACCCCACTTCAATATATTGGAGTGTAGCACGTTATTTTAGCTTGTTATTTGATAATCAAATATGTAATTATTTTAAGATTATTAATTAAAAAATACTAACAAACAACTGACAATTTGTATTTACTGCGATTAAGTACTAATTCCAATAAGGAATGTTTACAATTATGTCTATATTGACATAGAATATGTAGATCTAAGAATAAAGTATCTCATTAGAATTTGTCCATTATTTCATCGAATCCCAGAATCATCAATATCATAATCATCAGTGTCACTTAACGTGAAAAATATTGATATAAAAAAATTATTAGCATCCAAAAACATCATAATTTTACCAATACTAATAATAAATGGTTTGTTTATTTGAAACTGAGTCAGAATTGAGAAATTTATTTTTCATTTGATAGCTCATGAGGAAAGTTTTAACATAACTATACAACGTCAACATACCCTTTTTTCTTCTGACCTACTTTACAAATATTATTGCAGGCTTAAATTTTTATTAATGAAATTAATATAGCATACTTTACTTCTTGACAAAATAGCCTTCTAATGGTGAAATAATTATAAATAGCTACTGTTTCAGAGTTTATCAATTGAAAACAAACAAATCTTTATTATAATATAAGTATGAATCCTCACATAATAATAACCAGATCTGAAAGCTCAATATGCTCTAAGAGACATGGGAATGGTCATGACTTCAATTTCCTTACTCTGGTATGGTACTGAGAATTTATTGACAGAATATGTTACATTAACTCTCACCACCACAATCAACTTGATATGAAATATACAATTCATCATCATCGTCATCAGCCTACCACTGCTGGGTGCAGGTCTCGTTTCACATATGAGAGGTAATAGTAGTGATGTCTTGTTTAAAGCTGCTTACAAGTTCTATATCCAGCAGATTGGCTGACGATCTCGTTTTAGTGATACTATCCGGGATGACAATTGATCAAGCTCTCCTATGAATGGGATGCATGCCGCCATCCTCACTCTATGCTAGTGCTAAAAAAATCTTACGAGGAAAACTCCACAACCAACAGTTAATGTGGCCAAACTACGAGGCTGGCAAAGGCAGGAGACGAAAACTTCAACCCCTAATCAATCCACTGATGGGGGATAAAATTCATTCACAGCATGGCAACAGGGGAATGGAGAATAAACTTCAGTGTTTGATATTATGTGTATATTATTTAAATATTATTACCACCTATGCAACCATGCTCACATAGTAGATAAAACTATGTGAGGGTTAAAGATTTTTCCCTTTTCCATGCTAGCCATTTTGAGCAACCACCAAGGATACATGATTCTAAAAACTGAAGTTGCAAAGTAACATTGAAATCACATCTTTCTCTCATATTATTTAGATTTGGCATATTGAAAAGTTTTTTTTCTTTCTTCCACTACAAGTTAGGTTTTGACTACAAACTCACGTGGTACGTGATGATGCAGTCTAAGATGGTAGCGGTCGCAGTGGCGTGCATAGAGGGCATGCACAGGGTATGCAGATGATATAAAATGAAGAAAATCTTCAGTAAAAGTTATAAAAACTTAAGGATAGGAGTTGTTAGAGTTATAAAAAGCCTACCCTTAAGTATTTATAACTTGTACTGGAGATTTCCTACAATTTGTATCATCTGCATACCCTGTACCCTCTATGCTCGCCACTGGACTAGCGGGCTAACCTGTTAAGAGAGTATGGTAGTCAAACCCCTAAACAGTTTCTATGCGACATTGCACCGGAGCACTAAATTTCTTAGCAACATGTCTTCGTCTCCCACAAGTCCAGACAGAAAGAAAGAGAAAATTCGGATATTTTAAATTTCCAAATTGCCCCTGCCGGAAATCGAACCCTCCTACTTCAATTTGCAGCGCTCACTGTTGAGCCAGGGAGGTCGTCAAATCGTCAACAAAAGCGAAACATAAATCATCATGATTTATGTTTTGCTTTTGTTACCCTGTTAGGATTATTGGATATTTTCTTCACCATCATTCTCATGTAGGCTTTTCTATCATTTTCAGGTTTAATATTATCTTGTAATTTAATAAAATGCTGGCCAGTGAATTGACTGGTAACTTTAGTGTCTTGTTGAGTATCATTTGTAACAAATGCTCTAGTTTTTTTATCACTTCTATATACATATGGACAGTAGGCCTCAATATCCATTTGAGAATCTTCCTCTTTTATAACTGCAAAACTTGAACAAGTTGTACGAATAGGCATAGACTTTTTATTTGGTTTGTAATTTTTAAATGTTTCACATATTTTATCACTTAGATCTTGTAAGTAGTCTTTTTTTATTCCCAAACAAGTTGTCTTCACACCAAAGTATGTGAGACTATATTCTCTCAAATCATTTAAACATAGAACTGAGATATTGGAGGATACACATGCCTCAATAATTGGATGCACAATATTTTGTGGATTAACATTTGCCTCTATAATTACTGCAGAACAGTTCTGTGTTTTGACAGCATAATAACATTCTGATATTCCAAATAAAAGGCCCTCAACTTTCCTGCAAAGAAAATGATTACAGATTTAGATTAAATATTGGATAGAAGCAGGTGTTACTTTGCGGAATTCCATGATATATTTTTTAGTTACTAACATGATAAGAATAGTTAATAAGATTTATTTCTCAAAATTATATTTTACTTAGTGCTGTTGGATTCTATTCTAAATATGAGGATAAATTAATACAATTTGGTACTGGAACTTAGAAAAATGGAACCTGCATAGCCTTATTATATTAGTGTCCCACTGCCTCCTTCCTCTTAAAACAGGTAAATAATGCAAAGGTAGGGTCCATCAAAACGCTCAGCTTATTTTGGCAGCCTTAGGCAACATATTGCAACTCTTACAGAACAATTATAATCAGGTTCAGTGCTGCACATTTCATACACAAAAGCACCGCCTGCCCTTCACTTTTCCATTATATGCCACCTTCTGTACCCTGGTGACCACTTGCACAACCTTGCGCGCCACTGATCAGGTGTAAGTGATAATGATTTGCACCAATGGCTTAATATGCTCTACGGGGCACAAAGCAGAAATAAGTCCAAATAAATTAATTAATTTCAATTACTTGAGCATATGATTATCATAACAGTATAAACTTTAAACATAGTTTAAACCCAATGAAATGTCATTTTTTTTAAAGTAAGAGGTTAGGTGGCTGTTCAATGTTATCCACTGAAATATAACATTTCTAACAAGAAAAAAAAACATAAAGCAGAATTTGTGGAACTTACTGGATGTGTTGTGGCTGAGGTCTTTCTTTTTTTGGTAATAGCTTTATGTCATTCCAATGTGGTTTTTTGAATTCTGGAATATGGACCCGCAACTTTTCAAGAGCATTTTGTAGGATCGTTTCTTCAGCTTCAGTCACAGCTGGCCTGAATTGTAATTTTTATATGGAGGTACTTCAATTAAATACAATATAATATAGGTATATTTATAAAACGATACTCACCAAAATACTGGGTCTGGTCGAGATATAACATTTTTAATGGTTTTCTTTAACTTGCCTTTGCTAATAGCATTTTTTTTCTTTTTTAACTTTTGCGCTTCCATTATTTTCTTCAAGTTTAATTCACGCCGCTTTTTGAAGAGGAAATATCTGGATTCTGGTTTAAAAAAATATAAACAAAAAGAAACACCAAAACATCAGAACTTGACAATGACATGCTTGACACTTGACAGCGCTTAGACTTGACTAGACACTATGGAGGGTAGAGGTAAGGAGAGTCATCTGTGTATATAAAAAAGTGTCGTCAAAATGTATTAAATTAGGATGGCGCCACATTTGCATCAGGGTAACTCTTAAAAGAAGCGCCAAATATAAATATTGTTAGAGTAGGCTTGAAAAATAAACAAGGAAGTATGGAGATACAAGGAAGTGAGGTTATATTTACCACAATATTTTGTACAACGTAAGTTGTTGAAATTCTCAATAATTAACTACTTTAGTCGATAACGACATTAAATTTTTTAACTCGGCATACTTCAATTCATCTACGATTGCTACATTCATACCATTCCCGGTGCATCCACCAGCGCCATTGTGGAGGATTTTTGAACTGTTATTTAGCGCAACAACTGGACACTTTTTCAACTTTTCTCCCATATAAGATGACTCTCCTTACCTCTACCCTCCATACTAGACACTATAGTATGGAGAGTAGAGGTACACTATACTAGTTATAAGGTTGCCTTTGACTTAAAAAACTGTCCATCCTGTTCCAACCAATGGACGAAGTGATTTATTGGAAAGGGTATCTAGTACCTACCTATTCATCAAAGGATTCTTCTGAGATAATTTTAAACGTTGTTCCTAGGCTACCCAAGTAATCATCTATGAGACTTAAATAAATAAACGCGGAGTAAGCAGACTTGTCTAGATGACTTATCTGCCGTGCGAAACTGATCTTCAGAATTATCCTGCATCTGCAAAAGGAGCTCTGGTGCCTCTTATTGACAACGTATTGTTATGTCACTCGAACTTTTATGTCTTCCAATTTCAGTAATATTAATATTAATATTACTACTAACCCAATTATGATTTAAAAAATTACGATCTTTAAGTAGGTATAGGTACCTTATTGAAGCTAAATACGTAACTTATTGCAGTCTGTAACATTAGATTTTGTTAATAGCTTCTAATTCGGATTATGAGTATCTACGAAGCTATCTGCATAATTCTGTAAAACCAATTGAAATGAACGAGTATTTACCTACAAGTTTTATGACTTCCAAAAACACAATGGGTATTTCGTCTATTCCGTTTAGAAGAATATTGTATATCTCTTACTTAGAAACGAGAGTTGCAAAAAGGTCGGTTTTTTGTCGGCGCTCAGGCAGTTGGCGAATACCGCATTGTTCCGGAATAGAAATAGGGCGGGGGATGCAATAATGACTGCAGTAGGGTGCAATGGAACTTTTACCTGAGACCCGGCACCCGGTAATGCACGGAGGGTTAGTTTAGTACCTTAAATCGTTCAGTGCGCATTCGTTGTATGTTGTGTTGTACAAATGAGTTCGAGAAGCAAAATTGAGAAGTGGTTATTAGCTGACTGGAGTACCGGTAATAGCAATATTCCTTTGTTGGCTGGAGATGTGAAAGTCATGTCATTGCAGCCGAACGACGGAGTCGAAGAAGAAATAGTCTGTAAGTACGAAAGTTTACCTACACGTGTCATTTTTCACGTTACTCAGTGTTATTGAAAATATAATAGCTTTTTATTTATTCGTCCCTGTTTTATAATAAATTCGTCTTATATGAATCTGTTTTAAGTTTAAAAAAAAATTGCGTTTGGCTTATAGTGGGTATATGAAACCTACAATAGAAATTGAGTTAGTAGTAGACAATGAATCACAATAAATTCGAAGCATCATAATTTTTGAATCTTTTTCTAGAAATGATATTCAAAGCAACAATTAAGTATTCATATTGGACGAACTTATTATCATAGCATAAATTTTATTACACGTAAAATCTTATTTATTATTTTAGGTGTCTTATGGTTCACTGTGTCCTACCATACGAATACAGTTAACCAGGGTAGGTAACATAGAACCATTCAGTATACAATGAACCATTTGTTTGTGTTGGCATATTTAATGTTAGTTGCACGATGTGGCGTTGCCGACTGGATAATTGTCTGCTACTCTACCCTACTGTAGTCTCAATATGTTTTTCCGCCCTGAACTATGAGCAAGCTCAAGGGCAGATGTACATAAAACTCCTTTGAAAACGCCCTGAACTACACCCCATCCAGTCCGCCTATTATATTTATATGTTGGGTATTAAGAACTATCCCAAGACCAAAGTTCAGAAATTGTTGTACTAAATATACCAACCGTATTTTTAATACTCTTTAAAATCTTCGTATTGTACTTACCGTACCCGGCATCAGTACAAGATTTACTCGCATGAGTATCGAAATACCTAAAATCAGAGTAAAATAGATCTTATTCTTGTAGGATTAAAGCTTTAATGTGCCAACAATTCTTTAGGTCGGGCTTCTGATAAAGTTTGTAAAACAAAAATCAGAAGTACAGGAATTGCGTCTCTAAAATAAGAAACATTAGGTTAATTTTATTTTAACGATACAAGGTTTAATACTGGAAAAAGACTCTTCGGTTGCAAGCGAGAAAATCTTGTACTACGGCTACTGTACATACTTGACTTTATTTCATTATCATCATTCGCCTCTTAAAATCTTACTGTTGGATGCAGGCCTCCTCTCACATAGGGGTTTAGAGCATAGACCCAACATGCTGCTCCAGTGTTGTTTTGTGGGTTTTAAATGGGACTAACGGCTTTAACGTGCTCCCGAGGCACGAAGTGTACACAGACAGTTTCCTATCCCGTTCGTCTGCGGCTCACTGAGTCGGAGATCGAATCCGAACCTCGCAGTTATAAGACCAGGGAGGGCGCTAAAAGTTCTAAATCCTATTGCATTGGCAACTGTAAAACATTAATAAACTGAGAAAGACGATACTTTAATTCCTTTATGTATCACCATGTAGATGAACGACCTCTTCTGGAGCAACGATTGCGCCTCACAAGAGCCAATGAAAGTATATCGAAGGAAGAAAATGTTCCTCGTGAAGGAAGAGACTATTCTCCGAGCTGTTCATCTTGGGCACCGAGTGACGGGGGATCTTCTTCTGATGAATCCGACGTATGTAGTATTTTAGTTTACACAGTACCTTAGAAACTTGATTAAAAGCGGCGATAATCGAGTGGGTTTGGCTTCGACCTCTTTTTTTTATATTTCTAATTGACGGATAAGAAGACACCAAACAAAGAGGCATCTCGCAGGGCATGCAAGGAACACATCCTGTAATTTGCCGCTCTGTGTCCATCCCTCCAGGCCCTTCCCAGAATACAGCATTGCAACAATGCTGTATTCCTGTAGAAATAAGTATGACATACAAAGCTCTACCACTACTCTGTACTCCGGTGGATCGAATTTTGTATGGCTTTATCTAAGATATTATAACTCATCAGTCAGTTAGAGGTGAGTGCTGGGGATCTGACTCGCCGACTCTTTACACCTAACCTCTCTATTTATAGTTCATTTTTGTGTAATCAATGAATAATATTCTTCAGCAGGGACGAGGAACAAAAACAGCCAAAATGGAACAATACATGCGCCATTGCGTTAAGAGACGTAACGGTAAAGACCCGGTTCCTGTACACAGACCCAACGCGGTCGTAAACGTTTTAAAAGAACGCCAAAACAACCTAAACAATAGATCGAATGGCCGAAGCCGAAAGAGGAAGTACAAAGAAACTAAAAGTGGCAATAAGTCTTTACCTGATTCGACAAAAAAACACTTGCCAGCACCTAAAAGTTCTGTTGATACAACAAGTATACACAAAAAGAAAATTATGGATATGAAAGCCAGCTTCGAAGAACTATTCAAAATCATAGATTATATGAAACCCGATACGCAAAGACGCACGACTAAATACTTCGATAATACAACAGTTGTTCAAGCAGGGCCGTTAAACGAAGTTAGTAATATAATAATAGAGAATCCTGTGTACAACAATACAGAAGCATATGAAGAAAGTGTGAAAAGTCACAGTGAAGAATCTAATCGTTCTGACGACAATGTTCTTATCAGCAATAAATATAGCAAAGTGCGCGAACTTACAGAAGACCAAACGATACCAAATAAGCAAGAAAATCTGTCACAAAACGAAGTAGAAGAATGGGTGCGTATTGGATTATTTTCAGTTATATATACCTAATATGGGATCCGAATAGGTGATTTAAATTTTATAAATCATTATGTATGACATTGTAGCTGAGTGATATAGCTGTTTTTCATTAAGCCTGATTTACATTTGCGTTAGTTAAGAAGCAAATTAACTTGCAATGCCGATAGTAGAAAGAATTTAAGAAAGTTTTATTTTTTGCCGAGTTGAAGTGAAAGTTTAACCCCACCGCGTCAACTTAGTCCCTCTGTGTGAACAGTGCTGCTAGCACAGGCAGGGAACAAATATTTTATCCCAATTATATCCCCTGACTTGGATAGTTTTATTTTATTGTTGTGCTTTTATTTGCAGGTGCCAATTGGAAGTGGAAAGACTTTGATACATAAGGATAAATTCAGGAAAGTGAATTGGAGATCTTACACGATCGCAACTAGAGCGTTATTATTGGCAACATTTCCTAGAAGGTAAGATTATTTTTAAACATTTCGATCTCTAATTCTATTAATATTGACTTGGTTAAAATTAAAAAAGGTCAACAATATTTCATCCCATAGGATAATATTTCATCATCATACGCAACCTGTTAACGTCCCCCTGCTGGGCAGGCTTCATGCTGCTCCAATTGGGCTGGTGGGCTTTTAAAGACCTACCCGATTATTACCACTCACTATCTAAAGTAAGTGGTAATAATCGGGCCGCACCGCTTGACGTGCTCTCCTAGGCACGGGGGTTAACAACGCCAATTTTCTTCTTCCGGGCTGGTACCTACTAAAATTCTTTAACAGAAAATACATTTTATCTAATAATCTAACGGCCTCGTAGGTCTGGTTAACATGTTAAACTACGGATCCAAATTGTTAGGATTAGGGTCGATTCAAAATTATTAGGATTATAATAATTAAGACGAAATAGCCCATAAAGAATGTATATATTTAAAGCAGTTAAAATATCCCTGCTTCAACGGTGAAGGAAAATAACGTGAGAAAACCTGCACGCCTGAGAGTTCTCCGTAATGTTCTTAAAGGCGTGTGGAGTCCACCAATCCGCACTTGGCCAGCGTGGTGGACTGCCTATACCATTCTCATTCTGGGAAGAGACCCGCGTACCCGGTAATGGGTTGTTTTGATGATAATGATGATATCAGAATTTTGACTTAATATTACAATTTTAATATAATTTATATTTCTCATGCATCATTACTATTTCAGGATATTAGCTACGCACTCCTTGACAGGAAAACGATCACCTGCCTTTCAAGATAAACCTGCGAAAATGTGCCTGGATCCGAAAATTGTTTCAGATATTATCATTGAAATTACCTCAAAGTTCAACGTTAAAGAAAATCTAGTCAGGTATGGTACTTATAATATTCATCTTAAACCGTCCAATAATTTAATAAACTTAAACTTTAAGTTAATTTTCCTATAGATCAGATAATACACCACACACCCACACAGTCTCTACCCATTTTTAAACAGCTACTAAAAAAAACACTTTTTACCGCCTTATATATATATCATTTCCTTTTTATTTTATTTGACTTTTTTCCCCCTTTTTTAAGCTTGTTTTTAAACAAGCTTAAGAAGGCCTCTTTATGACAATATAGGTATATATTGTATATATTATATTATATTTATTGTTTATAAATATTCTATTATATAAATATATATTTTGTTTTTGTTTTATGAAGTATGTATATTTTTGTAATTTATGTTTATTATTCAAGTATTACTTTGTGTACATCCTAACCCTTCTTGACAACTTAATTTACTCAATTTGATTTGATAGGTTGCCTGGTAGAGATCGCTTTTAAGCGATAAGGCCGCCTATTGTACCTTTTCTCCTTTTTTCTAATGCTTGTTTATTTTATTTTTTTATTTGGTGTACAATAAAGTGTATTTCATTCATTCATAATAATATTAAGCCTATAGAAGTCCACTACTGGACCAAAAGGCCTCTCCCAACAGGACGGTTTGCCCACTATCACCACGCTGGTCAGACGGATTGGTAATCGCAGTAGATTTTTTGTCCCACTACAGGTTAACCGTTGATTGCAATCTCACCTGTTGGTAACTGATGATGCAGTCTAAGATGGTAGCGGGCTAACCTGTTAGGGAGTATGGAAGTCATACCCCCTAATCGGTATCTAAGCGACATCGCACCGGATCACTAAATCGCTAAAATGTCGGTAGGGTGGTAACTAACGGTCATAGCCTCCGACCAGACCAGTCTCCTCGGAGAAGGGGTTAAGTCCACCACACTGGCCCAGTGCGGGTTGGCAGACTCCACACGTTTTTGGGAACATTAAAGACTCTCAGGTTTCCTCACAATGTTTTCCTTCACCGACGTATCAAGGGACATTCCAATTGCTAAGAACGCACATAACTTAGGTGCGTGCTCGCGAGATTCGAACTTGCCCCCCGAAAGTGTAGTGGAAGTCTTAACTTCTGGGCTATGACCGCTTATCTTTTGATGTTGATTTAATTTTGGGAAGTACAAAATTTTTTTTGTTGGACTTTTAAACAGGTATTTTTTGTTAAATTTTCCAAATGATAAAATACCAAATTTCCGTAAGCGGTATAAGTTCGGCAGCCGGTTGGCGCAGTGGGCAGTGACCCTGCTTTCTGCATCTAAGGCCGTGGGTTCGATTCCCATAACTGGAAAAATGTTTGTGTGATGAACATGAATGTTTTTCAGTGTCTGGATGTTTATCTATATATTATAAGTATTTATGTGTATAATATTCATAAAAATATACATCAGCTGTCTTAGTACCCATAACACAAGCTACGCTTACTTTGGGGCTAGATGGCGATGTGTGTATTGCGGTAGTATATTTATCTATATATTTATATAAAAAAAAGTACAAAATACTAAGTTTATTTGAATTCCAGGAGTGCGATCACGACTAAATGCGCTGACGAATGCAAAATGCTAAAAACCAGAATGCTTAATAAAAGCAAATTAATAGAAAGCCAGAATGATGCACCCCCGCCAAGGAAAGCCAAACAAGAACCTAGACAGGTGAAGACAGAGAAAGCTTTTGTTTCGCAAGTTTAATAAAATCTTTTCTTTAATATAGTTAACGGGCACATACCACGATAATATTTTTGAAATGAATATGCTCTCTACTAGGGGTCACCCAGCACTGGATAGAGCTACATGACCCTAAAGTTCTCTCCACCGACCGTCATTATATTCCAAGACTATTTCGTGAGCACAAAAACTTAAATCGTGAGGACGGTTTTACATTAGCAAGGGTTTGGAATCCAGTGGTAGAATTATGTAAACCAAGAAAGCATCGTACAGCTTCTCAACTTAAAAGTGACGTTGTCAGAGTAGTGTCTCGAAGAGTTCGTGAAAAACCGACAAAAAGAACACGATAGCGGGTAGTCAGATTCTGCCCGTGTCATCTAACTTGACATCTCGTACCTACGCAGTCCCGTCGTGACCACGATCCATGCAACTCGGTCGAAATAACGACAAATCCCAAAATCGTGGTATGTACCCGTTGAACTATGTATATTTAAGAAATGTTGATTAATCACGAAAATCTTAGTTTAAAATCTTTAATAAAATCGATTTCTTTGATGAAATTATGAGAGCAACGAACCAAATGTTCTTGTTATTTTGTTTAGCTTTATTTTTAATGGAATTACCAAAGGATTTATTGTATAACTACCTAAGTTACTAGTTTTAAGTATTTTATCAGTACCATTAATACTCATACATTTTTGGTTAGTTAGCATTTTATTGTACATTTTTTTTCAAGTTAAGTTATTATTAGATATTTTAAATCTTATTAAAATTTTCACTTTGAATGAACCGCGTTTACTTTAAACTCCTACACAAATCCTCATATTACCAGGTCTTGGTGGACCAGTTTGGTGGTACACAAATCTCGAAATTGAACTAAATTGACAGGTCTAGAAGTAGACCTACTTCCTCACAGTATTCCCTGAATAAAAGGACAGCACTCCATTTAGACCTGTCAATTTATTAATACACACATCGCCATATAGCCCTTAAGTAAGCGTTGCTTGTGTTAGGGGTCCTAAGATGACTGATGAATATTTTTATGAATATACATAAATACCTACATACTTGATAATAATATGTTTTAAAATTAATTTTATGTATAATTAGTTTGAAAAGTGTAAGTTATTTATTTTATGACCTGTTATTAACTTGTTGCACTATCCCGTTTTCCCTAACTTAGTTTTCTACCACAAAGGGTTGTCTGGAGGAGATCGCTTAAAGCGATAAGACCGCCTTTGCATCTTATAAATATATTTTTATTGTTTTTGTTATTTCTTGTTTTCACTTTTAATTTGTGCAATAAAGACTTTATCTATCTATCTATCTATCGAATACTTGTAAAGTTGTTATAAACTGAAAAACATTCATGTTCATCACACAAATATTTTCCAGTTGTGGGAATCGAACCTACGGCCTTGGACTCAGAAAGCAGGGTCACTGCCCACTGCGCCTATTGCGTTTAGGGATTTTGAATAACAAAAAAAAAAAATAATGATGCGTTTTACTTACTTTTAAGCTTTAAATTCACCAAAACATTAAATTTAAATATAAAATAACTTAAAAAATAACCGTTATAAAAAAATATCAATTAAGTAAGTAATAGTTATTACAATATTAGATTCCCTGCTGGAATATACCGAGTGGTGACAAAATCAGGTCCGTGTTAGTGCTGGCGATGACCGCACGCATCAACATCATGTCATCAGGCGTGTATCGCCAACCGCTCAGTTGTCCGAGGTTCTGTAACTTTGGACAAGTCTCCATTAACAGCTCCACAGTTTCCACAGTCAATCGGGGTGCGTTTGGAAACCAAATTGCCTCGAGGTTATCGAATCTGTAGCGACGTAGCATCCTGCAAACAAAAACAATAATTGCTAGACTTCTTAATGTGACTTGACCTTACGCGATTTAAAATGCTTGGACAACAATCTATGTAAGTGTAATCTTTTAATGCAAGTTAACTACTTGAAAGAAGATTTTAATATCAACTTAATGTGTTGTTTTTTTTACGTCCTCCCAGGTTGAGCGCTGTGGTTTTAAGTTGGAGGTCCCGCATTTATTTCGCGGCTGGTGCAATTTGGGAATTTGTAAAATCTGAATTTACTCTGGTGTGGCTTGGTCGGGTTCGGCCGTGAATAGTTACCACCATACCGACCAGTGGCGTGCATACAAGGTATGCACAGGGTATGCAGATGATATAAATTGAAGAAAATCTCCAGTACAAGTTATAAAAAACTTAAGGATAGGCATGTAAGAGTTATAAAAAGCCTACCCTTAAGTATTTATAGCTCTTACTGGAGATTTTCTTCCTTTTATATCATCTGCATACCCTTTGCATACCCTCTATGCACGCCACTGATACCGACATACGGTACCGGTATGGATTGAATATAACCGTTATACATCGTTGCAGGTTAGCCCGCTACCATCTTAGCTTGCATTATCACTTACCACCATTTCAATCCAATCGTGAGATTGCAGTCAAGGTAGTTCTTACTTGTATTGGAATCAAAAAAATAAGAGAGGAATAATATACAAGAACATTTTATAAAGCTCCAGCAAATTTTTCGAATCCGTTAAGATTACAAATAAATTGTAAAGGTTACACGCATAAACAATCAAACGCAACATTTGTTTGTTCAAGAGAGTGGTTGATTTACACAATCTTGGCCAACGGAAGCCAAAAAGATATTTTAGGCAGGACTGTTTACATATTGTTTTTTTTTTTTTTTTAATAAACACGAGGGCATAATCATATTACCCAGTTTGTTGTTTACGCTTTACTGTAGTCATAACTCAGGATAGAGGGCAGATGTTTAATTTAATTATGAATCCATCTAAGAACGGAACTTACCTTGCCATGTCCTGATCATCTAATTTTACTTCGTCCCCGATGATCAACTTTTTTAGCTTAGGACTTCCTGTCATGAGGTACCTCAAACAAGATGGTGATAAATTCCCTTCAATAATTTCAATATGCTCCAATTTATTAAAAGGCACTTCTTCTTCATGTGTTGCAGTCTGAATCGAGTAGAATTCTAGACTTTCCAAATTTTGGCAAGTTTCTGCTATTCTAGTAAAATTAAAAGACCCCTTGGCACCAGAGAGCATGAGTGTCACAATTTTGTAGCCTACTTTATCCAGTAGCTGGTGTAATTCGTGACACTGAAATTTGTTTAACTTAATCTTATTTAAGTAGTGAAGATCTTTCAACATTTGGAGCACACCTGGGTCTGGTTCTTCTATATAAATTGTTTCTATCATCGGGCATAAACTTGTTATAGCCTTCATTGTTCTTATATTGGTTTGTACATCATGAATGTACTGAAGTTTCGTTTTAAAATTAGGCGGACAGTCATTATTATGCACATAGTGCAATGCCTTCCCAACATACGAATAACTTCCGAGGTTAGTAAGATTAGGCAGTTTTCGTATGAGAAGTGCCACGTCTGTATGGTCTATGTTTTCTTCACCGTACGTTCCTATATTTACAACAGTCAAACTCTGAGTAAGCTGCGGATTACCCGATAACATAGCATCGATGCCAATCTCAGTGATATCAGTTTCACCAGACACGTCGAGCAATTTCAAAACTTTGTTGTGTTCTCCAATAAACTTCAGCACTTCATCATTCGCTATGTAAGGTATATTTAGAGCAGTCAAGTTTGTCAGATTCTTTATTATCTGATACAAAAGCGAAAGTTGCTCGTCTTTAACCCACACGCCTTTTAAATTAAGAGAAGTGAGGTGGCGACCTTGTTCCGCAATCAGTTCAAGGACTTTTCTGTAATAGGGACACGGGAATAATCCTGTAGATAGAGTCCTGACATTTTCCTTTAGAAGCAATTTCATCGTATAATATCTGATAGACGGATCGAGGTATTCACTATTTAATATTAAATTAAGGATATCTTGGAATATATCATTCGTCGCACCCATAATTTCGTAGTAAGAGGACACCATAGCAAACGGCAGGGCGACATCTTCCTCGGATGTCACTCTCGACAAGGCATGGATTAATTGTCTAGCTACCAACGATAAAGTTACTTCTTGCAACGGTGGAACTGGACATCTGGGCGACATTTTCACAGCACTTTTGTCTTTTTAAATCTACGCTTCACTCAAAAAAATCACTTGTATGTATGAGTCTCACAGATTTTTTAAGCTTGAAATATATCTCCTACCACTTTCGATTTTCTGAACATAAAGAAAAGAAAATTCCGAGGAGCTATTTAGCGCACGCGCATTTCACGGCTGGCGCGATGCCAGTACTATATAATTCAAACTCACAAATTCGAGCTTTATTTATAGAACTTTTATACGCAAAGCGTGTTTACAGCCTGTGTCGTACACAATAATATGATCTTTTAATTACATTTAAACTTAGTATAGAGGCGTGAGTCATCGATATTTCCAACGAAATAAAATAAATAAATAAGTTTTATTATATTTGATTTTGAATTAACTTTGTTCGAGTCTTTAACTAACAAAATATTTATATCGACAAAGACGTGCCTCTAAGCGATTTAGTGTTCCGGTGCGATGTCGCGTAGAATCCTATTAGGGGTGTTACTACCATAATCCCTAACAGGTTAGCCCGCTACCATCTTAGACTGCATCATCACTTACCACCAGGTGAGATTGCAGTCAAGGGCTAACTGGTAGTGGAATAAAAAAAATATAATATCCCCATAAATGAATATAAAATTAAACCCAAATCCTTTCAAAACTAATTTATTTACTTAAAACTATAAATAGTTACAATCCAACATAAATCATCGTATTGGGGATATTTTACAAAAAAAATCCTATAACGAATAATGACTTTTTTAAACTTTATTTATTTCATAGTTTAAAAAATATTACACATAAACTGACCTTCAATACCAAAAATTGCAAAAAACTATTATTTTTAATCAACTATACTTGACTCCTTTAATTTTTCAGTGACACATGCGACTTGTTTTGAACGCAGTGTTTCGTTAATACGCAGTTTGTAAATACGTTAAATACATTGTAAAGATATGTTTTTTTTATATACTACACGTTTTCAGTTGGCAATGACAAGCATCATTTATCATCTTGCCAACCGATAGATCTCCACTGCTGGACATAGTGTTGTAGGGATTTTAAAATTCCAAGGTCTTATTCCATATACGTCCAGCGGGTCTTCTTGTCATCTGTCCACCTAGAGGAAGTTTTACCAGCACTAGGTTTACTGGGGCTGGGTCGATATAAAAGCACCTTCGGACACGCCAAAGGTCCTCAAAGCTATGTGACCCGCCCATGCGTTTTTAACAAAGTCGCTTTCTCTGGTTATTCATTCATTTTTGTTGAGCATATCTCCATCGTCAAGGATTGAGAGATAAGCAATCCCTTATCTCTCAATCCTTGTTAAATAGTAGGAATATACAAAGACGTATACTCATATCATCAAACTGTGCCGCACGGATATAATTTCAGAAGAAAAAAAAAATTATTGCTCGCACATTTTAAATCCACATTTTTAACTTTTTTTTTTAATTAACGATAGGCAAGCGCTGGACGACAATCATGCCCGCTAGAAAGCCATGATGAGGTCTAGGTTGGTGCACGCTTGCCTAGAAAAAGCCTATTCACTCTAGCCTTGAAGGTACTCAAGTTATACGTGGCAGGAAACACAGTTGCCTGAAGAATATGAACCACATAAGGATCACGCTCACGGTGTCTCGCTCGCTGGTAGAACGGCGAAGGAGGAACAAGATTGTAAAGTTCCTGAGCATTTTCACGAACTGACGCGGGAAACCAAACTAGGAGCTCATAATCCGCAGACAAGCTTGGTAACCACTAAACAAACGATGTATAAAGCACAACTTTCAGCTCTACTTAGTACCTATACATTTTTAAATTATAATACATAAAGGAAAGAGACAGTTAGAATTTTACAGTAAAGGGCATTGTAGGCACGCAAAGACGGCCTTATTGCTGCAAGAAATCTCTTACAGGCAACCTTTGAATTTGAAAGGTAAGCCAAGCTATTTGACTCGGCTTCTTTTAACAGAAACTTCCGACTTGTCATTCTGAATTTCACCACTTCAGAAATTAGTTACGGGGGGTACTTTGTACGGTGTTTACATAATAGCTGAACACAGTATTATTTAAAAATGACGAATTATTTGACCGGACTTGTTGACATCCTAAAAAAAAGAATTATAATTCTGAAACGAAACGTCAAACATATTAAAATAATAATGGTTTAAGCTATACGTAAAAGGCTGCAGTCTGCATAAATTCTAACATTTATCAGTTATAATGTATAACACTGACACGTCTGTAACAATAAATTTTTTATAAAAAGTTGACAAACTACACACAATGTGATGTTAAGATATTCTAGATAGAGTCTATCCATCATTTTTAGTAAACGCTATTATTGACAGCATTTTCAAATGTCTTTACCGTAGATGAGTTTGGGACATTTACATAAAAATGTATATATTATGTATCCCAATTGTGTTGAATTTTAAATACGTAATCTCAATATATTACGGTTCGTCACCATTACGTGGGTACGGAGAGGTTTTTCGCAACCAACAACAGTATTTGCTCAGTGCTAAAACACCAGTTGGCGATCTCTTTGGACACTTTGCACCAGTTTTCTCCGTGGTGCGGCTCGGCGGCCTTACATCGACTCTTCACCTCCTCTTGCTGTTGTTCGTTGCCGTGGAGGAGTTCGAATTTGTAGAAATACGCCCAAGCGTCACCTAGATCCGGGTCTATTTTCACCTGTTAAAGCAAATATATATTTATGTAGCCCTGCACAGGCTATGTCAGAGTTTAAAATGGGAGGGAAATAGAGAAATACATTTGTATGGAGAATTTCGCCAGTAAATGAATAAATAATAAATAAATATACTACGACAATACAAACATCGCCATCTAGCCCCAAAGTAAGCGTAGCTTGTGTTATGGGTACTAAGATGACTGACGAAAATTTTTATGAATTATATACATAAATACTTACTTAGAATATATATATATAAACACACCCAGACACTGAAAAACATTAATGCTTTAATTAATGTGCACAAACATTTTCCAGTAGTGGGAATCGAACCCACAGCCTTGGGCTCAGAAAGCAGGGTCGGCGCAAACTGCTCCAATCGGCCGTAAATTAGAATCGTATGAGTGCACCACGTGTCCGCAACACCAATTGTATCGTTTGCAACTGCTTCTATCATACGCTATGCATGGAATGTAATCGGTTATAACCATTGACGCGTTCCATACAGTTTCAGAGAGCGAGTCAGTTTCAAGTGTGGAAATACTTGCACTTCGTAGTAAAATTGGTCTTAACTGCAATACATTGAAGCAAAAATTCGCCTAAAATTCTTAAGCTCAGGTTTTTAACCAAAAGTTTGCAAAATGAGAATCAGAAGAACATGATTTGCGACTCTAAAACGAATAACATAAGGTTCATTTTAGTTTGATGCGAAAACGACTCCTCGATTGCAAGCGAGCATATTTTGTACTGAGGATATTGCATTTTAATAATACGTACCGTTCTGTTGAACCACTCGCGGCATTTGTTAAGTTTTCGCTCAGACCAGAACAATTGGGACACGGCCAGCAGTACATTGGCGTCGTGTTCGCATTTCTTCAGTGCGTCCACCTAGGAAAGAACATTGACAATGTTTTAGTAAACATCCGTATGCCCACCAATCCGCACTGGACCAGCGTGGTGGACTTAACTCCTTCTCATTGTGGGAGGAGACCCATACCCTGTAGTGGAGTGGAGTGGTAAAGGGTTCCGAATAAAAAAGCGCCCTGGTCCAAAGAAAGCAAAGCAGCAAAGAACTTAGCCGGGTTGACCTTGAATATTTTTGGCACTTACGCTTTTAGTTTTTCTTTGCGGGCGCGCCTCCATAAAGATGGCTTCGGCCCATAGGCGACCGGCCGTAGGACACTCTTGTAACGCCTTTGCCAATAAACCACCAGCTACTTCCACACAACCCGCGCGCCTTTCTAGCCTCACGCTTTCTAACCTGCGTTCAATAGACAAAAATCATTTTTAACTTTAAATTAAACAATAATAGGCAAAATGACAGTACTAAAGAATCGCTAAAATATTGCAATAATGATGATACATGTTTCTTGTATTATAAAAAACGTACTTTTATTAATATTCTTAGTGAAATTGGTATTTATTTTCAATGAATTAAACTACAGGAATTAATTTTTTTAACTTGCAATTTATGTCAGAGCGCAACCGTAAATTTCAGCAGTGATTTGATATTTTTTTGAAATAGTAGCTCCTTCCAAGCGTCATAGGAGAGATTTTTTAAATTAGTCATCATGCCAATAAGACAAAAAACCTTTTCAACATCATTGTTATCAACCCATTTGTCACTAAAGGGCACTCCTCCTTAGAATGAGAAGGGTTTAGGCCATACCTTTGAGAACATGAAAGTCTTAGGCTATAACGGTGAAGGTAACCTCCATGGTTATAGCATCATCGTCATCGACAATTTAAACAATTGAATCCCACTGCTGGATATAGGTTTTTTTTAGGGAGTTTCATAATCCACAGTCCTGGGCCGTGGGCACCTTAAGACCCCAACGTCCATTTGTTATCTGAAATCAGCCAATTCAGCCTCTGACTCTGAGATATGTCGGTAACTCTAGTTCCTCTACGGATGTCCTCATTTCTGATTTGATCACGTAGAGATACTCCTAGCATAGCTCTCTCCATCGCCCGCTGATGTAGCAAGTTATATTTAAAAATGAGACATAATTCCAAAAGGTTATAGGTGTGTGATCGAACTTGATCCCTCCGAAACGGAAAGAAAAGCCTTATTTATAAGGCTATCACAGCTTGATCTATTCAACAAAATAATGTAATTTTATTCATTCCAACACAAGATAAAGGCTGCGAGAACTTATAAAAAGTAGTTTCATTTCATTATATGATATCTCACCATAGCTCAGGGTTTTTAGGATTTCTAAGTCTTGCCTTTTCCAGAACTGATCTCGCTTTTGTCACATGCTTCAACTTTTCTTCTAATCTAGACAGTAAAATCCACATCGGTACACAAGTTGCGCATTTCTTCAGCTGAAAGAAATATACTACAATTTTAAAATATTTATAAATACTTGGAATCAAATCCGATTACACTGAAGTCATTGCCTAGGTTGTTTTTCTGTCAAGAAATTCTCAATTCAAGTCCGGAATTCGGATAATTTCTTTCTCCCTTTCGCACAATATGCGCACGCCCTGTGTACTGTGCGAAAGAGACAGCATGACCTCGGCCGCCTTTTATAAACCTATTCTTTAATAGCGCTGTTTATATATTATGTGTAACCTCCTTATATTTTTAAATGATCGTGTCTTTTAAAAGTAGTTAGCGTTAAGCGTTAAATCACATTAGACTTTTTAATCTGTTATAATTTAACAGTCAGATTATAGGAATACTTACGCCCTGGGAATAAGTGTTATGCGCCTCACTGTCTCTGCCCATTTGTTCTTCAATTTCTCCTTTCATCATGTATAGTTTTGCGTAATCTGCGAACACTTTGATAGCTTCGTCTAACAACTTGAGCGCTACGTCGCAATTGTTAAGCGCCCATTCCAGCTTAGCTGATTTTATCATTACCTAAATAACGATAAAAAAGATTTATTTAGTTACTTTTAGTTTACGCTAGATATTTCATTGAATAATTCTGGCTATATCATTTTTGTTTTTTCTGCTATACGGTATTACCGAGATCGTCCTCTTAAAATCCACAGCACATAAACTATCATCAATTGCCTATAAAAGTTCTCTGGTGACCTGACGGCCTCTACAATTATCTCGACCCAACAGTATGGTTGGCCGATAATCACCACGCTGGGTAGACGAAACCGCTATCATCAAAAACCCAGATAATTAACTGTATTTTGTGGAATATGTTCCTTTGAATAACGTAGAGAAAATGATTCCATAGAATTCTTGTGCAGTGCAATCTCACTAGGGCGCGCGCTAGGTAGCGTATGCGATGCACTGATCAAATCAAATCTGCAGTGGGTTCACTCTTGAATGAGTGACTTTTTGCTTATAGGGGAAATGGCAAATGATCGTGAGGGGAGTAAGAACTGCCAGAAACAGTGGTCTACCTTGATTACAACGACCGCTTTAACAACAGTATTACGACAAAGAAGAAGAAATATTTAATATGAAACAACGGTTTTAGAAGATAGAATTGCCACAAAAAGCGTCCGATTTACGTGTATTTATTTACCACGACCACTTTGGCACGAGCGTTACGACGAAGAAGAAATACCTAAGTGGAACAACGGTTTTTCAAACATCCCAAATATTCGTTTCTAGGCCAACAAACAAAACCATTAATATTTTGGTGATAGGAGAGGTTTACTGACAGTAGTATTCCAGCATTATCTAATGTGATAGAATTCGGTTGGAATGCGAGGACTATAGTTCCTCTTTATCATCACAAAACTTTGCATATTATAGATCGCCACCAGTTGGCTACTATTACCAAACTTACTGAATGAGAAGAAGGAATAAAAAAAAATGATTCTTGGTATTTCATTTTATTTGAATAAAATATGTACCGTGAAGTAGGTCAGCTTTTTTTCAATGTATAATAATATGGCGCAGAGAAATGATTAATTTTGCGAATTTTCTGGGGATGTTATGAAATTTCGGCAGAAGATGTGTATTTATAGCATTTTTTTATATCAATTTACAAGTATTACAAAAATGCTTTGTTCTCAAAATATTTTATCAAAAATGGTTATATTTTGGAGCGTCGCCAACTAGGTCCAATTTGTCTTCTTTCGTGAAATACTATAAGTTTCTATTCAACTGTTTTCAACGTTTAATTTTCCACTTTCCTTTTAACGCTTTGTTACACACCAAAACTGTATATCCCGACGTTTCAAAGAAATTTTACTCTGTTAAAACAAAAAGGATATAATACGAATAGATATCTAAACTTATTATTCTAGCGACGAATTCTTGTGTTATTTGTAATATTAAAAGCGGACATTGGGACATGATAAAAAAAAGGACTCGAATAAAAGTTTATCGGTACTCCATCTGTACATTTACATACGCATTTTTTATTCAATTTTATTTTATTCAAGGGATCTCAGACGCAGTTAGGAACATAGTTAAAGTTATAATATCTGAAATCATTAATGTTTCCCAAAATTTAATGGCGACGATATCACCATGTTGAGTATTACTTACACGCGGTGTAGGGGCCGAAGCTCGGGCTTTTGCCAAGAGTCTCCTCGCTCTGTCATATTCTTTGTTCTCACTCTCGAGTTTAACAGCGGCCAACCAGATCTCTTCTGAGTTAGGATTCGCCTGGAAAGCAAGCGATAGGATCCCTCTCGCGGCTGGCACGTCACCTGTACATTATTTAGTGAATATTAATACAATAAACGCAAACACAAAATATATACACACAATAAATGCTCCAAAAGTATCCTACTAATAAAGCTGAAGAATTAGTTTTTTTGTGCTTTTTTTGTTTCTTCACAGCTATCTAATGCAAAATTAGATAGCCCAATTCTGGCTATATAACTTTTTCAAATTTCACTCCTAAAGGGATTAAATAGGGGATGCATAGATCAATAAAAACAATTGTATAACAGTTATTTTTTATTGATCTATGCATTTTGTAATGCTTATGTATCGTTGCTCTTAACATAATTCATGATACAAAATCTTTTTACACATAATTTTTCTGTACGTCAGTAATTTGAGGGGGCTGGATATTTTAGATTGGTCCCCTAAGGTCAAATTCTAGGTTTTTATATGTTCAGGGCAGGACAATGTCCACCGGGCCCGCTGGTATTACAAAGATTACTGTCAAAAATAATAATACCACTTCGACTCTTCAAGTATTATATCTAAAAGCTAAACTTCATAATTTTTTAAAAACACAAGTAAGAAAAAATATATGACGGCGTTTACAGCTGATTGATGATAGACAGCGACAAGAAGCGCTGACGGCACGTGTACCGATCGCTAATATTCTGTGACGTTTTTCCTTAGATGACATTCCTGTCCGATAGGTTTTTAGTTTATGATTAGGGAAAGTTAATTGAAAGGTAATTTGACGGCCGAGTGGCGCAGTGGGCATCGATCCTGCTTTCTGAGTCCAAGGTCGTGGGTTCGATTCCCACAACTGGAAAATGTTTGTGTGATGAACATGAATGTTTTTCAGTGTCTGGGTGTTTATCTGTATATTATAAATATTTATGTGTATTATATTCATTACACAAGCTACCCATAACACAAGCTACGCTTACTTTGGGGCTAGATGGCGATGTGTGTATTGTCGTAGTATATTTTTTATTTATTAATTTAGTGTTTTGTGATATCAGTAATTTGTTAGAATTATAATTAAATTTATGTTCCATCGCTCGTGATCATCTCTAAAGTAAATGCGGTGAAAATCGGAAGAGACAAATTAAGTAACCGGCTCAGACTTTTGAAGCTTTTAAATAGTTTGTGAAGAAACCAGAGTTGTTAATTTAGTTCCGATGTCAGGTCCTACGCCTACATATACTTTAGTTATATTAACTGTTTATAGAAGTTATAGATAAAGTATTTATAATGATTTATTACCTGCCAACCACTTGGACTTAGCGCCCATAAGCCAAAGCACCTCGCTCTTGGGACAATGCGCCACGGCCCTCTGCAGCAGAGCTTCGAGACTAGCTCTTGTCCCGTGTTGTTTCTCCAAGTAGGCAGCTCTTAGCCATATGGACTTCTTGGAGGGAAATACGGACAGCGCGTAACCGTACACCGCTCGTGCGCATTCGTACGCGCCTTCGTTTGCGCACTGGAATTCAAATAATGAAATAAATAAATAAATAAATAAATATACTACGACAATACACACATCGCCATCTAGCCCCAAAGTAAGCTTAGCTTGTGTTATGGGTACTAAGATGACTGATGAATATTTTTTATAAATACTTAGAATATACATATAACACTGAAAGACATTCATGCTCATCACACAAACATTTTCCAGTAGTGGGAATCGAACCCACGGCCTTGGACTCAGAAAGCAGGGTCGCCGCCAACTGCGCCAATCGGACGTCAAAATTGAAAACTGATTGCGCCCTGCTACCCGGTTTAGCGACTCTTTATCGTCATTCATCAAAATCGTGTAACATTCCACAGCTACTACAGGCCTCTCCCAATGGAAGGGTTTGCCGATAATCACCAAGCTGGGCAGACGGGGTGTTGACCACAGTATGTGGTAGGAGTAGAGCACAGAGAATAATGCCACCTGTTCTCCGTCGTATTCCCTTAGTCGCCACGTACGAAAGCCGCGGGACAAGAGGGTGGTGACAGATGTAGATAGATAGATACATTCTTTATTGCACACTATTAAGGGATAAAGATAATATAAATGGAAAACATAAATATAAGGCGAATAAAAATGCGCAAAGGCGGTCTTATCGCTTTAAGCGATCTCCTCCAGACAACCCTTTATGAAAGAAGAAAAGGAGTATGGAAACATGATAGTGCAATTTTAAAAATATGTTATAAAATAAACTACATCTACTATATATAACAATAATACATAAATAGCTAATACAAATACAAATAATATAGAAATAAATACATACACATATAAATATATATATATATATATATATATATATATATAAATATATACAAATACATACAGAGCAAATATATCAGTTTATCACTCCATAGATAAATAATATTCTTTTAAACGACTTTTGAAGATGCTTAACGATTTAGACTGTCTTATGTCTCTTGATGTATTTCGCTTCGCACACGGCGAAGACTTAAACAACAAGTCAACTTGTCACTACCATCGCTTAAAGCAGTATTATTATAACACTCATATCGTTTGTTTCATGTGTGGAGCCATACTAATATTATAAATGCGAAAGTGTGTATGTTTGTGTGTATTTTACGCCATAACTAAAGAAACAATCGACTTGATTTTTTTTGCATAGAGTTAATTGAAAGGATGGAGAGTAGCCTATGTTTGGCTACGATACGGCTTGATAAAAAGTTTATCCCATTAATAAAAAGTATTTAGATACGTTTATATTAAGATATTAATGTTTCTAGCGATGGAATTAGGCACCTTAATCGTTTTCATACAGAACGTATAGTTCGACAGCGACAGTTGTATACTCGTCGCAAACTTCGTATATTACTAATGCGAATATACAAATATAATGACTCGTATAAAATGTACAACTTACTGCTTCAGCGTCTTCCATCCACGTGTGCTTTTGGTCTTCTGTTTCAATGCCCGTACTTATTACAGCTCGAATGATAGCCTAAAATATACATCAACAATATTTAATTATAATAGTAATAATAACGTATAATTCAGATAAAAATCCATAGGTACAACAATAACAATTATCTTATTTACTATATTATTAACTAAAATTGGCCAAACTTATAAATAATAAATAATTAGGAATCTCCTTACTAAAGTAAGTACCCTCTTGAGCACTTGGTGTGAGAAAGTACCAGCCCAGTGCTCCATTCAAAAAACACCGGTTACAATTTTTTAAAATAGGCTTAATTTTTATTTATAGTAAAAATAAAAATGGTTGGCGTATTAAGTCAGCTGTACCGTGTAAATTATAAGTTTGAGCCGTAGGCAAGTGTTTTAACACCTATAGAAGTTAACGAGTTGACGTATGATCAGGCACTGATCTAGAAGAAAAATGATTTCTCTCGTGTCACACTTTATATTATAAATAGCCTATAGGAGTCCAGTGCTGGCCTAAGGGCCTGTCCCATCGGGAGTGTTTGTCCAAAATCACCATGCTTGGCAGACGGGTTTACGTAGGATGGTAGTAGCAGCACAAAGAACGCTACTACCCGTTCTCCGTTACATCTTTAGTCACGATGCGACACCCGCGCGAAGAGAAGGTGTGGTGACAACTGTTATATATATATATATATCCTGGTACGCAGTCAGCACACGGCAAGATAAATTGTATTAATTTATATAACACTAGCGGACCCCAACGCCATCTGTCGGGCTAATTTGTGAATCTAAACAATCCAGGGTGCCACCCAAGCGTATACAAATAAATTCATTCAAATCGGTCCAGCCGTCTAGGAGTTCAGTGACATACACACGCACACAAGAAATATATATATAAAGATTATTACCACTTAAGTGAAAATAATATAATTTTAGGCTAATTAAAAGAAGTATAATAAATTGATTAAAATAACAAGTTATTTCAGAATTACCTGACAGGTGTGCACTGCCCCAGATTTCTCAGCCTCCATAGCCTCTTTGAACCAATGCTCTCGATTGATTTCTACACCGTTGGCGCTGAGAGACGTGATCGCACGGTCTATGATCTTTTCTACCATGTGAGTGTTACCTGTTTCAAAATATAATATAAAGTAACATTCTATTTTATTCATCACCAAACGCAAATTGGGTAATGTGATGTTTTAACACGATAAAATGCGAACAATAGACCTCGGTTTTTACAGATTAATAAAGTCTGGGCAGCTAATATTATACAGTGAAAATATTATATATAAATATTTAGCGACCCTGCTTTCTCAGTCCAAGGCTGTGGGTTCGATTCCCACAACTGGAAAATGTTTGTGTGATTAGCATGAATGTTTTTCAAAAAACTATTCATCAGTCATCTCAGTACCCATAACACAAGCTACGCTTACTTTGGGGCTAGATGCCGATGTGTTCGTTGTCGTGGTATATAAATTATTTATTTATTTATTATAATTTAGCCAAACAGAAAACTAGCACAGAACCAAGGGTTTAGGTAAATATTATCGAATGTAGTTATCACCATTATTAATTAATATTCAGTATTTAGCATTCATTTATAATCTAATATTATTTATGATAATATTACCTTACAACGCTAAAACAAGTGATATTTAATTTTTAAAACTCACAAAACTCCAAAAAGATAGAGATGAAAATCGGCTATCACCGCTCAACAATATCTTAAGGAGTAGAAATTCAAATAAATGATTTCTGGGATAATTATAACACAATCAACTTACCCTGTGCTTCTTCGAGTTTAGCAGCAGTAACCCAAATTTGCCTATCTGTTGGTATATTCTCACGGGCCTTGTTGAGTACTTTCCTAGCATTTTCGTATGATTCCAATCGGGCGAGGGCCAGCCATAATTCTACGCTCGTGGGACAACATTCGACCGCTCTAGAGAGCAATATGCGAGCGTCTTCAGGGTTTTCTAGTTCGACAGCAGCTTTCCAGAGTCGCACGGAGTTCGGTATATGTTCCAATGCCTTCCGGTATACTCGGCGTTTGGCCTTATGATGGAAACGAACGTTTTATTAAGCCGGGTTAACAAGAAGAGTACTACACCCCATCTGGTATACTCGTATGTATAAAAATCATCAATATCCTGTCACAGTCCACTTATGGACTATAGTCCTCTCCTAATAGGAAGGTTTACCCACAGAATAAAGAACGTAAAGAAACCGTGTCAACGACTAATATTCAAACATCAAAAACCAGTCCACTTTAGTAGTGTTTCTCTAACGGGTTAGACACTTTATACAATTTAGTAGTTGACAGTAATTATTATACCTCTAATGTTCTCAACGTTTACCCTAAAACCAGTGGCGTGCACTTCATACATCCGCAAAAGAACTGCCTACCCTAAAATTTATATATAACTCGTATAGACCGAGAATTTTTGCCGTTTCATGCAATTTTTCTGGTGTACGCATACCCTAGTAAGAAACGCCACGCCACTGCCTAAAATGGGAAAATAGTTTGTGAGCTAGCAACGTTCCGCGGGTGTGAAGTGGGAAGAGAGTGATGCTTTTTCACTGTTTTTGGACACAATGCACTGCATGCAATAATAATGAGTCGGGTTCTGTATGTTCTTAATTCTGTGGGTTTGCCTATAATACCCACGCCGGGCTGACGGAGTCCAGACACGTCACGTACAAATCAGCTTCCCCAAAAGTACTTTTTACTATGGTTATTTGTTGTTATATGTATGTGTTTATAATATTGTAGCTTTCCGTTATTATGTAAGAACACCCATCTATCAATGGGTATCTTACAGCTGGGGTTCCTGGCAGAGATAGTTTTGAAGTGTGCCATTACTCTAAAGCTAGGTGTTGTTAAAAATATCAAAAGTGTTGGTACTCCTAGATCTACATTTAAGTGTACTTTATTTTATCGGCCGATTGTCGCAGTGGGCAGCGACCCTGCTTTCTGAGTCCAAGGCCGTCGGTTAGATTCGCACAACTGTAAAATGTTTATGGTATGTACATGAACGTTTTTCAGTGCCTGGGTGTTTATCTGTATATTATAAGTATTTGTGTATACTATTCATAAAAAAATATTCATCAGTCATCTTAGTACCCATAACACATGCTACGCTTACTTTGGGGCTAGATGGCGATGTGTGTATTGTCTTAGTATATTTATTTATTTTACTTAGTTAACCTTCAGCTATAAAAGCATTATGGCTCAGAATCTAGTGAGTATAGCTCGAGTTATTTATTTTATATAAATATTTCTTTCCATGATTTACCACCATAAATTTGGAACATTTACCACCATATTTATAATTTAATCGCTTGGTTTCAGTATTTCGAATGTCTCTTAACTCTGAAAGTAATATGCACAATTCAAAGGCAGAGAAAGGTTACTACTGCTAGGTAGTAGATCATGTATGTCAGTAAATCAAATAACGCTGGGTTCGAGATTGAGATTGAGTTAGAGATTGAAGAAATTGTGTGAAGAACCTATCGAATTAAAGGTGGTTATGAAGGGTGAGAACAGTCTCCAATGAGTTAAAGGCTAATGGATGCATGGAATTAGCTTCCTTACCTTGGTTTCTTGTTCTAGATCAGCAGCCTTAACCCATACTCTTACGCTGTGCGGCAGGTTTCTGGCGGCGTGCGCTATAACGGCGCGTGCTGTATCGGGTGGTTGCAACCGAGCCGCCTCTAACCACAGCTCTTCACTGCTCGGGTTCACCTCGCAACCTTTCATGATCAGGTTACGCGCTGATTGGATTTTACCTGTGAATACGGTTGCACTGTCATTATCTGATTTTGGAAGAATAGTAGCTGATAACTCCTTAAAGATTGTAATTGTATCAGCGTAAATTTATTTAGCGATATTCATACAAACTAATTCAAAACATTCCAAGTGTTTACTTATGACAATTGTATAGGAGATAAAAGACCGACACGCGCATAGTACCTACGCCGCGTAGCGTAGTTACCACGCGTAGCTTACTTAGCTAGTGAAAGGAGGGGCAGGTAAAGAGTATGTATCTGATTTCTATAAAGCAAAAACTATGGCAGTGGTTTACTCCAAAACTATTAGCGATTCGGTTTCACATGTAAGTCTCCGAGACAGTAAATAATGTACATCTAAAGCATGTGAAGTAACATTTCGGTTTTCATTTAGATGTTGTATATACAGTTTAAGAATGTGGCTATCGCCATCATCTCACTACCGTGTAATTCTCATGTACACATCAAAAGTGCCACCTATGGGCCAACTTGAATAAAGTCATTTTTGACTTGACTTGACATCAAGTTACTATAATAAATAAATAAATAATAAATATACTAAGACAATTCACACATCACCACCTAGCCCCAAAGTAAGCGTATCTTATGTACTGAGATGACTGATGAATATATTTTTTTCTATGAATCAGTGGCGTTCCTAGGGTTTTGAAGATGGGCAAGCCCTAAAAAAATATATTAAAGTGTGTCCGACGTACGACTTTCAGACACATTAACGGAGTTCTCTGTTGCTAACATCGGGAGTTACATCGATAATAACCGAAACAAATGACGTCAAATTAATTTAAAATCGACGCGAGACTTAATTACATCAGCTACAGAATGAATAATATCATTTTGAATTTTATCAGATAAATAACTCGGCTCGGATTTTGATATGAATCACAACACTCTATCGGAGAAGTGTGAAGTTGTTCAAATTTGACATCCTGACGAACTTCAACCCGTATTGTTGCTTTTTATGTCCATATAAATTATTAAATAATTTAGATTGTCTCTGCTAAAAACACTAACATTTCTATAGGTGAAAGCAGTAAAAAATAAGCCCCATGCAAGCCAACGAGAGTGAGTGAGACAAAGCGAGAGGTCTTCGCGCGCGGTCGTGCGCGACCTTGATATTTTGTCATTCCATCGCCGCCACTCGGAAATTAGCTGCGTTCGGAAATTTCTGTACCGCTGCGTTCGGAAATCGCGCATTGTAATTGCACTATTGAGTCAAAGTTCATACTTTTTTATTTCCTCATTGCTATTAAGTATGAATTATTATAGGAGATTTATTGTAACGCAAGCCGGGCTTTTCGGCTTGTATGGTAGTACCGCCACTGTGAATAATATACATAGATACTTAGAATATACGTATAAACACCCAGACACTGAAAAACATTCATGCTCATCACACAAACATTTTCCAGTAGTGGGAATCGAACCCACGGCCTTGGGCTCAGAAAGCAGGGTCGCTGCAAACTGCGCCAATCGGCCGTCCATGCATCTATCAATCGTCTGCGTCAATGCGTCGGTATGATTTACATTCAGTAAAATTATAATACATACCAGTAACTTCTTCTAATCTGGCACTAGCAATCCAAGCCGGAGGGTGGTTAGGATTAGTTTCTCTCACTGACTTCAGAAGCAGTCTCGCTTTCTTTATGTCATTAATATCACCACCATAAGTAGGGATCATAGATTGCAAATCCGTGAGATACCCTTTGGGATCAACTACGGTTTGACCTGTAACTGAATCTGATACTTGGGACAGTTTGACAGTCATAAGCGTGTTTCTGGCTTGACCAATTTTCCTTAAATCCAAATCACCTGAAAATAAGTTGTAATGTTGATTACATATGTGGCATTTTTGCAATCTATTATACAACACAACATATTTACATCTACATATTTAACAACACTTACCCCGTATTTAAAAAAAAGCTTATTGCTTACCTATCGGTGAGCCCTCCCTTAAGATAGATATTACGTACACAACACCTATTCCTTCCTGTCTTTATGATTATTTTTGCTGTGTTTACACATCACTTATGGTCACTTTTTATCGATGTAAATATAAGTGAATGTGTAGAATACTATACAAGTTTATTACTATACATAAATAAAAATAAATAAATCCATTGTTCTCCAATTTACACCTTTCACTAAGTGCTATGTCAAGATATCAGATGAATGTGTTAAAGGAACTGTATTTTGTAGGGTTAGGTTTCTTTGAAAGGCATTAAAAATAAATTTAAAGCTTAATACAATATTTGCTATGATAACGTTTTATAGGTAGGATAGGTTACTCAAGATAATGTGTTGTTGATGACAATGTTGCTCGGAAGCATCCAGCTGAGCTTTCATTTCTCACAAGATAAAATATGACAATTGTTGATTTTGGAAAAGATCAACTGCTGAGTTTCTTGCTTTGCTTTTTCTTGGTAGAATATTATTCCGAACTGGTGGTAGAGGCACAGCAAACAGATTTATTTGATGTTTCAAAAGTTCTTATAAGGTAAGCCTACTTCAAATAAATGCATTTTGAATTTTGAGTTGCCAAAATAATGGTCAGTGTTTCTCCTAATCTATTAAAAAGTTAATAGTTTACCTGATGGGGTCAGCATTCCAGGAGTCATTACACCAGGCATCATAGATGCTAAGCCGGAACTAGGGTCAAGAGTAGATGAGGATTCTCCACCAAGGTTCCTCGACAACACACTGTCTGGCAAAGGAGTGAATTTCTCTGCTCTAGGGTTACGCTGCTTTCTGTTTCGCGCGTCACCGACTTCTGGTATGGCTGCCCATTCGTCTTCTGAGACCATTTTTAATTCACGCTTTAGGTCAGAGAACTGCTGTTGTATTTTTGGCCTAAAAAAGATGGTATTTAGGCAAAATTTCAAACGGTATTTATTTAGGAATTATCTTAATAAAGTTATGAATCACTTTATAACCAATTAAGATGTAATACAATCTTTTATTTTCATTAAAAGTTATCTCAGTATATCAACATCATAATGTACAGCATTTGGATTACTAAGGGCTTTTTATGATCTGGTACTTGTAGCTTCCGTGCATACAGATTTCAACATTTTGGTGTAATAATTTACTTTAGGTATATGTGTATTAATTTATAAGCTTTTTAGTACTGTTAAAATTTTTACCTCTCCTGACGATATCTCTCCAAATCTTCTTTTAGCCGTTTTTCTCTATATTCTTTCCTCTTTTCATCCATTCTCTTATCAATTGACTCGTAAATAGCATCTGCTTCAGCATCATCTTTGTCGTAAGGGTCCTAAATAAAAAAAAGACAGTGTTAATTTGGTTAGTTCAGCTATAGACTTAATATACAATTTTATGATGTTGTATTACTGCACATGCTATTACATACAGCTAGGTGGATATTCTTATTAGTAACTTCTACTAGAAGTTGTCGATGGGATATAAAAATAAATATTACTGTGCTGCACAGGTGACAGACAACAAAATATTTTTATAAGTAATAATTTCGCCCAAGCTTTATTCATATTAATAATGTTGCATTGTTCTTTACAAACCTTTGAGAACAATGAGCCACTGTAACCTGAGAACTCATCATAATTGGAGTCGTTCAAATCTTCATCATCATCTTCCTCTTCAGTTTTCTTACGCTTAGCTGCGGGTGGTGCATGCCGATCATCACTACAAAACCAAACATTGTTTAACAATTCTATGAAGATACTAGCAAAGAACCATTAAAAAGTATAACTTCAGTGACTATTTAATATTTTTAAACCTATGCAGAAATCTAAAATTAAATTTTGAGCATATTAAACATAATTGTCAAAATGCATTCATTGTTAGTTTTCGGTTTAACATGGCATTTAATTCTATCTGCCGTAGTAGTCAAATCACTGGATGTCAATGATAAAAACCTGGATTTTTTGCTACTTATTTAGGTATCAAACATGTGACAAAATGATGTTTGTGATTTTTAACTCTCAAAACAAGAAAAAGGCATTTTATTTATTTAATATTGCTAAGACCGTACAAGAATTATGTTTATTAATTTAAAAATACTTACGACACATCATTTGCATCTCTCGCTGGACCAATATCAGAACGAGTTGTAAATCCAGTTGCTCTGAAAATGAAAAATAGATGATAAAAAAAATAGATGAATGCTGAAATTTTTTATAATATTTTATAACTATTAATGATTCGCCCGACCGACCGACCCTGCTCTCTGAGCCCAAGGCCGTGGGTTCGATACCCACAGTCCCCAGTGTCCGGGTGTTTATACGTATATTCTAAGTATTTATGTATATTATTCATTAAAAAAATATTCATCAGTCATCTTTGTACCCATAACACAAGCTAGACTTTGGCTCTAGGTGGCGATGTGTGTATTGTCTTAGTATATTTATTTATTTTATTTAGTTTAATTTCAGCTGGTTTTATGGCTCAGAATCTAGTGATTACAGCTTCTAATTATCTGGATGTACTTGAATAAAAAAACTTACCCTCTTCCAACACCAGCTACATAACCTAGTGGTGCTGGGATTCCAAGGAAATGCTTCTTATTCTTATTGACAAATGCTTGGGGCGGCACAGACATTTTTGTTTAAGACGTGTTCTTTATTCGTCTGGTATAATGCAATGCTTTTTTTCCAAATTAATTGTTTGTTTTTTCAATCAATAACAAACTAAAAATCGCCACAAACGTCAGCAATGACAGAACTGTCTTACACAGACCATTAAATAAATAAATTAGACAATTAGACTTTTTTTTTCTTTATTATTTCCAATAGTGAAAAGGCATATAACCGTACAGCCATGTCTTCAGTGTTCAATGTTCATATTTTAAATAATTGTACGGCATAAAGCCATGTCTTTAGTGTTTGATATTCACATTCAAACAATCAGAAAAGTTACAACACGTAGGATAACTCAGACAGCATCTTTGAGCTTCTTAGGGACCCCTATTCCTCAAAGAGCCCATAAAGTTTATTTCTTATTTCATTAACTGTTGTTTTAAAATATTAATTATAAATCTGAGTTATAATCAATGTTAACGATACAATGTTTCAAATGGTGTTAAAATAAATAAATTTCCGAGAGGATACAAGCATTGGAAGGAATTAGATATATTAAGTAGTCTGTCATAGTTGCCTAGCAACGGCTAGTTGTGATTTGATTGGAAACAAAAAATGGTAAATAATTAAATTTCTATGAATTTAAAACGTGCTGGTCAATTACAAAGTGCCTTTCAGTAAATAAGTAAAATCGATGCGATATAATTTGATATTATGGCTAAGTCTATAGCAAGTAATCATGAAATGATTTCTAACGATAACAGCACGAAAGAGTTTTTACTACATGAGAAGTCTTGTGAAGCATTTAAAGATAGTGACGAGGAGATTAAAATGATTTTTAACGAAATCAAGAAGCTCTCTGACTCCAAGAACTTCAGCCACGAAGTTGACGATGATAACGATGATGTGGAGTTAATTTTAAAAAGAGCTGAAAATATCGCTCAGGAAACTGAAAATTTACTGAAAAGTAGCCCGGTATCCGCTGTAAATGGTATTCGCCCTTACATGGAGATAGAAAATATACCGCAAATAAAAGTAACGAAACCTAATGAAAATGTACGTAGTGAAGAGCAAAAAACTCCCAGTAAGGTAAGTCAAATTTTTATTATTTTTTCAGGTCAAGGTATATCACCGTGCAGCCAAAGGAAATTCAAACTAATAATTTCTATATTCAAATAGGGAACATACACTTGATGTGTCCATATATATTTCTTACATTATGATAGGTGATGGTTATAACATTCTGTATTATGTTTACCTGACACAAAAGCTACGATTGTATCAGACTAACTGCTCTAAAAAGCACCACAGCAGAGAGAAATAGGATAAAATAAGAAAAGAATCATCAAAATTGGTTTAACTTTGTTGATGGCAACTACTTGTAGTTGTTAAAATGTTCAAATAAGGATCATAAGGTCCTGGGTTCAATTGCAGGACTGATTCATTTGCAATCAGTAATTATTTATCATATTTCCATAGTAATAGCTAATTTTTGTGTAGTTAAGTGAGTCAGGGAATTGGAGGGATCTTTGCATAGCAGAGCATGCAGGTTGTTTAATATCACAACCCACACTGAAGAAGTGTGGTATGAATTTAATTCAGTTTTGACTAAATTAAATAAAGACAATAAAATACAGAAATCTTTAAAATTAAATTACTTTACAGTCAGTGAAATATTAATATTATAAAATACACTATATTTTTGTCCTTAACTATAAAGAAAACACACATTGTAATACAAAGAAGTATTGAATTTATTGCTTAAATAATTTAAATATTAGTTACAATTTTTAATTATTTGTAATAACCTTGATATCACAAAATAGGCATCATAAATAGCTTATATAAGTATCTACATCTAAAGCTTAGAGCTTGCTTACGTAACTGGCAAGCACTCGCAGTCCCGCCAGTGATTCTCTAGCTACAGGTTCAATTTTAGTGGTTGGCAATATGAATCCATAACGTCCAGTGTCACTCAGTTCAATTGTAAATGTGTATTTGACCCCCTGAGCTTTCACCCAGTCATCTGAGCCACCCGAAGCTGGGTATAAAAGTCCACTGGATGAACCAACTGAGTATTTTGATCCACCTGCTCTCTCAATGGCCTGAAATACATAATAAAGTTTCTCAAGGTATGCCACCAAGGGTTAGTTACTATGTCCAACAATAGATTCAAGTATCTATGCATAGACAATTAAACATATTTCTTTCTTGAAACATACTTGTCCCAAGCAAGTATTACATAGATTTTATTTTATTGCAATCTATATTCATCTTTGCTTCTAGTTATGGTTACAGATTGTTTATGAATCATAAAATCTGGTGTAGCTGACAAAGCAGACTAAGATGAAAGAGACATGGCAATCCAATACACCCAGACCCTGTATAATCTGTTTCTCAAAAACTAAATCAAATTGTTTATTAGGACATCTTAAGCTTTGGTGTCAAGGCGCAGCTGGAGCCAGCAAGCAAGTTTGGGGGAATTCTTGGTTTCCGAGGATAACAAATATATGCTTTGTCTTTCAACAATTTAAGCTATGAAAAATTGCCCAGAACAATTTAGCTTTGAAACTGCTCCAAAAATTTTATTTTTTGAATCCAGTGATAACGTCAACCGGGTGTATTGCGGATACCGGGATGATATGATCCTATATCGTTCTCCAGAATGGATACAGCGATATTGGATATATATAGGGATAATGGATACAGAATAAATAAATAAATAAACAAACACACTTTTGCACTTATAATATCATATGGTTATTAACTTACTTCTGCTATACTTTTGCCAACAACGTCCAAATCCTTATGGTCTGGAGGTACTGCGTTATCGTAGCCCCATGGATACAGCAGGTATTGCCCGTAGCTGTGGTATGTTAGGTATGCTGAAAAGTTAGCTACGCTCGTCTTGATGAATTCCTGTCAATAAAATAAAATATTGAAGTAACTAAATTGATAAACATTTAACTAGTTTCATTACTATTAATTTGATGAGGCCCTTTACCTTTTGATTACCTTTGTGGAACAATAAATAAACTAATTCAGGCATCATTTTTTATTCGTTTGCATGTAGCATTTTCATATTTTTTATACTTACCGACACAGCGCGGGATTCGGGCTCTGAGAAAGATCTAGAACCGCGAAAGATTTCACTGCAGGGGTTGTTCGACGCTCCTTTACCACCCCATCGGTATCTGCAAACACCAATAATATTTAAGTATCATGCTTTAGGTTACAAAATAGTTCAATAGTTCTGCCTATTCTGTTTGCTTGCATTTACTATTGGCGTGTACTTGTTCTCTACTTATATGACAAAAATATAAAATTAGCGATGTGAAAAAAGGACAGACCAAAAAACTCACTTTCGCGAGTCTATAATATATATATACCTATTATGTATATAATATGTTATGTTGATTTGTGTACGCTTCAAAAACTCAAAAAGTTCTGCAACGATCGAGCTGAAATTTCAGCATGATACTCGTATATAATACGCATCAAAGATTGTTTTTATCTATTTTTTGCATTATATATATCTCATATCCGCGGCCGCGAAACTACAGTTTTTATTAACGATCGATGTACCAGTGACCGCGCCTTGTGCTGAAAGCGAGAAAAATACTCATTGACATGTATTGACATTGTATTCTTTGTTTTGTTTCTCATTTCTCAACCATTCCATAAAAATGTGCCCAGCGTAGCGAGGGAGTATATAATATAGTTTTATTTATTTATTTATATATCATCATAACCGTATATATTTTTCCGGTATAAAAGGTAGATAGTAGAACTTCTATATTATTTTAGAGTAGCATATGTAATGACATACTGGTACATAAATTTTTGTCTGCAAGAAAAACTTATAATTATTATTTCACCTTACCCAAAGTTCCTGTTGAGATCCGTACCAAAGCATTGTCTTCCGGTAAAAGAAGGTTTTCTATTCTTACGCCATAAACGATCCACTAAATGTGTGTATTCATAGCCATCAGGATTGACTACGGGTAGGAAATACCTGATGATAAACAGAATAAAAGAAGAAATTGTTAATTCCGTAAAAACACTGTGTTTTAGTATCGAAGAGGTAGCTTAAAAAATGAGTAGAAGAATTTTGCTAATGTACTGTTGCTAATGTACAAAGAGGATACTTTGAGGTGGCTACTGGATAAATATATAAAACTGAACACGTGAGATACTGTTACCCACTTATTATGCAATACATATATACAAAATTATAATATTTATGAAGAAGACAGCCGTATATAACGGAGGAAAGCAAAAACTCGAATGACAGGAATAAATTAAACAAAAAACCATGGCAAATATATATTAATATTAACAGAAAAATAAGTGTGAAACTAAACAGGCAAATAAGAGCTGTTACTACGTTAGAGCGCAAAACGAGAAATAAATAAATGAATGTATTATAGGGTATGTATATATAATTTTAAACCCAAAACAACTTGTCTTCAAGTTCAACTTGAGGTATCATGTAAGGGCAGGAAAAACAAAAGGGAGAACAAAAGAATATTATGTTTTCTGTAACATTTCTATAACAAAATTGTTTCTTCGACTCAGAAAGATCCTGTTCCAAATCTATCCTTAAGTCAAAATAGATGAAATCAATCATAAGAGTTGTAATTACCAGTCGATCTGCTTCATGTCATCAGATTCTTCGTCGAAGTTTTCAGCAATTTGGTTTATGAAATAAGTGACTGTTGCTGGACTGATCCATTCTCGAGCGTGAATACCTCCATCAATAAAAACAGCTTTGTTATTTGGATTACCATCGGATATACGTAGAATCTGAAATTATGGTAATTTACAAATCAGACCATACAACGATAATTGTAGTAGACGTTTAAAGGATTAGCTAATATATGTACTTAAACATTTACGATGTCTAGTTACGGATAATGGCTAACCAATTATTGCCATTTGATGTGTATTAACTTTACAAACCTTAAGATCTTTTCCTTCGTAAGACTTTCCAATAGTATTGACGCTTACAATTTTTGGATATGTTTTTGCTAGATAATCTAAAAATCCATGAATGTCTTCCAATCTGTGATATTGTTTCCACGTCATACGATGACCTGTTAAAAACAATGCTATTATGAAAAACTTTGTATATAAAAACATATGGAACATATGGATTGTCCTGTTCGTACATTGTTTCGTTAATAACCATTGAATAACTTTTAGTCGTATTATAGCAATACTGAACATGTTTAATTAGTCTTGTTGTTAGTGATAGTACTTGTTGATATTCTTATATGGGAATATTTGTATAACGGAAATTTAGAAAGAGACCATTTGTATTGCTCTTTTTTCCTAGTGTATTATCATTTTTAATGCACTCTAAACATTTTGTTTCTCTTATACACGTGTAAATAAACCACACAGTTAGTCACGACTTAAACTACTTGTATAATATCATATAAGAAGCATGCTACAACCAAGTCCTGTACCAAGACACATTTAATTAATCAAACGCAACACAACCAACAGTTAAGACACAATAATGCATCAATGAGGATGCTTATGCGGCAACGAACCCCAATTTGCATATGGCCAATACTCCATGGGAAGTTTGAGAGATTTGTAGCCCATGTAAGCCAAACCTAATCGGCGACGGAATGCCCTGTAACGCCAAAAATTGTAAGCTCTTGCTGGAACAAAATTACATCGACCCTTGGAATATTGCTTTCGGGTTTATTTCACGAGCGGGATTTATCAAATATTTTAAGTTAATATAACAAACCTCGCCTATCCTGAAGTTCTATCTCATTTTCATCCAACGGTGGGTTTTCTTCATTAATCCTTTTTTGTAGATCATCAATGATGATATCGTATGAAATGTTTTCTCGAGCGAACACTCTTGTGACGTTCGCCATAGCATTCGGCTTGATCAGTACATCCACGTAACTCTGATTTCCAGCCCACGTAGATATAACTGTAGAACAAAATAATTTACTGAATAATGGTAACAATATTAGAAATTTACGTTTTTTGTAGATTAAATTTTCTATTGATGCGTACGGTTTCTGCGTTTCAGTCTTCCTAGAATCACACGAACTCCGTTTTTCTCTGTTGAAACCTTCCATAGCTGAGCGCCAGAGTAGTCTACTTTAACGTTTCCCGCTTCAGCGGCTCTGGCGAGAATAGTAATCTCTTCTTCTAATTCATCCTTAACATTGGGTGGAGTTTCTTCTACAAGTTCGGTAGTGGACGTATACGCTTCTGTTGGGACTGTTAAAGCTTCCGTTTGATTGTATGGTTGTTTTACTGAACCGCGTGTAGGCCAATCTGAAAGTGAAAATGAGTTGTAAGTTTGGTCAATGTGGTTAGTCTAGTGGACAATTTGAAAATGGTACAAAACAGAGATACTGCTCCTAAAATTATGTGCGATAGCTCATTGGATCCGGAATGACGCCTAGAAAAATGTGCCAATTATATTACCACATAAAGAATTGCAAAAGTTATAAACAATTAAAGATGAAAAAAAAGGCATTTCGTTTTTTGACAGTATTTCATAAACTATTAATATTTATGAAATTTCAATAAAATATTCTCAAAGAGGAGAAAATTTCCAATACAAAACTCCCAACTCCTGGAACTCTATCTCCATTTGACGACCGAGTGGCGCAGTGGGCAGCGACCCTGCTTTCTGAGTCCAAGGTCGTGGGTTCGATTCCCACAACTGCAAAAATTTTTGTGTGATGAGCATGAGTTTTTTCAGTGTCTGGGTGTTTGTCTGCGTATTGTAAGTATTTATGTATTATATAATCATAAAAAAAATATTCATCAGCTATCTTAGAACCCCATAACACAAGCTACGCTTACTTTGGGGCTAGATGGCGATGTGTGTATTGTCGTAGTATATTTATATAATTTTAATATAAGGCTAAAAATGGGTCTGCGCGCGCAGCGTCAAAAGCGAGTACGGCACATTAATTAATTTATTCCCGTTGAAATCTTTACCTTAAATTAATTTTTGAACAATTTGAACTATTGTTTACTAACAAAATTTTCTCGAGCTTCCTTCTGTCTGCTTGTCTAAGTTAAATAATATGTTTAAATAATAGTTTAAGCAGTGGTACACCACGCCTGGTCGCACTGGCCGGATATTTATGAAGAACTCTCAGGCATGCATGTTTACTTGCGATATTCGCTTTCAACGTTGAAGCAAGCAAGTTAAATTTGCTAAATTGAAAACGCACATAACTCTGAGAAGTTAGAGGCCGGCGATCGGACTCGGTCTCCACGAAAGGGTGCCGAAGTCCTAACCACTAAGCTTTCATTGCTTATACTACATCCTTAATCCTTGAATATTTTATAATAGTAAAGAGTAATACGTGAAAATATTGCACGAAGATGAATGTTGCTACAAATACCTTACATACAAATACCGCAAAATTTAAGTTGATGGTTTTTAAAACAATCATTGAGATCAATTTGTAATTACTACGTTAGGTGTAACCTTTGGATAAACGTGAGTAATTACCTTTTTGCAAATATTGTTATTGCGGTTTGCCGTTGTAATTATAAAAAGGAATCGGACCATGGGCATCCTTTTGTGTTTAATGCAGATGAGGAAGCTAAAAATCATTTTGATGCGATAACATCTTATTTTATGGACTGATGAAGATGATATAAGCATTGTGTTTAAATAAATTTACAGTTAAACCGGGTTATTAATAGACTACGAAGAGTAGTCTAGAGTAGTATACTGGGCATTTTGGGATTATAAATATTTTAAATAAAAACATAGAAACTTAAAACAAACTGTCAGCGATCGCGTATTATATCGAATGATAAAATTAATGGGTAAGTAGGTACTATAAATATCAACAAACACATCCTACTGAAAGGTACAGATCGGAAAGTAGAAAATAAATGACAAAAATTCGGGCACATTGAACAGTGCAGTGTCTTCAAAAAAATTATGTTAATTGTTATACTCTAAAAGAAGCCCGGTTTTTTTTATTAATTTATTACTTCATCTATATTGGGTTTTAAGTATTATTTACGAGCTACTATAAAAGTGAACACTCCGCGCATTGATAATAGATTTGTCACTTAAAATGCTGTGCAAGTTCGTCGCGTGAGTTGTGTGCCACGTTAAATGGCTTTCTCTGGCCGAGACTTAGTTTCATTTGCTAGTGGAGCTTGCCCTGATCTTGTTCGAACTAACGGTTTTGATATAAAAACTGTAAAAAAAAAAATGCAATGCAACACAAAATAAGTAAACGATATATTTATTTATTATTATCATCATCCCTTTAACCGATTGATGTCCACAACTGGATATAGGTCTTTTGTAGGGAGTTCCAAAATCCACGATTCTGGGCCGCTTGTTTCCAACGGCTCCCAGCGACTCGCTTGATGTTGTATATCAATTGATAGATAATAGAGGTTTTTCTTTCGGAAGTTAAGGAGTAAGAAACAACTGTTGTAACAAACAATTTAGTACCAGAGTACCAGAAACATGAAACCACCACCCTTTGAAATTTGATGTTTTCCAGGACCAAAAGTAGCCTATATTACTCTCCGTCCTTTCAACTAACTCTATGCTAATTATCAAGTCGTGTAGTTGTTTATTTAGGGCGTGAAGTAAGGACAAACAATTAAACTAATTTTTGCATTTATAAGTTTAGTATGTACTATAAAGTGGGCCAAGATTTCTACGCCTTCCAAAAAACTTTTAAAAATTATTAAAAGTTATATACGTGTAAATGAAAAACGAAATATTACTTGACAGGCTGTAGAGGTACATTATCTATCTGAGATATATCTGTGAAAAACTAATAAGTAGTTTTTGAGTAAACCACTGACATACTTAGTTATTACTGAAAGAAATCAGATGCAGCCCAAAAAAAAATATTAAAAGGAATATATGTGTCTATTTCCTTAATAAACATTGTAGACAGTTTACGTAGTAGTATGCTCCGAGTACCCGGAGAATCCTATTGTAAAGAGATGGCATGCCGTGCATCGCGACGGAAACCGTAAATAGTAGGTTACGAACCCTCTATTGGGGTAATTTATTATATTTTATTTGTATTTTTTTAATTGTTTACATTTCATTTATTATTTTTCAGATCTTTTAAAATACTTTGCTACTTTGTTTACGTGTATATTGAGATGGGTTTTACCTGAATTAAACAATTATTATTATTATTAATTACGAATAATAATCGGTCAGTGGAAATTCCAGAAGCTCCATTATCAAATGCTGCTTTGTCTGCTAGTGCGCATCGAATGTTGGATTATCTTTTTTTTAAATAATAATAGAAGGAATAATTATATTAGCAAAATTGTATTATATTGTAACACCGCAAACATGCGTTCAGGAATATTTTATTTTGATAAGATAAGTGATAAATTATAACCTGATAGATACTACTAATCAATTGATTGCTAAGTAAAATCAAGAGTCTTTGGTTTACTTTTATGAACAGTCCACAATATTTTTAAACCTCGGTATTTTCGGTCCTTGCCTGCTCAAGAGCATCTTGCTATGTTCAGTAATGAGTTATCTCAATGAGTTCAAAGACTTCAAACTCGTTAAAGGTATAATCTTTTCCGCATTAAACCTGCGTTAAATGTAATACCTGACTAATGACGCTTTCTTTTGTTAACTCGATTTTATTTTGCTATGGTAGATAAGAATTACTTATAATAAAATATAAGTAATTCTTATAAAATTTAAAAAAAAGAACTCGGAATGCTGGGGGATCAATAAACAATATCTTAACAAACTGCAAGCCAGCAACAGAAATGGGTAAGTATGCCGCGTGTGTCACAATATTCGCCGAAATTCAAAATGAGTAAACAAGAGGGAATTTAAATGTCACAGATTATATTTATAGTAACATGTCTCGTCTAATGACGCCCAGTCAACCTTATGGGAAAGCTAACTCTAGACTTGCGAATGAGGAAGCTAATGCTTTGACGACCTCTTGGTTGAAGACGCGACGGTCGTTAAAACCTTCGTTAACTATGCACGTTGCCTCATCATTGTATTGATGAGCATTTTCGACTGCAGATCCCTATGTAGGTACTGGGCTCGGTTCTCGGGCTGGGCCAAGGTATTAGTTTCGTTATCAAGACATATTTAATACCAGACAGATTGGCCGAAATCGGTCAGCGAAACTTTTTTACCTATGTTGCTTGCTGTTAAACTGATCTTGGCGAAACTGATCTTAAATCCAGAAGACAAAAATCTACCGCGTAGAAAGTAGCAGGCAACAGCTCGTGTTAATAGTTCGTAAAAATCAAACAAGAGTATGGAGCCCTTTATAAAACGAATGCACGGGATCGACTTGTATTTAAATACACGATATTATGAAAATGAAAACCAGCAAATTAATATGAGAATAGAAGGTAATCAATCGAAATCAAGGTTTAGATTGAAAGATCGTACTTTCTCAACTGTAATAGATTCCCGCTTAAAATCGAAATCCGAATGGTGATTTAAGTTTAATTGTGCAGCGGTGAACATTCATCCGTTGTCTGCCAATCTCAATTAATTCGATTCTTTTCCGATACTTATGCATCATGAATTTTGATCACGTATCTATTCGTATGTTGAAGGTGAGGATATATCCGGAACCTTACCTATTTTTAACCTTTTGTTTCCGGCATTGATTTAACGATAGACAAAGATGTATTTAACAAATAGAGCATTAAAAAAAGTCTTATAATTTCAAAGATGCGACCCATTGGATACGTCGCGTCGTTGTCACGTTTGTATTTATGCAAGTCTGTGTTCCACTCGGAATCTCTTAAAATTTTGCGAAAAAATTGCATTGCATGCTCTAAGAAAAAGGTTTATTTACATTTTTATAAGCTTCTAAAGACCATATCACAAACATTTACTATACAACTATTAAAAAGAGTTCAGTAGTTTCTAATTTCATCGATTACAAATAAACTAAGAAACAAATCTTTTCCCTTGTGAAGTTGTGTGTAATATTAGTTGGTAAGTACATATACATCGAGGTACGGAATACAGGACTATAATGAAGAATTAATTAACTCATATGTGATTATACCGACATAGACAATGTGTGTGTGGCCTGGCGCGGCGTACAAAGGGTCAATTAATTTTTAATAATTCCTTGCTGTCGTTTATGTTAAATATACAAGGGAGATACATAGGGAGGCTAGGCCGGTGGAGTATTACTGGAGTATTATAACAGTATTCAGACAGTAACAGTAATCAGAGCAATAATACAAGGGTAGACTGACTGAGTTGCCAACCAACGGAAACGTAAGCACTTGACAATTTTAAGCGACTTGAAGTCTTTAAGTTGAAAGGCGTAGGTACCTAAATTTCTTGAGGCACCTTTAACGATGTGTCAAGACATCGAAAAACTTTTGGTCCAAAACTTTTGCAATACTTTAGATAAATAACGCAGAAAGAACTATAACATCAGCCGTATTTACATTTAGGCTCAACAGCGAGAAGATTATGGTCCTAAAACTTTCATACGTACACACGTACACGTTTAAGTATTTTCAATTAGTTATGATGGCAAATACAATTAGGCTGTCAATTATTTTTTAGGTTCAGTTCTTACTGTTTTTGGAAAACTGAAATGTATTATTTAAAATTATGATAATGTATCTAAATAGAGTATTAATTTTTTGTGGCTGTACAACTATTCGTGCCATATAACCAAGCCATTGATTTTTACAAAATAATATCATGATCTTTTAATTTAGTAGCCTGTCAAGAGCCACTGATCTATTTAGGTTGTAAATAAAAGGTTTTTTAGGAGTCATTTTGGAATTATGTCATCATCAGAGATATCGAATGACATTGCAATAATCTCTGCAGAGCTTGTACCGCAACGTAAAAAAAAAATATCTATATAATCAACAAGTAGAAATAAAGAAAATTAAACAGTCTGTTTGTTTCCGAATATTAAAAAAGGTACTGATATTAGCTTTGTAATAATAAAAAGAATTGTCAAAATTGGTTTGACAGAGTTACAGAGTGCGACTTTAATTTGTAACTTTAATAATAATAAGTGTCGCTTGTGGTTTTGAATAAATGCCTATAAATATAAAGCTTTTATTGCCTGCATTAGATCAGCGTATCGATTCAAAAGCTTTAACCTCTTCTCCTATGCCAGAGAAGGCCTTAGACCAGCTGCTGTGGGACACCAAAAATGCCGATGACGATTAAGTTGAAAATCATGCTAATAGGTTGCTTAGTTAGGTCGTAAAGGACAAATAAAGAAATACACAATATCAGTTAGGATTTGCGGTCAAGTAAAAAAAAAAAATTAATAATTAGTATCAGGAAAAAAAAATGAAGCAATTTCCAGTATGAGGTCCAGTGGTTACGATTCCTGCTTGGGTTCCCAATACATATTTGTCCTCAATGCTACGTGTTCGGCCGTTAGCTTCGCAACTCGTTCAGCAGTTTCGCTGATTATTCTGCGGATGTCCTCATTTCCGGGTTCAAAAAAAAGAACCCCGGCTAAGTTTTACGTGGTCTCTTCTTCGTCTTCACGTGTTCTTACGTGGTTCTAAGTCAACGAACGTAGTTATCACCATCACCTAACATTAATAGTAACATATTATATGTTATGTACGCTTTAAGTTCCTGTGATAGATTTACATGAATAAAATGTAGGAATTATATTTGATTTTATCACTTAGAGAGCAAGTTCTTTCCATTTTCAGCTGCGTTAATCTGAGCTTTTTATAAGGCCTATTTTATTAGGCGACCACGTTTCGGAGCCGATTATGTAAGTTTTTTTTAAGTTTCGACTAGTTATCAGAATTTGGAACTCTAAAAATATGATTTTTCTGCTTTATAGAGCATTTTCAATAAAACATAATGGAATACCTTATTGTGAAATAAGTGTGATTTTCCGAACATTTGCTTATTTGGAATATAATGGCATTAATTTGAAATGTAAACGGTTTTTTTCATGCTCTTGTAAATTTTGCGCAAACGGAGTAACGACTACTGCATAAAGTATATAGTCAGTGGAATTTTGTCTTGTAAATATGTTAGAACACGAAAAAAACATTTATAATAACTAAGTATGTTATAACATAACTCAAATGATCAAAGTCAGTTTAGAATAAGTACAACAACCCTGCATAGATCCAACCTACTTGTTAGTTAGTCTGTTCTAGAAAAAAAAAACTGGTCTTTTTAAACACACGCTTTAATAATTATTGGTACGTATGTCAAAAAAGAGTTTATACAATAATGTACGCACCTTTTCCGGGTTCAAGTTCATTGATGAGAGCTGTGGAAAGTGTCGCTGTGGCGAGCACAGCCACCAAGAGCACGGCCATTCGCGTCCACGACCCCATGGCGACTGATGGAGGCTCTCACTTCCACAAAACATAAACCGCATCCATGCAATTGCGCTCGACCCATACACAATTTTAAATGCCGCACGCACTCATTGAAAAAGCGCGCAGGAAAAACGCATTCGAATGCATCTTCAGCTTTTCAAAATTGTACTGCTGTACGGCTATTGGCACGAGATATTTTTCTCCCCAAAATCCCCTTTTGATGACGATCCCCGTTGATGAAACTGTAAGGGAAGATCCCTTACAGTTTCATCAACTATCCGAGTGTTGGCGCACAAGTGATAATAATATCGAAATTAAATTGTATTATGTGTAATAATTAACGGGGATACACTGCACTTGTTGCCATGCCATGGCACACTATGCTAGTCCTAAGAGACAACAATTATATCCCCAATTATATCTCCAGCAGGGCTAGCACGGGCTGGAGATAAAAATTATATCCCCCGATTATATCCCCTGACAAGCGATATAATTAACGTGCCCATCTGCTAAATCACTGGAACATGGAAAAGGAGAAGTTTACCCCCATTTATTAATACACATATATTATTTGGATATTATTTACAATTACGCGCCAGTGCTCTGAGAATTGATAACGCACCAGTGGAAATAATATCCAAATAATATATTTGTAATAATAAACTGGAATAAACTTCTTCTATTCCATGTTCCCGTGCTTTAGGGAATTTTTGTCTCCTGTCTGTGGTAGCCCTGCTGTCAAGGGATAAGAGAGTTAATAAAGCTGTGGGAAAAGATAAATTGTTATCCTTTCCACGGGTAGGAAAATGTTTCCTGCTCATGGTAGTAGTACTGGGCACAGATGTTAGTATAAGCTTATTATATCGTAGTTAGTAATTAGTTATAAAAGGCGATTGAGCTTTGTAGTGGAATGATGATGGGCAGTGTTTCATTTTGAACCGTATTACGGAACCGTCCGTGTGCAAGTCCAACTTGCACTTAGCCAGTTTTTTATTTTCTCATTTCACAGTTTACCGATTATTTACTTAATTCATGGCAGACGTTCGCACTAACAAAATCCCATACAGAAGGTACTAATCTGTAGGAAGTATTGCTTTGCTTAGGCAGTTATATTTATTTTGGAACCAGAATGACAACCTTCTCGTTAGCAGAGGCGCCATGCCCGGTCATTGCCTCTAAGTTGCAGTTATTTTATTATAACGTCAAACCGTTTTTACTGTAAACATACTTTTTCGTCCGCAATCGTCTACATCATAGCTATTTGATTCACGATTTCCTGATAGCATGAATCATTCAACATAACCGCAATATTGATGTTTTTGTCTTATGTGTTTATCTTGTTTTTTTTTTTTATAGTCTTCGACAGTGAAAATTCGATGAAGTATTTTAAATTTTTGAGACTCTACCAGTAATGCTGTGCATTTCACTTGTTAAATACAAGTGAACAAGTAACTAATGAGTATGTTATCTATCTATTTATAAATTAATATAGTCCGCCAATCTGCATTAGAGCAGCGTGGTGGATAAATGCTCCAAAACCCGTCTATCCTGTCAGAGAGGAGGCCTGTACGTAGCAGTGGTAGGTTAATAGGCTACACACTGGTGTTGATACGAGTATATATCTTGTTTATATTATTAAAGGTTCTTTTTTGTAGGCTAATCAAAATGCAAATACAAAACAAAATGCTAAAGAATGCAGCGAAGTTCGAAGAAAACCGAAGCTAAGGCCTTTCTCTGCTGGCGTCATCGATTCCAAGAAAAAAGAGGCAGCGAAAGTAGCTAGATTTGTTACAAATTCACCAAAAAAAGTCCAAATTTGTAAACACGAATCATTATTAGAAGAATTGAAGGACACTAACGAAAGAGTAAAAAGCTTAGAGTTATTGAATGTACATTTAACAGATGATAATAAACTGCTTCGCAAAAAATTGGAACAAATCAATGAAGATAAATACGTTGCCGAATTAAAAGTAACTGAATGTGAAAGATTGGTCAATCGGCTCTCAAAAGAATATGAAAGCAGAAATTCAGACTTAAAAAGTTGCAAGCAAAATGAAAACTGCCTTATGACGGAATTAAATACGGAAAAAAATGAAAGAAAGAATTTAGCGATACAACGAGACAAAGATGCTGTAGTCATACAAGATCTACGGAGACAGGTTAAAGAAATGGAGCTTATACTAAAAAGAAAACATCCGGACTCCGTGTCGGCGTTAATAGGTACGGTTTTCACTGCCCACGACTTTACTTGTAAATTGATGGTAAAATATGGCGTAGGTGTTAAGGCCGTAAATATTTTGTGAATTTTCAGGCACACAAAACTCAATCACTTTTTGTATAACTCCACTAATATTATAATTATTATGAAAGGGTGTCCCGTTTTATGAATGCTGAGATGTGTGGAAGTTGGTTATCATATCATATCATAATAATTGGTTGAATGAAAATGCAACGCCCACTCGTATCATTTGCTGGATGAACCCTCTTATAACGTACTTTTTTTCAGTATACTCTTTTGTTGACATCCACTGCTAGACATAATTTTTTTGTAAGGAGTTACAAATTCCATGCTGTCTTTCAGCGACTCCCTTTGACTAGTTTGATGTCGGTCCAATCGGGAGCCAACGAAAGCTGCGTTCGAGCATGAGGATCGTCCGAGCGTAGGGTCCTGATGTATATCAGTTCATCAAGCCATTTGCCCTTGTCTCTGGTTCAGTCTGGTGTCTATCAGATAATCTGGTTAAACTACGGATCTCATTTCTAATTCATTCACGTAGAGATAGTTCGACCATTTATCTCTCCATCGTCCACTCAATGACATCTTCGGGGTGAAAACGGTGATAGCTTAGTGGGTAACGCTTCGGCTTCCCTTTCGGGGGGGACCGCACTTAATCAGCAATGCACGCTACTGCCTAACAGTGGGACTATAATGGGTCGATGATGATGATGATGATAAAAATATCAAATTAATTGTGTTATAAATGAATTTTCTTATAGTAAAGAATTTCACTTATGTTGCATAGTTGCCTCCAAGTCGTCATCCGTTGAAGACAACAAAAAGAAGTTGCTAGAAGAACGTATCGCTCGGTTGGAACAGGAGTTGAAAGATAAAGAAAACCACTTCCAGACCATACTAGTGACACTGCAAGAAAAGTTTGGCGACATGAAACAGAAGTATGAAAATCATATAATCGACGTCGAACGACAATTGATGGAGGATCGAAAAGTCAATAACAATTTGAAAAGCAAAATAAACAAGCTCAATTTGAAGGATGCAGCAGTTCAAACGGCCACTAAAAATCCGCATTCAATCGGAACTCAAACATTTCACAAATCAGACAGGGCATCGTCAGCCGTCAGCAGGTTGACTCAAAACTCCGCATTGATATTTAACAGATTAAAAGAGGACAGTTATTTGGTGGCCACTATTAAAGGGCTGCAGGCAGAGCTTACCGTTAAACAGCGCACAATATCGAAGATTAATAGAGAGACTGAAGAATTAAGGAAAAACTTGCGAAGCTTACAGAAAGAAAAAGAAGGTAATTTCCTACATCAATTTTACATAAAAGAATACGTGTTTTATCGCGTTTTTGTTTTTTGAACTTTAAATTGCGCCAAGAAAGATACGAAAAATTACCTATTGTTAGAAAGATATATAATGTTAGGTATAACAAACTCCTTTTAAAGTTTTTATAGTTCAAGTTTTACGGTTAAGAATAGTGCGGGTATGTATTTTGGGTTTAACGTATAGATGCAAATTCGATTCATTTCAATATCACTGTATGTATATTTCGTTCTATTGATAAAATTAAATGATGTACCTAATTTTAGTTTACTTGATGATCATAAAAAAATCTACCTACGTTCCAGTGTTACTCAATTTGAACCCACAAAAGAAAACTGCCAAGCAAGCGAAATCAACGGAGAACATAATATCACGAGTTAATACAGAAATGGAAGCAGAGCTGAGTGAGGCGAGGAAGCAAAAGGAAAACCTGTTGGAAGATAGAGCGGGCTTGCTGGCTTCTTTAAAACGCACTAACGAAGATTTGATATTATTAAAGAAGAAACGAATACAAGATGTAAGTTCCACCTTTTTTCTTTCTTCTTCATTTGTCTGGAAAACATAACAGCAACTGCTGAGCTTTCAGCTTCTCTGTAGAATTTTCCTTTAAAAAAACGAAAATGTTGACTAGCGATTCGGCACTATCGACTCTTTGTGTTTGTTGAACAACAAAGTCGACTCCAGCTACTCTATATACAACGTGTTTATGAAAACAGAAAAAAAAATTTCAGACGCTTTAGAGGTAGGTACATTCTTTACTGTCTCTGAGACCTATCTGTAAAACAGAAACGTTAATAGTTTTTCAGTAATCCATTGCTTTAGTTTTTACTGAAAGAAATCAGATACAGCCCTAACATCACAGTGTCACTTTATTAGGTACTATGAATGTGTCAGTTTTATATCTTCAACAGGGTTGTCATAAGTAAGAGCTCTGTCACAGTAATCTTTACTGCTAGTCCTGTCTAAACATTGCCAGACTCAGAGCGGCTCAATTCATCTTTCGTTGGGGTTATTGTCTTTAGGTTGTTGTCAATTTTGTATCCTTTAAGATAGATGGGCAAAATCGGACCGGCATATAATTTTTATCGCCCAGCCCGAATTTACCGTGCGGTAAAATAAGCTGAGCGGCGTTTTCCTGAACATAGGACTTTGCTGATTAGCCTTAATTTGTAGCGCCTTAACGCCTTTTAATAAAGCATCACTGACCCACTACAGGGCACCACGGGTCTCCTCTCAGAATGAGAAGGGCTTAGAGTGTAATCCACCGCAGGGCCAAGTGCGGATTTGTAAACTTACACGCCTAAGAGAACATTATGGAGAACTCTTAAGTAGTGTTCCTATCAATGTTTTTGCATTTGAGTGATATTTAACTGCTTAAAACATACCTACTTAATCTAACCTAACAACTAGGCTATCACCGCTATTACTATAAATTACATCTATTGCCTTCAATGTTACTTATCATCTACAAAGAAATGCCAAATAATGACTACGCCAGACGGTTGGTCATCGCAGGGCTAGATTGATCGCATCCCGAAGTGCCATTTACAACCGGTCTGTGCCATTTATTGCGCAATTACCGTTGGGTTCCCAAGGGGCTGGAGTAGCGACCCACACCGGTAAACGCAGCGTAGGTCGACCTCCAACGAGGTGGACAAACATCAAGGTAGTCGTTGGGAGCCGCTGGAAAACAAGTGGTCCAGGATCGTGAAATATGGAACTCCCTGCAAAAGACCTATGTCTGCAGTGCACGTCAATCGGTTGAATTGATGATGACGATGATGCCAACTTAAAATAAATAGCGTTTACTTAAAATTAATAGAATTCACGTTTTTAGCTCCACACACTCCAGCTGGCGCATGAAAAAGAACTGATGCAGATGAATATGCAACTGTACCCGCTACAAGAGGAGATTAAACTTCTCAATAGGACGGTGGAAATCCTCCAGGAGAGAGTCAGAGCTGCTGACGACAAGCTGGTGAAGTATCAGTCGGGATTGAAATACGATATCCACGCTGGGGGGGATGTTCATGTATCAAAGAATAATGTATGACGTTAATTATTTTGGCCTAGTGACTCAGAAAATATTAAATTGTTGTTTTTTTTACACACATTTACACCGCCGCCATTTTGAAAATTTGTATGTGCACTATTTAAACTCGGACCTTAGGAAGGTATGTTTTTGATCCGTTTTTCATTGGTTAAGATTTCTCGCTGCTTTGTCACAATTTAGATTTTCTTTTCAACAACTTATTTTACAGATGGTAGTGTGATTCGTATTAGAGAAGAGATAACTATAGAATATTTTAAGACGAATGCTTTAAGAAGTACCTACCACAATATAAAAAGCTATACGATTAAAATGTTATTTTTATTACTTAGGACCGGTGGAGGTTGAGGGGTGTACTAATGATAGTTTCATTTGCAAACTCTCTTCTTTTCCAAGTTTACGTGACATGATAAATTGAAATAGATACTCAGATATATTATTTCCTTATTCAAGTGTACCTGTTGAGTGCGAAAAGCTATTAAATCGCATACTAATTCCAAGACTCGATAAGTGCTAATTCAGACTAAGAGTTAAAAACTACGCGTTCGAAATTAATAGTCAAACTAATCCAAAATCTTAAGATGTTAAATTAATTAAGTACTGGTATCCTATTCCTTCCCTTCTTTAATACCACAGCCGGCGGTTTTTAATTCGCAAAACTGTCTCCTACTAGATAAGGGTCAGAATAGATTGAGCATTAAACTACGCGATATTACGCGTAACGAACCTGGACTTATATGATTACCCGCTTCTTTTCGGTATCTATGTTATAGACCAAAGCATGCAAAAAGCATCTTTGATGATTTGGAGTCGTGTCGAGGAAATGTTTTGGCGTTGCAGCCGGTGGGCAATACTATCCAAATATCAGTAATATACTTACGTCTATATATTATGGTCTATACCCAGAAAATACAACCTGTAGTATGTACACTACAGGTTGTATTTTCTGGGTACCGAAGACTGTTTTAAATGAGCTTCACACGTCCGTAATTTTGACGCGCGTTTCTGTGTGTTGTCTGTATGCATGGGCCCTAAGGAGCCGAAAGGTATGAATTTTTACGTATTTACCTACTATCAAACAATAAACTTAAGTGCAAGAGTGTGTTTTACAAAGTATGAAGGTAGGCAGTGGCGTGAACTTCCTACATGCACAAAAGCACTGCCTATCCCCAATTGTAAGAGGATTTTCACATTTTATGCCATCCTCCTGCATTATGCACAACCATGCAAACCTTTTGCATAACCCATAACAATATTTACCTATCAAATAAGAAAATTATGGTCTAAATTAGATAAGAAATAATAACATAATGCAAGTAGGTGTACAGCAGAAAAATTTGTTTGCGTTGGTGCTAATATTGTGAATGGTGTGGCATAGTTGCGATGGCGTAAATCAATTGACTGTCTTGGTACAACAAAGTTGATTCAAGTAGGAGCTGAGTGAATGGTTTTAGAGAGCTCTAGAGATATTTTCCACCTACGTCTAACAATTCGATCGCGAATAACGATTTCTATGGAATCGGAAGAGGGCCCTCTAGCTGTATCTACGTAAGATTCGAATAAACACTTTATTGAACGCAAGAAAGGAAAAGAGACGGTAAGAAGTTTACCGCAAAGGACATTATTGACATCCAAGGCGGCCTTATTGCAGCAATCAATCTCTTACAGGCAACCTTCGTAGATAGGACTAACAGCAAGTTAACATAGGTATACAAGGCTAAGAGAAAACTTGTCAAACCTAACTTATTTTAATGACTACTAGTCATTCTCTTTTATCATCACATTAACACTTTAAGTATTTATGTGTGTGCGTGTGGTTGTGCTTGAATGATAAATCGAATAGGTACTTTCTAGGACCTTTATCTCTTTACTGTTGCCATTGTAATAACACAGCTAGTGCTATGGTTGTCACTGCGTAATTTTTTATGGAAAATGTTGATTTGTAGTTAAAGTACAAAGGAAGAGATCTACTATGTGTGGGCGTGTATACATATATATACTTAGTTTAATACATAGGTATACTTTAGGATAACTACATCTAGTCAATGTATTTTGGTGAGATTTATCTGTGTTAGTCGTAACCCCGCCGAGTTGTGAAGAAACTGGTGCCTTCAATGCCTTATAAAATATATAAGTTTTTGCTATTAACTGTTTTTTTACTTACCTACGTGCCTTCCTATCTGAACCCTCTCAAAATGTAATGCACTACCTTATTTATGATAAATAAAGTAATTTGTACGTATCGCCAAATTGTACGTTCTACCTTATTGTGCTGTTGTATTTGTATCTCTGTAAATTTTCTCTGTGGTGTACGATAAAAGTGTATTCATTCATTCATTCATTCATAAAGAAGGTAGAGCATTACATTGCATAACATGATGATATTTTTATTGTAATACTAGCTGTTGCCCGCGACTTCGTCTGCGTTTGATTTTGTTTTTTGATGTGACATTAAATTTAGTTTTAGATTTAAAAAAAATTAAAGTATTCAGTATCGCTAAGCCTTAAATGAGGGAATTGCTGCTGTCTGCTGAGGAGTTCTGTCTCCAACCACAGTTTGGACAAAATTAAACACATATTATTACCTACCTCTATAGTACAAAAATAATTATTTAAATCGGTTATAATTTGTCGGAGTTATGGTGTAAAATCGTCAAACACTCATCCCCTCTCCCAAACGAACCGAGCTTAATGTCAGGATTAAAAGTATCCTATATTACTTGTAACACTTCCAAGAATATGTGTACAAAGTTTCATGAGGATCGGTTAAGTCGTTTTTGCGTGAAAGCGTAACAAACAAACTTCCATTGACATTTATAATATTAGTAGGGATAGGGAAGCAGGGATTACATTGACGTTTATAATATTAGTAGGGATATCTACAAGTAGGTACTTTAACTCACTAAAAGAGCTGCCTTTGTGGTCGTAATATATACCGATAGCTGTGAATCCCTTCATCCTCAGATATAGGAGTTCTTTGCCCAGCACGGCTAGCAAAGGCTGGAAACAAAAATTATATCCCCTGACAAGGGGTAAAAGTAACGGGATCACAGAATAGGATAAGTTCAATGCGCTATGCGTTCATGTGCCAATGCTCTGAGAGTTGATAAAGCTGTGGAAGATGAATTATTAATTTTAAACGATAAATCGCGCACGGCGAAAAGCTATGCTGCACATATTTTATGGTTTTTTTGTGGAAAATTTAAAAAGTAATTTAGATGTTTCCTTGGAGTCCTTTTCCTAATACGATATCGTATTACAAAAAGGACTATCATCCAAATTCTTTTTTTTTCGTTATATCTCGGTTGGTAGTTTTACGCTAATTTTTACATAAATAATAATTATAAAAGTAGGTAAGAATTTGGGGCATTATAACAAAATCACAGATTTAAATGTGTAGATATAGATACACACATTTAAACAAATACTTCTGTTAATATATTTGATTAATATTAATATAAGTATATTATTAATAATTAAATTGTAAAACTATACAGACGTTTGTCTTGTATGCTCTGCTAAGTGTTGTTTAAAAGGCGGGCCATTTGCTTGGTCCGCAATCGTCAAATAATAGGTATCTAACAACCTACTATAAAAAAACACACTTTCATACGGGTATAATACTAACGCTTAAGTACTAGACTTAGGTATCCAGCTTAGCTTAGCTAACTAGACCTTGCGATCCAAGACGCGATAGTCCATATATAAAGATCGATCCTTTAGTCGCAGAATATCGTCAGTTTGAGAATTTCCTGTATCGATAATCCCAAGATACCAGTTGTGCAGGTTAGATTTCCAAAGGGTCATCACCCGGAGCTGGTTCTTTCAACCGGTCTTTATGTAAGTCCGTTATAAATACATAACTTGTATTTATCGCCTACACGGAGTTTTGATTTTTCTGGGTTCTGTTGTTCAAAGCAAAATACCTACTAATTATTGTTAACACCAATTAAGGGCTGAATATTTTGGATAACTTAGGTATGTGTTTTTAAAGGAATTTAATACTACCTACCTACCTAATTGAACCTACTTTGGAGCTAATTTAAGTATTAAATTATCTATGATGGCGCTACCAGCGTAGCTTTGATAGCTTATACTTGGGAAAGTCGAAACCTGACACTTCTATATTATCTTCTTCTTCTTTTGATTTATGGCGTAGTCTTTGTACTTATCGATGATATAAGCCATTGACCTATAAGATTTATGCATTTTATTTTGGCCTTCCTCTCTGGGTGACTGAGTTCAGTTCGCGGTAGTTGTCTACGCACTTCTTCACAGTTCGGTGTTATGTGCGTTTTTATAAAAGTTAGCGCATGCCGGGGTTCGAACTCGACCCCTTCCCTAACATAAATTTCGCCGAATTCGTAGCCTGGCTATCGCCGCGTCACGTCGCTACGTTTTTCTATGTATAACAAAAAAACTCAATTCCTTTTGATTACCCACCGCGCTAGTACGATGTGTCCGATAATTTTGTAGGCACCAGGTTCGATTCCCCACAGTGGCAATTATCGGAATTAAATTAAAAAAATATCTCAGGTCTTGTCTCCTTCGGCCATTGCTAGTAACCAACCTACAAACACGTGCCGCCTAGCAACCTACCGTTCCGGTATGATGGCGCGTAAAAACCAATTAGGGGTATTTTAGAAGTAAATAATATTTCTAATTTAGAAGTAAATAATATTTCTAATTTTTCCACATGGTCAAACTTCTTGGATAGTCGTGTGTGGTGTTACAGATTGAGATTGTTATTCCTCTCACTACTATCATTTACTGCGATCACCAACCTGTATGCCTAGCATGGTGGCGGTTATTGGCAAACCCTACCGTTTACTGCAGCATTGCACTGTTTAAGACTATTGATGATGGTTCTCACTCATGCAAGTAACATCAAAGTTTGTTTACACAAATTAGCTCTCTTTGATGTTTGCGGTTTAGTAATAAATAAGACATATATATGGACAGTAATATGTTTATTAACATAGCTCTATATATACATTAATCGTAATTTGAAAATAGAAACATTTTATGTAGAAAATCACAAATTCAATAAAAACGTGGTATTCATTAAATATATTAGGCTTGGTGTCGACATTATTGCTACATGTATCGAGGACTTTGCCTCATTTACTTCGGCATTAAAAAAACAAATGCCATAAAATGTAATTAGGCAAAAAAAAAACATTGCTGACATATTATATTATATAAGTATTGGGATCTAATATATCACAAGTAATAATGCACTTTACATAAATAAATTATAAAATTGTCAACTCAAGTGTTTGTCTTAATATTTTAATATGCATACAACAAATACAAACGATTCACTATTAATTCTGATCACATGGTCCACCTTGTGCATAAAACGCAAACTATTTCAAACTCAACTTGTTTCATCATTATCTTTGTAATATCATCACATTCGACACGATCATCACCAATTCATTGTCAATGGAAATGACACCATACTTGTCTATATTTATATTATATTTTTTTTCTTTAACAGAGTACATATGTAGAGAAATACACTTCAACATGTCCTAATACAGAAGCATTTTCACATTTTGTAAGCGAGTGACACCGATGAGGAGCGTTTTTTTTATTTTTAAATTTTTATATAAACGATGATCACTCACAAAGAATTCATTGGAAAATTTCGAGTCAACGAAACAGCCAAAGGCGGGGTAGAATGGAAAACAGTAATTCACAATTTTCACTAGTTCATATGGAAACGGCGTGTGCGACGAGGGTGCACAGACATCCAGGGCTAGTCAGCCTCACCGTTTGTGACAGTGAGGGGTTCTTCCTCTTCGTTGTAGTCCAACGAGAGGACAGAGCCCCGTCTCCTCTTTCCCACCGGGGTGTCGCTACAGTCACTGCCTGAATAAGTCCGTTTGTCAGTGGGTGAGGACACTCGGTTGCCGTTCACTGTGGCGGTGGACGCTCGCAACTCCTGCTGTAGGAACAGCACTGTGCTCTGCATACCCTCCACGTCTTCGTCGAGCTCTTGCAGGAACTCGTCCAGTTCTGGAAAGTTATTAATGGTTTGTATTTGGTTAGAGGTTAATAACGGTGATAGCCTAGTGCGTAAGGCTTCGGCTTGCCTTTCGGTGGGACTGAGAGTCCACCAATGGGCCAGCGTGGTGGACTACGGCCTTAACCCGTTCTCCTTGTGGGGAGGCGACTCGTGCCCTGTAGTGGGCCGGTAATGGGTTCATATGAAGATGATGAGTGGCGAGTCACTATGTGATACGAGTCGGTGTGACTAGTTGGGAATTTAATTACCATCTAGTCACACTTGTTAAAACTTCTTTTTTATTACTAAAAAACCCACTCGCCGATCGAGATCCATCCAAGATCTCAGACTCAGACTTTTTGGAGTTATGTGCGTTTTTAATTAAAGCATATATCACTTGCTTCAACGGTAAATGAAAACATCGTTAGTACACCTGCATGCCTGAGAGTTCTCCATTGTGCTCTCAAGGGAATTTTGTGGATTAAACCCTTCTCATTCTGAGAGCAGACCCGTGTGTCTCCTCTTAGAATGAGAAGGGTTGAAAGAATGCAAACGTCACAGAACACGTGCTGTAGTGGGCCGCCAATAGGTTGATGATGACGAAGCCAACTGACAGTAGCTAATGTCACTTTGTAAAATAATGTTGCCATATTTAAAGTAATAGTGATGCGTTCTGTTTTCTTTCAATCAGATGAATGAACAATGTGAGTAAATAGTTAATCATTTCAAAACTATAAAAGACAATAATTTCTATTTTATAATAAAATTGTATAAAAGTGCTCTGATATAAGTTACTAACTACAACCAGTTTTTGTCGGCTTCTTACAAAACGCGGCGCGGCGACTCATTCGCCTTCATTCATTCAAGAGTTGTTTTCAATGATTCACTTTGTCACAACACTATTTTTATTTCATCATAAACTGACAACACAGTAAACGTCAGTTGACTTCGTTTAATTAAAAATACGACTATAGTTACCAAATCTTTTGTAAGGATTGTAGCAGTTATTTGTAACCCATACCCCTAATCGGTTTCTACGTGACATCGTATCCGAATGCGAAATCGCTTAGTCGGTAGGGTGCTAACTAGCAACGGCCGAAGCCGCCAACCAGATAAAAACTTTTCCATGACTTTTCCGAAATAGGAACTGCCACATTACCGAGTGCTTTCTAGGAAATTGGTAACTCTAGCGTGGCTTGGCTGGCGTGAAACTTTTTGGGCGAAAATGCCTTAATATTTCATATTTAAACTGCTTGGAAATAATATGACCCTTGAATTATATTTTTTATATCCGTATCCGAAGAGCCATATATAAATATACTACGCAGGGCATGCACGGAATAAGTCATACAAAATACCGCCTGATGTTCCCGTCAACCAGAGGCGTAGGTTAATTCTCATGTGTATGTTATGACACTGTTAACTACGCCCTTCAGCAATGCTACTTGGCGGCAAAAAATTTACGTTACACAATCAATAGCCATTGTAGAATACTATTATCAGGTAGGGATAAATATTTTTGCTCTTTATTCTATGCACTATGTCTCGTGAACTTGAAGACAGACTGTTGTTTTAGTTCTGGCATATTTTTTGACGTCAATAATTTACCAAATTCCGTCAATTTGTAAAATTGTCTAACTTAAAAAAATACCATTTCTATCTTTATTGCACCACTTTAAGAATAGATCTGAAATTAATACTAAACTTTGTTGTACCCATCAAAATTGGTGCAGCCGTTACGGGATAAGCCTTTTCAATCGAGAACTTATGATATTAAAAAATCCTAAGTACCCCTTTTCCGTACAACCCATACACAGTTAACTTGTCGATTCTGTTATAAACATATCTCTAATCATATGTAAATTGACTTGTCTAAAAGTAGTGCTCCTTTTTCTCTGTACTGTCTGCATTGATAGCACTATTTATTTATGTACCACAGAATTGGTGCTGTTTAAATACAATTCTGCAGACTATATAAAGTATTCTTAGCTTCCATCAGCTAAACTATAGCGAGTCTCTCCCTGCGTCATTGGTGAAGTGAATTGCAATCAGTTCGTTTAACCCGCGCCATTAAATAACAGATTTATAAAAAGAGGCAGATGCCGTGCTGTCTCTGTCGCACAATATACACGCACGAATGAGATAGTATAACATCGGCCGCCATTTAAAAATCTATATTTTATCGTCGCGGGTTATACAAACAAACAACAAAGTAATGACAAGGTTGCTTGGAAGCATCCGGCTCCGCTTTCATCTCTCACAAGATAGAAAAATGAATGTTAAAATGTAAAATGTAAATTTTTGATGTTGGAAAAGAGCAACTGCTGAGTTTCTTGCCGGCTTCTTCTCGGTAGAATCTGCCTTCCGAAACGGTGGTAGTCACTACAAACAGACAGACTTGACGTTTCAAAAGTGCTTATATTAGGTCTACTTGAAATAAATGAATTTTGAATTTTGAAACACGAGCGATGCAACCCAAAATTGAACTGTTAACACACCTGATTGTGATTTCTTTACTTCTTCGCTAAAACTCTTTTGTAACGCCAGATCACCTTCTAGCTTCGCTATCCGTCCGCTCGACGTCATCCGGCCCAACTCCTCATTCTCCTGATGCAGGAGCCTGCATTTGGCCATCAGTTTCTTGCCTGTATTGGAATCGGGCGTGAACTTCCAAGCTGAGAGTTCGTTTTGTGTTTCCTCTAACCTAGCTTTGGTCGAAGTTAACTCTTGCTTCAATCTCAATATTAGCATATTAACTGCTGGGTCTAATAGGGACGGTCTGCCGTTGAGACTCGCGTGTGATGATTTTAATTCGGTTATTTGACTCTGAAACATACAATAACTTTATGTAGTGCGTTAATGTTTGGATACGCTAATGCGACATATCTTCCTCCGAAATCACGGTCTTTACGTACCACGCGATACGTTTTGTCAATGATGACTCATGGCTCCGAAACATCGTAGCTATCTATGCACTCAGCGGGCTATGGAGTGATTTCAAGTCAGAATCATAGCTTTGCAAAGCTTTTTAAATGGGCGGGACACCGATACCCAAAAACGATAGACCCCGATAGTAGACATCTCAAGGAGCTTTTTTAATTCTGATAGCACGAAACTGGAAATCTTTAGTCTAAGATTTGTATGCGCGCGTTCGAGTCTTTTTCAAGTAACGAAACACATTAAAGTCAAACCAAAAAATACCTAATGTTACTCGTTTTAGTGTCTCAAATTCTGTAATCTTGTTGATTATTTTGTCACGACTGCGCTCGAGAAATGTGGAGTACAGAATTAAAAACATATAGAAACCGTGTACACGACTGATATTGAAGCATCAGAACCACTCCACTTTAGTAGTGTTTTGTCGAACAGGCGGTTTGTCATTTCATACCATTCAGCATTTGATGATCAGACTAATTATGTTACCTGTAATGTTCTAAACGTATACCATGTGGGAGAAATGGAAAAAGTTTGTGAGCTAGAAACATTCCGCGATTGTTAAGTGAGACGTGTGTTGGGCCTTTTCATTGTTTTTGGACACAATGAGGGTTCTGTATGTTCTTAATTCTGTGTACAAACCGAGCTTCGATTAGCAGCATACAAATCTTATACTTATTGTATAGTTGTGGATACCACTGTGTTGATATCGTTGATGCTGAACCATGATACGGTGGCGCGTAAAAAGGTTAAGAACTTACTACATAATCTTGAATCTCCTGCTCCTTAGCTGCCAATCGTCGAACGAGGATTTTCTCTCTGTGCTGTGATTCCGCATACTGTTGCTTTATTCTATCTTCTATCTCTTTCGTTTTTTCCAAGCTTCCTAAACAGATAAACATTCAACATTGTTAGTGTTTCATTAAACAACCTTTGAGTTTCAGTTTTGTTGATGAAAATGTGGTGAAGTGAAATGAGTGTGGCTGGTACATTAAGTGGACTGTACATCGAATAATTTAATAAAGTAATCTGTATATTGTTTTTGTTTTTATATTTTGCTTTTTCGTACGTATACGCTTAGACTTTACTATTTAATTCTTATTTGTTTAGGAAATTCGAAAAAGTTAGTTACCAACAATTATTTAAATAAAAAAGTTGTTTCGTATTATGTAAATTTAAATTACATAATATAATAACTTTGGAACAGGCTAAATATTTACCTGCATCTACTTTGCCAATAGAATCTTGTTCCGTAATTCGTTTATACATTTTAGATTTACAGATATACTTGACATTTCCAATTGCATATAAATTAAGCCTTTACAAGGCCTACTTTAAAGTGATAATACATAAATAATAAATTAAAATGAATTTTGAATTATACATTTCATACTTCCTCCAAGTAAAAATATACCTCATTTAAAAACTCAATTGATTAAAAAAAAAGATACAATCCACTTTATATCCACTCTTATTTATAGTATGATATTGTTCGCAGCCTTATCATTATTAATTGTGTTTTATGTTTGTGTATGTGACTCAGTAAGAAGACAAAGTAAAATGCAAAGTTTATGCTAATATGTCATGTTACCTCCAAAACAATGTTAACATGTAAGAATGATGGGAAATACCCTGATTCTTTGTGGCATTGATACCTTGACTGGTTACAAGTTTGATACAGTAAATTTTGCATATCTTCATAATATGACTATAAATTCTTAAGTCACAAATTGTGAGAACCAGGGCCTGGGGCCAAAACATACTACTTACACGCGACATGTTAGGCACACTTCTAAAAGTAGAAAATACTACGATTTCTTACTCAACACGCGTCGCGTGTCGTTGTATGTTTTGCCTTAAAACTGCTTAATATTATCTATTTTCCCTCGTTACACAAAAGTGACGCTTCCAACAATATAATTAAAACAGTTAATTCTAATATACAATTTTTAAAATCGACAATACCTTAACTAATCACTTACATTATTTGAGAAAGTAAAGAACCTTGTTTTGTTATGTCATACAGTTTTCTAGACAAAATGGTAGACATATCTTATTAGCGCCTATTGGTGTAAACTTTCTTAGTATTAACAAAACAAAAAATATAAATATACTAATCAGTTCTACAGACAATTCAGTAACATAATTACTTTACCATGTTTATTGAGGAAGGTTAAAAATGTAGGAAACCACAGATTTATAAAGGTTTTAAATATTTTTGCTACTCTTATCTAATTTTTCAAATAGCAGCCACACAAGAATAATGGATCAATAAAATCAATAAAAATAATGTCACAAAAAGCCTAGATTTAAATTAAAAGCCTTGCATGCAAGCTTTTAACATAATTCTACGCTTGAAAAACATACATTTAAATCAATCATACTTTCCCTTATCATTAATGGACAAACTAACAGTTCATCTACTTGGACAATATTTCAAAATAAAATGAAACATATAAATAAATAAAATTAAACATATAAATTATATGTTTATTTTTATTTTTGTTTATTCACTGAAGACAAAACGAGACAAAGCAATGCAACCGTCTAATATTGCCTTCAATTATGTTGACAGTGTCTTTACATGTTGCCACTGTGCATGCATATTTAGTGCTAAAATAGGGTATATACCCTATTTTAGCACTAAATAGAATGCTTATATAAGTCACATTGGTGCACATGGGCGAAGCCTTTACATGTAATTTATATGAAACAGAACCAGATGCTCATAGTGGCCTTAAGTGAATATATAAAGATATACTGGTAGTATATCTTTATAGGTTATATCTCATGAAATTGATGCTTTTTCAAATCAGTGATAAACATAATATAACCAAACACTAATAAATTATCTTAACTAAGTATAAGTTCTAATTATATTACAACTAAATGTAACCTCATACCAGTTTAAATTTAAATGACATTTTTGGTTAAGAAAGGATATAAGGTATATACAATTATTTATTTTCTATTTAATCAAATTGTAAGCAATATGGGGCATGCAACATCACATATACTTACTTTTAAAAGACTAGACAAGGTAATCAAATCAGATAATGTGCTTCTATTTACGAATTAGGTAATCTTCTATGAGTTGTTTGATACATAGTTCCTGATGATAAGCTTTAATAGGATAGACCCTGGTATAAAAACTCACAGGATTTCACTGGGTCTTAATGACCAAAAGCATAACTCGCTGAGTATAAAATGTGAAATACAGGACATTTTAACCATCATTTTAGAAAAATTAGGAAAATATAAATATATCATAAAAATTCATCTGCTTATTGGCCAACCAGATGACCAATCAAGACTATTTGGCTTGGAGGAAGCTTATTTATAGTGGCACTTTGAATAAAATATCTTTAGTACACATTTGAATTAACCTTACTAATTTTATAAATTTGTCGGCAGACTGGCACAGAGGGCAGCGACCCTGCTTTCTGAGTCCAAGGCAGTGGGTTCGGTTCCCACTACTGGAAAATGTTTGTGTGATGAGCATGAATGTTTTTCAGTGTCTGGGTGTTTATATGCATATTCTAAGTATTTATGTATATTATTCATAAAAATATTCATCAGTCATCTTAGTACCCATAACACAAGCTAACGTTTACTTTGGGGCTAGATGGTGATGTGTGTATTGTTGTAGTATATTTATTTATTTATTTAAATGCAAAAGAGTTTGTTTTTTGGCAACTGCTGTGCTGATCTTGTTGAATTTCATAAAGATCAAAATAAGAAATAATATGGTATAGTATAGAAAATTAAGCAATACCTGCTTCTATCCACTACAAAACTGCTATAATTTTTTTACTCAATATCATCCTCATTGTCAACCCATTACCGTTCCACTACAGGGCATGCGTCTCCTCTCAGAGAATGGTTTAGGCTGTAGTCCACCATGCTGGCCAGTGTTTTCACATGCCAGTGGCCAGACTTCACATGCCTTTGAGAAAATTATGGAGCTTTTCAGGCATGTAGGTTTCCTCACATTGTTTTTCTTAACCATTAAAGCAAGTGATATTATAATTGCTTAAAATGAAAATAATTTATACTCAATATAATAAGTAATAATTATTATGAGGGGTTGGGTATAGATATCTGGTACTTGATTTTACATATGTTTTTTGCTTAGGAGCTTTGTCTGGGTTAAACTTGGTCCATATACACTGTTTTTGGATTTCGGAAATGCATTTTGAATTAATTACGATAAAAATAAATTTCACTAAAAATTGCGTATAACAAAATGCAGCTAGATATGTATTTGGTATAGGCATCCCCTAGAATCTGACACTAAAAAGGTATATTTAACATAGGATATTTAATACATAGGTCAAAATCTATTTTAAGAAGCTAGGTTAGGTTAGGTTAGAACATAAAAGACCATTGAGAGCCGAGCAATGCGGAGCGGAGCGAGGCGTCCCCTAGAATCTGACACTAAAAAGGTATATTTAACATAGGATATTTAATACATAGGTCAAAATCTATTTTAAGAAGCTAGGTTAGATTAGAACATAAAAGACCATTGAGAGCTGAGCGAAGCAGAGCGGAGCGAGACGTCCCCTAGAATCTGACACTAAAAAGGTATATTTAACATAGGATATTTAATATATAGGTCAATATTCCTATGTAAAAGAAGTGAGGTTATGATTTATAAAAAAAATCATTACTCGAAAACTATACTTTTCCGACAAAGGGGAAAGGTGGGGGGGCTTCCCCTACCCCCCCCCCCCCACTCATCTCACTCCCACCCTCGTACGCAAGTACCAGATATCTATACTTTTACCATTATGAGCTATAATGCTGCATGAATGTGTTCCTGATGTCTTTCAGTGGGTATAAAATAAGTAGTTGACAAAAACTGGTAACAGCACTAGTATGAATTAAACAAATATGCTCTGATTTATTAGACAAATATGATTTAATGATATATTTTTAATAACTATGATTATTTTTAGTAGGATAATAAAATAATAAGAATGTTGATTAAAGCCACACCATTTTTAAATTATTAGTCCATTGAACAACCTATCCAGAACACATTCTATAAACTTAATTGAACTTTAGATTATAGATCTCTGAGATATAGATGGTTGTTTGTGTGTGTAGACAGTGTTTGCAGTATTTTGGAAACTAAACAATTTGCATTTAAGTCTGAACATAATATATTTAAAACTTTATAATGTATTAAAACAACATAAATTTGAACATTCTCACTAAATATATTAAATTGATACACCTATGTATATCTACTTAAACTTAATGAAATAAAGTTTCTAACTTTCATAAATAAATAAAAATAAATAAAGTTATCAGAAACTACTAAACACATGAAAAAAACCTGTATGTATTTTTATTAAAATTTTATATCTACATCTTTTTTTAAAAAAACAACAAGCAGAAGATATAATCTTGTTTAAATTTTATTTCATAGGAACAGTATTTCTTTCCACAAATTTTGTGATTACTTTACAAAGTCACTTTGTAGGATTTAATACAATTAGGTTTCGATTCATGAGTGTAGGCTCTATTTTATTAGTATACAGGACTATAGGAATGCACATGCGTTATGTATAAAAAGTATAATTTAATTTAACCATTGATATAAAATAGATTTAAATTATTATAGCAATAAGCATTAATACAAAATTATTTATTCTTTTCAGTGTTCTGTAATATTATAAAATACTAGATGTGCCCTGCAGCTTCGCCCGCGTAATTTTGGGAGGCGACACCAATAAACATATTAAGAATTTTTCACAAACTTTTTGTATATTACATAATTTTTTATTTCAATGAAAAGTATACTATATTATTTCTAGTGCCTCCAAGAATATGTATACAAAGTTTCATGAGGATCGGTTCAGTAGTTTTCGTGTGAAGGCATAACAAACAAATTTACATTCACATTTATAATATTAAGTAGGGATATGTAGGAGTGAAAGGAAGTATCAAATAAACACTGACAATGCAGATGCATTTATGAAAAAGTTTAAAGTAGAAACTTTAGTATTATTGCATTCGTGCCGATCCTATTGATCAAAAATATCTATATTAAACTTTATAAAAATGTTTAAAAGTAGTGGCATCCTTTGAACTATGTACATAGTAGAAACCAACAGCACTTATTTTATGACCTGGTAATTTAATTTAGTGTAAAAAAGTTTTGTATTACAGAACTGGCACAATAACTTGACATTTAAATAACTTTAGACCAGTAAACTTAGTTTTGTTGAAAGATATGTGTACAACAGAAATAGTTTTTTATTAAACAGCTTACAATTTTCTTATTTATAATAAGAAAGGTGTAAGTTAAAGAAGCAATTGTTTAATTGTGTTATACAATAATTTAACTAATATTTTATATCAATGTTGCAGTTTAAAAATAAAGTTAAAAGTATATATATAATTACAATTGTTTTGTATTACACACACCGCTGTTAATAATATTTAATGTAGTTTTTGTTACTTTTGAAGCATTTTTTGTAAGTGTATTACTTATACTAAAAGATTTACTTTAAATTACAGTTACCTCATACATTCTTTCAAATAGATATTTGGACAACTGGCAGATTCTGTAGTATACTAATCTCAATTTAAAAAATTAACAGGGCCAAAAGACATGGTGTTTTTTTTCATACTGCATCCAGAGGAAAAGGGCAACACTATTTTTTAAAGAAATCTAGTTAAATTTCGAAAATTTGAATACAACGTAATTGGCACCACTGTTTTGAAATAAATATTCGTAAAAATATATGAAAGTATGTAAGAAATACAATGCATAGGTTACAGTACAACAACAAATAGTAAGAAAAGGAAACATATTTACTTTTTTGTGCTGACAAATGGTCATGGAAACAGCGCTGATCTCCTGCGCTGTCATTGCAAGCTTTATTAGGGCACTGAACACAATTCCAAGATCACTTGGAGATTCACAAGGGCTTGTTGCCTCCACTTGATGTATGCACTTCCACAGATCACTCCACTTGCACCGTTCATACACAGCATTACACCTCTCTTCTTTATTCATATTAAACTAAACACCTAAATACACCTGTACCACAATTTGTTTACAAGTAACATTTCCAACATCACGTTTCTCAACATTATTATAACAGTATCACTAAATTTTAGTTAAAGCATTGTCGATATAGTAACTAAATAGTGTTTGCACGTAATCAGCACGCGGGTCGGTCACCGACCGTCACTACCAAGCCGATGAAACGTTTTCGTAAATACCTTCCAACTGTTTGTTCAAAGTTTCGAGGTGGTCAATGTACAAGTCCTGGGTTCTCCACGAGGCTCGAAGCGACTCCGCGGTCGCGGCGTCGAGCTGGTGGGAGGTCAGTAACACCCGCGCCACGTTCGTACCGCCGCCGCCTGAGGCGTCACTCGCCGACTCCCCGTGCCGTTCCGACTCCTCGGACATTGCCTTCCCACTAATACGATAAGAGGCTCTCTCGACTGCAAGTAAACGGTTTAGAGTTAAAGGTAGAAATGTTTTTTTTTGTTATCTGCCGCCGTTATCAGAAACCTGCAACAATGACGCAGCTTCATGTGAAATATCCATAGATATAATATACTCACATGTTTAAGTTATTACTATAAAATATTTACATGAAAAATATGTTATTTTGATTTATTTACACACTAAACAATCACACTGAACTATTTTAGGAATGCAAGCTTCAACTTTCAACTTTTAGGACGCCATCTTATCACGTAGCTCAAGACCATAGACAATGATATACAAATGACAAACACAGATGACATTAGATGACAAATAAGCCGAGAGTTGATAGTTTGCAAAGTTAAATTCAAAGAGCATATCAACACCGGCTGCATTGCGTCGTTAATTAAACAGAGAATACAAACAAATAATTTTCACAAATAATGAGCAGCTCTGATCCTAATTTACTCTGTGCTGTAAAATTAAAAGATATTATTTTAGTTTTATATTTTGATCTAAGTCTTAGTGATTCGATTATTTATAAACTTTGTTCGCATTACACTTTTTACATTATCTTTCATTTAAAATAAAATAAATACCTCCTTTTATTAAAATTCTGTTTATACTGAGATAAAATGCGGGAGTGCGGGATCCGACACGCAATTTCGAAAGCAATTTGTTCGTTCGTTTAGCTTCTCAAATTGGCGCGACTTCCCGCTTTTTATTTTTACTACTTGAAAATAAACGATTTTACTTTGAGTCTTGGCTTTAATAAATTCATTGATCTATATTTTTTTAAACCGTTGCATGGAGCTTAATTATTCCATTCTGACATGGAATATAGATTCCATGACATAGTTCTTAGGTTCAGGGATGTTAAAACTTATGAATACTGACAGTAACATATGAAATCAATTATGGATAGGTACCCAAAACATCTTTTGCCGAGATATTAAGGAAGGGAAACAGTATTATGAAGATTATTTAAACCTCTCGTGTGTACCTTTAGATTATGCTCCCGTGCTCCAATACTCTATTCGAAAATATTTGTCGGATTGAGACTTGGGGGAAGCAACGGTGAGTTACGGATTACTGTATACGTGAAGTGAAATTGCAGTTTTGCCGGGCTAACAGGTAGAGAAGCTACGAGAAGCCTTTATTTTCGGACGTCACTATAAGGGATCTGGCAACTCATTATTATGAGTTACTTGCTGCTTTGTGCTTTAAAAATACATCATTGTTTTAACTTCAACTTAGAAATTCAAATTCATATTTTGGATTCGATTCGAATTCGAATAAAATCTCGGTTAGTAAAATTATCATTCACCTGCACTGACCACTATTTATACTGTGATAGAGGTCAGTGTTCTCCTGAGATTTGCTAATCTGTGCAAAGTAAGATTTCAATGCATAATTTTCTTGCCTCATAGAGAATGTTGGAATGGAATTATTATACCCCTCTGTAGTCTGAGAGCAGCAGATTCCCGTAGCTAGCTATTCCCGGAGCTAGCCGTAACCTTAACATGAAGATTGAATATAGACTCTACGTTTAAGAGCGTAGTAGTATAGTGTATCGCTTGACCACAATCTCACGTGTAATTATTGGCGTCGAAAAGTGTATTTGGCGATTTATATTTTGTTATGGTGGTAGTGCAGGCAAACATACCCCAGGATATATAGGTAGGTACAACTGCCCGTACTTTCGCTACACCCATGTTAACGTTTCAAGTATCTACCTCTACTCAATTTGAAGACTAAAAGAACGATTAAAAAAAATAAAACACAAAATAACATGTTATGTTAATCATTTATCTCATTACTTATTAATCAAATACATTTATTAACACTTAACATCTAATTAATGTTTAACATTAATTGATTCCTACTATACAATAAATCTACAATTTTAGCATAATACAATAATTATATCACAATATGTACAATGGAATGTTGATTATAGTAATGAGGTTGTACGATTTGTCAATAGGGTCTCCAAACTTCTTGGTTACTCGCACCGTAGAGTCCATGTTTCACATCATCGACCGTTTCACATGTTTGCACTAAGCCGCTAGCCTCACTAACACCTGGTAAATCTGTCGTGATAGAAATCCCGCCATCTATATCGCTTATTTTTATCTCACGCGGCATGTACTGTTCGGAGAGATTATATTTGTCGGTACTGTGCAGATGAACATGGATTTCGTTCTGGTTGACTGTTGAGTATAGATTCGGCACGATCATTTGCGTGTTGGGATTTATGTAGGGTGTGTGGGATTGTAGGCAGGAGGGGTTGTTGTTGATGTTGTTGTATTGGTAGTTGTATGAGTTGGCGGGCCAGGTGTTGTAGTAGTTTGGGTCGTATCTCTGCGTTGGCATGCCGGCGGAGTTGAGATCTGTTAGGGTCCCCGTTGCAGCGCTCGGACTCCCTTTGAAGCCCGTTGAACTCGATTGAAAGCTACCGTAGTCGGCGTGCCCCAGTTGTATTTCCGGGAGGACTGAAAAGTGAAATATTTCAGCTTAAAATTCGTTTAAATATTATATATTATTGCGAGTACTTTTCACGGCCTTCCACTCTCGTACGTGAAAGGGTTTTAGAGGATACAGCTAACAATGAGCTCTAAACGGCTTGGTGGGCATTGACGCTTTTATTATATTAAAATCAATGTTATTGATAATCATGGGAACCGAAGTTTTTAAGGTTACGTGCACTCCGAGGTTTGGGAAACTTATGGTATCCTTAACCTTTTTATTTTCTCGCGGGGAAATCCTCATGGAGGGAGGCCACATCCGCCACAGGGAGGCACGGTGATTATTTCGGACACGTACCGACTAAAACCCCACGGTGTTCCAACCAGTCGCCAGGTGGCTGGGCCACGGGAACGCTTTCACTCACATCCGCGACATGGTGGCCCCACCTAATCTAAACTAACTCCACGCTGGTACTGAATTTTTTTTACATAAAAACCCAATATCTAATAACTATTGGCTCGACCCGGTAATGGAACTATGGGCCAGGATCCGTAGTTACTAAATAACTAGAATTGAATACTTAGTAGGTAAAGGCGAACTTATAACATTAAGAATAAGCGGTTTAACAACAAGTGCTGACCTTTTCACAATCTTCTTCATCGACTAAACGTTATCCTATCACTAAGTGGGGTCCGTTTTCCGTCATATTCGGGCCTTGAGCGCCCAAGTTTTTGACTAAGTATTGGCTCTAAGATCTGCGTTCACTATGTCTAGCCAGCGCTTTCTTGGGAGGCCACGAGTTAAAGCTCCAGGGACTGCAATGTGGAGGCATCCACTACTAACGTAACTTTACGGTTTCCGTACAACATGGGCGTACCATCGGAGACGTCCTGGTCCTGGAACCTGGAACTTATCTCCAATGTCACGGACTCTGTGCCTTTTTTTTTTTTACTGCGGATGTGATCATTGTGTAGATGGTCATTGTGTAGATGGTCATTTTGTGTGACGTTACACTACAGACTTATTCACAACATTCACCAGCACTAAAATAATTTTCAAAACCGTCGCTTAAATTAGGTCGCGAGGTCTTATAAGTGGTAGGCAAGGCCGCAGAAGCAATTTAAGAATTTAGAATTTCAGAATTTTCACCAGTCTGGTTTGGTGGGAGGATTCGGCCGTGGTTATCCCACCTACAAAGACGTAACGCCAAGCGCCAAGCGGTCGCGTAAATACCAATTAGGAATAGGGCTTTAACACAATTACCATACCCCTAAAAGGTAAGCCCGTTACCATCTTAGAGTCATCACCACTAACCATCCGTTGGGATCACAGTCAAGTACTAACTTGTAGAGGTATAAAAAAAAAATTGCCATCATTGATTTATTTGTATAGACTTTGCAACTTTTGCTGCATTGCTTTGAAATGTCATCCTGTGTTTTAAGGCGGTAAAAACCCACATAATATCTACCTATCGGCGCCCGATGATTGATATTGCTCATTTGCAGACGTGACCCGATTACGTTGAATAATGTGTTGGGTTTTTCAATGGGTACTGTTAGGGGTCACGGAATTGATAAAAGGAATGCATTAGCATCAGTAACGGACTACACGATGCCCTTAGCAATTCTAGGGCCCCCCTATCTATAAGTAAAGAACTAGTTGTAGAACTTTGTAAAAAACTAACCTAAATTTACTGTCGAGCTTTATTAACATCAGTGCAGAATGAAGACAACTTGATGCCCTAATCGATCCTAGGGCCCCACTATCTACTTGTGTCTAATTGAAGTCACTGCTTGTAGTGAACCAACAGTAAAGAAAACTACCTGAATGTCGGTCTATTTAAACTGGCGGGTTTTCAAACCTCCTTGCCTTGCATGTGCTAGCAACCCCGAGGTGTGATTGCCCCGAGCAACTGCTTACTTCCTAGCTTATCCAGAACTGATGAAAATCACACCTGTCACATTTTGCTCTTTGCGAAAAATATATATGTATTCATCTAGTCCATAAAAGGATTTGGGACTCAATGGCAAGTCAGAATAGCCACTAAACTCTAGCGAACGTATTTTATATTGGCTGTATAATGATGCTGGAGTCAGTTCAACTAATTTGTGGTAGGTTAGGTTAGCCCACCCACATCTAATGCGGTAGAAACTGCCTGGCTGTCGGCGTGGCGACGCACAGTGGTCCTAAAATACGGGTTTTCCTTTCATAGGTTTCTCACCAGAAATCTAAAGTTTGCAAATCACGTTGCTTTCGCGTTTTTACAAGAAAAACCTGTGACTTCTCAATAATTGTCAAACTAAGGAAAATATACTATAGGTAGCCTAACCTACCAATATGGTTTGTATAAACTTGTAATAAAATTACTTTGTCTGTGTATTTGTATCTGGCTGGTTTTGATGTCATTAAAAAGGTTAGAAGAATGTTGTTTCCAGCTAGTTTGCATTTGTTTTTCTTTTTATCAAAATGACTGAAAATAATAAAGGAATGCGATAAATTTTAAAATTTTAATACAAAAAGAAAAAATGCAACGCAAGCCTCGAAAATTTGTCATGCAGGACGTCATGCTAGTAACCGTAACGCAAAGTTGGTAAAGTGTTTTCATAGTCGAGACTTTGCATTTTCAGATTTCCATCTGTTTCGGTCTTTTCAGAATACTTTAAGTGTCAGGTTAACATCATGAGAGGACCGAAAAACCATATGTCGCGTTTTTTGATCAGAAGTCCCAAGATTTCTTCAGCAACGGGATCAGGATCATTATCTTCGAGATGTCAAAAAGTCAATGGCACATATATATTACCATCATCACCATGTCAACTCATTACCGGCCCACTGATACGGGTCTCCTGAACAATGAGAAGGGGTTAAGGCCGTAGTCCGCCACGTTGGCCCAGTGCGGATTGATGTACTACAATACATAAATATACCTACTGTGATTAAATGTAGAAAAAATTAATATTTGAGTATTCAAATCAAATACGAAGAAACTTTTTCCCCATCCTATAATTTATATAACGCTTTAAAAATGCAAAGGTCTCGTTTATGCATTTTATTTGCCCTGTTGTTTCACGTGAATTGGTGGTAATAATAAATAGACAGAAGTAAATTACCTGCAGGTATATGTATTGTGGGGTCCGGCTTGTAATAGGGAGGTTGTAGAGGTCCATAGCTCGGGTACACGGTGGCCGTGGACGGGTAGCCCGTGTTCCACTCGCTAGCGCCCAGTATGTTGCCGGTGTTTTCTGAAAATTTTAGCATTCTGGTAAATTCACTGTATTAGGCCGTTTGGGTATCTGTTATTAGGCGCTTTTTTAGCCGCAGATTAATTACGTATAGTTTCTGCAAGGTGACAATTTGTATGGTTGTAAGTATGAACTGCTGATGATTTATTAAAACGTTGTTCTAGAATGGAAAATGCGTAGCGTATTAATTTGTAATTAAGGATGAAAATTCCGCTGCGTGCGACTCGGTGGTAATGTGTGATCAATAGGATAGAGATTTTAGAAGCAAAATAGTAGCACTTTAGATGTAGGTAAATTGACTGGGTTGACACTTACATTTATTTTATACCACTGAAGTCAACAAGTTAACCCTTGACCCTTGCAATCTCACCTCGAATTGATAGTAAGTGATGACACAGTCTAAGAAAGTAGCGGGCTAACCTGTTAACCTGTTGTGCGGCAGTTATGGCAATATCCCTACTCGGTTTTTACGCGACATCGTACCGGAACGTTAAATCGCTTGGCGGCACGTCTGTATTGGTAGAGTGGTAACTAGTCACTTCCGAAGCCTCCCACCAGACTAGACAAGAAAAAAATACAAAAAATATAAATTTCCAAATCGCCCCTGCCGGCAATAGATCTCTAACTTAAAACCAAAGCGCTAAACGCTGCGCCGAAACAACTATTGCAATTAATTAGTTTTACCAGACAAACCGTAATGCAGCTTATCTAAGTACCTATACAAAACGGAAACTACCTATACCTACTATCCCGAACAAAACAATAAAAAAAAACAAGTTATTATTGACAAAAGAAACCATACCTACTTTTTAAGTTACCTAACTGGTTAAGTTTTTCTTTCATCTTATATATAAAATTCTAGCGGTGTTCGTAGTTGACTCATGAAATTTTGGGTGCATATTCGGTATGTCTGAGAATCGGACAACCTCCTAAATATGGTCAGCTAGTAATTATATAAAAATTACTCTTATGATTGTTTTTACAAGTGGACGGACATTGCAGCCCAACTGAGTCGAATGCGGCGTAATTTTCATTCTGAATTAGAAGGCATGAAATAAAATACATGAATATATATTAAATACACAAAGTTAGAAACATACAGAACCCATTTACTCATTCAGCCATTATTGCATGCAGTTGTTGTGTCCAAAAACTGTGAAAACGCCCCGCGCACGGCACTTCACATCCACGCAATGTTGCTAGCTCACAAACTTTTCTCATAGGTGAAATAATTACTGTCAACTGCTAAATGAAATGAAGTTGCTAGCCGAATGAGCGGTTTTTGATGCTTCAATATTAGTTATTTACGGTTTCTGTATGTTCTTAATACTTTATTAAATAAATTGAAATAACAATGACAATATGATAAACAAAGATGTTATGAGTTAATGAATAAGTACTTTGAAAAGTGTTGATGAGGTTATAGGTTATAGGCATGTCATTTGAAGATCCCAAAACCGAGAGAGCGTATACTCGGTACTTGGGTTCAAGTGATACGATAGTTATAAATCAGATAATATTTGTATTCCAAAAACCAGGTTACACAGAAGTTTTGATATCCACGGAAGAGTCTCACCTGTAACAAAAAACGTTATGGCATGGTTCGTTTACTAAAAGTAAAAATTAAAGTGGGTGTGTATACGATACAAGTCAGGCCCTTAAGCTCTTGGATATATGCCCGCATATTATTATGTTTAGTTAAGTATAGTTTAGGAGTAAGAAACATAAATAATCTATTTTATACTATTTTAAGTCCACCGCACACGGCCAGTGCGGATTGGTGGACTCCACACACCTTTGAGAGCATTATGTACAACTCTCAGGCATGCAGGTTTCCTCACGATGTTTTCCTTCACCGTTGAAGCAAGTGATATATTAATTACTTAAAACGCGCATAACTTAGAAAAAGTAAGAGGTGCATGTTGCTCCATCCATATTCCAACTCGGCCCCCCAAAAGTAAAGTCGAGCTCCTACCCACTGGGTTATCCCCGCTTCATTTCTTATATATTTTTGTATAAATTTATACAAATTTTGCCGAGGCGATGTACCTACTTAGTTTTGGTTTGGAATTGCGCCTATGCTAGCCGTGCTAACATGCCCCCTTTTCCCAGCCCCCAGCGATTTTAATAGTTCAAATTCAAAAAAAATGTTTTATTCATGTAGACTTTATCACAGGCGTATGAAGCGTTCATACATTTAACATGTTACACTAATGTTAGTGATGGTGATAACTGCATTCGTTAACTTAAAACTAAAGCTAGGAGGGTTCCAAACGCGCCCTGGTCTAAGAAGAGCCCACAACAAACTTAGCCAGGTTCTTGCGGTCAATAATCAAATTATGTACTGTGTTGGACACTGGTCAAAATATAACACTCAGTTTCTTTGTAACCTTGAATTAATATTTTCGTCATGTGTCCACTTTCATTTACACACTATACGCGTGATTCATACATAAGCCGGCAATCCCGAAGCGTACGCGCTAGTTCCGCCTGACCTCCATGCCTCCATGATTAACACCTGTCACTGACAATGGGCGATTGATTTAATAAATTATAAAACAGTAATCGACCGACATTGCAAACTTGGCAAACTATCATTAACACATTTAATATTCTATTGCTTGTGTTCCACGTACAACGTTAAAACCGCAAGCTAATCTGCGTAAAAGGTTTTAAAATCTAGTAGGTAATCTTATCATTTCGCTCTCGGCCAACGTGGTCTGCTACGTCCTAAACCTTTTCCATCATGGGAGGAAAACTAAGTTTTATAAGCATTCATTCATTGTTCAAGCTACTGAACTGTGGAATGCACTCCCAATAAGCATACGACAGTCAAGGTCACTAGACATATTCAAAAATGCTGTTAAAGCCCATTATCTTGAACAATAAAGACGACAGTGATTAACTCTTACTCATATTTAAGTATGTTTTAGTATATATTAGTTTAATATTTTTTTATATTTATTATTATTAATATTTTATGTGTGTAATATTGATAAGTATTAGTGTGTAATTGTTCGTAAGTATGTATATAATAATAATACACCCCACCAATTCGGTTTTCCTAATCCTAAGGTTGCCTGGAAGAGATCGCTACTAAGCGATAAGGCCGCCCTTTGTATCCTACTTTTTAAGTTTATTTTTGTTGTGTGCATTGTTTTTTTTTTTTACTATTTGTAGTTTACAAATAAAGTGTATAAATAAAAAATAAAAATAAACTCGTGCCCCGTAGTGGGACGGTAATGTGTTGAGATAATGATGACTATAACCATTTGTTTTAAGTACTATTATCATACACCAAGAGCAAATCTACCGGTGAATCTAAGAAATTAGGTGTAAGGCACTCAAACAATTCAAGCGAGAATATATACTTAGATATAAGGAGAATCCGATATTACCGATTTGTTATACTGATTATTAGAGATACAAAATAAGCTAATAAAAATACCATAAAGCTCTCGGCCTGTAGTTGTTTACATTAAAATTATAAACGTTTGATGTACGACTTTTTTTTCAACTCGATAGTTTGTGAAATATTTAATGTTATAGATAGTCACTCTACTAATGTACTGCTCTGTAAAGTAACATCGGCAACAGCGAGCGAACGACGACTCTATCATGCGATTACTGACACGACTACGCGACGTTGTGGAATCACATGTATTTCGTTTAAACGTGTAATGTCACTTATCGATGAATTTATGTAAATGTAAGAAAAAAAAATTTAGTATACCATTATGCATTCAATCAAATTTAATTCAAAAGGTTTCAAGTTTTGTTCTTTTTACTAGATTTAATTGAAGTGTATGGTTCTCGCTCCAGAGACGGGAGATAATAACTGCGAATCAGTCTAGCATTAGGTATAGCAGTATTATAGAATTTGGGTTTCATGATACACATTACCTTATTTTCGCCTTATTTTGTACTATTTTGTAATTTACTGTGTAATGTTAATGGAAAAAAACTTATTATTATTATTATTTACAGAAATAACATGATGTATTCCTTTTCTTGTATGAATAATACTTAGTTAATTTTGGAAAGCTGTAGAGCAAAAGTTGTTAGTTTTAATGATAAGAACTACGAGGCTGAGAGCTTTCCGGGATCTTTTATTTAACCTGTATATAGATAAAAAAAAATCTATTTATATAGAATAATATTCGATTTTATTTAGTTACCTAATTTTAAGATTCTTTATTTTTATTTTTTCTTTATATGTTAATATTCCTATGTGTTGTTTTTTTCCCAAATATTGATTCCATTGCTCTGTGTATGATATATTGCTTTATTTCCGATTCCGGTAATTTTGACGATTTATTGTTGAAAGCAGTACAATAATCTTGAACGTACAAACGATGGAGTTTGTCCGTTTCAAAGTTTCGCTTTTTCAATATTTCTTGGAGGGATTAAAATAATAATGAAGATTAGCTTATAAAGCTTTCAATGTTAACATTCGATTGACACGCCACAAAACAGTACGTATTGGTACGTGAATGGATTAAGTTATTGTAACAAGCCATTGACTCATTGCTGATATTACAAATCATAATGCTAATTCCTGTACTTTTGTCCCGTCAGCTTTGTATGCATATTTGAGGACCACGCGAGGTACAACACGTAGACACTCTTCGCAGACAATAGGAATGATTGCAGACGATATGGACACATCAGTTGTCATCAATAGCTAAGGAATAGTTACCATATGAAAGACTAATAGAATATTGATAATATATTAATATGAAACTGAACGAAATTACGTGACGCGATTAATACACGGCCGACCAAAGTCAGACTTGGAATAAATAAATCAATAAACATCATATTTGTGCATAACATGTGATAGGTTGATAAGAAATAGTTAGCCTTTTATTTTTGAAGTCAATTTACTTAAATTATTAATCTATCTGCTCTAAATTTTCTATAAAATATTCTAAAACAGTTAGCTTATTGGAAAAACTACATAGTCTCCAGAACCAACGCAATGTTGCCTGTTTTACCGGATATATTTCGGTGAGTGTGCTCAGGAACTTCACAATCTTGTTCCTCCTTCACCGTTCTACCACAGAACAGCGAGATACCGCGAGCGATGGCATCCTTATGTGGTTAATATTCCATCAACACGCACGAAACGTTTTTATCCACGTTTCTGATACGTACCGCTGAGTTGTGGAACGCCCTCCCGGCAACTGTGTTTCCTGCCACGTATAATTTGAGTACCTTCAAGGCTAGAGTGAATAGGCTTTTTCTAGGCAAGCGTGCTCCAACCCAGACCTCATCATTGCTTGATGCATGATTGACGTGAAGCGATGGCCTTTCGTTAGTAAAAAAAAAAAAACATTACAACACCCAATGGCACAATCTCCTTAGTTTTTTATGTTCCACAGCTGGACACAAGTATCTCCTAATAGAGAGAATTAAAAAGCTTAGACTCTCTTACTTGACTGCCATAGTTTTTACTGAGTTAAATCAGATAGGCCCTAACATCTTGTGACTCTTGCCCGTCACACGTCGCGTGTCGATCTTTTATCTTCAATAGGGTTTTAATAGAGTCTTCGATAGGGTTGTCACACTTAGGATGTTTTGAATTCATTTGTACGGAAAAATAAATATATGTTAAAAATAAATTAAAAATTGGATAACTGTAAATTCATATTTGTAAGATATTTTATTAAATTGGTTACGATTGTTACAAATACGCTTATAATTATTATATAATTAATATATCGTTTTTAAGAAACAATTAAAATTATATTTGATTAACAACAAATGATCATGACATTCAGTTGGTGGGTATTTCGATATAAATACGACTGCATTATGGACCTTCATTGACTCGAACGATGCACAGATACCTCCCGGTGTCTTAGTCGTTTATCATTTGCTTCTTTATGACGGCCGATTGGCGCAGTTTGCAGCGACCCTGCTTTCTGAGCCCAAGGCCGTGGGTTCGATTCTCACTACTGGAAATTGATTGTGTGATGAGCATGAATGTTTTTCGGTGTCTGGGTGTTTATATGTATATTCTAAGTATTTATGTATGTTATTCATAAAAATATTCATCAGTCATCTTAGTACCCATAACACAACCTACGCTTACTTTGGGGCTAGATGGCGATGTGTGTATTGTCGTAGTATATTTATTTATTTATTTATTCTTTTGAATTACTATTTTTACAGGGTGATTCTTTATAAAATATACTTTTGCCATTTCCAACTTGAGATGGCTTTAAGGTGTTATTATTGGTTAATATCATACAAAACTTAGGAATAGTATTCTCCAAGATACGGTCGTAGTATTTCTGCTACAGCCCGTTCTCCTATATATTACCTTAGTCATCAATTACGACACCCGTGGGAAGAAGAGACAGGTGACAACTGCATTCTGATCTGGTCACCAAAAGGCACACGGTAGCGATATATCGCTGCGACCGGTTGCCTGTATATGGGATCCTACAGTCCTTAGTTACGAGATTTAAAATAAATGTTTATATTACATATTCCCACGTGACTTAGAATATAAATTAATAAATTAATTTTGTTATTTGCAATAAAGTTGTCTGTACGTAGTTTGCCTTATGACGCAAATGAAAGGTTTTGGTATTTCCCGAGTTTCAATGAATCTTCCATTCTAGTAAGCGTTAGTTAGTGTTTCGATTGTAATACCTAGGTACAATTAATCGCTACCCATGTTAGTTATGAGTTATGATCATGTTTATGACGCTTGTCATTAGTGTGCAGGGGTGCGTGGAAAAATTACTTCAAAGCACTTACAATGTAGCTGCGTCTAAATGAAAAAAGTTTGAGCGTTCAAAACAGGAAAAAAAAATACGGCCTGAGGTTTATACTATGAAGATCAGTGCTAATTCTTAATTACTTTGTAATCTGAGAAAAGTACAGAAAACCTTTGTGGGAATAGGTATATGCTTTTATAACATGATACCGAAGGTAATATTAGATCTACCTTTACCTATGTTTAAACAATATATTAAAACACATTTAACAAATCGTGGTTACTCTTACTACACGATTGATGAATTCCTTAACGACAAGGCTGCTTGGAAGCAGGCCACTCCGCTCTCATCTCTCACAAAACAGAAAAATTCTAAAGATTGTTAAAACAACTTAAACTATAAAATGATGTTGGAAAAGAGCAATGTGCTGAGTTTCTTGCCGGCTCTTCTCAGTGGAATCTGCCTTCCAAACCGGTAGTAGAGTCACTACAAACAGACTGACTTGATGTTTCAAAAGTGCTTATAAATTAGGCCTTGAAATATAATATATATAAATTAAATAAATGAATTTTGAATTTTTTTTTTAAATTTATTCTCTTAAATTTGACACAGGATCTTTGAAACTGTCGTTGATCTTAACTTCATGCCTATTGGCCCGACGTAAACCCCTTATGCGTAATATCTCCCAAATAACATCATCCCATTGCCAAAGTTTATCTATACGTAAGTTTGTCTTGATAATAAACTGACTCTTCTTATGCATAAAATGCATAAAAATTACGATTGGATGTCAATTTAATCCTTACTGCAGTTTCACAATATGTATATCCCAAAGTAAATGCTATAATAATTATTCATCTGCACGGGATATATTACGTTAGGTAATCTGGGATAGGCACAATATTGCTCCTAACTTAATTGGCTCGGTTTGAACTGGAGTGTTAACGCTTGAAAGCAAGGCCCTGCGGGTAAGGTGCTAACTGCAGGGCTAGCACGGGCAGGTGACATAAATTATATCCGTCTAGTTTTGATTATCTAATTTGCTATACTCCGCTGGAATTCCGCAAAGTAACGCCTGCTTCTATCCAATACCACAGTATATTATCTAACTATGCATGTATTTTCCTTAATCACCTGCTAGACCCAAGAGTTTTTTTTTAATTATTCTGCTGCAAAATAACCCCTAACTGCAATTTTACTGAATGATTATGCAGTGTAAGATAATAGCGGGCTAACCTATTAGGGGTATGTGTGATAGTTATGTTAAGGCCATAGGGACACCGTTTCGACGCCACATCGTACCGCAATGCTAAAATGCTTGGCAGCAAGTCTTTTTAGTTAGGGTGGTAATTAGCACGGTATAAGCTTCCCACAAGACCAGACCATAGGCAATTCTGAAATTGCTCCTGCCAGCAATCAAAGCCGGGACCTCTGCTTATAAAACTACAGCACTCACCGCCGCGCCACGGAGATCGTCAATTTTTTTTTAAATAATTAAATAAATATACTACGACAATACACACATCGCCATCTAGTCCCAAAGTAAGCGTAGCTTGTGTTATGGATACTAAGATAACTGATGAATAATTTTTAGCAATAATACACAATATATATTATACTATATTGTACTAGGATATAAGGACGGGGAAACAGCCAATGAAGCATCAGGTAGAGGTGCACCCTGACTTCTAGCCAGAATGGTGTCATATCGAGTCGTAAAATACCCAATGTATCCGCAATTTTTAATTATAAGTAATTGTTGCCATATTGCTAAAGCAAGTATTAATTAATTATTTCAAATTATCTTGACGAATCCTATTATGACTAATACAATAATTAGTCGTCAAAGTTATCTAAGTAAAATGACTCACATGACGTATTATAACGGGACAAATTATTAGATACAAATTATTGTTACTCATTTATTTTAATATTTAAAGACTGTCTGTTATTTACTATTTCTAGTAAAACGCCATTTCAAAAACGTTTAAAATTTATACCGACAAAGTCGTGCATCAAGCGATTTTGCGTTTCGGTACGATGCTGCATAGAAAACTATTGGTATGGGTGTATTGTACCTAAATGCCGTTCAATATAACAGGTAAAAAAATATGAGTATTAAACTGCTCGATGTGACAGAAGAAAGACCCCCGAACGCATAAAAATCAATATCGAAACAAAGATTTTTTATAATCAATTTCAAAGTAACTGTTTTTTTAACAAAAATGTCTTTCTTTAAGATAACAAATCCTTCAAATTGTTGTTTTACTGGCATAAAACGGCCTTTCAACTAACTCTATGCCAAAAATCAAGTTTATTAGATGCTTAGTTTGGACGTAAAGGTAGAACAAACAAATACACTTTCGCATTTATAATATTAAGTAAAGATTATTTTCGTATGTTTCATGAGCTTAACACACCTTAATGCTGGTAACTTTCCGATGAAAGCTCTTGATAGCTTCAAAATTGAACCCATTTATTTGAATTGAACGAAACAATCAACGAAAATCGGGTATAAATTAATGAAGGAGTGGAACTGGAATGCAGTTTAGATTGAGCTTTAATTGGAAACGCATTAGTGCTTATGAAAAGTATCCGATAATGATTTTCACGAGTCGAATAGGTACACTCGTATCCGAATCGAAGCCGTACCCACTTCATTTTGCGGTCCAGCTATCCACCGCTAGGGTTGCCAACCCTTCGAGATTTTCTTTATTTTAATCCCCAACGCAAAAACGATGTGTTGCTATAAATATGATGTGTCTGAGTGTGTGTGTGTTTGTGTTTGGGTGTGTGTGTGTGTGTTTGGGTGTGTGTGTGTCTGTCTCTATAGCATCTGATTTCCCGAATGGATGATGGTTTTGACTAGCCATTTTCGTGGCCCGCACGAAATGGCGAAATGCATAATTTTTTTTCACAACTTCCTAAATATGGGTATCTAATGCTTTCATTATAGCTGGATAATGGCTCATAATGGCTGATAATGGATCATAATGGCTGGATTGGTAGAATATTGAAAATTTTATAATATATTTTTTATTTAAACAACGAAGCCAAGATGCATTCACAACGTAGACTTTGTCAACGTTAGCGTAGACACCAAACATGTGACTATTTTATTGCGGTTGTTGTTAATGGTTGATTTATCGTCAAAGACAACTGTCAGCCAATCAGAAAACATTGCGATACCTAATCTTTTAAGTTCTGTAATTCGTTTGACAGTCCCTACGTCGCCTAAAATCGAAGTCTATGTATCACTCATCGGGAGTTTTCTTAGGTAGACATTGTCTCCAATTTCCTTAAGCACTAAAGTTCAATCTGTGCCGATGATTGCTTTGCTGATCGATTTGGGATATGCAGTTTTTTGTTTATTGTATGTAACAAATACTACCGCTAAACTAATCAGATATGAAGCCGGCAGTTATTCAGCCATTGCTCTATTCCAACAACAACATTTAACTATTTTAAAACCATTCTTCCTAAGGCTGCCTTTGCATGCCTACAATGTCCTTTACTGTAAACTTTTTATTGTATGTATTCCTTTCAGTATTGCGTGCAATAAAGTATATCTTCTTTTTCTTTGTGTGTGTGATAAATGTTGAGGGTCACTTAATTATAATATTATACTTAATATAATACTTAATTTTTGTTAGTCTCTCTGTTTTCGAACGCAAGCCGCGCGACACTTACATGTAACAAACAAGTACCTTTTTATGCTTGTACCCTCTTTTCAATATTTTTGTATAAAGCAGAAATATCCATAAATATTTCGCAATTTACTTATAAGTGGTGTAATTTAACATAATTTTAAGATGTTATGAGTTGCTTATTGTAATTATGCTGTATATTTTAATAGGTGCCTTAGCCTTTAAGTAAATGTTATCTTGTGTTTTACTATTTGTGTCGTATGTATGCATATGCATATATGTTCTGTAAAATGATATTGATCAATAAAGAATTTCTTAAATAAAAAAAAATAAAAAAATTTGTCCCGGATTTATAAATTCGCAGATGGCAACCCTACCAGCTGTTCCTAATTTTGTGCGCTCGGACATGAAATTAAAATAGGGTTAATGTATAAATGAGATATGCACTTAATAAATATTTAATTAGGTGTCTAAATAAAAGCGCGGCTCGGTGCATTGGGGTTGCGGTTCCCGATAAAACGTCATGTAAAATAATGTAGTTCGTGATAGGAAAAACCGCGGCTCTTTGTGTACAATATTATATACCTACCTACCGATGGTGGCGGATTGTATTTTGTAGATAGCTAATTTATTTGCATTCCCAAAATAAATAATAATTACTCATTACTGGGTAAATTGGAATAAAATGTGTGATACTGCTAGTTAATGCTATATAAAATTGCCAAGTTTGGGATTCTGCTTATGATAAATCAATAGTATTTTTAAGTGACTAGAAGCTTAAGAACTGAAACCCAAAAGGAAGCGGATTAAAATCTTTTCAATACATATTAGGTGCAGATTCGGCAATCCGTATATACCGGAATCCATCTTATCCATTTTCAGATGACTAGTTTAATTGAATAGTGCTATCCTTTACTAAATGTTCCCAGTAGATAACGATAGCATGACTAAATTCAATCTACCATTTAGAACATTATGGATCAGGTTGATAATTAACCGGCCTATATCTTGCACTTAGGTATTCCTTACGCCCTGTATCAGTTTTTTTTCCTGTATTGTATTTTAATTATTAAGAGTTTTATTATTACAAGATAGAAAAATGAATGTTAAAATGCAAAATGTAAATTGTTGATGTTGGAAAAGAGCAACTGCTGAGTTTCTTGACAGCTTCTTCTCGGTAGAATCTGCCTTCCGAACCGGTGGTAGAATCACTACAAACAGACAGACTTTACGTTTCAAAAGTGCTTATATTAGGCCTATTTGAAATAAATGAATTTTGAATTTTGAATTTATTATTGAAATGTACTCTCACATTATTATTATTATTAGAAGATGGAATAGAAATAGGAATCATGGCTGGAACTTGGCTGAAAAACTGCCGTGTGTCTTGACATATTATATTAATCTTCTCATAATATCCCTTTCACCTTCCCCGATACCTATATATGGGGATCCTTTTTTATTCGTTAACCAGTTAGCCCTTCACTGCAATCTAACCTGGTGGTGGGGTATGATGCAAACTAAGATGGTAACGGTAAATATGCAATGTTTTACTCAGTCATAGAACAAGGACTGCTTTTGCTCGTCGACAATACATCACGCAAGCCACCACTCTTTACAATAAAATAAACAAAGAATTAGCTATATACCAAAAAACGTTTTTTGAATGTAACAAAACATTGACAGCCTGGCTGAAGACACTAACCTATGAAGAAACTGAGGTGCTTCTTCAGTTTATTTCTATTTAAAATGTAATGGATATAGACGCACTTAATAACATGTACACACACACTCACACACAAACACACACTCACACGCGCACACACACAAACATAAACACACCATACACACCAAGACACACTACTCAATCGTTTTATTTTAATTTTATCTTGTTTTTGCTATGGAAGAGTAAGGCCTCCTGACACAGGTATTTTGATGCTTACTAGGAGGTCTTTACAACATGTATCATTTACAATGTAAGAAACGAAATAAACGATTTTTATTTTTTTTTTATTTTTTTTTTCAACGGGCTAACCTGTTAAGGATATGGCTGTTATATTAAATCATACCCCTAGTCGGTTTCTACGCTACATCGCACCGGAACCCTTAATCTGCTTGGCGGAACGTCTTGCCGTTAAACCCAGCCAATTAAACCATCAAATTATAAGTTCCTAAATTGCTCCAGCTAGGCATTGAACCCGGGACTTCTCGCTTAAAAGCACAAAGTTCAGCGCTGTACCAGAAGGGTAGTCAAAAGGTTAAACCATGGTTCCAATCAAGAGCCTGCTTTATCTTAGGCCACATCTTCACTAAGTCAGGTGTAATTTTAGCAAAAGTATATAAATAAAATAAATAAATAAATACGCCATTTAATCCTAAGAAACAATATTAAACATCGAATTACAAAAAAATCAATAAAATAATAAAATGGGGAAAAAAATAAAAATCTAAATAATAAACATGCATTAAAGTTAGTTGGGTGCGGGTAAAGGCCTCCTCCATCTTCGAGGAGGATGGATGGAAGATGGAGGAGCAAAAGTATATACATTAAAAATCTAAATTGACCCAACCATTAGTCGAACCCAGAGCCTTCCACTTAATATCTGTCGCACGCACCGCTGTGCCGGAGTATTGCACGATTTTATTCGCATATTATCAATTTTTTTCCACTGATCATTTATCTTAGCCGATAATTACTTCAGCTATAGCATCTTAAGCCACATCATCACATCAAGTCAGGTGTGATTGCAGCAAAAGCAATAGTATATAAATTAAAAATCAACATTGACCCAACCCAGAGCCTTCCACTTTACATCGACAGCACACTAATGTGCCGGAGTATACTGCACGATTTTCTTCGCACACTTTCAATTTTTTCCCACTAATCTTTTATCTTAGCCGATAATTACTTAAGTTATAGCCCGGTAGTTATGAAGGCGGCTAGCTGTTAACATACAGTCATAGGCACGGACAGGGCGCCTAGGCCTGCCGTTGACGTGGGATAATTACCGCCACCCCCGTCCCACTGGCGCCCCCCACCTCACCCCCTTTCGGTAATGTCACATTAACACCCTCAGCGCGTGGAACTGTCAAAACATCGCACGGAGCTGTTTAACGAAATTGCACGAACGAAAACAACGGTTAAAGCGATTTCGAATAATAAATAATTTCGGATTTAAATTATTGTTGTTCAAATCGTTTGTCGCGACTCCTACCACAACTGGAGTTTAGACATTATATTCCTGTTGTTGCAGATATAGTAGGTGCTGTACTATTTGAAATACGAAGTTTAGTATTATCTTTGACATAACAAGCTTCTACAAGAGCAGGCTTGAATTTTATATATCAATTGAGACATGACTACCTTTTACCAGTGGCGCGCACTGGGTTTCTTACCAGTGTATGCATTAACCAAGAATTTTGCATAAAACGGCACAAATTCTATCCTATACGAGTTATATATCAATGTTAGGGTAGACAGTACTTTTATTATAATATATAAACTTGGATCACGCGAATCGCTTCGTGAAAAATTTAAAGAAATAGGTATTCTTACAGTAGCTTCGCAATACATTTATAATAATATAGTCTTTGTGAGGCAAAATATTACTCTTTATAAATCAAAAGCTGAAATTAACAATCGACTTACCAGAAACGGTCATAAATTAGTGATATCTGCATATCGTCTGCGAAAGGTGCAGAACTCCTTTGTGGGGTTGAGTATACGCTTTTACAACATGATTCCTAAGGAAATTCTTGACCTACCAATGCATACATTTAAAAAATGTGTAAAAACGCATCTAGTACAGCGAGGTTACTATACATTTGATGAATTCCTCAATGACAAGGTAGAATGGAAGCAGCCAGCCTCGCTCTCATCTCCCGCAAGATAGCAAAATGATTGTAAATGTTGATGTTGGAAAAGAGCAACTTCTGAGTTTCTTGCCGGCTCTTCTCGGTAGAATCTGCTTTCCGAACCGGTGGTAGAGTCACACAAACATGCATACTTGACGTTTCAAAAGTGCTTATATTAAGCCTAATTGAAATAAATGAATTTTGAATTTTGAATTTTTATGCATGTATGAAGTGCACGCCACTGCCTTCTACTAACTTAGACTCACTTTTAATATTACTTTAGAGTATTATACTACCTGTAAGACAGATTCGGATTTGAACTTTTAATATTACTACTACTATTACTACTTTCTTTATATTTCCAAACTTCAAATATTATTTTCAGACATACGTTACTACATCAGACTAAAACTTTAATATAATTGTAGGTGGCAGGGATGCAGCCTAAATGCTTTTACCCGGATGTAAGTTCAATTAGATATGTATGGATCGGTTAGCAGCAAATTGCAACTTTTTAAATATTTCCCCTGTCAAAAATAAGTTTGATGAATAATTTTTATTTCTACTATTTTTTATTTATTATCTCTTTATTGCACAACCCTAAGATGGCATACAAAATGCAAACATAATAAATACTAAGGCATTGCAATCATTATAAACGTGATTTTGAAGTAGAACTTCTTTAGGCGCTACTAGGGAGTAATTCAGATTACTTTCTGACGGAAGTAACGCTTAGGTCAGACGTCTATGTAGTTTCCGCTATTGAAAAATAATAATTTGGATTGGTCGTAAGTATATGTCAGATACTCCACGCTTCTTGACTTATACGCCAGCTAGTGGCAAATATCATAATCAATTAGGATTTAGGAGGATTATACATTTACAATGTTTTCAAACGGATCAATTGTGAATAGCAAATTGAATTCAACAGTTTAAAAAAAAATATTAAATTGCAATGTTTTTTGAAAATCTCTTAATATACTAGTTTATTTGTAACTTTTGTAATAGATAAATTATTAAAAAAAATTTGACGATCACGACATTCTATAATATTCAATGACAAAGTTACATTGACATGTGCTGATTTAAACTTAAATTTTCTACTCTCAATTATTCTATTTACAAATGAAAATATTTATAAAATGTGAAAGTGATATCATTCAATTTTAAATTGAATATAAAATGAAATAGTAAATATTAAATGCAATGGCAGAGTCCCAGGCACATTTTACTCTTTCATCAATAAATAATAATAAAAGTTTTACTTCAATCGCGCGTAAAGGTTACACGCACACACTTTTTTTATTGATCAACTTAGAGCAAAACAACTGACGACAACTAGGTAACTCACCTCGTCTCAAACCACACAGGGTCTATGTGACAAGGTACAGTGAGTGATATAATTTTTTTTTTACCAAATGATTTGAATTAAGTACTTAAATGCATATGTGATAAATTATTTAGAGGATAAACTAAATAAAAAAAATCCAAGAAAAACCGCATCATTCCAAGAATTTAACGTATTGTAGGCACCTATTAGAACTAGGCAGGCCGTTAATGATCTTCATTGTTTAAATAAATTACGCAAATCGATTAGAATTTTCACAGTAATCACCACATAAATAATTTTTCATGGGTGGTTGGTGCTAAACCCAAGGTCGAATGTGAAGCTACTCACCAAAGTAATTAAGCGTAGCACCGCCGTATTTCTTCCATCGCAAATACAAGCAAGGTTGTGAAAATCTTAGTTCTCATTTTGAGGCCAAGTCATTTTGATTTTTATTTCCTTGGATAGAAGCAGGCGTTACTTTGAATTCCATGTTATATTACATAGAACTCCGAAACCGAAACCGAGATGTTAACTTTACAATGAATAATGTAAAGTCAACATCTCCTAAGGATGCTCCGGTTTCGGAGCGAAACGTGCGTAGAGGGTACATTGCCAAAGATCTGTTTAGTATGGAGTACAAGGATTGAAGAAATTATAAACTACACCAAAGCTCCTGCTTTTCGCGGAGTATAGAAAATTAAGAATAATTTTCATAATGTTTTTATTTCAACTTAATACTTTTTTGTATCGGAAATTTAATAGTAAATCCGATAAGGTTACCCAAACTGATATGAATGAAGTCAATAGAGATGCCCGTTTTCGCTCACGAGGAACAAGGCAATGCCTAAATAAGTAACGCCTAATCTAAGGAGTTTCCTAGCCATACATCAACCGTTCACCAATAGTTATCATTAGGCATTCGATTAGGCCGATGCCTAGGTTATTGATGACATTTAATTCTTACCTAATTCTGGTGTATCTTATGAAAAATTACTTAATTTATAATAATAATCTAACTAAAACTACTTACACATTAGTTGAAATTAATTGACTTAACCACTCAAAAGCTTTAGTTAAATATTTTTACAAGACCAACTTCGTTGCTGGTGTTTTTGTTTTCTAGGAAAATTGGTCCGAACCGAATCACCGTATCATTTGTCATACCGTATCAAGCACTGCCATAAAAAAATAAATTTCAGCAAATTCAGTAGGCATCGGTTCTAGAATGCACCGCCCGAAATTCACGCGAATGATTTCAGTTTTAATTTTATGTGGTGAATGTTAGTGATCCAGATATAGTCCTTCACCATTCAAAATTCAGTAAAATCTTTTTGGTCCATAATCTTAGTATGTATATATTTTTTTCTATGTATATATTCATACAAAATCTAAATGGAAACCGAAATACTTCAGTTAATATATCAAGCGATTATTCGCTTGTGTTATATTTTGAAATCATACAATTTCAAAATACAAAAAAAAAACAAGCGTTATAAAATAAATAATAGTATATAATAATAGTAATAAACACACACACACACAAACACAAACGACACAAACATACACTCACAAAATTAAATCACCCCGTCATTTTTGCGTCGGGGGTTAAAAATCTAAGTACTTTACATACAAACTTTCGCCTTTATAATATTAGCGTGATTAGTATGGATGCAGTTAAGCCAGTCATAATATTCACCAAAGCACGACCAACAATAGGCGCCGCGACGCGTCGCGCCCGAACGCTTCGATCGCAAATACATGAAGCAATCAAGGGCATTGATTAGGGCAGCGTAATTAGCTTCCTTTGATCACGGCCTTCTTGTTACACACATTTCATGCGGTGTATCACCATTATCGACACCTGTGTATAACATAGGTACGGTACGTTGCACATAATATTGCCTATTATTCTATATTGCTACGTGTCATTGTATTTATAGTAAGTGAAATTTTGTAATTCTCTGTTTTTACCTACACTTTATCAATTTTTTTATAAGGATGTAAGATTGTGTCGCGATTGTTGATACTTTCAGTTTTTTAAAATTGATGTTAGGCTTCTGTAATTCACGTTTTCATAAAGATAAAAAGGAAGTCAATGCCGTTTACAAAGCCATGATAGGTTGTCTGGATTTTTTATACGCATTTCTCTAACAAGTTAAAAAATATTTTAGTTTACAGCTCCCACCCATTATTTCACGCTTGTTTTGCACCATATAAGTAAACTTATGGTACACGGAATTTTATAATTTGTTCGAAAGTATTTCCTTCTTAATCAAATGCACCAAACAGAAAAACCTTTACCTTTTTTGAGGTCCTTTAAAAAGTATAAAAGTTTCCACAAATAAATTACAGATTAGTAAATCAGGCCGCAGAAAAAAGTGACTGCTTTGATTCACGACTTCCATTTTAGGCCAATGTCCTTGCTCTGAATTTACTCAGTCGTTATTCCTTAGCATAGAGATTAGTCATTCTTGCATCTAAATAGACAGTATTAATGTTGTAGTTTATTCCGATGACAAGCTGGCCGAGATCGCTCGATCGCTCGACAAACTGACTGCAATCTTACACTAAAAAATGGCTTCATTTAAGAAGCTGTATCCTTCACGAATACTATATACTAATACTACTAATATAAAATAGAAGAAAAAGGTTAAAAGCTAGAAATAATGTTTACAGCGCCAGGTCTGTGGTGAACCACTAAGAGTTTATATATTTACCTACTAGATATGCCCGTGGCTTCACCCACGTGTACTGTATATATATACTACGACAATACACACATCGCCATCGAGCCCCAAAGTAAGCATAGCTTGTGTTATGGGTACTAAGATGACTAATGAATAATTATATGAATAATATACATAAATACTTATAATATATAGATAAATACCCAGACACTGAAAAACATTCATGTTCATCACAAACATTGTCCAGTTGTGGGAATCGAACCCACGGCCTTGGCTCAGAAAGCAGGGTCGCTGCCCACTGCGCTAATTGGCCGTCAAATACCTTTGGTTTTCCGCTATCTTATGTTAAAGACGAAAACATTCATCATCGTCAATCCATTATCGACCCACTACTAAGCACGGGTCACCGCTCAGAATAAGTTAGAGCAGTTATATTAAACCGATTAGGGGTATAGGTTTAATATAACACCCCTAACAGGTTGTCCTGTTACCATCTTAAACTGCATTGTCACTTACCAGCATGTGAAATTGCAATCAAGAACTAACTTGTAAGTGAAATAAAAAAAAAAAACCGGTATTCCTATCGAAATTGGTACTATAATCGGTTTCTACGCGTTATCGTACCGGTAAGCAAAAACGCTTAGCAGCATGACTTTGTCGGTATTGTAGTATCTAGCCACGGCCTAAGAACCCCAACAGACCAGAATAGAGGAAATTCAGAAATTATTAATTTCAAAATTTCCTCTGAGGTCAACTTTTATTGCACTTATAAGGTTGATGAACCAGTTAAGATCTTATAAGAGCAGTTACACCGATACTGATACTGTATAAAACGAATAAAAGACGCGATGTCATCAACCTCGCATACTTCCCTGAAGCTTTATAAATCACATGAAACTCCCATAAGAATATTCTCACCCCTCGGATCTTGCTGGTTGTTTTGTTAAGTTTTTGTAACTGATCATTTACATCGTAACTCGGTGTAATTCGATACATCCTGCGCTTGACGGCGCGGCGGAGCTTCGGCTTTGTTTTAAAGGGCTTGAACTTAAAGCTGTTCGCAGATTGCCACCGTGCCCGCAAGAGTTGCAAAAATAGAAGTAGGGGACAAAACGTAACGCATTTTTCACGTACTTAATTTTTTAATAGTAATTATTGACGGACCAAGCATAGGAGCTTCCTGATAGTAAGTAGACAAGCATCGTCTGTAAACAGAGAAAAACTTCGCAGAGCATGGAAGGAAACTGTGAACGAAACGTCCTACCGTGTCCGTTAACCTGAGGCTCAGGTGTTAATCCGAATATGCCTATAATAACACCGCAACTAAGCTCTTCCAACCGGAACACAGCAATACTGCTTGGCGTTAGAAATAGGTACAGCGCTATTACTTAGCTGGACGATATTTATCATAAAAAGCTCTTCTACTACTTGTGATGTGTATGACGCTAGCAGAAAAGGTGTTTCCGTATCAAATTCGCTGAAGAATTGTGGATGGCCTATGTATTTTTGGAGTTGGCCTAACTATGGTACTGGAACAGTGAGAAAAACAACGCGCAGCAAAGCTTGGATACTCAGTATCACTCCCTAAAGCGCTCGGAGATCTGGGTCTGCTAAGCGTCTGGAGTGGGATTGGCTAGCTGGAGTGACCCAGCGACTACAATGGTCCAACGGAAGGTTCCCGCTAACTAACAGGTCGAGTAACAGTCGAGGAAGAAGATCTCCAAGTCGAGTCGATAGTCAATAGACATCTAGTCTATGATTATTTTCATTTGTATTTTGTACAACTTGCCATTTAAATTTTCCCATCAAAGCTCTCAACGTACAACAGTAAACCATATATAGCGCGTGAAAAATCTGTTGCGTTAAAGCCTAGTGTGACTTTTGCGGGGTTTCCGGCAGTGTGCGATTGACTAAAGACAACAATACCTTAAACTTTAAGTGGAGTACAAAATTATATCAGAAGAAAATGGTAACTCAAAATATTTTTTTACAACTATCGTTCTCTTTAGGCTTCTTGGACTTTTTTCGTATGCCCTACTTATAAAATTGTTTCGCGAAACCCACGATTCTTTATTTTGAGGGTTCTGCAAACAAGTGAGGAATTCTTGTACGTTCATCTAATCTATGATTCCGTAACTAGACATTTTGTAACTATGGGCCTCAAGGCTCAGAGTCACTCAGCGGGCGATGGAGAGAGCTATGCTAGGAGTGTCTTTACGTGATGAAATCAGAAATGAGGAGATCCGTCGAAGAACTAGATTTAACGACGAAGCTCAGCGAGTCGCGAAGCTGAAGTGGCAGTGGGCAGGGCACATAGCTTGCAGAACCGATGGACGTTGGGGTCTTAAGCTGAGATGGCGACCCCGCACCCGAAAACGCAGCGTTGGTTCGGCCCCAATGAGGTGGACGGATGACATTAGGCGAGTCGCTGGGAGCCGCTGCGGTCCAGGACCGTGTAATGTGAAACTGCCTACAAAATACCAATATCAGGCAGTTGACGTCAATTGGTTGAAATGATCATGATGATGCCGTTTATACCGTTTATATCATATACGGTATAAACGGTATAAACGGCTGCACCGATTTAAGTAGGCACACAGAAATTTCGGTTCTAAAAAAATGTAGCAGAAAAATTGTTAGATGTTTTTATTTCAACATCCGCAGCCCATTAACGTCCCACTGTTGGGCATAGGCCTCGACTCTTATAGGCGAGACTGTTTTAAAATATGCACCCACCACGATGTTCAAATGCGAGTCGGTCGGACTTAATTTTATGTATTTCCCATTAAAAGTAGTAGTTTTTCGCAAGTCGTTTACATCGTAATATTACGCAAATAACAATTAAAAACGTAATAAGAAGTGCTTTTGTGTGTAACCCAAACATTCAAGCAGACCTTACAAGTTAGTTTTAAATGCACTATCAAATCTTAGTGTTTAGTACTTTACCTTTCTAGCACAAACATTTTTTAACTATCCGCAAAGGACTTATTAATGTGGACGCTTCCTAAAACGGAACGTCGCAAACAAACGACAACTCTGTCGCACAGAGACCTTATATAACTTCACACGCGACTATGCTACGGCTCCGCGAATAAAACTACCTGAAAAATAGAACCTAGAAAGTGAATCAACAGAAAGTACAAATCATCCAGAAAATTAGCTACGTAAAATTGCAGCTACGGCAGCTACGGCTTTTCTAGTATATGTAAAGATAGTATATGGGGTTTTCTCCATACCAAAGTATACCTCTATTTCCTGACTCCATAATGCCTACAGAGCAATATATAAAAATATCATGAAATCAATGTCTAGTGACGACATTGTTTTAAAAATCTGACCGTCTTTAATGACCAAAGTAATTTTTTTTTTTTAAACAAACAATAAAGAATCGCGCTTTTTTTGTTGCCCTGTGCCCTCTGCACAGGGCAATAAAAAAATCGCGCAAAGAGTAAAGACTAAAAAAAATAGTAGTAAGAGAAATCTAGTTCTTATCTTTCTTAAGAATGTCATGCTTTAAAATAACTGGATCGGCTCAACTTTGAATGAGAATACAGAGGAACACGCAACGTCGATCTCGTTAAATTTCTATACTCATAAAATTGGTCTTAGCTGCAACTGTCCTTATACACACTCTACGGAGGAAAACAAGAGAAACTCCGGCACGGGCGGTGGCAATGGTTTTTTTATAAATAATAATGAAGGAATCATAACATAAAGTTATTCTTTAGCACTCAGCGCAATCCGTGTATAAATTCCTTACAGAAAATTCCAGAGATTGTACTTAATAAAGCTTAATAATGCTTGCCTAGTTTTCGCTACCAAAATCGAATCAAATATGTGTGAGTTTGTTTTAGACCGCCTTAGTTCGGCGCGGACCTGTGGTTAAGGTAGGAATGTGTCGACATATTGGGTGCAGGTAAATCTGTCGAGTGTCGCCTTAAATTAATTTGCTGCGATTGATAGATGTCTACAATTAATGATAGAAATACATAAGTTGTTACACAAAGCGCAAACGGTGATATTGTCCGGTTCAGTGCACCGGACTGCTAAGACACGTCCACTGTAATGTAAGTTGTTAAGATTATGTTAGGCCATTAATTGCGCGTCTTTTGCTACGCGAGTGAGTCTTGTTGAGTGGATTTTCACGAAGGCCTGGGTGGCAGGATGTCCGTGTATCCGAGATGTATATTTTTTCAGTTTATTTTATTTTATTTTTTATAATAATAGCAACGAGCAAGTGGGTCACCTGATGTTAAGTGATCACCGCCGCCCATAAAAATCTGCAGCACCAGAGGAGTCACCGATGCGTTGCCGGTTTTTAAGGAATTTGTTTATCCGCCCCTTGAATAACCCTAGATTGTATTTTTGAGGAAACACATAAGATGGGAGATTGTTCCATAACAACATTGGTTACATTTAATTTGCTACTCTAAATTAATTAATATTTAATTTGTAAATTTGGACTTAAGTTGAAAATTATAAGATATTATAAACAAATAGAGGCAATTTTTTTCTTTTCTTTTATTTCCTAAACATCTATGGCTTTTGATATTTATTAATATACATCTTTAGCTATTAATATAGCTATAATACACCATATTTAGCTATTAATATAGCTATAATTCAGTCGTTTAATATTAATAGTCGAAAATTAATAAATATCAAAAGCCAAAAACAGTCTCCAAAAGTAATGAATAATAACTACCAAACTGATCGCAGACTATTCTCTTAAACAAAGAAAAGTATGAAATAAGAAAAAGTAGAGCTATTTTTCTGAAACAAAATTCCACACCTGTTGCGGAAACATAGGTAAAGTATTTGCCATTTCTAATTAACAAAATAACTAAATCACGATTGGCTGGGCTGTGCTGGGAGACCAACGTGAGATACCAGTATCGTGTTTCTCAAGAATAGTTCAAATTTAAGAACTATTTTCGTATAAAAACTTTTACCTGATTTATTTTAGGGTCTCAAAACGAAAATAAGAATCTGATATATCATATATCAGATTTGTACCAAAACATTAAAACTTTTAAATTCCCACTTATTGGGGCAGTTTCAAGCTATTCCCTCTTAAAACCTTAATACTATAAAAAAGAATAGCTAACCAGCAGTTGTACATTACAGACTGACGAATACAGTTTTTTTTAATAGCACAAGGTTACACGATAGAATCATTATAATATTAAGTAGTAGTTTAGTAATCGCTTGCGGTTATGAAGTAAACCGCTGCCTCGTATGCACCCGCTGTTTTAGTGGGTGTACCGGAGGTATTGTTACAGGGAATGGATCCGGCCGATTGACGATCGTTGATACAGCCGGCCGCGCGTAACACTATACTTTGAACACGCGATCCGCGGGCTAGCGTTACCTATCACATCTCCCGCACATACCTACCTACCGTACTGATTACTCTGTTCGATATACACTCTATACTACGAGTAGAATTAACTGCTGTACATGTAGTAGCAAGTTCGACGAAACGAATCATGAGTTTCGGAGTTCCATTAGGGTTAGGGTTTACAAGTAAATGTGTGAGGGTTTTCTATAAAGAAATTTCCAATGTCTGGAGTAAGATTTTTTTTGTGTTCTATGACAATGCACACATTCAGAAAGCAGGGTCGCTGCCCACTGCGCCAATTAATGAAATTAAAAACGCACATAACTCCGAAAAGTTAGAGATATATAAATAAATAAATATATTACGACAATACACACATCGCTATCTAGCCCCAAAGTAAGCGAAGCTTGTGTTACGGGTACTAAGATGACTGATGAAAATTTTTATGAATAATATACATAAATACTTATAAAATACAGGTAAACACCCGAACCCAGAAAAAATTATGCACATCACACATACCAGTTCAGTTCAGTTGCGGGAACCCACAGCCTTGGACTCAGAGAGCAGCGTTGTTTATCTTATATCTTTAAACGAGCAATTCTTGTATATATATAATTGGAATCTCGGAATCGGATCCAACGATTTTCATGAAATTTAGTATACAGCGGGTTTCGGGGGCGATAAATCGATCTAGCTAGGATTCATTTTTAGAAAATGTCATTTTATTCGTGTTTACCGGTAATAACCGATTTGGTGCAGACGAAGTTGCACGGGTCAGCTAGTGCTATTAAAATTTCACAACCAACGTAAATAAACTGCAACCTGAGAGTTCTATATTATGTGCTCAAAGGCGTGTAGAGTCTACCAATCCGCACTGGGCCAGTAAATCTCGCTATTCGGTTCATATTTGGCTTACGCAAATATGATCATGTATCTGAATTTAGACTAAAGCTTAAGTGGCTCCCTATTCGTCGTCGCCGGGATCTGCATGTTCTGTCGCTTCTGTACTGTGTGTTATTTAACCCTAAAACTCCCTCTTACCTAAAGGAGAAATTTAATTTTCTTGTCGTACGCTGACTTTGAGCATGCCGTTTCATAAAACTAAGTTTTATAAGCATTCATTCATTGTTCACGCTACTGAACTGTGGAATGCACTCCCAATAAGCATACGACAGTCAAGGTCACTAGACATATTCAAAAATGCTGTTAAAGCCCATTATCTTGAACAATAAAGACGACAGAGATTAACTCTTACTCATATTTAAGTATGTTTTAGTATATATTAGTTTATTATTTTTTATATTTATTATTATTAATATTTTATGTGTGTAATCTTGATAAGTATTAGTGTGTAATTGTTCGTAAGTATGTATATAATAATAATACACCCCACCAATTCGGTTTTCCTAATCCTAAGGTTGCCTGGAAGAGATCGCTACTAAGCGATAAGGCCGCCCTTTGTATCCTACTTTTTAAGTTTATTTTTGTTGTGTCTATTGTTTTTTTTTTACTATTTGTAGTTTACAAATAAAGTGTATAAATAAATAAATAAAAAATATGGTTGACTACGGCCTTAACCCTTCTCATGTGTTGGACACCCGTGCCCTGCAGTTGGCCGGTAATGGGTTGATATGATGATGATGTCTGATGACAACTTAGTATTAACTTGAGTATAAAGCTACAACTGTAAACTATTTGACGGCCGATTGGCGCAGCGGGCAGCGACCCTGCTTTCTGAGTCCAAGGCCGTCGGTTCGATTCCCACTACTGGAAAATGTTTGTGTGATGAGCATGAATGTTTTTCAGTGTCTGGGTGTTTATATGTATATTATAAGTATTTATGTATATTATACAAAAAAAATATTCATCAGGCATCTTAGTACCCATAACACAAGCTACGCTTACTTTGGGGCTAGATGGCAATGTGTGTATTGTTTTAGTATATTTATTTATGTATTATTTATTTGAAAAATTTGAAACATGTAACTAGATTTGCGAAATACCGGTAGAAAATGTACTCGTATGTCACTGTACACCACGAACAAGCTACTCATCAACATTTCTGCTCGAACCAGCGCCCATGCTCTTTCAAAAGGATAATCAAATTAGTGTCGCTTCGGAGGACGCAAGCGCAACTATTTAGGACTAAGCATCGAGTGACTTTTTACCCGACTACGTTAGCTATGTCTCACCGTATATGCAGGCTATTTTGTGTGTCGGTTTATCTGTTACCAAAATATGTACGTCTAAAACAGCATAGTAGTTAGCCCGACCTGCCTTTCAGTGCACTAAGTTTGTACCCGGCACGAAATTGCCCTGCTTTCTGAGTCCAAGGCCGTGGGTTCGATTCCCGCAATTGGAAAATGTAAATTTGGACGTGAATATTTTTCAGTGTCCGGGTGTTTATGTGTATTTTATAAGTATTCATAAAAATATTCATAAGTACCCATAACACAAGCTACGCTTGCTTTAGTGCTGCATGGCGATGTGTATATTGTCGTATTATATTTCTATATTTATTTATCTCCAACTTTTCGGAGTTATGTGCGTTTTTAATTTCATTAAAATATTACTTGCTTTAACGGTGAAGGAAAACACCGCGAGTAAACCTGCAGGCTGCATGCCTGAAAGTTGTCCCATTCTCTTAACATAGAATTTTACTAATTAATAAGATTTAAATGTTTAAAAATAAAATGGAATTAAAATTAAAATTAAATTAAAATTAAAAAAACAACAAACATCCTCAGCCTATTTTTGCCCGACTACTGCGATGGGGATTGGGATTCTTATATAAATAACACACTTCTTTGCGAGCGTTATAAAAAGTAGCCCATCCATGATTGCATTCAATAATTTTCACGTATGAAGTGTATAATGTTAAGCAGGGCTCCATACCTCAAGGTCAGGTCTAAAGCTCGCCGGGCCACGCACTTGCGGTCGTGGCAGGATACGAGCGTGTACCGTAATGAGCGACACATAACGAAACCTTACAAATAATTCCACCGACGAAAAAAACACACCGAATCACGTACAATCCTTCGAAGGAAAAACCATATCGGATAGCACCGTGTAAACTCTTTTCTCTTTCCATCCCTTTGTGTTAGAGTGAGAGGCTGCCATAATCGTTTTCATATTGTTTGGTACAATTTGAGGTACGTACTCAATACATTCAATTATTGACTACGTGTACACTTCTGTTGGTAGATTTTTGCAAAAAAATAATCCGTAATCGCTTTTTGCCGACTACGGAAGGGCAATGTATTTAACAAGCTATGTTCGCCTGGTACCTATTCCGTGTTGAAGCATCGTGGTGGGTGAAGTTTTTCATTTCTCCCTTCTACTATACAGGAAGCCTGTGCCCAACTGTGGGACAAGCTAGACAGCTTATGATGATAACGATGATTTTGATTGGTCATAACCCCATCTTATTGTGAGAGGAGACCCGTGCCCTGTCTGAAAATTCCACGCAAATTTGCGTTGGACTTTTGCAATAGCAAATGTGTAATTTTCATTAAGTGGGCTCCAAACTGCCGAATTTTATTCTAACTTACTACGTAAATAGGCGTTGTATAAGGTTTGTAGTACATTAGGATCCTAAAATCGCTTACTATGGCGTATATCAACTCCTAAGAGTTTACGTGCTCCTTTACAGATCCTATAAGCAACTAGTAAAATTCCCGCTAAGCAATTAGAATGCACAGAATGCACTATTAAAAAATTATAAAAAAAGTCTTTTTTCCTTTTCCTTTCGAGTACCCGAGCAATCAGCGTTCTAGAGTGAGGAACCTCCTCATAATACGTGCTGTTTCCAGGACTATTATACGACCCTAGATCCAGCAATTATTATATAGAACATCGTGAGGAAACCTGCATGTCTGAGAGTTCTCCATAAAGTTCTCAAAGGCGTGTGAAGTATACTAATCCGCTAGCGTGATACTACGGCCTAAATCCTTCTCATTCTGAAAGGGGACGTGCCACTTTAGTGCACACATTTAAAAACCGCGAACAATCCAATGGGCTAGGTATATCCCAGAGTAGGTAGTTACATACTATTTTTTAATCAGTTAGATGCCTACAGTTGGTGTATACAAAACATGTCAACAAAAAATAAGTCGGAAAAGTACTTAACTGTGGGAGCATATAGAAAGTTTGTATCCAGAAGAAGGCTTATCTCCCGTAGTTTTGCGGTCGGCTCATTTGACCGCGCGTTTACGAATTTATTGCGAACGCGGGAAGATGGCGGCGGAAAATAGTGTCCGATTGTAACGAGTGAGGGGAAAGGCAAAATAAGCTAAATTATCATGAATAATTACCTCGGCAGACGGATTTCGCGCAGGTACTGTGTTACAGCGTATAAAATTTGGTGGGCTTTTCTTTCCCCCTTATAAGTATCCCCACAACCGTGTACGTACAATTTATGTCAAGTATTTTTTTACCGTACAACTACCCACCGCTTTGTTTGCGCAAGAGTCGGAGCGAGATATTAAATAGGATGTAGCCTTCCTAAAGAAAGCTATCAGATATAAAAGGCACAATTTAAAGCCGACACCTAGTTACAGAGTTTAGCGCGTTCTAACAAGTTATGCTTGCTTATTTTACATTTACGTTTTAAAGTCATGTGTGTCACTAACAAAAATTTGCTGTTGTTATATCAAGAGTCGGAACGAGCTGTTAAATAGGATGTAGCCGTCCTAAAGTAAGCTATCAGATACAAAAGGCACAATTTAAATCCGACACCTAGTTATAGAGTTTAGCTCGTTCTAACAAGTTATCCTTGCTTTTTTTTACGTTTACGTTTTATGTTATATCAGTATCAGTGTTAGTGTGATTCATATGTAGGTATATACGCATGCCAAATTACAGATTTCTATTACTAAGAGAAAACTGAGCTAAACCGCGGACAGACAGACATATAGACAGATGGACATGGAGAAACTCAATGGGCTCCATGTTAACTGGTGAACCCTAAAAGGTAACGTTCCAAATTCCTACATAAATAATAATAACTAAAAATGTGCAAGAATGTCAATATTTCCGCACCGAATCACTGAGCTCATTATAAGAGCAAAAAAAGGTTCCATTTAATCACATAAGGAGGCGATTATGCAAATTGTTTTATTGTTTGGAAGTGCTGAAGGAGGTATGAAACCATAATTTATATTTTACGATTAATTGTTATCATTACTAAAATAGCAAAATAGTTATTTAATGTTTGGTATGTAGATACGAACTTGTTTACTATTATTATTAAAGTCTTTATTGCACACACAAAAACGAAATACAAAAAGATACGCAATAGATAAAATTAAAAAAAAAAATTAACTTACGCGTGCAAAGGCGGTCTTATCGTTAAAGCTATCTCTCCCAAACAACCTTTGGCGAAAGTAGTTGTAATAAGGAACGCAAAATTAAAATAACTTTTACTTTTTTTTTAATTATTCATTCTAAGTCTATCTAATGCATCATGATGTTACTTTAGCCTAGCGTGTTCGTGCCAAAGTTAAAAAAATTAAACTTTTGCCTATACGCCTTTGGTTGCCTCTACTATAGTAGCGCATTTATCTATGGGCTGCCTGAACTTGGAAGAGATCGCTATGCTGCGATAAGGCCACCAGATTGCATCCTCTAACTTGTGTGTTTTTTTTACATTATTTTTTTCTGTGGTGTACAATAAAAGTGTATATATTCATTCATTCGCTCTTCAGCTTGACTGTGTTGCTTATTATTATTTTAATAAATATATCTCTTGGGTTTGTCTTTTATGAATATACATAATTGTGTATCGTTGTGAATAGTTATAGCAACATCAAAAGTTCGATTCAGGATAATGGTCAATTATATAAAAGTGGTACAGAGAAGATAAAGCGTGCCCGCCTGTCCATTGGATCCAGGAGCTGTGGTTTGTGGCTAGAGAAGTTAATGTTGCCCGCACTGCCCCGCCCACCATACGCTTTAATAGTTTTAATGCTCCCAGGACGATGTATGCCTCAAGATCGGTGGCGCACACTTCATACAGATGCAAAAGCACCTACCTTCTGTCATTTTTTATAACTCTAAAGTGAAGAATTCATCAGTTTTTAAAAGGGTTTGATACCTAATAAAAAAATATATATTTTAAGTCCGTAGGAATGGTTTCCCGGGATAAAAATCGCAAATGGGATTTTCCCTATCTGGCATAGCGATCCGCCACCATTTTGATTATGGTAGTATGGGTAGAAGCCAGAGCGCACATAGACAAACAAAAAATGTTAAGTAGAGTAATAAGAGTAGGTAAAAAATTGTTAACCTAACCCCTTTAAGCTCCGCTTATCGAACAGATCCATGATAGCATCTTACTGAGCTTATCTAAAACCTTTACATATTTTAAAAGAAAAAAGAAAAAAAGAACTGCCGTTTTAATTTTAACATGAATTATTTATTATTAGTTGCTGAGATGAGATTAAAAACATTTACTATTATTATTAAATGTCTGGAGTTCTTTACAGCGTTAGAAAAAGTGTTAATTTTGACTATATATTTTTGTCTCAATGGTAAAAGACTGAGTGTGTATAGCGGGTACACATTTTCACAGAATAAAATACATCAAAGTTACCTCTAAAGCACTAAGGTTTCCTTTAAAGTATAATAAAAATTTTGCGATAAAATTAAAAATTAGTAAGTACTATTTAGTAGATAGAACAACTGATTTTTGATAATGTTTAATTCTATTTGAACACCAAAAAATTAAAATAGGTGACATTTTAGGTCGCGTTTTAGTTTGCAACGTTCTGAAAACGAATCCAATCAATCTCTCTCTCTCCTTTTAGAAAGTAGGTCCATGCCTATCTCTGAGAAAAAAATAGGCTCAGAATGATAAAGGCAACAGCACTCACAATTCCATTGACTAACAACCCCTTTTATACGTTTTGACAAACATTGTAACCCTTCATATAGCGTGCAATGGGTTGCCTTACAATCGGCTAATTCGTGTCCGCCGCTACATCACAGCACACGGATTGAAACCGCAGCGATTGCCTCCATTTCTGCAGCCCCATCGATCTATAGTTTCGTTATCAAATTTTCACACGGACCCTCTCTCGCACCAAGATTGACTTTATTTGTGTAAGTGTGACCGCAAAGATACGCGCCGGCGACGCTTCCACCAACCGACAACCCAACGTTTTGTAATACAAAGCTCGGTTACACCGACTTTTTTCCAACAAAACGACCTGACCATCTATTCGTACTGAGTATTGTATTGTAAAATAAAGAAAATAGCCGTGTAGCGATCTTTGTTACGTAGCCGCTCGGTAGCCAATCATAGCACCCGAGTTATTGATCATAGAAATTGATCAATCAAATCGAAAATACTGTACCGGAAATGAGGTGCGATGTAATATTACGTTGAATTGAATGTTTTCAAAAATCGCTTTCCGCTGATAGATTATGTACTTATCAGCTTTTTTGGAAATCGTTTTCTAAATTAAATTATATAATTTACACTCTATGGGTCTTCCGGATAAACGTGGTGTAATTAATAGTTGCTAGTGTATTTTCTTAATGGTTTTCTTTTCTGTAATTACTTTTGCATTTGAAACAATTGATTCTTTTTCGTAAATACGATTACGATACAAGACAAATTCAAGACGTTAATATCACCATGACCAAGGAGTTTCTATCATTGTTTTTTTTTAACAGAAAGCATTTTATGTGGGCTGCGTTATTTATAATCCCCGAAGCATAAAAGATGGGTTATCTATACTTATAATAAAACTGTAACTAAAAGATTTCTGTACATTTAATATATTTTGAAAATTTTGATTGGGGATGCTTTATAATCGATACTGAGCCCAAAACAGATTTTTATTTAATTTTCGTCTGCCTGTCTGTCCGAGCATCACGTGGAAACTACTGAACGGATTTAAATAAAATTTGGTATACTGGTAGCTGGTATTTCGGGTCAACATATAGGCTACTTTTTATACCGACAAACAATAAGTTTCCTCCGGGAAACGGGATGAAATTTTTTATCAGATTTACTTCATAGCTCCGTTAAATTTAAACCGATTTTAATAATTCTTTTTGTAGTGTGTAAGTGTATACTAACAAGCATGTATTGTGTAATTTTAATGAAGATCTGATAAATATTGTTGGAGATAAAGGACATAACTCTTCACAGATACTAGCAAGTCGCAAGGCACAACGATTGAATGCATGCGTACCATCCTATTACTGTAAATTGGCTGAAATATGACGATGTTTTCTAAAGATGTCATGCCGACTTTTAAGTCACAAAATGCAGCGGGCCGTCCGGCCGCGAATAACATAGTTTGGAAATAAAACTGGACCTGGTAGCGTTGTAATTTGTTTCTAGGTTTTTTAAGATATTGAAACCTCTAAAAACCGATTCGGTGCAGACGAATTTGCGCGGGTCAGCTAGTATATTATAAGTTTGACGAGTCTGTATCCGTGTGAATATGTGTGTGTGCGTGTGTCTCTGTCGCAGCATAGCTTAAAAACTATTGAACCGAATTTTTTTTTGTTTTTTTTTTTTGGAAAGATAACTTAGTCGGATATGTTCTTAGCTATGTTTGATGAAAACCGATCTAAGATGGCCGCCAACAAGATGGCGAACTACATTTATTTCACAACTCCTTCAATATGGTTATTAAGTTAGGGGCTTGAATAGAATAATGAACACTATATTAAAAGACGTGAAATCCAAATTGTTTTACAGGTCAGAATTTATCTTTCATCTATATTTTTTTTTCCCAGAATAAAATTAAAGCTGAATACTCAGGCAATAGCCACAAGGCTCCAGTGATCCCCAAGCAACAACCTTTAAACAATGTGTTGTTACAATGTTTTTTCAATAAAATATTAAAGCTGCACACTTAGGCAATATCCACAAGGCTCCAGTGATCCCAAACCATTAACCTTAAAATTCTTATAAGCTTAAATTCTGAACAGCCCAATTTCATCTCTGTTTTATAGTACATTCACCTGTAATGATATAGTCCTTTAAGAAAATATTAAAGCTGAATACTCAGGCAATAGCCACGAGGCTCCAGTGATCCCCAAGCATCAACCTTAAAATTCTTATAAGCTTAAATTCTGAATAGGCCAATTTCGTCTCTATTTTATAGTTCATTCACCTGTAATGATTTAGTTCTTTAAGAAAATATTAAAGCTGAATACTCAGTCAATAGCCACGAGGCTCCAGTGATCCCCAAGCATCAACTTTAAACAATTTGTAAAAACCAAATTGTTTTACAGGACAGAATTGTTCCTTCATCTACAATGGTTTTTCAATAAAATATTAAAGCTGCACACTTAGGCAATATCCACGAGGCTCCAGTGATCCCCAAGCATTAACCTTAAAATTCTTATAAGCTTAAATTCTGAACAGGCCAATTTCGTCTCTGTTTTATAGTACATTCACCTGTAATGATATAGTCCTTTAAGAAAATATTAAAGCTGAATACTCAGGCAATAGCCACGAGGCTCCAGTGATCCCCAAGCATCAACCTTAAAATTCTTATAAGCTTAAATTCTGAATAGGCCAATATCGTCTCTGTTTTATAGTACATTCACCTGTATCGATATAGTCCTTTAAGAAAATATTAAAGCTGAATACTCAGGCAATAGCCACGAGGCTCCAGTGATCCCCAAGCATCAATTTTAAAATTCTTATAAGCTTAAATTCTGAATAGGCCAATTTTGTCTCTGTTTTATAGTACATTCACCTGTAATGATATAGTCCTTTAAGAAAATATTAAAGCTGAATACTCAGGCAATAGCCACAAGGCTCCAGTGATCCCCAAGCATCAACTTTAAACAATTTGTGAAAACCAAATTGTTGTACAGGCCAGAATTTGTCTCTCATCTACAATTTTTTTTCCCAGAAAAAGATAAAGCCTAATACTCAGGCAATAGCCACGAGGCTCCAGTGATCCCCAAGCATCAACTTTAAAATTCTTATAAGTTTAAGTTCTGAATAGGCTAATTTCGTCTCCGTTCTATTTAAATTAACCTGTAATGATAGTCCTTCAAGAAAATATTAAAGCTGAATGCTCAGGCAATAGCCACGAGGCTCCAGTGATCCCCAAGCATCAACCTTAAAATTCTTATAAGCTTAAGTTCTGAATAGGCCAATTTCGTCTCTGTTTTATAGTACATTCACCTGTAATGATATAGTCCTTTAAGAAAATATTAATGCTGAATACTCAGGCAATAGCCACGAGGCTCCAGTGATCCCCAAGCATCAATCTTAAAATTCTTATAAGCTTAAATTCTGAATAGGCCAATTTTGTCTCTGTTTTATAGTTCATTCACCTTTAATGACTTAGTTCTTTAAGAAAATAATAAAGCTGAATACTCAATAATCAACTTTAAACAATTTGTAAAGCCTAATTGTGTTGTTATATAGGCGAGAACTTTTCATTCGCATATAAAGTTTTTTTTTATTACAGTTTTAAGGGTGTATGCTCAGGTAATAGCCACAAGACGTCAGTGATCTCTAAGCCATAATCTTAAACATAATTAGTACTAACCGTGTTCAAAAAGTGTCAGAATGTCTTATTTCCCCTAATCAACACCACTTTTTAGATAAAAAAAAATTGTTATAATAAGGCCAAAATATCCCAATAAATATTTCTCCTATTCACTTCTAATGGTCTCTAGTTCTGTACACGACGTTATGCTGCCATAATGACATTGTGTCGGCGTCGTTTTTTCTCTCCAGATCGCGTTTGAAGTTATTGTTATTATTTTCTCTCGTTGGCCATCCTGAGGTCATTGACTTTGGGTTTGTCAGCATCAGACGAATCACGAGATTAGCTTTAGTTTACGTTTTGTATGAAATTTGAATGTACATCATTTCTTTACTAATTGACGTTTGCATAATTTTTTTTTATTTTCCATCACTAATTGGAGATGCTGTAAAGCTTTTAGAGCTCGCTTTTTAAATAGAGCAGGATCCAATCACACTCTCGTATGAGCGAGGAGGCCTGTGTGCAGCGGTGAAATACTAACTGACGGTTAATTAATACGATTACCTATTGTAAATCGGAGATCAGTATTTTAAACTAGAACTATTAGGGATTGAAGCGACATATTAAATCTACCTTCTTTAAATATTGCAATACACTCATCCGTGTTTGTTTAATTATTTTTTAAATCGCACTTCCTTAAGATGCAATATAAACTAGCCGTGACAACGTTTTCCTACAAGTGAACCCTTGCAAGTTTAAGATAGTAAGTAGCTGGATAGGAAAAAATGTATAGCGAAGCCGATAATCCGCGTCGCGCAGTACTGTCGCGTAGATACTGATAGTTTCTACGCGACATCGTGCTTCAATTATTGTTTGGGGATACGGCTTTGTCGGTAGGTTGGTACGACCGAAGCCTTCCATTATATAAGATAATACCACCACAAAAAAAAATCAGTAATTATAAATTCCCATATTGCCACTGGCGGGTAACGAACCCGGGACGACCGTTATTAACACCACTGCGCCAGGGAGGTTGCCAAAGGTAGCATACCAACAATCAGAGTTAATTTCGGATGTATAATATAAGTATAGATTCTTTCCTTATTGATTTGATGTTACTAATAAACTTGATTTTTTTATAGTCTTAGTTGAAAGGTAGGAGAGTTACAAAATATATTTTTTGTCCTAGGAAAACAAATATTCCTATGGGATTTGTAAAAAAAAAACGTAAATAGCGTGGACGCCCGGCTACTACCGTTCTTTAAATCTTTTTCGTATCACAAAATAATCGAAGCACAATCACCAATCGAGTCGTTATGATTGAACTAAAACTACCATTGTTTATCTGGATGTTTCCCGATCGGCGTGCAAGGTGTTCCATCAGCATGTAATTGGACCGTTCCTATGGCCCCGTCCACGCCTCGCCACCGGAATATAATATGCACGTACTGATCAAATTGCCCCGACTACTGTTTTGACCGGTAATAATGATTTTCATATTTTTTAAGCTTCGGTGAATACGACTGTTTTATTGTAGTTTAAATTTACCTTATTTTTTATTTATTATTTTTCAAGTTAAAATTCTTTTGGCGCGTTAGGGAAAAATGATGAGAGTAAATTTTTACGATTTTTACGACGGTGTGCGCGCACACCGTCACAAAAAACCGACACCCTGAAGTGAGCTACAAGGTTTTCCAGTGTACACTTTTAATTGTCAAAGTCTGCAGGCTCATTCCAGTGATATAATTGATTAAATTGTACAAAAATCTCAAATTTTTTTATTGAGTGAAGCTTGGTTTTCCGATAACTAACTGTCTCTTAGTGTTCCAAATTGTGTAATTATGTACAAATATTTTTTGTGATATTTAAATAAACTTTATTTAACTAGATAGTGCGTTATAATAACCTTTAAATGTATGAAATATGTTTTCCCTATTGTGACTTTAATTTTTTGGTACAAACGTAGAATAAGTAGAAAGGTATAGATACTTCAACTCAGTTGTGCGCGCGGCCCTATGTGTGCGTGCGCTTGTAAATATACAACTTTCATTCGTGTGGCAGTGACGCGGCAGTCGTCGTTCGAGCAAGACGTGTTCCTATCGCTTTTTCTTACGGGTACAGTCGTTTACGAAAATGTCTAGTTCTTCACGGAAAAAATGTTTAAGGAGTCAGGTAAATATTTTTTATTTTTAAATTTAGATGTAATGAATAGGTATTTATTATGATTCTATATACGAAAAAATATATCCTTGTTGACGTTTACGTATTATTGTTTTAGACTCGAGAAACCATTGCTAAGGTATACGAATTTCTGAAAATAGATGCGAGAGATATATTGGAACTAGTAAGTGATCCAGTTTGCAGTGCAAGTCCAATTTTAATATCGAAACTAAGTGAACATTTAAATAGCGTACGGAAAAGAACAGCAATGGCAGTGGGGGTATCAGAGAGAACAGTTACTAATATATTGGCTGAAGGAAAAGAATCTGACTCTAAGTTTAAATCTCCGCATAAAGACCGTAAAAAACGTTTAAAGAAGTTAGAATTAGACAACTTTAACGTTGATGTTATACGTTCCACTATTCAAAATTACCATTTAGAACATCGTGAGTTACCTACCTTGCTAAAGTTGAAAAGAATATTTCAAGATAAACTTAACTATGATGGAAGTATTTCGACTCTGCGTACAGCTTTGTTAAAGTTGGGATACAAATGGCGAAAAACTGTGGATAACAGACGTGTTATTATAGAGCGGCATGACATCCTAAAACTACGATTTTCCTACCTAAAAAATTTACTCAGATACCGTCAAGAAAATCGGTGTATCGTATATACAGATGAGAGCTATATCTTAACTAATCATGTTCAAAACAAAGGATGGGGTAATAAAGATGGACCACCTTTAAAGAGAAACCTGTCGAAAGGACAAAGAATTATCATTGTGCATGCTGGTTCAGAACAAGGTTTCGTACCTAACGCACTATTGACATACAAAGCAAATAGTGTTTCTGGTGATTACCATTCTAACATGAACGCGGAAAACTATGAAAAGTGGCTAAAAGAACGTCTAGTACCGAATCTTCCACCTAACTCTGTGGTTGTGCTTGATAATGCCTCATACCATAACGTTCAAAATGACAGAGCCCCAAATTCGAATTCCAAAAAAATAGAAATGCAGAGATGGCTGACAGAAAAAAATATAGCTTTTAATCAAGATATGAAAAAAATTGAACTGTATGATTTGATTAAAAAAAATAAAGAAAACTATATCTGTTACAAGATTGATGACATACTTCAGCGATATGGCATAAAAGTTCTTCGATTGCCACCATATCATCCTGAACTAAACCCCATAGAAAATGTGTGGGGAATTTTAAAAAATTATATTGCTTCGCGTAATGTCGACCAAAATGTGACGGAAATAATGAAACTCATAAATGAATGTTTAAGTCAAATTGATGAAGGGATGTGGGGTAATACTTGTCGACATGTACAAAAGAAAGAAGAAGAATACTATAGACATTTTGACATGGAGTCAGAATTCATAATTAACCTTGATGAGAGCAGCGAATCCGAAAATTCATCATTTGATTTTTCAAGTAGCGATTCAGAATAATGTTCAATAAATAAACATTAAATTACCAAATAACTGTTTTTTTAAAAAAAAACCCGTATATAACCCGTAAATAACTGTATTTGTATTTGTACCCGACTGTACCTCTTGTCACGCACACAAAGTCACTGTATATGTACAAGGTTTACCCACACATAGGGCCGCGCGCACAACTGAGTTGATGTATCTATAATATTTTTGAAAAGATTTTTATTTTATTACGCCAAAGTATAACTTCTAACGCGTGTTCACACACGTTTTTTTTTATTTACTGAAAAATAAACATAGTAATACAACTTCTATTACGGCGTAACAAAACCCATTTGGGTTTATCCGTACACCGGTATTCATCGTTCAATGCTCGGAATTATGAGTAGGTAAGTATTTTTTAAAGCCACATACAAAATATGATGAGCGAGTGAGGGTAGCTCTAAAAATTAATGATTGCGTTTCAACTAGTACTATTCATGAAACTATATTTTAAATGACATTGATATTAACTTAAAATATAAATGTACCAGCTTAATCATAAAGCGTTCTCGAAATTAGGTCAAACGACCCTCAAACTTGTTTCTATAAGTTGTTGAGAATAAAAAATGGTGGTGTAAAATATCATATTAAAATAACACAATGGTTATCGGTAGGAAGTAAATCATTAGGATTTACGAATGGTATCATTATTGCCTATACAAAGATCCTAATATAGCCATTATAATACAACCTTGATCGATACGAATTTTATTTGATTGGTTGTCAGAACTAACCTAATTTCATGTTATAATTGAAAAATGTATGAAACATTTTAAAACCGTCTTTTTTTGGTTGGGTTCCCGTTATCGAACGATTTGAGATGCATTGCGAATTATATTTTAGTCACGGAATTCAAATATTTTTTTTCAGTTACTTTCGTGTTTTAAATGTTCGTATAGTAGTCATAATCAGTTTGGTTCATTATATCAGTATATGTATAGGTTTTTATCGGGAGCTCCAAATTCCACAGCCGTGCCGCTTGTTCCTTACGACTCGTTTTATGACAATTTAATGTCGTCTGTATTGCTTTTGACACTGACGAAAAAAGACATTCAGGATTTTGATGGAACTGAACAGCTTACACATCAGACTGGCAGATAGCTCATAGATTAGAGTGGGTTTGTCTTATAGATATATTTTGTAAATTAACCAAAATATAACAAAAAAGTGTAAGTCGTAAAAAAATCTGCTATCCGAGAGCTAAATTGCTTGCGTGCAGCTTGTGGGTGTCATATACGAGTACACGGAGGGCATCTAACGACCTACGTATACAATACAATAATGGCTTCAGGGTATTGTTGGGGCTGCCGCGCTTCTGCAGTGCATCATGTTTGCGGAGAATCACGTTGATGACTTCTACGCAATCATGAGAAAAAGATCTGCATCAATGATTATCTGCACCAGAATGCGCGTAAGTTCCAACAATGTATTGAAATTTTTAAGCAATATATGGGAAAATCCCTTTATTGAGCTCTGGGTTGGTACACACTCACACACCAAGTGCTCAAGAGGGTACTTACCTTAGAGGAGATTCCTAATTCTATATTATTTATAGGTTTGGTCAATTTTAATTTATAATAAAGTGAATAAGATAACTAAGAAATCTGAATTAAAAGTTATTATTATTATAAACCATTACAGTTGAGCGGAGACAATGTATGGAGGGATTTTTTCCCTTTGACATCGCCGTTATAAACAAATCTTCTTAATTTCAAGGGGAAATTTGAAATTCTGAGTAGATTAAGTTGAAAGCATCCATCCGCTACTTAGATAAATGCTTACATTACAAAAAAACTCAAAAGTTTTCTTACACAAATTGTCTAATCAAAGAACAACAGTTGACATGAGCCGAGTAGTGGGACCGAGGAGGCTAATAATGTGCGTAATGGGCGTCATTAGGTGCGCGCGCGCAATCGCCGCGTGCTGATGAAAGCTGCTGTTGGGATTGCCTTGTAAACGCTGCAGGGCAGAGGCGGGAATATATAGATATGACACATTTAAATTTTTTTCTTTTGCTTTTTTTTTTAAATTATATTTTCGTAGTTCCATTTATTTTTTTAACAGTTTTTAATAAATAGATTTTATTATGTATGTGTTATTGGGTGAATTTATTTTATAAAGAATAGAGATTTGGAATTATTACTATAACGTAATTGTACAAATTTGCGGTAGTAAAATGAAGTAAAAAAAACATATAATTTATTTTATTGACGGCCTGCCATGCTTTCAGAGTTCGGCTGCGGGTTCGGTTCACATAACTGCAAAACGTTTTGTGTGATGAACATGAATTTTATTCTGTGTCTGGGTGTTCATTTGTATATAATAAGTATTCTCTTATGTATGCGTAAGTATTTACTATAAGTAGTCCTCTTGGTACCCATAACAAAATTTACGCTTTTTTGAGGGCTAGATGACGATGTGTGTATTGTCGTAGTATATTTATTAATTTCTGTCTTTTAGCGGGACAGCAGAATTAATCTTGATTCTATTCCTTGCTATGTAATGATATCTGTGATGTGAACTAGTTTTGTTTTAGCTTTTTTATCGTTGATAGTAAAACTCTCTCAGATCCCCGTTCTATTATGTCTCATCATTCCTGATAACTTTGCCTGTACAACTCCTTACTTTATTATTTTAGAAGCAAAAGCCTCATCATATCGCCTACAGTAATTTTCAGTTTTAAAATTCTGGTCGCAAAAAGGAGAGTTTGCAAATAGCACACAGCCACCTCTAATAGATTTGATATTCGCTCTAGAGCTCGTCGCTCGGCAAATAAGCCAGTCAGTTAGGGCTGTGATTTTGAGCGCAATAAGCGCTGATGTTAATACATTTAGCGGGTCGGGACACTCGCAGTTATTTAAAACGTAATTACTTCAGAAATTAGTTATTCCAGCCAGGCTTGAGTCTAGGGTAACACGTACAAGTTAGAATAGGTACAAAAACTAAAAGCTTACTACTGCAGTTAAAAACGGCTGTGAATGTTTATGGGCTCAGTACCAAAATTCAATATTAAACTCTTGTTGTGCGACTTTGTCGTTATGTTATTTAGTGTGATGATTTGTTGATGTTATTTAGTTATTTGAATAATGTTATCCAAATCTAACAAGTGAAGCAAACCAATCGTGGATTTGTATTAAGGTGAGTCCATGCTATGCAACAAAATGTTTCAATAGTGTGGACGTTACAATATTTTAATACAATTTATCCTGTTATTGATAGTTCCGACTGCAGAACTTAAAATCGTGGGCATGGACATTGTTATAATGCACAGTTGTTATAATGTGCACAGCCTTGTTAAATTATGTTACAATGTTATAAAGGACGTATTATATAACCAAAGTTTTATTATATGTTGCTTAATTTTGATTTATGAATAGACTATAACATTTATCTGCGGTACTCAAAATGAATTCCAACCATGCTGGGCATTCAGGTTAATGATATCAATAGATGGTAGTAGAGGCACAGATGACGCTGTTGGCTTGCTCCTATATTTTCCTTACGAAGCTACGACACCCGCGGGACAAGATGGAGTCAATTGATCTGATAACAAAGTATTCTGACGGCACGTCTTAATAAAAATATAAACCGAACTTACCTTCATAAGTTTCAATGGGTTTGACTGATGAAATCACGAGCATACCTTCATTCGACAAGTTGGCGTTAGTCTTGTACTCTCGTTCCTCGTGGGAGAGGGAGCGTAGACTTCGTGACGAGGACTTGTACTCCATCTCCCTCAGTGCCATGGAGGAGCTTGGGATGAACGACCGCTGGAAGCCTATCGCTCTGATTTGGTGGGGTGAGGTATTTGTACCTGGAAAATACGACAAAATTAAATAAATCATCATCAATAGCCTATGGCGACAAACTTTTGACGACCTCTCTGGCGCAACGGTGAGCGCTGTGAATTTAAGTAGGAGGTCCCGGGTTTGATTCCCAGCAGAGGCATTTTGGAATTTATTATTTCTGAATTTTCTCTGGTCTGGTCTGGGTTTGGCCGTGGCTAGTTACCAACCACCCTACGGACAAAGACGATCGAAGCGATTTAGTGTTCCGTTGCGATGCCGTGTAGAAACCGATTAGGGGGTATGACTACCATACTCCCTAACTAACAGGTTGGCCCGCTACCATTTTAGACTGCTTCATCACTTACCACCAGTTGAGATTGCAGTCAAAAGTCCTGTAGAAGAATAAAAATTCGTCATTCTGTCTTCAAATATCAATTGTAATTGCATTGATTCCAGCTTTAAAAATCATAGCTTGTTAGTAGTTCAGCGTAACGCTGTTGTCACTTTTATTAACTTGAATACCAACAAAACATTTTTGACGGCCCACTGGCGCAGTGGACACCGACTGCTTTGCAGCTGCTTTTTTGGCCGTGTGTTCGAATCCCAAATGTTTTCGTGACGAATATTAATGTTCTTCAATGTCTGTGTGTATATCTGTATATTATAAGAATTTATGTACTCGTATATTATTCATAAAACATTCATAAGTCATCTTGATACCCATAACACAAGCTACGCTTACTTTGGGGCTAGATGGCGATGTGTGTATGGTCGTAGTATATTTATTTATTAACAGCAATAAGTTCAAATAATACTGCGTGCTAGTTTTCATTTGCTTTAGGTATACCTAACATTATCCTCAATACCCCATACTGTTTGCCTGATCAAAGCACATAATTGATTTTAACTTCCGAGTAAAAAAATCCTTCATAATTGCATTTCCTGAGTTTATAATAAATAGCCATGTGTCAGTCACCTTATTAGGGACAAAAGAGTTTTTTTTCGACACAGAAATGACAGGTTGCATGCCGAAATCGCTAGCGCCTCTATTCGAAAAGGCACCGACGCAATTATATTGATCCCGCAGTTTAAAAAAAAGTGCACATAATTAGTTTATGAGTTTATACAATGCTATGAAATATATACCGCAATTATGTTGGGAAATCGAAGCAAACAAATGCAGGGAGTTAATTATTAGTGAATTAGTGATGTGCATTGTTGTAATCGATATTTTAGGATTATATTTATGTTTTTAAATTTGATATTCCAAAATTTGTTAGGATGTGCCAATGTTTTTTAATCATTTAGGTAGAAACAGTTCATTGTATTTAGCAACAAAAATAACAAATCTACCAAAACTTATCATCCTAAGTAAAATCAGAAGTTCATCCGTAGAGATAAAGCTCTAACTAATATACCTAGATTTAATGTTACGAACATATTTTTCATACTTCAATAACTAGGTTAGTCACATCGGCTGCCTTGGAACACTATCTTTCAACAAAGTTGCTACATTTTGTACGATTTATCCCTATTTCTTTTTTCCTCGTTTGCGCTTTCCTTAATTAATCCATACATATAATAAAACTGTTTTATATGTAAATTCTTACATTTTCCTGTTTTCTATAATTTCAGCAATGAACAATTTCAAGCGAATGCTACAAATGTACGTGTAAAATCAAAACTAATACATAATAATATTAACAAACACAATATTGGTGTTTGTTTGTTTTGCCTTACTTCACGCCTTAACTAAGCAATTAATCAACTTCGTTTTGGCACAGAGTTAGTTGAGGGACGGAAGAAACAGGCTACATTAGGTCCTAGAAAAATATCATAATTTTACATCAAATATAGTCCTACTTTCACGTCCTAGCTAAGCAATTAAACGACTTAGTCACCACGGGTAAAACCGCGGGCGCAACTAGTTTTATTCATATTCACGAATCTACTACATAAATTCTAATACTATCGATACTCGAAATATGGACTAGACAAAGGCACATCACAATTAAAGAGGGTCACTACGAAGCCGCTTACATTGGACCTACAAATTAAGTCTATTAACTCAAACTTTTAAGTCCATTGTGCACGAGATCTTCCTTTCTTGTCCTGCAGACTTTGGGGCTTATACGCTAAGTACCTCTTTTGTGCTCAACTCTTTGTTTTTGGATATCGCGATGTAAGCAGGATTTTAGCTTTGCTGTTTATTTAAGCGATGATTAGTCTGCAAGGGTTGATTTTGTTTGTGTATTATGGTAAAAATAATGGTGCATGTATATTTTATGTGTATTTTTCTTTTATGTGTTGATAATGTTAACATAGCTAAGTACTCTTACGTTTGGTTTTATATTTGTTGCGGCTTTGAGATACTGTTGTTGTGTGTGATGTTTGAAAAATATCAGCTTTTTAAAAAATATCATTACTGTGTTTTTGTTAAACTAGACTTTAAATATTGCATCCTAGGCAAGGGCGTACCCAATTTATTTTAGGAAAGCATATCCACTGATTTTCCAGACAATTATTGTATAAAGTCTTGATCGCGTGTAGTTACATCAATAACAGACTACCGTTGAAGTAATGAGTAGACTCATCGTCATTTTTTTTCGGAATTTCTGTCCGCTCAAGAACTTTGCTTGCCCTCTGTGCCACCTTTAGGGTTCTGTCCTGTGGAAGAACCTACAAGATTCTACTTATCCACTCAATTATCTCCCTCTTTCTAGAAGTATCTTATGAAGATACAGAGTTGAAATTTACAGAGAATATGTAATTATTCTGCAGCTTTAACCGCAAGAAATATGTTTTATTTTGTAGTGTTTTACTCGATCTTAATAATGTTAAAACTTTATTGTTAACCCTTTTTGTGCAAGTAAAACTTCATATAGCCGGTTTTTTAAATGGCCAAGCCGAAACATGTGCAGGGGCACAGCTAGTCTTCATCAAGAACTTCCAAGATTGGGGATAGCTCTTAAACGTTTGAAGTATTCAATTGTTTGTGAACATTAAACCGATCCGATCAGCGGCAATGCGTTCGATTCACACGTTGACATAACAGAAGGCATGTTTAAGCTTTTTTATGGTTATAATTGACGGACCAAGTAGACGGTCTATGTGATGATGAAGTTGGAAAACTAAAAAAAGCTCTAGTAGTATTTGTTTTCAAGAGCCACGTCCTTCCGACCGGAACACAAAAAGCTGCTTAGCGGCAAAAATAACCATGGCGGTGGTATTTTCCCGGATGAGCTCCGTCAAAAAAAGCTCTACTACCATTACGAGTATTGAGAGGTTTTTCATTTACAATGGTAGAGGATAAAACGTATACTATTTTCTTAAGTTGTCTTTTTAGTCTGTCGGCACAAAGGTGATCCCGGTGCAGTAGCAGTTGCGTTGCGTGAGTGCAACTTATTATTGGTATAATTCCGCCATTGTTTGCCGCCGGGCCGCCGTCCCATATGGCGTAACGTGCTTTTCACCCGGCAGCCAATTTCGATAGGACTCCTTTTAGGCGTCGGACACATCTGTGCTATAACATTGATCATAGGAGTTGAGGCGAAAAGTGTGAGGGATTGCATCAATGTGCTAGTTTGGCTAAACGTTTACTTAGCTTGTATATAGTCTAGAAAATTTCTGTTCTTATGTTTTTTGTGTTTGACAAACCTGTAACCGTACACAGATTGCTTAACCTAATCCGTAAGAAAGCAAAGCGTGTCCATGTGATAAGAACTACGTATGATCTTTACGACACCTTTCGTTTAGATAGAAAAGGTCAGGTGCGATTAAATAGTTTTTGAGCGCATTCTCTAAAATGTATCGTGTAGAAAACCGATCAGGCAACATTGGTTCGATGGCCCGTACTTTTAAGTATAATATTGAGTAAGTTCATCAAAGAACGCGATAAAATATCGTGCAAACCTCGATGTTTTTCGAATAGGTATCAAAATATTATGTCTTCAGAATATTACAGACCTAGTGTACTTTTTTAAATCCCCACTTGGTCTTTACATCTATTGCCAGTCTTTTAAAATGGATTATAGAAAAAGAACGGAAATATCCATTTCACATAGAGTTTCGATACTCGAAAACCATCAATCTTGTACTAAGGGTGCCGTACTATTAAGAAATCTATTACTAGTATTTAGGAATTCTTATTATTGTTAACCGCTCGGGTGTAGATGTGTATGAAGCTTTACAAGACACCTTAGTCTTAACTTTCGCGTGTCTTTCATGGAAAAGGAAGACAAGTATTATGACGCTTATTAATGTTTTTTTTATTATATTTCATAACACTATAGATAGCAGGAGGTACATTGAAAATGTAATTAGCCTTTGAATTCGATTTTTGTACCATGGTACAGGATAAATGCTTTTGAATTTAAGTTTCGAGCTACTTCAGTTATTGGCGAACCCGTTTATAATATTAGTTTAGCATCCATACTTATCAGATTTATTGGAGGCATATACTCTATCTCTGTTTATATCTACAATTATCTATTACATTTAAATCGCAAAACTTTGTGTAATACAGTATACAGCCCAAATCTATGTCAGTCCGTTTATACACGCCATCCAAAGAACTTTATAGTAAATTTGTAAACTTGCGTAACGTTTATTTTAAAATGTATTATGGAGATGTCACTAACATATGTCTATTTGAGTAAGGCTATGTAAAATTACTGCCTTGTTGGTCCTAAATGGTCCTCTATGGATCACGAAGTCCTGCTTAGAAATTCCTCGTGCCAGCGCGCAGTTAGGATATAGGCATTGCCCAACCACCTTTAGCTATCCGAGTGGGCTCTTAAACTAACATAATATGATAATAATCGCATTAGAGACCTTTGGAAGATTCGTTTGCGGAGTATAATAATAATTTAAAATAGTAAGTGCAAATACAAAAAAGGGATAAGATAGACGTACCTTTATCTTATACTTTTTTGTATTCGCATTTTTTTTTTGTTTTATCTGTTGTCTACAATAAAAGTGTATTTATGAATTAATCATAATGAAAATGATAAAGATATTGATTTTCGTTAACTCTGGATTTCGGTAAGTGTTCCTGAAATGATCGCGGTCAAGCTCAAAAAATGTTATCAGCAAAAAATACGCAAACAGGTCGCTAGGCTAACTGTGATAAATGTGACCAGAAATAAAAATCAATGTCGCTATTATTACTGTCACCGAACGTCCTTCGCTATCGCTCCCAGGTCCCGTGGGAAGAAAACTGTTATCGGGCAGATACGAGTAGTGCGGCCACAAACGTAGGTAGGTATAACGTGTATGAAAATTATATTGATAATAATAGAACCGGCCATAATATATTTTAATTGTTTGCATCGCCTCTCGTGCGGTTTTTGTTACAGGCGGCGAATAATAACAAAATTTCACCCCGGGCAATGACATGGCCAATCAATTTGTTTTATTTAGTTTAACATAAAATTCCCATAATGTATCGACAGCGAAAGTTGCTAATGCTGTTAGTAGTGTGGTTTTAATGAAAAATATGTTTGCGCTTTGTTGACGTATTGATGTGACTGAACACACAATAAGTTGGTTGCAGATTGACATAAGATTCGCAGTGCATTTTACAGTCCCTACATCGACGTTTGATGCCACTGGCAAGAAAAGCATAAGTCGATTGCTCCGGTTCTTCTTCTGAGTTAGAAGTAGAATATACGTTGGGTACGGCTCTTTAATCAGTAAAGTTTTAAAAAACTTACTCTAGAAGCACTTTTAAAAGTTCTCAATTCCGTACAAAAGGCCACCGAGAAGAAGCCAGCAAGTAACTCAGCAGTTTTTTAACATCAACAATTTACAATTTAACATTCATAATTCTAACTTGTGAGAGATTTAAGTGTTGTTGTGATTTAAGTGGCTGTTTTCAAGCAATCTTGTCATCAATTTGTTTAAGAATTTGTTTTCTTACTTTATCGGAGAGTTATATAGAGAAGTCACAGCAATATTATGTTAGATTTATTTTGACTAATTTGCCAACGTTCCCGCATACGGTTTTTGAGTATACCAATAGGATGGAAGTTCGTTGAGCAAACTCGTTGAGGACGTGTGTCATGAATTTAACTTTTTTGCCAACATTCCCACATTTCAATTCCATGAGTAACATTTTCATATCAGGACAACAATCAGTTCCCATAATAATTAAAAAACCGGGATAAACGTAACGGGTAGTCTTTTGTAAATTGGCGTAGGAAAATATCATGGTACCTATGCCAACAGTGATACGACTCTTGAGGCTGTGTGGGATGAACATTATGGAAGAGTTAATTTTGAAGGGCTATCTGTCATAGCAGTGGGTTAGGTTAGTGTTAACTGCTTTGCCAAGGATCGCTAATATACGGTTTATGATTGTGTCAGTGTAATGGAAGCTAACTATCCTAAGCTGGCGTAATGCATGACAGTAATGAGGTAGTGTGTTGGGAACTTTTGTCAGGTATTTTAACTGCTTTGCCCATCAGCCAGCATACGGTTTCTAAATTTGTTAGTGGAATGGAAACCAACTTATTTTAATTTGCTACAATTGTGCAAAAAGGAAAATTTTTGCCACCCTGCTATACCATGAGCCTTGACGTAGCCATGATACTACGTGACTTGAAGGAGAATGATGATCTAGGAACGATAGGGTTCACATTGTTGTTACTATAAAGTCCGAAATAAAATTAGCATAAAAAAGTTTCGGTTATTTCTATAAAGATAAACTGTTTTAGAATATCTACGTGTTAATTTTTGTAACTTAGGAACTGGTACCAATCGTCACGTAATGAACGAACGTTATGCCCCCTTTATTTGTTTAAATGTCAATCTTATTTTAATGTCATAGAGTTGAATGTAGTATGCATAACAAGTACTTTTTTATCAATGGCTTGAAACTCTTTTCTGTTCTGCTCATTAAGCTCAGTATTAAAAAGTTGTAAAGCTGCTTACTAGTTTTAGAGCGTGGTTCCCGTGGTCCGTCCACAGTAACCTTGATGGCTTTTTGGTAGGTCGCTACTTGAGGTGGTGAGGTTGATATCGTGATGGTTAACGAGAAACTCTTCCCTGGAACAAATAATTAAATTAATTATTGTGGCGAAAACATTAGTGCCTCATAATAGTGACACAAAATCAAGACCGGTAGCCGAAGTAGATAAATGGAGGTTTTTTTTTTATAGTTACAATTGCGTGGAAAACCATCGCCTATAAACAGATCAACAGTTCGAAGGGCATGCCGCCCTGTGTCCATCAACCTGAGGCGTAGGTTTTTAGCCTCACGTGCTTGTAATTAGGTACATCGGCACCCACGCCTTTCAGACCGGAACACATCATTGCAATAATGCTGCCTAGCGGTACATATAAACATGGTGGTAGAATTCCCCGGACGAGCGCTGTCACAAAAAGCTCTACTACTACTAAACAAAATAAACAAACAAAATCAACATAACTAAAACAATACACTAAACAAAATGAATGCATGCAGAACAAGTATATAGAATTGCTAAAGCGAAGTCACTGCAGTGTCTGACCTGCACCTGCGTCTCTAACGGGCGACCAATAACAGGACTTGCTCCAAAAATCGGGTAGCGTGATTGGTTGCACGCATGACGCAAAACTTAACGCTGCAGTTTGGTCTCCACTGAACTGTATATCCCTTTGCCATACGAAACAATACCTGTATTTCAGTAGGTATTTTTATGAGTAAACCGATTCTTATAAGGAAACTTTGTAAAAAACATAAAATGACGAAGTAAATAGTTTGGCATTATATAGTCTGGGATCTCGCGCAGCTTATTAATTTAGGGAAAAATAATACATACCAATACTGATTTAAATAATATGGCATTGCGTGTTCCTAGGTATCAAGTCAAAGCCACTTAACGTCGGCTTTTAATCAGTAATCTGACAAGAAACTGTTTTATAAGCAACTAAAGTTCGACTTATAAATGGGAACGTACTACATATAGATCACATCCTCGGCCTTCTTCATCAGTCTCTTTTGGCAGAAGTTAAAATGCGACGAGCGGTGCTAAGCTATGCATGGGCAAGACCTCACCGAATGTGCTTAGTAGGGAATATGGAGTATTTTTTAATTTTATTAAAATTCAAACCACCTCCTTTTTGAATATGTTGGTCTTATAAACTTCTACTGATAAAAATATTTGTTATTTTCATCCTGATCGAAATCTTTAGATAAGCAACGCTCCTCTGTGCTTATGACTTTATTTTTATTTTATTCTTTACATCAACCCATACCGGCCCACTACAGAGCACAGGTCTCCTACCATAATGAGAAGGAGTGAAGTCATCCACCACGCTGGCCAAGTGCGGATTGGTGGACATCACATGTCTTTCAGAACATTTCAACTTACAGGTGGCAAACCCATCGCGTATTATCAGAGACAGCATTGCGACAATGCTGCTTACGCAAACGAGCTCTGTCACAAGAAAACTACTTATGGACGTCTGGAATAAATAACAAAAAGGTTAACGTATGTTAAATTTTTTTGAATGACACAGTCAGGTGTTTTGCACATTCTGAACCATTATGAGGGAATAGGGCTGTCACCTCTGAAATTTTATGAAATATTTAATGCTCGCCAACACACATGACAGCATTGTCTTAACTCTACATCCCCTCTCTCCAGTGAAAGCATAGCCTTGTGGGACATTAATTAGTATGATGATATCAACCCGCTCAACCAACTTGGCAGCAGTATAGTGGGCTAATGCTCTAATTATCTCTTTTCTATGAGGCCTTTACCCGGTGGTTGGAGTTAATTGCCTGTGGATTTTAAAAGTCTGAAGAATATGAACCACGTATAATCATAGGTTGACGTATGTTGCTTTGGTTGAATAGCACTCTCACGTGTGTTGCACACCCCAAACTATAACAGGCGGTTAGGGCTGCTACCTTAAAAAAATAATTAATTGAATAATGTTCGTCAACCCATTTGGCATATTGGAGCAAGTTGATGCGTCTAGCTCTAGCTCTATTAATGTATGAGTAAAGAGATGTGCCGAACAGTGGGTCTTCAATAAGGCTGATAATGTATATTAAGAGTAGGAAAATAAATACCAAATAGGTTGACGTATGTTAAATTTTGTTGAATGACACACTCACGTGTGTTGCACATCCCGAACTTTTGTGTCTGTATAGGGCTGTCACCTATAACTTTTTAATAAATTTAAAAAAATATAATTTTATAAACATTAGATATTAATATTTTATCGTGTATTGTATCGTAGTGACGTTTTCTTTGTATTCTAAAATCGATAGCACTTTCCATTTTCCATTAATTGCATTTTTTTGGATTCGGTTCTTCAGTTGGTGTATTAGCCATAGATAGGTATCCCTCTTTTTACGGATTCAACCCAACATTTTCGGCTTATAACGGGTGTAGGTCATGTTGTGTGCAGGTGCAAGGAATGAATACGTAACCAAAATGTTCGTTTTTTTTGACTATCGTGGACTTAATTGGTGTAGTTTTATCTAAGGTATTCTACCATTTTAGTTGTCAATAAAAATATAGTTTTCAGCAATAAAAATTGAATCATTCTATGCTTTCATACAAATTTCATACTACTTTTAATTCTTTTTAGGGGTCTTATTTTAAAAAGCCTTATGGTCTACGTAAAAAAAAATAAGCGATCAAATTCAAACAAGATTTTTTCAAAGCTGGAAGATAGAGATTTTTCAATGGTTTCAGAGATTATTGGGTCAAAACAAATAAAAAAAAAAAATCAGTTTTATTATTAGTATACAACTGCCTCGATGGAGAAGGTTACCATGTTCACTTACGGATCACGAGGTCCGGGTTGGATTCCCGGATTAGGTCAAAATTGTTGGGTACTGGGGTTTTCTGTTTAAAATTACCAGCCCGGGGTTACAAAAATAAGCGTTGTCCATCCCTGTACCTCGGGTATTATGATAAGCAGCTGCTGATCACGGGTGTTATCACAAATATATTGTATTAAAATTCCTTGCAGCTAGCCAATCCCTACTAGAGAAGCGCAGTAGATCTTAGATCTAAAACCCCCCTCTCCTATGAAAGAGGAGGCCTTTGCCCAGCAATGAGACATCTGTAGAGCGGTGATGATGACGATGATTATGCCGAAACAAGGGAAAACCCCGTGTCTTATAAAAGAGCCACCCCTATAGGCGGGCGATGGAAAATAGCGAGCTTTTCGGGCGCCCGATTTGCGGTCGGCAGTAATGAATGCACCGATAAATACGGAATAAAATTACAGTTAAAATGAGTGGATTAACATGTCTAATGCAGATAATTCGCGTGTAGTGCACTCGATTTAGTATAAATGATTGATTCATCTCGACCGGTTTTAGCTGCTATTTATGTATTCCTTTTTGGAATTTCAGTTTAGCGGAGTAACTAGTTATGAAAATTTCATTTTTGAGGTTACGCCTACCTGATTTGACTATAGCATTACTTTTCCAGCATTTTATATCAGCGTTAACTGTACTGATGAGGGCACTTGTACTTTATTGTGTACCTTAAAAGCTCATTACAAGTGTAGTTTTAGCTTGATGTATCTTAACAGCATTTATAAGAGTTCTTAGTTCGCGTTTATTACAGTTTTTAACAAATCTCGCAACCGTGTGTTTTCCAGGTATAAAAAGTAGCCTATATTACTCTCCGTCGTTTCAACTAAATTCATACAGAAATCTATACCAGAATGAAGGTGAAAAAAACACCTTTTCGCTCTAATTATTATAGTACGGTTTTTTTATATGGATTATTTACGTTTACTTGTGCGGTTTAGGTTTGATTGATATGGTATTGCTAAAAAATTCAATAAAAATATACATGTATAAACCTACATGTCCTATTGTTATCATAAAAAATACTGAGATAGCCAAGCGATCGGTACAATGATAAAAATTTCATTGCGGTTCCCACCGATAACGATATGTGACGATATTATACGCGGCAACCGTTTCCTGATACTCGATGCGTGTCAAGACTTGCTGTAATAACAGTAGGTATCACTGTTTCTGATCTATCTGTCTCTAGGACATGTATAATTATATTATTAACAATAGTTAGAATTGCCATACGTAAGGGACTGTGACCGTATTTGACTATCCCGTCCCGTATTACTACATGCCCCGGTTTTGTTCCATATTTCGACGAAATATGACTGGGTGAAAAAATAAAAAAATTCCCTTGGAGGAGAAAACGTCCCGTATTGGTTCCTAGAAGTTATGTTGAAGCGTACCTAGGTACATAGGGTAAGATGGTGACTTCTTTTGGCGCGTTATGAAAATCTGAGTGAAAATTTTTCCGAATTAAATTTGGCACCTTCCCTGACGCAGTAGTGTGCGCTGTAGACATATTAGCGAGAAGTCTCGGGTTTGATTCCAGGAAGGACCAATTTTCGAATTCTTGCAATCATTTTTAAAACTTCTGTATATCCTCTGGCTCTTAAGTCGTGGCTAGTTACCACATTTCGGGTAGAGACGTGCCGCCAAGCGATTAAGCATTCCGGTAAGATGTCGCGTAGAAACCGATGAGGGTATAGGTTTAATATAACAAGCTAACCTTCAAGCTAATCTTTATACTCCACACCAAACAGATCTTCGGAAATGTACTCTCAACGCACGTTTCACTCCGACACCGGAGAATCCTAAGGAGATGTTGATTTTACGATGGATAATTGGTAAGTATTAGTTCGTAGAGTGAGTGAGTAATAGGTTCTAGTGTAATCGATACTTTATAGTCCATGTTACGATCCATTGTATCTTAGATCGAAATTAGGTTAGTCACATACTATTCCATATTATATATTTTCCACCCGCGTGAGATCTCAATATCGGTGTCGCTTTCTCGTCACAAAGCAACATTATAGAAGGCGACGGCACATTTCAATACCAAAACAAATCATCATAAAACATTGCCGCTAAACTCCAAAGGCGTGTCGCGAACGATGTGAAATATTGCATTTAAAATCGCTATTAAACTTAATGCATTTCGCATGATCACTCATCAACAGTTTAGGAGCTAACACAATACGCGCAGAGCTATAAAGCATAACATTGTATTTCAACGGTCTCCCGGAGGTGTTGAGAGAAGCGCGTGAAATATTCAATTATTGTGCGCGCGCGCAGGTAGGGAGGGGCAAGGAGGGAATGGCAGCCATCTTGATTTACGATCGAGCGTAAATCCTGAGTGACATTTGTGAAGACGACGATGCTGGTTATGTATATGCTATGACACGTTTTCAGAAAAATCGATTAACTATATTAGTACGCCCGAATTATAAGTTAATAAACAAATATAGCACGATGATAGACACATCGCCATCTAGCCCCAAAGTAAGCGTTGCTTGTGTTATGGGTACTAAAATGACTGATGAATATATTAATGAATAATATACTTAAATACTTAAAATATATATTACATTTTCCAGTTGTGGGATTCGAACCAACTGCCTTGGAACCAGAAAGCAGGGTCGCTGCCCACTGCGCTGATCGCCCGTCAAAATCGTGATCATATTATGATCATTGTTATTAAACTCAGCGTACTCGGAATATTCAACTGGCGTTGCCTTAGGGATTAACAGCTGTAGATAAAGAAACTAGCTTTAATTATTAATATAACTGTGATAATACCCGAGCTTAACGAGTTTGGCTGAGAATTATATGTCTGCCAATCCAGAATTCCACAGAATTGATAAACAATTTTGGGGAAACCATGAAACAAAGATGCTAATAACTAGACCGATATTGTATATTTTATAGTTTAACGTCATTTGGAACGTTTTATATTCAAGGTTTTTAATAGTATCGAGCAGTTTGCGTAGGAACTATGCTGAATATATTTATTTAGCAAAATATATTTATCGTTTTCACCCCCTTGACTGCAATCTCACCTAAGAAAGTAGCGAGCCAAGCTGTTATTTCAAAAGGTATGACAGTTATTTTAAACGCATAATCCGTTTTCACGCGGCATCGTACCGGAACGCTAAATCGCTTGGATGCATGTCCTTGACCTTGGTGGTAGCTAGCCGAAGCCTGCCACCAGACCAGACCAGAAAGAATTCAGAAAATATAAAATCCTAACTTGTCTCCGTTGGGGAAGGAACCGGGGACTTATAAACAAAAGGGTTTACCACTGCGGCGCCAGAAAGATCGTCCAAAAATTATTATATTATTAATAAGATGGTTGATGTGTTTCAATGTTTTTTGAATATTCTCATTCTCTCTCAAGAACTAAAAATGTTAGAATTAAGTTGCAAAGTTTAAAGATTCAGAGCAATCAGTCTAGCTGTGATTACTATTTTTTTAAATCCTAATAACTAGCTGAGAAAATGAACAAAAAGTTAAGAAACATCGTTGGTATATTATGACTTTATCTGCTGATGACCGCTACACAAAATGATTTGGTCACACTCTGGTCACGGCGTTTACGGTTCGGCCGCTCGCTCTTGATTATGTGTTCACTTTGATGATGAGATGTCAAATTACCTAGGTTATTTTTTGTGAATACAGTATTTGGTCCACACGAGTAGAGTAGGCACAATTGTATGGAATTGGAATAATGTTGTTCTTTCTTTGCGTACATTAATATGATTTTATTATCATACTTCTTCGGGCTAGCTATAAAAAGTAATTTAATGGCAGCGATTTTTCCGAATATAACACAGGATATTGTTACTAGATCAGATGAGTACTACCTACTATGAGAACATAAAATTGAAACTGCGACTGTATGACTTACATCACGGTAACGTGGAACGATTTAGGTACCTATATATAGATATATAAGTACGCAATTTTTTTAAACTTAGCTAGCCCGATGTAGTGTTCTCCCATATATTTACAATACTATTTAATTTTAAATAAGCAGAAATACTCATCTGAGTTAAGGTATTTTTTAAAATAACGTCATAATTTTTATCGGAGACGAAACGTCAAGTCTGAAGGTAATTAAATTTAGAACGCACTGTATATTTTTGAAATAGAAATAGGATGTGAGGATGTCATGAGGCATTGATATTTGCAGAATTATTAAATGTCGTGTATTGTCATACTCAGTTCAAATTTATTTAAATTTTTAATTTAAGCAATTTAAATATCACTTGCTTCAACGGTAAGGAAAACATCGTGAGGAAACCTGCATGCCTGAGAGTTCTCCACAATGTTCTACGAATCCGCACTTTGCCAACGTGGTAGAGTACGGCTTAAATCCATATCTAAAAGAATGTCCGAGCCCTATAGTGGGCCGTTAATGGGTCGATAGTGATGATTAACATATTAATGTTTTTTACGTGCGTATTTTTAAAATCTATTTTATATAAGAGCACGGAGCGACTAGATGTTATGCGGCGGCACAACATCAACAGATATGACGTGGGTGCTCTAACGAGCCTTCTCTCTCAACCGACCACAAAAGGTTTCAGGTCTGTTGTTGAGATATTTTTGCGTAGGCAGCAATAACAGATTGTGTCTGTTACATTTCTCTTATAGTAGGTATTAATATAATAAGTAATTGTTTGTTACCTACTTACTTAAGGGATTATGGGGCTGGCATATCCGTGTTGGATAAAAGACCCAAATAATTAAAGATTTAAAAAGAAAAATATATAAAAGCAACAAAAAAAATATATAAAGCAAAATAATATTAAACAGCATTTGCTACGCAATGTTCGGTTAGTATGGAAATTTCTATGTCCTGGGTAAGTACTATGTTTGTTAGTTTGTTGCATTCATTATTTGACGGCCGACTGGCGCAGTGGGCAGCGACCCTGCTTTCTGAGTCCAAGGCCGTGGGTTCGATTCCCACAACTGGAAAATGTTTGTGTGATGAGCATTAAGTGTTTTTCAGTGTCTAGGTGTTTATATGTATTTTCTAAGCATTTATGTATATATAATTCATAAAAATATTCATCAGTCATCTTAGTACCCATAACACAAGCTACGCTTACTTTGGGGCTAGGTGGCGATGTGTGTATTGTCGTAGTATATTTATTTATTATTTATTTATTATTATACTGACAAAGCACACTTTTAAATGCGAGAAAATTCAAAAAATGTATTTTATCAACGGTACGGCGGCATACTAGGAAATATATACGCGGGCAAATCCGAGGGTACAGCTAGTAAAAGGGATTAGCGTCCCAAAAACAACGTAATGTAAAGGATACCGAGCGAGCCTTTCCAAATAAAACAAGTATTTATTATGAAACATTACAACAATATCGATGTCCAAAACGTGTGCACACGGCTGCCCGGCCGTCCGCGCGTCCGATCCAATCAACTCACCTTAGCTATGTTGTGTCACAGCCAATGGCACTTACTACTGGTGTCGACTTACAGGCCCGATGTTAGAAAAAAATGAACCCATATTTTAATATGGTGCATCGAGTGTGATTTTGTTTTTGTTTTGATTCTACGGTGATCATAAGGCTTTGTGTGGCTGCGGTCCATTTTATTGATGAATTTGGATACTGTTTCGTTATTAATGTTGAATAAAAATCAAAATGTAGAAGTGTCAGGGCTCGTTGCGTAATCCACTGGAACCTTTTATTCCAACACAAACGTATATTAATATGTAAATAGAAATATTTATCACTATATAATGGGGAGTTTTATAAACAGTTTGCGTTGATACCACCACTCCAGTTCTCTTTCCGTCACGCCGCGCTGTGCAAATAAAATTATCCCATCTTCTGGATTCCTTGTATTTCTTTTATCATCGGCAGCTTACCAGTGGGTATTTAGATACGGCAGATATTCACTTGCCAACATGCTAAGTATCTGAATACCCGTTTGCCCACCTTCTTGTTTTTATCCCACGATATGTGCATGCACATCATATTTTCTCCTTCAGACTTGAATACACACATGTTGTTTTGGTTGTCCGTTTGTCCGCTATTTACTAAAATAACATCTCTAACACTAGGTAACTATAACAGGTCCTACTTTCTAAACGAATGTGGATTCTAGCGTGAAAACGAATTAAAACTGTATTTAAAATATATTTAGCGAAAATGTGAACGTATCATTTTAGAAACATAACTGAAATTGCAAACTGCAATGCAAATGTAACATGACACTTTCGTTAGTGTTGTCATCTCTTGCAAAAATCACAAAACGTAACCAGGATAACAGAAGTTTGGTCAAATCGATATCGATTAGATTACTGTTCCGATAGATCTGCACAAAGAAGACCGTAGTAGGTGATCGAGTCTGCGCAGTCGGTTTTCTACCCGCTATTTTTACAGAGTGTTCTTGAATATTTACAACTGTAGCGCCTAAGATTTCAGTTCACTGTACCCAATTTTCATCGAACAGTTCTGTAGATGTTTACTAAAAAGAAATTTCATTTGTCACGTTTGCATAAATTGAACATAAAGTTCTCAATTTCGTTGAAACAAAATCGCTGGTATTGCAGCAAAACAGCATTAATAGGTCAATAGTTAATAGAGTGATTAATGCAAATTACGTTAATTGCACTGTAAATAATAATTTCATTAAAACTAATGTAAATTATTGATAAAATAGCAGGTTCCACAGGTTTATACAATGTTAATTGTGCATCGCACAAAATCAGTTTGTGTAGGTACATGATACGTTCTCATTTACCATTTATGAGGAATAAATGGAAGTGATGATAGCCTTGTGGTTATGCTGAGTTCGTATCCCATCAAGCACCTCTAACTTTTCTAAGTTATGTGCGTTTTAAGCAATAAAAATATCACTCGGTTTAACGTTGAAGGATAACATCGTGAGGAAACCTGCGTGTATGAGAGGGCTCTATAATTTTATCTAAGGCGTGTGAAGCCCACCAATCCGCACTTGGCCAGCGTGGTGGACTACGGCCGAAACCATTCTCAATGTTGGAGTAGACCCGTGCCCTTTAGTGGACCGGTAATGAGTTCTAATCTTAAAATACATTCTTTATTGACGCAGTGTTCTCCATAGCAGAATATATTGTTGTATTTAGTATGAATATTTTGTATTCTAATAAATGAACTGAAGCACTTAATTTCTCTTTTGCAAAGTTATTTGCAATACTTGATAAATGTGGCGACATTCGAGCAAATCATATACCTACTTCAGTTAAGTACATAAGGTTGGAAGAAATAAGATCCTTCTCATACACAGTATTATTGTATACCTTCTTGTAAGCGTATCCAATCACAACAAGTAATGTTAAGCGTATCAGCGATTGGCCAGTCATACAATATACCTAAACATATTCATATGAGATTTATCGTAACTTTTGTATCAAGCCACTCAGAGACTCTTTTAAAATTGCTATGTACCAAATTGGTACCAAAATGCAATTTTGACAAACCAAAGTAAAATTTATTAAGTGATTCTTTTCTTTGAATACGACTAGTTATACCTATGTATTCAAAACTACATCGCCTGGTTAACCAAATGACATGTGCGTATGGATATAATGTTGACGTAGATATTTTCAAAATTTGTACATTTTGCTAAGAAAATTGGCAAAAGAGTGGCTATTATGCCCCATATTTGTGCCGTGGCGGAGGTAGCGTAATATTCTCCAGTAATCAAGATTGTTTTATTCTTAAGCTAATTAATGGACGTAGGTAATGATTCTGGGTAAGGCTTGTTTTTTTTTGCTCGTTAATATATATAATTTTCGTCCAAAATAGCTCAATGCCTGACGACCAAAGGCTTCGAACAGTACTAGTTGCTTATGACCTATGGCTCTAAAAGAGCGAGGCTCTCCAAGGAGAGAGCTATGCTTGGAGTATCGCTACGTGATCAAATCAGGAATGTTAAGATCCGTAGAAGAACCAGAGTTACTGACAAAACTCAAAGAATCGCGAAGTTAAAGTGGCAATGGGCGGGGCACATAGCTTAGAGAACCGATGGAAGTTGGGGTCCAAGGTGCTGGAATGGCGACCTCGCATCGGTATATACAGCGTTGGAAGACCCTCGACAAGGAGGACGGACTACATAAAACGAGTCGCAGGGAACCGCTGGACCGAAGCGGTACAAGACTGTGGTATTTGAAAATAGTTCTCTACAAAACACCTATGCCCAGCAATAGACGTCCTAAGTTTGGCATGTTGATGATGATGATGATTTTTAATTTAAAAGAGTGAAGAACCAAACCTGATAGCACACTGCATATTAATTTGAACATGTTTAATAGGTACGATACGTTTTATACACACTTAATCAAATGACGCGACGATGTCGCGAGCGGTCAAGGGTCGGATACAGAAGGCAGTAGTCCTTGAAACGGCGCGTATTGTGAGGAGGTTTCTCACTCTGAAGCCCTGACCACCGGTTGCTTGGGCATTCAAAAGCCCCGCAAGCGGAGGGTGGAAGATTTTTTTTTTTATAAATTTTTAATAGTGTTTTTTAATTTATTCTTAAGCATTGTTAATAATTTAAAAAAAAAAGAAAAATAATAAATGATAGAAATAATAGATTGATATCTATTCTTATACAGTTGTATAATATCTTATGCGTATATAAAAATACAAAATCACCCTAGCTGTAATGATTGCCTTACATTATAAACTCTTCTTGATAGTCGTCAATAAAAAGTAGTATAGTTAGCCAACTATGTAACCGATAAGTTTGTATATACCCAAGTAACGACGATTGGCCAGTCGCACATTGGAAACATGTCCGAGATTTTACAACTCCTCACTCATGTGGGCCTTAATAGCGATGTACCGACAACAATGGAACAGTAAAGCGAATGTCGTTTACTGCTTGCGGTTTAGAAATTAAAATCCGACGTCCTGATCTGTGATGATGGAGAAAGTGCTTTTTCTGTTGCATATTAAAAGTATTTTTCAACATTCCTTTGTCTTATGCGATTCGAGTGACTTTCGCAGGACATTTTATAGGACTGAAGCAGCTGAATACGCGGGTGGTAAAGTCAGCAAGAGTATGTGAGCGAATAATGCCTTAAGGATAGCATCACCAGTAAATTAATGTATTTCATTGTCTTTGCCCAACGGCTAAGTTTAGCAATTCAAAGGGGCAATAGCGCCAGCATTTTGGGTACCATGCCCATAAGTGAACAGTTAGACTGTTTATATTTATTTTAATATTAATTTTAGTTTGTAATTATTATTTCTCTAGAAAAATATATTTTTCGTTGGTTTATTAATAAAGAATATAGAACAATAAAACATTTTATTAATTTCTAAACGTAAATCAAAATATGATACAAAGTTTGTACTTATGGGGCATTATTAATAAACGTGTCATAACATCGTAATTGATATGTAGTGTTTTGTTACACTTCCATGAGCAGTAGGTTCTTTAAGATGTTAGAGCGTGGAAGACACTTCATTTCGACATAATGCGACGTTTATTAATAATGCCCATTAGGTTTTATTTCGTTTATTTCTGTGACTAGCAATTGTTCTACGCAACAGATGATTGTTTACAATTCATGATTCGTGTTGAGCTGTCGGTCGTGTCTTGTATTTAAGGTGCTGACTGCTACTAATAATAGGGTTGAGGGAAATTAAACTAGTCATTTATAATAGCCTATGTACCATAGCTGTTCAAAGTAAATAAAATTAAATGTGTTATTCTCGTATCTCGACATTATTTCCGAATAAATGATTGTTCACTTTATACGATTTGAAGTTTTTCAAAATACACCTTTATTTTTTTCATTTTAAAATAGAGAAGACGGCCTGAACACGTCTCGCTTCACCCGTGGAATGTTGGTAGCTTACAAACTTTTTTCATTGGTTATTACTTATATATTTTGGTCTTTTTAAATTACTAATTAATTATTACAATATTTTTTTCAAACTGTAATAAGAACACTTAAAAAATATTAATATATGATGAACTAGAAGCCTCCACCACAAGGCACCAAAATAAAAAAAAAAAAACCAAATTGCAATGTCGCATACTAAAATCGAACGACCTAACCTTTTATGTACCGATCTTTTTTTAGTATAATACTTTGCTGATTTGATGTATTTATACCTAATAGATATTACATTATTATTAACTAGGCCCTTGTCGTGATTTCGTCCGCGTGCAACTTCTAATAAGTTTCTCATACAAACTTTCGCTCGCTATTCTACACAACATACCCCGACCCAAAGTGTCACTTGCCCGCGCTATAATTTCGCTAGCTCATTTCCTGAGATATGTGTTTATTAAATAGCCCAATACCTTCCTCAAAAAGTGCTATTGAATGCAAAAAAAATATTTCAAATCAGACTTGTAGTTTCGGAGATTAGCGCGTTCCAACAAACAAACAAAATAAGTGATTTTAGTTATATTTTTAGATAAAGCTACAGATAGATAAGTGCAGTAAGGATTAATTATTAGTATTCATAGTCGTGAGGGCCGCGATGCGACAAATGCAAGTTTTCACATTCGTGATTTACATAATGCCTATTTCTAACCGCAAACGATTATTTTGTTTATGCCGTTTAGACACTAATGACTTTAATCGCATTATCGTTTAGCAGCTTTACAACTTTTTCCTTTCGCCTGAAAGTGCCGAACGTACAAGAACATTTTGACATGGAGTTTCATTTATATTGTACACATTTCCCGAGATTTTAAAGTCGGTTTGCGATTGAGTACAATTTTATCCAACGTTTTACATAATTCTCGGGGCGCGCTAGATTGAAACCCTGAGCTGATGCTGAACAGCATCGTATTGGAACATTATAGATGGAGTAGAAATGACTTCACCAGTAGAAAACTCTGACTGCATTTGTATTAGAACTACACACTACTTGAAAATTGCTGTTTTTATATAGAAAATGTCGACTGACCAAGCAGAGGTTTGTTTTTTTTATTCCACTACAAGTTAGCCCTTGTCTGCAATCTCACCTGGTAGTATTTGATGATGCTATCTAATAGTAGCGGGCTAACCTGATAGGGTGTACGGGAATATCCCCTGTCAGGGGATATAATCAGTGGATATAATTTTTGTCTCCTGCCTGTGCTAGCCTTGCTGACCGGAGAAAATTCAGAAATTATAAATTCCCAAATTGCCTCTGCCGGGAATCAAACCTGGGACCTCCTACTTAAATTCACATCACTCACCGTTGCGCCAGGGAGGTCGTCAAAAACCTGATGGTAGGTAAGTGGAATACCATCGCCTATAAACATGAAATACCTCGCATGCAAGGAACACGTTCTACATCAAGCTGCCCTGTGATCATCAGTCTGAGGTGTAGGTATTAAGGCTTCATATGCAGTGGCGTGCACTTCATACATGCATAAAAGCACTGCCTACCCAAAAAAATTTTTCTTTCTCATAAAGGCGAAGGACTTTCCCATTTTATGCCATCTTCCTTCTTTATGCATACCCTGGTCAAAGACCCTGTGCACGCCACTGTTCATGTGTCTGTTATTACACCGGCAACCACACCCTTCAGACCAAAACAATGCTGCTTGGAGGCAGAAATAAGCTTGGCGGTAGGACTTGCCAGGGCGAACTCTGTCCCAAAAATCTCTACTATTATTTGCAGTTTTAATGCGGTTGGCATAATTGCAGGAAGGCAGAAGTAATATACAATAGGCCATCACTATTTTGTAACTGATATCAGCCGCACCTACTCAACCTCGTTACGCCACTTGGTCTATGGACATTAGGTAATAAAATCTCTAAATCTCATGTACAGACGTTATGCTAACTCACTAGAGCTTAATAATTGGTTAATCTAGCTCGGGCTTCCGCCATGATTTACAGCCACAATCTAATAGCGAGCTTATGGATTTTAGTGATGTCCGAATCTACTTGTGCGAATTCCAATTGAGTTTCTGGTTGTTACACTAAATTATAATAATACGATACCAATGCGGATGCCCGTTTTTACTAAACTTACGAAACACATATCGGACAACTCCGGACCGGAAATCATTTGGTTGCTGCGTAAAGAAAAAACTTTTCACCAACTCGTTCAGGTGCCATCTAAAGTAAGAACACCGAAATGACAGTGCTTTATGTTTGGGAAATCGTAAACTGTAACTGACACTTGACAGTTTTTTTTTTAAACCTTAGATCAATACCCAAAATTAAGAAATATGACAACATTACACGCCTTGTGGCAAGAATCATATACAAGTTAGGTTATATGCCTCGTACGACATCCAACTGTAATCTTATCTGTCATCATTAATGCCTGCGAACGTCCACTGCTGAACATAGGCCTTCACCAAAAAGCGCCACCATACCCGGTCCTCAGCCTTCCTAATCCACCCACTCCCTGTACTCTTTGTGTACCGTGGACGGGAATAGTAGGGCTACTGGAAACTAGAGGCCATTGTTTCATACTATTTGTAGCGGTCTCCACATTACCGAACTAGATGGCGCTACAAAGATCCTGCATCGCGCTAACGAAGTGTTGATGAAAATTCACGACAAACAACTTCCAAAGATGAATGGTTGGACTTCGGCACCAGAGCATAATCACCCGCTTGAAGATCTTCCCTATTGGTACGGTTGAGCGCATCACCTTAGCTCCCGTGCATATTGTTACCCTAAGTAAATAATTCGCTTACCTCTACCGCTTCTCCCGACGAACCTCAAGTCATTAAACTTGGCGATACCGTTCTTCATTAATGCAGTATTATTCCTCAGTTCCGCAGAACAGTTCTCGTCATTCCCCGCGCGCACGGTGACCTGCGTACCATCTATCACTTCGCCCAGGGCTACAACCTTGAAGCCCCCGGGCAAGGTTTTATTCGAGCGCCAGTGGTGTGGTAGCGCGGAGCACATGTAGTCAGGGCTGCCGGTTCGCACTGTTGACAACAAATTATGTTCTTATTTATATTTATGGGTAATACCACTGAAATTAGAACATACAGAATCCTTATTCAGCCATTATTGCATGCAGTGTATTGTCACTATCACTTCTCACTTCACACCCACGGAATGTTGCTCACAAACTTTTCCCATTATCCTCATTTTATGTTAAACGTTTGGAGCATCGAAGAACTGTCAACTGATACATGAATGAAGTGATTAACCACCTGTTCGAGAAACTATTAGTGTGCAGTGGAGTGATTTTTGATGCTTCAAGATTAGTCGGATCTACACGGATTCTGTATGTTCTTAATACTAACTAATATTATGAATGCGAAATGGTTTGTTTGTTTGTCCTTCGTTCCCGCTCTAACTAAGCAGCCAATCAACTTCATTTTCGGTATAGAGCGAGTTAAAATCACTTTTTATCCCAGGAAAACTTTTCCTAAAGGATTTGTAAACAACTGTCATAAAGGCGGACGAAGAATGAGGGCAACTGCTAGTGAAACAAATATTACTAATAGGTTGATGATGATGATAATACACTACAGGGTACGGTCCCAGAGTGAGAAGAATTTAAGGCCGTAGTCCATTACGCTGGCCAAGTGGTTGGAAGACTTCAGACGTCCTTGAGAGCATTATGGAGATTTCTCCTCCCGAAAGGAGACCGAAGCCTTACCAACTAGGTTATCACCGCTTCGATATACAATATACAGATTTAAAATAAAACACCAACGCAGATATGCGGTTAGTTGTTTTCTTAGCCAAGTCAATTTCTTTCGAAATATCCATGATGGTGTTCTTGAAAGTACATTTGTATTTTCTTGACACAGAAAAAAACACTACTATAATCAAAACACTTTTGAAATAGGATAAAAACTTGAAAAAACTGATCAAAAATCAAAACCAGAGAATTCATGAACACGCTATGCAGCTGCAGACACTGTTGTGGCTTCACAGGTAGCTAAGGAATTGGGGGAGCGAAACATAGTAGGTCGTGCATTTTGCAAGTAACCATTTACCCAGTTTTATAAAAATAAACAGATATACTAAGCAGGTCTGCTGAAATCATATATTTAAGCCGAAATAAAGATCAAAATCTGCTCAATATGCAAAACCGGAGAACTCAATGATGCGTGCAAAGCTACATACATTTGGTTTCATCGAAAGGTATGGGATTCGGAAAGGCGACTACATTACCCATGTAGCCTTTAGCCGAAGTTTTAAGGCTCGCAAACGCCAAAAATAGACTACTTGAATCACAGTACTTTTGTAGCCGGAAAAATAAACATAAGCAAATCTGCTCATAATTCAAACCGGACAACTCTTTGACACGCTATACAGTTACAGACACTGGTGTGGCTTCACTGGCAGGCTTAAAATTCGGGGAGTAAAAAGTCTTGTAAGTTCCAACTAGCCCTTTACCCATAATTATAAAGATGCACAAACAAACAGAGACTACTAAAATCACAACCATCTTGTCGGAAAAAGCTAGAAAACATCAGCATCAAGTTAGTACCATGAAAACTTGTTAACGCGCTGTACAGCGATAGACATACAAGGTTGTGGTGTCACCTGTAGGTAAGGAATTTGAGGAGAAAAAGTAAACCGTACATTTGCAAGTTTCAGCCATAGTTATAATGATACACAAACACACAAACACACGAACACACAGAGACAGCTAAAATCACAACCCTCCTGTCACCAAAAAGCAAGAAGAAATCAGCTCAGAAGTTTCTCAAATTGAATCTCAAAACCAGAAAACTCCTCAACGTTATACTGCCACAGACACTGTTTGTTACACAGGCATAGACATTTTTATGGCTTTAGCGGTACTTAGTTAGGGAGTTTGGGGAGGCAAATAATCTAAATTATGCAAGTAACATTCAGCCTAAATAGGCCAGCTTAAATTCTCGGTGCTCGACGCCTTAGAGGAGTAAAACCAAAAGTCTAAGTTCAAATATAACCCGTTTATTAATTAAAATATTATTTTGCCGTTTTCAAGTTTCCAGATGTCGCCTTTAGAGTTCTGTATGTTAAAATGCTCGACCAACTAATCGAGCTTATGTCTCCAGAGGTAACATAGCCTTTTTGGTTTCAGTAATAATAAGGTTTTAGCCTGTAATCATAGTATTTGTAAATTAGATAGAGATAAGGCAGAATAAAATGCGTTAGCGTGCTTCTTCCTCCGCTCAAACTCAATAAATTATTCGTCATACGCAAATATGTGCCATAAAAATATTGGTTATTAGCGGATCTAAAAAAAGACAGCATTACAAGATACCGACCTTTCTCTTATAAATAAGCATTTTTTGTTGTATTTTTTAAAAATTAAAATTGCTTTAAAACTCTCATTTTTATATAGGGAATATAAATCCTTAGAAAAAATAATCATTTTACTATCAAAACAATCTTATGTAGATAAATCTTGTTCAGAGCATCTTATTTAGTGACATAGTTTAGGAGATAGTGAAAAATGTATGTAGCGGGACGTATGTTTACGTCTATGAGTGTAGTATCAGCGTATCCAATATAACAGTACGTCACGTCGTGTGTGATACCGCGGGGAGCAGCTGGTATATTATTTACGCAATAGGTACAAGTGAAGTTCATAAATTAATTACATCCAGGAGCTTATAACAATTGTAGTTATCATACGCATGGAATACAGTTAATTGGAAATACCGTAAAAAGGAGATTAATTGAGGAAAACTGTACACGTTTAGTTAAATACAAGCAAATAATATAAACCTATCAGAGTAGGGTCACGTTTACAATTTGTAGGGCAATTAAAAGTTTTTGGCTGATGAGGATATAAATTTATATTGTGTTGTGTGTAAAAATGTTCCATTATTTTATCAGTTTTTACAGTTATCTTTAATTTTTTTTGGACTTAGCAATTATTAATTGTAAAGTCAACATCTCCTGAGGATGCTCCGGTTTCGGAGTGAAACGTGGGTAGAGGGTACATTAACGAAGATCTGTTTGGTGTGGAGTATAAGGATTGAAGAAATTATAAATTGCACCATACAGATTCTCCTGTTTTTCGCAGAGTATAGCAAATTAAGTTTAATTTTCATAATATTTAATGGAATTCCGCAAAGTAACGCCTTTTTCTATCCAATAGTTATCTTTTTCCCAACATCGTTGTATATACCACGTTATGTTAAGACCAACTAACTCCAAACCGTTCGATTATAAAAAAAATATATGAGTTTGTTGATAAACAAATGAAAGACAAATGTTGATTCACGTTAAGATATTAAATAATCTTTAATCACTGCGTCCGATCGCATCATTTGGATCGCAGAGTTGCCAACTGGGAATTAAAAAAATCCGGGAATAAATGTCTTTCTCTAATATGCAACTGAAGTGCCTGATTTCACATTTTCGCATTTATGTATGGAAATGAAAATGTACCCATGGCAGTATGGAATTATTTTATTATTCGATCGCCCGAAGTCATTTCTCCAATATGCAACATATCCACGTGGCCAATTTCACATAAGCAAACTAGCACACATTATCGCATAATTTAATCATTAGTACATGTGGCATTATTTTATTATTTGATCGCCCGAAGTCATTTCTCCAATATGCAACTTATCCACGTGCCCAATTTCACATCAACAAACTAACACACATTTTCGCATAATTGATGTATTAGTAGATACCTATGGCATTCTTTTATTATTTGATAGCCCAAACTTATTTCTCGAATATGCAACTTATCCACGGGCCTAAATTCACATAAACAAACAACCTAAAACACATTTTCGCATTTATATATAAGTACCCATGGCGGTATGCAATTCTTTTATTATTCGATCGCCCGATGTCAGTTATCAACAAAATTTTCAAATCAAAACAAAGTTAGAAGAACCATCTGTAACGACAGTGAAGAGTATAGGTATACTATATTCAATCTGCGATTTAAGATTAGAGTGAATTTTTAATTTAGTTAATAAAAATCTTACAGTGTTGCCTTCCCCAGATAAATCCTAAAACATACCGCGGTAAGTAAAACCGAAAGATATCCAAATTAATAGTAACTTAATATTTTTTTGGCAGCTTCTGTTCACAACAGTATGCAAGTGTGGTCATTAAAAAACCAAAATCTACCGCACTTATAACACTATCGATGATGTGGAAGGAAAGCATCAATGGCAGAATATTAATGGCCACCGATCTAATTATCGTCGGCGGTCAGCGACGTTTAACCTCAGGACTTATTCAAGTCGGCCACAAAATGAACCACAAACCCTGAAATCCTAAATCCACGTACACTTATTATTATTTCATTGTTTTATCCTCTTCCAACTAAAATGTCTGCTGTAGTTCTCATTACCGTGTCTCTAATTATAGAATTTACGTACGTATAGATAGGCGAGCAGATTTCCAAAATGTGTAAATTAGGCATGAGGAAAACAATTTTAAATTAGGAAAAACCTGGATTTTCTCCTTACTAGTTGTCTAAACGCAGAGGCATTTTCAGTGTGTAATTGAATACTCTGCGTGCAATAAAATAACACTTTATTGGAAAAATTATTATTACTCCCAAAAACTCCTAAATCTAGTAATATTTACGATAGAGCTTATTAATTGGATCATAAAGGGAACATAATCATAACTTCAGCTCTACTTTTACAATTTTCTTAGGCAAGTAGTTATTTCATTTACTTAAGCAATTATTAAAAAAAAACAAAGAAACAACACGAAGGTTAGGTAGCTTTTAATTCTATTAATGGGTTGGATCACAGTTCTAACAGACAGTTAGTAACAGTCTATTACAGTCCACTGTTAGACTAAAGGGTTCTCGCAATGAGAAGCTTGGCCTAAAATGTCAAGACAGACAGACGGGTTTGTGATCGCAGTAGATGGTAGTAGTAGCACAAAGGACTGTTGCCCGCTCTCCTTTATAATCCCTTAGTCGCCTTGCACGACGTGGTGACTACTGTATTCTAATCTACGTCAGACTTGACGTTTCAAAAGTGCTTTTATATTAGGCCTACTTGAAATAAGTTTTGAATTTCGAATTTTTTGAATTTCGATCTGCCGTCACAACATGGCCAAGTTGTGAGACAGATAATATATATCAGATATCCAAAACGTATGCAAAAAGGCATATCGTGGTGGCTGCGGGCAAAAGGCTATGCTGTAGTATTTAAAGATGTAGGTGTGGTTATAGGTATTCTAAAAAACCATAAGCAATTTTAGGATGTGGTTAAAGAGTTTCAACCGTTGAATTTGTTAAAAAATCACCGAGTAGCGGGTCGGGCGTGAAAAGAAAAAACATTAATAGTGTAACTGTGGTTTCTCTATTTACGGAAGCGAAGGCATACTCGAATTATGTGCCGCAAACTGCGGGTTAGTGCGGTTGACTCCGTAAAGGGATGTCTCTCCTGTCATTACACCAATCTTCGTAGAAAGCGACGCATCAATTTGATTAGCTCAGAATAAATTATTTTTTAATTCTAGCAATTTATTTGTATACCAGCGTTTGTCCGTGACATCTAATGTGAAGGTTCCTAGCACTTCTAAATAACCTAACCCACCGTAAAATCTCCTTGCATTCATGGATGAAAGTTTGTTTATGAAATATTTACTTACAAAGCGATGTAATTATTTCCTATAGGCCGCGCTTTTAGTTCGTTTTCTCGGTTAGTAAGGGCCAAAAATGAAATTAAATAGCCTTGAACCATACTATCCTATTTGAATCAGATTTCTTTTACGAACTTTTTTTTTATTTAAAAATAATAGTAACTTTTTCTAAAATAAAAGTAGTCGAAGTTACTCGTTATATTATTATATTTAAGGTCGGTGCTGCTTTTACCGAGCTTTTACAAAAACAAAACGTAAGTCTTCAGTAAAATGCGATTATTTTGATATTACACAAGAAAATAAGTTTTACAAATAATACATATATTAAAAGGAGATTTTCTTATTTATTTCTATCATTTTTACACGTCGTACCAATATCTAAGATTTTTTTCTAGTTACCAATCAAGAGGATCGCCTTTCTTTGTGTTAATTGTCATTCTCATTAACTAAGCTAAATTTTAAGCAATTAAAATATCACTTGCTTCAATGGTGAAGGAAAACATGGTGAGGAAACCTGCATGCCTGAGAGTTCTCCATAATGTTCTCAAAAGTGTATAGAGTCCACCAATCTGCAGTGGGCCAGCGTGGTGGACTACGGCCTTAACCCCTTCTCATTGTGGGAGACCTGTGACCCGGACCCCGGGCTGGAAATGGGTTCAGAGTAAGAGTTAGTTATGGGATACGAAGATATCAAATTTCCGCGTTTTTTCAATCTGATTAGGCTTAAAGTATTGTCTGTCCATCTCCAGGATACATAAAAATCAGTGCAAATTAAGCGGAAAATAAGTAACATGCAAAGAAACAAATTCACAAAAATGATATTAGTATGGATTTCTCAATGAATATATTCATTGAACAATCGATACTAAGTACATTACTGTAGATCCTCTTTTCAATGTGATTTTCTACGAATAAAGTTTCAGCTTTTTAAGCCATATAAAGCTTCAAACGCGGGAGAGTTAAAAATCAACATAACAACAATAGTTTTTTGTTTGTTGCATTCCGCATTTTCGGCTTAACAAAAGCTGGGAGATGTAGTTAGGTACACACATAGGTATGGTGGCTCTACCTGTGACCTCATTAACTTGCATTGAATGATCTCATTACCATGAGTGGTTTTACACCGTCCCCACAAATTTTCTAATTGTATAGTACTCGTAGTTCTTTGACCCTGAAGGGTGCCAAGTGTTCAGCAGGCTATATCTCATGTACCGTGAAAGGTAAAGACTGGAAATTTACACAGCATGTGTATTTCTATAAAAACAGATTAAATAAAAACAAGAAAAATTACTACTTATTCACTTACTTAATTATTTGTCACTATAAACATGCTAATATTATAATATGTATATGTATGTGTATTTGCATATATTTTAATATATATTATATTATAACATTTATTATTTTATTTCATTATTTATGTATATTATATTTTTTTTTTATACAGAATTGCGATTTCCCGTCTCTCATTGCCTTATTCCATTAGTTTAGGTAGCCTGGAAGAGATCACTTTTAGTAATAAGGCCGCCTTTTGCATGTCATTTATGTTAATGTAAATGTTCCTGTGTGTGTTTCCTTTATTACGCAATAAAGTTGTATAAATAAAAAAAAAAAAACAAAAAAGGTGGAAACTAAAACTAAAGTATTAATTAAAAAAAAGATAAATGTTACAAAATGGATAACCAGAGGTCTTAAAGTAAGTTTTAAAAACAAACGTTTGTTGTATTTTGAGTCTTGTAAGAACAATAATAAGAAGCAAAATTATAGAAAATATTCCGTAGTTCTGCGTCGATGTGTATATTACCGACAACGTGAGTGTAATAAAAAATACTTAGACAAAGCAAGAAATGTATGTAGTGCAACCTGGAATATCATTAAAAAAAAAATAGGACATAACAATCAACAACAGACTATTAAATACTTAATAGACAATGGAAAAAAAATAACTAATCCCAAAGAAATATGTAACTTACTAAATAAACATTACATAATGACATCCAACAAACTAAATAAAAACTTTAAAAATACAACAAAAATTACGAACAATAACTCAAATAATATTTATTGCAGCCCTACTGATTGCTTCGAAGTAAGGAAAATAATTATGAATTTAAAAAATACCAACTCAACTGGATATGACGAATTAAACACGCATTTACTAAAATGTTCGTCTTTATTCTTGTCTAACCCATTGACTCATGTTATCAATTTATCAATAGAACAAGGTATCTTTCCCGACAGACTGAAGCTGTCAATTATAAAGCCGCTATATAAAAAAGGGAAAAAAGAGGAAGCCAACAACTATAGACCAATTGCTTTAATTTCCGTTCTATCGAAAATTTATGAAAAAGTTATTTGTAATAGAATTAATAATTTGGTTGAACGTTTTAATATCATCAATAACGCTCAGCACGGATTTAGAAAAAATAAATCTACCACAACTGCGATGTTTGAGCTAGTTAAAATGATACTAGATTCAGTTGACAAGGGAAAATCTGTAACAATTCTCTTTCTTGACATGTCCAAAGCGTTTGATTTAGTCAATCATGAAAAATTATTAAATAAATTAGAGCATTACGGAATACGCGGACAGCTGCATCAATGGCTTAAATCTTATTTAGACAATAGAATGCAAAAAACAATAATTCAAAAGCAAATTGGTGAAAACATTAATCTGTATGAGTCTGATTATGAAAATAATAGGTATGGCGTTCCCCAGGGCAGCATTTTGGGCCCACTATTATTTCTGTTATATATAAACGATCTCCCAGTAAACTTATCGCACCCATCAATACTTTTCGCTGACGATACCACTATAATTATTCCATGTGATGACAAGCAGACACATGAATCGGAAGTAAACAAATCATTAACTGAAACTATTTATTGGTTAGAAAGCAATAATTTAAGTGTAAATATAAAAAAAACAACGTGTATGCAATTTAAAACTAATAGAGGACATAGTACAAAATTAAATATCATCTATAATAACGAACAAATTGACATTGTAAATAGTTAATAAATTTGTATATCCCTTGCGTCGTCTTAGGCGTACAGTATCGCTTGATGCAGCACTAGTGGCTTATCACGGTTATGTCATGTCTGTCCTGCGCTACGGTATTGTTATATGGGGGAACTCAGTGCATATAAACAAATTGTTTGTGGCACAAAAAAAGTGTATAAGAAGCATATTTCTTATAGACCCAACGGATTCCTGTAGACCAATATTTCAAAAACACAATCTCCTTACTCTGCCGTGTCTGTATATCTACGAAATATCAGTCTTCGTTCATCGCCACCTGGAGTATTTTAAAACTTTCTCGAACGTAAGCCATTTTAAAAGGAGAAATAAAATTCGGCTGTGCAACAATAAATATAAATTAAAACAAACCGCAAAATCCCCCTTTGCAATGTGCGTTAAAATATACAATAAATTAGATGCAGGTCTCAAAAATCAACCTACGCGTTTTTTTAAGAAAAATCTGGCGCATTGTTGGCTGTGTACAAAGTGTTTCTATGCAATATCCGAGTATCTGAATTAAAAATGATATTATTTTGACATTATTATGATAACATTAATATTACCTGTATAATTTAATAAATAACTTTTCAATGCTTGCTCAACAAGATTATGCAGACATGTGTAATGATTGTTCTTGTTGTGCATTTTACATTTCGCATGCTTAATAGTAGAATATGGAGGAATGTTATATTATAATAAGACCCTATGTAAGCTCATATTCAGCGAATAAATTTCATTTCATTTCATTTCATTTCATTTTCATTTAAAACTCTCATTCAACGTTCTTGTGAGATTTACTTAAGTTGTGGCTAGTGACCGTCTTACTCCCATTTAGCGTTCCGTTACGAGAGACCGATTAGTCATCATATTAACCCAGTACCAAGACAATACAGGGCACGTGTCTCCTTCCAAATTGAGAAGGCGTTAAGACAGTGGTCCACCATGCTTGCCCAGCGCGGATTGGTGGACTTCACACATCTTTGAGAACATTATGGAGAACTCTCAGGCATGCATATTCCTCACGATGCTTTCGTTCACCATTGAAGCAAGTGGTATTTTGATTGCTTAACATGCACATAACTTAGACAAGTCAGCGGTGCGTGCTGGTATTCGAACTGAGCCTCCCGAAAGTGAAGTCAAAGTCCTGCCCACTGGGCTTTCACCGCTTTTACCGATTAGTACTTTGGGTTAAACATACCTGCCATACCCCGAATAGGCTAGACTGCTACCATCTTATTTCGCATCATCACTTAGCAACAGGTGAGATTGCAATCAAGGGCTATCTAGTAGTGAAATTAAAAAGAGACGCTTTTTTTTGCTTAAACTAAATAAAAAAGGAATGAAATGTATACTTTTATTGTACACCACCAAAAGTAAAAAAGTAATAAATAAAATTAATGCTGGGGAAGCCAATCCTTTTTCCATCGCTTGAGTTATATGAAAAATGTGATGTCTTAGCCGTCAGACAAATGTACATTCTCCAAGTTATAATACGAAAGCATAAACTATTACATTTTGATCCTGACACACTTCTAAATAAAAGAAGGTCGCACAAAGTTTGCCAGATCAAATCCTGTAGAACCAAACTTGCGAGAAGGCATTTCTATTATGCTAGTCCAATATTGTATAACAAAATAAATTACTTTTTAAATATATACCCGATGAATCACAGAAATTGTAAATAATATCCTACCAAGTGGCTTAAGACGCTGTCCTATACTGATACGGAAAATGTCGTCACTTCAAATTAAACGCACTAACTTTGCAGATCTTGCTTGCAAAACATACTCAAAAACAAGCCACACTCACATACACTTACAGCACACACAACACATACATACACAAACACAAACACACTGTCGCACACGTCCGCATACACGAACACGTACATTATAAAATTGTAAATTGTACTGTTTTAGTTGCAATTTTTTTAATTTTTCTTTGTTTTAGTCTTTTTGTATTTAAGCAAACCCGGAGGCGTTAATACTTGTAACACAGTTTTAAACTAATACAGTTGTTACCGTTCCAGATCAAAATAATCCGTTGTAAATGAGACACAATAAAGACAATTATTATTATTATTATTATTTTTATTACAATTGGGCGGCCTTATCGCTACATAGCGATCTCTTTCAGGCAACCAATGGTGTCAAAAATGTCGCTTTTAGAGCAAATCTTTTTAACGCACGTAAAGTATGGTGATTTAAATCACAAAAAGTGAAACGAGCGACCGAATTACTGATACCAGCAAAAAAACTAATTTATGTAAATTATTTTATATATACTAAAATTAAAGATAAAGCCACACTATCTTTTTTAAAAGAGATAGAGAAGATCTATGTTTGTTCCTTGTGACGCAACTTATGATGTTTTTTAGCCCAGGAAAACTAATGCAGAGGAGCCGCAGTCAATCTCGCTGACAATAGGTAGAAAGATCATACAAATAAATTAAGTTATTACTTCCGATGATAATTGTCAACTTGACCTCACCAATGTAGTATTAAATAATCAAGTTCTATTGAACCCATACTTTTAGAAGTAAGCATGACAAGTTATTTTTAAGCTAGGAGATCTGTTAGTAGAATAACTTTATTATTTTATACATTTGTAATGCGATTGGCTATTTGTAGAAGTACCGTACAGTAATAGAACAAGTTCTTTATTTATGGAAAACGTGAAGCCCAGTTCCGTCGAAGGTTCCGGGTTTTTACCGAAGCGCATAGTTCAAATTTTGTTTGTCAATGGGAAATTAGATTGGAAAATTTTGTTCTCTATTGGAAAATATATATGTATATCTTATTAATGAAAGTTACCAATGACTTTGATTTTCATAACAGACGTGAGTGTTATTCGCGGAAGAAGGAACGGATTCCTCCGCAGATGATAAAAACCAACAAAGGGTTATGATTAAGCATTCTTGTTTGTCTACGTGTACAAATACAGCCCTTCATCATTTTGAAGACTCATCAAAATTTTCATACTTATATGTTTGTTTATTTCGTTCACCAACTCAACTCTAATACGTACAGTATAAACATAATAAAAAGAAGAAGTATTTATTGCACATACAAATAGAAAGCTAGGTTAACCTAACAAACGATAGTACAAAATATATGCGCAAAGGCGACTCTATCACTTGAAGCGATCTCCTCCAGACAACCTTTGGTTGAAGAAACATATTACATAAAACGGGATAGTGCAATAACCAAATTTAATAATTATATATAATTCATATACTAGAGACATATACTAGTAGAGTTACTTTTAAGTTTTTGTAAAAGTATACATAGCACAATCATAATATTATTATGTAGACACTACAAATCTATTTTTGTATCTACTTAAATTTTTTAATAGGCCATAATCTTAATATATGTAAAACCCAAAATTCTGTTGTGGGTTTTTACGCTGGGCTCATTTGAATTTGATTGATTTGGAAAATTTGATTTAAATAATTAAATACATTGTTGTATTTATCGCGGATCGTAATAGTTTGTTATGAATGATTTATACAAATAAATATAGTATCTATTAAGATTTTTTGTCTCCATAAACTACTTCAAGTAGCTGACGTATATGTACGATGAAAAACTATTGACACTGTGAGTTCCTGGTAATAACAATAAAATCCGGTAGTTCGTTATGGGCTCCTTCTTAGACCTGTTATATCTTCCGATTTCTCTTTCTATCTCTATGAGATAACGTGTAGACATAATTATATCGAAATGCGCATCTTAGCCCTATAGTTTTGAGCGTAGCGTTCCAATAAATAATTACAAATAGATATTAACGTTTCTCATTATTTAGTTGGCAACTTGCTTGATTATGGTAGAGTTATATCATAATATCTTCCAGTAAATTCAGTTAAAATTGCTACATCTGTCTCATATACTAAATTCGAAAATAGCTGTGTGAAAAATAAGCACCATGTATTTCTCAGTTATACTATTTCTATAGGTATTTCTGGATGGAAAGGAAGCTGTATATTATTATTATTATATTATATTATTATTATATATTTCTACTTTGTTAACCATTCTATAATCTCGCGCTAAGGCTAAATTGTTAATTTGTCTATGTCACTCCTGAAAAAAAGAGTATATTTGCATGACTGTCAAATAAATGGTAGTGTGTGTATTGTTTTTTATAGATTTAATGTAATTTTATGCATAATTAAAAAAAACTTCTGCACTCCTGCTCTATATATACTATAATAGCTATACATATGCTATCGCGGGCTTTTTATAGGCATTATCAAGCTCTAGAACTTTTCTATGAAACTTAATCACATAACTCTCATCATTAAGGCAGAGTTTGTAAGAAAGCGCTTTTTCTCCAACTTACTTTGTAATTCCGACTGCCACGAAAAGTTCTTTTCAGTAATATATAGCCTATGACACTCTACAATAATGTAGCTTTCTATTGGTGCAAAAATTTTGAAAATCGGTTCAGTAGATCCAAAGATTATCCCTTACAACGTCACAAACTCTCAAACGTTACCTTTTTATAATATTAATATCTGTGGGATTTTATACTCCTCTGTCCACACAGTTTTCGTAAAAAGGGGTAAAAAAAAAAGTTTTTGCTTCTCGTATTAATATATAGATCAAAGGATTGGTTATTAGAATGCGGGAAACACGTATCCCTCGTTACAAAGTAAGATACTTACCAAGATCAGGATGTTCGCTCTTCGTCTCCTCGATAATGGAATGCAGCCACCAGGGCTCAAGATCGGCCATTTCTCGGCGCCGACGGCCCCTCGACTCATAGGGCAAGTGCATCCTTCAATACAGCATCACACACTTCTACCGGTCGCTCTTGCACTACGTTTGTTATTGCTTTAAAAAGTGTGACTGCTTCTTTGAGTATAATTGTTGTTTTCGCTGGAAATTTTTCTTTGGTCACTTTAGATTGGATGGAGTTTTCTAGATTTGACTTTATTTATTTTGAGTTGATAGTAAAGGTTAAAGGTTTTGATACTAGCTGAAGATATTCGTCGGTTGATTGGCAAGAATATGTTTGGTATGCAAATGTTGATACTTTCGCCGTAGCTCTTTGCGTACGACCTTTAAACCGATGAGTAACTTATTGTTAGGAACACCTCCTTAAAACAACTTTTGGCACCAATCCAAGATTATTTTCCGTGTTATTGTTCACTGTAGAGTTGTACCTTTTTGATTAATTGTTTGGTTTTATATTTACACTTAGATACAAGAATATTTTTGGTTGTTTAAAATAGAGATCTTCGGTTTTCATTAGTAGCTGTATTAATATTTTAACAGTTCTACAGTCCGTAAATTAACACACAAGTTCACTCACATACGTTTCAACGACATAAATAATCACGAACGTTTACATAACTTTTTCCTTAACTCAACATTTACGTATACTAGCAGGAATCGGGCCGGGCCTTGAATATTTCAACTTAACTTTCGTCATTTTATATGAGTCACTGAAGGTTCGAGCGGAATAGTCCAAAATATCTTCTATCATCCGAATAGCCGCTTCAAAAGTTCTGATAAGCGCGCGTAATATTAAAATATCAACTTATCTACGTACTGTCAATATCAGCTGAGCGTATATAATATTTTTCCCCGCGCGTTGCGTCAGCGCCGGTTTCCTAATCGAGTGTTATATTTTTTGCAAATAAAGTCGAGCGTAAGTCCCGCGCCGGTCACAGGTATTTACCACGTACGTACGTCGCACGTCGTTATTCCGTCATGAGATGAGTCACGTAAACGTCGGAGGCTGCGCGCGTGGTTGCCGTCCGCGTGCCTCTCTACTACTGAGCCGCCGCCATTCTGTCACTCGCTGCCTCCATTCCCTGCGGTCAATCTGCGGTCTGGCCACGCTTCATTTGCCGGGAAAATGTTCATCTCGCCTCTCACTCGTGTACATGCAATTGTTTACGCGTGCGAGCGGAACGCGCGAAAGTTTTACGTTATCAAACATTTTTGTTTAGTTTCATTGTTGAAAGGGAAATAATATAATGCTGTTTTTCATTTTGATACGATATTTTATACCTATCTCGCTTTTTCTCCGCTAGCTGAGTGAGACGTGTATATAGGCTTGATTCTTCTGAGTTCCAAGCTTCTTAGATCCGAAGAAGTTTCATATTATATACATACATTGAGATGGTGCTACAAATGACCCTTTCTATTACTTTATACTTATTAAAAATCTGGTTCACCTAATGATTACAAAAAAGCAACAATAAGTAATAGACATTTGGAGATGAACCTACGAATGAATATGTTAAACTATTACTTTAACTTATGCAATCCCCGTAAGAATAATTTGAATTATATTTAATAACTTAATTAGCGGATTCCAAACTGTATAAAATTCAAATTAAGAAAGATGTAAAATCTTTCTTAGCTTTGAAGAAAACTACCTTCCAGATTATAGGTTTAGGCTTACTGTGCAGAGATTTTGGGATAACTCTGAGTGAGCATTATCTTTGGCTTATTTATGACAAACAAGTATAAGTATATTTACGTGAAATAGACACACATGTCCTTCTGTAGGTTGCTTTGTAGAAAGAGGTTTTAACCGATAAACCCTTCTATTGTACCTTCCTTTTTGTTCTTCTCTACGATTGGTGTTCGCGTATTTTTATTTCATTTCAATCACCTATTTTGGTTTTATATTTAGTGAAATAAATCGGACGTACTAATAATACGTACAAATTATTGGAGTGATATGAGAAAATGAATTACGTAAATGACACAAAATAAATTGCTAATTGTCATTTAATCGAAAATCATAATGATATAGCGCGTTAGTGAAACAGGAGTCTAATGAAGTTGTTACGAAAATAATGGCAACAAATACGCAGGCACTACCTACCTATCTGAGTTATCGAATCAATTGAGACCCTTTTTTACACTAAATACATATATAATCCTAATATTTCACTAATGTTTGTTTTACCAACTACTAATTTCGTATAGCATTTTCTTGTATGCCCTTGGTTGCCTGGAAGAGATCGCTATTTAGCGATAAGGCCGCCAAATTGTACGTTCTACCTTATTGTGCTGTTGTATTTGTATCTCTGTAAATTTTCTATGTGGTGTAAAATAAAAGTGTAATCATTCATTCATTCATATAACGGGCTAAGATGGTAACAGGCTAATCTGTTAAGGGTACGGCGTTAAAACCAAACCCTAATCGGTTCCTATGCGACACCGCGGCCTAATCCTTTTACTCCAATCGTCGTCTGAGCCGAGGTTCGGCCTCACATGTGGCGCCCTCAGGCCTACCATCCCTTCGCTTCTTCGAGCCCTAGAGTTCAAACTCTTCCTGGCAGAGCCCCATTCTGAGGCACGGCAACAAGCCCGCGTTACGCTGTTGAAATCATTAGGGTTAATCAACTACTCACAATCCGAAAAAATAAATGCGTCATCGTGCCGGAACGCTAAATCGCTTAGTGGCACGTCTTTGCCGGTGGTAACTAGCCACTGCCGAAGCCTCTAACCAGACAAAGAAATGTTGTATACTTAGCTAATCAAGCAATATTACAAACTTGCCTAGATTCCTAGAACTTTATATTTCTTTCTTGGCCTTAAAAGTATACCTATAAACTTAACAGTAGTTTATTGAACCGATAACGGTGCCCAGATGGTCTCCGAGATTGAAACTATCCTATGTCTTTAGGATGAAATATATCAGGCCTTTTATCATATCCAATCCACAGTCAGTCTAAGCAATATTTAAAATAATTGAAGTTCACTACACGAGTGATAATTTTTTCTTAAATATATCTGCATTTATGGTTTTGAAAGCAGCTGTAAAACTTCGAATATTTTTACCAAGGCATCTTGCCTCTTCCACTTGATGAAGGTTGATTCGTAGACACTAAGCAATTAGCTTTTTTTAGTATTTTTTTACTTCATTATTTATTACCAAAGAATTGAAGATAATGGATAGAGTCAATGCTGTAAGACGAAATGAAAATACACCGTTTAAATGTAAGTGGAAAACAACAACTCGCAAGGCATGGAAGGAGCAGGACCTGCAACATGCCATTCATTAATTTGAGGCGTAGGTGCTAAGCCTCAGACCGGAACACAGCATTGCTATAATGCTGCTTGAGATTGGTGGTAGGTGAAAATGGTGGTGGTGGAGAGGTGGCAAAGGTGAGATTTAAAAAAAGAATTTTGAAAAAAAAAAAAGAACCGACTTTGTTATACAACTAAAGAGCAAGAAATAAATATTTTCCACAACATTTTTAGGTCGGTGCCAAGTTAAATGTAAAAAGTTACTATGTACTGATCATATATACTTCGTATTCCTTTATAATATAGTAGCAAGAAAAGTACCAGAAATTTTGGTTACCTATATTTGAGGAGTTCCCTCAATTTCTCTCGAATCCCTTAAACAGATCTTGACTTGATGAAATGGGACATACCTGTGAAAAAAAAATATAACTGAATTGAGAACCTCCTCCTTCCTACGTCGGTTAAAAAGATAATTGTAGCCCAAAGAATAGTCCATTTTTTTTTTTATATTTTGCATTGGAATTAGCACTTCGTAATGAAAGTAATACGGGGGGCACTTACTTTGATGGCATTCTTTATTTGGCGCAATACCTGACTAGGAAACCCGCCTAGTATATTATGAAAAATACAAAATATTTATTTTGTAATTCTGTTTTTATTGAACCTATTCGAATCTTTGTTCCAAGTTTATCGACGATCTTCCCAAGCCTGTAACACTTCTATAAAATAAATTTCTTATTGTTCTGTACTTGGGTTTGCTTCTGAACGAGATCGATCACTCCATTTTCAACTGACTTAAAAAAGAGAAGGAGGTTCTCAATACGACTGTATGTTTTTGTATATCTGTTACGCGTTTACTCTGCCAATTATACACCGATTTTGATGATTATTTTTTGTTAGGTATGTCATGTCTCAGACGTTGTCCCATTTTAATTTGGCGTAGATGTATTGCAGGTATCCTGGAAGAATCGAGGGCACTCTTGAAATATTATAGGCACACCTATATTTCAGTATTTTTAAACGTAACTTTAACATTTCACGTCAAACTGATGAGGAAGACCAAGAATGGCCACCAAAACCATACAATAATGAGTATAAAACTAGTTGCGCTTCGATTATGGTATAAAGAAGCTAAGTCATTTATGCTTGTCACAATAAAGGAGCTGATGGTGAAGTGCCGGGAGAACGTCTCAAACATAAGCTCCGGCTTCGGTAAAAGCAATATTTTGTAGAAGATTATGACCAGTTGGCACTTGGCTATTATATATCAGGCATAATACCTACCTACTAAAAAGTGTGAAATAAATATTAAATAAACACACATCGCCATCTAGCCCTAAAGTAAGCGTAGCTTGTTTTATGGGTACTATGATTATATCTGCAACATTTTTAAGTCGGTGCCAAGTAAAATTAAATCGCAACACATGACCTTCACGTTGAAAACTGGTGAATGTCCTGCAGTAAAATTAGGTCAAGAAACGTTAAAGGAAGCAAAATGTGTAAAATACCTGGGATTTTACCTGGACCGACGCCTCACATGGAAGGATCACATAAAAAATAAGCGCGACGAGCTTAATAATCGCTTTAGAGCTTGCTCTGGCTTCTGGGCAGACAGCCTTACTTGTCGCTTAACAATAAATTACCCCATTAACCCATTTGGCTCTATGGTATCCAAGTATGGAGTACTGCAAATTTAACATTCTGTCCATTCAAAGAGCACAAAATAGAATCCTCAGAACGATTGCAAATCCTCCCTAGTTTACACCCAACACTGAGATCCATCATTACTTAGGTGTACCAACAGTAATCGATGAAATTAATAGCTATAGCCCTAAATATCGGGAACGCTTGGTAAAATAACCCAATCCACTGGCACACAGCCTACTGAGTGTGGAAAGAACCAGACGTCTGAAGCGGGCAGAAGTGCTCGATACTGTACAGACTTGAGGACACTGGCTCTCATAATTGTCAAAGTCAATAAGAACTTCAAAAAATCTACTTATAGTCTATCGACTGATTGTAGATGACAAAAAAAAAGTAAAATGTAGAAAATTTCTCCACTTTCACATTTTACTTGGCATCGACTTAAATGGTTGCTGAAAATATTTATTTCTTGCTACGCTGTATTTATATATTTGGTGTAGTTTACGAAGTCATATATTTTAATTTTTTTTTTTTATAAATTCAAAATTGCTTGCGGCCTAAAGGACGTGGTTGCCGCGGTTGTATTTACAGGCAAACGAGGCTTAAAACCTACGTTGATGGACACAGGAAGTACGTTACAGGACGTGTTCCTTGCATGAGCTGCTTAGTATTGCCCTGTTTATACCGATGGTTTTCCACTAACCATCAGAAAGGCTATCTGCTTGGTCGGTGAATTATTACTAAAAAAACCACTCTTGTTTCTGTGTTGAGCAACTGCTAAGTTTCTTATAAGTAGAACTCGGTAGAGTATACCTTCAGATTCAGTGGTAGAGTCACCAAAAGTACCGAGACTCGATGTTTTAAAAATGTTTGAGCTCTCTATTACAAGACAGAATTAACAAGCACTCAATCATACACAAGGATAATTAACGAGCACTCTAGCTTAACAGATGGAAAATTTTCAATTACTCTATTATTAAACAGGAAGAGCTGAGGAGCACTCTATCATAGCGATAGTAAAATCTTTGAGCATTCCAGTATAAAAGATAGAATGAGCATACTAATACATAATACAGAGAGTACTTTGGAGAACGGTCTCTTAACTCTTAATAACTCAACCTTAACGCTACAAAAAAAAAAAAAAATTTTTTTTAGTGCCGACCTGTCTTTGTTTTAAGTTAAAATGAGGAATATTTTTTTTATAAGCTTTATTGTAATAAGCTGTATAAGCTGTATGTAACGTTCTAGATTATCTGTTAACACTTCTTTAATAATGTTAGTTACGCGGTATATATCTTTCATCAATGAAACGCGTAGAAATCGTAGAAATTGCCATTGCAGACGAAGAAGATTTTCGTTACGTTAAGATTCCAATGCCATAGACAATCAAGACTTAAGATTGCATTGCCATAGTGTATTAAGGTCGTGGTGTAGACTAGATTGCAATATTTTCCGCGGGGAGTACTCAAGACGGGTGGGCGGGCGTCTGGGCGTGGTCGCTCCGCGCACCGCCCCGCAAGACGGCGCGGGAAAAATGACGCACTTGTTGCGTACGTCGACGTCAGGACGTCTTCTTGGGTCACTGACCTCTATTTTTACTACAGGACTGGTTAACCAAAAACAAATGACAGCTGAAAAATCTGTCCCCATTTGAAACGCCATATTTGACTCACGGCATACTCTGGAGCTAACATGACAGGGTTCATAACAATTTAAGTTCCTTAAACTCTCGTATTAAAGTTTTAGAACTTACAGCGCCAAAATGGCGTCAGTCTATTGGAGACAAAACAAAGTGACGCTTCCAAAAATATGGTCGAATGCTAAAAGGAAAAGTTTAAAAGCAATTTATGTCACGTAGTTTCTTTGTTATTTATTTGTAAGTGAAACTTTATTGGCTTCATTGGCATGAACAAGTTACGAGACTTTTAAAACTTACTTTTCTTAAACATATATCCAAGAGTATGATTCAACTATGTTTTTTTTTTTTTTGGAACATTGTAGGAGGACACCCGTGCCCTGTATTGGGCCGATAACGGGTGATGATGATGAATACTTTTTTTGATAAAAATCGCTAACGTTCTTAATACTTAATGAAATATTTTATAAAAATATTGCCCTAGTTTAGTTTAGAACGTTAAATAAATCAATAATTCCAAAAAAAATAAGATTGCTAAAAAAAATTACAAATTGCAACTTAACGGTGATAGCATAGTGGTCCGGACTTCGCCTTCATTTTTGGGGGACCGAGTTCGAATCCCAGCACGCACATCTAACTTTTCTCAGTTATGTGCGTTTAAAGCAATTAATATATCACTTTCTTCAAAGGTGAAGGAAAACATCTTGAGGAAACTTGTAACTTGTAATGTTTTCAAAGCCGTGTGGAGTCCACCAATCCGCATTGGGACAGCATGGTGTACTACGGTCTAAACCCTGCGCATTGTAGGAGGAGACCCATAGTTAGTGTCCAGCCAGCATTCTTGGCACCACTCTACGCGGAAATCGACGACGCATGACTTGTATAATGTACAGTAAATAGTTAATGTACAAGATTTATTGTAACATTATCAATATAAAAATATATCCATGATCTTATCTAGGTACCAAACATTTTGTAAGCCGTGTGATATGGCACAATTCTACCTTTTTTCCTTTTTTTTCTAATGCTTGTTTTTTTTTATTTGGTGTACAATAAAGGGTATTCCATTTCATTCATTTCATTCATTCACAATTCTAAAATTCAGAAGCCCATACAAAGTTATATTATGGGATACCGCAAAGATTGTGATAGCGGCGGTTTTCTAACATTTACCACTGGGGTGCTACGTAGACCTACGATTAGGTGCGGTCAGTTACCGGGACACGTGGGCTTTTGTTAACTTCAACTTCAATGTAGTGGTTTAATCTGGCATCATAATAGAGTTTGTCACAGAAGTTTTACAGCTTTATGTGACAGAGCTCGTCCAGGTAAGTTCTGCAGCCATGCTTATTTCTTTCGCCAAGCAGCATTCAAGTGTTCCGGTCTTACTACCATGCCCGTCTGAACGCAGACGAAGTCGCGGGCAGAAGCTAGAGGGTTTATAATCCGTAAAAATTTCTTATTGAACATACCAAATACACCATGGTACATGAGTTATAGATAATAATTAATTCTGCCATAGAAAACATTTCCAATAAGAACTACAGATATAAATGTGTTGTACATAATCTGATGTGATTTTAATGTGAATTTCTCTATGGTTTCGTTGTAATGTTTGTGAGAAAATCTTATATGAATAAACTAGCACTGTGAGCGATCATCCTTAGCTATAGCTGCCAACATTTTTTTAAGTCGTTGTCTGCTAAGTCAACTAGCGTTAGTACTCTAGCAATACAATTTTCGGACTGCAACCTGAAATTAATGCATAAAATTGTATCGACTAGGTTTTTAATGTATTGAAAATTATAAGAAATAGGGTAATGGAAGACACATGAGATAAAATCTTCTTCTTCTTGTTTTACTTATGGCTTGGCCAAAACAACACAGTACCTACCATTAGTATAAGATTTTACGCTCCTAATCGAAACTCGGTTCATTCTAAGTTTGGAGTAAAATGGATTTTTTGTACTTTTTTTAAAGTTCAAACTTGTACTTTCCATATCAAGTGCTCGTTGCAAATTAAAAAACAGTATTACAGAATTAGCATCTCTAAAACGAGTAGCATTGGGTCTATTTTGCTTGGATTTCTTAAGCGTATTTACTAGATGACCTTTGCCAAGCGAGGCTTTGACGCAGATTGATAAGCCATCTTCGAAAGCTCATATAAGAATACAGGTTCAAAAGCAAATTGGCCCGGCTATACTCTTCAAAGAGGTGATAGCCCAGTAGGTCAGACTACGACTACTTGACTTTCGCGGGGCCGAGTTCGAATCCACCACCTTTAACTTTTATATGTTATGTCTGTTTTACGCACTGAAAATATCACTTACTTCAAAGGTGAAGAAATACATCGTGAGGAAATCTGAATGCCTAAGAGTTCTTCATAAATATCTCAAAGGTCTACGGTCTCAAGGAGTCCACCAGTCTGTACTGGGTCAGTATGGTGGACTACGGCCTTAACCCCTTCTTATTGTGGGGGGAAACCCGTGCACTGTAATGAGTTGGTATGTTCATGATCTCTCTCATCATGACTCATCGATCTTCCTTAAGCTTAATTTTCATAATACCTAATTATGAAAACTAAGCTTAAGTTGCTATAGCTTTTCGCGGACTATAGCCAATTAAGATTAATTTTCATAATATATCATGGATTTCCGCAAAGTAACGCCTGCTTCTATCCCATATTCCTTATTCGTTACCACAACGCATGAATGTGATATTTGGTACTAAAGCCTTTTTAGAAACCGACTTGTTCCGGTGACTGTAAGTTTTCAGACCTATGATATTCTCATTCCTCGAAACTGTCCTTGAAGAGAGATGAGCTCTGTGCCCGGCAGTGCGACAGTAATAGGCTGACTGTCATTTAAGTTCGTCCAGTCTAATATCTTTTCTTTGTGGCTTCGGGTTCAAGGTTTATGCTCATTGCGCTTTGGGTGAGGCCCTCGCAGCTATACGTTTATTCATTATGAGCATTTTAAGCATCAGTCAGTGTTAGTTTGAAGAGAACCTAATTGAGAAAATAATTCCTACGTCAAAGATTTAACAACCAATTAGGTAGAATCTAGGAATCAAACTCAAATAGGTGCTAGAGAGATTGTCCCGCAGTCGGCCGCGTTGCGGTCAGCCACCCTTTAGCTCCGGACTGCCCGCTGCTAAAGTCGGTCATTGTATCACGTGGTTACAATCCACCGCCTCTACTCTACTGCTTATAGTGCTACTACAGAACATATCCTACACTTCCACTTAAATGGTGATGTTACTTCTTATGCTAGTATCTAAATTTTACGAAATGCTCCGATATAATATCATGCCTCATGCGGATGGTAAGGAATCTGACTGATTTACCCCTTGAACAGAAAGAAGGCGGTAATTCCGTATACAAAAACATTCCCAAGAAAAAGTCGGTCGTAAAAATATGCAAGTCCACATCCCGTGGCAGAAGGGCAAGAAAAAGAAAGAAAACTTTCTTTAAGATATTATAACTTTTTCATCCCCTGTTTGTTTGATGCACTTTGTTGTACAGCGTAAAAGCAAGAAATAAATATTGTCTACAAGTTTGTTAAGACAGTGTCAAGTAAATTGTAGAAAGCTACTATGTATAGATCATATAATTCGTATGCCTTTTTATATAGTAGCAAGAAAAGTACCCTTAATCTTCTACATTTTCCTTGGCACAGACCTATAAATGTTGTAGAAATTATTAATTTTTTGCTTTTTAGTTGTACCTGTGACAAAGTTGGTTCTTTCTTGTCAAAATTTTTTTTACCCTTTTTAGTTGTGTTTGTTATCTTATCTTAATTATAATAGCCAAATTTTAACTGCTCATAACCTACGACAAAATATTGCTTTTCCCGAAGCCGGCTTTAATGCTTGAGGCGTTAATCGAAACGCAACCAGTGTAGGTAATACTGATTGTGTAGTTCCGGTGGCCCTCCGTGGTCTTCATCATCAGTTTTACTTAACCAATGAGCGCTTTTCGATATCAAATGCCCAAGTTACTTTATAAAATACTCAAAATGCCATGGGTGTCCCTATAATGTTTGAAAGAATTACCTCAATTTATCCAGGATCCTTTCAACAGATTCGTCATAATTCATCACTTTCATGTGTTCTTATTTTCATCTTGACCTGATGAAAATAGGAACACAAGGGAAGAATACAAAAATCAAAGCCTGCTAACTTAACATTTGATTTAAACACTTCTAATACAATAACTAATTCGAAAAATGTTAAACGGTTTTTAGTTATGTGTACCAATCTTTATTCTTTATTAATAAACCAACGAAAAATAATTTTTTCTATCGAAATAATAATTACACTACTTCTTGACTACGCTGACGCAAGCTATGTTAACTTAACTGAAGATCAGTTAAATAAACTTGAGAGACTCCAGAATTCTAGCATTCGTTTCATATTTGGGTTGCGCAAATATGATCATATTTCTCAATTTCGATCTCGTCTCAAGTGGTTACCTATCAGACTTCGCCGGAATTTGCACGTTGTTTCTATTCTGTACTGTGTTTTATTTCACCCTTCTACTCCTCTTTACCTGAAAGAGAGGTTTCAATTTGTAGGACTCCCAGACGAACTTCGTTCTACGAGGAAGTTAATCTTGAAGGTGCCTGGTCACAAATCCTCCTTCTTCAACGGATCATTTACGGTTCAGGCTATTAAAATATGGATATATATATATATATATATATATATTATAGTTATATTTTTTTATATTTTATTTATATTTATATATTTGTATAATTTTTAAATCTTATTTATTGCTCCACCTACCTCTTTTCTATGTTTTTTCCTTTTACGCCATTGGTTGCCTGGAAGAAATCGCTATGTAGCGATAAGGCCACCAAATTGTACTCTCTTGATATGTATTTATATCTTTGTAACTACTTTTTTTTTCTTTGGTGTACAATAAAAGTGTATTCATTCATTCATTCATTTAATTACAAATTAAAATTAATGTTTACTATAAATACAAGCCGTTAATGTTAATGTTATGTGTACCTATTTTTATTTAATGTATGCAATTTTCTAAGTGGTACATCAACTAATTATTCAAAAGGTACCAAAACATAAACTGCACCAAAGGGCCATATTGCCACACAGGTTGCACGCTATTGCATAATTTATAGCTACGACACGTCGTGAACTGTGGAAATTGTATGGGAAATTGCGAAGGCAGCCCTGCCGTCTATGAATTCTGCGGCGCCTAACTAGCTTGATTGTTTACAAACAGATATAATGCATGTACATAATATGTGTATAGAATAATAGTAGGCTTATTGTGTTTGGCAAAATGTGTATTTGAATTTTACTAATAATTAATAAGTTTAACTTTTAATACCGACTTTTTGCTTAGCAGTTGTAATGCCCAAGTTCTCCGTTCACGTTTAGTAACGTTTCTTACAAATCCCGTGGGAACCGTTTATTTTCCTGAAATAATTGACTGATTTCTTTGTTAGGACGTAAAGGAAAGGTAAGAACTTCGGCGTTTTTGGAGTGCAAAATCTGAACCCTAGCACGCACTTTTAAGTTACGAGTATGTGCGTTTAAAATATCACATGCTTTTAAGTTACGAGTATGTGCGTTTAAAATATCACTTGCTTTAAGCGTGAAGGAAAATATCGTGAGCGAACCTGCATGCCTGAGAGTTCTCAGTAACGTTCTCGGTGGACAGTTCCCTTCTCATTCAGGGAGGAGACCCGTGTACCTGTCGTGGGCCACTAATGATTTGTTAATGATGACGCGCAGTAAGAAATTAGGTTATCCATAGAACAATTAGAGTTTAGGTAAATTTGCTAAATATGAATTTAAATAAATAAAAATATGATAGACACACACACGCATGCACGCACACAAACATACACACACACTTATTAAATTGAATTTTGATAATGTATACTTCTCAATATGTTTCTCTCTGTTTTTCTGTTATCTCGATGCCACTGGGAAGGCACTGACCCCCAAGACACAGGATGTCCTAGTTTGGGGGTCTACTGTTATTGTACTTTTAAGTAAATAAAAACTATTATTATTATCGACTTATCTCAACGAGTCTTGATGCTGGTGTGACGATGGGCGGAGCACATAGATTGCTCGGAGTACATAAACGTTAGGGTCCCTAGGTGTCGGAATGGCGAACCCCCGGTAAACGCAGCGGTTGTTGACCCCTAATTGAGGTGGACAGACGACATCAAACGAATCGCTGTCAACGTAAGCTGCCACTGTACTGCTGTGTAGGTATGCTGGGAGTAAGCGGATTTATTAACATCCTCTCAAAATACCTATGTCCACCAGTGGACGTCGATTGGTTTTTCGCATGATGATAAAACCTTCTGGTATAGTTACATAATTTAAATACGGTGTTAATTTTTATTTAAGCCAGCGACTAACCGTAGATATGCATAAGACTATGTCATCATCATTCACGATCCGGGGCTCTTCACGCTAGAATTTGCCTTCTGACCCGTAGTAAAATCACAACCAACAGGCTGACTTTTTTATTTTTATGGGATAATATAAAGATAAATAAAAATTATCTTTCGGATTTATACCCTAAATCCTCATGGATGCCTTTTGCATGCCCGACTTCATTGGGAATGTTTTCCAACGGCCTATGGACTAAAAAACCTTCTCCCTACCCCGCTCGTTCTTCAAGGTACCGCTTATGTATTACATCTGGCAAGTGAGCTGGCAAACAGTTTGACGTTTCAAAGTGCTTATTACTAGGCCTACATCAAATAAATGAATATTGAATGTTTTTTTTGTTATTTTCATCATCCTCACGTATGTTATATATTTATATAAATTATGTATATTTTATATGTTACGTATAATTATTTAAATTATCTATACATTTTGGTATGTATATACTCTTGCCACTATCCCGTTCTCTTGCTGTAATTCCTGTCCTCCATAGCAAGCCGACCAAGAAGAGAGTATTTTATAGCATAAACTTACCTCTCTGCTGCAATGCGGGCTGGTGGGATCTATTGTCACGGGTAATAGCAATAGCTGGATTGTACTGGTTTCCAAAACACCATTAGGTAACCATTCGGGTATGTGTTTGATTTCCGGCTGACAGATATTTTAATATATTATTAGCTGACGCCCTTGTTCTCGTCCGCGTTAATTATGGTATTTTACCGATCCCGTGGAAACCATTTGTTTTCTGAGATATAGAGTACCCTATGTTACTAAATAAGCCTAAGTTATTCTCGGACCTTTCAACTCTAGCTCAAAAGTCAAGTGGATTATTTGCTTAGTTAGGGCGTAAAACAAGGACAAACACACACTTTCTCATTTATACCATTATTAAGGATATTAGTGGCAATAGCCCATTACCGGCCCACTATAGGTCTCTTCCTACTATGAGAAGGGTGTAGAACGTAGTCCACCACGGTGGCCCAGTGCGGTTTGGTGGACTTCACAGAACGCCTTTGAGAACATTATGGAGAACTCTCAAGAAAGTGATATTTTAATTAATACTCTAAACGCACATAGCTTAGAAATGTGAGAGGTGCTTGCTGAGATTCGAACTAGGCCCCCCGAAAGTAAAGCAGAAGCCCTAAGCACTGGGCTATCACCGCTTCTCTGGCTGGCTGACTGGCTTATCACCATTTAGTTACGTATAAGTATTTAATTTCCTGCTGATATATTGGTCACATTGCTCGACGCCTGCCCAGTAATATGGATAAGTTAATAATTGTAGGTAAGGTGGAGGGTGAAAGATCACGTGGCCGATCACCTCGTCGCTGGTCTGACCAAGTAAAATCTGACAGAAGCTATCAAAAAGGCCGAGGATAGAACAGGATGGAAGGCTGTATTAAAAATCGCCACGAAGTAACTTAAATCCGGACACGACCTTCAGTAATGAAGTAAACGACGAAGAAGATATCTACATATATTTTCATAGATTATCAGACGAATGATATAGGTAGGTAATTGCATTGCATGCATTTTTATCTTTGACTAACGTAAATAAGAAGAAAATACACAAATTTTGAGAGAAATCCACATCTTTTTCATCCTAAAATTATATTTTCCTGGGGGTGTACCTAAAGATAGCAAACTGTACCTTTTTTCCTCTAGTTAAGTACGTATGATTTTACGCAAAATATAAAACTCTCTGCCCTGTCGATGTCTCTGATAGAATCTATCTATCTATCTCTGATAGAATGTGCGTCCAATTAGGGCTAGCGCATACCGCTAATTGAACGCACATTCTAAATTACCTACTGGATAAGCTTGTTGAATTAAATAGACTTTAATTTTAATAGGGTAGGAGTGATTCGAAATCCCCCCCTTTTTCTGCCACGTGCCTGCGATTTAAATTCGCTTGTTTTAAGACCGCCATTGCCCATGGCCCACCAATCATTCCGATTTTGTAAACTTAAAGACTGTGAAACTATACGCATGCAGGCTTGAACCAAGAGCCACTATTATAATATACCTCAATATCTAAATAAACCTACGATGCGACGGATGCTATGAGTAAATTGGACAGAAGAGGAAAAGGTCTCTTAACAAAAAAAGTCATATTATTTTAAACTCTCCTAATAATTGGCTTGCCAGGTCAAAGTTTGACGGCCGACTGGCGCAGCGACCGTGCTTTCTGAGTCCAAGGCCGTGGGTTCGATTCCGATTGTGATGAACATAAATGTTTTTCATTGTCTGGGTGTATATCTGTATATTATAAGGATCATTCATAAAAATATTCATTAGTCATCTTAGTACTCATAACATAAGCTACGCTTACTTTGGATGTATTGTCGTAGTATATTTATATTTATGTAAAATTATTGGGATAATAAATAAAATCATTATTATGACATTATTTTTATTTATTACATGCACTTTTTTGTGTGATTCCTATGCAGAAATAAATATATTATCGCCATCTAGTAATCCGTGTCTGAATTAAATTGTTCAGCGCCATCTATATTCAATTCTAAAAACTACGTTCTCTTAGAAAAAGTGGACAGTCGGTCAAGTACAACCTGAACTCACAATACAGCTTAATGCTATTACGATCAACCGCTAGATGGCAGTGGTGTCCTTAAAATTTAAGCATGAACATCATCTTTTCAAAGTACGCTTAAAATTGAAGTCTGTAGTTTTTAAAACTTTAGACTAAAAATCATACCATGAATAAACTTTAAGTTTCAATGATTTCGAAATGATTGTGTTACGAATTTATCAGGTTTTTGAGGAAACAGACAATTTAAATCTAAGTCAAGACCTATTTTGTTATGAACTGCAGAAAATTAAATTTGGGGGATACATAAAGTGGCCTTCTAGAACGTTTATAGTAGAAATCTTTTCCAGGCTACCTTAGTATACTCATACTCGGTCTTTGGTCGCATTTTCGCGACAAAGACCGAGTGTTCCTCTCCAAGGTAAGGACACAACCAGATGGTGATCTACTACCTCGCCACCTGCCACATTAACCAAAAAAGTAAAGGTAAAGGCCTCGAGGTCCGTCCCGCCCGCCTTGAGAACTATCCACAATATGTGTCGGCCTTGTTGACCTAGATAAGAGTTTCGACTCCAGGGTTTGACAAACCTTTATTAAAAACTTCTCTGTTGGTGTTTGACACCTAATTGGCGAAAGTAGGCCTGGTAAGTTGGCATGCCGGCCCGAAGTAAGTTGGCATGCCAGCTGTCTTTTGTCTGTGCAGTCCTGCAGGTGCAGGGCTAGCAGGCAGGATATATTAACTAAGTAAAACTTTGTCAAAGTCCGCATTGGAACAGTATGGATTCGTCCCCGCTGTTCCAATAAGCTTTAAGCTAAATCCCTATCTCCTACGAGGGCGAACGAGGCATTACGATATGTAAAAAACTCTACAAATTTTAGACATTCCCACAAAATAACACATAAATGAAATATATCAAGGTTTGTACAATTCATGTGATTTTAGTCAAATAAAAGATTTCGGGAAAAGTAAATATTTGGATAGTGTTCCTCAAAATATTTTTATTGTCTGTTTTTGGAACACGGTCACGCCCTCCCTGTACACAATACGAAGGTCGCAACGTCACCGAAAAGCAAATTGTTGTTTCCACGCCATAAACTTTTCTAAAAGTTAGTTCAGAATGGTCTCGAACATTAATCTGGGCTATGAATGAAACAGATGCTCAGAATTGCGCTGTGGCAAAAAGTGATGTCTCTTTTATGATGTTACATTTTTATATCCATTTTTTTAAGGTGTGATAAGAATGGGTGGTGTATAATAACTATAACAATGGGCTACCGACATGGTTATATAGACGGTTACCCATCATCCCAGAAGGAAGTTGACAGATCCGTATGATAAAGTCGATGCAAAAATTTGAAAACGTTTTTGAAACGGTGTGAGTAGTAGGTACTTACTTACAACAACCTAGAAAGTACAATTAAGAAAATAGTTAATGATAGTTATATATACAAAAACTTAAGTGCAGTCATCGTTTACTCGATGATCCGATGTCGGAGCGAAAAGTTCGTTATTAGAAAGCTTAGTTTGAAACATATACCTATGTGGTGTCGGGGTTGCGTTTGTAAATAAATAGATCCATAGTTCTATACTACTACTATCTTATATCTTTAAACGAGCAATTCTTGCATATATATATATATATACCTAATTGGAATCCAATCCAACAAAAATCCAACGATTTTCATGAAATTTAGTATAGGTACAGGGGTTTCAGGGGCGATGAATCGATCTAGCTAGGATTCATTTATATTGGAATCTCGGAATTATTTATATTGGACATACGACTATTTTTTTTAAGTCTAATCATTCGCGGACGAAGTCGCGCGGGTCCGCTAGTATACTATAAATACAGTAAACATGTATACGTAAACCTAAACATACATAAGTATAAAACTTGCATCCACTCTCTAGTGTGTCTCACTCTCAAGAGATTCCTCGCAGCTATAAGGCCGCCTTTGCATGCCTAAATTTTTAATTTATTTGTTTATTCTCTTTAGTTTATGTTATTATTTTATTTGTTGCGTGCAATTAAGTGTTCCCTCTTCTTCTTCTTGAATTCTGGAGACGAACATGGGATAGGTACCCTTCCGGAAAAGTTCCCTGGGGTTTAAAAGAAAAGTCTGTGTTACCTTTGCACTGCTTCACAGATGGACTAGGCTTGGCCAAATTTCGCGAAAAACTAAACTAACTATGAGTTAAACGCTGCGTGCATCAGCTAGATATTTATAAATCTGATGTCCTTAGCTCGATGTTATGATTGTGTATAGATTTTTCATAGAACTTTAATAAATTACACCAACAAAGAGTTTCGAAGGCGTCACGCAAGGGCGGCTTGCATCTCAGCCTACATTTTACGACCATAACTCATTGTTGGATAAGAATTTCCTATCAACATTCGCCATTTATTATAGCACATCAATAGCTTGTCGCATCGCACCCAAACAAAGCATGCTGAGGTGTACCTGACCAGATTAACTTGATGCTTGCCAAAATAACTTAATGCTGAATGGTTAATAAGAAGGTATCGAAGGGAAGGTCAAAGTAAGATGGTGGGGCTGTCATAATACATTTAATGGCTTGTAATGAATGAAATAACATCTATAAAGCGACAATGCGGCACTCGAACATGCCTTTTTATAATAATGCTTGATTTATAGCCGATCGACGCGAAAAATTTTGTTTCGCACGTGTTTTTCAGAGATACGCCTTCTTAGGTATTTGGTCGAGATCTTTGGTTTGCACTTCTTATTGGTCCTGGTTGGTTTTTAGGATAATAACTTTACTAACGAGGCTAGTAAAAGTATTACTTCGAGTTTTTTTTTCACTACTGCAATCTCACCTGGTGGTAAGTGATGATGCAGTCTAAGATGGTAGCGGGCTAACCTGCTAGGGAATATGGCAGTCATACCCCTTATTGGTGTCTACGCGAAATCGCACCGGAACACTTAATCGCTTAGCGGCACGTCTTTGTCGGTAGGATGGTAACTAGCAAAGTTTTCCACGCGACCAGAGAAAATTCAGAAATTATAAATTACCAAATCACCCCTCCCAGGAATCAAACCCAGGACTACTAATTCGACGGCCGATTGACGCAGTGGGCAGCGACCCTGCTTTCTGAGTCTGAGGCCGAGGGTTCGATTCCCACAACTGGAAAATGTTTGTGTGATGAATACGCACGTTTTTCAGTGTCTGGGTGTTTATATGTATATTATAAGCAGGTATTTATGTATATTATTCATAAAAATATTCACCAGTCATGTTAGTACCCATAACACAAGCTACGCTTAATTTGGGGCTAGATAGCGATGTGTGTATTCGTAGTATATTTATTTATTTACTTAAATTCACAGTACTCACCGTTGCGCTAGGGGGGTCGTCAAAGAGTGCAGTTTAGTTATCCGATCATGGCAATTATAACATACACATGTTGTAAGGCTACCAACATATGGACATCGTGGAGTTCTCATATGCGAGGGATAGCATGTACTTAATAGGCTGGCGGTAATAGATCTTTTCCTGGACTTTTAGGCCAACGTGGTCAACTACGCGGGTGTTAAAATGAGTGAAGTGAGATAAAAGAATGAGGAAATATAGAGTGCTCTTTATTCCCTCATTTTTATAGTCTGTTGAAACGGCAGCACCGGCACCCCTGGAAAAGGATCATGAGCAGAAAAACAGTATGACGTACTTTCAGAGGAACGGGGGTTAATTCAGAACTCCGGGCTGGCACTAAGAATGTCTTGATAGAAGAACCCCATATTCTTTATCCGACCCGGGCATAAACGTTGGTGCTCGTGAGCTGCAGTCCAAAATGCTAACCACTTAACCAACGAGGCAACAAGGCAGGCAGTATGCTATACTTTACAAAAAAAATTAAGTATAGGTGCTGTATAAATAATAGAATGTCTTGTTTTCGATTTTCTTTACTATTATCCCAAGTTGAAGTAGCCAATAATTTGAAAAAAAAAACAAAAAGGCAAATATATATAAATAAAAAAAAATTGAAAAAAAAATAATATTATTAGGTATAGGAAGTAATAGAATATATTGTACAATATAAAAATAACATGTAAGAAATATGTTGCGTTATAAAAGCAACAGTAGGGCTATATCCGCCGGGTTATAGTGGGTCTGGCAGTCTGGCATACCAGGGTCCCACACTCTGTCGGAAGCAGCGAAAGTTTTTCTTTGTTTTCGGAATAGTATTGCGCGTCAACGCATTTCCCCGTGGAATATTAAAAAAAAAAGTATGCTACACTGATAATATAAAAGAAACCCCATATCCATCTTACATCGTTTAATCGTTTTAGTATCGCTCATTACAGCACAATACATTACAAACTCAAACATATATCTATCTAACTTTTAATTAATAATAATAATAATATATTTATTTAATCAGAAAAACGTATACATTTCATTAGTGAAGCGCTGTCTCCTGCGGTAGTTGAAACTGTGTTACAGGAGACAGTGTCATCTATGGTCTTAATAACAAACGTTTGACAAATCAACAGTCAAAATTATATAAAGAGAAAAAAGAAATTTAAAAAAAAGAATTTAACTCTGAAGAGATAACTTCTTCAATCTTCCCTTAACACTACCCTTCTGGTGGTACTATCTGTACCACTTTTTTCCCGCCATTTTAAATAACCCTCCTTTTTGACCTGGGTTCCTGTCATTCTGAATTCCTACTCCAACTTATATTGACCACAGATAATAGAAACTGACTAGTCAGAACGAAGATACCTTTTTTCTTCAACCAAACGTACCTACACACAAAGGCAGATTTGCTAACAAATATAACTGAAGAATTAGTTTTTTTTTGTTTGAACTTAAATAAATAAAAAATAAATAAATAAACTTGTGTGAATGTGTAATAGGTTAAAATAAACATCACTCTACGAGTCTTAAAGTACAGGTAAATCATATTGCCGTAAATCTACAGTGACTTTGAATTTATTAATGAATTAATAAACGCCATATTATAGCCATACAAAAATCTTGAAGAGAGTATATTGTTCATACTAGGATGGGATTCCTTTATTTGAGTAAAAGCATCGCTGTGTTTAGTATACCTTAAAAAAAGATTGCTCTTTTTAAACAAAACTTTATCGGCATTGCCTTCGCGGTGTCCACAAAGCGTATAGACAGATGTCCCAATGATATCACTTCTTTGAGTCCTCCAGATAAAAAGTTTAAAGCGAACAACACCTACGTAACAAGCCTTATTGTGTTGAGTTAGACAAAGACGGAATAAATGTGACGTGAAATCTCTTCAGTAAGCAAAGGAATAATCCACTTAGAGGCATGTCGTCGCTTTTTGTCAAAATACAGGGGCACGGTTCATTGAATTTAAAAAAAAAATAACGCTGCGGGGTACCTCTGATATGTAAGCAACCAAAAAGATTCATGAGGGGTTTAGCTTTTGGATTATACGTGGTGTTTTCGTTTAGTGTCGACAGATGGCATTAGTAGTTCTTTTGTTTTGCTCTTGGATTCTTTGTACAAGACAATGAATGAGCACTTTAATTAGCTTTATCAATGAAACCCTATATGCTGAATCTGCACGTGAACACGTTGTTCATTTACCAACAAAAGGTTATTAAATATTATATCTATCTATCCACACGATTGATGAATTCCTTAACGACAAGGCTGCTTGGAAGCAGGCCACTCCGCTCTCATCTCTCACAGAACAGAAAAATTCTAAACATTGTTAAAGTTTAAAATGATGTTGGAACAGAGCAATCTGCTGAGTTCCTTGCCGGCTCTTCTCAGTGGAATCTGCCTTACGAACCGGTGGTAGAGTCACTACAAACAGACTGACTTGATATTTCAAAAGTGCATATTAATTAGGCCTACTAAAAATAAATGAATTTTGCATTTTGATCTTTTTTGAATTTATTAAAACTATACTAGCTGTTCCCGCTGAACAGTATACTAATAAATAGTTTTTATCATCATCATAAGTGGCGTGCATAGAGGGTATGGACAGGGTTTGCAGATTATAAAAAATACGAGTACGAGTTATAAATACTTAAGGGTAGGCTTTTTAAAACTATAACAATGGCTATCCTTAAGTTTTTTATAACAAGTACTGGAGGTTTTCTTCATTTTATATCATCTGCATACCCTGTGCATACCCTCTATGTGCGCCACTTGGTATCATCATCAGATTAACCCATTACAGGGCATGTGCCTCCTCTGAGAATGTGGAAGGTTTAGGCCATAGTGCACCACGCCAAGTGCGGATTGGTAGATTTGAAACACCTTTTAGAACGTTGGAGAATGGAGAACTCTCAGGCATGTAGGTTTCCCATCAATGTTTCTTTACTGTTAAAGCAACTGATGTTTTTAAATCCTTAATTGAACGCACATAACTAGAGATGCATGCCGGGGATTAAACTCGGTTACCCCAAAGAGAGACCGAATCTAACCACTAGGCTATGCCCGCTTAAGAACAAAATGAATGAAGACTTTTATTAGGTATAAAAATGAATCCCTTCTGAATTAGAACCTTAACACTTTACTCATTTACAAAAAAAAGAATATAACACATTATGTATATGTTTTCATATCTTTCTATATATCTATTAAAAAGTATACTAGTTTTCTCGCTGAACAGTATACTAATCCTACTAATAATAAATATAAATGCGAAAGTTCGATGGATGTATAAATGGAAGAATGTTAGTTATTGTTTCAAGAAAAACCTGCTGAACGGATATTGATAAAACTTAACAGTAAAATAGTTTACATATGAGAATACGTAGAAATATAATTAATAAAGATATTGAGTTAATTGGCCAAAACATAACAATAAGTTTCAAGAATCTGCTATTTTAGAGCTATCTTCGCGTGCGCTGCATATATTGTGTGAATGAGTTAGATAAAAATAATGTATCAAGGGACTGTTACTCTTAACGAGTACTTACAAAAAATCTGTGACAGCAAATATCTATCTTTTATGTGGATGTCACGTCATTATAATCAAAAATATTGAGCAAAAAATACATTGAATACACTATTTATAATGTATATTTTAGAGTATTAAATTAATTCTTAAAACAATAAACCTTTATCGCGTCTGATATTATAATATCTATCCCCATTATAATATTTATCCCCCCGTCCCCTATTATTATTATAATAGGGGCATATGGTTTATTATTTTATTTAAGCACTTTATTTGTACTCCACAAAAAGAAAAAGAGTGACACAACGAGAGGAAACTTAAAAGTAGGATACAAAAAGCGGCCTTATCGCTTAGTATCGATCTCTTCCAGGCAACTTTAGGATTAGGAAAACTAAGAGTAACTGATCGGTAGGGTGTATTATTATTAAATACACACTTACGAAAAATATCCAGATTACACACAATAAAATAATAATAATAATAAATATAAAAAATAATAAAGTAATATATACTATAACATACTACACAAATCGTTTGAAAGATATTGACGACAATATTTCGCTAAAAAGTGCCGGTTACATAGAGTACCTATGACTGCACGCAGGGTGGCTAGAAAAAAGAAATCAGAAATCCAACGCAGACGAAGTCGCGGGGTTACGCTAGTAGCTCATATACAAAAATAAATTTTTAATTAGAGTCACTCGCTAATCCCCAGGGTTGAACATTAGTCTGAATAGAATGTCAGCGTGAGCAGTAAAGGCCATTTGACCACATCTCGGAATTCATTCACACCCCCACACAATAAGGCTTTTGTCATCGCATACGAGTCGGACGTTAATATCTTGTTCAATACTGATTTATGCGTTGGCATACTTTAAATTTGTGTAAAAAAACATCTGGCATAGGGTTCTGTATCGTGATTCAGAAATGTTTGTTTGAATTCTTTATTGTAAGTACACACTGTATTAGTTAGAAGAGTAAATATGTTTCATAAGACACACTAGTTATTCATTGTAACAACAATTATAAACAATAAAACAGTGTTAGAAATACTAATTCTGTCTAGTGCCATCACAACAATCAATTACAGTTATATATAGCATGATGATTATAATTTTTAATTAAAAAAAAAAACAAATCAATCAATGAGTTTGTTTGATTTTTTTCGTATGGTAAAGGCAAATCAGAATACATTTATCCCGAACCCTTCTCTTTTCGCGGTTGTCGTACGAGACGAGTAAGGGAATATAACAGAGAACGGGTAGCAGCGTTCTCAATTATACTATAACCATCAACTGTGATCACAAACCCGTCTGGCCAGCGTGGTTATTGTAGGTGAACCCTCTCTTTGGGAGAGGCATTTAGTCCAACAGTGGACTGGTGTAGGCTATTGATGACGACACACCAAATCAATGAAAATACATAAACACGCAGAAGAAGCTCGTAACGCTAACGCAATTTCTACAAGACAACCTTTGGCGATAGGAACTTCTAATGAACGAGTTGATTCGACCAACTATATGTTGTGCTTATTTAATGAATGATGAACTGATGATACTAACAAATAGTTGTGGTTTATAAAACAAACACAAAGAGTTAATACTAACGATGGATTGACATTTGGGTCAACGGGTTATGAAACTGGATATGCACAATCGGACTAATTCAATGCTAAGTTTTTTTATTTTTTTATAATAGAACATGCTTTGGTTCATATTCAGAATAGTTTACAAAGTAACCAACACGTTTTTTTTTAACTTTAAAATTAACACTATTTCTAGTTAAAGTTCCGACCCTAAATATCAGACACTAACTTAATCTTATATTGAGTGAGAGTCATATCGACTATCACACACCTGTCAGAGTGGTTAAGGCAGAGTAGGTTTCCGCACCGCGACGCTTTCTAATAGATTTTTGTGTAGGAGCTAATGACAGCTGTCACATCATGTAATCCAATGAGAATATTTTGATTTAAGAACACAGTTTTTTACAACATATATATGTAAATAAAAAACAACAACATATATATATATACATATATATATATATATATATATATAATATATATATATATATATACATATATTTACTAGCGGATCCCACATAAGTCGTTCTGCTCGGTAAAACAGCGCCCAGAGCTGGTCCTATTGTGTTTTTGGGATGGTTGGTTTTGGTTTCGGGATGGTTTACATCCGGAAACCTATTGAATTATACTAATAAAATAAATGAAATACACAAAGTGGTTCAGCCGTTTACGTACATTATTTATGATCAGATATTAATTGTGCAAAATTAGTTCCCTGTATACCACGTCTCCAATAATAGGTATAGGTAAATAAATAACTACGGAACTCTATAAAATAAGCCGAAACCAACGTGTATTTTGCAATATATTATAAAGTAACATAACGTGGTTACAAATATAACAATGCTTTAAAATCAATCAACCAATAAGACACTTTATTTCGAATGAAATACAGACTATAAATGCGTATCTTTACAATTATAGAATATAATAGAGATATCGAAAAGTGTGCGAACGTAGTTCAATATTTCTAAAAGTTTTGAGTGAAGATTTCACGGACTATTTCAATGACTTTAAGTTTAATTTGCGGCCATTTATCGTCTGTTTTGTTGAAGATCATGATAAATGATCAGTAGTAGATACAAAAGTCCTTGCTAATATTGCAAAAATAATGCAAAAGTGTGTTTGTTTGTCCTCACTTAACGGCCTAAATAAGCAGGCAATTTTTGGCATAGAGTGCAAAAAATTTAAGGCGGAGAGAAACATAGGCTACTTTTTAACCCAGGAAATCAAACTGTTCCAACGAGTTTGTGAAAACCGTAAGAAGCGCGAATCAAGGATGTGGACAGCAGGTAATCTTCTATAAACATAATACAGGAAAACATACACAGGAGATACTGGAGTATATTACGTGCAAAAGGCGACCTTATCGATTGAGAAACATTCACAACACAAAAAGTTTCGCGGGATTCGAACTCACAGCCTTGGACTCGAAGGCAGGGTCGCTGCCTACTGCTCCAATCGGTACTTATAATGAAAATATGACTTGACGATTTCTCTACATTTAATATTTTTTGAAAACTGTAATCTGGGGAAATTTAAATAACGATATCGACTCCTCCTCCTCGTTATTTAAGCTTCCCCAGATTACTAGGATTTTTATTAGAATTTGTCTATCTATCCTTATTCCTTATGTTGGATATCACTCATCTATACATGATACTGCGGATTAACATGTAGGTTATCTTGTACCCCAAAATGTAACAGCTTATATCGGGATAAACGATGTTGTCGATTAAAAAAAAAATGCATAAATACAGTTGCATTCTGGAGATGGACTTACACTTTTAAAGAGCGGAATAGACTGTTCCTACGGGATTCTTGAACCTAAATAGACTCAGATGAAGTCACGGGCCGCAGCTAGCTAGTAATAAGTACCTAAGGGTTTTGTTAAATAAATAAATATAGGACAACAAGCACGTCGTATGCGTAGCTTGTGTTATGGGTATAATAATAATATAACTGATGAATAATTTTATGAATAATATACATAAATGCTAATAATACACAGATACAAACCCAGAAAACAATAATGTTCACACAAACATTTTCTAGTTGTGGGAATTGAACCGAATGCCTTGGACTCAGAAAGCAGGGTAGCTGCCCACTGCGCCAGTTGGCCGTCTCTGCTATAACTGCAAGCCATGTAACAGAAGGTTTAATAAAGTCGTCTGTAAGAACTAAACCGCCTGCGATACAAATAAAAATAGGAAACACGGAAATCCGCGGAAGTTTGCGCCTCGGGATATCACTTTTCCGACTTTACCCAATAAAGGGTAACCCGTGATCCGTTAAGTAAACAAAAAAGGCGGTACGGCGCGGCCCGCTAGGCGACGTAACGAGTAAATCACGGTAAGCCCCAATACGCCGGCGGCGCCGGGCTAAGCTCTGTAACCCCTTTTACTTCACCTTCGATATACCCGAATAAACGGATATTTGGATTTTTATATCGTCTGCTCTGGAATTCTATGATTGTGCGAGCATAGAGCCTTGTAGACTAACAACGAGTCTATACGCTCCCAGTGATACTTCGTTCGCGTGCCGGGGCCTTATTAACATCCCTAAAAAAAGTATTGTTAACGTTAATTTACAGAATTGTTATAAACCTTATTTTTATGACGTCAAGGTAAATAGTCGTTAGTATTAGTGTAAAGCTATTCGTGACAGAGCTCATCCGTTTGCTGCCGCAAAGTAGCATTGCTGTGTTCAGCAAGGCTATTCTGAATAATGCCAGCTCGATATCGAAGCTCACTTAAGTGGGAAAGATCACTCCGAAAGGGATTCACATGACCTTGATATGATATTCTCTAAACACCTGGCACGCACTTGCGAATAGAAGTGAGTTTCGAAGTCGAAGCTCGAACAAATAGAGATGGCCTAAGTTGTAATAAACGAATTTGCAAACTCATCGCGAATTTAGCTGTCGAGTTACAAAAACGTCCTTCCAGAATTGCCCTGCTGGTCTGAAGGTGTTAGCCGGTGTAATTATAGGCACAAGAGGCTAACACCTAGGCCTCACACTGATGGGTACAGGGCGGCACGTAGAAGGACGTGCCCCTCCTCCCCGAGGTATTGCTTTGTTTATGGGCGATGTATTGATTCCTAAGGAAATTCTTGACCTACCAATACATACATTTTAAAAATGTGTAAAAACGCATCCAGTACAGCGAGGTTACTATACATTTGATGAATTCCTCAATGACAAGGTAGATTGGAAGCAGCCAGCCTCGCTCTCATCTCCCGCAAGATAGAAAAATGATTGTAAATGTTGATGTTGGAAAAGAGCAACTACAGAGTTTCCTGACGGCTCTTCTCGGTAGAATCTGCTTTCCGAACCGGTGTAGAGTCACTACAAACATACATACTTGACGTTGCAAAAGTGCTTATAAAGTAGGCCTACTTGAAATAAATGAATTTTGAATTTGAATTTTTTGAATTTAGTTAACAATTAGGTACGCTACCTGCTTTGCCCGTCAGCTATTAATATAAAACATATTTTGTCGTTTGAAATTTTATATATATACTTTCGAGGTGGTCCTGGATTCTCCAAGGTGTTGGGTGAGGCGTAGGTGTTAAACCTCATATTGTGCCTGAAATTACACAGACAGCTACGTTCTTCTGACCGGAAATTTTAATTGTTATTATTACCAGAAAACCGCATTGATATTATTATTATTACCGGAAAACAGAATTTATATTATTATTATTATGTCTGCCTTTGAATATAATTATCAGTATTGCTGCTTGAAGGTAGAAATAAGCGTGACGGTAGTACTTCCCCAGACGTGCTCTGTCAAAAAAAGCTCTACTTTAATTATTATACTAGAACTACTATTACTGCTATTTTCAAAATTGACAAATGAATACACATAAATATAGAATACATTAATTCGAATAAAGAACTTCCTTCTTTGAGTCGGTTAAAATGTTAAAAGTTTCTCTCGTGAAGGACTCTTCCTTTCTGAACTCGGTTCATAAAATTTAAACTTACTAGCGTATTGAGATATCGCAGAGCTGGCATTTCAGTGGCATATGAATCATAAAAAAATATATGCTGCAGTGTAAATTATATTTCATGGAGTTGATTTAATTTGCACTGAATATTATTGTACAGTCTTAAATATTTCGTTTGTATTTTAAATTTATACAAAAACCACGTTAAAGTTTTTTTTTCAATGTATGCAGTATATTTTGGCACTGAAGGTGATAATATTATCTTTACAAGTATGATAACTATTTTCTTTACAAGTATTATATAAAAATACTAGAAGTAAAATTGAATTGTGTTTCTGTAATATTAAAATTTACCCATTTTATACTCAGATAATTCATGTCATGGTAGTACATTAAAGAAAACGGATCGCGTGAAAATTTGATCCCACATAATTAGAAGTGCTTAACTACCGTCCTGAAAAGAAATAAACTGTTTTATAACTTCGGCTTCCTTAACCCCACATAAAGCCGCCCATAAAACTCATAGTAAGATCGGATCGGCGATATGAGGCGGAAATAAATCGGCGTTTAAAATCAATTTGTGTAAAGGGTGTTTGAAAGAAGTTCGGCGACGGCGGGTCAAACGAAAAGTTGAAGAGCTGGTGTATACATATACAAAACCATTTGGAAATTACCGCCTTCCAATATGGTCTAGTATACTGTCATTGTCATACATACATTGTCATTGACACATATGATTATAATCATATTAAGCAGCGGTTCTTAGACGACCTACCTGGCGCAGTGGTGAATGCTGTGGTCTTATAAGTCGAAATTGCTAGATCACTGCAGGGGCGATTTGAGAGTATATAGTATCCGAATTTTCTCTGTCAGCTTCGGCATTAGCTAGTTACCACTCTTTTGACAACGCCAAGCCGCAAAGCGATTTACTATGTAGTAAATTTACCGGTAGTATGTAAACAAGGTGAGGTTGAAGTCTAGGGCTTACTTGTAGTCGAGCAAAAATAAATTAAGTTTCTGGTATTGTAACCTTAAAAAAATTGGGAACACCAAGTATTTGTAAAAACAGATAATAATCCTAAATAAAATTTTTATGAGTTATCCGTCGCTCAATGTGAGCTTATCAACCAAAACGTGTTATATTTATGCCCTTTTTTTGACATTTAAATGTTGTTGTCAGTTGGTGTATCTAATAATGGTGATATCTAAACACTGTATAACTATGCGTATGCGACGTTTTGCCACATTTATTTGTAAGTTCTAAACCTCATAAAGCCTACCTAACCTAAATTAACGTTGGATTATTTTAGTTAACAACGTGCAATTAAAAACACTGGTTAATTAAACCGTTTAAACTACGTATCTTCAGCGGTGTCTGTTCTTGGCCTATTTAACCCGTCGATGCCCGATGGACGTCCCCGACCCGCTTATTTCCCGCTATAACACTAACCTACGAAATAGGAACACGTACAGAGTTTGCATTGATTGGTATTAGGGGCACCCAATCTAAAGCTCTATACACAATTACGGTCAAACTTGAAAAGAAAGAAAATAATATATTTTCTAGCACAATACCTCCGTGGAATTACCGTAGGTCGTGCGCTGTGAAGAGGAAAAATATGAAGAAAAAATAGCAACTTTCCTATTTCTCGCTCGTGATAGGATGTGTATAATGTAAACATACATGCTTGTAAGTTAATAAACGGAACCAAGACGTTATGATTTTAATACATTAATATAAACAATCAACTTACACATCACTTAAATACATGTTATCATAATATACCTATACACATTATCGTTAATTCTTTTCTTTAATTAGAATTGTTAATTGTTGTCCTCTTCTAAAAGTAATTTTTCCATCCGTAGGGAACAATACTTTCTCTCTATTAATCAATGTCCTTCTCTACACTCGAAAATAAAAAGCGTGAAAGCGATACAAAATAGCGAATCTAACGAATATTAGATTCGCTTTAATAATTACAGTTAGGCTCAATATTTACTTACTTCGACATATTAAAAAAAAATATTTTTCATTTACTTTTCAATACTTAAATCATTACGTAAGTATACATAAAATTTTATAAAAAAATAATGTAGGTATCACATTTAAAGTTAACTTAATAATCAGTAAAAACTGATTTTACGGCAGAACGAATCACATTTCTAGGTGCTTTGAGGGTTTTTGTTTTAGTAAAAGCATTAAGCTTTCGGTTATAAAACTCATGTAAACAAACTAAGCAGTTACAAAGCTAAAAATTTACAATGACGGTAAATACGCACTTTTTTCTCGTAACTATATAGTTAACGGGTTTCCAAAATAAAAAGTGTACAACTGAAATTTTACCCTTTTGCGAATTTGTGCAAATTACTTTATGAGCGCGCTTTGAATGGAAAGTTGGTAGTTTTTTGCGATGTCGTTTATAACTGCGTCGAGATGGAATAGCTGTTGAAATTCGAGGATTAACCTGCTACGTTCGGATGGTAGTCAGATTTTATGACGCAGCTAGCGGAAAGCGTCGACCCCAAAATGGTCGGCTAATAGAAATAGCTATTGCCTAACCCTTCGGTGGCGGTGCTTTTGCCGCCGAAAGGTTTAGTTTTATTGCCAACTATTTTCTACCCCTTCATAATTGCCAAGGTTGTGCAAAAAGTTATTTTTATACAACGTTTCATTGTTGGATTCTTTTGCAAATAACCCGTTACAAAGCTGGAATTCTCTATTTAACCTAAGACAAAAGATTTCACAATTTCTAACAGTTTATGCGAATATGTTTCGTAGAAACGGGTAAATTTTTACTCAACAAATAATTAGCCTTACAATTAACCTAAAAACTAAAGAGAAAAATACACATTAAAATAAAGTGATGTGCTTTTCTATATCTAATAATAAATATTGTAGCACTAGGTTGTGGTAGCATATAGAAGAGTTAGTTAGCCTTTTTTTAATGGTTGAAAAGCTGCATGGCTACCTCCCTTGGGCAGGACGGAGGTTATGTGGGACTCCTCCCTCTAGAGAGTGGAATACCCAAACTAAAGACCAGTACGGCAAATCCCTTTTGTTGGCTTTGTTAGACGACCGGGAGACCGGATTATGATGAAGACGTTGAGGGTATTCATGGTGATGATGATGATGTTGTGAACATAGGATTGTGCCTGTTATAGGCGTATTTTTGCGACATTGCCTTTCTAGTTTCATTAGGTAATTTGATTTTATTGTACTGATTTCAGAATAAAACCTTACGTCTTTAGTAGAAAATGAACCCCTATGTTTTTTGTGGGTTTTACTTAGACCTGGGCGCATTTGGAATCCTCTAATGTGTTTTAAGTTAACAAATGTAATCATCACCTAACATTTTAATTTCAATTAATTGTGTGTATGAACGCTTCATTATTGCCTGTGGTAGTTCTACATGAATAAAACATTTTGGAATTTAAATTTGAAATTATCCTTAAAGTAAGTTGGGCTGGAGTCAGTCTCATGATACTATTCAAGAAACAAAAAATAGATTTCCATTTCCGATATTTCGTGACACGTAAGTGCTCGTTATTCTTATCAACCAGTCCATTGTGTCACAGCTACCGCATTAAAAAAACCTTCATTTGAAGTCCATTGTACACCAAAATTTCTCATCGCATTGACATTTACATTATCTTTATTACCCGTCCACGACACTTAGCGTCCTAACATTTCAATCGAGTATCGACAGCTTACTAAGAAAGGCTGAAAAAACTCTCAGTCGGTTTCGCCCCCCGCTGGAATACCTTTGCGGTTACAAATGTATCAATCCTGGATGTGAATACAAAAAAATGCTCTCTAATGGTATACCGTACCGTCTGGTACCTGCTGTGCGGATATATTTATTTGCACTCCACATTGTCACCCGATTGAGATGTCAATTTGGGAGAGTTTGCGTCTACATCTAAAGTAGAGCATTAATAGCAGTAGTATTTGGGACTGCGATATCAGTGAGCGCGGTGGGGAGATGTGGCTTTGCTTTTACGATAATGGAAAATAATGTGTAGAATTCTGAATGCCTGAGTTTTCTTCATTATGTTTTCAAGGGCGTGTGAAGTTACCAATCCGCAAAAGAGCAGATTTGTGGACTACAAAGGCCTAAAACCCTTTTTACTCCTTATTTTATTAAGTGGACATCCGAGCCCCCTGCTGGGCACGGGTCTTCGGTAAAGAGTTGATGATTATATTGATTTGGGATTGTAACCGAAAAAGAAATAGATTAAACTAGCTGATTTTACTTTTGCTGACAGAGACTACTTGCTTTATTGCAAGGAGTACTAGGGTCTCATAAATCAGCACTTCTTAGACAGTAGTGAACTCTGATTTTCAGGTCAACGTAATGACGTAATGTCAAAATCATAGTTCACACACACCTTTCGCCAAACGTTGCTCTAAATCGAGATCTTTGTTTCACACGGGACCCCTTTGAAATCCTTTCCCCCGATTTTTCGAGCTACTATGCTGCTTCCGTCTTGAGATTGCATTATCATTTACTATTCTTAGGTTACGAAGGTAAAGGTGGTATCTCATTCAAACTAAATCACGTCAAATAAAAAAAAACAGTTATAATTATATTTTATACCGCATTATTTTTTTCCTTTATCAAATAAAGGCCCGGACTCATCATCGACGAATATCGTTAGATTTTACGATCAACGGAAGACATAGATCTGGCTCCGCCCCCGGACCGCCTTGAAGCTATTTCTATACATTTTCATTACATTATACTGCTTTTAAATGGTGACTATTTAGATGAATGGCGTAAACAAGGGTAATTAAGTGTACGACTATTTCTAACATAATCGCGGCCTAATGCAGTCTAAAATTAGTGTGACGGAATCAACTTTTAAGGCGGTCTTACATTAATGCAATAATAAATAAGCAAAATTAATAAAGAGCTATTTTGCCTGATGTAGGTACACCACAAGTGACTGGTACCAGCCGAAGATATAGCGTCATCATCGCTAACCAACTTTCTATATATTCAAAGAAGAACGAATACTGTTTTGTTTTTAAAAGAAAACGTAAATAATAACTTAGAAACCTATGTATTCATTCCTTAGTGCGCAACTACCCATCGTAAGTATCACGCGATTTTCACTCTGTAATCCATACTTACTAATTAGTTATATATATTAAAGTTTGTCCTTCCTAAGCGCCCTAGCTAAACAGCCGATTGAATTTATTCTTGGCATAGAGTTTGTTAAACGAACGGAGAGTTACATAGGCTACTTAATATCCCAGGAAATCAAATGGTTTCAAGGGATTTGTTGGAAACCATAATAAACGCGGACGAAGAAAGCGGGCAGCAATAATTAAGACCATACTCAATGAAGTCAAGTTGTACGTAATTTTTATCCACCGGCATGTAAACCCCGCACTATCTATAGCCGAGATCTAAGGAAGAATATCCATAGGGCACGAGCGTCGGCACAGTGTTCAGAAGGTAGCGTACAGTCGTAAAGTTTTATCACCTCTAATAGGTGCCCGCACTGATTTGTGTGACATCGTAATATGTACCTGACTTTATCCCTATTCGGTTTGGTATACTAGGATTTATTAGTAGAGAAGAAAACGGATATTAAAAACCACATTTAAAAGAACAACCTGCCGTATCAGCTGCATCCTACGTTTAACGAGGTCCCGGTTTCGATTTCCACGTGCGGTCAAAAATATTAAGAGATAAGCCGTTATAGCTTACTCCTAGCCTAGCCGATCTCATTATCTCGGAATTTTTAGAGTTATGTGAGTTTTAAGCAACAATATATCTATTTAATCCAATAAAATATCGTGCATACCTAAGACTTAAGACTGCTGCATAAAAGCATGTCTACGATTTCGCACTTGGCTGGGTGGTGGACTACGAGCTATAGGTACACCCTTCACATTCTGAGTAGAGACCCGTGCCCTGTAGTGGTCGGTAATGAGTTGATTATAAAGATTATTGGGTATTAATCTGGAGTTCTGCCTAAGTTTGGCTTAACAGCCCACCAACCTGTATTCGGGCAACCTGCCGTGTTATAGACATAAACCACCGAGCTATGACGAGAAGGAGAGAAGGCATGTTGCCAGCATTGCGTCATTAGGAATATGGTTGACGGCCGAGTGGCGCAGTGGGCAGCGACCGTGCTTTCTGAGTCCAAGGTCGTGGGTACGATTGTGGGAATCGCACCCACATACTGGAAAATGTTTGTGTGATGAACATGAATGTTTTTCAGTGTCTGGGTGTTTATCTGTATATTATAAGTACTAATGTGTATTATATTCATAAAAAAATATTCATCAGCTATCTCAGCACCCATAACACAAGCTATGATTACTTTGGGGCTAGATGGCGATGTGTGTATTGTCGTAGTATATTTATGGTAGAGATGTTGGCAGAAAAGATAACATAGTATTTGACGGCCGATTGGCGCATTAGGCTGCTTTCTAAGTCTAAGGCAGTGGGTTCGATTTTCAAAACTGGAGAATGTTTGTGTGTTGAAAATGAATGTTTTTCAGTGTTTGGATGTTTATCTGCATATTATAAGTATTTATGTATATTATTCATAACAATATTCATTAATTATCTTAGTACCCATAACACAAGCTACACTTACTTTGGAGCTAGATGGCGATGTGTGTTTTATCGTTGAATGTTTATTTATTTATTAACCTTATTAAGTTTTACTCGTTTAAATAATGTATTCGAAGATTTATACGATTACGTATTAAAATATATTATCGGAACCCAAAAACAAAAGATCCATTGGCTCTGTTTCACAAAAGTCACATGAATGCGTTGAAATTCCCAGGAGTAAGGTGGAGTCCTCGTATTTCAGGGCATTTGTCACCCGAATACATTACATAATATTTATAGTTAAAATATCATTTGTTGAAATTGAGCCAAATTTCCGGCGTGCGCTTTCAACGGAGCTTACAATAAAATATTTGGTGAAGTGCGAGTCGGTTGGCCATTGCAATAGAGTTCCGTGATAATGAACCCTATATTAAAACTATGAAATGTAAAAGGGTTAGTTTTTCCTCCTGATCTCCTGGTGCAATTTTAATTCAAATTAGACATTTATTTAAATCAGGTAGGCTAAGTAGGTTATTGAAGTTTTGAAACATCGAGTTTGTCTGTTTGTACTTACTCTACCACTGAGAAGTTTCACACCGTTTCTTACCGTACGCACTTACCGTACCGCTACACCGAACGTTACCACAGAGTTCGGAAGGCATAATCTACCGGGATGAAGTCGGCAAGAAACTCAGCATTTGCGCTTTTTCAATCTTCATACATTAGTAAAGATCTAACAAAATGCACTGTCTACGCACGTTTCGCTACGACACTTGTGCAACCTCAATCATCAGGAAATATTGACAGGTCGTGGTGATGGTGGTAGGACCACCAAACGTATTATGTAAAATGTTACAGACACTTTAGACCGATTTTAAAATACATATTTAGTACAGAGGCCGTGGGTACTATCATAATCATCATCTACCCATTACAGGGCACGGGTTTCTTCCCACAATGAGAACGGTATAGGTCGTAGTCCTGGCCAAGAGCTGATTAGTGGAATTCACACACCTTCGAAAACACTACGGAGAGCTCTGGCATGCTGGTTTCCTCACGATGTTTTCCTTAACACGCAAATAACTCAGAGTTAGAGTTGCGTGCCAGGGTTCGAACACAGTGTGCCAGGGTACTGTAAAGGTTACCATACTCGGTTACGGTACCCTAAAAAGCGCCATAAATTGGCAAATAATCCGCCGCATAACGCAACCTTTGTTTGCCCACACGTGCTTTTAATATCTGGCTCGCATCGCGATTGTTGCAATGGCCGGATTTAGTCTTTGTGCCTAAAGTAAACAGAAATACTCGTAAAAACTTCCTTCGAATGTGCCCGCGATACGGAATATTATGGCTATTTTGTGCAAAAGTGACCTAACCCTCGTATACATTTAAACTACTATTATAAACGCAAAAGTTTGTATGGATGTTTGTAACTGAATCACGCAAGAGCAACTGAACGGAATTGGATAAAACTTAGCTCAGAAAAAGATTGTAGTCTGAAATAGCACATACAAATATATGAATGTCGAAAAATTAACGGTTTCTGCAGGATATATTTGTTTTAGTTATTCACAGAGAAAAAGAACGAACGCGAACGCTATCACCGGCCACAACAATTGTCTATACTTATTACCATAACCGAAACTTTAACAATAAATATAGTAAGTCTAAATAATAATCTAATAGTAAGTCTTTTAAAAAATCAGCAAAAAAAACAAGTGAAATATACGAATATGTTGTACATAATTTTTACATTTTTTTTAAATCAGAAATTCGTATAAATCAATAAGAAGGCATTATCTTAACAGCTGGAGTACGGTTAAATCATTTTATTTAAAATTAAATATAAAATTCTCCTATGGCACAATGTTGAATGGAAATCATTTCAATACTGCATCATGCATTTGAGTAAATGTAATAGCAGCGAAAATTATTTTGTACGTGTAATGTAAAGAACTACTTGTAAAATATAAGAAGAGACGCATTGATTAGATTTCTGACTATGAAAAGTCACGAGCGCTAAAAGTTCACGATTATGCTATCATTCATTGGTATTTTATTTTTGTTCTATAAAGACTTTGATCGCAAATTCATCCTGATGTAAAGTGTAAATGCGTATAGAAAAGGCCTTTAGGTAATTATTTATGATGATTTAAAAAAACTTATTCAATCACTAGGATTGATTGAAACTGTGATATCTGAATTTGCGTGCTAGTAAATAAGTTAATTTTAAAGTTATGCCACTTTTAAGATTGCGATGTGAAAAATATACGTGTTAATAAATTTTATTAAACGCAGCGAGCACAAAGAACAGCTCTCATACAGTTGTCAGCGTGACAATCGCGCATCGAATTTGTCATGAAACTGTGCGCTTTTGTTCGCATGAATGCCGTGTGAGAAGGAAGAGCTTCCGGTCCGGGGTCGATGCCGGATCGATGCCCCAGGCGATATCTTGCCATCGAAATTCAATACTTTTTTTTCATGCTGTTTAGAAATTCATACTCTATGCTATTGCGATCTTATCTCGGGAAGCGTATGATTTTATGTATAATTAGAAAAGTCAAAAATTCTAAGAGGAATCGAAAGAACGCGGTTGGTTTTGAAACTTTTGTAACTTATGGTTTAAGTTGACGATGATATAGTTATCACCATTATCTTATAAAAAAAAGAAGTTATGTAAATACAATAACAATTAAATTATGTGCAATTTAATTATTTTTATTATGTAAATTTCTTTTAGAATGACTTTTAACGCGTGTATATAAGTACACAGACTTTTTTGTTTATGGTTCAAAGTCATCACTATCTTTAGTAGGATTGTATTTTTCGCGATAAGTACATTATAAACCGTTTATCGACGCACTGGTGACAATTCCGTCGTATGAAAATCTCTGAACTAAGCTAAATTGCCAGATGTAAAAGTAGTGTTATCTTTATCAACATATTTCTCCTGAAAATGGATTGCACTATTTTTGACCTGACAACAAGAGATTTAAGGACAGCAGAACTAGTCCTATTGTAGCTAAACAAACCACTAATAAGTTTATACATGCCATTTGTGTTCGTTAATTTCTCCTTCTTTCAAGGAGCAAAGAACCTCACAAGAAGTTTCTATTGTAGCCTAATTGAATAAAGATAATTTTGTCTTTAACCTTGGAAGTCAAAAACTTCTTTGAGCCGCATATGATCAGCGCAGTAGCTCTCTCTATTCCTTGGCCTAGAAATCTGTGTTCGGCAGTATGACCCACAGTACTTTGTTGGTTAGCGTCACAGTTCTTGAAGGAACTTCGTTACATAGTAATGAAAAATAATCTTGGTCAAACAAAACATTAGCATTCAGACATAATCTGCTATATGAAGCTGTGGTAGAGTCGTTACAAACTCGGACTGACTTGACGTTTCAAAAGTGCTTTAAGTAGACCTATTAGAAATAAATTAATTTTGTATTTTATTTTATATTATTGATATTAATGATGATGATGATAAGAAGAACGCGATAGAGGTTAACGAAACAGAATAGGAACGATCCATAATTGAACAGTTATTTTCCATAATCTGATTGGTTCATAATAAGAACACTGAACATGAGAGACAAATTGTTAAACATCAGCAAATGTTTAGTACCTATTATATCATGATCAGCGAATGTTTTGCAAAAACGATATCATAATTACTATACATTACCTACAAAATGTGCTTAGTCTTTTAGTATACTTTGCCAACTCAAATAACTCAGAAATAAACAGTGAATATTACGAAAATATTAAACTAAAATGAAAATACTTTACATAGGTAGATTTTTTTAAATAATAATTTAAAACAAGTAAACAAGTTGGATTTAACAGGTTTGCCACTGATAGCAAATCAGCAAAATATTAATTGTTTCATTTCTTATTTTTTACACCTTTTAAATTACTGTGCTACTTTTATAACGTGTATATTGGGATTGGTTTTACCTGAATTAAACAATTATTATTAAAATCTAAAAAGAAACAGTAAGTACGTTTTGGAATGGAACTTTTTCGTTTAATATATCAAAATCTACATTCAAATACTGTCACGCTACATATAACCGGTCAGTTATTGCTATAAACGTCGCTATATCAGGGCGTCACTTCACAAGCACTTACTAACAAACAATCCGGCCGGGGATTTTGAAAACAAGAAAAAATCCCCCAACCATGTGTCGATGGACATCGACGAGGGCCGCGGGTTGATACGGAAAAAAAAAACTAAAAACCATACCGGAACAATCGAAGCTAACTTATAAAATATGTATCCCGCTGTTGGCTTTTCAAAGTTGCACTCGCATGTACTATTTTGACCGCGATCGGGATTTTTCATGGCGAAAGAACAAAAAAATGCACGAGCATATTATACGTATGTATCTATCCGACCATTTCACTCTGGCTTTATCGGTTTCCTGCGATATTTTAGTTTGCCGGAACACTGGTTTTGTGAAGTGTTCTACCTACTATTTTTATTATTTTTAAATATTTAATAACTAATCCCCTTTCCGCGTAGGGTTTCTGTTTTTTCGGACTAGCGTATTTTTGTAGAAAAAAGTAGACACAATTCAAACAACATTTACACTAATTAAGGATCTATTAGAATATTTTTTTCTAGTGCATGAAACGGTTGCCGTTGATTGAATTGATCCTGGCATTGCACCGCATCTTTAACACTCGGGCTCCTTTGTCCAAGCTATAATTTTTGAAATAATTGATTTAAATTTATTATTCTTTAGTAATGAAAATTGTTAAGCGGTGCTGACCTAGTTCGATTGTCAGCACGCACACGTAACTTTTCGAATTATGAGCTTTTTAACAATTGAGTACCATTTGGTTTAACGGTGAAGGAAAAATTCGAGGTAAAACCTACTTGTCTGAGACTTCTCCATCAAGGGCGTGTGAAGTCTACCAATCCGCACTTGGTCAGTGTAGTAGATTACGGCCTAAATTCTTCTCATTCTTAGAGGAGTCACGTTCTCTGTAATAATAATAGTGCACAGATAGCTCTTATATAACACAAGCGTACACAGCCCGCTTCGCCGGGCTATATTTTGCTTCATTTAATTCAAACAATAAACTTACATCGTTAAATTTTTTATTTAAGTCTCGTAATATATTAAATCATTATGAGACTTAAATTAAAAATTTCTCTCCGTATTCATTCTCTTCTATTCTCTTCTCGAGCGGGTAAAGATCATTATCTACACCCATGTACACCCAACAATAGAATATCATCATAGTAAATAAAAGCTGTATTTGACAGTTCAAATCCGGAGATTCCCTGTAAGTTTCATTGAAATCGGTCCAGCCGTTTCGGAGCCTATACGGAACATACCCACACACTTTCTCTTTTATATATGTAGAAGAAGAAGATAAATGTAATATATCATTTAAGTTATATAAAATAAATGTAATATTACATTTAAGTTATATTTATACAAACAAAAGCAAGATTAACATAAAACGTTCCAAACACTGAATGGCTCGTAAAAAATTCGACTTATTTCTTTGTACAAGGGAGCTGACAGCACATTCATAAGGTGCCATGATCTTGATGTCTGCATTTTCTAATCTGTGGAAGTAGAAACGCCATTATGTCATGGTCATTAATTAAGTGGCCACGCTGTCGTTCTACATTTGGGACCAATATCAACATTGCCACCAAATATTTCAGGTAGCTGGTAATGTTGAGTATTTTTTTTGGAGCAGTTAATAATAATACGGCATAGTGAATTTCTTTTATGTTAAAAAAATTGTCTTTTATATTTTCGATTTACATTTTTATTTCTGATAGTCGGTTTTTATAGTAACTTATCGTTCCTTTGATGGGTTGTGTGGCGTTTTTTAAGCTGGTAAGAGAAAATAACCTGAAATTTTGATATTAAGTATTAATTATCTCAATAAATATCCATTTGAATATAACAACCAACTCATCGTAATGACGCAATAATCAACTACGGATCAAGAGTCGATTCCTAGGTCAGGCTTAATATTCTATGTGTGAGACCTGAAATTTTTAGACAAAGAAAGAAATAAATAAATAAATATACTACGAGATTGCACATATCGCCATCTAGTCCCAAAATAAGCGTAGCTTGTGTTATGAGTACTAAGATGATTGTTGAATATTTTTTTTGAATAATATACACAAATACTTATAATATACAGATAATCACCCCGCCACTGAAAACATTCATGTTCATCACACAAACATTTTCTTGTTGTTGGAATCGAACCCACGGCCATGGACTCAGAAATCAGCGTCGCTCCCCACTGCGCCAACTGACCGTCCAAAGAAATGCTTAGAACCAGTCTTAATATAAAGTCACAATTTAATAAAGAATAAAAAAGAGAAGAATGCTCAGTTTTATCGAACGAGTTTTTATGAGAAAGAAGGCCCAGCCAGTCCAGTGCTATTCTTATCTTACCGAAGCTCTATCAATGTGTTCTTTATATTTTCCTTATTTTGCATTGTGACTTTAATGAGAGGTGGAAGATGTGCTATGTGGGACCACCTCGGCTCTTCGTTATTTGCATTTACAGGTCTAATAAAATTCATCGAAGTGTCACGGTGCATATTTTAAAGGCTGTATTAAATCCGCCGCCGGCGCGTCGCCGGTGCTCGCCCGCCGCATTTATTACTGGGCCTACCAATCCGAACGTCATTTTTAACCGTCATCGCTAATTTGCCATTGTTTTGGCCGCTGACGCCAACTTTTTACCGAAAACCATAAAATAGATAAGGGTTTTTTCTAACACCCTCTAAATGATACTCGTACGTAAGATTAAGGCGAATCGTTATACAACGTGTAACAGAATTATTAACTAATGTTGAAGGATGCATAGTATATTTCGTAAGGAATCACTCTGTAAAAATATAAAATCAAAAGAATCATATTTATTTTTCCATACAAACTAATTCAAATCATTCTAAGTGTCTACTGATGACAACCCTATTGAAGATAAAATACCGACACGTGCACCTAAGCCACGCGACGCGTACCTAATAAAGTTTCAGGAGTCACTTTATTTTAGTTTTGCATGTGATGATAAAGCTGTATCTGATTTCTTACAGTATTTTAAAACTATGGCAATGGTTTACTCAAAACTATTAGCGTTTCGGTTTCACAGATAAGTCTCAGAAACAGTTAATATTGTACCTCTAAAGCCTCTGAAGTATTACTTCGGTTTTTATTTATATGTTGTATATTGTAATTATTGACGGCCGATCGGCACAGTAGGCAGCGACCTTGCCTTCTGAGTTCAAAGCTGTGGGTTTGATTCGCACAACTGTAAAATGTTTGTATGATGAACATGAATGTTTTTCAGAGTCTAGGTGTTTATCTGAATATTATAAGTATTTATGTATATTATTCTTGAAAAATATTCATCATAGTACCCATAACACAAACTGCGCTTACTTTGGGTATACATGCATGGTAATGCGTGTATTGTTGTAGAATATTTATTTATTCCACTACTAGTTGGTCCTCGACTGCAATCTCACTAGTTTAGAATTTTAAATTTTATATTTCGATTAGAGTATAGTTATTAGCTGTTTCGTGTACCTAAAAATAAACTGGCCTACCTCAAACCAAAAAACCATACCTGGTGGACTATGAAACAACTGGCGGTCGATGACACTAAAAAGTTGGCGGGAGCTTCTGAAGTAGATGCCCTCAATTTTAGTACGAAAATAAGTACGACAACATCTGAAACAACATCATATTATATTTACTCCTACAAGCTAGCCCTTCGACCGCAATCTCACCTGGATAATCTGTTAAGAGTATGGCAGTTTATAGTATTTATTTCAAGTTGAAATTCAAATCACTCAGTATGTAGTGACAAACATGACCATTACGAGTAAGTCGGTTATTTATTTTTATATTATTTATTATTTATTTATTAAATTTTTCACGGAGGAATTCCTGTGAAAGTTTAAAAATTGAGCTCTTTTCTGCAATATGCATACCTATTTTTCCAATATCAGTAGCTTTGCCCCAAAATAATAATAATAAAATGCTTTCTGCTTTATAATAAGATCCCGTAAGACATTAAACTATGAAAGTACGCGAAGAAAACAATCCTAGCTGTTTCTACGGTGATCAGTCGGTATCAGTCTAATTTTTCTGACTGCGTAGGCAACCTAGCTTAGTTTACTTGCTAGTGTGTGGATACATGTGGATTGTACTTATGAGGATATATATAGTTCGCCTCTGCTTGTGAAACACGGTGCATCAATTATATATGTGCGTAGCGTGTGTTTATTAACATATTTTATTTCAAGTACTGTGGTATTGCGCGCAGGCGAACTATATCATATATAAATACAATGCACATGTATCCACAAGTGTATCGTATATTTGGGTTTCCCACTGAAGCTCACAATCCAAAGTCACGCCAGAAGAACTGTGGAATCCTTCACTTTAAGTGATTCTCCATTTATTATTTTAATTTTATCAACCACGCACTTGGTTTTTTTGCATTTAAAAGTAAATTATTGACAGTAAACCAGTGTGAAATATGCGACATAGCACGGCTTACATCGCCAGAGTTATCCATACCTCTAGCTGTCTTAAAAATTAGAGACGTATCACTAAACAGTACAATCTCACAAGTTTCACTGACATGGTGTTTAGACAATTTGCAATGCTAATATCACTTGTATGCATGTTTCTGTTTATACGGTGATATCTAAGTACGGCCAATGCCTACCATCAGATCAGATCAGAATTATTCAGGAATTACAAATTCCCTAATTGCACGCGATCGAAGTTAGGACCTCTGACTCTACTTACGTTTACCACTGCGGCAAGAAGGTCGACAAAGTTATATCTACTTGGTTTACACATACAATTGTTTACAATACAGCAAGGTTAAACGTAACTATAAAACACCATGTTTAATTACGACACGTAGACTGATATGGACTGTTAAAGGAAGAAAGGTCAGTTTACTTGGATTTATATAATAAAGGAGTTTACGAATGTAGTTATCGCCATCAACTCACTTCTATGTACATATCTTATATGTAATGTACACATCGAAAGTGCCTGAATAAAGAAATATTCTACTTTGACTTTGACTTTTCACTATCTTCCCAGAAATAACTAAAGTTAAATAAATAGGTAGCTTTTAAACCCATACAAAATGTTTGTATTTAAAAAAAAAAATATATTTATATTAGTATGAGCTTCACTGCTACTATAAATTTGTTAACATGGGCCCTCGCCTTAAACGTGTGTCATCTGAGAATCGGTCAGCAGCAGACGTCGCAGAACAACGTGGCAATTAATCATTTACGCGTTAGTGACGTTCGATTTATCGTCGCAAAAACGAGATAGGTCAGTTTGATTCGTGAGTATGTCGGGTGGATAGCAATAGAGCGCAGCGCTGCGATTCTCCCGGAGGTCGTATTGAGTAACGCAGCCAATATGTTAGGCGCTACAGCGTCGTAGGCATCAAGGCAAGGCTGGGCTGCTATAAAGCACGGTGCAATAAAGAGAATGGATGCCGCCCATCGGCAGGCACCGGCCGCCGGCAGGATTACCCGAATCGCCACTATTTATCGCTCGAGCCTTACGCCCAGGTGCCATCAATCTATTTAATGATCGGGTCAGCACATACTCTCGGTCTTTTTGCCACTAGCGCCCGGCGGGGCGCAAAACGAAGACGCAAAGGCGTAGACCGGGAGATGGACGTTTGATGAGGCGCTTTTGTGTCGATCGTTGGCGTTAAAAGGATTTTCCGATGCTCTATCACTAAGTTAAGGCTTTTTCTTATTTTCTAGCGTATCACAAGATGAACTTTAAATTGCTTATCATGGAAGAGCTTAGACCCACAAAACTGTTTGAATGCGAGTTGGCGGGCGTTTGTTATTGTTATCACATCACGACATACCGCCAACCTCCGATACCTTCCATCGGGCTGATTCCTACTGAATTTCGTTACACAAATCTTAATAATTTTTTGCCTGTTCCGGAAATCAAAATAAGGACCTCGTGTAGCTTTATCGAGTAGGTATGCTAATTACTAAACCAGCGCTACAATTTATTATTTTGGCTTAGGTAGCTGATATTCTAGTTTACATTCTTTATATTTTTTCTTTTCATTTTCTTGCATTTAATCCTGCGCTCCTATCAGCAGTTTTAAGTACTTAAATATTCTATAGTTAAACCTATCAAGGTTTTACTTTCCCTATTAAAATTTGTTATTGACAAAACATGTTTTATAAAAAAATTTAAGTGTTAAGTAAAGTAATTGTTTATATGTGCAGGTAAACCCCAAATATTTTATATTGTTTTACTCATTAAATAGAAAGCTACAGATAGACACATAATTGTGCACGGAAATAAAAAAAAATTGTAACCGTTGTTATTTCAGAGTTCTTTTTAAAACTCTTCCAAACCTCCCTTGGGTCCTCATATTGTATGTATATTTATCTAATTTAAAAAAACATTAATTAGTTAATATGGCCATAAGATAAATAAAATTCTCCAATAAAGTACCAAAAAAGTATGCAACCATAACGGATGACAATTATGTCAAACCGGACTCAATGGTCGCGCCGAATAGAGAGTGGGCATAAAGACACTCGTAGCTTAGACAAAGCCGAGGCGCAGTACATTGAGTTAAGAGCTAAATCCTTGCGCCCATTGCCCGTGACACGATCCGGGCAGATGTATGGCCATCGCGCAACTGTACGTTATTGTGCACTGACCATATCTGTAGTGGCATTGACCGATCAATAGTCATATCGTTATGTTTGAGATTTGGGAAGTTGAGGACAGATAACTTTAGGTTTTATGACTTTACAACAGGATGAAAAGATCCTATCCTTATTGTCCCTAATATATTACCCTACCTTACTGTCCTATCCTTATTGTCTATTATATTTTAATCATAACACGTTATGACGTTACAAATAAAACACAGAGATATAACAATATTTCAGAAATACAACAGAAAAGAATTACAATAGTCATGTCGTATACATCGAGTACGGTGATACCATAGTGGGTAACTTAAATAAATAAATAAATAAAATAAATAAATATACTAACACAGTACACACATCGCCACCTAGCCCCAAAGTTAGCATAGCTTGTGTTATGGGTACTAAGATGACTGATGAATATTTGATAAATAATGAATAATATACATAAAATATGTACTTAGAATATACGTACGCATATACGTACTTGGGTACTTCAGTCTTCAAGTCCCCGAGAATCCTAGCAAGCTAACTTTTGAGATATATGTGCATTTAAAATAAAACAAACACTAAACTTTGTAAACTTTGTGATGAAACCTGCATGTCTGAGACTTCAGCATAATATTCTAAAATGCGTGTGAAATCTGCCAATCCGCAGTCTTGCGCATTATGAGAAGAGATCCGTGCCGTGAAGTCTCGATAATGGTTTGATTAAGACGATCCCGTACCTACTTCTACAAAGTAATAGGAATTGCATAACAATAATGCCTAATGAAAAGCAATAATATTATGTTATATATTTACATATTTATGTATGTTGTATATGATTGTTAGTAGTTTACATTAATTTTGGGTAATTTAATGTATGTTTATATCTTATTTGTATTTATATGTAATATATTTATATATATATATCTTATTTATATATGTGTATAATTTTTAAATCTTATTTATTGCACCACCTACCTCTTTTCTATGGTTTTTCCTTTTACGCATTGGTTGCCTGGAAGAAATCGCTATGTAGGGATAAGGCCACTAAATTGTACTCTCTTGCTATGTATTTATATCTCTGTAACTACTTTTTTTCTATGGTGTACAATAAAAGTGTATCCATTCATTCATTCAATAATAACGTCTAGTAGGTCGCGATGAGCAGTGTGGTGACATCAGAGTAGAAAAAGTAGTCACCACCCCTGTTCTTCCCGCGGGTGTCGTACGAGTACGCATTTGAGCACGGGCAGCAGCGTTCACTGTGCTACTACTACCTTCAACTGCGATCATTCACGTTCCTCACACAAACATTTTCCAGTTGTGGGCATCGAACCCACAGCCTTGTACTCAGAAAGCAGGGTCGCTGCCCACTACGCCAATCGGCCGTCAAATATATATACTTAGATAGATATATAACTCATTATAGCACACAATCAAAAGACAAAAAGATAAATGAGAACTACAAAAAATAATGCGCAAAGGCGGTCTCATCTCTATAAGCTATCTTCTCCAGTCAAGCCTTAATGGAATAATAAAATTATTGAAAATATGATAGTGCAGTACAATTATGAAGTTATATAGATACTAGGAATGTATAAGATGGTCAAATATTTGCTACATCGGCCGAAATGTAGCCAAATCAGGTCGCAATGTAATAACGGGCTACCTCAATGAAGGCGGGCGAATGTAAGCTCGCTTGATATAACTTGGCTACTTGGTAGAATATGGACACGATTCCATTGTTGTATGGGACGATATTTTTCGGATTTCATTACAACGTTTAACTAATTTAGGTCTATTAGTTCTGGAATTAATAATTCCAGAACTAATAGACCTAAATTAGTTACTGAAATATTGCAATCGGTATTGTTTGTGGTAGTAACCACAAAAACCAGCTAAATCTGCACGTTGCAATCATGATACCGTCAATCTTTAGTAAATAAATAAACACATCGCCATCTAGCCCCAAAGTAAGCGTAGTGTGTTATGTGTACTAAGATCACCACCAGCATCGTTATAAATAATATAAGTACATAAATACTTATTTTAATATACAGGTAAATACCCAGACACTGAACAACAGACCGTCAAAAAAAAAGGCATACAATAAAACAAATACGATAAAATGGTAAGTTATATTATTATTTGCAAAATAATAATTGGCATGGCATTTTGAGATGTCATGAAAATCGTTAGGCTGCAGTGGGACTCCGCTCCAAGGCGTGTAGGCATGGGCAGTTCCGGTCAAGTCGCGGGCGGCGGCGTTGGCTTCCGTTCCTCCAATTTGGCCACATTCACGCAAGACGTTACAACCTCCCCCCACGTTGTGCCCACCCTTGCTAGCCCGCAACCGGATTTAAATGTACGTTACCTTTGCTTAGTGCCATTATCAATACTAATGTTTTTAACGAGAGACTAAAGAGAAAATAATTATTTAACTTGATGTACCTACTTACATCCTGCAGACGGACTTATGATAGGTAATTATTATCCCAGAAATTTGGTGAAAGGCTCTGAGATAGCTTGCATCCTGGAGACGGCCAAAAGATATTTTATGCAGGAAACTTGTGAATATGGCTCTGAGAAAGCTTATAATAAAAAAAAACCTGGGTTTCCTATATACGTCGTAAGAGATATTGACGAAATTTTGTATAGAGGTTCCTTAAATCCTTGTAACCAAAATAGAACACTTTTTAGCCCGATAAAAACATGGGTCCCACGGAATTTATAAATAACCGAAAAGTCGCGTATTTTCTAGTCCACAGATCTAGTACTAAATAAATAATTTTAGTATTCCTTCTCTAATTTTTGTCAGTTATGAGATCTAGTCATGATTTAACGTTGATTTTGCTAATCAACAGTAGAGTTTCTGCCGGTGGTAGAGTCACCAACAAATAGACAGACTTGATATCTCGGAAGTGCTTGTAATCATGTATATTGATTTTGATGGCCAACCTTAGATGCCCTCCCCTGCCCCCTGGGTACGCCCATTTTATTTTTTATCTAATACCTATTTGTATAAAGAAAAATATTAGTCAACTCTACCTTCAAGCTTTAAAATTTTTCAACGATTCATAATAAGGTAACTTATTACGGGATCGCAAAATAAACCGAATTAACCAGCATTAATAACAGCTTTCGACTAATTATAAGCATTTGCAGGGTTAATCCTTTGACCGTGGAAGTTTTCCTAAACCTCTTATTATAAAGACGTTACACACGAACAATATTACGCGAGAACTTACGCAACTCTATACATCGGTGGATTTCACTGTATTTCGTGTTGAATTCTTTTACAAAATTACCAATGTATTGTCAACGATATTTTTGCACTAGTTAATATTCTAGTTCTTTGTAACATGGTTTGTAGAGCGGGTCTTAGGGTTGAATGAGGTATTAAAAAGGGGTCTTGAGGCATATTCTATGGGTCAAGCTCATTAGAGCCAATGGCCAACACAGATTTGACTCTGGGCTATGTTTGTTGCTTTACCGAAATTTCCCAAACACACAAGGATGCTAATGGTTTCTAATATGGATAACCCGAGATTAAGTTAAACGAACAAGTTTATGAAACTACTTTCTTACGATATATATAGATTCTTTTATATTTTCAAAAGGGGTTACACTTTTTATTAATCAATTTAGTGAACTTATGAAAATTCCGAGGATCTCCTGAGGATGCTCCGGTTCGGAGCGCTACGTGCGTAGAGGGTACATTGCCGAGGATCTGTTTGGTGTGGAGTATACGGATTAAAGTAATTATAAATTACACCATACAGATTCTCCTGCTGTTCGCGGAGTATAGCAAATTAAGCTTAATTTTCATAATATATTATGGATTTCCGCAAAGTAACGCCTGCTTCTATCCAATTTAGTAAACAGTTTGTTAAACTCCCTGCACGGCATGGGCAGGAGACAATTATCTCCCAAGGGAAAGGATGTAAAATTATCTTCTCCCATAGCTTTATCAGCTCTCAGAGCACTGGTGCACAAGTGGAAATAATATCCAAATAATATATTAATAAACGGTGGTAAACTTCTCCTATTACATGTTCCCTTGCTTTAGCTGGTGGACTCTTTTATTATATCCCTTGTCGGGGGATATAATCCATGGATATAATTTTTGTCCCCTACTTGTGCTAGCCCTGCCGTTATTCGATCTTCGGTAAGGGCAATTTAGGAACTTATAATTTCTGAATTTTCTCCGTTTTTAGACAATGCACAGTGTATATAATAATGGCTGAATGAGGATTCTGTGTTCCTAATTCAACGTCGAAAATATACCTAATTTTGTACCCACTGCATCAATGCAATGAGATTTTCATACAATTTTTTTCCCCAAAAAATCTGGTATTAATAAAACAAAGATGCCCCTTGTAATCCACACTAAAGGTGGGCAGCAACAGCTCATTAAGGAGTCGGAAGGGTAAAGTCCCTCGGTTCGGCCTTTTTGTAAAAAAGGCTTAATTAGGGCTCATGCGGCTTCCCTACAACCCCTGTAACTTTTAATAAATGTTCGAAGAGCGTCACTCACACATATATACTAGGTACATATATGTAGGTATATCGGAGCACGGATTAATGAAAAGTGTGAATTTGATACATTGAGACCAAAATAATCTACAAAAATTTTATGATTTTGACAGCTAAACTGCAGCCAATTTCAATGTTAGAAAACACAGACGTGATTTGCGTGAGAGAGAAAAAAACATTAAGTATATAGCGTCCTTTTCTCTCGCACGAAATTAACATCTATAATTATCTATTTACGTACATCATAGTACACTTTCATACGCAGCGTATGAGTCGTCTCTCATAAGAGAGATGGTTTTAGAGTATAGATCCACAACGCTGCTCCTATACAGTTTTGTGGGCTATAATGACCAGAAATTAGGGATAGTAACCAGGACTGACGGCCTATTTACATTTAGAAAAGATACAATACCTAACAATCTAGGGCGCAAGATCACAAGGTAATGGGTTCGAATGCCGGGTGGGGATTGAACCCAGAACGTTGCCATCTGTAGTCGAACATGCTATCGACAAAACCATAGACATTGGGTATTTTCGCGTAACAATTACGGTTTAGTTCCTACTAAACTAAGCTCAGCTATTATATTTTTTTAACATAAGACTCCTTCTAATATTCGTTTTTTAAAAGCCGGAAACGCATCGGTGGCTCCTCTGGTGTTGCAGATGTTTATGGGCGGCGGTGATCACTTAACATCAGATGACCCACTGGCTCGTTTGCCCGCAATAAATATATATAAAAAAAAATTTTGCTAAAAATTTTTGTCAGTATCCATTTTGTCAAATTAGCTCCCCTGCCATCCACCTGTACCAGGTATTAAAAACCAATTGTCAATAGTGAAATCCATTTTCCCACGTATGGCGCGTGTGCCAACGTACCACTCCTCATGGGAAGGTATTAAGTATCACAAACGAGTGCACACCGCTGCATCCCTGAATGAAACTCCCTGATCGCTGCCTACGATAGTGGTATAAGTGATCAGACCACTTTAGATTGACCTCACCTGCCCTTCCCTGTTTTATAAAAATGTCCACAAAACGTTGTAAAAGTTTTCAACTGTTATAAACAGGTCGGTCAAACGAAGCTTCTCTGTCTCTTCTCGAAAAAGTATTACTCAAAGTTCCTTTTCACGTGTATTTTTATCCGCTTTTTTTACATTTAAGAAAGGATTTTAGGTTTTCTATGCATATGTTTGAGTTTATTTCATTTTATTTAGTTGCCTTATATAAGTATTTTAAGATTTTCTGTTATGTAGTCTTCGATAAATTGTAATGTCATATGTACTTTATAATATAAGTCTGTTTTTTTACCAATAAAAGATTTTTTATTAGTAATAGGTAATGTAAAATATTTTTTGAAGTTTATAAAATAATTTTCTGAAATACTTAAAAAAAATTCAATTGTAGCTCATTTCATCACCTCAGTTCATGTACACCCCATTATACAGTAAAGAGGTCAACCATTCAAAGCAAGAGCTTAATCAAAATACAGATACGAATAATTTTAATACCAGGGGTTCAACAAAAACTGGTGGTATTATTTTAATAAAGCGATGAGCTTATCACCGCCATCTGTGCGCCGGCGGCACAATGACGGATCATCCCGTAATGCGGACAGGGAAAAAACATATAGCATTGTAAATTTTTTTTTTAGATCTCTATTCCGGGTTATTGTTGTTTGTAATTCATGGGGCTTTTTAAGCTAATGATACGATTTTATCTGCTGCATCGATGCTAGTGTACATTGATACGACCGGTACCTGGCTGATAAGCATCAATTTCGCATCAAAGCATCAATGAGACATTTTTTTTGTGGAATAATTATTAGCTGCGTCTGTTTCAGGCTATTTATACGAGTAGGATTCTGATACTTAAGGATAATATACCGTACAAGTTAAACAAGACACGAGATCGAGTTAAAAGTGTGTAGGTACGTGTAACCTTTACGCGCGACTGAAGTAAAACTTTTATTATTATTTATTGATGAAAGAGTAAAATGTTCCGGGGACTCCGCCATTTCATTTTATATTATATTTAAAATTCATTAATATCACTTTCACATTGTACTTACAAAGATTTTCAATTGTCAATATAACCTTGTCATTGAATATTATAGAATGTCGCAATCGTCAGAAAATTTATTAATAATATATTTATTACAAAAGTCCTAAATAAACAAGTAAATTTAGAGATGGTCAAAAAACTTTGCAATTTAAAATATTTTTTTTAAAACTGTGGAATTTTTATTCACTTTGCTATTCACAATTGATCCGTCTGAAAATATTGGAAATAAGGAAACCTAATTGATTATGATATTTGCCACCAGCTGGCGTATAAGTCAAGAAGTGCGGAGTACCTATATGACATATACTTACGACCAATCAAAATTATTTTTAATTAGCGGAAATTACACAGACGTCTGACGTATGACGACGTGCCTAAGGACGCGACGATGTCTGACGCGTTACTTCTGTCAGAAAAAAATCTGTGTATTTGGAAAACAATGGATTTCAACGCGGATTCTTAAATTTACGCAGACTAAAAAAACAGTTTTTTATTTTATTTTGATCTTTACCTACAGCAATCGCTGCCCTATTCTCAAAAGTATTACACCTATGAGAATATTGCAGCGATCTTTGTTGGATGAGATGGGAAGATAGAAAGAGACGCTGCTGGCACCATTAACGCCCTGAATAGATAAATACGATCAAACTGTAAAAAAAGTATTGAAAACGGATTATTGAAGCGAATACAAAAGTTCAAGACACTGTTAATAATAGACAACCAAATAAATTAGCACCAATCTCGTAGCTTATATAATTTAGTTCCGAAAGTAGTGTGAGAAAAAGGGTTGCTGTAAAAATTGAATGTAGGTAAGCGCATACCATGGGAAACGAGATTTGTCTGTCCAAAACTAACAATGCATTCAGATTACATTGATAAGTTTCAGATTGATTTTTGGATACAATTTGCGCAAATGGGCATTGTTTATGTTTGTATACGCAAGGACAATAAGAGGGCCATAAAGGCGCTGCCACACGACGGATATCAGCCGATCTGCGTGGCTCAATGGAGGTTATTTACATAGCAATAAGGCGAAGATAGCGTCGCGTCGCGTCGGTAGCTTATGCACGAAGAGCAAGCGAATTAAAACTTGTAAGATAGCTTGTTCAGTTTATTTTGTTACACTTTGTTTAACGATCGGGGATTCAGAATGTGAGTTATAATGATAATGTACAGTATTTTATTTTCCCAAGTCGTTTATCAAGCTATTGGTCAATATCAAACCAATTAAAAAAGTAACTTTAAAGATTTAATTTTAGTTTATCTTTCCTTGAAACAATAGTGTCAAAATTATAGTGTGATGATGGACAGGCAATATTGGGTATGAAACTGTATCCAGAAATCAGTTTTATAAAAACTAAGAAAATGCTTGATGGTCAAATTATATTACATTTGCATTTCACACTTTTGATTTTCGTAGTGAAACAGTAAAGAATTTGGTACTGACCTAATCACGACTCGTCTTTGTTAATACAGTAATTAATATGAAACTTGTAAAATTTATTTTAGGACTATTCACTTTTTATTTTAGTCCTTAATATATTACTCTAGAAGCTCTTAGAAGGTATGCGCGAGGTAAAATGTTATTTGTAAAATGACATTGCAGATATGGTAGCCGTCTCTTAGACCATTATCTCTGTTATTGCCTGTGTGCACGCGGCTTATGGTCGGAGAGAAAATGAACTGGGGTGTCAGGAAAATAAAGAGTCTTTAAACAACCTCGCCTGATTTATCTGTGGGAGGTAAAAACATATCGGATAGATCTCATTGAAGCTGGAAACCAAAATATTTCCCAAGACATTGTATGGTGAAAGAACATATAAAACATCAGGGGTTTGAATGCGCGTTAGCTTTGAGATTTGAGGTGGACGATTAAGTTTACACTAATAAATATGCAACCTCTTTATTGAATTTGAATTTAGAATAACGCAGAGCTGGTTGAGAGACTGCATTAAGCGATTCGTTGGGATTCGCTGTATACCGTTGGAAATCTTTAAATAAGATCTAGGTATGCCCAATAATGGAAGTTAATCGGCTGATATGATGATGACGATTTCATCATTTGGTTGGAAGTTTTACACGTTCGCGATTCGAATACCGCATTCAAAACGGTCTACCCGATGATACAGACTCACATACAAAGTGGTCAAACTGTAAAAAAAATTCGCAATATATACTTATATTGGCTAAATTTCCGAATGAAAATAATTTTTTGACAAAAAAACAATAAAAAGTAAGAAATAAATATTTATTCTACATTTTTAAGTCGGTCCCAAGTAAATTTATATTTTCCAAATACACATTTACTTAGTACCAACTTAAAAATGTTGAAGAATATTCAGTTTCTTGCTTTTTATTTGTAGAAATAAAAGTTTTGCACTTACGTAATACTTACAACAATTAAGTTACGAGTATAGTAGTACTTTTACATGCATTAAGTGAAAAGCTTTTGTATTAATAACAGCCATCTTTCGATATAACCGAACAATGTAATCAAATGAATAAAATTGAAGTTAATAATTTATTTATTTAACATCGTGTAGCATTAATGCCAGACACGGACAGACGGATGGAAAAAAGTCGTGATACTTGTAACAGCCCTTTATGCGTCGAGGTTTAAAAATTATAATTTATGAAGTGTATCCCAGTTCACAGGTCGCCCGTCGCATTGCCACCGTAGCGAACCGATTTGTATGGAAATTTGGTAAAACGTCTCATTCGGGTGTCACAGTTACCGGTGCCATTTGATGGCATCATTTGGGACGCACGTAAAACCAGATTTATGTTTGTTTTGCCCCCGCTCTTTATTGAATATGTGTTCATTTGTGTGTGTGTATGTATTGTTCGGGGAATAATATAAACACACATCTATTTATACGTGTATATTCTTCCATACTTAATATACTAATATTTTTTCAATGCGAACTATCGTACTACTTGTAGTAACCACTGCGCCAGGTCGTATGTTTTTTTTTTTGTTTTTTTTTGCTCGATCTTTGCACTGTTCATAACGATATTCGGCTCAAAGATAATTTGCAATCTAGAGAGAGGCAACAGCATTGGCTGAACCAATTATAGTTTCTTTAAAAACAATGATTGAATCAGCCTTTTTTTCAAAATACAAACACAATACGCGGCCAAGCGATTAGGGTCCGTGAATTATTTTCTTGGTTGCTTTAACCTATGATTTCTTTACAATTTTATACTTTATTTTAAATCATAATCTACTACAAATGCCCTAAAATACTGTTATATTTATGGATAAGGATCTAAAAAAAAGTAAATAGCGCCGCTAATTACGATGTTTTAGTTATAGTTTAATGAAAGTTCTTCTATTATCTACTACAAATTAACCGTAACAGTTAGAGACATGCAATCGCGAAGTTTTCTTAAGAATTTTAGGAGATTTATATTTCTCTAGCACACAGTCTCAGTCATTCGTAGGTATATTCTATTTTACATCGGGTACTTGGATAAAAATATTGAGAGCTGGCAGGTTCGGAATCTTTACTCTCAACCGATTAACGCCCATTGTTGGACGTAGGTGTTCTGTAGGGAGTTCCAAAACCTGCAAGCCTGGGCCGCTTGTTTCCAGCGGATCACAGCAACTCGTTTGATGTTATCTGCCCACCTCCTTGGGGGGCAACTAAAGCTGCGGTTGCCATTTCAGCACCTTTGAAACCCAACGTAAAATAGTTCTCCGAGCAGGTTAGTCTCTTAAAAACACAACATGTTATGGCATAGCGCTTAACGCCCTAGGTTATGATAAATGTAATACAAAATCTTCAGGCAGCAGATTGAATAAAGTAGAGCTATCCTATTCTTAATCTCGCTCGTAGATAAGTATCGCACTACTAATTACAATCTCTCGAAGTAAGATGTACGTAAAGCAAACAAACAAATTCCTTCCAAAAAAGAATAAAAACAAAATAAACAAACACTGATTAATATATCCTAGTCATAGTGATAGTGTTAGGTGTATTTATTTAGACAAATATTTGAATTAAAAAACCGAAGCGTACTAGGACAGTGATACCTAATAAAACACAAATTGTAAAACGTAAATAAATTAAAAGGCCCGCGTCAGGTATTCACTGATCCGCGACAATTGCACGACTGTTGCAGTTGCTGTCAACCCGTCGCTTGTTAGCAGGGCACGCTTTTTTACAATGCAAATAGGTAAACGAATACATTAGGTTGATGTATCAACATCTAGTGATGCTTTACAAAACTACACGATCAGTGCCACAAAATATTTTAAACTAGCTGTCCCGGCGAACTTCGTACCGCGGATCTTTTTTTTTTATGTATGTTATATTTTAATACTTATTATCCTATTCCAGTCTAAGAGAAATCCAAAATAATGGATTTTTTCACAAGTTAGAGTGTTTTCGGGTTTCACACATGACGGACAGGAAAATTTTTTGATCTATTTTGGTGTTTTTTTCCAATTCTATTGCAGTAAATCAATTTTTTAAAAGTATGGAATTAATCTCCATTAAATTATCTCGACAATAGTATGCAAAATATCTTGATTCCGTGAACTAACAAGGCTATAATAATAAAAATAGCCGCCGAAATGAGGCGAAAAAAATTTTTCGATCGTAAAGCACTCTCTGATGCTTCGCATCATGAGTCGTGCAAAATCAAATATCATAAGAATTGATCCGGCTGGTCTTGCGTTATAAATGGTGTAAGTAACACAACTTTCTTTTATATATATAGATGTTAGAATAGGTACGCCGATTTACACGCTTAAAAATTAAGCTTACCTGACTTGCCGATTGGCGCAGTGAGCAGCGACCGTGCTTTCAGAGTCCAAGGTTGTGGGGTCGATTCTCAAAAGATTATTTATTCTTTTTATAGATGGCGATGGGTGATTCTCATTTATTTAGTTAAGTCATCATCATTATTAAAAATCCTTATCCTTACTAATACTATAAATGTCAATGTAAGTTTGTTTGTTACGCTTTCACGCAAAAACTACTTAACCGATCCTCATGAAACATAATCTTGGAAGTGTTAGAAGTAATATAGGATACTTTTTATCCCGACATTAAGCTCCGTTCCTTTGGGCGAGAGGATGAGTGTTTGACGATTTTACACCATAACTCCGACAAATTATAACCGATTTAAATAATTATTTTTGTATTATAGAGGTTATAATATATGTTTAATTTTGCCAAAACTGTGGTTTGACATAGAGGATAGAACTCCTCAGCGGACAGCAGCAAACCCCTCATTTGAGGCTTAGCGATACTGAATACTTTAATTTTTTTTAGATCTACAACTAAATTTAATGCTACATCAAAAAACAAAATCAAACGCAGACGAAGTCGCGGACAACAGCTAGTCTATCTATCTATGTATATAAAAGAGAGTTTGTGGGTTTGTTCCGTATAGGCTCCGAAACGGCTGGACCGATTTCAATAAAACTTTTAGGGAATCTCCGGATTGACCTAGCGAGTAATCCTGTAAAGTTTGGGGGCGACCGGAGCACTCCTATTTTTGAACTGTCAAACTGTCAAATTCAGCTTTTATTTACTATGATGATATTCTATTGTTGGGTATACATGGGTGTAGATAATGATCCAACCGCTCGAGAAGAGAATAGAAGAGAATGAATACGGAGAGAAATAAATGATTTAATATATTATGACAACTGTATTCTTATTTGCTTTCCCCATATCGGCACATGAGGGAACACCTATAAAAATATATTATCAACCAATTACCGACTCACTGCAGGGTACAGGTGTCCTCCCACAATGAGAAGGGTTTAAGGCCGTAGTCCACCACGCTGGTTCAGTGCAGATAGGTGGACTCAACATACTCTTGAGAACATTATGTACAACTCTCAGACATGCAGGTTAAAGTAAGTGATATTTTAATTTCTTAAAACGCACATAACTCAGAAAGTTAGACATTCGAATTCGGCGCCCCGAAAGCGAACTCGATCTTCTACCCACTGCGTTATCACCGTTATTGTATTAAAAAAAATGAAGTAGTGGCTTTGATATTTAATAATATTTTTTGGTTTTTAATCATTATTTACTGAAAACAATAAGATAAAAAGTTCAAAGTCAGTTACGGGGAAATTTATTTTGCATAGAAATCCTTTACATCTGCAACATAAGATACTATCATGCAGTGTTTTTATTACAGATATCCGTCACTTGAACCTCCTCGATAAGTTTTTTTTTTAAACAGGGTTTTGACAGCGTCAGATACGGTCAGAAAGAAGGACACTCGCAAACAACTCTTCAGAACACTTCCCTTTAATCGTGGGTCATCATTATTTTTCATATCGCAGTTTTTCTTTTTGCATAATTATATTTTTATGCATATATATTATTTTTTTTTCTAAAAATTTTTTCTTTTTTTTGTAAAAACAAAATGACACTATTTTGCTTAGAATGTAAACCCTAATAATATTTATTTATTTATTTATTAGCTTTTCAAGGGAAACAAACAGTATAATTATACCTAAAAGTAATGCCGTATTTTTGTATCACATAGACCAATGAAGTTTCCACATCTTGTATATTATATTAGTATATTATAAATGCAAAAAGGATAATACATAAAGTAGGTAATTGATATGACGTACGCTCAGTCACACATCACAGTGGAAAACACAAAGAGCCCATAAAATGTCCCTCTCCACACATTCAATAAAGCGAGTAGCAAACAAACATAAATCTGGTTTTACGTTCGTCCCGAGTTATGCCACCGATTGATATAGGTAACATTGATGCCCGAATGACAAATACTATCATAATGTAACTAAATTATTTATTTATTTGACGTAATAAAAGAAAAATATATTAATGGTAATAATCATCATCGTCAAGATATAAACTTCCCACTGCTGGGTATAGAACTCCTCTCACAGGACTGAGTACGCTTCTTCTATGCGGGTTGGTGGGCCCTAACGATTAGTATCCTAAGTTATACCTAATAACCTTAATTGGTGGCTTAATGTGCTCTCTGAGGCTCGGGGTTGGAACTGCCAAAATCTCAACTCTGGGTGCTAATGAGATTTTTTTAACCAAGGAACTAGTGATCTGCTGTCTTCCACATCGACTGTGACCGTCCAGATCGATTCGTGTTGTTAATCAAAAAATCAACGAGAAGTAATTTTTGTTAGTTTCATTAAATATACATTTTTTTTTAATTAAAACCTTAGGTTATCTTATCGGCTTCTACGCGACATCGTATCAGAACGCTAAATCGCTTGGTGGCACGTCGTTGTCGGTAGGGTGGTAAACAGTCACGTCCAAAGCAACCAATCAAACCAGCACAAAGGAAATTAAGAAATTATAAATTCCCAAATCGGTCTCTGTTATCTAACCTGGCCAACTCGAGACCTCCCACTTGAAACCACAGCGCTCACCACTGCGACAGGAAGGTTCGTAAAATTACTGAACATTTACCTAACTGAAGTTTTTACTAGTGTATTGTTAAAACAGTACTATGGAATAGATGATATATAAAAAATGATATAAAAAAATAATATCGCCGCCATGCAGACTGTTTGGTTGGTATAACAACCGCGCGCCGCTATATAAATACATCCGTTGATCCGACTATCGCCAGGTCACTCTTTCGCACCGAAACAATAACCCTGTGATCGAATAGAATATTATATTTCAAAACTGTGCAACTTAATTAACACGCATCTTTCTCTGACTCCTTTTCTGCTAAAACTATTATACTTTAACGCATTGCATTCAAATCACTGACACTGAGCAAAACTCTTCTTTTTATACTATGAAAATTGAGCTTTATTTGGCATACCCCATAAAAAGCAGGAGAATTTGTATGGTGTAATTTTTAATTTCTTCAATCTTTATACTATACAACAATCAGATGTTCGGCAATGTACTGTCCTAAGGAGACTTTACAACAAGTATTTTTTTTTTTTTTTATTTACAAGTTAGCCTTTGACTATGTGGTATCAGGTATGTAATATGGATGGTATATAATATGGTTTAAAATACGTCAATCTTCAATGTGGCCAATATTTTCATCAATGTGGCGAACTTAAAACTTTAAATTGTTTAAATATAAACAACATTATAATTAAAGAGATTGCTTGCAGCAAAAAAGCCGCCTTTGCTTGCCTGCATTTTTGTTTTTTGTTTACTACTTTATTTTATGAACATTTTGATGTCTTTGTGCAGTCAGTTTTTTCTTTTTCTTCTATTTTTTCTCATTTAGTATCAGCACCTTAAGCGATAGCATGGGACCAGGTGGCCAGCAGTGATGATGCTGTCCAAAATGGTAGGGAGCCAACGTGTTAAAGGTATCGTACTGGAAATCCTGCTTGGTAGCACGCCGTAGGTGGGACCTTAGCAACAGCCAAACCCACCCTCCAGAAATCAATCAAAAATAAAAAATTAGCAATTTTTTTAATCTTTTAAATTGACGGACGATGGGCATGCAAGTAACGCATCCTACATCGTTCAACCTGGAGGTTAAGCTTCATATGCCTGTTAGACCGGAACACAACAATTCTGCTTGGAGGTAGATATAAACACGGTACTTCCCCGGACGAGCTCTGTCACAAAAAGCTGTACTACTACTAGAAGAAATTGCCCATGTCTCATAGACCCGAACTTATCAGACAGACAACAGCGTCACCACTGTACCAGGGAGGTCAAACGTTATTACATAGAGTAGCAAGGACACAAGCGGATCCGTGACAAGACCGATGAGTTTGGAAATGCCTAGCTTTTTTATGCTCCTGCAAATTAGCCCTTGATAACAAAGTGCTGTAGTTTATGATGTTAGCGGGCTTATCAGGTAATATGACAGTTATATTAAACCCATACCCAAAATCGGTTAACATGCGACATCGTACCGGAACGCTGAACCGCTTGGTTGCACGTCTATGCGGTAGGGTAACTAGATTAAGACCAAACCGGAATTAATTCAGAAATTACAAATTCGGGACCTCCCACGTACGAGATCGCGGCGTTTACTTCTGCATAAGGGAGGTTGAAGTCCAGCAGTGGTTCGAGTCTGAACTGAAAAATTGAGACGTAGAATGATAGCAGGGAATTTGTAATCAGAAATGGTACTCACTACTCATAGGTCGGCAGCTGCACCACAGCACAGCGCGAATGCAAATGCAGGGGGCTGTGAACGCGCAGTTGGCTGCATTGTGCCCCCCGGCCCCCCGCGCATCCCGCGAGAGTTTGTTTATCGGGGCAAATAGCTATAGGCTTGATAATGGCCTCGCGGGTCGAGTTACCACGCTGCAATATGCTCTACTCATCATTATAGCGGTAATATTGCGGTGTTCTTTTTACAGTGACAATTGTCGGATTAAGCGTATTGATGGTCTTCCACTTACCATCAGGTTGGCCATGTGTTGGTTGACGAAATCAATTATTACTTTAAATGTTATATATTTATTTAGTCGGGAAAAAAAGCTTTGTGATATTATTAGAAGTAAAAAAATATTCACCTGGAAATACTAAATTTTATGATAATCACAGTCACCGTTTCCGAGATTCATTTATATATTGCTCGTTTAAAGGTATTAATAAGTATTTATATAAAAAGATTGATGTCATAATCGCAGTGTCGTGTATCGAGGGTATGCACAGGGTATGCAGTAAGCGGGTAGATGATATAGAATGAAGAAAATCTTAAGAATAGGCATTGTCAGAGTTATAAAAAGCCTACTTTTAAGTATTTATAACTCATACTGGAGATTTTCTTCATTTTATATCATCTGTATACCCTCTATGCACGCCACTGCATAATGGTTAGTATTTTATAGAAAATGTCCAACAAATTTTCTTTTTAGATGTATCTATCACTTATCAGTTGCAACTTGCTCATCGAAACAATAAACAAATTTTTTTTCTCAGGAAAATGCTACAGTGGTTTCTCGTTGCATGCTCCAGGAGTTTAAGGATATTGTAAGTGTTGTTCCTTTCAGCCTGCCGTCAAAGCAGGAAACACTGTAACGTCCGCTTATTGTCCTCAAAGTTCGTTTAAAGTAAAACTGAATTCGTACTCAACACAATGTTAGCCAAGCTTACTTAAATTGCGAAGCCATCACAACAGTTCGTTAATGCACGACTTTTTTAACCTAGTCGTTTTTCTAACATAAATTAGTAACATCAAAAAATTATATAATATTGGATAAAAGCAGTCATTGCTTTGCTGAAATCCGGGAAATTCCAAGATATCATAACTAGTTTGTTACTAACCTAGCGCCAACTTCACTAACCTTTTTTATAATAACTGAGCATTGTTAAGTAAATTTTTCCATAAAATACCCAGGTATTAGAGCTATGAATGCAATGATACTATATGTCGAATGTAAGTGTCGCAGCGTATGATTATATCAGTGGCGGGCCCGTCATACATACGCAAAAATACTGCATACCCTAAAATTTTTGTATAACTCATGAAGGGAAAGGATTTTTCAATTTTATGCCTTTTTTCCTTATGCATGCCCTTTTCAAAAGCCCTGTGCACGCCACTAATCTTTATTTTCAAAAAGATTACAAAATCAATTGCTAGTGGTCTCCACACTAGGTAGCCTGTATCGTGGAGACCATGACTGACTTTGCATTTAGTTTAACATAGGACTAGGAGACTTCCTTTTATGATCTAAATATGCCACTGGATAATAAATAATATAAAATACTTACAACTCCCTGATTTGCCTGTTACAGGTATAGGTAATTCTATGGTGCACTTTATGATTTTAATATCAAGATATAGTTGTAGACCACGAACGCTCTGACAAGAGCGAACCTATTGAGAATAAGAAGAAGTAGTAGTAACAGCAGAATAAGCTTAAATGTGTTGTACTTAAAAGAAAAAAAATAGTTTGCAAAAATTAAGAAAAAAAAAAAACAATGTAGAGTACACAGCATGCCGACGCATTTGTTCCATAGTGGCGGATGGGTTTTGATTTTTGTAGTTTCGTATTATTTGCGTATTTATCCGCCCGCCGCCCGGCGATACATTTATTTGCCCTCCCTCCCCCCCGGCGCCCCCCTCGATTGATCGCGATATCATTGCGATAATAGGGACAGCGCGATCGACGCGCGGTTCCGTTACGCGGGAAAGCGAAATATGGCGGGCGCGCCAGCCGACCGTGTACACTATTATGTCCGGCTACTTGTCTTCTCACAGTCCAATATAAAATGAAACAATAAAAAATACACTCATCAAAAATTTCAATCACGTCATATTTTATTTATTTCAAACTATATAGATGACCTTAAATGACCTTTTCGATGGGACAGGCCTTTAGTCCAGCAGTAAACCATTATACTTATTATGATGGGAGAAGTTGCAGGAAGAAGAGGCGTTGGTCGCAGGAAAAAGCCCTGGCTTCTTAACATCAGAGAGTGGACTGGAATCGTTAACCCCGTTAACAAAACGAACGAAACGTAAAAATATATTCGATTTGGTCCAGCCAAATCTTCAAAAAGCTAAGCAAATCTTAACAAAATATGTTTTACATTTTGGAGTAAGTAGTCTGTAAACTTAGATTTATATAAATTTAAAACTTTGAAAAAAAAAAAATAATTATTAAATATAATACCTTTGTGCTACAATAAAAATAAAATTTATTGCAGCACAAAGTAATTATCAAATAAAGCAAGGAGATTTAAGATCTATTGACGGCCTAGTGGCGCAGTGCGCAGCGACCCTGCTTTCTGAGTCCAAGGTCGTGGGTTCGATTCCCACAACTGGAAAATGTTTGTGTGATGAACATGAATGTTTTTCAGTGTCTGGGTGTTTATCTGTATATTATAAGTATTTATGTGTATTTCATTCATAAAAAAAAAATATTCATCAGCTATCTTAGTACCCATAACACGAGCTACGCTTACTTTGGGGCTAGATGGCGTTGTGTGTATTGTCGTAGTATATTTATTTATTTATTTATTTATTTATTTATCTATATTATCTAACACACAATTTATAATACATAAATTGTGTGTTAGATAATATTAAAAACCAATTTAACAATTATTATTTTTAGTTCCAATAGGTGTAATGGATATCACAGTATAACTGAATTTGTTAATTGGCAACATAAGTCTTAAATTAAACGTAAAATAAACGATCTATTAAATACTAAAGTCTATAAAAACAAAATTTTTCAAAGTATCTCAACAAAGGCTTAGAAAAAGTATCACCCACAAAGATATTTTAAAATTTTATTAACTGCGAAATGTCACACCAATCCATCATAGTAAAACACCTTTCGGGTAAGTCGGTGGCGCAAACATTTAGGCCAGAAAACATGCAAATAATCCTCAACATAGCTTGTATACAATGACAGCAGTACAGACGTATGCTAATGAGCTGAAACATAATGCAATATGTAAATTAGCCGAGTAAATGATCAAAGGACAAACTTAAAACGTTACGGTTAAACTCTAACCAAATATTATTCGAGAAAAAAAAGATTTGTCTTCAAGCGCGCGTTGTCGGTTATCAATTTAAAAGTCGCCATTATGCATATAATGCTGGGGGGCGAAATAAAACATTTCAATTTCGTGATCCGGTTACGGCCCCTGTTTCGAATTCTGCATTGTGGGTCTGCGAGACCCCGTGTGCTACTAGTTTGGGGGTATAATCGAGCACGAATTTATTGATAGTGATTAAATCTGTTTATAAAGTTTTTTAGCTAGTCTTGCCTGTAATAAAAATTGTACTTGTACCTACGATTATTATTAAACCCCGACGCAAAACCACGAAGTTTGTTGTTATAAGTTTGAAGTGTCGGTATGTGTGTGTATGTGTTTGATTTTATTTTTGTTTGAAAGGTGAATTAGTCGGGAGTGTTCTTAACAAAAAGTATTAGTCCAAGATGGCTGCCGCCACAATGAATGGCGGATTACATATCTTTACCACAACTCTTTTAAAATGGGTATCATAGTTACATTTTTTTCTCTTGTGGGAGTCTTTGACCGTGACCCTACCGAAAGACGAAGTTAAGTTATTTAGCGTACCGGAACGATAAATAACCGTGGTGTCGGAACCGTTTTGGATTTTAATATGACTGCCATACCCCTAAAATGCTAGCGCGTTACTATCTCAGTCTGTATCATCACATGCCATCTAGCGAGATTGTAGTGAAGGGCTCTAAAATCTAAAATCTTGTAGTGGAATAAAAAAATAAAAAAATCCATAACTCTTTAAAAGTAAAACTATATAAACGCGTATACGCGCTTTATTACGCGACTGTCCCCGCAATAGTACCCAAAACGCAGTGTATGCTTGGTTAAGCCCGCGCCTCCCTGCCCGGTTACAAGAAAGGGGTAGTTAGCCGCTATTGTCTCACCGCCCCTGTACGGTTGCCTTGGGGTGCCCTGGCGGCATAACGGGGTAAGTAGCAAAATTATATATCAATTTAATCTACCATTGGTATAATTGATTAAATTGTTAGGTGTTTGTTGGATTCTTCTATTTTTACGCAACACGCACGCAGTGCACAGATTGACGTGATTTTGCACTTTCAGATTGACGTGATTTTGCATTTTGCCCTCTTATTATATTAGAGGGCTATTGGCTACTTTCTTCAACCAATCTGTGGTGCTAAAATTTGCCCAAAACTTCGCAAGCAAATACTATCGTTATATTTCGTTGATGAAGTTTAAAATGTGAAAAATGTATAAGACCTCTTCGAATATCCTCACTGAATGCAAAAGTTTGTTTGTGTGTGCTTACTTTACGTCCTGACTAAGCAGCAACCAATCAAGTTAATTTTTGGAATAGAGTTATTTGAAAGGACTGAACATAGCCTACTTTTTATTCCAGGAAAAGAAACAGTGTAAAAACCGCAATAAACGTTGACGAAGAACGCGGGCAACAACTAGTAGTATATTAAATCAAGCTAATGTAGAAAAACATTACATATCATAAAACATTACATATTCGACACGAATTTTTTAAAGCGTTAGTACATGATACCTAATAAAATATTTGTTAGCATTGTTCTAAATTTGCAGCTATATTAGTCTATCAAGGAGGGCTATCGTTCGCGCAATAAGATCAGATTATTTCTACCCTCTCGTCTAACCTCGTTGCAAAAACGACGAGAAAATGGTAGACATAATTATCTTGTGGCGCGCATCTTGGATATACTGATCTCAGGAGTTCAAGTCAATTTAGTTTGAATGCAGTTACTCAGTTTTCCGCCACTGCAGTGACGACCAAGCCCCGCTCACTCCCCACAAAGACGTAACACGGAAAACACTTAGCTCTGTTGACACTACACTTTACCACTGATTCTACTTCAGATTCGCCGAACGGGGCGATTTTCGCGTTAATTGTTGTTTTAAAATTGCACTGAAAACTCTTCATTAGCAAGTGTTTTGCATTCAAAAAAGCGAACGCTTCGCTGTTCAGCTTTTCAGTGTTAATTAGACATATTATGTTAATATTTACTGGAGTATAACTGGATACCCCTTCTTGTTTAATTAAAGTGTATGAATTGCATTTACTTTAAGCATAATTATTTTACAGTCGCATAAAAATTTCTTCGTTGTTCTCTCCTTCTCTTTAGTTGTTCACTCTTGAAAGATCAACTAAGTTGACGTTTGGGGAACATTGGACTAAAGAGGTTGGTGTTAGTAGTTCTAGTATGTTCTGAGGTTTCACGAGGTCATTGGTTCGTTTACGAGATCGAGCTAAGACCTTTTCGGTATTGGATTTCCTTTTATTATTATTATCAGTACAAATCCAAGCCTGTGCCTTGACTATGTTAAGTTGGAACCGCAGGGGTATTACGTATCTCGCGACAGGCTTGCGTCAGGCGCAAATCTTGCAATCACTGCTGTCATACGCCACTTTTGTTTATTTATTGTATGGAAAACTGACGTTTTACAGCAGTGATTGCAAGATTTGCGCCTGTCGTGAGCTACGTAATCGCCCTGCCGGTTAATATCACTTGCATGTGATAATAGTTGTGAAAGCCCACCAACCCGCATTGGAAAAGCGTTTTGGGTCACTCTCTCATATAAAGAACAGGTCTATGCCTAGCAGTGTTACGGTAATAGATACATACCTACAGCTTTTTGCGTACCTATACGTAACGGTACGCTTGCAGTAAGCAGGAAGATAATAGTCATTAGCCTGAATAATATCCGATTGCTGAATTTTGACTTTCATAAGAGGTAAAGATACTAAGTTTGCACTGCACAGTGTGCTAGAAATATCGGCATCAATCTTAAGTTCTTAGCAGTACTTCAAAGTCAAAGTCAAATATTTCTTTATTCAAATAGGCACTATTTTATTCAATATGTCACTTTTGATGCGTACATTACATGTAAAATATAACATAGAAGTGAGTTGATGGCGATAACTAAATTCGTCAACTTAAAACTAAAGCTACGAGATGTCCAAACGCGTCCTGGTCTAAGAAGAAGCCCACAACAAAACTAGCCGGTTTTTTTTTATTATCACCATCTCACATTGTTACTTAAAACTATTAAAGAAGCAACCTGGTTAGATCAATAATTTACACCCAAACATGTTTATCGTTGACGTAGTCCTTAATACTATAATAGGACTTTTCTATAAGCGTACGTTTAACACAAACTTTTAACTTTTTCAGAGACATTTCTAAGATATCAACTGGTAGTTTATTGTAAAATTGTATACAAATCCTTTAAATGAATTACTTATTTTATGACGTCTAGTGTATTGCATTGCTTTATTCCTTCAATAAAAAGAAAAGATCTGTGGGATATAACATTTATAAGTTAAAGCGAAAAATTAAGGGAAAATGTATAGAGGCGAAAATAAAACTTCCTTAGAATAAATGCTTGTATGCTTATTTTATATTTTGTCTGCTAATGGGTTAGTTCAGTTACGTTATTCATTTTTTTCTTTCATGGTCGTGCCACGTTCAAAAATAGCTAAGTTCCTATAAAATAAACATTATCCCTTCAACGAAAATTATTTTGCAGAAAATGATTACATTTGGGAACCCTATGAATATATCAGCTGAAACTACATTTTATTGTTTGTGTTGCCAATAACACTAAATATTCATATATTAATCTACGAACAACCATAAATCTGTATATGCAAAACATAATCCATTAATAACCTAACAAGAACCCAAAAAGCAATTATACCTAAATCTATATAGAACAGAAGCGCGAATGTAATGAATGGCACAGTATTATAACCGGACTGCAAATCTAGTTTGGTAGGGGAACGCGGCAAGTTCGGTGAGCCTCCATGGCCAGACGCTCACCACACTCCGGCGTGTACAGCACCCATCAATCCGCCAATAAAACATCCTAACAAACATAAAATAAACACACGAATACCTACATTAACGAACAGGGTATAAGAGTCACAATCGCGAGCTGACACCATCCCGTGTGAGCTTGGTACGTAATAATAAATCTGACAGATCGGTATAACGTGTTCTTTGTCGCTTCGGACGCGTCCCTCTCTCACAATGGCATACTTATTAGGGATTTAGTCCACATATTAGTTGGGGTAAGGCATTGTTTGATAGAATACGCCCCGGGTGGTTGACTATACGTAGCGTTGTTCTACGCCGTAGCTGGAATATGAACGCTAGGGTTGTAAATTGTTTTTGTCTCAGCTTAATCCTATCCTTTTGTGCTTTATTTTATTAGCTAAGGTACACAGTTTTTTGGTATGCCTTCACAGTAGTCTCAAAAATCATTTCATGCGTATTATGATTTCGTGAAGATTCTTAGATTGTTTTGGATTATGCGCGTAATATCAAACGTGTGCTTCTGTTAGTTTGAGGCCAATACGAAAGACGTGAAAGGCGTCCAAACCGCGTCTGCGATAACGTGCAAAATCGCCCTACTTGCGATCACAAGAATCGTTCTTTAACCTGTACGTCTGTATTTGGTTTTATTTTAAGCTTTGGTTATGATTGTTCTTGCATTTAAGTTAAACTAGTAACGCGTAATTTCGAATTTTACTGATTTTTTGTAAAGATAACCTTAAAATAAAATCTTTGAGAGTTAAAGTTTGCATTGGACCATGATTTATTTTATTGGTTCGTATTAATTTAGCTTATAGGGAGAGATTTGGCGATTTGCATAACGTAATAATTTTACCTAGGGTTCTACACGGAGTGGGGGTTGCAAAGATTGTTGCTCCGTGAGTTAGACTCACACTCGCATCTAGTGGTTTTATGGCATGTTGTGCAGTAAAATTAATACAACACATTTTGCCTATAAAGAATAAAGTCATGTGGCGAAAAATTGTACCATTTAGCGTTCAATCAATATATAGCGTTTATTTGAATATTACAAAAAAAAATCATCGGTCATATTAGTACCTATAACACAAGCTACGCTTACTCTCGTACTATCGTAGTATATTTATTATTATGTTATTTATATATATCAGGATAATCTTAAACCATATATCACGTAACTTACATTATTATGTAATTGTTAGGAGAGATTCAGAACGACTTAAAACAACAACGCATAAACTAAGTCATTTAGTGAACAAAATATCGGTTATGTTCATTAAAAGTTTTTTAGCATTAATTGAAAGACAAAACTGTCAAAGCACCAGTGATTTTAAAAATTCGGCTGATTATTTACCGATTTAATTTAATAAGCGTAGGGTAGATGCTCGTAGGTTTAGTTTTAATAATGCAAGTGTTTTGTTCATTTTTAGGATAAAAAAACTTTATTGCTGCTATACAAAAAAAAACAATAGTAAACCAGAATGCAGAATAGTACTTAGTGCTATGATGGACTAAAATGATCTTTTAAAGGCAACCTGAGCGTGCAAAGCCGATAAAAAGCTGGTAAAGGGATAAAATCATATAATTGTTTACTGTCGATCGAATCTTTTCTTCTGTATTTCTGCTATCTCATGCATCGAAATATTAAACTTTGAGTTATAGTTTGCCGGATATTCATAGTTGGTTGCACACGCTGCGTCCCCGGGAGATGCACGAGATGCGTTCGATCGATGCCCCTCGATCGCGCCCCTTATTGAAAATTATAACAATGGCACACCGCTCTCTGCGCCCTCTTAACACTCACTGATTTCGGCACACCAATGTGGATATGCATTGCGTAGAATAAAATATTTATACCGACCTGACAAAAGAGAGTTGCATGGTTAATCCAAAAACTGTATGATCGAATGGTTTTAAAACTAAATTCCGACTGCGCCTGAGTTTAAAATCCTGATTTTATTGCCGAACATGTTTTATTAAAAAAATAAGCGTAGGCGGCAGTCTACAAGTCATTCGTACGCAATCTATATTAACTCAAACGATAATGTAAGAAAGATAGCACAGATAACATAAATTAACTCGACGGTATTAAAATTAAATATAGGTACTATAGAACATTACCATAGCATATATTGGTATGGATAGCCGCACACTACATCTTTTGTAATTGCAAAGATCTTTAAAAAAAAATAAGTGTAGTCGGTGGCCACAAATCATTCGTACACTATCTATACGAACTTAAATGACGATGGTGGCTACCATGGTCACAATGGTAAAAAGTCACTGTATAGGTAATACAAATTATCTCGACGATATAACAATTAAATTTACCATAGCTTATGTTTTCCTAAATGGATGGCCACCTACTAAAACTCTTTTTAACATAGTGCCTTTATGAAAACTATGTTGTAAGAGGAAACATTATAATTAAATTATATATAACCGTTTGAAATTATTTTGAATAATTCATCAATGGTTCTTATTCGGTAGATACCAAAGGATAATCCAAATTGAAATCCATTGAATATCACCTCCACAGCAGTGTGTTCATAGTAGTGTGTTCGAAGCAAACCCGCGGAGGGCGTTGTGCAGGATTATAATGAGCGGGGCCCCACTAAGTATTTTCGACATGCGTCGCCGTCACCCGACAAACATTCGGGGGTTAACGAGAAGCTCGCAAATTGCAATCGCTACCAAAATTTACTGAAAACCGATGTTACTTTACTATCTATATTAAGCTAGGTTTATTGTGGACTCCTCAAACCAGGGCGCGTTTGAAAGCTACGTATCTTTACCTTAAAGTTTACGAATTTAGTTATCACACTAGTTATAGTTGCGTACATAAAATTTTTCCATTGGACTACTTACATATATTGCACCACCTACCTCTTTTCTACGTTTTTTCCTTTTACGCCATTGGTTGCCTGGAAGAAATCGCTATGTAGCGATAAGGCCACCAAATTGTACTCTCTTGATTGTATTTATATCTTTGTAACTACTTTTTGTTTCTTTGGTGTACAATAAAAGTGTATTCATTCATTCATATATTTTTTATTTTCTTACAATTTCTCCTAATCTCCCAATTTCACCCGTTTGTAAGTGATAATGCAGTCTAAGATGGTAACAGGCTAAACGAGACAGTTATAGTAAACCTAAACCCCTAGTCGGTTTTTACGTGAGAACGTACCGAAACGCTAAATCGCTTAGCGACTTTGTGGGCAGGGTGGCCAATATTTGCCAACCTGTCTAATTGAAGAATTTAAATTAAAATGCTCTTACTTAGAAAATACTTTATAACTGCTATGAACGTGCATAAGAGCAATGTTGAATAGACCTAAGGAATTATTCGTTGTATAAAGGTTTCTACTTTTTTCAATAATGCCGAAAGAAAAGAAAATAGACTATAGGTATAATAAATTTACTTACGTATCAAAAATAAGTAAATCGAAAGAATATAACAATAAAACAGTTATTAGGATAAATCGAATCCAAGAAATAACATACTTATCTGTTTTGAAATAAAACTTTTACAGAAATATACATATTTATTTTTTAGCAATATTGGAGTAGGTCTTAAAATCGAACTGATAGTTACATATTAAATCAATGTCTTACCGTACCAGAACGTGCGTAAACGACATCTTGCAATTGCTTGAAAAAATAAAACTGCACTAAGATTGAAATTAGGAATGACTTTTGACTTCGCACTTGATACTTTAAAGGTACTTACTGAATTAAAAAACTCTATTTGTTATAGCAACTTGACGAAATTTGTGTCTCAGGCACGCGTCCCGTTTTTTACTGATACGATTTTCTCTGTGCTTCGAGGAATACCAAACTGTTGACAAAACAGTGTAACTAATTTCCATTCTGGTGTCGCGTGGGTGCCATAAAGGTCCCACAATGCGGCTAGCACTGCACGTCATTAGCCTGAAGGAATCTGTCATTGTATGTCCTATACTGGGAATGGTTAAACTGCTAAAGAATTCTATCCCTTTGTCACGTATAAATAACATTGTTCGGACATTGTTTTTAAAATTTTCTGCTCTTTGTGTGATTGTTAGGAAGTTAAATGTAGTTAATTCTATTGTCGGGGTTTTTGTGTGCATTGTGGAGGATTTCACGGTGCTATAGATGGTATGGGATGTTGTAGTTGCGTAGAATTGGTTCGTTTATTAGAGACGGCAGGAACCTGTCAGACGTGATAGAGGTATTTCGGTGGACGCTGTTAATGGATGTTAGTGACACCATATTTGAAAGGTTCTTTTTTTATGGTTATCGATGGTGACGATGGTGCTCGGAGAGAAAGCTTAATTAGCAGCTTTACCTTACTCGTATTGTTTTTTTAAAAAGATGATTTTTATATTATATATGAGAGTGTGTCAGTTTCTTCATCCTTTGCAATCTTTTTATATTTCAGTTTATTTGTAATTATTTTTACACATGCATATGAAATTATTATTATACATTCAAAAAGCATTTAAACTATTCATATCTAAATAGGCATATAATAATAAATATAATAATAATTCTTTATTTGGTAACTTCGACCCATCTACACTATAACAGAATAATTTGAAAACAGTAATTATCAAAAAACTTACATGAGATATTAATTTGAAATATACAAAATAATTACAAATTAGAAAATTTGCCTCCAAGCAGCCCTACGTGGAGTTTAATATAAAGCTTGTAAAAATATATGAAAGCCAACTGTATATAAATATGCTACAATCGTGATAATTTTGCACAGAGATTAATGATTGGTATCGATAAGAATATACTAGCTGTTATCCGCGATTTCGTCTACTTTTCTTTATTTTATTTATTTAGAATACTTTATTGCATAAACTTAGAAACAATACGAAAAACATACAAGAAAAGAAAAAAAAATTAAAAAATAAAAGTTAAACTCAGTTTTGTGCAAAGGCAGTCTTATTGCAAAACAATCTCTTATGGCGCATCCACACATGCCCGGCGGCACGGCCGGCGGCATGGCCGGCGGCCGGGCCGCCGGCCATGCCGCCGGCTCATGCATCTTTTACCTGCGGCACGCGCGGCTTTTGGTGCCGGCGGCAGTTTGCTTGCGGCTTCGATACGGAGTGGTAGTGTTGTCGTATTCATTTAAATAACAAAATGACAGAATTTAACTGGGATGATAGTGCTGTACTTTTATTAATAGAAAAGTATCAAGAAAATGAACTATTGTGGAACCCAAGGCATATGGATTTCAAGAATCGCAACAAAAGAAACGATGCTGTTAGGGATATTGCTTCTGTGTTCAACATAGCATCAACAGAAATTGAGAGAAAACTGAAGAATTTATCTAGCCATTATTTTCGAGAAAAACGCAAATTTGAAGAATCTAAAAGGAGTGGATCTGGACGGGATGATGTTCAATTGCCGAAATGGTTTGCTTATAAGGCGTTATCATTTCTTAATGACAAGAATGCACCGGTACCGACTCTGAACAGCCACACACCTAGTGTAAGTACCCATCAAATTCTTATAATTACCTAAGTAGACTAGTTGGTCGACCATAATAAATTTAAAATACATATTTCATTATGCAATATTTTCGTTAATAGGGGTAGGTACAAAGTTTTTGCTTCGCGTATTAATATTTTAGATACCTACTACCTACAACCCGGTAACAATACATAATACCACGGAGCGCGGGCGAGCATACTCTCGTTTTTGACCTTATGTAGTCGGCATAACACTTACCGAAAGCGAAGTATTCGGGAATAAGCGCTCGTGAAGAGTGTACAGGGTTACTGGTGAGACATTTGCAATACTTGAGGACGTGATATATGGCCAACTAGCTGATGCCCGCGACTTCGTTCGCGTGGATTAAGTTTTTAAAATCCCTTGGGAACTCTTTGATTTTCCGGGATAAAAAGTAGCCTATGTCACTCTCCAGGACCTTAACTATCCCCATGCAAAAAATCATGTCGATCCGTAGCTCTGTTGCGGCGTGATTCAAGGACAAACCAACAAACACACTTTCGCATTTATAATATTAGTATATATTAGTATGAAGTATGAAGTATGATATGTAAGATGAAAAAAAATATATAAAGAAATAATATCAATTATTTACTGAGTAAATGTAGCTTAAACTTACATAATTATTTGTATACACTATACATACATGTTATGTTTATAAGCTTGGTTTTTATTTAATATTTACATACTGATAGGATATATTCAAAATATAGTATTGAAGCTTGTTTGCAATTATTTATAAGATTTCCTTTTTATTTTCAGTCTTCTCAAGATAATATCACTCCCCAGACTACGCTACCTTCGACAAGGACTTCACGAAAGCGAAATATAGAGAGAGAACCTGAAGTTGATGAAGCTTTGCAATTACTGAGGGAGATCACGTCTAATGCAAGGCAACGCGATGATGCTGCTATATTTGCAGACTATATAAGTAGCAAGTTGAGGAAGATGGATCATTACACGATGTGTACAGTACAACATCAAATCCAGAATATTATCTATGAAGCAGAAATGAGAATGGGTTCGATGAATTTTGATACTAGTAATACTACTCAGCCTCTTCGTTATCAAAATGTTCGTCCAGGATACTTCACCGGCCAACCTACAACGTTAGCAATGTCACCGTCGCCCTCAACTTCGCGCTCTTACTCTGTTCAATCAGACTATGAAATGCAAAATAGCCCAGATGTCAATACAAGTGACAGTCTGTTACAAGTCTTGGAAAATAATTTAACCAAATAATTTAACCGAAAATAGTGTAATAGATTAAAATAAGGTTACATATTAAAATGACGAAAAACGCAATGCCTTTACTTAAAACTAAAATAAATGTTTATATTTTCGGTTAAATTATTTTATTTTAATAAAAGCTTAAAATTATTGATACATGTTTCTGATTCCTAAATAAAACAATTATTTGAATAATCATATTTTATTTCTTTCAAACATTATATTTGATATTGCCAAGGAAGCTGACCTTGTTCCGATAGAAAATAACATTTTAGCTCATTTCTAATTACACTTGGTTCTACATTTAGAGCGATCTGCGGTATATTTTGTTGCATTTCGTTCAAAACTCCATCAGTAGTTCTTTCATTTCTCTTCATAAAATTATGCAGATGCACACAAGCCATCACGACAATTTTTGCTTTCTCATTTTGTAAACCAATGCGTGAATGCAAAATTCTGAATTTATTAGATAAAATGCCAAACGCGTCTTCTACAACCATGCGCCCGCGACTAAGTCTATAATTAAAAACCCTCTCAGGTGATCCTTTTGCATGATATCCAGAAAACGGTTTTATTATATTCTGTGAGATGGGGAAAGCATCGTCACCGATGAAATAAAAAGGTACAGGTGTATTTCTCCCTTGTAATGGAATCGCTTGTGGCAGACTTAAAGTTCCATCTCGTATCATATCAAATAAAGTTGAATTTCGTAGAACTCCACCATCAGATATTCTGCCCTGACATCCAATGTCTACGTATAAAAAGTTATAATTGGCATCGATTAAAGCTAGCAAAACAATACTGAAATATGACTTATAATTAAAAAACTCAGAACCGCTATTAGTTGGACATAGTATACGTATATGTTTCCCATCGAGGGCACCTACGCAATTAGGTACATTCCATTTCTGCATGAAACTTCGAGCCACTGATAGCCATTCTCCATGTGTATTCGGCATCTGTAAAAAAAATTGTTTGTGATATTTGTGTGTTTAGTTCTAGTTATATGTATGTAAAATGTGTGTGAAGTTCCAGGTAGGGGAGAGTGGGTAACGGTGGATCAAGGGGTACAGTGGATCGAACGCGGCCTATATAATGCGCACATTTACACGATATAGCATTTTACGTTCTATTTTGTATTGCCCTTGACTCGCTACCGGGGTGCGACGGAAAAGTAAGTATGAAAGCAAAATATTTTGAAGTTTTAAAAATGTAATGCTGCAGTTTGTAAAAAGTATTTAATATGAATCAAAAGTCACATGGCGTCATCAGATATGACTATTTTTTTTAAAGAAAGGGAAATCCTTTCTTTAAAAAAATAGTCATATCTATAAACCTGAGAAAGGTAGCCCTAAGATTGCTATGGCAGTGTGTACCTTATTGATTTTGCTCAGGCTTTATTATAAAAACACATTCTAAAAGTGTTAAATTGTGGCAATATTTAGCTCTACAAAAAAGTTGATTCACTGTTACCCATTGCACTCTCCCCTACAGTATAAAATCAAATATTATAATTGTGTCTTGTACATGCCGTAACTGTGTGAATGTATGTGGTCTGTTTTGTTTTCTAATGTAGGTGTTCAGTTTCTAACTACCTAATGTGTTACGGATATTTTGTACTTACCCTTAAATAATTGGATAATGTAGACACCAAAGTTTGACAAACATCTAGAATTATTAAAGAAATAACTTGTGGAGACACTTTAAACAGTGTACCGAGTGAAAAATAAGAGTCTCCTGTAGCCAGGTATCTCAAAGTAATTGCTAGTCGATCGGAAGCTGACACAGCATTTCTCCAGCGGGTGTCAGTTTTTGATATCATGGGTCCAGTTAAATTCAGTAATATTTCAAATTCTTCACTAGAGATCCTTAGAAAAGTGTTAAATTTCGAACGAATATTTCTTCGGTTTATGTCGTCCCTTCTAAAATCTTCAAGTATCGGGGACACATTAGGCCTATTTCGAAGACTTGGTCTGACCCAATATCTTCGTTTGATTTTGCGGTTCTTTTTATGAATAATGACATACAACACTACACTTGCGATACACGCAACTATATCATAGTCCAACATCTTTCGATTCTACGTACACGACTAATTTCAACGAAAGTCACAACACTACTGCGTAAATTGCAACCGCGACTGCAGGCCGCCGGTAAAGCCGGCGGCAAAGTCAGCGGCAAGGCGGTCTGAAAGTCGGCGGCAAACCCGGCGGCATAAGCCGGCGGCATGTGTGGATGCGCCATTACAGACAACCCTTGGTAAAAATAAATAATAGAAAACATGAAAGAGAGACAGTGCAAACAATGAAACATAAACAGGCGAGAAAAAATTATACTTTATATATTATATAGTATTATATTTTCTTTTATTGTTTATCAAGTGTTTTAAGTCCAGCAGCAATCGTTTCTTCTCCAAGGTCAAACGTATTTTATATACCTCTCTAGGAGCTAGCTAGATGGAAAATATCTTTAAGTTAAGTTAAGCTGTTCTCTCGCCGGGTTTTCTCTCAGAACAAGAAGCATTAAGGCCGTAGTCCACTACGCAGGCAAAATGCGAATTTGTAGACTCCACACGCCTTTGAGAAGATTACAACAACAACTCCCAAGCATATAGGCTATCTCGCGATGTTTTCATTGACAGATAAAGCAATTGATATTTAAACTGATTAAATCCATACTGCATATTTCTCCGAAAAGTTAGAGGTGCGTGCCGGGGATCGAACTGGGTCCCCTAAAAGGGAAGCCGAAGCTCTAACCACTAGGCTATCACAACTTAGTTAAGGTGCTAGACAAAGATAATAAATAGCAAGGGAGTATTTTGATTAAAATGTCCATGAACGGGACGCTTAGAAACATGTCTATATTAAACACATACCCCTATGGTGTCTACGCGACATCGTACCAGAGCGCTCAATTTTTGACGGTCGATTGGCGCAGTGGGCAGCGATCTTGCTTTCTGAGTCTAAGGCTGTAAGTTCGATTCTCACAACTGGAATTTTTATGTGTGATAAACATAAATGTTTTTGAGTGTCCGGGTGTTTTTATGTTTATTATTCATAAAAAAATATTCATCAGTCATCTTAGTAGGTACCCCTAACACAAGCTACGCTTGCTTTGGGGCTATATGGCGATGTGTGTATTGTCGTAGTATATTTTTTTATTTCTAATTTATTTATAAACGGGAAATGAACCCGGGACCTCCGGCTTAAAACCACTGTGACGGTCGTCAAAGTATCTTCAAGGATATATGGTATGGATTGGACCAAAAGATCCTCAGTTATAGTGTGCGATTCCACAGGACCAGCGTACAATACTAGGAAAATAATACATCAAAGAACTAATAGTTACGATAATAATCGTAAACACGATTACACGCACTAAGATATTGAACATAAGCCGGTATTTTTAGACCTCTAGCAAATACAAAACAAACAATAAAGTAACACCAGTGGCTGAGGCAAAACAATACAGTTTATGACAACAGAAGCTAACAATTACGTTGGCAAAAAATATTCGTAGAATATTCGTTTTTTTTTTGTATTTGAGATTCATAAAGTTACACAAAGTATAGCTATCTTAAAACTTGATTTTTTTTTACCTATTACCTACCTAGTTTCGGGGTAAAAACCTGGTTATCATCTATTTTAATTCCAAATTTCAGTCAAATCTGTTCAGAAGTGGTGGCGTGAAAGAGTAACCATTATAATAACTTACATTCACATCTTTCGCCCCTTAGTAATAGTGTGATAAATAAATAAATGTTATGGGTACTAAGATAACTGATGAATATTTTTTTTATGAATAATAAAGATAAATACTTATAATATACAGATTATCCAGACACTGGAAAATATTTATGTTCATCACACAAACGTTTTCCAGTAGTGGGAATCGAACCCACGGCCTTGGACTCAGAAAGCAGGGTCGCTGCAAACTGCGCCAATCGTCTGATTTGAAGTGATGTGAGAGTAACATTTCACAAGGAATCAGTAATTTCAAGTCACGGGCGCAGTAATTTCAACGCTAGTTAAATTATATAGCTATAAATCTCAAAAGTAAAATAACAGAACAACTGTTAAGTCTTTTGTGTTAATCACACAATCTACTTTCCTTTATAAACACAACGTGATCTGTTGTCTTGAAGCTAACGGACAAATTACACGGAGACAGCTCAATACCGCCTTTCTTCTTTCTCTTATTGCTCAAAACTGTAAACAAATAAAACTATAGATAACTGTACCGTCGCTACGTCACATCGCGGCGTCCCGTTACCCTTTCGGTATCATAAACTAACGGTCCGAATGGTCTATATTGAAGCAACCCTTTGAACAGTTATGAATAATTACACAAGGCACCGTAATATTGGTAACAGTTATACAAAGATTGCTGTTATTTGAAAGGGAAGAAAGTAACAATGGAACTTTCTCCGAAAGGGTGCGTGGTCTAGTTGTCCACTTCCTAGTTGATGATCGTGACGAATCTATTGTTATTTCACCCGCTATCAATGTCAGAGCTTTTGGCTTGGATGAAATCGAGTATGGCTTCAGTTTAGGAGAAACTCATAATATCTATCAATACTTTGCAACAACATTTTGTCAGGTTTGAACATACTGACATAAATAAACTCGAATCAACCGTGGTAGGGACAAAAAAAATAATAATAAAATCTTTTATTTGGGAAAAAAAACAACACATAACAATTAACATATAAAGTACACGTTACACAAAAACATATCAATAACAACTTAAACTATATAAAAAAAGAAAGGATCTTAAAATTGGGTAACAAAATAAACTTAAATAAGCTACAAACAAACAAATATAGTTCCATGTTGGCAGTGACATATCTGTGGTGTTGTTCCTCCCAAACAGAGTATCGCCTCAGCGATATGCTGTAGCAGTGGTTTTCTGATCGCTGCTGCAGCACATCCCGGACCAGCCAAGAACTGCTATTTTAGTGGCAAGTGTATGCACTCTGAGTCTACTAAATAATATGGTTAACTTCTTTATGTCACTATGCAAAGCGTTACTTAGGCTTGCTCTAAGATATCAGACTTCCCAATTCCTCTTGTCGTCTCCTTTTTGCTTATCCAGCAATATCTTTTTAAGTTTGGACTTAAAGGAAAATACTGAAGAATGGCGCGTAATGGAAAAATGAGACGCGTAACCGAAAAATGTAACGGTATTTTTTTTTTTAAAGCCGATAATGAAGAATTCACTTTCAAAATTAACAATAACTTATCAGTTAAATTAGTAAAAAATACAATACACATCATATTAAATTCAATTAATCAGTTAAATTAGTAAAAAATACAAAACACATCATAATGTGGTTGGTTTCTTTTGTTGCTCTCAAGATAGAACAATGTATGACTCTACTGCCGATTTGAAATCTGCCTTCCAAATCTGTATTAGTGTCACTAAGAACAGGGAAACATTTAAATAAAGTATAATAAATGAAGTCTATAAGCAGTTTTAAACGTATAATATCAGTCTGTTTAGAGTGACTCTACTAAAATTAAATGATAAAATAGTAAATCTATGGGAATCAAGACTTAATGTCAATTATTAGACTAGGCTATATCTAATTATTGAAACAACTTATTTGCTTAAAAAGGACATAAAATTAAAATCCAACAACCATAAATTTTTTAACAAAAGGCGGTCTTATCACAAACAGTCTCATCTTACAAAAACATGACTTTATAAACAGTTTTTAAAGCATAATGAGAACTAACAGACATCTTACAACGTTAGCTTTATATATATAACTCGCTTATTGCTGCGGCTTAGCAGCATTGTCGCTAAGAAATAAATGATATATGCATGCCGTCTGAGGAAAGGTACAGAAATCCTTTGTGGGGATGGGTATACGCTTTTATAACATGATACCGAAGGTAATATTAGCTCTACCTTTACCTAAGTTTAAACAATATATTAAAACACATTTAACCAATCGTGGTTACGAGACGATTGATGAATTCCTTAACGACAAGGCTGCTTGGAAGTTGGTCACTCCGCTCTCATCTCTCTCAAAACAGTAAAATTCTAAAGATTATTAAACTATAAAATGATGTTGGAAAAGAGCAATCTGCTGAGTTTCTTGCCGCCTCTTCTCAGTGGAATCTGCCTTCCGAACCGGTGGTAGAGTCACTACCGACAGACTGAATTGACGTTTCGAAAGTGCTAAACTAACTAAAATAAAATAAATAAACTAGGCCTACTTGAAATAAAAGAATTTTGAATTTTGAATTTTTGCTGTGTTCCGGTCTTAAGGCGTCGCTGTCGGTATAATAACAGTCAAATGAGGGTTCGCATATACTTCTCAGATTGAGGGCACAGGACCAGACTTTGCAGGATGTGTTTCTGGCATGCCCAGGTTATCTCTGTTTATAGGTGATATTTTTCCACTTATCATGGCTATCTGCTTAGTCAATCAAATATTACTAAAAGAAACCACAATTATATTGATCTTAACTAAGTATATAACAATGTTAATGCGGTTGAGTTGCGAATCGTTTGTAAAACTTTATTCGATGTTACCTTCTGTTGTAAACCTACGATATACTATTGCATATAGGATAAGTTTGCTATAGAGCGGCGATTAGCAGAGATTACGGCTGTTTGCAAGCTGTCACGGTAAATATAGATGGACACAAACAAAGTTATGGTAGTTTAATGTGACCTAAGCAAGCAGAAACACAAAGCAACGTGTGAATCTCTATTAAGTCTCTATTAAGTATAAATTTTCGGTTTGTATTAGTGATAAAAAGAACACCCGGCTTAATTTGTTGTTGGCTTCTTCTTGGACGGACGACCAGGACGAGTTTGGAACCCTCGTAGCTTAAGTTATAAGTTAACGAATATGGTTTTCGCCATCATCTTACTACCGTGTACACTTTTCTCATGACATCCATGGGCCTACTTGAATAAACATATTTTTGACTTTGACTTAGACTATCCTTATTAATATTACCAATGAGGAAGTGTACATGCACATACAGTTTATTTGTTGGTATGTTATGTCTTTACGCCCTAACTTTGCAATCAGTCAAATTGATTTTTAGTATAAAGTTAGTCGAATAAACGAGAATTACATAGGCTACTTTTTATCCCAACAGGACTAGCACGGACAGGAAACAAAAATTATATCCCCCGTTTATATCCCCCCTACAAGGGATATAATTAACGTGTCAACCTGCTAAAGACACGGGAACATGGAATAGAAGAAGCGATAATTGACTTCTTCCCCATGCTAGCCGTGCTGGAAAACAACCGGTTTCCACGGATTTTATAAAAAACCGTTATAAACGATGATGAAGAACGCGGGCAACAGCTACTCGTAGTTCTATTTAAATATAAATAGTGTTTCTTCCTTTATAGAACAATTGCTGAGGTTATTGTCAGCTTGTTTTCAGTAGAATCTGTAACCCCAACGTAGAATCTGTAAGGGTGTGAAATACCGTCAATTTTCGAATCTTCTTGGAATTTAGTTATGATAAAAATCTTTAGTCCTTTAGTTGCTACTTTGGGTTCTATTATTGCAATTTCATAAAGATCTCCAATGTTTTTGAAAACAAATATAATTATAGATTTATTGACAAATTTACCGTCCTTTGGCAGATTAGCAGAGATTTGAAATGTTTGCAGCGTGTCCACCTTGTGACATTACGGACGAGGTCCCAATCAAATATTGACGTAACCAGGTAAGTACACAAATACAAATGGGTGGACAAAATTATTAGTTTCGTATTTTAACAAGCTTTTATTTAAGTTGCGCCGATCGTGTGTGTCTTTTTGGTTCTTAATTCTTTATCTATTTTAAAAGTACTTGCTGTAATCATCATGAGAACATTACTATAGAACTTTGAATATTTATTTGTTTATTTATTATATATCTTGTTAGTACGCCAGGGCCATTTCACACTTAGTCGATGGAACTACATTATTTATGGATAACATATAAGAAACTGTGTAAATTAGTTATAATAAATAACTTCATAATTCCGTAAATTATAATAATATTGTATTCTATTTGAATTTCAATACAGGATATAGTATCAAACACGTGTTCTATTTTTAAATATTATAAATATATTTTAATAGTTATGTCAAAGTGATATTTAATTGATAAAATGAATAAAATGATTTATAAATAGTATTTACACAATAAAAACATACTTTTGATGATTTGTAATTAAATAGTAGGATTATTGAAACCTGTCAATAATCTTACGAAGGGGATATTGTGTTTTGAATTCTGAAGTGAAATAAACGTCTATTGTAAATAATATGAATAAATATACTACGACAATTCACACATCGCTATCTAGCCCCAAAGTAAGTGTAGCTTGTGTTATGGGTACCAAGATAGCTGATGAATATTTTTATGAATATGATCCACATAAATACTTATAATATACAGATAAACACCCAGACACTGAAAAACAATCATGTTCATCACAAAAACATTTACGGCCACGGCCTAGGACTCAGAAAACAGGGTAGCTGCCCACTGCGCCAGTCGGTCGTCAAATTAAATTATTGTGAGCGTCTTTATGCTTTTTTAACCGTCCATCTAATAACTTTAACACAAATGATTAAAAGATGACATTAAACAGTGTACAGTAGTGGTACCTACTTTAATATACCTACGCGAATATTTAAATAGAGGTCATTCAATATTCTCAGGACACAGTAATATGCAGGTTTCCACACGATGGTTCTTTCACTGTTGAAGCAAGCGATTTTTTATTGACTAGAAACGCACATAACTTAGAAAATTTAGATATGCGTGCTGGGATTCGAACTCGGGCCCCCGAAAGTGAAGTCGAGCTCTGCGCTATTACAGCTTCCTAAGTATGTATATATATCATATTCATAAAAATATTCGTCAGCTATCTTATGAGTTATAAGGTAGCTATATCACAAGCTATGCTTACTTTGGAGCTAGATAGCGATGTATGTATTGTTGTAGTTTATTTATTTTATTTATTTAAATTGAATAAATAACTTCCATGTCTACAATAAGTACTATTGTAGTAAACATTTATTTTAGATTAAGTATGTAAAGAAACGGCTCCATTGGTCTAGTGGTTAGCATATGAAACAACGTGTCACAGGGTCCTGGGTTCGAATTCCGGACCAGGACAACAATTTTTAGGAATTCTACGTAGTAGAAATTGGCGGCGTCAACTCTCGTGCTTCGGAGAGCCGTTATGCCATCACTCCTATTATCACTTACAGAAATAGTCAATAAAAGCCCACGGACCTACATCGGAGCAGCATTGTTAGATTTAAGAGTATCCCACCTAATATTAATAAACAACAGTAACAATTTTAGAACCTAAACAAACACTACAATGAAATGTCCGATGACCACCGCGAAAACAATTTTTGTGTTTGCACACCTCCATAGCTTTAGGTAAATTATTGCAGTTAACTGCGGTAAGCCGCGCCTGGCTCGGAATAAACCTAAGTTATTTTACAACGTGACAACGCGTACAAACATATAAATGTACGAAACATTGCCACGTTACAAATTCAATCCATACAAAGTCATATGTGTAATGTTTGGTCTATTCGTTTCTTTTAATGTTTGTTAGCTACTTAAATTCGGCTCAACCACATTACCCATTTTGATGAAATTTGTCGCTGAAATAACCTGAATCCTTGTGCTGATAATGTGATTGCTTCTATCCTGCAAAAACAACCGAATGCCGTTTATGCGTGATTAATATAATAACCTATGTAAGACTTGGCCGCAAACATGATCGTAATAATATCATGCAAAGATATCCTACGCAGGATAATTCTAATATTCATACTATCGTAAAATAATTCTTAAATCTAGAAAAAAAACTGCTTTTATGGGATTTTTAAAATAATCTTAATTAAATTAAATTAAATTAAATTTAAATTTAAGATATTATGAACGTTTCAGAATCTCTCTAAAAGAGCATTGATTAAAGCATAGATCAAAGCTTGCAGCACTAATGCTTAACATGTGATTTTATTCGTGAAGCCCATAAGTTTAAAGATTTTAATTGCAAGTTAATGATGAAAACTGGGACTTAACATGCTCTCCGTGAGGCACGTAAATCCACACTGTCAATTTCCTAACCGATGAATTCTCAGATTTTTTAAAAAGAAAAACCCAGTACCTTTATTCTTCGCCATATCCGGGAATCGAACTGTGATCTGAAACCAGTGATTCTTTGAACATGCTTGCCACTAAACCAACGAGACGGTTAACTTTGATACCTAGAACACATTAATGCTTTGTAGAAACTCACAAAATATTTGTTTAGTAACTAGGATAATTAAAAAAAAATGTCAGTTATGATCGAGTCAGGTATCAGTTTAAAACCTATATCACTATTAAATTAACTAAACTGCTTTAAATGTATGTGTATCTAACACAGATGTTATTATATTGCAACTACTCAGTTTTTTTGGGCCGCTACGTTTAAAACAAAGTGTAACTGTACAATTTTAGTGCAAAATCTTTTGAAAGCCATATAAAAATTTCTTTATTTGCTTAGGTAAAAGTAGGGCGGCCTCTCAAAGCATTGCTCTCAATTGGTAAAAAGTAGAACCCCAAAGTAAAGCGTTTTTTACACAAGCAATAAACAGCTTTCGCTACAAGTCCCGTTGTATGTAAATATTGTGCAACTGAAGGCAAAGAAATTATTAAAAAAAATAGAGCAACGGGACCAGCCATTAAAAGGAATGAGTACCGAAACTATTATAACGAATTAGTTCTTTGACCGATCATTTGCATAAAACAATAAAAAAAACTATTATGTTTCTTGTAACAACAGTAAGATATTGTACCTATCAACCTATCATTGTATCAGTACATATTATTATTATTTTATTTACATAGGTATTATAAGAAGGGAAACCTGTTTGTTTGAATGATAAATATTATAAGTTGTTGAAAAATACTTATAACGAATTTTTTACTCTCTTTATAAGAAAGTAAGAAAGGCGAATTAGGTACTAGTCAGCGAATTAAAACGAGTTTGTGTCGGTTTTTAAAGAATTCTGTGAGGATCATTTTTTTTTAATTTTATTTGGCTGTTGAAAACATAACTCCGAATGTTATAGGTGCCAGGTATCGAACATGGTCCCATCGAATGAGATGCCTAGGTCTTACCCTCCAGGCTATCACAGGTTAAATTATACATTTATAATAGTAGCAAAGATTATGACACAAACATCAACAAAAGTTGATAGAAGACCCTAAGTAAAGTATAAAATATTATACTTTACTTAGTTTGACTAATATCTTACAAAGCCATCACAAACTATTTTGTTAATAAACAGTATTAGGGTGCGGGAAAACTTCCACAGAGAGCGTTACGCTACGCGCGGTACTTTGCGAGCATTATCATAACTTCGCGCGCCTCCAACATTATTCAATTTGCTAACAGGTGAGCCCGCGAATATGAATGAAGCATTCTTACTGCGGGAATATTGAAATTGAGTGGTTTTTTTGTATACCTACCCACGCTTAATATTCTCTTCGACCGAAAAAAGGAGTTAGGCTTTAGGAAAAAGCTCAGCGGTATTCTACAAAGAATAGGTAGCCAACCTATTCTTTGTAGAATACCGCTGAGCTTTTTGTTTACGAATATAGGATTTCAAAATAAAACACTGAAAGGAATCCTACTAATATTATAAATTTGAAAGTGTGGGTGTTTCTTACTCAATCACATAAAAACGGCTGAACAGCTTTGGATGAAATTAAGCTTGCATGCAGCATTTGGCATGGAAAAGATCATTGGCTACCTTTTATTTCGATTCCTTAAATATTTTTCGAGGAAAAATTGAAAATTGTCCACGAGCTGAGCGGTCAGACAGCTTTGATATTTGGTATGCATGTCACCTATGCTTTCGAAAATGACATGTACTTTCTATACCGATCTCCCAAATAGTTCCCGTGGTAGGATTTAAAATTGTTAACGAGCAAAGTTTTAGGCCCAATTTTGAAGTCCACGCAGACGAAGTCGCGGGCAAAAGCCAGTATAAATAAAAAGGAATTTACCTAGTTAACTTATTTTCTGATGTTCTATTAATTTATAAAAGTTTTACCAGGTTTCCCACTTATAAAATCTCATTTCCACCTTTTTTGCTATTTTCACTATCGCTTTTTTTTCTTTGTTAGTCTGAAGGTAATTTAACTAGGAAGAGGGTAAATAAATTTTCAATTTAGCGTCATCATCCAATCTACATAGCATGTAGGATGAATGATTTAATGTACAGATAAAATGTTATAGCTTTTTTCGAAACTTTTATGGGATAAAAACTGAGGTAAATTTTTAAACAAATTTTGTCGTCTAATCCTTCCAAGCACTTTATTAGCAATAAAGTTATACAAATGTGGAATGCCTTGCCTTAAGATGAAGTGACTGCGATATACTGATACAGTTTAAGAATAGACTGGACAAACATCAAGAAGACAAGAAGCACAAGTAATAGGTATAGCGAAGCTGTTTAGTCTATTATATAAAAATAATAATGAGATCTGTTCTAAAGATGGAATCCATTTCCATTTTTATAGAAACCAAAATTTCTATATTCATGTAGGCCTATCATCATTTGCATAAAACAATAAAAAAAACTATTATGTTTCTTGTAACAACAGTAAGATATTGTACCTATCAACCTATCATTGTATCAGTACATATTATTATTATTTTATTTACATAGGTATTATAAGAAGGGAAACCTGTTTGTTTGAATGATAAATGATAAAAAATTCGTTATAAGTTGTTGAAAAATACTTATAACGAATTTTTTACTCTCTTTATAAGAAAGTAAGAAAGGCGAATTAGGTACTAGTCAGCGAATTAAAACGAGTTTGTGTCGGTTTTTAAAGAATTCTGTGAGGATCATTTTTTTTTAATTTTATTTGGCTGTTGAAAACATAACTCCGAATGTTATAGGTGCCAGGTATCGAACATGGTCCCATCGAATGAGATGCCTAGGTCTTACCCTCCAGGCTATCACAGGTTAAATTATACATTTATAATAGTAGCAAAGATTATGACACAAACATCAACAAAAGTTGATAGAAGACCCTAAGTAAAGTATAAAATATTATACTTTACTTAGTTTGACTAATATCTTACAAAGCCATCACAAACTATTTTGTTAATAAACAGTATTAGGGTGCGGGAAAACTTCCACAGAGAGCGTTACGCTACGCGCGGTACTTTGCGAGCATTATCATAACTTCGCGCGCCTCCAACATTATTCAAATTCATTTCCACCTTTTTTGCTATTTTCACTATCGCTTTTTTTTCTTTGTTAGTCTGAAGGTAATTTAACTAGGAAGAGGGTAAATAAATTTTCAATTTAGCGTCATCATCCAATCTACATAGCATGTAGGATGAATGATTTAATGTACAGATAAAATGTTATAGCTTTTTTCGAAACTTTTATGGGATAAAAACTGAGGTAAATTTTTAAACAAATTTTGTCGTCTAATCCTTCCAAGCACTTTATTAGCAATAAAGTTATACAAATGTGGAATGCCTTGCCTTAAGATGAAGTGACTGCGATATACTGATACAGTTTAAGAATAGACTGGACAAACATCAAGAAGACAAGAAGCACAAGTAATAGGTATAGCGAAGCTGTTTAGTCTATTATATAAAAATAATAATGAGATCTGTTCTAAAGATGGAATCCATTTCCATTTTTATAGAAACCAAAATTTCTATATTCATGTAGGCCTATCACAGGCACTTATGAAGCGTTTATACAAATATGTTTACATAATTTGTTGATGATAATTTCGTTCGCTAACTTAAAAAACCCTTAAGCTACTAGGGTTCCAAACGCGACCTGGTCAAAGAAAACTTAGCCGGTTATTTTTTTTTGTTATCACCATCTCACAGTCAATTAATATTAAGCTATGAAGTTAGTGCAATTCACACCCAAGCTTTTTTTTAAATTCTCCTTAACATTATAATAAGATTTTTCTGTAAGCTGACGCAGGAATCAGATGAGAGATTTATTAAAATGTATATGTATACCTACGTAAGATAGTATTAGTCTCCACGATTCCTCTATTCATTTACAAGGGCAACAACAACACAGATTGACATCCCCCTAATGCGAGGATCTTAAGACAAATCGCCGTAATCCCAGACGTCCTATGCACTCGGAACCGGATTACTGGCGTTTAGGGGAGACATTTAGTTCTTATGCTTTAATTAAATGCTGATTATATTCATACATTTATTGAGTTCTTAAAACATTCATATTATTTTGACGACTTCCCTGGCGCAGTGGTGAACGCTGTGCTCTTATGAGTGAAGGGCCCGGGTTTGACAAGCAATTTGGAAATTTATCATTTTTGAATTTGCTCTGGTCTGGTCTAGTGAGAGACTTCGGTCGTGACCATGCTACCGACATAACGCGCGAAGCGATTTAGCGTTCCAGTACGATGACGTGTAAAAACTTATAGGAGTATGGGTTTTTTATTACCTCTATAGCCCAGAATAACAAACCCGCTACCATTATACCGTATCACCAGGATGAAATTGCAGTCATGGGCAAACTTATTTATTTATTCATAAGACACACCAGCAATTAATTGTAACTACATTCATAAAAAAATTAAACAACACAAAAAAAAACACTTGTAATTTAATTAAAGAGTAAACTCCAAAAAAACTCCTTTTGTGGTATATTGTTTGTAAGGAAGGTTTAAAGCAAGTCCTCCTTTTCGTGTCGTCTTGTCCCTCGGGCACCATTCTTCCACAGAACAGCGAGACGCCGTGAACGGTGGCATCCTTATATCATCTACGTTTCTGATAGGAACTGCTAAAGTTTGGAACGCTCTTCCGGCTTCGGTGTTTAAGGATACATACAACTTGAATGCTTTCAAGGCAAGAGTGAATAGGCGTTTTTTAGGCAAGCGCGCCCTAACTTAGACCACATTATTGCTTTACGTCAGGCATGATAGTTGTCAAGCGCAAGTCTATCAAGTATAAAAAAAAGGTACGTCCCATTCTTAGTTCTTATAGGTTCTTATAATAATGTCCTCTTAATATCAACCCATAACCGGCGCGGCCCTTGGCAGATACCCTCCCACACATGAGAAGGGTTTACGCCGTAGTCCACCACGCTTGCCCAGTGCGGATTGGTGAACTCCAAACGCCTTTGGAGTAGTATAAATAACTCTTGGCATGCAGGTTTCCTAACGATGTTTTCCTTCACCGTTAAAGCAAGTGATATTTTTATTGCATAAAACGCAGATAACTTTGAAAAGTTCGCGGTGCGCTGGGATTCGAACTCGGTTCCGCGAATGTGAGGCCGAGGTCCTAACCACTAGGCTATCACCGCTTCTAATATGCTTCCCAATATAAAGTTTCGTCTTGTTCGTTCCATTTACGCGAACAAATAGGTTTGAAATATTTTCCATTGAAATAAAAGCTATACATAATTGATTTCCCCTTCCATTTAGCAAAGCGGGGTAGTTTGACAGCCGCCACATTTAGGTATGACCGTATCTCATTACCGGTATCCACAAATAGCGACGATGAACGCCACTCAGCATTATATTTGAAAAACTGTCGAATTGTTATCGATCGCATATCGTCTCGACTGGCAGTGGCGATGCGAGTAAATTCAAAATTATCTTATTTGAACTATTAAAATAGAGTGACCTTTGATCGATTTATACAGGCTATTTATGTGAATTCTGGGTGTGTTTTTCCGGAATGAAAGTACCTTATGTCCATCTCCGGGATACAAGCTATAGACGTGTCAATTTTCATTATGATTTCCGTATGCAACGTTGCATTATGCAGATATGTCATTATCAAACCATTATCGGGCTTCTACAGGTCTCCTCTCAGAATGAGGAGAGCTTAGGCCGTAGTCCACCACGCTGGCCCAGAGCAGATTAATAGACTTCACACACCTATGAAGACGTTATGGAGAACTCTCAGGCGTATAGGTTTCCTCACGTTCTTTTCCTTCGCCGTTGAAGCAAAAAAAAAAAAACATTATTTACCTACCTACAGTATTTTTTTATCTTATCGCATAATTTTAATGAATTACTAAGATAAACGTTCCTACTTAAAATTATTGTCAAAGGTACGGTTGTAATTTTTTCCCTGTCGTCAAAATTTTTTTTTAATCCTGTTAACGTTTAGTGTGGAACATATTCATAGAGAACATCACATTAAACGTTTGTCCGCTTTACATGATATGATATGATATGATATGATAATTTGTTACTTTTTTTTACTTTTCTATTATTATTTTTAACAAATTATCATAGAGACACAAGATTCATAGATTACAGATTATTACAGACACAGGCTTTATAGATTACAGATTACAGATTAATTGACCCGACGCAAATGATATTTTTATGTGGGTAGGGTGCTATACATTGTTCTTAGGTAGGACGTATATACGTGAGAACATAATAATAAAATATTAACTTGTATAAATCGATAGTCGCTCGAAAGTCACTCTATTTTAAAGGATGCTTAAATTATTGTTTTCATATTATTAGCTAGCCAACCCTTTATCACCCTTTATATATAACAGTTGATATAAGGTCGTCACAGCACATAAAGAAAACGTTTTTAGTATCTAAAACCTTCGATTCAACGAAACAGATAAATATTTTTTGATATAAGATTACTGTGATATTTATATATACTGTGATATTTAGGTAAATAGCCTTATATAATTCGAAAAAAATGTCGAATTGCTATCGATCGGATACCGTCTCGTCCGACCGTCGGTGTTAATTCATATATGCCTCGTTAATTCTCCTTAACGCCGCGCGATGGCGCCGCGTACTAATGAATTTCAATTTGTTGCGGGCGCGGACTGGAATGGGAAATGGAAAAAAAGGAATCCACGGACACTAAAGCTAGATAGGGTTAATAACTGCGGGAGGTATAAATAAGTGGATTTATTTGACACTTTTTTTTTTCAAATGAAAGTGACCGCGTGACTGACAGTGATGGTCTAGCCGGTACCATGTTTGATAAATTTTCTAACAGGTGCTAATCCAGTGCGATATCTCCATACAAATTTATCGTTAGATGTACTATTGATTAAGACTTCGACTATACTTTCGAGGGGGCGAGTTTGAATCCCAGCACACACCTTTAACTTTTCTAAGTTATGTGCCTTTTAAGCAATTTAAATATCACTTGATTCAACGACGAGGAAAACATCGTGATGAAACCTGTGTGCTACGAAATTGTTGAGTTTATCATCTCTCAGATTGATGTGGAATCTGCTGAATTGCTTGTTGGCTTCTCCTCTGTGGAATCTGCTTTCTTAACAACAAGGAGAGTCATTCAAAGCAGACTGCACGTTTATATATATTGTCCAGTATTGGCGGACTTTGTTTGTAAGCGGTGATAGCGCATTTGGTAGGAGCTCGACTACACTCTCGGGGGGTCGAGTTCGAATCCCAGCACACACCTGTAACTTTTCTAAGTTATGTGCCTTTTAAGCAAATAAAATATCACTTGCTTCAACGACGAGGAAAACATCGTGATGAAACCTGCATGCTTGAGAGTCAGTGACGTAGATAGAGGGTATTCACAAAGTTATCAGATGATTTCAAATTGAATAAAATCTTCAGTATGAGTTAAATACTTGAGGGTAGGATTTTTATAACTCTTACAATGCCTATCTTTAAGGTTTTTTTAGCTTGTACTGGAGATTTTTTACATTTTATATCATCTGCATACCCTGTGTATACCCCTCTATGCACGCCACTGTTGAGAGTTCTCCATAATATTCTCAAAGTGCGGAGTCCACCAATCCGCCTGGACCAGCGTGGTGAACTATAAATACCAATCCGGGATGCCCGGAGTATCTACCCCGTTGTACTTATAAGCACGTCATTCAATTTGACAAGCACGGGTTGAAAAACTATATATTCCGAATCCATAACCATTTAACCGCTCACGGCCAAATCTTCTAATCCCCACGTACAAATTGTCAGTAATAGGTTTTGCCGTCCATCCACTGGGCGTAGTCATTAACTCGCGGAAGCAAGTTCAGCAGACCAATTTCCCGCCGGTCGCCAATTAACTGCACTTGGGCGGCCGGTAACCGAAGGGTTAGCAAGATATTTGTTATGATTTATGGGGGCTACAAACTTCTTGGGCGGTGTGAGGGCGTCGGATCGATTTTGGTCACAACTATTACCAATGTACATAAGCTTATGTTATGTAGGTACAGTGTTACTGAGCATTGAGTGATAGGAAGCAGTAATAGCTCAGTTGGTAGGCTCAACTTCGTTGAGCCTACCAACTTTGTGCGTTTTTGTGCGTTTTAAGAATTTCAAATATCACTTGCTTCAACGGTGAAGGAAAACATTGTGAGGAAACCTTCATGCCTGAGAGAGACATCTATGAGAATTTACGTAATGTTTCAATTGTGTTTATGTTTGTTTGAATGCTTACTGCACATAAATAAACAAGATACCTACAAAAAGAAAAAAGAAACATAACAGAATCTTAACTTAGTAAAACTTAGTTATGCCGGTAGTGCATAATTGCTATTTTAATGATTGTACTTTGTAAAATAGACACCTTCTGAGGATGCTCCGGAGTCAGAGCGAAATATGCGTACAGAGTTCATTTTGTAAAATCTGTGCTGCACAAATATTGAAGAAATAATGAATTAATGAAAATACTTTTATTGTACACCACAAAAAGTATATAAACAGAAAAGCAAAAATAAAACAACCTACCTATACAATTTTGTGGCCTTATCGCTGCATTGTGATCTCTTCACGATTCTTCAAATTTTGCATAGTGCAGATTTTGTCTAGTATCCGCTGACTGCAGCAGCATTCTTAACTACAATTTATGCTATAAAAATCTAAGGCACATTTATGAAGAGCTGTCAAAATTTGCTTCCCAAAAATGTATTTCATATGCTAGTAAGATTTGAATGCTATAGCAATAAAATCTTAAGGACCCAGTGGTTAGGGTAGGTACATGTAAACCAACGCATTTTCAATTACGCCAATAAAAACTTAACAAACCAAGAAATTTATGTATGAAATGTTTGTATAGGCCCTTGAAAATAATAAATTTCTTATAGGCCCGCGGAAGGAACGCAAAATGAGTGGAAGAAGCCACTTAAAAAGATTGGCACTCAGCGAGCCGGCATAATCTATGTAAATTACGTCAAATTAGGAGTCGTCAACACGCTGTGCGTTCGCTGCGTAATTTTGAAGGCAAACCCTCCTTTATTATTAATATTTATTCCTTCCTTGCGTCCGAACCGAATCAGAGAAAAAAAAATATAAAATTCAGTAGGAAATACTTCAAACCCTTAATGAAGCGAATAAATAATGCTCGGAGAGGTGCAATTGACTGAACACGGAATTAAGAGATTTTCTTTAAAGATTTGTTTAATGTTAAAAAGAGCAATAAATAAAGAGGTTGTGAATTAAACGAAAAAAAAAAACTTTTTTTCATAAAACCAAATTTTAACTTATCGTTTAACTACTTCTAAGGTATATCATAGGCCTAAGTTGAAACTAATATTTCTGCGAGGTACCTACCAACCTCATAGCTTATCAGCTGTGAGGTTTGGGCTATTGGTAAAGTCTTCTTAACTCTAAAGCTATGAAGGCTCAAACCGCGCTTGATCTAAAAAGATTCAATGAAGACAATAGACACGGGCATAAATTTTATTATTACCATTTTACAGTGTTTCTTTGCTATGTAAATATGTAAGAGCAAAAACAGGCTTATATACTACTACTTATATTATATAGGTACGTACATAAATTAAACTTTTTAAAAGGCAAGATTTCATTCGATGGATTTCAATTTAATAACTAAACATCATCCTCTGTACTTTTTATACGTGTTTTCGGTGCTTAACCGTAAATGATATGTTTAGATTTCACAGAGCAAGAGATGGACATGGTATTTGCATAGTGGTAGTTCAGGGGTTAAAGAATAACATAGATATACACATCAACATTTTCACGCGAACGTAGTCGCGGTCTACCAATGTCATAATTATTTTATGTAGCATAATTGTGCGCTACAAGTTATTACTTCAAACTTACTATACCTATTTTTGTTGCTGGAAAAAGCTAGATAAAATTTCAGTCAATAGTAAGTCTACTAAAGACAGACTAAAATCAGTTTCAATAGGAGCCCATTAAGCTAGTCAAATGATAAAAGCTATAATTAAGTGTCAAACAAAATATCTGGGAGAAAGTTTACAAAGAAACACTGTAAGGCGGCGTCATAAATGACCCAATAAAAAAATATAAAGTGACCTCTAAACGTTATTGTCTTTGTAATAGGTCTCTTCCTTGGTCTCAATGCTTTCAAAGAAAAAAATGCTACCGTAAGTTAAGTCAAAAGACGTCGGAATGTACCTGAAAGAAATATTTTCTTTGTTTGCTTAGAATATTATAAAATCTTCTGCTTTACTTTCCTAAAAAGTTTGGTTTCCTAAAAATGAAATTTGTTACAAATGCAAAAAAATAAACTATTTTTGGTTGACGAGTATCTTTTCTGCTTGTTGAATTAGCTGGAATTACATGAAGGTAAGTTCCTCGTTGGTCAATTGGTTGTTAATTGTTTTTGATTCCTGTGTTGGTCTCATTTTTTCTCTAATCTAAGTTTTTTTTATGAAGGTTGCTTTATAAAATACCAGCAAAGTGCGATTTGGTCTTGCTAGCGAATGAATCTTTCCGTAACGAGGTGACATTAAATTCCAGCAAAAAATACCAAGAAATAACGTTTCTTGAAAAATGATTTATATATTTTTAATTTTAATTATTTATTGTTATAACGCCATTGAAAGACCCCATATCGTGAAAATTTCGACTATCTTCCTATTAAGGTTTATGGAATACAGTCCACTGACAGACAGAAGTAGAAGCGGGCAGATGGATACATTGACGTACGGACGGAGAAATGGACATCGGAGGCTCAGTAGTAGGGTCGTTTTAGAAACCATCGGGTACGGAATTCAAGAAACACATTTAAAATTTATATAATCTAGGTTACAATACATCAATCAGTGTTATATCAAAAAGATAGGCTCAAATCCTAACCGCACCTATGACTTTTTTAAGTTACGTGCTTTTTAATAAATTAAAATATCACTTCAACGGTGAAGGAAAACATCGTTAGGAAACCTGCATGCCTGAGAGTTCTCAGTTATATTCTGAGAGTCCTTCCGTGTGAAATCCACCAATCCGCACTGGGCCAGCGTGGTGGACTATGGCTAAGCATTTCTCGTTGTGGAAGGAGACCCGTGCCCTGTGGTGGCGGGTAATGGGTTGATATTATGATGACGATGAATGTAGGCTACTAGGAAAACAGAAATTCCTCGCAGACGGCGTCCTAGTATTATTTAAACTATAACACTAGTTGCGCCTAATTATCGATAACCGTATATTATTATACTTATAAACGTTACGCCATAAGTATTTTGTTTATGATCTGTTAGTGATTTTGTTCCCGTTCTTTTATGTCTATGAGGATACAAACACTTGATTTATGAGCACGGTGAGTACCAAATAAATCAATAAACACGGTACAGGTTTTTTATCACCGTTTTTCAGAGACACTGTAAACATCAAATCAGACAGTGGCCAGTTGACGCAACTTGGAACACTTCGATCCCGCATCCCGAACGCAAATATCACCTAATCCGACCCGGGCCACCCCACTTTGTAAGCCAACATTATCTCATGTTATTTTTCGATATTACCCCGTTTTACGGGGACCGGGGGCGCGTAAATCAAATTTATAGCCTTTTTATACAGGCATTAAAATTTTATCGGTATGATTTCTTTCTATGCCATTGTCCAGTCGAGTTTCTGTCATCCCTTATCCATTTTTGGAGTGGCGGCGTAAATAATATTAGAAGCTTTTATTTTTCGCTTGTCCACGTCATTACGTATGAAATACCTTCCCTATATTGGCAATTTTTTTTTCGAGCAGGTACCTAAATATTTATAGGAAATGTTTAGCAGAATTAATAAATAGGTAGTGCTGATGGAGTTCACGTAACGCCAGAAAAGTTTTTATCTTCAGTAAGGATAAGCCCTCAAAGTAGGTTCCATCAAAATACCGACAACTTTAAGAAAGTTTTTTTAACTGTTTCCAATAATTAGATGAATAACAGAGTAAATATAGTACGACTTAAAAGTAAAACGTCCATCGGTTCTCCGAGCTAAGTGGCCCGTTATTTGCCTCTTTAACCTCGCGACTCTTTGAGCTATGTCAGTATCTCTGGTTCTTTCAACGGTTCTTCTACGTTTATGGGTAGAGCCTGAAATAAATGATGAGATCTCGTCGGCTCCAAGCATAGCTCTTCGTCGCTCGCTGATAGACCTTGAGCCTGATGAGACCTGACGTGAATCTAATACTGCTTACTAAGCTTAGTGGTCAGAGCTTTCGCATTCCTTTCGGAGGGGCCGAGTTCGATTCTCGGCACGCTTCTAACTTTTCGGAGTTGTATGTTTTTTGATGTGAAACATCTATAGGCGGAGGGTAAACCTGATTTTTGGCGTGGCAACACAGGCCGTGGCGACGCATCGCCACGCTATATGATTGAATTTGTGTATTTCGTATGGAACAATAAAAATGAATATTAATTTTGTAATAAAACAGATATTTTTTAACCGACCTAAAAAAGGAGTGGTTGAAATTTTTTTTATTTATTTGTGGAACAAATTTGTAATGCTTTATCATTTCATTATCCAATATCTCTAATAACTTACAGAAAACACTTTTGATTTTCATATCTGCCAGGCGTCCCGTGACGGCTTACACATTTTTTTTAATTTAAGAAATTTAAAAATTAACGGTCGAGGAAAAAATCGTGACCATCGCTCATCTGATGGTAAGCAGAAAACCATCGCATATAAACAGGCAGTGGCGTGCATTGAGGGTATGCACAGGGTATGCAGATCATAAAACTAACAAAATCTCCAATACGAGTTATAAATACTTCAGGGTAGGTTTTTTATAACTGTTACAATGCCTATCCTTAAGTTTTTTTTAACTCGTACTGGAGATATTCTTTATTTTATATCCTCTGCATTCCCTTTGCATACCCTCAATGCACGCCACTATAAACAGGGTGTGTAAGGACCGCGTCTTGCAACGTGCCGCCCTGTGTCTTTTAACCTGAGGCGTTATGCTTGTATTTACACCGGCAACCAGAATACGAGAATAATTAGAAATATTTTTCTAAACCGTTGATTTTGAAAAAATACCTGTGTCCAGCAGTGGACGTCTATCGGTTGAAGAGCTAATGATGATGATACCTATACACAAAAGTAAAAAATTCTAAATATAATATTTTGTTTTTAAATATAAATATACTATGACATTACACACATCGCCATCTAGCCCCAAAGTAAGCGTAGCTTGTGTTATGGGTACTAGGATGACTGATGAATATTTTTATGAATAATATACATGAATACTTAGAAAATACATATAAACACCCAGACACTGGAAAACATTCATGCTCATCACACAAATATTTTCCAGTTGTGGGAATCGAACCTGCCTTTGACTCAGAAAGCAGGGTCGCTCTGCGCCAATCGGCTTTCAAAATTGTAATTATTTGTATTCATTTTTCTTAGCCGGGCGATCGTCCGTTTCGTCATTCTTCTTATTATATGTAAGAAGTGATACCTGAGAAAAAACAAAGTGAATGTTTTGTTATTAATAAAAAAAAGCCTAAACTTTGACAGGGAACACAAAAACTGAAATTTCCTCAGGGGCTAAGCACCCCTACCGATATAGCCGGTGTAAATGCTAACATCAGGTATCGATAAGGCCGGCGCACGTGGTTTTATTGTTTCAGCCGAGAGGAGAGATGGCCTGGCCGCCCCGGGCGCCTTTACGTTCAAAATGGAACGATACAATGCGAGGAGGTGTAGGCAATTGGGGACGTTGCGGATTTTTACAAATATCTCTTTGATTCTCGATGCAGAACTCTGTAACTGTAGCACGATAATAACAGAATAGCCATTTTAAATAATAGCTTAGCTCGGCGCTATTACAAAATTAGATTTGACCGTTGACAACTTAAAAAGGTACAGCGTTCTAGGCATAAAATACCATAATATGTGAAAAATTGTAAACGAATGTATTAAAAGATAAATATCAACTAGCTACTATAAATTAAGAAACAATTTATTAGTACTTACACTTTAACTAACTAAGCTACAGCTCTCCTGATACTGAAATTAGTATATGCCTTTTATATCAGTCTTATAGCGTGTAAGTGTAGTAATATTTAGCTAAATTTGCTGTGAAAGCATTTCCCGCAGTATATAGCAAATTAAGCATATAAAGGAATTTCGTAAAGTAACGCCTTCTTGTATCCAATATTTAAAAGGTGTATTCCACAACTAGGTGTGTCGAATCGAAGATACGTTTGTTTACTTAAATCCATTCTACAAGCGGCCATGTGACTTAAGTCGTAACAGTAGCTGCTACTCCTCTCCTACATAACAGCTCTACATATTTTACATATATCTTGTGAAGAATGAAAACGGAGAACAAGTTTTTTGGATAAAAGGCCTCGCGTCACGATCAGCTGTTTCCGCGACATCCAGTTCCACATCCACCGGACTTGCGGCACCGCTGTCGGCAGCACCTGCAAGCGCTGGTATTGCATTCTCCACGCCATGTTCTTTGCTCCAGTCTCCGACAAATTCGGAATAGCTTTCGAAAGAGATCTATCAGTTGAAGAGAAGGCATTATTTCTGGCCGCGACTTTACTCCTCGATTACATGTAAGTATGATTTATGCAATTAATATATATATTCATATTTCTACAGGTGCTGCCCAATGCGTAAGTGAGTCCTCTATATCTCTTATGGTTATTGAATAGATACTAACAACGTTGAAGTCGTGATAGCCCAGTGGACTGGACTTCGCCTTCGCTTTCGGGGAACCCAGTTTGAATCCCAGCACGCACTTCTAACTTTTGTAATTAAATTACTTAAAATTTCACTTGCTTCATCGGAAAGTGAAGGAAATCATCAGGTAAACTGCATGCCTGTGAGTTCTCCATGATGTTGAATGGGCCGCGTAGTGGACTACGACCTTAACCCCTTCTCATTGATACATACGATGAATAACGTTTTGAAGTTTTTATTCCTAGCTACTAAAATTAATGTATCTATGTTAGTTAGCTGCGATAGCTCAGTGGTGAGACTTGGGAATCCCTTTCTTGGGGGTTCGATCTCCGGCACGCACTTCGTACTTTTCGGATTTATGTGTGTTTTAAGCGTTTTAATATCACTAGCTATATATGAGAAGGGAAACATCGTGGCGAAATTTGCATGCCTGAGAGTTCTCTGAATTATTTTCAAAGGCGTTAATTCGACCAATCCGCACTTGAGAGACAGACCCGTGCCATGTCGTGGGCCGGTAGCGTGTTGTGAAAGCCAACGGTTTTAATGATTTTGTTAACTATATTACATCAATGTCTAAAAATAATTGCGGCCTAGTCGAACAATCATAAGAGAATTATTCGAGTGTAGAGCTGAGCAAGTCCTTATTCCCATTTCTAGCTAACAGTTTTTACTTTGTTTGAAAAAAAAAAGTAACAAAAAAATTGCACAAAAACCTCTGAATATCCGGTATTTTTAAAAGGTTTTACTCAGTCAGAATTACTTTATCCGATACGGGATCGCGGCTTAGTTCGCCCGCGGCCCGGACGCGCGACACTGTATATGGATAAGATTTCTACGTATTTTTTTTTCGTACCATCATACCGACGGAAGTACATAAAACCCTAATGGAGCCTTTTTTAAATACCATGGAAGTATTTTTGAATTTGGAACACCCTCTCTTAAAATATTTTGTTACGTACCTCTTCAGTGGGCTGGCTTGGTAGTATGACATCACGACGCGACGAACGAAGTTTAAAACCCGTTGGAGCCAAGAAAATACGAGGTATTGGGTTTTCCTGTCAAAGAATTGGATAGGACTAGGTGTTACTTTGCGGAATTTCATGATATGCAGTGAACATTTTGACGGCCGATTGGCGCAGTTTGCAGCGACCCTACTTTCTGAGTCCAAGGCCGTGGGTTCGATTCCCACTACTGGAAAATGTTTGTGTGATGAGCATGAGTGTTTTTCAGTGTCTGGGTGTTTATATGTATATTGCTAATATTTATGTATATTATTCATAAAAATATTCATCAGTCATCTTAGTACCCGTAACACAAGCTACGCTTACTTTGGGGCTAGATGGCGATGTGTGTATTGTCGTAGTAGGTATATTTGTTTATTTATTTATTAAGCTTAATTTGCTATAATCCGCAAAAAAACGGGAAAGTTTTGAATAAATAATTGCTAGGACTTAGCACATAGACTTACACTCAGCTTAAACTTGGTCTACCCATTTGTCTCGGAGAGCCGTAGCTCCCGGTTCAAATAACTACTCTTATCACATTAAACTGTAAGACAATATTATGAAAATTTGCTATTCTCCTGCTTTTCGCGGAATATAGCAAATTAAGCTTAATTTTCATAATAAATCATGGATTTCCGCAAAGTAACGCCTGCTTCCATCCAAAACTGTTAGACTAACAGCCGTTAAGGCCCGTTACTCCGAATAGGTGCACAATGGTGGGTATAAGCTCTTAGTCCCCCTCTCCTATATAAGATGAAGCCTTGGCCCAACAGTGGGACTTCAGTAGGCTGACGATGATAATGATGACTCATCTCACAGTTGTTCAAGTAGCAGTGAATATGGAGTGACGCGTCCAGACTGTGACGCGTTTATCGAGTCCTATTTGCTCCATATAAAGAGGCTGTTCTACTAGGAGAGTCCCGACACGTTGCCTCGCTCCAAAATGATGAAAATACCTTTATACCGAAAAAAGAATATAACAAAAAAGCAATAACAAAACAGGGTATACAGTTTAGCAGACTTACTGGTGCATAGCGATCTCCTCCAGGCAACCGATAGCGGTAAGTATAGTTGAACTACAGACATTAAGGTCTTGGTTTATGAGTGATCATGTAACGTGATTGTTACAGTAATTAAGTACGGCAATATGCTAGAGTAAGATATCGAAGTAAATTCGTAACGTAAACAAAAGAAAACAATCTCACTTTTCTCATCGTGAAAAACAATAATTTCGCTTTTCTCATTGTGAAAAAAAAACCGTGTCTCTTTTTCTCATTGTTAAAAGAAAACCATCTCACTTTTCAGGGTGAAGTACATGTGTTACAGAAGACTTGTACTGTCAATGGTTAGTGGATTTTGGCAGTAGGTATCCATCATCTTTATAAACCTGTTACCAGCCTACTAAAGGGTACGGATCTCTTCTCCGAAGGAGAAGGGTTCGGCTCTGGCCGAATCGGAATGGATTGATAGACAGAGCTAACCTTTGAGAGCATTATAGAGAACTCTTAGGCGTGCGGGTTCGCGGATTACCTACCGGCAGGAATCGAACTCGGGGCGAGCGAACCCAAAAGGAACGCTGCAGTCTTACCGACAAGGCTACGAGTATTCATCACCATCCAACCTGCAAAACTATGTAAGAAAACAGAGTTACCATGAGATCAATGAGAGTTATTTCTGCAACTAAGGTTGCATACTCCCCTTAAATCAACTCAAGTCGTGGTAATATCAAGAGTAGTCATATGTATAGAGCCTCATAATGTGATTCTAAAAAGGCACTCATTATTGATTAGAGTCAAGGTTAAAGTAGCAAGTCAATCCATTTACGTCAAAAACATGTCTATTTTTGATACCAAAAGCTACGCGCTCAAACAAAATTTTCAAATTCAAAATACACTCACTGACGCAGGCCGTCTGTCTGGCCACAGCTTTTTAATACATCCAAATAGGGAAATGTAATGCATAGAGTCGTTTTCACCAAAAAGTGAATCATAAAGTCGGGCTTAGATAGGAATCAAAGGCCGACATAATGAGGAGCCGCTATTCAGGCCTCGCCGTACGTGACGATGCGCTGGATAAGACAACGTTCGATATGTGAAAAGGTAATTACTTACTGCATATAATAGGAAGTAATGGCTGTTTTACCGCCCTGTGGAATGTTACAAGAGGAGAATATTTGAATCATGTATTTTCTAGTTTGAACTATACTTAGGAATATTAACAAAGCGAAGATAGTTTTTAATCCTGTATCATTTAAACTTAGATACAAAGTGAAGTGATACCAAAGAGGGCATATCTATTTCCTCGAATCCTAATTTCGAATAATCCGAAGTTCGAATCCTATGATATTGATAAAGCTTCAATGTGGAATATTAGGCATCAAAAAGGAGATAGTTGAATTCCTAAAGGATTCTAAAGATTAAGCTACAGTCCGGCTGTATTTTACCAAAGGGATAAAAATGATTCTTATTATTTATTTATTTAATGAAAAATATACATTTATATGTTAACATAATAATATCTAAAGGATTCTAAAGATTAAGCTACAGTCCGGCTGTATTTTACCAAAGGGAAAAAAATGATTCTTATTATTTATTTATTTAATGAAAAATATACATTTTTATGTTAACATAATAATATCTTATAGGACTCTTAAGGGTATCTAAACAACTAAAAGTAGTTACTTCCTTTCTTTATTTGAGTCTTTATTAGCTGGGTAAGGCACGCGTAGTTTGAAGAATAGGATGTGGACCGCAGGGCGTAGGGTGCAATCAACCAACTGGATCAAATCCTGGGGCAACATAAGTTTAAGCACCGCGCTATCTTACCAATGACATTATTTTAGTAAATATTAAAATCTTTATGACAGCTCCATCCAGACCAAGCAGTAAGGCAGGGGTTGTTAAGAAGTGGACGGCTGACAGCGGGGCGTAGGGTGCAAACAACTGACTGGATCAGTTTGGGCGCAAACACAATTGATAGCGCCGCAATTGTCACACTGATGACGTTATATCAATAAATGCTAAGTTTTTATTACAGTCGCATCCAGTATAAGCAGAGTATAGTATCTGTATGAGGCAGGCGTTCTTTGAGGAGCGGGCGACTGACTGCGGGGCATAAGGTTCAATCAGCTGACCGGATCAGCTCGGGTGCAAAAATAAATTTATTGATTTTACCACGCTATCACACCGACGTCGTTATATGAATAGATGTTAAGTTTTTATTACAGTCGCATCCAGTATAAGCAGAGTAGAGTACAGCGTCTGTGTGAGGCAGGCGTTATTTGAGGAGCGGGCGGCTGACCGCAGGGTGTAAGGCGCAATTAGCTAACCGGATCAGTTCGGGCGCAAGCACAATTGACAGCGCCGCGCTATCACACCAATGACGTCATACCAATGAATGTTAAAGTCTTTATTACAGACTCATCCAGTAGAAGCAGAGCACAGCGTCTGTGTATGGCAGGCGTTGTTTGAGGAGCGGGCGGCTGACCGCGGGGCGTAGGGTGCAATCAGCTAACCGGATCAGCTCGGGCGCAAACACAATTGATAGCGCCGCGCCATCGCCTCTTCTACGTTGTGTCACGCCACGCACCTCTGTTTTACCTATAGGTACTTTTAGTTACTTTTGTTTAAAATAAGTAGGTACCTACTGCGATTCTGATAATGGTAGTTCTGAAGGCATTGCCGTTTTTTTAACAAGGAACTGTGAGGCACTTCGTTTGAAGCTTTCAATTTACAGATGGTCGACCTTAGGATATGTAGAATACCAACGCATATATAAACCTAGCAACATGGCTCCTATAAATTGTTCTACAAGGTGCCACCCCGTGTCCATCAACCTGAATCGTAGGTGCTCAGCCCCACTGCTTGTCAAGCCAAGGCTTTAATCGACAAGCCTCAAGGGTAACCTATAAAATATGTTATATTTTTTTCAATAAATAAATAATAATAATTATAATTATTACAATAGTTGCACAGCAATGCTACTTGGCATCAGAAATAAGTAGAGAAATTGTCATTACATTCCCACCATCATGGCCATAATATCAACCCATTACCGGCCCACTACAGAGCATGGGTCTCCTCCCGCGATTAGGCCCCTCCTCGGAGGGGCCTTTAGGCCGAAGTCCAGCGCTCCGGTTGTACCTGGCCCAGTGCGGATTGGTGTACTCCACACTCCTTTAAGAACAGTATAGAGAACTCTCAGGCATGCACGATTTCCTCTCGATGTTTTCCTTCACCGTTGAAGCAAACGATATTTTAATAGTAGTTGTCGTAAATTCTTTTACTCTTAAGTTGACCAATAAAAAAAAAAAAAATTGTTTAAAACGCACATAATTTAGAAAAGTTAGAGGTGCGTGCTGCGATTCGAACTCGGCCCCCCGAAAGTGAAATCAAAGCCTTACTTACTATGCTATCACCGCTTCCAATCAATCATCATTATTTTAATATAATTAATATTAAAACAAAAATGATTAATGGACATCCAAATACCTAACAAGCAACACACTAACTTTGCATTATTATCGTAGTGTGGATAAGCAAACAGAAGCTAAACACTAGACACAACCATTATCTGTTGTTTATGTTGGTTGGATACAATGTGCGACGCACGTGTGCTCTTGTAACTCTTTATAAATGCTATCCCATTAACTTTTCAATTGTAGTGCGTACATATATCATTGGTGTTCATTTGTTTAATGAGTTTAATGGGACCGCTCTCGAATCAGGGGTAATTGTGTAAGAAAAATGTGTTTAACTATGGTTAAATTGGTTTTATGATGCAATCGATTTTATATATACCTACAGGCTGCAGTATTACTTTTGTACTCACCCGCATTACTGTGATGTCTCATAGTTACATTTGAATACAGTGTATGTTCTATCAATCAGTTTGTTTTTTAAATCCTGCTTTGATAGTAGTAAGTGAAATTATATAATCAGGAATCAGGAAGGACAGGGTTTTCTTCCGGAGAGGTTAGGGCGTTCATGTAAATATTGTATCCATTATTTTTAACGCGAATAAATGATGATTATTAATGTTATTAAATAATGCATATTATCCGTAACTTCAATTATTATATATGTGAAAACATGTATTTCTGTTTGTTTGTTACCTACATTCGGCTGAACCACTGCTATCTTATTGAAATTTTACATAGGTAAATGCTAGATTGCCCCCTGCAGATGGGTAGAAAAATAGTCTTTGTAAACATAGGTAACAAATGCTATTTTTCTTCCTATCTGTGTATAAGTAGGTACAAAGCTTTACGTCCAAATTGATATAGGAGAACAAATTAGTAGGTCTACGAGAAACAGTTGACATTTTGAATAGATATATTACCCTACTAGAGACGTACACATGATCAATTTTTATTTCGGATTTGGTTTCGTCATTGTCTTCGAAATATTGGAAATAGACCTTACCGTAATGCGGACTCTTGATACTATCACATTTCGTTAAACTAATGGGGGCTAAAACTAAAAAATAGTCATATTAGTGTGATATTTTGAAATAATACTGCTTTAAGCGATGGTAGTAAGCTCACTGATTGTTGAACCGTGTGTTCGGATGCGCTGGTACTGACACATCGCATTGTCAAATACCAAGTCAAGTCCTTGCATGTGTTCAGATTTCTTGCAAAACAGTTTCACGTTAGCGATTAGAGTTATTTAACCTTTTTAAAAGCTAAGCCCACAACAAACTTAGCCGGGTGTTTATTTTTTGTTATCACCATATAACAAAAAAAAAACAACCGGCTAAGTTTGTTGTGGGCTTCCTCTTAGACCAGGACGCGTTAAGCTTTAGTTTTAATTTTAACGAATATGGTTATAACCATCATCTCAGTACCGTAATTCTCATGTAATGTACGCATCAAAAGTGCCACCTATGGGCCAAGGCCTACTTGAATACAGATATTTTTGACGTTGTACATCACTACATTACGATCGTGAAAGATCGTTAAGTGTAAATTATATGTCAATGGAAGCAAAATGATTGGTAATGGAAGGTACAATTTCTTTCAAAGTAAAAGACGGTTTAATTTTTAGAATTATTTTTTATCTCGGTAGGTACTCTACATATTTACAACTCATTAAGACATTGCCGTTTAAGTTTTAATTCGAATTTACATCAATAAATATAATTTACAATTTATACAATAATGTCAGATTTCCATCTGCTCAGTTATATATGATAGTCAGTCAATGGATTTCTTTCAAATTACACTATTATAAGGATCTACATAAATGTTTTTCTTATTTTACAATTCATCATTTTGATACGACATTAACGTTTAAATGCATCTATTCATAATCAAAAAGCTTTAACAACGCCCGTAACATTTACGACAATAATTACAATTTACATTACTACAACTCCGAACAATGAAGTCATAATCTACTAAATATCTATCTATATTAAATAAATATCTCAATTTTTAATTTACTTATACCTACAATATGTACAAGCTCGTTTTATCACATTTCAATAACTCCGATTCACACGGATATAAAGTCACTAACACTAAAAACGTCAATATGGTCTCCACACAGATTTATGCGTCGATATGCTACCATTTGTAATTTTGGTCGATGTCGGACTAGTGGAGAGAACACGCGTGGTTCGTTGTGATGGCGCTTTTAGTTCATTGCGCATCCGTGGCTTATCAGACACGGTGGAATCCGCTGCTTGCACTTGTTTCATCTCCTGGAGTTCAACGTTTGCAGGTCTTGTCGGATGGAAGGCTGATTTAACCACTTCGATAGGTTCTTCATCCGACTCATCGGATATAGTCGCTTCGTGAGTCGAATTGACCTCGGATTTCGAATCAGCCTTTGATCTTGGACTAGCGTTAACCATACTTCTCGGGCTTCCACTCTGTCTGCTGCTCGTAGGAGATAAACGAGCACTCGTAGTATCCATCGAAGAAACGTTACTTTGGAAATGTCTTAAAGCATCATAAGGACTGACGCCGTTTTTCAATGTTAATTCTTGCGGTAAGCTTTTCAGCGCAAGTTCTGCGGGATGAGGTGGGAAAGCCAGGAGTCCATTTGGCGGTAAAAATGCTCCAGGTGGCGGAATTAATCCTCCGGTTGGTAAACTTGCCATCGCTGGTGGAAACGGGAATAGTTCTGCTCCAGGCAACCCCAGCGGGGGCGATGTGATGGGCACTGCCCCACCTGTAGACAAAGAAAATTCAGGGTTAGTTATTGGATTACCATAAATAATGCTTTTTAGTGCAGCTTCTGCTGTCTGATTTGACAACATGACGTAATATGAAAGACGAGCCCCAGGGGACAGCCAGGGGCACGCGGGCACTCTGCTGAGTCCCTGAACAACGAGGGTGCATAATCGTACTAAGGATAATGTACAATCTGTAGGCGTTTAAAGGCGGCTTCATAGAAAGGGATGTTTTTTTACTCCGATATCGGGAGGGTGAGGGTGCAATATTTATTTATCCGAACGCGATGTCGTTCTTTACGATCCAGACACGACATTCCACCTTAATTCGGCTCGATACATCTCGAGCGAACAGTTGTGTGGAAAGCGCATTAGCGATGCGGAACACGTGTGAGGTGTTGCAGCGAACACATGTGCGGTACAAAGCCGGATCTATCGCGATAAGGAAGTCCACTATCTCCGTGCACGGCGGACAAAGAGGACTCGAAACGTGAAATTTTCATTAGCATTCGTGTTCAAAAGTTCTTGTAGCTGCGAGCTTTGATTCTCGATAAGTGTAAGAGAAGCGGGCGCATAAAAAGGACACGATGGAGGCGCAGATTGGGCCACAAAGAGCTCGGAGGTGGTGCGACGCTCGTATCTCTTTTGCACTTTTTATATTTGCAGCAGTGGCAGTGGTGCGCAGACCACTTTAAAAGGCAACGGGGGTGGGTGGGGCCGTAACTAGGGGGTAATTTGGTGAGGTGGGGGCCAATATCGGCGTCGCGCCTGATTGAGGTGATCCCGATGCTCAGATTTGAAACTGTTTTGCGATAACTATAATGTTTAATTAATTTTTACACATCCATGTATTAAGTACACTCAGTTTTTTAGTACCTTACTTAAAAGTGTTAAATTAAAATTAAATTTTAAATAGTTATTTATAAAATAATAGTTTTGTAATATCACTTTAAAAAGTTTAGTCAATTGAGATCGTGTTTTGTGTTTTAGCTATATCGTACTTTGAGCGCGTTAAAAAAAATTAAGTAAGTCTTTTGTAAAAATGAACGGAGGTAAGGTTTAATAAAAGCGGGTAGGTGTTTGAGTACAACGGTCCTCGCGTTTCAGCGTCGGAAACAAAAAGTAGCTGGTGGCGCGGTCGCCTACATTGGAATAAAATTGACTCCACACTCTCTCGAACGTGAAGGCGGTGCTTTTTATACTTTTTCCGTTCTACACCCCCACTTCCCCCGACGGACGGACTTCAGCGGGTGGTTTTGCTTCGGTTGGACCGGTGTTGTTTTGCAGCGCTCAAGAGCCGCTTCTTTTATTTGAGCCTTCGCGTTGTACGGCCTTGAGGGGTGGTTCCGTAGCGAGAACATGTTTTCGAGTGTTGTTTGCTAAATCGGGAATTTTTAAATTAACGAATGCCAAATAATCCGTCGATCGGAAGTTTAATAGGAACCGGGAGCGATCGAATATTTGATATTGGGCTCTATCATCTCTGGATTACATTTCCGGTATGCATTCTTGTTGTCCCTGTTTTAACTACCCGCTTCGCTAATTAGCGAACTGTTAATATTTCCTTAGTAACTTTTAAAGCACCTTAGATATATTAAAAACGGGATATGTACCCGGGATGTGTATGCTGTAAAAGTCACCAGAAAGTATTCAAGATAAGAGCTGGTACCTTAACCACGAATTGGTATCTTATATTATACCTACAGTTTGCAATTCAAACTATGAATTAGACCTATTCAATATGGGCCATGTCGATCATTTCCTCCCACTTCAAAAAAGTAGGACGTTCTATAATCAAGTTAAAACCGTTTCTTTATTCAATTGTAGACCGATTTTTAAAATTATTTAAGTATTTGAAAGTTTATACTTTCGAGATTAGCTATCATTGAAACAAGGTCAGGGTCTGAGTGTGGGGTCCCGTAGAAATTGAGGAAAATCGTTGCATAGCCATCTAAAGTATGTGCGTTAAACACTTTTCATCAAATGAAATCTGTCAAGGATTTAGTGTTTCAAATTAATATAGGAGATAACAAAAAGGTTTTTCTCGAGGTAATAATTTAGATGGTTATATTATGAAAATTAAGCTTAATTTTTTTTCCATAAAATTTCTTTGCTTCCTCGAATAGCAGGAGAATCTGTATCTTTTCGCGGAGTTTAGCAAATTAAGCTTAATTTTCATAACACATCATGGAATTCCGCCGTCTGCTTCTATCCTATATTTAAACAATACTTAATTCGGCTCTTTGGAAACATCATAGTTTTGGTAGTTTGTTGGTGTAATAATTATTAGTTCAGATGTATAAGTATAAAAGGAAAGTTTACCTTTAACAAGGGCAGCTTGCTCCCTTAATTGCGGTGGCCTAAAGTAGTCCGCCCAAGCGTAATTCAGATACGCCGCGTCTAACCAGCCTGGGTTAAACAGGAACGGGTTAAAAGCTCCTGGGTGCCCATAACCGTAATCTGTAACAAAAGAAATTAACATTTAGAACCATATTACCATTCAGGCAGCGTGTGGATAAAGCTACCCAAAATTTAAGGCTACTTAATGCATGCCATTAAACATTTTTCTCAATGGGTTGATATGATGATGATGATTGTAGATTAGATTCTCTTCTTTAAGCAAACGGTTTCAAGAAGGTTTTATTACTCTGTCCGAAATTATATGCGCGTTTATAAGCTACGTCGAGGTCAAACCTCGGGCACGTCCGCAAGAAGTCGCAATCACAAAGACCGGCCGTAAAGGCGGCGTCACACGGCTCGCGCAATGTTTACCGCGCTCGCCGACTATAACAAGGGGCTTGTATACAAAACGACCCGGTTTACTGCTGCAGTTAGCCGGCATCTCTGTGCCATACGTTTTTACGACCCTCCACCATCACGTTGCCTTTCGCCTTTCAGCTAGCGAAACGCGTTTTTATTTGTTTAATCGATAGGCTACTGAAGACGCCACTGCCGACGTCTATTTCAGTTTTACGGTCGTTTTTAATCCGGTCGCGAGTCATCTCAATCGCGATCAGGTGTATCGACTTTTTTATTACGGGATTAACTATTTACGAGCACTTCGTCTACTTTGTTTTGAATTACTGGACGTTTAGTGACTCCTCTGATGTTTAGTGTTGCGTAAGTTTTTTGATTAGCGGGGCACGATTTGATGCGAACAGATTGCTCGCGTCCGCGCGCCTGTCTTTTGTTCTCCCGTAAATAATCAGGTGTGTAGACACTTTTATTGCGCGCCTCTTAAGAATGTTTACAGAGGCCGATAGCTTTATTTCTGTACACACAATCCGTTTGGAGTGGAGATTAGCGAGTGTTTCGGGAGAGCGTTTCCCAAATCGCGGGTATTTTAAATTAAGATCGTGATGGATGGCCCGTCGCGCTGTCACGTGGCAGGCCGGGTGAAGCTCCGCCATCATGGTACATAATAAGTTAAATGTGGAACTCGGAAACGGTCCGCTCCATTTGTTAATGCCAGTATTCAATTAAATTCGGTTCCCCAACCCTTTACACATGCGGGACTCTGAATATTAACATCGCAACGAGAGCCGTTCTAACTGTTGAGACACATTTTAGATTAATAAATGATACTCCGCTTTAACTTATGTAAAATGTTTTAAATTATGACTAATACGAAAGGAATGAGTGAATCGTTTCTTAGGGTCGTTTCTATAAGAATGCAGAGTTGTAGGTACTAGGAGTTGTGTGTTGTAGGTACCAAATAAAAATTAGGGATTTTAATTAATGATTTTATCAGTGATATAATTACTTAGAGAGTAGTTTCTGAAACATTCGAATACATTCTCTGGTTAGTATTTTCTATAAAATTAGGTATATGACCATGAAGTGCGTCAGTTAATAATAAATGACTTCACCTTATAAAGATCAGAATTGATATGATAATAATAAATAAATATATTACGACAATACACAAATCGCCATCTAGCCCCAAAGTAAGCGTAGCTGGTGTTATGGGTAGTAAGATAGCTGTTGAATATTTTTATGAATATAATACATATAAATACTTATAATATACAGATAAACACCGAGACACTGAAAAACAATGATTTTCATTTTGAAACATTTTCCAGTTGTGGGAATCGAACCCACGGCCTTGGCCTCAGAGAGCAGGGTCGCTGCCCATTGCGCCAGTCGGCCGTCAAATAATAATAATAAAGTTCCGACTTGTACCATCGATCGAACCTTCTAATACAAAAGACTTTTCATGGCTCTTATGAATAGCTCATACATATGTTATTAGAAATACCTTCTTATTCATATCATAATTAAATATAGAATTTAATTATTATTAATATAATTTAAGTGTCCATTTAATAAGCATTTCGAAGCGGGGTAAACAAAATTAAAATAATATTCAAATCGGACGATACGGTGCCGCAATGACAGTAAAGATAGGGAATAACTACACAAGTGTCAAAACAGGCGTTAAATAACTCGGAGAAGATGCTAACGTTTGTTACTCGTAAATTAATGTGAAAGACGTGTTGGGCGCGATGAGTAAATGGATCCGAGTTATGGCCCATAACTTGGGGCGTCGTGTCTTATGACAAACACCGCATTTATATTATTGTCTTCTAGTTTTGATTGCCTCGTTGTAGACGTTGCTATTGATTTAGGAGCAGCCTCGAGGAGCGTTATGATATTTTAGTTTTTTAATGTTGCAAAATTGTTATGGCCTCATTAGTTTTAGACGTCGCTATAGGCATTTTACGGAATTAATATATAATAAACTAGCTGTTGCCCGCGACTTCGTCTGCGTTTGATTTTGTTTTTAAAGTATTCAGTATCGCTAAGCTTTAAATGAGTATAGTAGTATATATATATAACATGTGACTGCCAATTAATTATAGACAAATAATTTGCAATAAAATAAAATTGTGACTATAATTAAAGATCTAAGCTATCCTATCTCTTAAGTTGGACCAGACCGCTCACGGTGAGCCAATTTAATTTTAAATTGGTTAAGTAGTTTAGGAGTCCATCGCGGACAAACATCGTGACAGGAGATTTATATATATTAAGATATGGTTTTAGTTGATGGTATTACAATGGAAAAAAAAATTATTATGACGTTAAGATGTTAAAAAAATCAATTTGAACGAAATTGGCGTTTTTCGTAGAGCTAACCAAACATAAACCTTTAATGATTGTTTATCACAAAATGTGAATATGATTGTTAAATCTCGTTTATCGTTACATACTCGTATCTCTGAGTCGGTGGAGCAAGTAGATGGTCGATAAGCTCTAAATTCCTTTTTCCAATGAGAAAGGGAGCCTGTTCCCAGTAGTGGGTAAAGGCTGGTGATAAGGTTGATGATGAAGATTTCCAAAAAGTTTTAGTCTCGAAATAGTCAGTTAAAGTTTTTTTTATTTTGGAATATATAAATGAAAAGAGCAATAACATTTTCTTAATCATGCTTTTTTTAGATGTGCTTAAATTTGTTACTGTTTAAAATTAAAGTTAAAGTTTTGATATTTCAGTTACTGTATTGTTCGCCAAATTTTGTAGCCATTGGGTATAATATGCCTGACCTAAAATTGTTTTTCCAATATTACCCTAATAAATCTAAATCAGGATTAGTAATAATTCGATATCGCAAGAGTCCACTGTAGTCAAACTGTAGTAGATATTTGAGATATAAATGTAATTCATACATGCTTTTTACCCTCATCGAATTTTTAACAAGTACCTACGGCCTTTTTTATTAGCCTACATTATTTAATTATGGGAGTATCCGAACGAAAACCTTTATTATGGGAAATTGAACAAAAGTTTTTAGTAAATATCCGTTTTTGTTTTTAGTTTAAAAGTGTGTGTTTAAAATATTATAATTCTGTTGTAATTTAATGTCCCGTTTGGTTTTTAAGAAAAGCACTGTTTTCTTTCAAACAGTTTTATATTATAATAATCAGGATTCATTTTAATCAAATATCTTTATATTTAACGATAAGCATTTGCATAAATCTAAAGCAATATTTATGAATGCTCTAGAGTATTGCTTGCAGCAATAATACCGTCTAAGTGTTAAATAGAATATCTTAAATGTTTGTTCTTGTATGTTTTCCGTGTAATCAAGTTTATCTCTTTCGTCTTCTCTATCCGCTTCAGTTCAGTATGTATGTTTTCATTTTCTTCACCAGTGTACCAGGAGTCTCCAGTTCATAAAACAAGCATCGGTGGTTGCGTGCGTCGTTTATGATCAGATCCTATACAAAGTTAGCCTTTGAAATTGCTTGCAGCAATAAGACCGTCTATAGAAAGTCTTAATTCGAATGTCTTACATTTTTGTCCGTAAATTTTTTTCGTGTTATCAAGTTTTTATCTTTCAGATTTCTGAACTGAACAGTTCAGTTAAAATTTTTATGTATGTTTTCATTTTCTTCACCAGTGTATCGGGAGTCTCCAGTTCGTAAAACAAACATCGGTGGTAGCATGCGTCGGTTATGAGGGTCACTGGATGTGGTATTTTAGCAGCGACACATAAAATCCATATTTTACAGGCGAGGGCGGGGAGATCAAACGTACTTTACGACGGGACCCGAGATTGTTTACATCTGTTGCCCGCGGCCAGTGCGTGGAACTTGGTAACCGCTTGTACAGCAAGTGTCGCTTCAAGTTTACATGTGGAAAATATTCTCTTATTTGCTCTTAGCCTAACGTAATAACGTATCAAGCAAGTTTTCATCTATGATCGCTAATAAGCAATACGGCCGCCTTTTGTATTCTGTTTATGTCATTGTTTTTCTTAAAGTTGTGTGCAAATAAAGATTATTGATATTCATTGCCTTGTTGTTGTAGTGATAAGCATAAATAGCAGTTGGACATAACTAAGTCCTGGGTTCGAATCCCAAATGAGGCCAACAATTGCATGGTATTCTATTTATAAGACCTTTGAAGTCACTATATATTTACTGAAATAAATCTAGCTGGAACGAACTGAATACCTTGATAATTTAGAATATACCTACCCATAAAACACAAATCCAAAACCAACTCAAAATAATATTAAAATTATGGTGTAGTTAGGTAACAGTAAAACCATTTAACCATATCACTTAAAACAACGAAATGTCTCAATTAAAAGTTCAGTCCATCCACAAATCACGCCGGAATCAGAACGTTTTGACACCGCAGACTATTTTCGTCGCAACGTTACTGGTCTGTATAAACAAACCGATGCGCCCAAAGTTTGGTCAATAATAAAAACGACAGTATGCGGAAAAACTAACATCCTCAGCGATAAACATCAAAGGCGGGACCACGATCAATGGCGTCGCTTGATGGCGTGACGGCGCTAATTAATGGAATCATCGTCAACAGCTAGCGTACGCTTAGCGATAGTTTAAAAAATATCGCTTAAGCGAATTAATAATTACAAATGGACTAATAAGTCTATCGAGAAGCGGTGATAGCCCACTTCGACGTCACTGTCGGGGTGCCGAGTTCGAATCCCAGCACGCACCTCTGCCTTAAAGTTATGTGCGTTTTAATTACAAAATACTTATTACTTGCTTGTTTTTATTACTTGCATGTTTTTATTACTTGCTTAGACGGTGAAGGAAAACATCGTGAGGAAACCTGCATGCCTGAGAGTTCTATAATGTTCTCAAAGGCGTGTGAAGTCAATCCGTACTGGGCCAGCGTGGTGGACTAATGCCTTAACCCCTTCTCTGGGAGGAGACCAGTGCCCTGTAGTAATGGTTTCATATGATGATGATAAATAAGTCTTTTAGCAGTAGTTACTGCTCCATCTCAGCTGGTGACGGAGAAAGCTATTCTTCATGATTAAACCACAATAATAATGTATAAGTACTTAAGAAAGAAGAAGAGTGAACGTTGCTCAGCAAGTTCCGAAGCTGGAGTGGTAATGAACTGACATATTAGTAAGTAGGACAAATGGACTTTTTGATCTAGGCTAGGTTTTACCACTTACAAACATAACAGGGTTACAACAATAATATTTAGCGGCACTAGAGAGATTTGAAACCTCGTGGATTCAGGTGTGCTTTCTGTTGTTTCTGTCAACCCCAGCAATGGGAGAGCACTTCAAGCCGACGCGCGGTTCCAATTATTATCACTTACTAGTTGCAGTTTTCCACCAACCCACATTGGAGCAGTGTGGTAGGTGTCGTGACTCCTAGAGTGACGAAGAGAGACTGCCTTTGTCCAGCAGTGGGACGTTAACAGGCCGCTCCTTATAAATCCACTTACATAATATCTAAACCTCAACTGAAAGTGATGCAAATGATGTAAAACAAAAACGTAACTTTTATAAGAAAGAGATGGTAATAAGACAACAGTTAGGTCAACAAAGCAAGCTTAATAACCACTAACAAGACACTCGTAAGCATTATATTTAGAAGCCAAACCAATAACCATTTATAAGTCGACGTCAAAACACATTGAAGTTTACTCAGACAATCAAGGCTATTTCTGAACGCACCGTTACAACTGGCTCGAAGATTATTCGAAGCATCTAATTAATGTCTGCGTGTTTGAATGATTCTCACGTTCCTACCAATGTACAGATGCTCGGTTTAGTATTTTTATCCCGTCTAAATTCTTATGAGTTTCGATATTTAGTTCATCGATTTGAAAAATGGCTTGATGGATTTTGCTCAGCTTTTAACAATTAATAATTTAATTAATGCAGATACATATGGCAGGCCCTCGCTACTTCGTCCGCGTTTAAGTCAACCTTAAAAGATAGACGTATGCTGTCGCGGCCTTTTTTTGTATATCTTTAAAAGAGGAACAACATTGTGATACATGATTTTTACGCGCAAGCACTCAAGAGAAAAGTAACCCCATTTTGCTCAGTTGGTCAGAGTGTGTTGAAATTTAGCCTATACCATTTATCGATAAATTAGTAATCCAGGACCAGTAGCTCTTGAGATCAACGTTTACAAGCAAACAAACAAACTAACTCTTCAGCTTTATATATATTAGTATAAGATAAATACTGGGTAAACTTTTTGGGTATGAGCCAAGAATCCAAATTCATGGGAACAGCGTTGAGGACCTTAGCTCTGATGCCGTTCTCTTTCTCTTTCTCTCTCTCTCCGCTCTGTTAAAGAGAGAGTCTTGTGTCCAGTTATGGGTTAATAAACCGTAGATATTGGTGTACAGTTTTTTTTTGGAGCAGCTTGGATAAGTTTTATGTTCAAGGCAATTAATTAAATCTATCTATTGTATTTTATTGTTAATTAGTAAAAGTTAAAATACAAAATATTTGAGTCAGTTAAAATTATAATAATTATTATTTTACATTATTTATTTAACATTAATATTATATGATTTAAAAGTGTGAGTTTTAAGTCCCATAATAGTGAACAGTATGTTCCTTTGAATCATAAAGTATTTAAACATAATATAACCTAAGCTCGAGTTTTTCACAAACTTGGAGCTAGAAAATTTATTACCTCTTTTAGTAAAAGGTACCTTTTTACTTTGGATAATATTATATTTTAAAGTAGAGGTGAGTGCCCTTAAAATGCACTTTTTTTCTTCAAGTTGGATATATTTAGTACCTATATTAAAATTGCTCTTCTATTCTTAAGTTGCATTTAATTTTACTATGTTATGTAAGTTTACTAAATAATGAGAAATCGATCTTTAAAGATGGTATAATATTATATATATATAGTTTAATTGTAGCTCTACCTAAGTTTTAGATGGAATACAGTACCTTTTAGCTTTTGCTTAAAATAACTATGGCGTGGTAGAGTTATAGGATTATTTAAGGTTCAGAGAATATTTAAAGAAACAGTCCCATTATAAAATTTCATCAATCATTAATAATAAACAGATCGTTTGGAGCCAAATGGGTGAAATTAAATGCTTGCCAATGGCTTATAAAAGTATTTTGAATGTGGTCAAAAGTTCGGTGCCGCAAAATTGGACTGTGGGCTGGCAGGGAGCCAGCGCGTGCGCATAAAAAACACATAAGCTATAGATCTTTAGCGCATAGGAATATCTTTATTCTTTTTTTTTATGGCTGCGAGCTATTTCCCCTGTAATAGTTTCCTGGCGTTAGTTTTTCGCGATTATTCGCGGAATGTTGATTATAATTTATGCTTTCGTTATGCAGTCGGTAAATTTTAGAATTTTGTGAATGGGTGTTTTTATATTTAGCGCCAGTAAACTTCCTTCATAAATCGTTTTATACCTACTATCCTACTTGAGTTATAGGTATAACTAGATTAGATTACTCAACTATTCCTAAGCAATTAGTAATTTTAGTTTTACTGAAAAGTATCATGTAGAAGAGAATAAGGAAAACTTTAATGCAAGCACCATACACCTAATTACGAAAGGTTTCTAAAACGTAACTTTAATTAAGTAAAAGTTATAAAAATAAATAAAATATATCTGTCATTATAAATAATATTGAACTTCATGAGCAGCTATTTAATTAAGTTTTATTTTATTCATTATTTTCGAAAATTTAAATAGCAAGTTAAAGTAATCAAAACAAACTTATAGATAAACCTAATATAACTAAGTCAGGAAATTATAATCAAAAGATACTTGTAAAGAAAGTATTGCAACTTACTTTGCTTAGTCCTAGGTTCTCGTGGTCCATCGACGGTAACTTTGATAGCTTTGGTATAAGAGGCAACTTGGCTGGGAAACGTACTGATGGTTATGGTCAAACTGAACGATTTGCCTCGGCCGCTCCGACCCACGAACCTGAGGTCATTAAACTTGGCAACTTGGTTCTTCATGACCGCTGTGCAGTTCCTCATTTCTGCCATCACATTCTCATCATTCCCAGCTTTGATTGTAACTATGGTTCCATCTTGAACATCATCCAGAGCGACGACCTTGAACGCCACCGGCAAAGACTTGTTGGACCTCCAGTGGCCAGGCAGGGCCGAGCAAAGCACAGCCGGAGAGCCAGTCTGCACCAGGTCGCCATGGCTCTGCCGGTAGTACTCGTGGATGTGCGAGTAGACATCCGCCATCGTGGGGGCCGGGGGATTTGCGTGCGGAAGGTGCATCGACTCCAGTTCACCCTCGAACGACCCTCGACACGCCACTAAAGTTCTCTGTCACGCCACTAGTCTTTCAAACACTCCGAGAAAAGTTTCTAACACGCGATACGAACTCGGTGACGTGCGCGCACTCCGGAAAGTTGTGCAAAGTATGGGCGCGAGACGCCGTGTGAGCCGCAAGCCGTCCGCACCACTTGTTGGGCGCGGGCAAGACGCCGGGCGGGGGACTCGGGAAAAATAAATGGGCGACTCGGCGAGACCGCAAGCCGAAGACGCACGACGCGCACCGAAGTCGCGGAGGGACGCGTGCTCGCGGGGACTCAGTTTCGACTGATGACTGCGATACGACGCGACTTTTTCCGATGGTCAATATTTTGCGTTCGCACGGTCGCCGCCCCCACCCGGGTGGCGGCCCCTACGTCTCGTAAAAAGCGGGAAGGAGACGAAGGGTGCGGGCGGCGTGGAGCCGCAGCGGGAACGAACGGGACGGCCGCGGTCGATCTCTGCGTTTTTATAAAAATGCCCGCGCGAACGAGACACCGACGCGACACATCAGCGGGTAGGAGAAGGATGGGTGGATTTTTTTGAATTACCGCGGTGACGTATCGCGAGGCTGCGGTAATTAGGCCACGGGGCGGCGGGAAACCGCGGTCGGTGCGAAAACCTATCAACGAGCTCATGAAAAATTATGATTTCCATGTTCGAGTCGAAAGCTCGCCGTGGGGTGGCACTTCATTAGGTCAAAGCACGCTTGGAATTGGAATCCGCTCGCTAGGGTCATTGGCTTGCACTTATATTCATCAATTGTGCGGTATAAAAAATGAATTTGACTTTTCATATGCCTTATTAATATTAGTGAATCTTGTCAGTATTTATCTACACATGCAAATGACCATGATTAACTCAGTACTCGCTTTTTTATGTCGAAAAACATGTTATATTTGGTGCAACAGTTGCGAGTTGCGAACTTTCGGAAGTTGCGTTGTTGAATTAAAGAAAAGCAAAGTTTGATAGCGAGTTGCCGCGTGGCGAGGTGTCAGTGCGAGCGGGACGGCGCGAGGGGCGGCGTAGGGGCGGGGCGAGCAAACTTGGCCATAACTTCGGACGGAGTTTCCCGCGCTCTACGTAATAGCTCTACGCGATACTAGTTGTGTGAAACAAACTTTTTGATGCCAACTTTTTCGTGTTAAATTTCGGACTTTTAGTTTAGTTAGCACGATGCGGAGAGCGCTGTAGCCAAGTGGGAAGTATTAAATAAATAAATATACTACGACAATACACACACCGTCATCTAGCCCCAAAGTAAGCGTACCTTGTGTTATGGGTACTAAGATGACTGATGAATATTTTTAACGAATAATATACATAAATACTTAGAATATACATTTAAACACCCAGACACTGACGAACATTCATGCTCATCACACAAACATTTTTCAGTTGTGGGAATCGAACCCACGGCCCTGGGCTCAAAAATTAGGGTTGCTGCAAACTGCGCTAGCTGTCAAATATTATTAGTAACCTAATCTCACCTAACATGTATTCAGTATCGATAATACAGTGACCCGTAGATTTGTGGGTTACATTAGTATCGCAGTATTAATTCTTATTTAAATAAATAGTTTCATCAGGATATTTAGATACTTAGTAGTAAAATACTTTATAATGTATTACAATTGGTCATTTAACTTAAAAGTAATAGCAAATTTTAAAAAAAAGTAGGTACTCCTGAACAAAACAGGTGTTTTAATAGATACACTTATCTAAACATTTTTTTTTACAAGAATACACAAGTTAAAAATGTATGTAGGACTTCATCTAAATTAAATGACACACATCAAGATAAACTGTTCTAAAATGATTTAAAACCAAAATTAACGCGTAGGAAGTCGCGGGTTCACATCTAGCTGTGACTAAATATTTTTAGAGTAGGTACTTATGAAGAATAATGGATTTGTGGCTTACTTGTCGTACTTTTATAGCTGTTTAGTTTCAAAAGTAAACGAGGTATAATTAGGTTATTAGCTATAAAAAATAAGAATTATTTATTTATTTTACTATAGATATAAAATATACAAGTTCATTCCCGTGATTTCGTCTGCGTAGAATTTCTGACTATTCATGATTAAGAAGTGTTTTCTTAGTAACAGTTTATGCAAAGCACACCAAGATAGCTCTCAGACGGCAGATTTTTTGCCGACATACCTACTTGACCACAGAATTAAGACCATACAGAATCCTCATTCAGCTGTTATTGCATGCAGTGCATTGTGTCCAAAAACAAAGAAACCCGATCACGTTTCACTTCACATTCGCGGAATGTTGGTAGCTCACAAACTTTTCCCATTTTCCTCATTTTATGGTAAACATTTAGACCCATAATGGGTTAAATAATAACTCTCACCTACGAAATGAATTAAGTGACTAACCGTCTGTTTCAGAAGCACTACTAAAGTGGAGTGGTTTTGATGCTGCATTTAGTAGTTTTGGCGTCAAAAAGTAATAAATATACATACAACATACAACCGTACATCGTCATGAACTTTAACTTTTATAATATTAGTAGGATTACACCTACTTATATATTTTGTAATTTTTAAGTCAGATATAGTCAAGTGGAAGTTATAGGAATAAATTAAATTTTACTTCGATAATAAAGTGGAACCTATCTACCTTCCCGTACCTAATACCTAGGCTATAATTCCGTGTATTTAAGAAAGTTAGACAGGTCAATGTTCTCCAACATGTATCTTCCTATCTACGGCCGCAGTCGGCGTCATCAAAAGAAACAATATAGTAGCTGTTGACTTAAACCGTACCATAACTTTTATGAGTCATTGTTTCACTTCGGCACTCTTTGAAAACACGCCTCATCGACCGCCATTTTGTTCATTACCTCGGTATTTTTTTACGGCCACAGATAAGATAGAGGAACCAAGAAGGTTTTACAATGTAGAAATTTTGCAAATTGTAAATATTTATGGTTCTAGAATTCGCTATGGCCTGCTGTTACTTGAAAGGATTTTGGGGTTATTAAAAGGAGGTACGTAGGTACCTACTCGTACCAAGAGAGTATAAAGTTTTGTTTCAATGGGTAGGTAATTTAAGCAGACATTTTTACTGCGGTTTATTTGCAAGCTATTAAGCCTTCGCTCTATGAACTTTTTATAGTAGGAACCTTGGTATGCAAATATTTACCTCTAAATTTTTTTTTATAGGTAAATATTTGGATTGATGGATTTGATTTTTTCTTTACAGGTAAAAAATGTATTTAAATAAAAATAAAGTAATCAAGGAACCATTATGTTTTTGGCGTACACACCTACGAATATACATAATTTAGTATTTACCAACTTATATTTTTAAAAACGTTTCCAACTTTAAAAACAAAAATCCGTTAGATAGTTAAATTCCATCTTGCAGTATGACGAATATAGAGCAGAGTCCCACCACACTGCTACAATGCCGGTTGGAGGACTTAAGTAAGAGTCAAAAGCTCTTAAATGAGAGGCAAGTATATAAATATTTCAATTTCTAATATTGAGACAAGGCAGCTGGGCGCAGTACATAAATGCGTTATTAGAACAATTCTACCATAGTTATGGCTTACCATGAAGTCCAAGTATGTATGACCACATTAAATATATTTGCCTTGTGCCTTCATTATGTCAATTAAAACAATAACTATTGACTTTATATGTTTTCTGGATTACGTTCGTTAAGTCGTCAAATTCTACTTCGTCTAAGGTAAATCAATGTCGATAAAGTGTTTCATACGGATGGGTGAAGTAACTATTAACTAAACATTTTATTTGAAATAACGCTACAAGTTAGCCCTCGACTGCCACCTCTCCTGATGGTGAGTGATATTCCAGTCTAATGCGGATTGATCTGTTAAGGGGAAGACAGGTCTTATGTAAGTTTATATAATTTCAATAATGTTTTTCATTAGGGAAGATTGTGAGGAATGTAACATTTTATTTTTTATTCCTAGTTTCACTACAATTTATCCTTGACTGCAAGCTCACCTGGTGGTAAGTGATAATGATAAGTGGTGATAAAATTCAGAAATTCCTGCCAGGGATAGAACCCGGGGCCTCTCACTAATAAGACAACAGCGCTCATCACTGCGCCAAGGATATCGTCAAAAGGAAAAAATGTAAACTAGACTAGACACTAGTTGGTCTCTTTTAGATCTGATGAAGATCTTTGGAGGTAGGAAAACCAGTGTCTCATCATTGTATCAATCCATTACTGGCATCTACTGGCACCCCACACATGGGTTTTAGTACCGCCGTGGCCGTAGTCCACCACGCTGGCCCAGTGCGGATTGGTGGACTCCATACGAAGAGAAGAGAAGAGAGAGAGAACTTTCAGGCATACAGGTTTCACAAATTTTTTCTTCTCCCTTGAATATAAATTGCATAATACGCAGGTAACTTAAAAAAGGTAGGATTAACCATTGGGCTTAGTTCGTTAGGTACCCTCGTAGGTTTGCTAGTACCCTTCAATAAACTACCCATTGACCAGTGGCGTGCACTTCATACATGCACAAAAGCACTGCATACCCTAAAATTTAAATATAGCCCGTATAAGAGGAGCATTTTTTCCATTTTATGCAATTTTCCTGCTGTATGCATACCCTGGTAAGAAACCCAGTGCACGCCACTGCCATTGACATCTCGGAGATGTCTCTTAAAAAGTTCAAAGTTTGAATTAAACGTAAGCTTATAGAAAAGTCCTTTTATAGAATAAAGGACTACGTATTCGATAAAAATGGTTGGGTGTGAATTATTGCTCTAACCAGGTTGCTCTTCTAATAATTTTATATGACAATGTGAGATGGTGATAACAAAAAAAAACACCCGGCTAAGTTTGTTGTGGGCTTCTTCTTAGACCAGGACGCGTTTGGAACCCTCGTAGCTTTAGTTTTAAGTTTATGAATATGGTTATCGCCATCATCTCATTACCGTGTAATTCTCATGTAATGTACGCATCACAAGTGCCATCTTTGGGCCTATTGATAAAGATATTTTTGACTTTGACTTTGACTAAAGTTCAATATGCCAAAGTCATTACCACGAGGCTACCACCGCTGCGTAGATAGAAATGTACCCTATGTCAGTTCAATACTTAGGAATGCATGAATATATAACAACAATTTCTACCAAAGGTTATAACAATGACGTTCTTGAAGAATTTTGCTTTTTTTAAGAATACTAAGTTTATTATATCAACATTAAAACATATTTAACAGATAGTGGTCTGAATAAAGCCACAATGGGCAATGACCATAAAATTAGAAAGTCCAAAACTTAGTTCACCTAAACTGATTAAGTCGGCCGTTCACAGGCGAATGTCAAAGAGTCTCTCAATTACTGCAATAAAAATAATATTGTAGGCAAACATGAGCCCTTTGAGTTTGCAGCCGACAGCTACCGGTAGGTTTTGTGCAACCCTTAGTAAAGTACAGTGAACAATGCGCATACGCACAATGACTCTGCCTTCAGAGATATTCCTTTATTTTGGCCCAAACATTGGCATTGGAGCATTGTGGGCCCTTTGTTAACTATTTACCGACTTTTGGGTTGTTACATTGAAGGGCTGCCGTCGTTTTTTGAAAAAATGTGGCTTTGATGCTGAGCAGAGCTATTCTTTGTATGGGATCAGCGACTCGGCTGACTTGACGACTTAATTTTCGAATTTTATTTGAATTAGGAATTGGGTTATTTAAATTGAATACCGACGCAATTAGATCGCGTCCGTGTGGTCTTATTAAGGTTTTTTGTTAACCTTATGCGAAATTAATTTAATATATCTATGGCTATATGTAAATTTATTAAGGTTTTAAGTATGCGAAAGTATTTTAATATATCTATAGACAGTGGCTTGCATAGAGGGTATGCAGATGATATAAAATGAAGAAAATCTCCAGTACGAGCTATAAATAATTAAGGGTAGGATTTTTATAACTCTTACAATGCCTATCCTTGAGTGGTTTATAACTCGGACTCGAGATTTTTTTTTTTATGTATATAGACGAGCGCTTGACTGCAATCACACCTGATCACGCTCCACCAGCCTAAGTGGGAGCGCGCTTGCCTAGAAGATGCCTATTCACTCTTAATTTGAAGGTACTCATGTTGTAAGAACTGGGAAATGGAAGCTGGAAGAGTATTCCAGATCCTAGCGGTGCGAATCAGAAACGAAGATGCGAAGCGCTTCGTACGCGTCCGCGGTATATCGACCACTTAAGGATGCAGATCCTTACGATGCCTCGCAGTTCGATGGTAAAAACGATGGGGAACTAGATCAAATAGTTCTTGAGCACACTCTCCGAAATATATCCTATAGAATACCGAAAGGCAGGCAATCTTGCGACGATGTTCCAATGTTTCTTCATTTCATTGCCGCTGACGCTCGCGATTCGCACCCTTAACGACATAGCTGAGAGAACGGATCTGTTTTGTTGTACTCTGGCTGCACTCACAAAGGTTGATCTGTGGTGCATTTGTTACATTGATAAAGTTTAGTATGTAGGTTAGTAAAATATAGTTATAATGTATGTTGATAGTTGCATCAGAAACTACGCTAGTGAATTAGGAAAATTCCTGTAATAAGTTCCTGTCGTAAGTTGAAAAATTAATAAATAAAATATCATCTGCATACCCACGCATACCCTCTATGCACGCCACTGTCTATAGATAAATATGTCGCGTGGTGACGGCAGATCAGAAGAGGAATTGTCACCACCCCACCAGTGGCGTGCATAGGGTTTTTGACCAGGGTATGCATAAAGCAAGTAAGGTACATGGCATAAAATTGAAAAATTCCCCTTCAATACGAGTGATTTAAAATAATTTGGGTATGCAGTGCTTTTGTGCATGTATGAAGTGCACGCCACTGCACCCCACCTTTTCCCGCGGGTGTCGTACGAGGCGTTTAAGGGAATATAACTTAGAACGGGCATCAGCGTCCTCTGTACTACTACTATGATCTGCTGCGATCACCAACCCGACTGCCCAGTGCCCAGATAATGGGCAAGCCCTTCCTTTGGGAGACGCCTTTAGTTCAGCAGTGGACTGTTATAGGCTATTGATGGTAGAAAATAAGCGTTATTGGTGGTATATAAGCGTTACATTCGCTTACCAATATAGTTAAGAGAGTTTAAAGAATCATTAAATAAATAAATAAATATACTACGAAAATACACACATCGCCATTTAGCGCCAAAGTAAGCGTAGCTTGTGTTATGGGTACTAAGTTGACTGAACCAAAACCCAAAGGGTTTGCATAAAAGACATTAAGTCGCAGGGGTCGGCTACGTCAATGGGTGTCCCATAGGGTTCAATTTTGGGTCCCTTCCTATTTTTGGTGTATATAAATGATCTACCACACCATGTCAGTGAAACCTGTGACATTGTACTGTTTGCAGATGATACATCTCTAATTTTTAAAACTGATAGGGGTAGAGATAACTCTGACGATGTAAGCCGTGCTATGTCGCATGTGTCGCACTGGTTTACTGTCAATAATTTACTTTTAAATGCAAAAAAAACTAAGTGTGTGGAATTTATTTTACCAAATGTAAAGAAAGTTAATAAAAATATAATAATAAATGGAGAATCACTAAAAATGGAAGATTCCACAGTTTTTCTGGGCATGACCTTAGATTGTAAGCTTCAGTGGGGTACCCATATAGATACACTAGCAGGTAAACTAAGCTCGGCTGCCTACGCCGTCAGGAAAATTAGAATTTTGAAATGTAAAATGTAAATTGTTAATGTTGGAAAAGAGCAACTGCTGAGTTTCTTGCCGGCTTCTTCTCGGTAGAATCTGCCTTCCGAACCGGTGGTAGAGTCACTACACACAGACAGACTTGACGTTTCAAAAGTGCTTATATTAGGCCTACTTGAAATAAATGAATTTTGAATTTTGAATTTTAAAGAACATTTTTCAATGAATAATATTCATAACTACTTACGAGTATAATATATACACCCTAACACTGAAAAACAGTCATGTTCATCACACAAACATTTTCCAGTTGTGGGAATCGAACCCATGGCCTTGGAAGAGTCGTTTCCCACTGCGCCAATCGGCCGTTATTCTTTATATTCATATTATAGTTCCTATATGATGCCGATTTAGAGTATGACTTTATTTTAACAGAACACCCCTAGCAGGTTAGCCCGCTACCATCTTAGAGTGCATCATGAATAACCATCAGCTGAGATTGTATGTAGGTGCCTAGTGGTAAAAGTGGTTTTGTTCCACAACAAATTAGCCTTTGACAACCAGATGGTAAGTGATGATGCAGACTAGGTCTAACTAAACTGTCAAAGGGAAGGCAGTTACAATTAGCCCATACTAACTGTCGGATTTTTTGTGGCATCGTACTGGAACGTTAGATCGTTTGGCGTCACGGCATAGCCTTGGGGAGTTTACTAGCCACTGCGGGGATCAGACCCGGGACCTCTCACTTATAACACCACTGTACTCACCTAAAAGCGAATGAAGTTGCGGGAAACAGCTAGTAATATTATATATGCGGAAGTGTGGGGCCCGAGAGTGGAAAAAGTAGTTGGAATACAGAACGCTTTTATTTAAATTTTCTTCATCATCTTCATGTAAAAGCGAATGAAGTCGCGGGAAACAGCTAGTAATATTATATATGCGGAAGTGTAGAAGTGTAGGGCCCGAGAGTGGAAAAAGCAGTTGGAATACAGAACGCTTTTATTAAAATTTTCTTCATCATCTTCATGTAAAAGCGGTTGAAGTCGCGGGAAACAGCTAGTAATATTATATATGCGGAAGTGTAGAAGTGTAGGGTTTATCATCTTCATTACCATCAACATCATCGACGTAGCAGCAGAAATAAGCAGAGCTATAGCACTTTCCGGACGAAATTGTCACAAAAACACAAAACTACTAAGTGTCAAATACGTGTGGAGTTGTCAAACTTTGTCGTTAAGTCCTCCATACACAATTACAGATTACAATAAACATGAATGAAAAAAATGAGTCCTTTGTTTGAAAGGTGAATTAGAAGAGAGTGTTCTTAGATGGCTAAGAACATAAAAGGTTTGATGAAAATAAAGATGGAATTGACTAGTAGAATAATGTACACTTTATTGAAAAATTGAGTTTATTTAAATTTTTATATTTTAATATACCATGATAGACGGACAGACAGACAGACTTAGGGAAAGTGGAGTCGTACTAATAGGGTTCCGTTTTACCCATGTATGCAGAACCCTAAAAATTAACATGAAGAGTACAGGTTAATGTCTGCAGTATTAAACGGTGAAGCAGACAACCGGAAGCGGAGGGCGTTGCAAGTCGAGCCTTTTCGAGTAACTTGAAACAATCAGACATCACTTTAATTGCGTACAAATGGCGGCATTTAATACTGTTGAGGCAAAAGATTTAACCTTTATTGCATTTTGTTAAATTCAGATTAAAAGTAACAATTAAGTAATTACTCTGCTTCAGTGCCACAGTTTATGTTTGGCGTATGCTTGACTATTTTGAGAAGGGTTAGCTCGGTCAAGGTTCCCTACGACCTCGCACGCATAGGACTTCTGATAGGCAAGTTTTTACACACAACGTTTAAACCGCCACACAATATACCCTGACCCACCGCGCCGCATCTCCAGCCTTCGTTATCACATCAGTTTCTCAGCTTTTAAGGATCGTAGCATGATGCTAATCCTATATGTAAATATAGTTAATTGTTGTATATAATACCTTTACTTACTGTCAGAGGTAGCCTGTAAGAGATTACTTGCAGCAATAAGGTCGCCTTTGCATGCCTACAAATTTTGTATTCTTGTTTTTTGCCTACTCTTTATTTTATGTATATTTTGATGTCTGTGTGTAATAAAGTATTGCTTCTTCTTCTTCCTCTCTCTGGAATAGGGCAAGAAAATGCAGTAAAAGGTTTTCTAATCCGACTAGAAGTAGTTACCACACAAGTTAGATTTCCGTTTAGTAGGGGTACAAAAAGGTAAGATTTTTTTTGTTTTGAAATACGAATTGTAACGTAATGTAACTTCGTGTCGAAATAGTGAATTCACTATCTGGATAGAACATTATTGTCTACTTTTTATTCACATTACCCTTAACAAGTAATGCAACTTAAACAAAGTCCTTCCATTATTATCATCTAGCAACCCGCCCCGGCTTCGCACGGGTGCAATGTAGAGTTACTAATAATGCGATTCCGTAGTACATTAATTTGAACTATCTCGTAAAGCTTAGCCAATTGCAGCGTTTGCAATGTAAAAATATGTTAGTAGATTGTTAATAATTAATTTGCTTATATATTCTATAATATAATAAATAAAGAATTTCTGAGTGGCCGTGGGTTCGATTCCCACTACTAAAAATTTATTGTGCGATGAACATAAAGTATTTATGTATATTAAACATTACATAATTAACAATCATCTCGGTACCCATAAAACAAGCTACACTTGATTTGGGGCTAGATGGCGATGTGTGTATTTATAATAATAACCTTCATATAAATCTTTCTCTTGAATCATTCTATATATTGCTGAAAACTGCATTAAAATCCGGTGCGTAGTTTAAAATAACTGAGCGTACAAACAGCGGGAGCGACTTTGTTTTATACTAATTTAAAAAAAAGAAGCCGTGATAATCCAGCGTTTAGGTCTTCGGCTTCCCTTTCGGGTGCGGAGTTCGAATCCCAGCACGAACCTTTAACTTTTCTAAGGTATGCGCGTTTTTAATAATTAAACTATCACTTGCTTGAAGCAAGGAGACATCGTGAAGAAACCTGCGTGCCTGAAAGTTCTCAATATGTTCTCAAAGGCGTGTGAAGTCCGCCAATCCGCGCTGGGCTAGCGTGGTGACTAAGGCCTAATACCTTTTCAGTGTGGGAAGACACCCGTGCATTATAATGGGTCGGTAATGGGAAGGTAATGGGTCAATATGAAAGATGAAAAACGTTGAGTATCCCAATTAGACACCAATTTTAAGTTTCCGTTTTATCAAATAGAACCCATTTAAAATCTTCAAACCCAAGTAAGTAACGCATTATGTTAACTTCAGTTTAATAAGTATCAATAAGGCATTATACCTACACAAATGATTCTATAGAAAATTCCCGCTGTTCCGGAGCACACTTAATGCGCAATGTTTTTAAACTTCGCTCGAATACAAAAAGGTGAAGTATTCTCAAAATGTTGGCAAGAGGTAAAGACCAAAACGTAACTCCATAATTGGCCACTTGAATTTTAAGGGATACCTTTCCGGTTTTGCTGTAGAGATTGTAATTGTATAGAAATGTCATAACACGCTTTAGAACAATAAAAATATACACACGTTTTAGTACCATACCTACTTTTAATACAAGTAGCAAAAATAAAAATTGAAGCAGACATATTATGTAAAATAACGCAAATTTATATTTAGCTAGTATGAGAACAACTGGAGATGATCTATGATCGTACTAATAATATTAACTTTGAAAATAAAAAAAATATCGCCATCAAAGTTACGTCTAAAGTTTACCTGAGGTTTTTATAGTAAAAATGTTAAGAACCTTAGTACCGCGGTAAGATAAAATTATTAAGTTTTATTAAAGCAGAATATAATATACATAAGTAGTTACACTAACTGTTGTAGCTACAGTTATCGAGTTTTGAGTTAATCTTATAAACACCTATTCAGCTAAGATAAGCATTATAAATTTCACAAAAAATTGCCATGATCTACAATTGGGTGACTTGATGATGATAATGACGACATGTTGGCACAACCTTTGTTTGCCTCAACAGTTGAACCAATCTTAACGTAATATAGTACAAACATAGTCACAACAAATATAGTAACATCGTGGAAACGGACGAAGAATACTTCGCTACTCTCAATCAAAATTTAAAAAAAATTATAATGTTTCGGCTACACACTAATTCCCTGCTACATTTCACGTAATATTATTTAATTGTTGTATTTAATAATCTGTTGCCACTTCTCAAATATCACCAAGTCTATGATATTACTCCCTCGGGTATTGTATAAATAGAGTAAATCCGGTAATCGCCCGCGGCCCCGCGTACTGAAGGCCTTATGTAGAAGTAATTCTGAGTGTTGGACCGTTATTGAGCCCCGGAAATGCATTTACGTAACATTCACGTTACGTATTCATTGTGTATTCACAGCTTCATAGTTGGTAATAGCCTAGTTGTTATGACTTCGGCTACACTTTCGAGGGGCCGAGTTCGAATCCCAGCACGCACCTCTAACTTCTCTAAGTTACGTGCGTTTTAAGCAATTAAAATATCACTTGCTTCAACGGTGAAGGAAAACATTGTAACCAAACCTGCATGCCTGAGAGTTCTCTATCATTTTCTCTAAGGCGTGTGGAGTCCACCAATCTGCACTGGGCCAGCGTGGTAGACTACGGCCTAAACCCTTCTCATTCTTAGTGCAGACCTGTGCCCTGTAGTGGGCCGGTGATAGGTTGGTGATGATGAAGATAATGATGATTAACTGTGTTCTATCTGACGTTCTGTTACGTAAATTAAAAAAAAAAAAAACTGGCAAAACATGTGCACAAAAAGCTCTAATAAAAGGTATGTTGAATAAATAAATAAATAAATAAATAAATAAATATACTACGACAATACACACATCGCCACCTAGCCCCAAAGTAAGCGTAGCTGGTGTTATGGGTACTAAGATGACTGATGAATATTTTTATGAATTATATATAATTCATAAATACTTAGAAAATACGTATAAACACCCAGACACTGAAAAACACTTAATGCTCATCACACAAACATTTTCCAGTAGTGGGAATCGAACCCACGGCCTTGGACTCAGAAAGCAGGGTCGCTGCCCACTGCGCCAGTCGGCCGTCAACAAATTCGGAATACAATAATAATTTGGTTTTTTTTATAAACATGTTAAGAACCTTAATAACTTTACGTTTATATAAAATGATTACGTTTTATTAAAGCAAAATATATATATGTAGTTACAGTTATCGCGTTACACTTATAACTGGTGTAGTTAAGTTATCGAGTTTAGAGTTAATCTTTTAAACCTCTAGTGAGCAAAGATAAACAATATAAATTTTACGAAAATTTGCCTTGATCGTTTGACTTATGATTATGATGAGGATACGTTACCTATGCTTGGCTCAACCGCTGAACTAATGTTAACGTAACATTATACATCCTAAATGTACAGATGTACATTTTAGTAACTGACAGAATACTTTATGGAATACTATTTTTACTTTTAATCCGAGGAATTATAAGAAAAACTGGCTACATACTATATACACTCGTATACGCGGACGCAGCCGCGGGCAACGCTGGTAGTAAATAAAAATACCTAGTATATTATAATGTTTTGGATGTGAACAACATTTGTATGGTAAAAGGTTTATCTGGTATCTACATAGGCACGATTAATTCCTACAATTTAAATACCAACAGGTATTCCACCTTGGGCGATAAAAAATAGTAAAAATGAAGTATTTTAGTTTCAATATGAAACTCTTCTGCTCAAAGGTCTTTTTAAAATCGAATCGATCCGAATATATTAATAGTAATCAAACAACCTTGTCGGTCTAGTGGTAAGCAATTGCAACTGGAGATAGCGAGATCCTGGGTTCTATTTCCTTCCTTTCCGTCTTAAATGGTTAGGTACTGAAATTTCAAGAAATTCTCACAACCTAGAGTTAGAAAAGTCTTAGCCCACACCCTTGTTTCGGAGAGCATGTTTAGCCGTTAGTTCATCTTATGTTATTATCATTAACATGATATATGCGGTAAAAGCCCTCAATCCTTTACAAGAGAGGAATAGGTCTTGAATTACTAAGTGAAGACAATAATGACACTAGGTAATTTAAAAGATATATCTTGAGAAACGAAAGATGTTAAGTACCATAAAAGATTTAAAAAGAACAAAAGTTGCAACCGTTTAAAATGGTAATTGCTTTTATTTAACACAATTCACGACTACGATCCTTCAATAAAGTCTCCAAAAAATCGATTACTCAGTTTAATAAAAAACTGAAGGGGAAGTTGGGGCGGAGTGGCACTGCAGTTAAAAAGCGCGGATGTGAACATTTGTAGCAATAATTCGGGCCGCAATGGGGTGAGCCACGGCTGCTGTTGAAAGAATGATACATCATCAGACCAATAATAAATCACACATGATTCAATTAGAAAAATACGCTCTGGCGAAAAACCGTTGAATTTTGTCGCCTTTCCACTGAAGCGGGTCACATTTTGGGGGTAATTTGACGGCTCGTATTGCGTCATCAATCAACTGCAATTAACAATGGCCGTGCTGACAAAACTTTTTTACTCTGTTTTTCATTAAACGTTTTTTTACTGATTAAACTAAAAAAAAAGAAAAATTGGCATTTTCCTCCACAACTGTTATTCAACACTTCACTTAAAGTAAAGTTATATAATATTTTTTTAGTTACACTACAATGTCGCCTTTTAAATTGCATATGCCGGGAATCGGACCAGGGACTTCCTACTTAAATTCATAGCGTTCATCGTTGCGCCAGAGAAGTTGTCCTTATATTTAGTAATATTATAAATGCCAAAGTTGCTTTTTGTTTGTCCTTCCTTTAGGCCCTCACTAAGAAACCAATGAACTTAATTTTCGGGGTAGAGTTAGTTGAAAGAACGGATAGTAAATTTCTGTTAGAATTGTGTATTTTCTTGGTTCCGGGTATTATTTCTTGTGATAATATTCAAAAGCCCACCAACCCGTGGAGCAGTATGGTAGTCTACATTGTAAAACCGCCTCTCCTATGAGTGAGAAAGCTTTTGCCCAGCAGTTGATTCTGTGGATAGATAACTTGTTATTAGTTTTAAGTCAACCAACTTACGAACTATTTTGTAATTACAGCTGTTACTTTTTTAATTAGAGTAAAATAAAATAAAATAGATGTCGATGAAACCATTGAGAGAGATATATCACCATTATTATCATTATCCGCAGATGATGGAATGCAAAGGATAGAACTCCCTTCTTGCAATCTCCACAAGTGCGTAAACATATCTGCTAACTAGCAGTAACTAATGGCTGATGATGATGTGTCGAAGATACCATAGAGAGAGGTGTATTTTCTATTTGCGATCTCAACAAGTGCGTAAACATATCTGCCAACTAGCAATAACGTACCGCATTCTTCCCGTCGCAACTCGCAACGCAACATGAGTAGTGACGGTTTAACACATGAGCTTTCGGAACACTCAATAACTCATTGCCGAATGTAACAGTCGAGGGGGGGTTGAGTGGGCGCGGTGAGACTCGTGTCACGTGCCAGTAATGAGTATTCGCCGGTCGCCCCCGCTCTCCCCTGATGTTAGTATGGAATTTCACACATACACCGCGCGTTCTGATTATTTTGATTTACAGCGTCACATTTTTTCGATAGCTACGTAATTCCATAGCGAGACATATTCGTTTAATGCTCACTTTTTTATGATATGAATTTTTGCTGTCGGATATTTTGGAGGGTGTCAAAATTGAACGATTGCAGGTAAATATTAAACATATTATGTTGTTATAATATTGTGTAGAACTGGTTGTTTGTTTTACTCTCAAATAGTTATCTATGTAAGGTGCTTATTATAATAAATAATAATAAATAAATATACTACGACAATACACACATCGCCACCTAGCCCCAAAGTAAGCATAGCTTGTGTTATGGGTACTAAGATGAATAATTTTATGAATAATATACATAAATACTAATAATATATAGATAATCACCCAGACACTGAAAAACATTCATGTTCATCACACAAACATTGTCCAGTTGTGGGAATCGACCCCACGGCCTTGGCTCAGCAAGCAAGGTCGCTGCCCACTGCGCCAATCGGTCGTCAAAATTATAACCACGTGGTCATTTAACAATTAGTTGGCCGCGACCTTGACTTCGTAAAGTTAATGATAAGTTACAACTCCATTCCCGAGTCTAAACGCATAGGATGTTTTTAAAAACTGCTTAAAATATTCATAATTAAAATAAGTCCATCTGAAAGTTTTAATACTAGTTACATTTAAAACATAAGTTTTTTCACTCTTATTTGGGTAATTTGGAGATAAAACTAATATCGATCAGTCTGCTTTCCACATACAGGTAATAAATACAACTATTAATATTTTAGGCCAACAAGCCAATATTGGATAGATTTAACTTATACCTACTGTTGGGTTGGGTATTTCAAAGTTCTTTTACGAGTAGGTAAGAATATAGATAGCTATATTTTCCATACACTCGTAAAAATTACGTAGGACTACAAACATCCTAATATTTGATGTAATACGTAAATGTTAAAAATATTTTGGCGTATATATTTTATATCCAAATGCATATTTGGGGTTTACATATTTCCTTGAAGTTATCTGCGTATCTAAAAATATTGATTAACTAAAAAGCGCACCATTTCGATAGTTGAAGCACTTTCATCATCTCAGTGAAGTGAAGTGCAGAGTGAAGTTTCCGCCCGGTGGTCACATTGTTTCCGGTCGCATTGTTAGCGCCCGGATGCCGGTTCGTAGGTTACAGATGCATCTCATCTCACCTAGGATTAATGGAGATTAAGAAGCTTTTTTTTTGTTTTTAGGGTTCCGAACAACAAAATTGAAAACAGAATTTTATGGATCCAAGTATAGTAACTTTTTGTAGCTTGTTCGCCTGTTTATTCGTCCATCCATTCGTATCCAAATCGTTCTACATTCAAGTACGACTTAGAAATAAATATTAACGTTTTTACTAACTGACTATATTTAAATTCCTACTACTGTGCATATGCCTCCTCTCTTAGAAAGGGACAGAAGGATATGTGGCATATAGATTCACCACGCTGCTCTAAAGTGTCGAAGTGGTTTTAACGATTCTTATTTGGGGACCTCCCTCCGGTGAGCTCTGTGGTTTTAGGTGGGAAGCTTCGGATTCAATACTTGGTAGGGACAATTTGCTGGGGAAGCGTTGGCCGTGGCTGGTTTCCACCGGGCCGACAAAGATGTACCGCCACACAAATTAACGTTCCGGTACGATGTCGAAACCGATTAGGGGTGTAGGCTTAAAGTAACTGCCATACCCCCAACAGGTTAGTCCGTTACCACCATTATTAAACAAAATGGTATTTGTATGCACTATGGCTGCTACAAACAGTTAAAATATACATTTAACTTTTCGTGGGTATAGTATTGGTATGTAGATTATGGTTGAGTAGTTTACGCCTACAACTTTTACCCGCGTGGAATTTTTGTCTCCCCGCAGAATGTAAATGTTTTCCAAAAAAGGTACGTATCGTATGCATAGAATATCACTTCCATTAAATCTAGGTACTAAAATAGTTCCGTGTCTACATCATCATCTCAGGCCCAGTACGAATTTGTGGACTTCACGTCTGGAATTCATAATGGAGGACTATCAGATATGCAGGTTTACTCACGATGCTTTTCTTCACAGTCGAAACAAGTGTTGTTTAAATAATTAATCCGCACAAATCTTAGAAAAGTTTGAAGTCAGAGTGAAGCGAAAGTTCTAACTAGGCTATCAATACTTCCAAGTAGGTATATAAAGATGCTTTTACGATCTAGCCTATTGGCATGGCCAATAAAAACCTTTGTTGTACCTTCAACTTCTTTGACAGCCAGTTGGCGCAGTGGGCCTTGCTCTCTGAGTCCAAGGCCGCGGGTTCGATTCCCACAACTGGAGAATGTTTATGTGATGAATATGAATGTTTTTCAGTGTCTGGGTGTAATATCTGTATATTATTTTTATTATTATTACTCTTTATTTTTACACCACATGAAAAATTATACAAGAGAAGAAAGATACAAAAAAATAAAAGTAGAATACAATAGGCGGCCTTATCACTTAGCCTTATCTCTGCCAGCCAACCTGCTCAGGCAAATTATAAGTATTTATGTGTATTATATTCATAAAAAAAATATTTATCAGCTATCTTAGTAACCATAACACAAGCTACGCTTACTTTGGGGCAAGATGGCGATGTGTGTATTGTCGCAGTGTATTTATTTATATATTATTTTTATTTAACTTCTAGTTATATAATTGAAAGTAATAATAAGAATGCTTCTACTTAATTTACTTAATAACACATCGGGGGTTAAAAATGAGATCACCGAAACAAAACCGAATCAGCAAGGTATAATAACTCGCGGATAATTCTCACGAGAGGCGCGGCCGAGGGTTGTCACAATGGGCGCGCAGTTTCCGCGTCGCTGCCTGCGGATAAAACAGGAGCGCAACCGGCGCGAGTGGTCTCAGGGCGGCGCATAGATATCTCTTTATAGCATCTAGGTTTTTGTAGAAGTTGTGTGTGGAATCAAGTTAAATTTGTTTGAAGTGAAACTTTTAGGACACGTTAGGTTTAAACACATATTGTTATATGAGAAAAAAGGAGATATAAAGCAGAGAAAGTGACTCAGCGGTATACATTGTACAGTGGCGTGCATAGAGGGTATGCACATGATACTAAATAAAATAAAAAACCAATACGAGTTATAAATACTTAAGGGTAGGCTTTTTATAACTCTTACAATGCCTATTAAGTTTATTATAACTCGTACTGAAGATTTTCTACATTTTATATCATCTGCATATACTGTGCATACCTTCTATGCACGGCACTGACATTATATAACCTAAAGAAATTGCAATTGGCAAATGTTAGTTGTAAGCAGCCAATAAGCTACTGTGGGTTATGTGCGTGTGGTCAACGTGAGAAGCAATATTTCAATATCTTGACATTGAAATCATAGTGTTGTGTAATCAAGCACACTTTGTTTTATTACTAATGAGCTAAAATTTTGACGGCCGATTGGTGCAGTTGGCAGTGACCCTGCTATCAGAGTCCAAGGCTGTGGGTTCGATTCCCACACCTGGAAAATTTTCAACATGTTTTTTTTTTATTGTCTGGGTATTAATCTGTATGTAATAAGTGTTAATGTGTATTATTCATAAATATTCATGAGTTATCTTAGTACCCATTATATTTATCTACACAATGTGTAAATGAAAACCGAAATAATACTTCACAGGCTTTAGAGGTACATTATGTTCTGTCTCTGAGACTTATCTGTGAAACCGAAAACCTTATTCTTTTTGAGTAAACCACTGTCATAGTTTTACTAGTATAAATCATATTCACACATGCAAAATTAAAATCATGTTACTCCTTTCACATCATTTTACTAGCGTATGTACTTTGCACGTGTTGGTTTTTGATCTTCAATAGGTTTGTCACAAGTACCTAAATACTTAGAATATTTTGAATTCGTTTTTATGGAAAAATAAAAACGCTTCTTTACATTTAATATCTTTACAGGGTGATTCCTCATAAAATATACTTATGTATCCTTCAATATTATTTCTTAATTTTATTACACTTTGTATATTTTTTTCTTTAAAGATGGATTACCAAACAGTAATAACTAATTTATTTGAAGTAAGTATCTAAAAAGGTTTCTCATTATCATGATATGCGCTATTTGTAATGAACCTTATTTTTCGGCATTCGAGATTTTTTTCAAGTCCTTAGATCCTAATCAAATATTTTAGTCAGTATTTTTATTACGAAACATTTTGTGTGACAGCCCTGTGATGCAGCGAACGCGCTGTGACGCGACGCCCCGCTATGTTATTGTCCGTGCATATGACATGACTTCTTTCAATACTTTGTTTTACACGGCCCTCAATTATCTTAATGAACACCTTTGAAATTTTGGCCTGAAAACTTCCTAAAGGCGACGTATCTTTAATAGTAAAGGCACAGAGGATTTACGCTATACTATTCAAAGCTTCTAGGCTCGAAGGAGACATGGTGCATGCATTGTGGTGGGCTTATTACGAAACGTTATATTTGTTCTTATTGAAGTCCATCCATACGCGGGGAAACTAATATTTTATTTTATTTATTTCGTATTCTGTACTTACGATTACCGATTTATTTCGTATTCTGTACTTACGATTACGATTACTAATGATTACCTCAACGATAAAAAATCTTGGGTGTGAATCGCTTTAACTTCATAGCTTAATATAAATTTGTGAGATGGTGATAGTTAAGTTTGTGCCTGTGATAGGTCCACATGAATAAAGAAATTTTGAATTTGAATTTGAATTTAAATAATTACTTTAATAAATAATAATTACTGGATTAGTAAACTTTACTAAACTTTAAGATATTTGGAATAGAAACACTACAAATATTATGTTTAAAGGTACATATTCAGTATGACGGTTGTATTGGGTTGTAGCCCCATCCTACCCCCTCTCTTAAAAACCTTTAAAACCATGAACTCTTTTTAATGGGCATTTTATTAGTACGAGGGAAATTATCGGCAATTGCAGCAATTATATTCAACCGGAATGCCCGAGTGGGGTAATGTTTCGTGACCATATTGTAACGCTTCGTTTGTTTTCGGCGATTAATGGCCACATAAGACTTTGTATATAGGTAAAGACAATTACATGATAGAAATTGCAACTTATGGCTCCGAAATAAGGTAGCTATAAAAAAATTACTCAGCGGGTACTTCAGAGATAGAGGTTTTGTCTACGAGTTTTCCTACGAGATCAAATCAGCATAGAGGTTTTTTATAGTAGTAATTGACAAATCTAGCAGATGTCAATTACTACGTACGTACGTCATGATTTAGTTCATATATTCATCATCATCATCATCATCATCCGATTGACTTCCACTGATGGACATAGGTCTTTTATAGGGAGTTCCAAATACCATGTATTTGGTATTTGGTATTTGGAACTCCCTATAAAACGAGTCGCAGGTAGCCGCTTGTGTCCAGCGGCTCCCTGCGACTCGTTTAATGCCATCTTTTCATGTCAAAGTCAAAGTCAAAAACAAATATTTCTTTATTCAAATATTTCTTTATTCAAATGTAAAATATGACATAGCAGTGAGTTGACGACGATAACTAAATTCGTCAACTTAAAACTAAAGCTACGAGGGTTCCAAACGCGCCCTGGTCCTGGTCTAGAAGCCTACAACAAACTTAGCCGGTTGTTCTTTTTTTGTTATCACCATCTCACATTGTCTTTTAAAACTATTAGAGAAGCAACCTGGTTAGAGCAATAATTTACACCCAAGCATTTTTATCTTTGACGTAGTCCTTAATACTATAATAGGACTTCTATATAAGCTTACGTTTAATACAAACTTTAAACTTTTTCAGAGACATCTCCAAGATATCTGGTAGTTTATTATAAATAGTTTATTGTGAATTAGTATATAGTTAATCGAATGTATTTTATTTTAATTATGCACCTCCTGAAGTCTGTTTTCCTCATGTTTTCTTATCCTAAGTTTGGCAGATATCGCCTTCCGAACCGGTGATAGAGTCTCAACAAATGGACATACTTGTCGTTTTAATGATGTAAGTTTATCGTTTAAGGCGTTTCAAAAGTGCCTATATTAGGCATACCTGAAATAAATCAATTTCGAATTTTATATGGTTACTTTTTGTATTCCGGTTCTGTCTTCGTTTTTGTATTCTTCAGCAGTTGCTTTTCCTAGGTTTATCTTTATATCGAGTAGTGGGATGTAGAACTTTCATCCTTCAAGGTGTACAATACGGGTTGATGGACTTCAATGATTAACAATTTATCACAAAACAAAACAATAGTGATTGTGATATGTAAAAAATAAAGTGAGTACCTACACAGCTCGAATGGGACGACTCTCGGTCTCTCGCATTTTAGTTCCGTCACTGCTAGTAAGTGGACGTTCCCCCGAGCAGTGTATTACTTATTGTCTACATAGTTGTTTTATTTGTACAATTTCTGAGTGGACACCACAGTGATTATCACTGAGATCAACAGCTTAACGTGTAGTTTTATTGTCTGCATTCAGACCGTGTATGTAGACTCTGCAACTTCAAGCCGGTTGCAAAATTGCAGATTTTGAGAAATTTGGTGCAATTGACATAACCGCATCCAAAATGTAAAAAGAAACGCTATTTGCTTGCAAACAGTGTACAATTATTTTATTCAATTTACTGCAAGATGACAAGATGCTAGGTGCATGGTTGTTATGCAGCCCTAGTGCATTTCAAGTTGGTTCAATTTGATGTTGCATTCAACTGCAAGAAATATAACTGCATAGGAGACGTGCGAGCTGTAGCCGTTTGGTCATAGCAGTCTTAGTCTCCCTTATTTCAAACCCCCATAATCTTCTTAATTCAGAAGCTTCCTTAAAATACTTTTTAACTCAATCTATTGCTTCTATTAATTTTTTATTTTCCATTATTTTAAGATTATTTCTTATAAAAAATAATTTTATAGATAACTTTACTTCAATTCTAATTAATTCATCTTTATTAATAAAAATAGGATCTACTCCATTTCATTTTTGATTTCCTATCTATGGAGTTCTATGTATTCGGAATACAGTTATATTGCAGTTGGTTCTACTGCATTAGGCTTGTAAAACTACCATGTAGTTATTTACCATCCCACGAAGTGATAGGGTAGTGATAGGTCTAGTGGGTAGGACTTTGACTTCACTTTCGGGGGGCCGAGTTCGAATCCCAGCACGCACCTCTAAGTTTTCTAAGTAATGTGCGTTTTAATCAATTAAAATACTAGCTTCTTTGCGAAGGAAAACATCGTGAGGAAACCTGCATGCCTGAGAGTTCTCCACAATGTCTTCAAAAGTGTGCGGAGTCCACCTATCCGTACTGGGCCACCGTGGTGGACTACAGCCTTAATCCCTTTTCATTGTGGCAGGAGACCCATGCCCTGTAGAGGGCCGGTAATGGGTTGATATGATGATGATGTTTATAGTAACTAAAAAACTAAAAATAGGGACGTATTAACTAAATAAATAAATAAAACACGACTGTACACACATCGTCATCTATTCCCAAAGTAAGCGTAGCTTGTGTTATGTGTATTAAGATGACTGACGAAGATTTTTATGAATAACTAGCGTACCTATCCCGCTTCGCCGGGCTAGATTTTGCTTTATTTTATTTAAACGATAAACTTACATCATTAAATTTTTAATTTAAGTCTCATAATATAATAATAATTTATTTCTCTCCGTATTCATTCTCTTCTATTCTCTTCTCGAGCGGGTGAAGATCATTATCTACACCCATGCACACCCAACAATAGAATATCATCATAGTAAATAAAAGTTGTATTTGACAGTTTGACAGTTCAAAAATAGGAGTGCTCCGATCATCACCAAACTTTACGGGATTACTCGCCAGGTCAATCCTGAAAGTTTCATTGAAATCGGTCCAGCCGTTTCGGAGCCTATACGGAACATACCCACACACTTTCTCTTTTATATATATAGAGATAGAAGATATACATAAATACTTTTAATATAATGACACAGAGCAGAGTCGCGGCCCACTGCGCCAATCGGTAAATAAGGAAGCATCGGATGCTGAATATTAAAGTTACGGGCGCAATAAAAGCTAATAAAGACATAAACCGTCTCCTGCGGCTGACCTAATGATATCATTTACTTTGAATATCTACTAAACAAATAAAACCGTGAAATGTAACTGTAACAGGTGGAATATCGGTTTTTTCTCTTACACATCTGTTGCTGTTGAACATTTCGAGCAATTAACAACGTTCACTATTCAACCTGCTGTTATAACTCATTAATTACATATTATACGTTCACGTTAAAACAATCTTAACGCGTCCAGCGTATGCTATACCTGCATGATTTGTTGATGACTAATATACGAGTAGGTATATATTGTAATAGTACTCAGTATAGGCATCAGTTGTCAAACCTACTTAAAATGTTGTATTTCGATGAAACAATTTTTTTTTTTAATAACTTTAGGCAGGGCGTGCACAGGGTTTTCGACCAGGATATGCATAATTCCCTCCAATACGAGTTCTATAAAATAATTTGGATATGCAGTGCTTTTGTGCATGTATGAAGTGCACGCCACTGCTTTAGGGAAGCTTATAAGAATTGCTGCACTGAGAATATTCGGAGGAAGAACTGATAAAATGTGGTAAAAAATTATTTAGTATGAACCGTACCAGCGGGGTTCTAAGATTTTGTCAAAGAACAGAGAAAATTCTGAAGAATTAAATTCAGAAAAACCCATGCCGGGAATCGAACCTTAACTTCCGAGTATAAGACTAAAGCGTTCACAACTGCACATATGCACGACTTGACGACGGACGACGACACGAAGGATCTGAAACGTGGTCGCTTACTATGGGCCTCATAAGAAGGCTCAGAGTCACTCAGCGGGCGATGGGCTATAGGAGAGAGCTATAGGAGTATCTCTACGTGATCAGATATGAGGGGATCCGCAGAAGAACTTAATCGAAGTGGCAAGTGGTTTGGAAGGCGATATCTGCCAACCTTAGGATTAGGAAAACATGAAAACAGAGGCGGTGGATAATACATTCGATTAATAATTCATAAAATGATGGCATCAAATGAGTCGCAGGGAGCCGCTGGATCCAAGCTTTGTAAGAAGTTTCATGGTATTTGGAACTTCCTACAAAGATCTATGTCCAGCGGTGGACGTCAGTCGGTTGAAGCGATGATGACTTTTCTAGACAGCTCCAAACGTTCTTATATCCCGTCTGCTAGCTTTCTGATTTTTTCTCATTTCACACACCTCAATGTTTCTCCTGGGAGGGCTATAAAGAGCTGCGGGTGGAGCGCGGTCGCTTCGCGGGCGTCTCCGTCTCGCTGCAAACCAAGGACAATTACACGTTCGCTTTGAAAAAAAAGTTCGTACACCTACATTTTTTATAGATTAGCACTTAACTTTAACACCACTTTTTCATTTCAAGCTTTCACACTTAACGTAAATGATGAAGATAATCATGATTGTACGTCAAATAACTTTTTGTGTCAAAAAAAATTACTGACCAAATTACTGACAAAGTCTGACTTTTTAAGTATTTATGATATTTTAAACACAATAGCCAAATTACTAGAAACGGACATGAATTAGTGATATCGTCTGAGAAAAGTACAGAAATCCTTTGTGGGGATGGGTATATGCTTTTCTAACGATACCGAAGGTAATATTAGATCTACTTTTACCTAAGTTAAAACAATATATTAAAACACGTTTAACAAATTGTGGTTACTACACGATTGATGAATTCCTTAACGACAAGGCTGCTTGGAAGCAGGCCACTCCGCTCTCAACTCTCACAAAACAGAAAAATTCTAAAGATTGATAAACTATAAAATGATGTTGGAAAAGAGCAATCTGCTGAATTTCTTGCCGGCTCTTCTCAGTGGAATCAGTGGAATCATGCTTTTCGCGGAGTAGCACAATAAGCTTTATTTTCACAATAGGTTAAATTAAATCCCTTGTTAAGTTTGTAAACTTTAAAAACTGAGTACTAGGGTTACAGGTGCTTAAGGAGCCACCGTAAGCGAATGGAGAATACACCTAAACGCTCGGTATAAATGGGATGAGCCTTATCGGCGCTGATAAAACAACTTTGTCACAGACGCCGCCTCCAATATGCGCCTGGCTTTGTCGCGCGCCATTTGCTGCGACATTATGTTAACGTGCACGATTCGATTACACATTTTTCAGAATCATGCAGCTTTCGTATTGGAACTGGTTTGATAAAATTATATTTTCTTTGCGGTTGCCCGCGACTTCATCTGCATACCTATACTACGACAGTACATATGGATTTAGGTGTAAAGATGATGGTCTAATAATAAAAGGAGGATGAAGCCAGATTAGGACTTTAATAATTTAAGACTATGATATTTAGGTGAAGCCAAGCTGTGCCCAGGTTAGCTGAAGGGAGAGCATGTAGCCAGTAGCCGGACTCCTTAGCAGAGATAGCGAGAAGACGAGCACGGTCTCTTTTAGATGGCATTTGATCTAAAAGTGTGTCAAAAGTTTTTTTGCAAATAATGTCGTCCCGCTGTCTCTGTGAAGGAAAAGAAACCGGCAAAATACTGGGACTAAGAGCAGACCAACTATTTCTTGCCTCTGCCAAGTATGACACTTCTATGGAACCCAAAGAGTTGGATATAATTTGATATAACATTTTAGCCGAAAAGCCATAAATCAAAAGAAGAAGAAGAACACTTGTTTGATATAACATTTTAGCGACGGCTAGCGTGAGACACGGAATGACGTAATGACATGGATATTGACAACAGACTGTATACGCACAACAAAATTTACGTACTATAGAAGTCCCGAAGTGTTATTTGTCTCGCATCGGCGCAACGCAGCTGACTATATTGTAAGAAGATCAACACTATAGGTTGAAGATCGACAGAACAGAATTCTGTGAATCGACGCAACGCAGCTGATCATACTAAAGATCGACACCATGTTTTCGGGATCGGCAGAAGATAAAATTACCAGAAGCATGGTAATTTATATATATGTGGACTGAATGATAATGGTGGACATTGCAGGTATGAACTACATAAATAAGTACCGAAGTGTTATCATCGCGACGCAGCTGATTCACGCTCTACGCTAGATCTACGCTATCAGAGAGAGAAGAGAAAATTAGATTTAAGTATTTTAGGCTACGACAGGGAATCAGAAAAACAGAACGTTATTTCCCGGTTGCACTACGTAAATTAGTACAGAAGTTTTATTACACTCGTGTTATCCACCACGCGTCGCAGCTGACTCTTCTAAAGATCAACAGCATTAATTCGACAGAGTAGAAATTTGACTGGAGTATTCACAGCTAATATGTGGGTATATAATAAATGAAATTGAAATGAAATGAATTGCTTACAATTATATATCCAACAAAAATATATCTATAATATAACAAAAAGCATGTGGACAAATAGGGTTCCGCCTCAGCACGAAGCCACAGCGAGCTGAGGCGCTGGTTTTTAGTGTATTCCTCTCGGTTACTAAGGCACCAGAAAACAGAACGTCTCGGAATGGTGGACGTGGCGGGTAAACAAGAACAAAAGTGTTGTTTCAGTCATGCTATCAACCACGCGTCGCAGCTGACTCCACCGAAAATTATCAGTTCGGCATCGACGGAAGCATTCAATCACGCGGGCTTGTTGCAGATAAGAAGGGGGGATGTTGCGGGAGGCGGGGGACGGGGAAGTGGCATTTGGCACGGGCAATTGACGCCACTGATAGGATCGCACGCTGAGTTTGCAGGGAAATAGTGTAGGAGATCGCGTCTTGTTTGTTGTTATTGTGATACAGCCACACATTTGTCAAACTGGTTCTAGACAAGAAAAGAAGTTGATGAGAGTCTTGAATAGATTGCATGAGTAACTTAAACACCCAAGAGTTTTATTGTTTTTTAATTTCGCAATTTAATTTCAGCTGTACCTGCATAAATTCAAATTCAAAAATTCTTTTCTTCTTAATTCCTTAATAATATTATAAACACGAACGTGTGTTTATTTGTTAATCATTCACGCCCTAACTTAGCAAACTATCAAATTGATTTTTGGCGTAGAGTTAGATAAAAGAATGGAGAGTGCTCTTTATTTCAGAAAATCAAACGGTTTCCACGGGATTTGTATAACACCGTAATTAACGTGGACGGATAGTTCCAGCAGCTAGTTTTAATTTAGGTATTTCCATTAAAGCCTTTTTTTATGTGTACATACAAATTTTTAAATGGTAGTTTGTTGATGAACTTCAATCGTATAACTTAAAAACCAACTTGAGAGGGTTCCAATAGCGTACATGAAATTAAATCCTAAATTCCACTCACCCCTTTTTTCTATACGCTATTTACCGCCCTTTTCTAATCCAAAAACTTCAAAGCACTAAGCCATGTATTTCGAAATTGAATGAGGTAGGTATCTCTTAGACTATGCAGTGTGAGTCAAAGCGGTGAGTCTCGGCGTGCCACGACACCGCTTCCGTTGAACTAAATGATACTCCGAAGATTGTTTTCTTGATACGGTATAGAAGAAGAATTTAAACAAAATTTGACGCATCATCTCTGAGGACTGTAAGCGTTGTGCACTTATAAGTAAGGTGGAGGTTTTGACAAACTCATTGTCGCAATACTTAGCTGGTCTGGGTTGCCGGGTGAATCCCCGGCGGCGGGGCTAGTTGGAAATTTTAAATTTCCGATTTTTCTGGTCTGGTCTGGACGTGACTAGTTACCATCCTATCGACAAAGACGTGCCGCCAAATGATTAAGTTGTTGTCTGTTTGGTTTAGTGTTTATCTGTGTGACTACGTGTCATGAAGCGGTTTTGGGTTTTCAGGTTGGGAGGAAATTGTTAGAAAAGAATTATGGTGATTTAGTACAACAATACGATGTCGCGTAAAATTCTATTTCGAGGACAAATTGGTCAGTGTATTGGGCTAATCATGGCTTCATAAGAAAACTTGAAGAAGAAAATAAATAAAATATTAAGAAAAGAATAAACAATAGTGGTAATATTGGTTTAGCTGACTTTGGGCGACGGAGAGTATCTCTGTTACAGCGGTGAGTACTGAAGTCTGTGTGGTCACTACCGTGGGCCTGTGTAGTTTTTGTCTATGAGCGACTGTTCTTGAGATTTAAACCACAGTTGAGGATTACCTTACTATCAAGCTTTGAATCGCACTCAGCTCACGTTTGTCGTGTTATGGTAATGCTTTTTTTTTCCTTTTAACTCCCGTTCTCCTTATGTGTGAGTGGCGCTGTCTTCAGTAACCCTGAGTGCTTTTGATTGTTATGAATATATATGTTAATAATGTACTAAATTAAATTCTATTAAGTATTAATTATAAATAAAAAAATTGATAAATAAAATAATTAGATTTAATTTTAATTAAAGTGCTATATAATTATTACTTTTTTTTTAAGGCGTAAAAAGTGTGAAATGGTCAATTAAAAGAAGCAAAAATTCTTAAATAAAGCTAATAGCAAATACGTATAGGTAAGTGCACGTATCGGTGAAACAACGGATGGTCGGGCTAACGGAGCGTATAATTTCCAAGTTTATGGCATCATTAGCCGGCATAAGGACGCCAGACTTTTTCGAAAGCACAATTAACCCGTGAAATGATAATCGATTGTTTCTTGGGCCCAATTTGTCTTGACGTGCATTAATTTGAATTAATACGAACGGAATTTATCGCATTTAACGTTTGATCAAATAAAATGTTTTAAATATACGATTGCTTTGTATCTGATTGTAATATGTTTTATGATGATTTTAATTTGTCGCAAATGATGCAAAATTGCCTAAATTCATCAGGCTAATAAACACGTCTCTTAAAAGTTATCAATTCAGTTCTTAATTTTTAAAATGGTTTATTAAGCGACTTTTTGAATTTAACAGTTCGTTCGGTCTTTTTGACATTTGATGTAGGAGTACCTACTTCACTTCAATTCACTACACTTCACTTCCAAATAGGTTTAATTTCTTGGTGAAGACGGATCTGTGATGCATGCGATATTTTAGTTAACTTTAAAAACGAATATTTTACTAGGAGTTAAACATTCCAATATTAACTAACTCAGATAGTAATCTGAGTTTGTAAAAAGCAAACGAAGAGACACACTTTCGAATTTATAGTATGAATTTCGAAAAGCAAAGAACAGATTGCAAAGGAATTTCGTAGGCATACCAACTAATAAAAGGAGAGGCTAAAGCTAGCAAAAGTTCTAAATAAAAGAGCCAGAGTTTCCTGCGGTTAGTGAAAAAAACTGAATAAAAAAACTATCGAATCAATCGAATAGTCGCGATAGTGTAGCCTCTAGCTTTTCAATGGATAGAAAAATCTATGGCTTTTCGTTTTTAAAACTTTGAGAATGAAAGTCAAACATGGTTTTATTGAAAAAGTCAAAGTAATTTATTTTTTACTGATGAAGAAAATCACACCTGCAGGCGAAATTGCAGCCCTGGGTAATGATATCAATAATATCTATGGGTCGACCCCCTGATCGGCCCATAGAATTTATTGGGTTTTTCTATTAAAAAATTCATTTTACCTACAAGCCGCGGGTTTGGAAATTGGCGGTGATTTACCCCTATGTCTCGGAGAGTACGTTAAGCCGTCGGTCCAGCGCCTGATCTATTTCCGGCCGTATCGTATCGGATCTGCCGTCCCATAGCACTACGAGAGTGATGGAATAGAGAGTCACCTTTATATCTCCCGCGTAGTTGGATAGTCTCTATGAAGATGGACCACCACACATATAAAATCTATAACTATAGGAAGACGGTGTAGATATCATCAAGGCAAACTTTGCTCAAGTATAAGTTTTTTTTATTGCAATAATTGACAGAGAGATTGAGAGAGAGAGAGAGAGAGTGAAAATCCATCGCCTAGAAACAGAGCAACACTTCACAGGGCATGCAAGAAACACGGCCTGCATAATGCTGCCCTGTGTCCATCAATTTCAGGCGTAGGTGTTAATTCTCAAATGCCTGCAATTAAACCGGCAACCGTGCCCTTCAGACCGGAACACAACATTGCAAATGCTGCTTAGCATTGGATAGAAGCAAAAGATTTCATAATATGTTATGAACATTAAGTTTAATTTGCTTATATGGTTTGTGTTTGAACTACGTAAATTTTATCACATATCGGATTACCGAGCTAGGCTAAAGTGGTTGCCTATCCGTTTACGCCGTGAACTTCATCGACTTTCCTTCTTTTATTATATTCTTAATAGTCATTTATCTTCCTCTTATTTAAGGGATCGTTTTCGCTTTATTTCTGACTCATCTCCTCATTCCAACCTTCGATCCCGCCTTGGTAAACGTCTGGTACTCCCACTTTGTAAAACGAAGTTCTTCAGTAATTCTTTCACCTTTAAGGCAATTATGCTTTGAAACAATCTGCCTGCTGAAATCCGTGGAAGTAGTTCCCTTCCGATATTTAAGAGTCGTCTGGAGGAGTACTACCTCTCTTTGAGTGATGGAAGTAGATTCTTTATATTCTTTATTTTAAGTTGTGTGTTAAAATCTACTTATATATATATATTATGTTTGTTATATATTATGTATATTTTATATTTATACTATATATATATTTATCTAAATTATATATGTATTTGTATCTTCATATTTTGGTATTTATGTATCAACACTCTGAGCACTATCCCGTTATCTTGCTGTAAGTCCTATTTACAAAGGTTGACTATAAGAGATTGCTTGCAGCAATAAGGCCACCTTTGCATGTCTACTTTGTGTACTGTATACTCCTTAATGTTTCTTTTCCTGTTTGTTATACGTGCGATACAGTGTTTCTTCTTCTTCATTTTCATGAAGCTGCTTAGCGGCAGATTTCAGCATGGCGTTGCTATTTCCCCAGACGAACTCACACACAAACACAAAAAACTTCACTTCTGGTTGCGTATCTGATATCTAATAGCAAAATTGCATCAAAACTTTAAAATTTTTGTGAAATTTGTAAGGACGACACCGGATACGTCTGCCACTATAATTATTGTATCAAAAGCGTTAGCATTTCAAAAGAAAATCTTTGAATTAACCAATAATGCGTATATCGGATATACATACGACGGCCGTACTTTTAATAAATATCCGGTCCGCTGACTCCATATTGCATAACAGTGATATGCGTAATCTGTCAGTTTGACGAAGGTCTAGCGATGGCAGGACGCGTGCCGGAACAAAGTCATTTATATTTTTTTTGTTCTCTACTGATATGTTTCACCACTTATTTTTTTTGGTTGTAACAGCTTCGCCGAGCTTTTGTTTATTGCATATCGTATATACGAGCAAATACATAGGCAAGCCGGATCGTACGCAAGCCCGTAGTGTATTCTAGATCTTTGCGGTGCATGTTAAAAATGAGGATCCAAAGATCGTACGTGTCTATGGGATATCATAGCGAACTATCTATGCCTCGCTGTTCGGCGGAAAAAAGTTAGGGAGGAACGACCTCCCAGAGGTCTTGGAACAAGGAGGTCTCGGCCGATCCCGGTGAGAATTTCTGAATTTCTCAATTTCTGAATTTTCTCCAATCTGGTTTGTAAGGAGGTTACAACAGTCAGACAACCTACTACTTTCGCTGAAAGTAGTATTATCTTATAATTTATTAGTGGTAATACGTTTGACGACGAATAATTCGTATTTTAGTGACATCTAGGTATGCCGAAAAAACTTTCTAATCGATCATTATCATCACCTCCATGGAAATATCTTCTTCTATATATATATAATGAAAACGGTCTTCGTTTGAGGCTCAATCACGCCTAAACCACTGATCGTATCGACATGAAACTACCACCATTCGATGCGAAATTTTTCCTAGATGGTTTATGGCTATCTATTTTTTGAATTCCAACATTCCTTCATTTTTTTATTGCTGTTTTACTTTTATGAACATTTATCCCGCTAATAAAAACAAAAGATAAGCATTTTCTCTTGATTCTTTTGTTTTCATGGATTTCAACAGAGTGTATTAAACGGATTATGGTTTTTTACATTCAGCTAAGAATCTACTCACGGTAGTGGAGAACGGCTGGACCAATTGGGCTTTTTTTATCTTCAGAATTGTAAGGAGAAAGTTTTGTTTGAAGAAAATTTTAAAAAAGCCCGATAAAAAGTTAAAAATTTCGATGATAATCGAAGAATTCCCATCTATATATATCACTCACCACGAAATCTCGGGAACCATAAGACTTAGAAACGTGAAACTTGGTAGGAATATTACTTATGCTATGTCAGCTTATGAATAGATTTTAAGAAATTCATTCCCCAAAGGGGATTGCGGTGGCGTTAACAATGAACAATTCCCGTTTTTAAACTATAGCTCCTATAGACTTCAAATTTGGTAGGAATCTTCTGTAAGAGGTGTAGAAATAGGCTATGAACGAATTTTACGATAGCTCACCCCACAGGGGGTTGCGGGGGTGGGTATTAACAATTAATATTTTTAATTTTCCAGCTAAAGCTCCTACAAGCTCCAAATTTTGTAGGAATTTTCTATAAGTGATGTAAAAATGATTTATGAACAAATTTTACGATATCCCACCCCAAAGAAGATTGCGGGGGCGTTAACAATAAAAAATTTCAATTTCCAAGCGATAGCTCCTATAGACTCCAAATTTAGTGAGAGTATTCTATATGTAATATAAAAATGATCTTCGAGCGAATTTTACAATGAATCACCTCCAATAAGGTTCGCGGGGGTGGGTGTTAACAATAAAAAATTTCAATTTCGAAATATAGCTTCTAAAAATTCTAAATATCTTCTTCTTTCTAAATCTTTTATTATTCACATAAAGAACATCTCAAAATGGATTTCAATAAAGTCTACTTCCGACAGGAATTGCGGGGGTGGTTGCGGTGTTAAAATCTAAAATTTTTATTTCTAACCTGTAACTTCTACAGACTCCAAATTTGGTGGGGATCTTCGTGTATGTAGGGATATTCGTGTATTTCCTTACAACAATCGTCTTTTTGGCAGCGGAGAAAAAGTCATTGAGAGGTTTCAAAAACTTAACTTTACATGTAGCTATCCAATCAACGGACTAAGAATTTTACATTCATTTTACTTTTGCAGACTACATAACCGACGTATTCTTTTATTGCGGGATCGCGGAAATGTAACAGATTAAAATGAATGCATTTTCCAAGCACATGAGATGTGGAAAAGAAATTTAGTTACTTATTCCAATAGAATTCATAAAAAACATGCACAATTAATTTTCTATAAAAAATTGATGTCAGGGAGAAAATTTTAGTTAACAGAAAATTCGTCGCACTTGAACCTAGACAGATTTCAACTTCACATATGAGACTTGCAATGACTTTAACTTAAACTTTCAATGCTCATTTCAAATTTTTTTCTTCATGTCAATTATTATTATTTTTTGGAAGAAAGGCACGGAAATGTTATAATGATTGCACATTGAAAGTTACAATGAATATTAGTGAGAAAAATCACCTGGATGAAAGATACAGGCTAAATCGATGGAATTTGGAATTTGAGTAAGTCTAAACAATATCGATGCTTACAGTTCTATCCGCGGGGCCTATTTATGTTCATACAAAAATAAAAAAAAAGGAGAATAATAAAAATATGAAAAAAATAAATAAAAATGAAACATAAAATGTAATTTATTTCCTTTTTCAATTCGCCCAGCGAAGCGGGCTGGAAACGGCTAGTATATAAATAAATGTAGTATCTTAAAATAGGTTGTTTTATAATAAACTTGTCCTCGTCCGTGACCCATACTAACATACCTCTGTATAACCTTTACGTTGTACACAGGCAACAAGCTCACATGAAAAATATGTACTTGTTGCTCATCTACCTATTCAAAAGGGATTAGATACCTAATACGACCATTCATAATTACCAGTTCCCATATCCAAAATACGATAAAAAAGCATTTTATCATGATATCCATCCATTGATATCCTTGACTGACCATTTTTTGGACTCCATTGTAGCACAAATGTAAAGCGCGTATCAGTTTACATGACGTTTCAATAAGTCTGTTCGTCTGTCAAATCGCAAATCTCGAACAGATGTTTGTTCTGCATTCAGCGAAAATTATCGCAACAACAAAATCTAAATCCATACACCATAGCTAATTATATCCACCATGTAATGGTATGTCAGGGAGTTATTGTTCAATGGAGTCTTTTGTGACCGTATTACTAACCTAGTTTTGGGGATATATTCTACCAAAAAGGGTCTCGAGTTATCACGCTTTTTTGGTTTTCAATGCGAGTTATATTTCTTTTGTCCGCCTCAGTGTATTAGGAGAGCATATTCAGTTTCGCTCACCGATATAAATATTTGCATTGCTTTCAAAGTCACCTCAGAAGTCTAGTGGTTAATGTAATCGACTTGCATGGTCCTTGGTAGGTTCAGGCCAGAAATTATTAGGTTTTCTCTGACAGGTCAATACTAGCCTAGAGCTGGAATTTTTTAACTGAAATTATAATCTAAATAAAGTATTATTATTTAATCTAAAGGTGATTTTATTTTTTATCTGTGGTGGAATATTGCTCGAGGAAAAAGTGGAGATACTGAGCACACTTCCCAAAGAACAACCTCTAAAAAAATTTGCAGAATTTATTTAAATTTTATATACCAACACAGTAGATGAACAGTATACAAAGTATCAGTAGATATACTCTTGAATCTAGCAGCAGTATTTTCGACGTTCGGATCGGAGGACGCGAGCGATATTACAAAAGTTTGACGATTCGTCCGCCTATCGATTTAGTTCGCCTGCACTCGATACGGTTTGTTTATTTTGGAAATCGGACGGATGTAGGTTTTCGGGTTTGTGGTGTATCTGTGTAGTTAGTTGAGGTGGTCTGTCAAAAATACAAACGGCGAAACGGAACGTGTTTTCATAGTTTTCCCATTTCGCGAATCAACAAAGGTTGAACTCAACTTTGGGCTGTATCTACCTGAGTGAAATTCAGCTGGGGATTCTTGTTTTTGTAACGAAAATGAACAAAAACAAGAATCGCCCATTGTTGGACATCGGTGCCTTGTTGGGCTTTCCCCATTGAACGGCCTTGTGCCGCGTTAAGTAATTTTCCGTTGAAGTACTCTGTATATAAATTTATATAAACCAAAAAAAAAATTACACACAGAGAAGAAGAATTTCTTCATTTCATTCAATACATAAGAGAATAAATACATACAGTAAGAAGTTACATTGTGGCATTGTGTGTGTTGAAAGGCAGCTACAAAACTGTATATGACAGCAAGAATTCACTTACAGGCAACCTTTGTATATTAGTATAATATTATTATATTATTATTTATTTGATTCTTTCTTAGTGCGTACAGCGAGAGCGGGATAGTTCCAAGAGCGTACTAATATGTAAATATAATATGTTTTATATATCTATCAAAGCGAACGTTCACATACTGACTGACAAACTGATTCATCGCGAAATCTTAGGACTACATTTGAAAATTTAAAGGTAAGGTACCTCTAAACGTAGGCGTTTGCTAAGAAACGGATTTGAAAATTTTTCTATTTTTACGACTATTTAACCTACTGGTAAAATAGTCGTCTTCTATCAGAATGCACCGCTACATATAAAACAAATTGACGTTTTACCTGGTAGGAGGCTTTGGCCGTGATGTGCCGTTAAGCGATTTAGTTTTCCGGTGCGATGATGCGTTAAAACCGATTAGGGGTATGACTACCATTCTCCCTAACAGGTAAACCCGCTACTATCTTCGCATCATCGCTTACCACCAGGTGAGATTGCAATCAAGGGCTAACTTGTAGTGGAATTAATAAATAAATAACCTTGGTAACTCATTGAAATATGTCGGTAACTCTTCAGTCGGTAGTATTTTTAATTGATATGGATGCATTTCTGAACTATTCTCGTAAAGATACTCAAATCTTAGTTCTCTCCATCGCCCGCTGAGTGACTCTGAGTTTTCTTTTTAGGTCCATAGTAAGCAACATTCAGTCATATATCTCCTCACTGGCAAAACGCACTGTTCGAAGTATGAAGACTTTGGAATCTAGGTATGATTCAGTGGCTGAATTGAATAATGTTACCTAAGTATTAGAGGGTTCGTAAACAAATACAGACAGTGGGCGTGTTCATTGATTTAATAGTCATCGTGTAAATCTATTAATTGGCTTGCAAAAGCTTTGTACAAACACCGGCTAATGAACGCCCGACCTGGCTGCCTACGGTAATTTGGTTATACTCGCGGTGTTCCCCCTTATTGCCTTTTTACTCTATTTATTACCTTCCTTTGCTTAGGTTCTTTTTCAAAATACATACCTATAACTGTAGTCTGTTTACATTAGCAAGACAATAGGATCAAATAAAAATTGATTTAGTACGAGGGTGAGAAATATTTTCAAGTCTTTTTTTATATGCATCGTTGAATCCTCATTATATGTCATCATCATATCAACCGATTGACGTCAACTGCTGGCCAAAGGTATTTTGTAGTGAGATCGAAATAACACGGTCTTGTGCCGCTTGGGTCCAGAGACTCCCTGAAACTCGCCCGATGTCATCCGTCCAGCTCGTCAGGGGTCTACCAACGCTGCGTTTACCGGTGCGACGTCGCCATTCCAGCACCTTTGGACATCAACGTCAATCGGTTCTCCGAGCTATGTGCCCAGCCCGTTGCCACTTGCTACTTCCGTTCCGGAGCCATAAGTCATCACGGGCAAAACGCATTGTTCTAAGACTTTAGTCTTCAGGCACTGAAATATATAGTATCGTTTCATACCTATTTATTTATTAAGTATAAAACAAAATTATATAAAACAGTCTTATATCTAAGAAAATATTTTACATATATAAGACTCTCAACCTAACCTACCTATATAACCTACCATCCAGCCAGTGGCCAGTGAATTCACAAGCCTCATCGCTCATAGGAGATAAGGTGTTAGAGCACAGACCCACTAAACTGTTTCAATACAAGTTGATGGTCCTACCTACATGCGAAACAATTAACTTATTATTTTTACATTGTTTTCGTCCATATCGATGTCCACCGCTGGACCTATGTATGTCCAAAATTCTACGGCCTAGTACCACTTATTTCCAACAGTTTCTTGCAATTTGTTAAATACAGTCTGTTACCTAGTGGATTTCTACCAGGTTTTCATAGAAATTAGGAGCTGCTGGACACCTCTATCAAGTTACCAGAGCCAGGACGAACAGGGCTGCAAGAGATTTAAGAAGAAGAAGAAGAAAAAATACTTTATTGCACACAAACATCGAAATATACATAAAATATAGAATAAGCAACAGAACAAAAATTGTAGGCATGCAAAGGCGGCCTTATTGCTGCAAGCAATCTCTTACAACCTCTGGCAGAAGGAAAAGCTGCAAGAGAGCGGGATAGTACAATAATTTATTCATATATATTCGAAAATAAATAGACATACATATAAAATATATATACATATATATATATATATATATACATATATATATATATATATACATATATATATATATAAATAAATATAATATAAATACATATATAATTAAATATTGAAAAAAGAAAAATACAAATAATACACATTAATTAAGATATTTGTTCAAATTAAATGGGAGTACCAGACGGTTATCGTGCCAATATCGGAGGTCAGTATGTAAAGCAGAATCGGAAATATAGCGAAAACGGTATTTAAGGTACGAGGGTGTAACTGAATTATTTAGGATAGAGTACAAGAATGAGAGAAGATGAAGTTCACGAAGCAATCTGATCGGCAGCCATTTAAGTCTAACCCGGATTACCATTAAAACCTTTTGCTTACAAATTATCACGCTGGAAAGACAAGTTTCAAGTTCATTGCAGTTCTAGACTGGTGTCACTACTGCTCGACACCGCTCATTGTCTAGTCTAATTTGGTTAATTTTTTTTTCTTTATAGTAATAATTGACAGACGCAGCAGACGGCCCACCTAATGGGAAAGTGGAAGCCATCGCCTATAAATAGAGCAATATTTAATCTGCATGCAAGGAACACGACCTACAAACTGCCGCTCAGTGTCCATTAACCTGAGGCGTAGATGGTAAGTATCATGTGCCCGCAATTACACCGGCAACCGCACTCTTCAGACCGAAACACAGCAATGCCGCTTAGTGATAGAAAAAGCATGGCAGTAGTACTTTCCCGGACAAGCTCTGTCACAAAAAGCTCTATTACTTCTCCCTTATCGGTCGCCAATACTCGTTGGTTAGACGGAGCAGTGCAAAGTAGCAAAATCAAATTCAAAATTCAAAATTCATTTATTTCAAGTGGGCCTAATATAAGCACTTTTGAAACGTCAAGTCTGTCCGTTTGTAGTGATTCTACCACCGGTTCGGAAGGCAGATTCTATCGAGAAGAAGCCGGCAAGAAACTCAGCAGTTGCTCTTTTCCAACATCAAAAATTTACATTTAACATTTTAACATTCATTTTTCTATCTAGCAGTTTAAATTAGTAACTTGAGCGGCTGACTGGTACTAGCCTCACCCTTCATCATTTTCTAATAGTCCCAGCATAAACCCACCACGCTGCGCCAATGCGGGTTGGTGGGCTTTAACAATAAGTGATAATAAACGGAACAGACGTCTTAACGTGTCAACGGCATGAGGGTGGGTACCTCCATTTTCCTAACCAGCTTGCTCTGAGATTTTTTTGTAGAATTATATAAAACGTTGAAATTAAGACCCGACCCGGGAATCGAACCGAGCACTTCGTTATACGGTATAGGATCCTTAACAGGGAAAGGCAAACAAATTTAGGTACTATGCTTCTATTTAGCTATTTAGAAACGCATAGAAGCATTTGAGATGTGGGCATTCAAACGTATGTTGGCCATTAGTTGGACTCGCAAAGTATCCTATGAGAAAGTTCTGCGACGCGTCAACCAACGGAGTGAGCTTTTGCACACCATCAAGATCAGAAAAGTTGCATATCTGGGGCACGAGCTCCTTCGACTTATTATGATGGGAAAAGATGCAGGAAGAAGAGGCGTTGGTCGCAGAAAAAAGTCCTGGCTTCTTAACATAAGGGAGCGGACTGAATTATATCGCCTCGCGAAAATGGACAAGAATTTACGAAGCAGACTGCCAACCTTCGCTAGTCGGAGAGAAGAAGAAGAATTTAGAAATTATTGTTAGTCTATTTAGCTGTTCTATTTTAGCTATTCTATTCTTCTGGCTGTTTATAGTTAGTTACTAATAGTTACTAATAGTTACTTTCAGTTTCCTTTTTAATCAAAAACATTTGTATCAACAACCAAAAATACCGAGTTCACGATGAAACTTTATTGAATAATATTTATTAAAATATTGACCAAAACAATTGAGACTCATCGTTACAAAAAATTCTGCCTACATGCACGTTGGTATATAACCTTATGTGCCGTAGCGTATAATAGGCATGTGCAACGGGTATTTTCACTGCAGCTCGACGTTGTAATTCACCGATAAATGCATACAAAAGAGTTCCGTAACGGACAGGGGCATCCATAGAGTAGACCTTTTTTATTTTTCCTGTATTTTTTTTCTATTACATGTGCTCTTGACAGCAATCTCATCTGGTGGAACGTGATGATTGCGGGCTGGCAGTTATAATAGTCATACCCCTAAACGGTTTCGACACGACACGCGGAACACTAAATTTGTGCCAGGGAGATCGTAATTTTTTTATTTCAAAAGCTTCGATATCGTAATGGTGCCGTGTGGTGAGGGAAGATAAAATACATTCAACAACACCACTCCTCTTCCCGCGGATGTCGTACGAAAGGAATAAAACGGAGCACTGTTAAATAACGGTTAATCTATTACCATCTTAATCTGTATTATCACTGATTAATAAGTGAGATTGCAGTCAAGAACTACTAGCAGTAAAAATTAATTATATAACATTACAGTTTTGCGTAGTAGAGGTGCTGGTAATATGTAATACTTTTGTAAAAATGTTTCTCTATCCGTCGTACTTGAAGTCAAAAATATCTGTATTCAAGTAGGCCCATAGGTGGCCCTTTTGATGCGTACATTACACAGTAATGAAATGATGGCGATAACCATACTCGTAAACTTAAAACTAAAGCTACGAGGGTTCCAAACGCGCCCTCTTCTAAGAAGATGCCCACAACAAAGTTAGTCGGGTGCTTTTTTTTCTTTCCTCTTATCACTCTGTGCTTCCGCAGTTATCGTGCCAGATCTCAAGGTATCTTAATGAGACATTATTCCTGGATCCCCGGGTGCTAGTATTTGTACCATTTAAGTATATATGAAATTTCGGATTGCTAGGTTCAACCGCTTAGACTAACGGTTTCTTGTATAATATACGACAATGTTTCATCACACAAGTAGCAGTTCAATCAGAAAGTTAATTTGTTGTTTACTGTTGCTCTTTAGTATCTTTATTTTAAAGACATCACGTGCTTCTATATTTTATTTAATTCATTGTGACTTGATCAATGTCTTTACAAATTATGGTTAAAACACACTACATAAGAAATGAATCCACTGTATACAGCTCTATGGTGCAATAATATTATGCATTGTTATAGAAGTTACTTAAACAGGTCAAATATCAACTTAATCGTACGAATATGGTTAAAAATGGATTATAAAATAATAATAACTGAGCTACAATGATTTTTTTAAATAAAGGTCTATAACAATCAGAAAAGTTTAAATAGCCTATGACAACCCACTGCTGGTTTTTAAAGGATTTTTCCGAACGGGACGGTTTGCCAATTATCACTACGCTGGGATGACGGGTTGGTGAACGCAGTAGATGGAAATAGTAGTATAGAGAACACTGCTGCTCGTCCTCCGTTATAATCCCTTATATATACATAATATAGGTATAACTTAATATAGTTTTATACACTTAAATCTAAATTAAGAACTACATTTCAGGCAAGATTTCAAATTTAAAAAAAGACCGTTTTAAGAAAAGGCAAGCAGGTAGATAAAAACACGATATTATCATAATGTAGGTATTTTTGTTATAATATAAGCCTTAAACTGTTTTAAAATAAATAAAAAAATAAATTGACAACTCTGTCAACTCTACACATTTCCGTAACCACGCTCCGGCCACCGATCCTCACGGGAGGTAATTATGCATGGGCGCTTTTTAGCGCGTCCGCGAGCGAATAAAATATAAAATGGGCCACGATGATAATTATTATTATGTTATATAAATTGTTTAAAAAAAGTTAAAAATATAAATTGGGAAATCACAATGGCTTTCTCTTTTACATTAATAAATATTAAAAAACTTGTAATTGGATAATGCAGCTCTCGTAATGAAATGCTTTGTGGTATAAAATACTACTATATATTGTTGGCAAACTTTTTCTTGGTACGTCACCTACCAAATAGGTTTTTAGCAGTGGTGTGTGTTTGTGTTTCTGAACATTTATCTGCCTAACTATATTTTAGATTGTAGAAGGTAAAATTCCTGCTCTTAAACTGCTCTAAAATATTATATAACTAATAAGTATACTCTTGGGACTTCCTACTCTACAAAAACCTAATCCTAATACAAATAAATAATTTGGCAGTGTATATGTAATAAATAGAGTGAAAAAATAGTTTAAAGCGCCATCTAGCTAAAACGCTTGGAACTGCATTCTACGGGTAAGCTTACGACCGAGTTCCAACAAACTTTAATAAGCGTAGAGGGCGCTCCAAACCCAATTTCATTAAAACATCATGCTCTGTAATTTGTAGAGCACTAATGAAACTACGTTTCTGAATTCAAATATTGTTTTCCATAAGAATTCAGGTGATTTATTTATTCTTAATAGAGTTTTTAGAGTATATACCTTTATGAATGAAAGTAGCTGAGTACAGGCTTCTCTTATAGGACAGATGGTTTTGCTACATGGACCCGTCGCGCAGTTCTAACGTGGGATGGCGGGCTTTCACGATTATTACACTTATTATTACTTATATTTCTTCTAAACAAAAACCGAATGTAAACGAACTTCATCCAACGTAAAAACTGTCCGACTGACCGATGAAATAATTATCATTTCTTATATGATAATTATTTCATCGGTCAGATGTCTTATTACGTGACGGGACCTGATATTTTATTTTATAACTTATAGTTTAGTAGACTCATCGTCATCATCATCATATCACTACAGGGCACGGGTCTTCTTCCGCAATGAGAAGGTTTCCGGCAGTCCACGTTGACCCAGTTTTTTTGTAGGACTTCACACGTTTTTGAGAACACAAAGAAGTGAACATTAACAAGCGATATTTTAATTACTTAAAATGCACATTACTTAAAAAAGTAAGCGGTGCGTGCTGGGATTCGAACTCGAGCCCCCGAAAATGAAGTCGAAGTCCTACCTAGGCTAAATAGTTTTCAAGTTTCCAATAAATTAGTATTTTGGTATAAATTGAACATGACAAAGTTCATCGCTATATTTTTCCACGTGTGAGCGAGTGGCCGGAACAATAAATCGCGGTAACAAAAACTAGGAAGTTCCTTGGTGGCCGCCGCGGTGTCAGGTTCACTTCCCGGTCAGACCGCGGCGTGTGCGAGCCGCTTTTAATGTGGGGATTATGGATTTTACTGTGTTTGTTCAGGTTCAATCAAATGATTTATAAGTATTGAGGACGTTTTCCAGGTTTCTAAGGATGTATTGTCTTTTTTAATACTGATACTTAGGTGCACCTGCACGGCTAGCATGGGCAGGAGACAATTATTTCCCCGGGGAAAGGATAAAAATTTACCTTCTGCAACAGCTTTATCCACTCTCAGAGTACTGGCGCACAAGTAAAATTAATATCCAAAAAAAAAAGTATTAAATTAAGAAGTACATCATCACCGTCGTCATTATTAAGACTTCGACTTCCTTTTTGGGGGGGGGGGGGGGGGGGGGTTGGTTTACACCCCAGCTTTGCACCTCTAACTTCGCAAAGTTAAGTGCGTTTTTACGTAATTGAAATATCACTTGCTTCGACGGTGAAGGAAAACATCGGAAACATGAGGAAACCTGCATGCCTGAGAGTTCTAAGTGCATAATATTCTCAAAGGTGTGTGGAGTCCACGCACTAAGCCAGCGTGGTGGACTACGGCTTTAACCTCTTCTCATTGTGGGAGGAGACCAGTGCCCTGTAGTAAGACAGTAATGGAACCCTGAAAAGTTGGGAAGAAGTCACGATAGTCAAACTTGGTTCCATGCGAAAGGGAGGCTGACCGCTAACCAGTAGACTATCATTCCTTAACAGGTACATTCTTCTTAGTCGCGACTGGTCGTGGTCGTCATCGTCATCTGGGTGTTGTGGCTCGCTTGACAATCCTTCGCCACTCTTCTGTAACGGTTGCCATTCTTGCGCATTCATGTAGAGGAGCCTCGATTGTGGCCTTCACTTGGTCCGTCCATCTCATCGGTGATCTACCGCGTGCTTTGGTACCTTCTACTTTCTCTTGAACCACAAGACGCTCAATGGACACACCAATACGCCTAGACACGTGACCGGAGAACAGGTAGGTACATACTTATCCATAAATATCAACTTGCATCGTCACAAACCGATTTCAGAAATTCGATACGAACAAAAACAATCTGGCCGCGGCAGACGGCGTGGCACCAACTTTTTGCATAGATCCTAAAACAAATACGCTATACACCGCTGACATGTGATCGATATATCAATGTGTCGGAAATGGTCACGCGAACTGGCGAATGATGCTAGTTTTTGTGGGGGACGCGTTGTGGGGTTGAAATTCTGCAAAAAGTTCAACTCGTGATTTTAGGCTAGTCGTCTCGCAGCTAGGTGTTTTTGAACGCCGGCTGTACAAGTAGGGAAGTTTAAATGTGCAGTCCGAAATAGTAATAATAATAAATTACGAAAAACAACTTACCTCATAGATATTGCAGTTTCTAATTCCCATATTATACAGAAAACAGAAAGTGAAAAAATTTACAAATACTTTACCTTACCTTAACATAAAATAAATCCTAAATTCTAATTTCTAAATTCAAAAATTCATTTATTTCAAGTAGGCCTAATATAACTATACTTTTGAAACGTCAAGTCTGTCTGTGTGTAGTGACTCTACCAATGGATTCTACTGAGAAGAAGCCGGCAAGAAACTCAGCAGTTGCTCTTTTCCAATATCAACAAATTACATTTTATATTTTAAAATTATTTTTTCTACCTCTGAGAGATGAAAGCGGAACCGGATGCTTCCAAGCAACCTTATCGTTAAGAAATTCATCAATTACATAATAACCTCGCTGTAATAAATGTGTTTTAACACATTTATTACAGCGAGGTTATTATAGATGTGTTTTAATTCATTTACATTTATTACTTATGCATAAACATAAACTTATTAACTTATGCAACGGGAAGTCCAAAATTACCTTAGAAATCATATCATAAAATTATGAGAATCTGGAAACAAGACAAATTAGTTGTGGTTCCTATCGTTATCTCTACCCAATAATCGTTTAAGATGATTAAAAATAACTAACTTAGGTAAACTAATTTCCACATGGTTTTAAAATAATAGGTCTGGAAGAATCTCTGTACATCAGTTTGAAATAAAACTGCCATTTTCAAATATATGTAGAATAGTAAGAAAGTTCATGCAGGTTGACGAAAGCAATATAAAAAGCACACCACACGCTGCATTTACTTGGTTAAGGGCCGTAATTGCAGTTAAAACCAGCCAGGTGCTGGGAAAGTCAAAGTCAAAGTCAAAGTCAAAAATATCTTTATTCAAGTAAGAAATACAATCACTATAAAAATAATAACAATAACTTTTATTTCGGGTAAAATTCTATGCATTCCATTAAAATTGGCAAAATATATCACCTAATTAAAGTAAGTACCTACCGTCTTGAGCACTTGGCGAATGAGTGTGTACCAACCCCGTGCTCCATAAAGGGAACTTCGCAATTATTGCTTGAACTGACCAACTTTCTACTACTTAGACGCGAATAAAATATATAGTTACATCATCATCATGTCAACCAATGAGCATCCAAAGCTGGACATAGGTCTTTTGTAGCGAGTTTCAAATATTACGGTCCTGTGCCGCTTAGGTCCAGCGACTCGCTTGTCGTGTGGATAATCGTCAGTCGTATGGATTGAATAAAATAATAAGAAATAATAAATATACCACGACAATACACACATCGCCATCGCGCCCCAAAGTAAGCGTAGCTTTGTGGTATGGGTACTAAGATGACTGACGAATATTTTTATAAATAGTATACATAAATACTTATAATATACACATAAACACCCAGACCCTGAAAAACATTCATGTTCAAACATTCATGGAAAATGTTTGTGTAATGAACACACAAATATTTTCCAGTTGTGGGAATCGAACCCACGGCCTTGGACTTAGAAAGACTGCACACTGCGCCAATCGGCCGTCTGAATAAAATATTAATAAATTTTCAAATATGCTAGGGGTGCCCCGCAACTTCATCCGACCGATGCTGCGAATTTACATGTGTTACGTCATCATTGTACAACGTGTAGTTTCGCGTTCACCGGTTATTACTTTGCAGAATGGGCGAAAGAATGATGTGTCCAGATTTCCAAATGTTTAAATACCTAATTTTATCAAAACCCCGTAGCGGTTGAGCCGAAAATAGGTAACCCAGAAACAAAAAAAAAACGAACAGATACACTTCACATTTATACACTTTATAACGCACCAAATAGCCAGTCGTAAAAGGGAAACGCAAATACACCGAAAGGAGTCGGAGAATACCAATCTAACACTTCAAACTCCCGAAATTACCCTACGCGGGTAAACAGAATCATCATTGTAACACGTGTAATTTCGCGTTCACCGGTCATTACTTTGCAGGATGGGTGGATAGGCCCTGGTGAATAATTGAGCCACGTGAGATTGAGCTCGGGGAAAATATGAAATGATTGTGTCCGGAGTTTTGACCCGTCGTGTCCGCGTCCGACAAATGGCCTTCTAAATTGCAGGATTTATGTACTTTGCTGCGTTCACGGCGTGCGGTTGTTTGTTGATACGGATTGCGTTGAATTCTCTTGTGAAAAATTGGACTGAACTTAATTTATTGTATTAAAAACTTTTCAAACGCCAAAATTTTTCTAATTAGCTTTGGCCGGCCAACCAATAAGTTATAAAACATGATATTATAACGAAATTATTTTATTGCACAGTTTATATTACGAAACCCAAAGTCAATAATTATCAGACATGATAAATAAGTTCAACCTAAAAATTTAATAACTAACTTAAACATTCTCGTCTCAATAATTGTTTATGAGCTTTTTGTGTCCGTATTTTCTATGATATTAATAATCCCTACTAATATTATAAATGTGAATGTAAGTTTGTTTGTTACGCTTTCACGCAAAAACTACTGAACCGATCATTACGAAACTTTGTACACATATTCCTAAAAGTATTAAGTAATATAAGATGGCTATATAGGAGGCTATCCTAAATACATAAAGTGCTGCCACATTTATGAGGCACATGTCTTTCGATAAACAAAAACATAAGCGGACGATGTCGCGGGCAACAGCTAGTTCAATTATAAATATTAATTGAATTTATAAATCACTAGCGGACTCCAGCGCCATCTATCGGGCTGATTTGTGAAACTGTACCATGCAGGGTCCATCCATCCATCCACCCAAACGCATACCAAAAAATTCATTCAACTCGTTTCGGCCGTTTAGGATCAGTTCAGTTACATACACACGCACACAAGAAATATATATATAAAGATTAGAAATTGATATGCACACACAACTAACAAAAAGTGCTGCACCTAATAATAAGTCAAAATAATATTAAGTTACTTTAATTTGTATTCAATTTAAATAAATTATTTGATGTATATTAATAAGTAGCAAACATTTATCATATTCGTTTCTTCACCTTAACGATTATTAGAAAAAAATATTACTAAACTTTTTAATAAATTAACAATTCGCAGAACTAGGCGTGATAAAATAAACAAACTCTCAAAGTAATAAAGGCAAATCCCGCCACCATTAAACAAAATAGGTACCCTCCATAAAAGATATGGAAATCTGTTTGTTCGCATCACAAATAGCACCGTAGACGCTGATATTTGACGTATGCGCGTAATGAAATGGAGTGTGTATTTATTAAGTTAATTAAGCCGTTCTTGAGGAGCGGGCCGGGATCAGATTGTATCGTAGGTAACCGGGTCCTATTCATAATAATAGCATTTACCCTTGTGTAGCCCTTATGGTTCAATGTTCTGATTCATTTTGTCCTATGCATATCTCCAGCAGTGGGAAACTAAGAACGCGACAAGAACGAATTTGATATTTTATAATTTATAATGTTTTTTAAATATTTATTTATTTATTTATTCCCATCTTACATTTTTGTCATTACAGGAAAAAGTTATCCTAATACGACAATGCAGCATGTTATGTAAATTTTAATAATATATATAACTATAGTGTATATGATAAAATCCAAATCGCTATATTTGTGAGTTCACTCAGAGTGCAACAAAATAAATCCGTCTTCACGGCTATCACATTGAGGTATTAACTAAAATTTTGGTATATATAGCGAAATTTTGGTATATATAGAGCAATTAACTAAAATTTTGGTATATATAGGTAAAAATTAAAATTAAAATTTTAGTAAACCAAAATTTTGATGAGATGAAGAAAATAACTTAAGGATATGCATTGTAAGAGTTATAAAAAATTCTACTCTTAAGTATTTATTTTTTATCATCTGCATACGCTGTGCATACCTTTTTTTTGGAGTGGAAAAGCTTTATTGCTACCTCCGACCCTAAGGCAGTACGGAGGTTATGTGCGACTCCCCCCTTTACTAAAAACCACCACAGCATTTCTCTCTTGTTGGCTTTGTTAGACGCCCGGGGAAGCCACTACCGCCTTAATCTCTCGTCTACCGGGTAATATGTCGAAATGATGATAATGATGTAAGTAATGATCAGCAAAGATTGTTTATGTAGCCTTGGCAGTGGAACATCAAATTCTTCTATAGGAATAAAAAAAATTATAACAATACCTAATGTAATTTTTTTTTTTTTAATATACAAAAAAAAATATAATCTATTTTTTAATATATGACAATTCAAAATATTATTTATAAATATAACCTAAAATAAACTATTTAAAACTAAATACGTCCTCGAAACCACCGCAGCGAGGCACAGTTCCTAAGATGCTGGCAGCATTGCCCCTTTGGATGGCCAAACTAATTCGTTGGCCAAGGTAACTAAGGCAATTTGTTAAAACTAAATAACTAAATTAATTTAAATCTAAAACGTTCAACTATATGTGATAAAGAGTATTAATTAATTTAATTAAGCCGCCCTTGAGACGGGTTGGGATTTGACCCGATAGTATCGTAGATGGATATAAAAGAGACCCTTTTATTGTTCTTGAATTAAGCTTTTATACCCGAAACCACTTACATAGATATGCCATTATATTTCAGCGCGTTGAAATTAATACACATGTTAACTGCCAAATAAACTCTGCTTTATTTTTACAGGTTTTATTTAATTTGCAGTTTTTTAGTTACACGTTTAAACTAATTACTACGAGTATCTTATACAGTCGCTGTAAGACTGATGGAAAGTCGGCATCGATGTTAGGAGAGCCGTAGCTTAATTGGAAAAAGCGTTCAGTCCGCGATTGCCAGAGAGTAGCAGGTTCAAATCCTGTCGGTTCCGAAAATTTTTATATGCATTTTAAATTTATAAAATTAATTACTATCTATTACTTTAGTAAAGTGACGTCATTCTTATACCTATAAGAAGACCTCCCAAAGAAAGCGGACCGATTATTTTACATGAACCTACGCGTATAAAGAAGTAAAATATAATTCGGCACCATCGTCATAAACTAAAAGGCTCCGGAGAGAAGAGAAGATAAACGCTTAATATCCCTCCCTCCAAATATATCCCACAATAAGTTCAAAGTTTATAAAAAACTTAAGCTTATAATAAAAACCTATTATAATATTACTAAATATAACTTAAACGACAAAAGCTAGGGAATATATTGCTCTAACTTCATAGCTAAATATTAATTGTCTGTGAGATGGTGATAAACAAAAATTTCACGGCTTAGTTTGTTATGGGCTCTTCTTATTCATTAATTTAAAACAAAAGGTTCGAGTAATCTAAACAAAGTACAAAGTATAAACAAATGACAATCAACTTATAACCTTCGTTGCTCCAACGCGAAGACGTATTACCTAAATTTAATAATTCTCAACAATAATGAGACATTATTAGCGAAGCTCCTCATATTTAATGTTTGAAGAATCGACTTCCTCACTCTAATGAAGCGAGGGGAAACAATTTATTATCAGAATGTGAACACATGAAATGCTGCATATTAAATTTTAAGCGAATTTTCCGTATTACACTCCACGGGCAAAATATTTAAGTTTTATTAATGATACTCAGCCTCGTATTCAGAAGTAGATATACATCTTTATATATATATATATATATATATATTTCTTGTGTGCGTGTGTATGTCACTGAACTCCTCCTAAACGGCTGGACCGATTTGAATGAATTTTTTGGTATGCATTTGGGTGGCACCCTGGATGGTTTAGATTCACAAATCAGCCCGACAGATGGCGCTGGGGTCCGCTAGTTTTGTATAAAATTTACAAACGACTGAAAAGTGATTTTCGATAACACCATGTAGTTTTTTAATCAAACACTGTTTAATTTTACTCACAACTAAAATTTTAGCCCGGTTTCGTTCATCATCATATCGACGGACTACCGGCCCACTATAGGGCACGGGTCTCCTCCCACAATGAGTTGAACGCGTTGAGGCCGCAGTCCACCACGCGGGCCCATTGAAGATTGGTGGACTTCATACGCCTTTGACAGCGACATGCCTTTGAGAATAGTTTCCGGGTTGAATTTAAATCACAGAAAATATAATATTACGAAATGACAAGAGTCGACCTCTGTGTCACCTAAGGGATTTCTCTGGTCTGACCTGGTTAGTAAGAGGCTTCGACCGTGGCTAGCTACCATCATACAGACAAAGACAAGTGCCAAGTTATTTAGTGAATGATGCCGAGAAGAAATTGATTGGTGATGCGCCACCCCGAACAGGTTAGCCCGCTTTTATCCTAAACTGCAACTGCTGCTGTGTGAAATTGCAGTCAAGAGTTTCTGGTTTGATTGGATTGTAAAGATAAGAAAGCTATGCCGTTTTCAAAATTGAAGTTAAAGTAATACTCAATAAGTTTTTGAAATTATCATGTCTGTCTGTTTGAAGTAACTCTACCACTGGTAGACTCTACCGAGAAGAAGCCGGCAAGTAACTCAGCACTTGCTCTGATGGTTTAATTAATGAAATTTGCATTTTGCAATTTAGGTCATTGCAACGTGCAACGTTCTGAAATTAGCGGTTCCTGGAAGATCTAATAGAGATAGCAGAGGTTTTTTATTCCGTAGGCCATTGCACAGCATTCCCATGTTTGGGGTATGACTACCATACTCCCTAACAGGTTAGCCCGCTACCATTTTAGACGGCAACATCACTTACCACCAGGTGAGATTGCAGTCAAGGGCTAACTTGTAGTGGAATAAAAAAGATTTATTACAACTACACCCTCAAGTCATGTTGACATATTAGTATCCCGTGTTGTTTATAATATGACAGCCGATTGGCGCAGTAGGCAGCGAACCTGCTTTCTGACTCCAAGGCCGTGGGTTCGATTCCCACAACCGGAAAACGTTTGCGTGATGAACATGATTGTTTTCTCAGTGTTTAGGTGTTTAGCAATATATTTTAAGTACTTATGTATGTTATTCATAAAAAAATATTTGTCACTCGTCTTAGTACCCATAACACAAGCTACACTTTAGGGCTAGATGGCAATGTGTGTATTGTTGTAATATATTTATTTATTTATGTTTCCTCTCCCATACAAAAAAATATACTTTAATTTAGTCCGGGGATGTCACTCGCTCGCTTTGTAGCCTATTCCCAGTAATGTAAGAAACGCTACCACGATTACAACTGCACCCTCCAGTCTTCTTCGTCATATTATTATCCCGTGTCGTTTATAATTAGGTCACAGCCTTCCCCTTTCTCAGATAATCCCAAGATGCCGGGCCGTACATCACTTCGACAGCTACGCCTTAATGAAGACAACACTACAAACTATAATTCGCCATCTAAATGCACCGTCGACAGGCATAAACAATTGAAATAATTATCAGGATAAGCCTCCCGGATCAAGGAAAGCCCTCGAGATTTTAACCCTTCTGAGAACCTGACAGCGTCTTATGTAAATTCTAAAGTTCCTCAAAATCGCTTTTCCAACTACACTTGGACTTATTGCAATATAAACTCTATCGTTAAACAAATAAAATGCATATCCATTCGATAACGTGGTCGTATGTGACGTTTTAACCTTCGTGAGTGCTAATGGTTGCTCAATTGGCTCTAAGACTACTTATATATGGAAACTTGTTTTTGTTAAACAACTGTTTACTCATACACTGGAGAATTCGGAGATTTGAATTTTCATAGAATGAGTATTTAGATTTTTAAACGATATTTTTAGCTACAGACCGTGGGTAAGAGGAAAAAGGAACAAGAGACCTTTGCCCAACAATGGGACACATCAGGCTGTAAATAAATAAATAGGTACATTTTTAATATCGTTATTAAAACTGATAAAATGCATTGTTTTTTTAAGCTAGAGAAATAATTCTTGCACTCTATAATTCGACCTATTTATACACCAAATTTGACTAACTAGTAAATATAATTATTTCTTTATTTTTTCCATGTTACTTAGTTAATCTCATATTTGCCTAGAATCTGAAACGCCCTTTTTGCTATGATATGTATAGCTATAATACGAGTTTCCACCTTTCTAATATTTAGATTATTAAAACAATCTACTCAACTATGTATTTTTTTATCCCACTACAAGTTAGCCCTGACTGCAATATCACCTAGTGTCAAGTGATGACGCAGTCTAAGATAATAACGGGCTAGGCTGTAAGGGATATAGCAGTAATATTAAATCCATACTGGTTTCTAAACGACATCGTATCGGAACGCTTAATCGCTTAAACGCGTGTCTTTGTCGGTTAAGTAGTCGGCACGGACGGAGTCAGAGAATATTCAGAAATTATAAAATCCCAATTTATCCCTGCCTGGAATCGAACCGTAGACTCCCGAGTTAAAACCACAGTGATCACCACTGCGCCAGGTCGCGTACTTCCAGAGATAGCCTATGCCAAATATGGCGCTTCAAATTAGGACAAACTCTCAGCTGTCACTTGTCATTAGTATAAGGTCAGTGTGCAAAGAAGGTCAAACAAACCAGTCAATAAAATATTACAGTAGATATCACAAAGTCGCAGGATAAACTGACTGTACCTAATATTGCGGGCCATCTAAAGAAAATGTTATTGCATCGCTTTCTTTATTTTTATAATCGCTAACTTAAACAACCAGTATTAGCTTCGCAGACATTTCAACACTGCTAAAATAAATAAATTATATTCACTTAACGATGCTAATTTAACGATTGACGGAAACGTTTTATGTGTAAGAGTTACTATTGAGCAAAGAGACCAATAAAGTGTACGACCGTTATATCAATAGTCAGGCGCATAAACAAATAATAAACGGGGACGTGTGAAACACTATTTAGAGCAACTGATATTTTAATTTCAAGTGATAGCTGGATATGTAGCTATATCCAGCTATCACTTGAAATAAATATAATGATGGTTAAATATATATATTTATTTATAGTAAAAGCTCCGTACAGTTTTCCCACAGTTATACTTTGAATAACTATATTCAGTCAATAAAAAAACATTTCCAATCAACCACGAATTTGGCACACATACACACGCATTTATACTCTTTTTTTAATATTTTTTTGGATTATAATTTGTTTTAAAAAATAGGCAAATTAAGTGTCAGTGTTAGTGTAGACATTTTGTCATTATAATAATAATTAAATTAATTATGGTCGATCTTTGAGCAGTGGGTGACCACTGGTATCAACAGATACACCTGTCATGTGATAGAGTCACTTCAAACAGACATATGTCTGTTTTTAGTTAATCTATCACATATGCCTAACTGAAGTCAAGTAAGAATTTTGAATTTTAACTTTGAATTTGTCTAATTGGAACACACTAGAGCTATGTTTATAAAGCTTGAATCATATTGGCTACATAACATACCACTTCAACCTATCTGTATTGAGTCAGATAAAATCAGCTTTTTTTTTGTTGACGGCGGACTAGCACAGTGGGCAGCGACCTCGCTTTCTGTATCCAAGGCCGTAGGTTCGATTCCCGTAGCTGGAAAATGACAGTGTCTTGAACATAAATGTTTTTCATCGTCTGGGAGATTATCTGTGTATTATACCAATATACCAAGTAGTAAAAGTAGTAAAACCCATAACACAAGCTACGCTTTCTGTAGGGTGAGATGGCGATGTGTATATTGCGTAGTACATTTATTTATTTATTATTTTTTTTTTTTTTTCATAAACACACAATAGTGCGTGTTTTATATACGTCGAGGTGCTATTCGATTTATTTAAAATATAATCTAAATATAATTGTCAACAATAATCATCATCATATCAAGCGATGGACTACTAGTTACTACTACAGAGTTAGTTACTACTAGAGATTGGATTTTTGTAGAGATTTTTAACTTCCATGCTCTTGTAGCCATTGATCATTAGGTTCAATGGAGCAACTACTGGTTTTCGTAAGAGGTCACCATTCTAGCACCTCAAGTCCGTACCAGCATGCAGTGCCTACTATAATCATCTGTAGAGTCGCTTTGCCATGCATTTTTAAAGCAGGACCCTTGTTCTTTTTGCCATTCTACAACCGAACAGCAAGACGCTGTAACAGCGGTATCCTTATGATATTGATATTTAGTCAACACGCACGAAACGTTTTATTCACGTTTCTGATACCCAGGGCAGGCTAGGGTAATTGACACCTTCCTGACATCTGCGTTGCCTGCTACATATAACTTGAGTAGGGGAGATAGGGGCTAGTTGTAACATTTTTTTCTTTTTTCGATGGGGTGACTAAACTATTGAGTATTTTAATTAAAAAGAGGTTTTAAATGAGTAATCATGTATTGGGAAATATATTTCTACAATATTTTTCCCTGAATCTAAAATCAATTAGTATTTATGGTACTTTTTGTGGAAAGTTACAATTTACCCCGTTTTTGGGGTAAGTTGTTACTAGTGTGGGATAATAGTAACTTCATATTATAAAATATGTATATATAAGTTATATAAAATTAACAAATAAATAATAAGAAAATTGTATTTCTTACGAACTATACATTAGTTATTTTCTTTGACAACAATACAAACAACACGTTGAGTTGAAAATCTAAACAATATTATTGAAACTGGCTGAGTTATTAAGCTGTTAGTTCGATTCCCACATCTAGAACTACTTACCCCTGTTACAACAAGCCCCTGACTCCCCTACCTAAAAGGAAAGAGTGAAAAGGGTTTTTAAATCTAGTGCGCTCCAAGCTGTAGACCTCATCATTGTTATTCTCCAGGCATAAATATCTTACAAAGCTGTAAGCAATAAAAAAACTTGAAGTCCCAACGTTTATCGGTTCTTCGAGAAATACATCTTGGTTAGTTTCTATATAAGCATCTCTAAAACGTCCGTAGCTCTGGTTTCCCAAATATCAGTTAGCTATATCCGAGTTTATTTTTACCTTAAGTTTAACAACGGTAGGTATCAGAGCGGGCGTTTAACGAGCTAGGAAGTGGTTACATCAAAAAGATATCTATTTCTCCCGGGCGGCCCGGGTTACGAAATAATTTCCAGTTGAAGCATCTGCTTGGGTGGTCAGTAGGGCTGCCAACTTTAGTCTTAACCCGGAATTAAAAAATTTAGCTTCAGTATATTTTTTGTACCTTCGAAACCTGGGAAAGCCTTGGCTCTATAACACATATTAATCGACACCTATGAGTTCGTTACCTCAGCTCACCAGCCCGTATTAGAACAGTGTATGGAACACTCTTTAATAGTGAGACATTGTGGCGTATGAAGTATATCAAGTATTCCATATTTGCATATTTAAAATTCACGGTTTGATTTAACTTAATTTCCAATGCTATTGATTTTGACCTTACCTTACCTTTATTTATTTTAATAATTAAAATTTAAAAAACCTTTAAAATAATTAAAGTTTTTAGTCCCCAGATGCACATGCAAATCTTTAGTATGCATGTTTCCTCACGGTGTCTTCCTTCGCCGTTAAAGCAAGTTATATTTGATTGATTATAACTTTTTTTTTTGGATTGTGTGTAGCTGAACCCTAATAATTTCAACAGCGTAACGCGGGCTTGTGGGTGCGCCTCGGAATGGGGCTCTGCCAGGAAGAGTTGGAACCCTAGGGCTCGAAGAAGCGAAGGGATCGTCGGCCCGAGGGCGCCTCATGTGAGGCCGAACCTCGGCTCAGGCGTCGATTGGAGTGAAAGGGTTAAGGACGGTGGTTAATCCACATGCCTCCGAGGCCGTGGCGTGAGCCCTCGTCCGGATGATGTCATAAGTCGGGGACTGTCTTTGCCGGCGTAGACGCTGTGCTGAGTTGCTTAAAACGCAGTGCTACCCGGATATCAATCTTGGCTATCTTATCACAGCTTTTTAGCAGAGTTTTAAGAAATATTTATATATATTTTTATTGGTTTTGCAAGTATATGTTAATACTCTTTATTATCAATATTTGCTTATGTTACCTGACCCTGAGCCCTTTAATAATAAGGGCCGATAATAATAATAATTGTTTTGAACCGGAATCTGAAAGGAGGCACCGCCAAATATCTAATTGGAATTTCTAATTAGACTTGTAAAGCTCAACGCGGGGCTAATTAGTTTTCGATGGAGCGGTTTATTGTGTACGCCTTTTTGACTGTATGGAAGAATACAATATAATACAAGAGAATTAATCCCTTCTATCTTATGGTATCTTTTGTCTTAATTATTTCTTAACTTTCTGTTTTATGTTAAAAATAAAGTAGGCATTATTTTATTAAAAATAAATACATAAAACACTCATAATAAACGAGAATAAAACTGTATAATCAAGTAGGTAGGTATTTTTTTTTTTCCGAAATGTACTTACACAAGTCGAGCTCTGAATGTTAAAGATGAAAGAAAAAATATATGCTACCTGTGACCTGTGACTCTGGCGCAACGGTGAGCGTGCATTTAAGTAGGAATTCCCGGGTTTTATACCCGGCATTGGCAAAATTTCTGAATCTTCTCTGGTCTGGTGGGAGGCTTTGGCCGTGGCTAGTTACCACCCTACCGACAAAGACCTGCCGCTAAGCGATTTAGTGTTCTGGTGCAATGTCGCGTAGAAACCGATTAGGGGTATAAGTACCATACTCATTGGCGTACATAGAGGGTATGCACAGGGTATGCAGATGATACAAAATGAAGAAAATCTCCAGTACGAGTTATAAATACTTAAGCGTAGGCTTTTTATAACTCTTACAAAGCCTATTCATAAGTTTTTTATAACTAGTATTGGAGCTTTTTCTTCATTTTAGATCAACTGCATACCCTCTATGTACGCCACTGACCATACTCCATAACAGGTTAGCCCGCAATCAGGGTATTAGGTCATTAGGGTCATTAGGTGAGATTGCAGTCAAGGGCTAACTTGTAGTGAAATTAAAAAAAAAGTATTAGGTAATTTAATCTATCGGACCCCTGTTGTATGTTGGCCTCCAACAATGTGTGCAGAGGATGTACAAAAACCCATTACGCTCCTTTATTAATAAATAACGATAGCCATCTGCACGTTTACGGCCAAAATCACCAAACACGCACAAATACGGCAAGGGTGCGATTTTCTAAGCCCTTTCACATAAATTGCAAGTACCTCCGTACGATTCACATTTAAAACACACGAACATTACGGACCCGCAGAGATGTCCGAGGGCCCCCTTGACCGTTCCCGCCGGAAGAAAGGGCTCATTTTCATTAGGCAACTAAGCGTTAGAATACGTAGATTTATACAGCATGCAAATCGGGACGGTTCCCAAAGTGTAGACGCCACTAAACGGTATTTAAAAAACGTTTAAAAGTATATGGTCGCACTTCTAGTTGCCGCTGAAACGGTGGCGCCACGTGACAACTATAGCGAAGTTTTACGAATGCCACCCAAGCGCCATCATGAAAAACAAGGATTGGAGATCAGAGGGTCGTGAGGTTAAATAAATACTTTTTGCGGAACGGACGTCTGGCAGGCAAGAAATATGCTTGTCAGGCGAAAAAGAATAACGGGGCAGAATTATTGGCCAAGGGAAGGGATATGAGATATATTTTCCAAAGAATGTTAAAGTATTGTTCTAATGTAAGGTTTGGTGATAGTAAATGTAAATGCTTATACGATGATAACCCATGTGTACTCTTTTACTTATACTATTCATCATCATTTCTAGTCTTTTAAAGCCGTACTGCTGGATACAGGCGTCTTATCTCATAGAAAGGGGTATTTATGGCATACACCCCTAGCGCTGCTCCCATACGGGGCCAGGGCAGACTTTAAATATCATTATCTCATGTAAGTGTTTATAATCAGGACCGACGACTTAAGGTGCTGTGGAGGCACCTGGCTCTACAGGGGTGGACATCGCGAATTTTCTAACCCCGGGATGGTATTGAGATTGTTTTACAAATAAAAGCAATAAAAAATCTTTGCATCAACCGGTAATTGAACTTAGGACCTCCTAATATCAGTGTACATTTAAATGTGTACGTGTAAATTAAAAAAACTAAAAAGTGATCGTGATTTCAGTTTAATGCAAGTTCCCAAAAAGTTGGAAGATTTTTACCTACCTCTGAGAGCGGTAGGCTCCGGGGTCTACCAAGAATGCAACAATATGGTACTCGTTCTAACGGCATCGATCTAATAAGTCTCGCTGAGTCTCCAGTCAGGCCGCTGAGCCTTGAGGTATTTACATCAATTGATTATGAATACTATGGATTTGTGTGTTAAGATTAAAATTATAGATTAAACTCTAAGGGTTACCTAAACCTAACGAAACTAAAATAACTGCTGTAAACTTAGACAGATCTGTACAGAAGTCCTCCGTTACAAAAATAAACACAGAAAATTATTTGTTTTACTCCACTAATTATACTTATAGTTTGAGAAGCGCTGTCCGTGTTAACGAGAGGCGAGGGTGAGTCCAGTGACCCTTTCGTTTGAAGCGAGCGAAAGGCACTTTTCGCTGCACGGCTACATTCCGCCCAAGAAACCACGCGAAGCATGCAACGCTACACTTCGCTGCATACCTACTCCTCGTATCTTTATAACAAGGTAATATGATTACGGTCTACGGAAGCTGTGAACAATTTCGTCAAAGGCACTTACAATGTGTACACTGTACAGTCTTATTAACAAAAATTGCTTTGTTAAGTGTTTGATCTTATTAGCTGTGTTTCCCAGATTATATATGTCACCAATTAGTTATTGGGCAATTTGTATTTTATGACATGTGAGGGTGATTGAAAAGGTCGAGAAAACTTATTTTTTTTTCTACTACAAATGAGCTCTTGACTGCAATCTCACGTGATGGTTAGTGATGATGTAGTGTTAGATGGTATCAGGCTAGCCTGCTAGGGATTACGGCAGTTATCTTTAACTTATACCCCTCATTGGTTTATTCGGAACATCGTACCGGAACGCTAAATCACTTAGCAGTACCTCTTTAGGGTGGTAGCCACGACCGAAGCCAATTTGCTCTTGCCGCGAAACGATCTCAAGACCTCCAACTGAAAACTACAGCGCTTGCCGCGGCAACAGATAGGTCGTCAAAAACTAAGAATAATTAATTATTGATATTGATATATATTTTATTCTGTGATAATGTTTGTTAAGTTTATTAGACATCAAAAGATAATGTTACACATTAAACAAGGAGGGTATTTATATAGAAGTTTTTATTTTATTCTATCTAATGTAGTAATTTAAAATAACGGATCTATGTTGCATGAAAAAAAATATATAATTATTGTTAGGTGACTAAAGCTAAGAACTTCAACTTTTGGACTCTTATCAAGCGTTAGATACCATAAGCCAGACGAGACATAGATCATTAGTCTAATCACTGAACAAGAAAGAGTACATACTTATCAAGGAGCTTACTACCATCGCTTAAAGCAGTATTATTTTGAAATTTTAGTTATATAATAATGAAAAATCTTGAGGTAAAATAAGTACTATTGTTTTGAAACAAGATCGTCATCAATATTATAACGAAGCTTAAGTGTTTGAATATTTGTTAAAATAAGGAGTTTTTCGGCTTGCTTTTCTTAAATAAACCAGATTAAAAACAGCTAAAAATAACTACATATATAGGGTTCCTATTCTGACCACTGCAATTATGAGATTTTGTATAAAGTATTGTATTTAATACTATATTATTAACGATTTTCTCTTGCATCTCCACACAAAACTGACGATTCTAGTTTCGGTATTTATACTGTTACATACGTAATTTATTCCACTAAATATCATTTAATAGCAAATATGTTCATCACAAAAACACATTTGAAAAGTTATCTAACTGCACATGTAGTAGGTACATAAAATAAAATAAAATATAAACAAAAATTTTTACATATCATTTGCTTTTGTGATAGTGAACCTGGTCACAATAGTTAATATCCTATTAAGGTTAATAGCACTAGCTACCTGGCATAAAGAAGAGATGGATCTTAAAATATGATATGTCTTACATATATCTAATATACAATATATATTTTTTATTTTTATTATTTCCATTTTCGATATTTTTTTATTGTTTGTGTTGTTTTGTTTTGTCATCTCTTTTTTTAAGTAGCATATTGTTTTTTTTTCTATTTTACTTTAAGGTACCAACAGGAGTGGTTTTATTTAATACCTCTGTAACGCATGTTGAGTTAGCTTTTTAGTGTGTGTACGATGTTAGTCCTTAGTTTAGTTTTTTTTAGTTTTTATGAATGTGTATTCATGACGGCCGATTGGCGCAGTGGGCAACGAACCTGCTTTCTTGGTCCAAGGCTGTGGGTTCGACTTCCACAACTGGAAAATGTTTGTATGATGAACATTAACGTTTTTCAGTGTCTCGGTTTATACATATATTATAAGTATTTATTTATATTATTCATTGAAATATTCAACAGTCATCTTAGTACCCGTAACACAAGCAACGTTTACTTTGGAGCGAGATGGTTATATGTCTATTATTCGTGGTATATTTATTTACTTATTTATTTATTGTATACCGTTTTGGCTTCCTATTAATAAAATAAAATAATTATTATCAGCTATTAGCCACGCCCTTCAGAAGAAATGAAGGTACCTACCAATGATTATTTTGCAAAATAAAATAAATAATGTACCACATGTAGCCGAAGTTTTCTCTGCATCGCAAAGGGTGAACACGTTACAGCCATTATCTCTGGAGCGAAACCGACTTTTGTTTTAAAACGTAGAAAATTAAAGTTCCCCCTTTTTTCGTTGGAACAATTCTAAACTTCTATTTTAGCGGCGTCCTCGCATGTTTGCGGAACTTCAAAAACTTTGCTCGGGACTTTAAAACAGCGATTTGTTTCACTTTATCCCCGCAATTCAGTTAAATGCTTTAATTGGACCGGTTTGAGTATGGATAAAAGGAACGTGTGTGCAAATTTGAACGGAATATTTTATGGGCTTAGCTTAATAATAATAATAATATATAATGTTTTTTTTTTTATAAATTTTTAATTGTTTTTTATTTTATTTTTAAGCATTGTTAGTAATTAAAATAAAAAATAAAAAGAATAAATGATACAGTATAATAATAATAAAAATCCTTTATTGCCATACACTATTGTTAATACAAGATTATAACTAAATGATTATCAATTAATATTAACAATATGGCAAATGGGCGCAAATTCAGCCTTATGCTGTGTATTAGCAACAATGCTTAGCGGTCTGCACCAGTATCAGACTGAGCAAACAACCGCGACGCCCGTTGCGTTATTACTATAACTAGAGTAAATTTAAATAAAAAAATCCGAATAAACTGTAAAAGAGAACAAATAAAACTAAAACTAACCCAAACAGTACATATTCAACAGTTTAAGGTAAACAAGTAAGTAAAATAAAATAATAGAAAAAAAAAAGTTTAAAAATAAACAAAACAACAAATATATCTAACTGATTAAATGAATTCCTGTTTATTCAATTATTCCAAACAGAACTCATTTTGCATAGACAAATCACGCTGCTTCAATTTGTAAGCTAAGGTAAAATCTTTGCTTATCTTAGGCTTATCTTTGTTTATAAAATACCCCGTTTATAGAACCGTTTTAGTTTTCTTTTTTGATTTTATAAATGTGTTTTCATGACGGCCGATTGGCGCAGTGGGCAGCGACCCTGCTTTCTGGGTCCAAGGCGGTGGGTTCGATTCCCACAATTGGAAAATGTTTGTGTGATGATTAACATGAACGTTTTTAAGTGTCTGCGTCTTAATATATATATATATATATATATATATATAAGTACTTTTACTTTTATATATATGTAAGTACTGTTAATATATATATATATAAAAGTACTTATGTATATCATTTTTTAAAATATTCATTGGTCATCTTAGTACCCATGGTGGCAAAGTGTTAAAAGCACATGTGTCTTTCCTGGGACAAACTTTACAAATCTTCATAGAACAGCCTCTACGTATCAGCCATCTTGCAAAACTGTTGTTTGCCAGGGTGGCATTATCACTGTTAAGTACAGGCCTTCTCTCTTTTGGAATAGAGAACCCTCTTTTGTATGAGAGAGAAGATCATGCCTTAACTAACCACGCTGCTATCCTGTGGTTGGACAGTGCTATACGGTGCTCACGCAGTTACGTAATAAATGGAAGGTAAAACAAGGTTATTGGTAACTCTTGGCTAAAAAGACACGGAGAGTTTCTCGATAGAAAACCGCAATACCTTACGACTTTTGGCTCAACCCGGGAATCGAACACAAGCCTTCGTGATCTGTAGCCTATCATGCTTACTATGAGATCAACAAAACCATCATTACAAACCCACCATCGGCCCAAGTGCGAGTCCAAACAGCGGATTGGTGAACTTGACACACCTTTGAGAACATTAAGGAGAGCTATCAGGCATGCAGGTTTCTTCATGATGTTTACCTTCACCGTTAAAGTAAGTGATATTTTACTTTCCGAAGTTAAAAACGCACATAACTCCGGAATGTTAGAGGTGCATGCCGGGGATCAAACTCGGTCCCCCCGAAATTGAAGCCGAAATCCTAACCACTAGGCTATCACCGCTTTTAGTGGCAAAATATTTCACATGCATTTGAATACTACGGATTTAAAGCTAGCGTGCTAGGTAACAGGAACGAGTGTTGTTCTCTTACACATGATATAGCTAGTTCTTGGAAGTAATTTCTTACATTATTTTAATCTTTTTTTTCATACCACTACAAGATTGCAGTCAAGAGGACTGCAATCTCACCTGATGTTAAGTGATGATGTATGATGCAGTTCACGATCGTAGGGGCAAGTCAGTTATATTAAACCCCTAATCGGTTTCTACGCGACATCGTAACGGAATGATAATTCACTTAGCGGCACGTATTTATCGTAAGTAACCGATAAGACGAGTCAAGGTAACGGTAAAGAGAAAATCAAAATATAATTCTTATTATGATAATATTTTTTTTGTATGATCTGTAGCCATTAACATTTTGGTCCTTTGACACTACCGGCTGTGCTGCCATTAACTTTAAAATACTCTTTTTTAATAAAGCATAATATTTGTGGTCCAGATGTATATAAAAATGGTCCAGATCATGAATCCAGACGATCCGGCACCTCGACATAGCCATTTAAAAATATTTTTTTAAACAACAGACGATCAATTTAGATTTAAAAAATATTTTTTTACACAATAGACGACTCAATTTAGATTTATATGATTTAGATTTAGATTTAGAAACAAAAAAACCTGTTAATAAATAACTGACAAGTTCGAAATCAGATTTAAAAATAAATTGAAGTAACTCCTCTCAGACATGGATATAAATCGAGGGCATTACTAAACACACCTCAGAGCAATCCAAACGGCCTCCGTATATAACAGTCAAAGTAACATTACAGTAGGAAGTCCGATTAATCAGTTGGTGCGTAGTGGTAGCGAGCAATTAGATTTAAGAACAACTGGGCGTCAGGCGGAGAATGGCGCGCATTAATTTGAGCTTCTCTAACGAGCGACGGACCGACTGGGACCTTGCACTTCTAACAAAACTATGGAGTCGCCTTGTTGACACTTTTTTATCTAACCGTACATATATTGAACAACAAGAAATATGCTACATGGAATGTATTTGAAAATCCTCAAAAAAATAACTACAAAATTCATTTATTTCAAGTAGGCCTAATATGAGCACTTTTGAAACGTCAAGTCTGTCTGTGTGTAGTGACTCATTTTTCTATCTTGTGAGAGATGAAAGCGGAGCCGGATGCTTCCAAGCAACCTTGTCATTAAGAAGTTCATCAATTGTATATTAACCTCGCTGTAATAAATGTGTTTTAACACATTTTTTAAACTTATGCATTAGTTGGTCCAAAATAACTTTAGGAATCATGTTATAAAAGCGTTCCACATCCGACTTCTGCACCTTTCGCAGACGATATGTCACTAATTTATGACCATTTCTTGTAAGTCGACTGTTTACATCCACTTTTTGATTATATAAACTAATATGTTGTCTTACAAATACTATATTGTTATAAATATATTGTGAGGCTACCGTAAGTATAGCTATTTCTATAAATTTTTCACGGAGGGATTCACGTGATATATTTACCGTACAGCTCTTTTCTGCAATATGAATATAGTTTAAATAACAGCAGCTTTGCCCCATAATAAGATCCAGTAAGACATCACACTGTGAAAGTACGCAAAGTAAACAAGTCTTGCTGTTTCAACGTCAGTAATCCTGTAAACATTCTTTATTTTTCTAAAATAAAATATACTACAGCGTGTTTAGAAAGCCCAAAACGTTTTTGATCTCAGACACTCGCCTATAAATTTTCATGTGCGTTTTAAAGAATTAAACATCACTCGTTTTAACGATCTAGGAAGTCATCGTAAGGAAACCTCCGTACCTAAGCATCCTGTGTTAAAGGGCATTACTGTAAAGTATACCAATCCACACTTGGCCAGCGTGGAGTACTAAGGCATAAACCCTTCTCATTCTGAGGGGAGACCCGCGCCCTGTAGTGGGAATGGGATGGTAGCAATAGTGATGATACAGTGTTTCAGTATGCAGAATCTGTGAAACATAAGTTTCCCAATTAGATCTTAAAATAAAAATTTAATGCTCACTAAATGTAAGTTTAATTGGAACATGATAATAGATAATATGATTCTATATTCTCAACATATCTATGCCATGATAATATATTGTCAGTATATATATATTATTTACTAAGTTTGATTTTTATTAGTGATAGTAGAAATAGGGATACAAATAGAATTGAAAACAATCTAATTAGAATGATTATCTCATTGATACTGTTCAGTGACTGATGTAACAAAAAACTTTATTAAAGTAAACAAGATTTTGTACACGATTTGGTCTGCGTAGATTTATTTCGTGGGATAAAGGTAGCCACTATCAGACGTTTTACTGTTATTTTTCGAAATCCCGCTGCCAGAAAAAAACCAAAAAACCATTTGAAATTAGTCATTTATTCATCCAGCGTTATAAGTTATAACATGTACGAACACTATTTAACTCTTGGAAAAAAACAATCTAGGTTGATGAGTTAAAAAGTTAGAGGTATTCGACTCCATGCGACTCTATGCCCTGATGTTTCCAGCATAGCAGTGCGCTGGGCGTCCACTGCGCTATGTTTATTGCAATCTGGCTAAATGCTGCTTATACTGTTACTGGGCTTATACTGACCTTCTGTTGTACAGGATTTTAGTTTAGATATTTGCTGCTATTTTAATACATATGTATATGTTTTTATTCCACTTGCAGGTTAGCGCTTGAGTGCAATCTCACGGGCACAGTTAGGGAGTATGACTGTTATATACCCTTACCCGGTGACACATACCCTTAGTCGGTTTCTACGCGATATAGTATCGCAAGCTAAAACGCTTGGTAGCACAAAAATTCTGAAATTTTAAATCATTTAATTCGTTAAAATATCATCAATATATACTAACATATCCATTTTAGTCATAAATGCGAAAGTCATCATCTGCATCAGCACATTGGAATCCTCAGCCCGGCCCAACTTGTCCAATCCTACTTTAGCTTGGCAATTCATGATGACGACTCTTGAAATAATCTTCTCATTTCTAATTGGATCAAATTTGACAGCTAAGCTTTATTTTTTAGGTTTATAGTTAGCGGCACTTTTCTGAGCCATAAGTGATCACCACTGGAAACATGCAATATCCGGAGACTATATCATATCATCGAGCACTGGGTGACTTTCTCAATAAATACAGAACAGATCATCAAATCATCTGATGAACGTGAACTGCTGGCAGAATGTCTTCCGAAGAGAGTCCTAAATTCTATGTCGATCGTGTCAAGCGGCTCTTTTCTACGATTTCAATACCACTTAGGACCAATTATATTAATTAGAAATTACACTAGCTGATCACACCGACACCGCCCTTTTTGGGTTTCTCATAATACCGCAGGAACCCTTTATTTACCCGGAATAAAAAGCTATGGCCAGGATCCAAGCTACATGTGCGCTAAACTTTATCAATATCGGTTCAACGCTTTAGCCAAGCATAAGTAACAAACAAACAACCATACGAATAAACAAAGTTGAACCGAACCCTAGCGAAATTGTATAACAATCCATAGATTGTTATACAATTTTCGTAGACCTCCAACGTACTCGTAGCAAGGGCGTAGCGCTAATATTCTTGTTTCACGTGCACAAGATTTTACATTTGATATCTGATTTAATCAAATCAACGATTAATTTAATTACACAGATATTTTCTATTACAATCCTATACATTTCGGCCGTAAGCGTTATTCTACAAACAATAACATTCCCAAAGCAGGTTAACATCAGATAGGGTTGTAAAAAATATACCAAAACAAAACAACCCTTGAATTTTAAAGAAGGTAGGTACTCCAGAATTCTATTTGGACATAATCTATATATCTATATCCATATTTATAATAAAACTGTAACTGGAAGATTTCTGTACATTTAATTTATTTTGAAAATTTCGACCGGGGTGTGCTTTATAATCGTTTTATATTTAATTTTAGTCTGTCTGTCTGTCCGGGCATCACGTGAAAACTGCTGAACGGATTTAAATAAAATTTGGTTTAGTGCTAGCTGATATTCCGGGTCAACATATAGAATACTTTTTATTCCGATAAACTATAAGTTTCCTCCGGGAAATGGACTTCCACTTTTTTATCAAATTTACTTTATAGCTCCGTTAAATTTGAACCGAGTTTGATAATTGTTTTTTTTTGAAAGTGTATACTATCAAGCATGTCTTCTTTTAATAAGGATCTGATTAATATTTTCGGAGATAAAGGACATAACTCTTCACAAATAACAGCAAGTCGCAAGGCATATGGGACGAAGATCGAATGCATGCGTGCCAGCCTACTAATATTATAAATGCGAAAGTTTGTGAGGGTTGATGTATGAATGGATGTATCAGTATACCACGTAAAATAATAGTAGGTACATAGCTAGCCACTATGGTTATGATGTTAGCATCAGATCTATTCTAACTTCTCGATTGACTCATACGCGGACGAAGTCGCGAGGGTCCGCTAGTATTTAATATATATATATCATTTTAATAGTATCATGATCGATACACACTTAAAACAAATAATAAAATCTAATGCAAAGCGAATATAGCATTCGGCATAATTTTTACTCCTCCATTGAGTTAATTCTGGTAACAAAACACAACAAGATTTGGATTTGAAAGACAACAAAACTAAAAAAAGAGCAAAAATAATGTGTAAGTGTATTTTAGCTTATGCACAGTGAACGCGTTATATTCCCTTTCAAAATAAATTATAACTCGTAAAACAATTAGAAGAATCCGAACCGTCTGATGAAAGGATAATACAATTTCTAATGGTTCACAGAATCTGCTTATCTGGTCAGCGGAAGGGTTGTTGAACTATCTCCCTCGGCGGTCCCTCGCAAACAATGTGCCCTCTGTATGCGCGGACTTAAATAAAAGGTTTGATTTTGTGTTCTAAGGGTCAAATCGTACTAGGGACGCGGTGTCATATTTTTCAGTCGCCCTTTGAATTCCCTTGCCGTAATAAACAAAAAGTATTGAAAAAACAGACATGCAGACTTTAATAATAAAAACATCATTAAATCATTGTAATATTATTTATTTTATCATTCCAAAAGATCCTACCGGCATCCCTACTTCCCTTACACAATGATACTACTTGTGTTAACAGTCATTTAAGCCCACCAACCCGCATTGGCACAGCTTGGTGGGTAAACCTCGTCTCTCTCAGTGGGATATTCTTTTCTCTGCCATCACCAATCCGTCTTCCCAGTGTGGGTAAACCCTCCGTTGAAAGAGTATAAGGTTATCAATGATGTTTTTGTTTTATTTTAAAACGAAAGAAAAGGACACCACACCGTTATTGAGATGTCCCAGATCACCCAAACTAAATTAAGCATGATACTCACTCTTTGTGCGAAAAACAGTACCACACTCCTGTCGTTTGGCATTCTCCCTTCAGAAATCGTTCCTCTTATAACAATAAACTTATATCGCACTAGTAAAAGTATTTTATATCGTCAATACTCCGCGAAGGTAGTTAGTTAGTTTCTATGCGATGTCAAATATGACTGTAAAATCTCTCATTATCAATACTCATTTAGTGCGTAAAACAATTTCAAGCTCATAGAGCTGAGATTATTTAAGCCACTAAAGCATGGCTGACATTCTAAGGTGTAGGGAATTCAGTAAAAATAAACGTAGTACGCAGGTACAAGAGACGCTAGGTCTGAAAATCTTAAGTTAAAAGTTAATCTTATTTCAATATGTTAGTCTACACGCCAAGTAGTAAGTGTGGTAGCAAGTCGCGGACATGCCGAGATTTTCCGCCGGGTTATATAGGCGGGTCGGCGGCTTTGGTGTTTGGACTTCTTTGTGCTTACGTTAGCTTTTTGCACTGAACTTAGCGCAATAAAACATAGTAACGAATACATTTTTCCTAAACATAGTTTAATGGCTAGTAGATATTTTTTACCGTAAATAATCACGAAAACTATTGTGAGAATTGCATATAATTTTATTGTAATCACTTCTGTAATTAATTGGCAAGCGCTTGCGTAACATCTCTAGTATATTTAGGCCTGAAACAATTTCCAACTCAGTTGTTTGGACTCTTGAGTAGAAGAACCTATCATTGACCAAATTCAGGTGCAAAAATGGAAGGGGATAAGACTTATGGATGATATTTTCTGCCGATCTTCTGGTGTTTCACAAGAATTGTTTGAATTCTCAAGCGAAAACTATAACGCGGGGGCGGTCTTTTGCAGCAAAAATAAAAGTATGCAATTTTATCTGGTATCCGTTTAAGTAAAAACTCGATGGTTGAAAAAATAGTTGTGGCCGTATGCACCACCAGACGTTACGAAGAAGACGCTTGCATTAAAGATTGCATGGCCATTAATCTTCGGAAAGAGACACAATAAACTATTGTAGTCAGTTAGTAAAAAAGGCACAATCGTTTTCGCATACAAACGTCTAGCGACTTATCGTCGCTCGACATGTCGCTAGTGTGATATGTGTGAATAAAAGGTTTGATTTCATGTTGTAAGGGCCCATTGTTTGCGGAGCGGACCAACTGATCTGCATACCTTTATTATACTTTACAGTAGCTTTGAGGTTGTCCGGCTTTGTATTGCAGTTTTTTATTGTAGACGTCCTCTTGCCTGGAGGTACGCACGTGCGTAGAATTTAATTTTTGTGCATTGGGTCCCTAGCTCTGCCCGCGGCTACCTGCGCGGCATCCCTAGTTCCTTTACACTATTGTCTCATTGATTGGTAAAATTTAATTTCGGCTTACTTGTGGTAAACGTCGTTTAAGCCCACCAACCTGACTGAAACGGCTTGGTGGGTTTTACAGCTTATATGCTGTAAAACCTCGTCTCTCCTATGAAAAATGACGCCTGTGCCCAACAGTGAGACGTTAAGAGGCGGCGGATAATTGTCTCATTTCTCTGCGATCACCAATCCGTCTGCGCAGTGTGGGCAAACCCTCCGTTAGAAGAGGTCTTTATTTAAGCAGTAGATGAAAATCGATGAGTTTTTTGTTATAGGCAATAGTTTAATCAGCCATCTGCGTCATCATCTTCAGCCTTGGGTTTTAGACCATACCCACCACGGTTCCCCACTATTAGTTGATGGGTTTTAACGACTATTACCACATGTGTGTGCAGTGGCGTGCATAGAGGGTATGAACAGTGTATGCAGATGATATAAAATGAAGTAAATCTCCAGTACGAGCTAAACATACTTAGGGGTAGGTTTTTATTACTCTTAAAATGCCTATCCTTAAGATTTATATAGATTTATATCTCACTGGAGATTTTCTTCATTTTATATCATTTGCATACCCTGTGCATACCCTCTATGCACGCCACTGTGTGTGTGATACCGTGCCGTATGTGTGTGAACCGGTATCGGCTGCTTAACATGCTCACCGATGCACGGGAATGGAGCGTCAGTTTTCATACTTCAAGCTGGTACGGTGAGTTTCTAACAGAATAATCCAATAACCAACCATGAAATTGAACAAGCCCAACTATGAAATTGAACTCAGGAGCTGGTATAAATTATTTTACAAGCTTCAAGCTTCCTAAGAACATCCTAAACTTTAAGTCTTTACTAAAAAAAGGTAATATCCAAAAGCTACTGGTTCTTGACTCATGTAAGTTTGAAATAATTTGTGCAAATCAATGTTCCACCATACATTCGACAGAATAGAATAAAATATAATGGAATAGAATAGAACAGACCAGAATAGAACAGAATAGAATAGAAGAACAGCACAGAATAGAAAAACAGAACAGAACAGAACAGGACAGGACGGGACAAGACGGGACGGGATTATTAAGTGTAATTTTTGATAACGCGAGTTAAAACAGAAATTTAATCAGTGATGCAACCATTCCCAAAAGATTCCGAATCGCTGATCATCTACTTAGTTGTTATAGGCCGATTAAATGTGCCGTGCTTCAGAGAGCACGTTAAAGCGTTGCTTGTTGGTTCCGTATATTATTACTAACATGTGATAATAGGTGCATGTTTGATCATAGACTAGAAGAGTATCGATCAATCCCACTAACAAAGCAGGGTAGATGGTAACACTCTTAAAACGCTTCGAAGAAACTCAGATATCACACACACACACATACACACACACACACACACACACACACACACACACACACACACACACACACACACACACACATTATTCTACAGTTATTGTTTAATTTTTATTTTACTAAATTGTTATAATATGTAGATTTCATAAAACATAGGTTTAAAATAAATGAGCACCTTTGTAACAACTGGAAGGACCTACCCTCTGTACCACAGGTTTTCCTTCCGCAGAGGTTAGGGCATTCATGTAATTATTGTATCCATTATTTTTAGCCTAAATAAATGATTATTATTAATAAAAGTTCGATCATACAACTACGTAGCCAATTTTGCTGCTTTAGAAACGTTAAAAAATCCCCAAACAACCTTTGCGAACTATCCAGGGAACCATCGAGAACTTGTATCTAATAGTGAAGTCTGAGTCAGGGCTTGTGAAGTGACAGCTGCAGTGAACGGCACTAATGGCTATCAGCAGCTACATGACGCGAAATGAAATGGGTGAGATTTGATAATAAACACAAATTACCAACCCTATTCCATGGCGATAAGGTCCGTTTTGTCTTAGAGCATGATGGCTAAAGTTCGAACGCGTAAGGCAATAGAGAAGGGGCCCCGAATGAACTGTCCTGAGATTCATGGAGCGTGTATCAACTAAAACTTGATATTTCTGTGGCTTCATTTTGCAATTGATGTTAGGTTTTGTAAAAACGAAACAAACCTTTAATATTTTATTATATTTTAGACAAGAAGATATACACTTTTCTATCTTTTTGGTATATTTTATAATCTCATTAAATCTTTAAGTAACGTGCTTTTTTCATAGCGCCAAAGGCTTACTGCAAATTAATTAACAAACAAAGAAATCTTTCATAAGAAATAAACTATAACCAATCATTGTTGTCATCCGTCGCTTGCAATCGCAACCGGAGTTCGATCCCTGTTATACTCCTGTTTAGCCTAGGATGTATGATTTAAAAAAGAAACACACAAAAATCATCGCCAGTTAGTAAGTGATGAATTAATCAATGAATGAATACACTTTTACATTACACCAAAGAAAATAGTAGTTACAAATTCTTCCAGGCAACCAAAGACGCGAAAGGAAAAAACAGAAAAGAGGCAGTGTTGCAATAAATCTTTCATCATTAAACGAGCAATTCTTGTATACAGGGGGTTTCGGGGGCGATAAATCGATTCATTTTTAGAAAATGTCATTTTATTTGTGTTTTCCGGTAATAACCGATTTGGTGCACCGAAGTTGCACGGGTCAGCTAGTGTGGAGTAAACATTACAAAAATATATAAATATAAAATATATATATATGCATATATATCACGCATAAATGCAAATAAGATATAAAAATAGGTGATTTATTAGAACCCTCATTCAGCCATTATTGCATGAAGTGCATTGCGTCCAAACAGTAAAAAAAACGCCCCGCGCACGTCTCACTTCACACCTTCGGAATGAAGGAACTAACCGACTGTTAGAAAAACTTCTAAAATGGAGTGGTTTTTATGCTTCAATATTATAGGTGTACACGGTTTCACTCATCATGGTTTCATCTTATTTAAAACGCCCTTTGTCTTGGGTCGAGGCATGATTTTACATAGTCAAGATACTTATTAATGAAAGTAATAAAATTCTATAACAACAGATAATCTACAGCCTTATATGGCAGAACATAGAACATAGAGTCTAGAGGGACTTTTTTATTGAAGCCATTTCGTTCCAAAAATATATTTCAAAATATAAATTTAACCCTAATTCTCTAACTACTTCAATTAATTTTCTACGGATTGGAAAAAGGGGGGGAAATAAAGTCATGTTTTTATTAAATCAGATTCAAACCACTTCAACCGATATTTCCTTTAAATCGTTTATCAAAAAACGTAGCAATCTCTAATCCCAAACCTTTAGAAATATCGAAAGAGCTAACCCTAGATGCAATGCATGCAAATTGAAGATGGGCGGGAGCCTGTATTTAACAGGCTTCATTAAGTAAATTCACCTCGTCCCTTCCGATCCTCGTCAAGCCACATTAACAACAACTTAGGATACCTACATTCTACTCAAGTCGTATAACTGTATAATGTTTAGTGAGAATAGGAGTTCACAGAAATACATCGTCACGTAAGGAAAAAGCGTTATGCCCAGTCCATGGGAGTTATTGGCTTCCGTCTGGCGAAGTTCGTATATTATCCTCTGGCTGCCATATACGAGTATGTTCATATAATGTTTTTTTCCGATGGCCAAAGCACAGAATTTCATTCCTAACGGGATCCTACGACCGATCACGTTCTTTTAACAAATTGTAACCCATGTATGTTCATAAAAAAATTTCTAAATTTATGAAAAATGTGCAATAATTTGAATATTAGAAGGAAGAATTAACTTGCAGTGCAATATACCTACTAGGTTACATATAATTCTTATTTCGTTTAAAAGAAATTGCATACAATTTTACAAAAAACTACCCATTGAAATCTTGGAGATGTCTCTTAAAAAGTTCAAAGTTTGTATTATACGTAAGCTTATAGAAAAGTCATATCCTATAAAGGACTACGTAATTGATAAAAAAGCTTGGGTGTGAATTATTGCTCTAACCAGGTGGCTCTTCTAATAATTCAAAAAAGAACAACCAGCTTAGTTTGTCGGGGGCTTCTTCTTAGATGAGGACGGGTTTTGAACCCCGTAGCTTTAGTTTTAAGTTAACGAATATGGTTATCGCCACCATCTCACTACTGTGTACACATTTTTCATGGAATGTACGCATCAAAAGTGCCATCTATGGGCCTACTTGATTAAAGATATTATCGACTTTGTCACTTAACAGTGCCTGAATCTATAAGGGACAAGCGTCCCATCCTCAATCAATCTTCTAGAACTCACTAGTGCATTTCACTATTTTTTTATAACTTTTTTATTTTTATTTATTCTTATTTCAATTATAATTAAATGATCTGCTTGATCATACCGCGGATTCATATTTACTTACTCACTTTACTTACTACTATTCATATTCATACTAATAATGTTCTAAATGACCAACAACAAGGACATCAACTTGTGTTGATGTCCTTGTTGTTGGTCTGTCTTGTGTGTGTTAATTTCAGAATTATTTTTGGATAAAAAGTATCTCGTGTCAGTATCCAAAAGTTTTATAAACACTTTAATACCAAATGTTATCAAAATATGTTACGGAAATTAAGTAGTTAACGACTTTCCCTTAATTTTTTTGGAAAGAAAACAGAAAAATCATCCAATTGCTCTTCTGCTGCGTGAAAGAAGGAAATACACTTACGCAGCTATAATTTTTGTACGCAATAATTAATTTAATAGCAAACAACATTTAATTTCAGTTTATGCAAAATATTTCAATTGAATGCTGCTGTATTTAATAAGAAAAGTTGCCCCTATAATCAAGAGCACTTTTTATGTATTTTCATTCCATAATTTTACCGCTGACCAGATTAGCGCCTTCTATCTTACACATCAATTCCAATTACATCATTACGGTCAAAAGGGTTACTGTAACCTCTTTAAGACTTATCTTGAAAATTGAGCAATTTATATGTAGGTAAGTTTACCTTTATGGGTATAGCTTACTTACCCTGATATATAAGTAGACTTCATATTATGAATATTTATAATTATGAATTTAATTTCGCTGAAAATTTTTAGATAAATACATATTAGGTAATTATGCTCGGTTTATAGGTTTAGCATTTGAACAAAATATGAGTATTAAGGCCAGTAGGAGTTGGCCATAAAAACTTAATTAAAAAAATTAACATCAAAATTAGTAATATCTTCACAACACTAATAACACTTTTTTTGCTATCATAAACATCGTTGTTTAAACTACTTTGGTAGTGGAATGTCGATGACGGCAGCAACGGCTACTGCGGAGGGCGGCAGGCGGGTGCCAGCAAGCAGTACGGCCGCTAAATGCCGCAAAGAGAGCTCCGCCGTCCCGCTTGCACCAACGGCACCCGCGCACCTCTCGCTCGCGCCGGCGCGAACACGTGTTTATTTGTATGTTTTATCCTTCGGCGGCTTTAAACCCAACCCACCCCGACCGCAAAGTGCGCTCCGCCGCCCGCCGCGCCCGCGCCGTCGCCGTCTCTCGCTCGCCGCCAGCCCGCCACCGCTGCCGCGGTACCGGCTACCGACTACAGACTCACCCGCGAAACTTGCTCCGAAGTCGACGGGCGCGGACGTACTCCGCGTATTAATAGCCACGAGCGGACACCGCAACCGAGCGGTTCCACACGCCATACGCTGACGCGAGTCGCATCTCGACCGCGCTACTAGGCGCACGCACCCACGAGTGTGCGGGACGCCGACGAAAACCCGAAAAGCGAGTTGCATCCTCACTTTCCAAATATCAAAAAAAAAGTTCTCGAAAGTGAGAGCCACGTGCGTATCGTAAATACGGAGCGCAAAAAGTGCCGTCATTGAAACTAGTGAAAAGTTTTTTCGCCGCGCGGGGGAGACACCCCTCTGTACCGGAAAAAATCGGCCCCTCGCGTCCCCGCCCGCCGAACCTTTCATTCACCGGGAAAAAAGTGTGGCAAGGCCGTGTGACGTCACATCTAGTGGCCACGCGTTCGTTCCCTAGCAACGTGTCGCATCTCACGATAGGGTCTTCCAAGGAAGTGTTCCGCGGGTGCAAGATGGTGCCGTGTGACTCGGGTTCGGTGTGGATGTGACCAGTGTGGAGTGGGAAGTGCGATGTAGCAGGTGCGGACACAGTGGACTCTATGTGCAGCACACAGCGAGCGCGGGTGGCGAGGATGCACCTCACGGGCGCCTCCAACGGAGCCGTGTCGCCCGACACCAGCTCCACCCTTCTCCACGAGACATACACCAAGATGACCTCAGACATCCTCGCGGAGAGGACACTGGGGGACTTCCTGTCGGAGCACCCGGGGGAGCTCGTGAGGACCGGCAGTCCGCACTTCGTCTGCACCGTCTTGCCACCTCACTGGCGGTCGAACAAGACACTGCCGGTCGCATTCAAAGTTGTGGCTCTAGGCGACATCGGAGACGGCACGCTGGTCACGGTGAGGGCAGGCAACGATGAGAACTGCTGCGCCGAGTTGAGGAACAGTTCGGCGGTGATGAAGAACCAGGTGGCGAAGTTCAACGATCTGAGATTCGTCGGCCGAAGTGGTCGCGGTGAGTGCTGAAGGTGCAGTTATTGTTACACAATGAGTATCTTTCGAGTTCGAATCCCAGACCTCAGACACACCTCTAACTTTTCCAAGTTAGGTGAATTTTAAGCAATTAAAATATCACTTGCTTCAACGGTAAAGGAAAACATCGTGAGGAAACCTACATTCTTTAAAGTTCACCATAATGTTCTCAAAGGTGAGCGGGTACCTTGAATTACGGACTTAACGCTTCTCAATGTGGGAGGAGACCCGGACACTGTTGTGGGAAAGTAATTAATGATCAGTATTTTTACACTGAAAGCTCTTAAAACAGTTAAACTACATACTTTATAATATGGTACCATTAATATTACTACTATATAGTACCTACAATAAAGACTACATAAAGGAAAGCTGATAACATTTACCTATAAGTTTGCAGAGTACTTATAATGCGAATATCTGTTATTAAGGTAATTTACTTTTTGTAAAAACGAAAACTATTTAAACGTCAAATCACTCTTAAGATATTATTTAAAATATGTTAAATAAGGCAATATTAATTAGAAGTTTATTTTTAACGCGAGTTTTAAATACCTATAAAACCCCTCTGATAAGTGTTTACTAAAAATACAAAAGTTATGTACCTATAAAAAATAACAAGTACATATAAAACCCCTACCTCGTTACCAAACAAATAAGGTAGCTATCCGATCAGTAGACAAATTTCAAAGTAAATAGACAATTAAATTCATTTAATTTAATCTTTGTTGATGTACAGTTGTTCAATATATGGATATGAATGGGGTTTTTATAGATAAACTGACAATGTGCCTTTTATTACTTGCACTACAACTTAATTTGGCATGCCTAATATTAAGTATGTACATACAAAAATAACCTTTTTAAGAATAATTAAATTACAAAAAATATATGCCACTGTTTTACTTACGGGCATGGTTGGTACCCTAAACTGGTGTTAGCGTTATTGCCTCTTTGAATTGCAAGTCTTACCATTAGAGCCCAATAATCACGCCGTCTACCGACTTTTATTCGAATTTTTAGGAGTCCTAGAGTCTAAAACTCAAGCGTTGCGATATCGTATTCTTAACTTATAACGAAGTTTTTACGAAATTACGTATACATAGAAAAATGTGCAAATTAGTGTGCAGTTCTACGAACCCTATGAAAATCAGGAACTCTATAATTAGAACTAATTACTAATTTAGAATTACTTCAAAGTGCGGGAGCGCCCCATCTAAAATCTAAAATTTTGCTATTTCTATATATTATTACTTCAATAACATACAGCTTACGTTTGTGTCTCTATCCGCGGAACTAAAAAAGATAGTCAATGGGATTTATACACTTTATATAATTGTATAATGTTATTGTATAAATTGTACACAATTTTTCTGTAAATTTATAAAAATTGTGACAAGTCGCCGATTAGTTTCCTAAAATATTCAAGAAAACGCAAATCATGCTCAGTTCATTAAAAACAAACAAAATCTTAATACAAACTTGACATAAAATTTGCATTGCAAACAAGATATTCAAAGTTAACTCTCACCCTAATAATGTCATTCATTCGAATGTTTCAAGCAAACTTTCCGAAAGCATACGATTGAGAAGAGATCAAAACTTTTTGCGAGGTGCTTAAAAAGTTTTCAATGTCAAATAGGGCGGAATGTCCGGAAACGCCCTACACTGCCCGCCTTTCCTTAAGGCATAACATGAATGAAACGCGAAATCTTAGCGTTGATGGCAGTTGTTGCAGATTTTATTTTTCTCAAGATTGCTTTAAGTGTTCGTAATTAGCTTCAAATCGTTGTTAGCTAAATGAAACAAAACAATAGTAAAACTAAATAAACAACATCGTACATTCATCTTATCATAGCTTCAGTTTTTAGTTAAAGACAATGGAAAATTACTGTTGGTACACCACTACAAGTGATAAACAAAGCGAACTCCTTTGTGGGGTTGAGTATACGCTTTTAGAACATGATTCCTAAGGTAATTCTTGACCTACCAATGCATACATTTAAAAAATGTGTAAAAACACATCTTATATTGCGAGGTTACTATACATTTGATGAATTCCTAATGACAAGGTAGATTGGAAGCAGCTAGCCTCGCTCTCATCTCCCGCAAGATAGAAAAATGATTGTAAATGTTGATGTTGGAAAAGAGCAACTACTGAGTTTCCTGCTTTCCGAACCGGTGGAAGAGTCAGTACAAACATACATACTTGACGTTTCAAAAGTGCTTTTAAAGTAGGCCTACTTGAAATAAATGAATTTGAATTTGAATTTGAGGTACCCAGTTCTATACCTGGCCTCTAAGTTTGTGAAGTTATATGCAATTAAAGCAGTGGAATATCACTTGCTTTAACGGTACAGGTTTCAATAGTAGTAAAGTTTTTGTGTCTTTTCGTCTGGGGAAGCATGCTTATTTCTGCCGCTGAGCAGCATTGTTGCAAAGCTGTGTTTCGGCCTGTAGGGCTTAAAACCTACGCCTCAGATAGATGAACACAGGGGGACCACGTCGCAGGACATGTTGCTCGCATGTCCTGAGAAGTGTTGCTATGTTGGTTTTCCCTTTAACTTCAGGTTGGATTACTGCTAGGTCCAAACAATCATAAATATATAATAATGTTTATAATACACCCTTCAATAGGTAGTTGAAATAAAGACGAAATTGCGTTTCTGTGAAAATACAAGAAACAACATTTAAAGCCCTCACTTCAGGTCTTTAAAATCCAATATTTTTTTCTTAAAATAAACTCTTAAATATCTTTTTTAAATGTCACTTATCACTGTAAAAACATTGGTGACTTTAAAGTTCGATATATGAACTCGAGAAAAGAGTTCTTCACATCTCCCCCCTTCGGAGAATAACAATTTCATTTGACGATGGATTTAAATGTTGTTTTACAACATTATTATAAAACAACATTTAAATTCATTACTTCAAGTCTTTAAAATCCAATATTTTCTTCTTAAAATACACTCTTAAATATCTTTTTTAAATTTCACTTATCGCTGTCAAAACATTGATGGCTTTAAGGTTCGATATATGAACTCGAGAAAAGAGTTGTTTACAAATATAAAAAAGAATGCATAGTGAGTGAGTTGCATGCCTAAGAATTTACAGAGGCGTGTGAATTTAAATCAAATCCGCTTTTAACCAGCGTGGTGGACTACGGCTTTTACCCTTTAACGAAGGGAATATAACAGAGAGCGCACAGCAGCGTCCTCTGTGCGTCATCTATTGCAATCACCAAAACTTCTGCCTAGATGATTCTGATCATAGGAAAACCCCGGTTGGGAGAGGCATTTAGTGCAGTAGTGGACTGTTATACGCTATTAAGATTACTTTCCTAACTTTATCATCTTTAATGGTTTTATTACAGATTATGATTTTTTTATTGTAGAGATACAAGTTAGACCTTGACTGCAATCTCACCTAGTGTTAAGATGATGCAGTCTTAGTCTGAGTTTTAAAATTTTGTATAACATTAGAGGATTGTGCAATGACCATACAAACTCAATGGAGTTTCAGGACATCAAGTCACCTATGTATATCTATCTACTTATGATTGTAAGAAAATAAATAAATAAATAAATAATAAATAAGATGGTAGCGGGCTAACCTGTTAGGGAGTAGGGTAGTCATAACCCTAATTGGCTTATACGCGACATCGAAACAGAAAAATAAATCGCTTAGGGGCACGTATTTGTCGCTAGGGTGGTAACTAGCCACGGCCAAAGCCTCACACCAGACCAGCCCAGAGATAATTCAGAAAATATAAATTTTCGAATTGCCCCTGCTGGGAATCAAACCCGGGACCTACTACTGAAATTCATAGCGCTCACCGTTACACTAGGGAGGTAATTAATGATTAATATTAAGGATTATTTCCAAAAGGTACGTTGATTAATGTTATAATGCATATACGTACTTAAATACGTTATAACTTGATTCAAAAGATAATATAGATAATAGAATAGATAAGGTCAAACTATGTGTTTATTGAAATACATTAAATCTACTATGATCACGATACATTTCATGAATTTCTTGACGATAAGCATCCATTGATGCAGTAGATTCTGGTAAAGACACTCATAAGACAGAATAATAATATTGTTCAACTTACGAAATGTTAATGTTGGAAAAGAGGCCCTACTGACTTTATTGACGGCTTCTAAACTGCCTTCGAAACAGGTAGCAGAGTCTCTGTTGCTTTACAGATTTTACATTTCAATAGTGCTTACATTGGATCCTTATTGAAATGAAATATATTTAGAATTTTAATTTTTAGAAGATTTTATAAAATTCTCATAAAAAAAATGATCATTTAAAGTTACATATATGTATTTCAGGTTTATAATATGAAATAAACCTTAAAATAAATTGACAATGACGACTAAGATAAATTGAATTGACGTCACATCACATTTAGTAGTGTTTGTGTGTGTATATAAAAATATTGTTTTAATATTATCTAGGAACGAATTATTTTTGTTGATATTATCTTATATCTTTAAACGACCAATTCTTGTATACGTTAATTAAATATATAAATATATATATATTTATATATAACATATACAAGAATTGCTTGATTATTAATAGATTCCAAATTTATATATATAATTGGTTTCGGGGGCATAAATCGATCTAGCTAGGATTCATTTTTAGAAAATGTCATTTTATTCATGTTTTATCGATAAATATTTTGAAGTAAACTCTTTTGCGGACGAAGTCGCTCGGGTCCGTTAGTATAATATAATCCTTGACCATTGCCAATGCGTTATTTGTATGACAACTTTGGATACCGCCACTGTATTTATTTAATTATATTAATTTATCAGCTTGTATTGTTTTCATTTATTGGAGCTTGCGTTTTGACGCTAGAGAGGCAACATGCTCTATAGCGTTCGCATCCTCCAGCGCTTTCCATGCCCATTTTTGCTTACCATTTCGCACAAAGGTACACTTCCATCGGAAGACTTTTTCTTTTCTAACATTATAATTAAATTAAAACTACAAAATATATTTATAGATTTGTGTGTGCCAAGAAATGAGGAAAAAATGAGGGAGGAACTTTTTGTTATTAGATCAACCAGTTCCTTGACTATCCTTGTGAAAATGATGGCTGTATAAGTTTTACAAAAGTTATCGCGTGCTATGGTTTTCAGGTGGGACTTTGCGTGTAGAACCTTTTTAAATCAGTTTTAACAACGCGCTTTCTGTCATAATTTTTATTGTCTACGAATTAAAAAACTTTAATACAAGTATACCTATTATGAAAAACACAAACTGATGTTCAATTCCATCTGATAAAGGAAATTGTAAAGACGCGCAAAGCTAGGAAAAATATATTGTTTATAGTAAAGATAACGATCCAACTTTGTAAACAATTAAGCTGTGCGGGAATAATATACCGTTCAGTAAGGAACTTTAACTTTAAACGTAGCAAAAACCATTTAATAAAACTGTAAAACATATTATTAAATTTTTAATTTCATTATAAAGTTTGTAACATACTAGCTGTCCCGGCGAACATCGTACCGCGAAATATTTTTTTTTTGATGAATTTTATATTTTAATACTTATTATTCTATTCCGGTCTAAGAGGAATCCAAAATATTAAAAATCATAAAAATTGGTCCAGCCGTCCTTGAGTTATAAATGGTGTAACTAACACAAATTTCTTTTACATATATAGATTTATAGAATCGAATTAAAACATTTACGTAGCTACTACTACGTAGCTTAGGGGCAGGAAAAGCTTTACATGATCACACGGCTAACTTAAAAAAATAAAAAACAAAGTATTTTAGTTTAAGGAAATGAATCCATTTTTTCCTAACACCTCACGAGCCTACCGAGGTAACATTTGTTTAAAATTTTCCCACAAGCATTGAAATTATTAATATTCGAATTCGCTGCCTAAAGACTTAAAGTTTTGCTTAATTTAAAATTGTAGTTCATTGAACGGGCACATATATGCTTTGATAAGCATTCAGTCAGCCATCAAAAAGATGATCAAAATGGTTGCTTATTTTAATATAAACAATCACTATGTACGGTTTTACACAATAGCTAAAATAGGTGCGAGTTATACATTTATATCTGAACACGTTAACTAAGCCCAGTTTCAAATGAATAACTTATTTCGTACATTGAGACTGTAGGTGCTTAGGCATGACACGTGACAGGTGCTATATTTAATTCCACAGCTATTAGGTGCCCACATAACCGTATTAAATCGGATAGCATATTCACTGTATCTGTTACATAAAGTTATAACTGTCTAGTGTTATTTGACAGTCGCATTGTTCCGAATTTTGCAGTAATAACACTTTCGATTTCATCAGTTATCCTTTTCACTGGAACTATGTAAAGATGCTTTGCTTAAGAATCATGAGTTTTATGATCTAGCTAATTTTAGTTCAGAAAGGGGATCAGCGAAATAAAGTTTTATATTTCATTGCTCGATCAGAATCTGGATTCCTTTTTCTGCTACTCGAACTTCTTCGAAATTATTGAAACCTGACTTCGACAGATACTGTCAGTTTATTAACTTCACAACTAACAGCTGACAACGTAACCGAGCTAAATCAAACATACTCACTAGCTCTACTTCATAAAGTCATAACTGATTAAGTTGGTTTACACCACGGCTGGCTGTATGAACCTGCGATGCGTTGGTCAAGTTATTCTTGAAAGCCGACGAATTAGGTTGCTTTATTTTTATGGCTAAGCGGTGATAGCGCATTGGCTAGGAGCTCGACTACACTTTCGGGGGCTCGAGTTCGAATCCCAGCACGCACCTCTAACTTTTCTAAGTGATGTGCGTTTTAAGTGATTAAAATATAACTTGCTTCAACGGTGAAGGAAAAATATGCGCGAAGGTGAAGGAAGCCTGCATGCCTGAGAGATCTACATACTGTTCTCAAAGGTGTGTGGAGTCCCCCTTCTCATTGTGAGACCCGTCCTCTGTAGTGGTCGGTAATGGGTTGATGTGATGATAATAATGGCAAATTGTAGTTCAGAAAGCGCTTTATAAGTGCGTACTATCTATCGTCTGTATATAAAATATATGACTCTTAAGTAGTGATTAGCGAATGGCAACACTACCTCGCGTATCCTTTAAAATCCCGTGCCACTGCTAAGTAGGGAAAGGGGGTCACGACGGGGCCTCGGAGTAAGATGTGGTTTCGAGCTTATAGAAGAATCTAGAACGTTGCGAATATAAATAAACAAACCGATAGGAAGCCACACTTAATCAACAGTCAGTCCGAGAGATAAAATAAGTTGAAGTGCACTCATTTTATTTCTATAAATGGAAAACTGGTTAAGTGTCTCGCTTCTAATATTTTTGTGGTTAAAAATGTCCCCGTGGAAAGTAATAATGTATTTTCTAGCATATGTTCACTACTGTTGTAAAGGAGTTCTATAAAAAACTAATGCATAGCATAAGAACTGGCAGTATATAAAATGGTGACACAAGCGAACGCTAAGCGAGCGTAACGGTTTGCCGGATTCATTCATAACCATTAAATACCTGAAACTATACTGATATATTAAAACATATAAAAGAGACCTGTTATATAAATCATAGTTTTAAAAATTATCTGAAGATTGGGGAGGTTGTAGTAAGAAGTGGGACTTGATATCCCAAAGTCTAAGTCAAATTTAGTTAGATTAATAACAAGGGGCAATTTTGCTGTATTTTATTATAAGATATCCTACCCTATCATGGTGGTTCTTACCCTTTGATGGGTGTTACATTGACAGTCTGCCAATTCCATAAGAAGACTGTCAATGTAACGACCATCATCTTCTCTTCCACATCTTGAAGTATCTTTAAAACTACACCTAAATTGAATGCTTTTTACCGAATAAGTATTTAAGTAGGTATCTTTATTTGAATCAACAGCTTAGAGTACGATGTTGTCTCTCAATTGATTGTACAATTGTTATTTGTTGATTTGTTAAAGATTACGATTTAGTGACAGAAGCTGAAACCGAAATACGTTAAATTCTTAAGTTACGTCGTATCTGGGTCTGACTCCAGTTTACATATTGTATCCAGCACGATGAACTATTTTTGCTGCTGCCACATATCTCTCAAATAAACTGTGCCTGCTGGATGCTTTAAAAACAAAAACAAACGCGAAGGAGTCGCGAGCAACCGCTAGTATGCATACAAAATTAGCACAAAAAAAAAGAATGACTATTAATATTCGCAGAGATTGGTTTCGATCCACGGACCTCTGGGTTATGGGCCCAGCACGCTTCCACTGCGCCACTCTGCTTGTGTCAGACCCTCGTAAAACCATCGTCTGCATAAAGTTAAAGCAAACATATTCAAAGTTAATATATGAATTTAAAATTAGCATAAAAATAGAATGACTATCAATATTAGCAGAGCATGGTTTCGATCCACGGACCTCTGGGTTATGGGCCCAGCACGCTTCCACTGCGCCACTCTGCTTGTGTCGGACCCTCGTAAAACCATCGTCTGGATAAAGTTACAGCAAACATATTCAAAGTTAATATATGAATTTAAAATTAGCATAAAAATAGAATGACTATCAATATTAGCAGAGCATGGTTTCGATCCACGGACCTCTGGGTTATGGGCCCAGCACGCTTCCACTGCGCCACTCTGCTTGTGTCGGACCCTCGTAAAACCATCGTCTGGATATAGTTAAAGCAAACATATTCAAAGTTAATATATGAATTTAAAATTAGCATAAAAATAGAATGACTATCAATATTAGCAGAGCATGGTTTCGATCCACGGACCTCTGGGTTATGGGCCCAGCACGCTTCCACTGCGCCACTCTGCTTGTGTCGGACCCTCGTAAAACCATCGTCTGGATATAGTTAAAGCAAACATATTCAAAGTTAATATATGAATTTAAAATTAGCATAAAAATAGAATGACTATCAATATTAGCAGAGCATGGTTTCGATCCACGGACCTCTGGGTTATGGGCCCTGCACGCTTCCACTGCGCCACTCTGCTTGTGTCGGACCCTCGTAAAACCATCGTCTGGATACAGTTAAAGCAAACATATTCAAAGTTAATATATGAATTTAAAATTAGCATAAAAATAGAATGACTATCAATATTAGCAGAGCATGGTTTCGATCCACGGACCTCTGGGTTATGGGCCCAGCACGCTTCCACTGCGCCACTCTGCTTGTGTCGGACCCTCGTAAAACCATCGTCTGGATACAGTTAAAGCAAACATATTCAAAGTTAATATATGAATTTAAAATTAGCATAAAAATAGAATGACTATCAATATTAGCAGAGCATGGTTTCGATCCACGGACCTCTGGGTTATGGGCCCAGCACGCTTCCACTGCGCCACTCTGCTTGTGTCACACCCTCGTAAAACCATCGTCTGGATAAAGTTAAAAAAAAACATATTCAAAGTTAATACATGAATATAAAATTAGCATAAAAATAGAATGACTATCAATATTAGCAGAGCATGGTTTCGATCCACGGATCTCTGGGTTATGGGCCCAGCACGCTTCCACTGCGCCACTCTGCTTGTGTCCGATTCTCGTAAAACCATCGTCTGCATGAAGTTAAAGAAAACATATTCAAAGTTAATATATGAATATAAACCTCTGGGTTATGGGCAAAACTACGGTCAAAAATAATAAATGCAATAAATTCTTAAATGAACATATTGTTATTATCACTCTGCTCCATTACCTCCCATTACTGGAGGCAATTTAAAGCACGCGGCGTCTCAAGTCTATTGACTCGAAGCGATCTTAAGATCTCATTATAATATTGGCAAAGGACTCCTGGAAAATATTTCTAGTTATATCTGTGGTACGGGCCAATTAAGTAGCAGTAATTTAAGAAATGCTGGTTTGATTAGATTGTGTTACTAGGTAGGATGGAAACTGGCCACGGCGGAAGCCTCCCACCAGACCAAACCAGAGAAAATACAGAAATTATTAATTCCACAATTGACCCCTGCCCATTTGCTGGGAATCGAACCCGGGAAGTCCAATTTGAAACCACAGCGCTTACCGCACCGCCACGGAGGTCGTCAAAATTACACGCAGAGTGAAAAAATTAGTTCTTGATCTCAATTAGTCTCAATAATAACCTTATAATTTCAGCTTGTACGAGAAAAAAAAAGTCATGTAATTGCCATGAAAAGCAATTATTTTTATAATTAAAAAATATGTTTATCGCTAAGCATCGCCCCATTGATTTAATTTGTTACTAATACTTTTATGCTCACTGAAATGTGTTTTGCTTTAGATGAATTCATTCATTCATAAGATCAAATTTATTCACGTCCATTCAATTAACATTATGTGATGTTCTCAAAGGTGGAGTCCAACAATCCGCACTGGGCCAGCGTGGTGGAATATGGCCTTAACCCTTTCCCTTTGTGGGAGGAGACCCGTGCCCTGTAGTGGGCCGGTAATAGGTTGATATAATTATGAATTACGATGAATTACGAATGTTTTGTTTCATCAGTCAAACTTTAGGGGACAGATCACACCGAGCCAGAATTAAACGTAACAAAATGACTAAAATATAGTTGCGCTATCAATCCCAACCGAAACTATTAAACCGGCCTATCTAAATCATAATAGCCAGTGTGAACCGACGTGACACCACAATGCATAGTTACGTAACTTGCGGGCCGCGCTTAGTTAGCACAACTACCCCGAAACCGAGAGGCGACCATAAATGAAATGGTAGTTTTCCGCGGCTAACCGGGCGCGGCCGGGTCGGCTCCGGTTAACCGGGCCCGTGCGGCCGCGTTATGGTTGACAAGGGCCTGTTACGGCCGCCAACCGCGTGCGTGCCACAACCTACACGATGTTTGCGTGTACCGCCGGTGTTGATCGCAACTTTACTTTTCACTTTTGAAAGGGCACGCACGTTCCGTTTTTTGAAAGCATTATCTTTTTTTTTGTTTTTTTTTCTTATTCTATAACCCGTTAGAACTAGAATGTGATCTCACTGGATCTTAAGCGACGATTTAGGTGCGTTTTACGTGCGCCAAGAGTTCAGGTGAGCCGAAATACAAGGAAATTACAAAAATTGGGAAATTGAATTGTGTTTTGTCAGTTTCGGAGCTTTAAAAATTTTGTTAAAAGAATATATCGAAATTTTCTTGAATTTACAGCGTACAACGCTGTAAATTCATCTGCAGTTTTTATGATTTTAAGTTTATTTTATTGGTTTTAGGACCTTCGAGGTAGACAATTTTAGCACCCACCCTAACGGTGTTTTAGGAACTTGTAGACCAAATTTCTCAGAGCTTTGTATAGGTTGAGCGTTATCTGCTTATAAGTCGAGTACCAGTTTCATAACTAAATTGAATAATGGTAGGAAAAATTGTTTACTTGAAGTTCCTTGATTTAATGATGTAAGTATACATATCAAAGTATTCATAAAGCTGGGATGCAATAGTAATGAAAGCGAGGTCGGAGCACCACAATATATTCGTATAAAGAATTTCTTCAAAGGAAAATTTTTATTCAAATGGCTCTGCGACCGCAGGCGTGGCCCCGCCTCCATGGAAGACGTTGCTTTTCCGACATTTTCTATTGGACGGCGCGGGAAAGGCGGGCGGTGTCTTCTTCTTCGAGACCAACTTTTCATTTGCACAACTCTGAAATATTGCCGGATTAAAACACTGCGCGGAAGTTCCCTTGCGGTTTCTGGATTCGCTCGTTTTATATTTTTTGCTAGGATCTTCCATTACTTATGTTAGGTACCATAAATATTCAGAGAGTCTGGAGATATTTAAACTGGTTGTAACTTACCTATAGCTTTGTGGTAGATATAATTTTGCAGTTGTTCAGTGTGCTTACTAATATCACATAAATAGTATATAACAGTCCAATGCCGTCTAAAGGACTACCCCAACGGGGGGGTTTGACGATAATCACAATGCTTGAAAACGGGTTAGTGACTGCAATAGGCATCTATTTCCGCTCTTCGTCCGGAAGGGTGGTGATAACAGCTGTCTTCTGGGATGTCTTCCTAATTATTGAAAGAATATTGATTCTTGATCTTAATGAACATCCCTAATAAAAATAGCACAGAAATTCAGAAAGTTAAGAAATTTAACCTTATTATTATATTACAGTGAAGTCTTATGTCCATGTTTTGTGCAAGCAGGCTTCACTCTCATGTCTCACAAGGTTTCGAAAGATTGTAAACTTTAAAATGTTGTTAAAAAAGAGCAATCTGCTGAGTTGTTTTCCGAATCTTCTCGTTACAATCTGCCTTCCGAATCTGTGGTAGAGTCACAAACAGACTGACTTGGAATTTAAAAAGTGACATTATAAACTAAGCCTACATGAACTAAATGAATTTTAAATTTTGAATTGTGTGCTGAATGATCAAGATAGTCCTTTAACCTTATAAACTATAGTAGATAGTAAACTTAAAAAGTGATTTTTAATTAATATTTACATATTTTTACATATTTATTATATTACATACATTCTGACTAAATACATTATAATAAGTAGATGAAACGTCAGTATATAAATTTGGTAATAATAATAAGTAGAGAGAACGTCAGTAGAACATGTCATGTAGACAAAGTCATGTAGACCTGACTCCTAAGATTACCGCTATCATGTGGCACTGTGGCAGGTGAAGTCCATTGATACCATCCAAATCATGATATCTGCGAAAGGTCTCCTCTGCCGCATGTATTTAATCCATGGATGGATGATAGATACATGGAGAAACAGAGAAAAGTGAGAGAACCGCCGTTTTTGAAGACATTTAAACAAATATAGAGATAGAAACGAATAGGTATACTAGTTTCAGGTCAGCTAACCTAATATTATTAATGTGAAAGTGTGAATGTTTTTTACTCAAAAACAGCTAAACGGATTTGGATAAAATTTGGCATGCATGTAGCCTTTTGCCGTGAAAAAGAACACAGCTTACCTTTTATCCCGATTCCTTAAGTAGTTCCCGATGGAAAATTTAAAATTGTTTATGAGCTAACCCGCGGACAGACCGCTTTGAAATGTGTAAGATTAAAAATTGTTAACGAGCGCGTGGGAATAAAAAACCTTAAAAAAGTCGCGGGTATAGGCTACTAAGCTAATTCAATGAAGATATTAGTTGTGTAATTATGTTATGAAGTTTTTTTTAATAGATCTTGGGCTAGCAGCATTACATAATATATATATTGTCTAGAGCTTTTCAAGCACATAGTTGAGGAAAAAAGGTTTTTTCACTATATTTTTCTCTATCTCCTGAATTTTTAATATTAAACAAATAAAGTTAAACTTTCAGTCCAAGTTAGTCTTTAAAAAGCATTTTCCAAGCTTACTATCTACTTAAAACTTGGATTTCAAACTCGGAACCTTGAAGAACACTGAAACTAGACGAGCAAAGTTTTCTTGAAAGGCATGTTCAAAGCGTTTAAATTACTTATCTATGCATAGCCAAGACTAGACAATGAATGCATTCATACCTATCGTATGGTGTATATTAATGCAGTTGCCAAGACTAGATAATGAATGTATTGATATCTAAATATAGTGCATGTAGGCATATGTAGCATACAGCTAGCGATTAATGTCGTCACGAGCTAAGCCGTAAATGAGTTTACAGATCAACGCAGCAACTTGGTTGACATCAGCAAATTAATTGCGTCGTCCGTCCAGTAGGTATACCTACCTATGAGTATATTACTGACATAACCATTAGCCCTTTCTAAAGTCGATCCCAATTCCACTGAAACTCAACCACTAATTAAATTCCAAATCCATTAAAACCCAAATTCACATGTTATGAAGTGAGTTTATACGTTTTTATAAAGTTTGTTTCGTTATAACGCAATTTAATAATCAAACTATTAAAAACGTACGCACGTTCCCAATAAGATTGGATTAAATAAAAAAGACGTAATGTAAAAGTTAAAGTGTTAAATTACTTAAAACTTTCTAACTAACTTTAACTTAACTTTCTAACCGTAAGCAAATAAGCGTAATTTGTAAGAAAAGAAAGATTTCTCTTGCTACACCCTAGTAATATAAATGAGACTAGACAAGATAAAAGTTCAATAAATTAAACTAAGTTTTTCGCAACGGATTTTGATGCGGTTTCCACTATCGCTTAAAATCGATGGTTTATATATAATCTGTACAAAAAAAAGTCACTTTCCCCGTCGTCAGTTTATTCGCTAGCTTCTCCCAAATCTCGCAACAGATTTTGATGAGGTTTACATAATTTATTACAGATGGTTTATACGTATAGTAATTTCACTCTTTTTTTTCTAATCAATACTCGAGTGAAGCCAGGCCAGTTCACTAGTTTGCTATGAAACAAAACAAATATATGAGGTGTTTTTAGTTGCAAATCGTGGTATAATAATCTTTTTTTTTTTTATTTGACTAGAACTCAGCTCTTGACTGCAATCTTACCTGCTGGGAAGTGCTGATGCAGTCTAAGATAGTAACGGGCTAAGCTGTAAGGGCTATAGACATTATATTAAACCTAAACCCTGATTGGTTACTACGCGACATCGAACCGTAACGCTAAATCACTTAGCAGCATGTTTTGTTGGTAAGGTGGTAACTAGCCACAGACGTAGCCTCCCATCAGATCAGACCAGAAAAAAATTCAGAAATTAAAAAAAAAAAACCACAGCGCTCACCGCTGCGCTAGGGAAGTCGTCAAACATATAATGAATTAAATTGTACACAACTGCACCTATGAACATCATACAATATTACCTTATTAGCTAAGCAACAGCGACATATTAATTCAGTCAATTAGCGTGTACGCAAGCATTAGCACATCGTTACATCGCAGGTCGTAATCGGCGCGACTGACACGGTAAGGCGTGTATTTGACAGCTGTCAAATTGGATTGCATCCAGCTATTAGGAAATGTCGTCTGCGTCGTTTGAGTGCGGTAGATTTGTGTGGATACGATTCAATCATAAGATGAGCTTTACGCTTTAAGATAGGCCCTTAAATAAAATTGTAAAATACAAGCTTACTTAGATGCTATTTCAAATGAGTACAGAATATAATTTGCCTTAAAAAAAGTACTTAAAATAGGTTATTCTTTATGCAAACAAATGTGGCAGGTGGTAGATTTTGTGAGTATCATTAAATAGAAAAAGATGTGGTAGAGTCACTACAAACAGACTGACTTGACGTTTTAAAAGTGCTTATAAATAAGGACTATTTGAAATAAATGAATTTTAAGAGATCAAAAGTCAGTAAAATAAAATAAAGTACAAAACTACGTATTTTATTTTATTTTATCAAAAATGCTGTTTAACAGTTTTTTTAGTGTTTTTTCATATTTTTAAAATAAATCGTAGGCTGTTATTTTTGTAACCAAGTATAATGGCTTTTCTGAAAAGATTTTTTTCCCAAAGGCTCAGGTATATTATTAGTTATATTCTGTAATTAAACTAGACTTACTATCTACTACTTACTATCCATTGTCGAAAGCAAATGTAAAATGCGATTCACAATTTATTTAATGGCAATTTATTTGATCTACATTTTCTTCCAAAAACTTGATTTTTTTTAAAGTCGAATTTACATTGTTTACTTCTAAGATTTTTTTTCTTTTTTATAAAACTTACTCGCGTATCCTGCTAACAATAGCGGTGCGAGTAAATTGCTGGGTGGAAGTAGAAGCAAGTGTCGTTAAGTACTGTTCGTACAGTTTAGTTACTAATTGCGTCATAGGTGTTGGTTACTGCTACACAAATGCTATTAAATGACAAGATAGCAAGGTATCCATGTAAGGCAATAATGACTGAGAATTTTCTGATTCAAGCAATAAAAGAACTTACATAGAAACAAGTATGGGCGCGTATTCTACGTAATCTATGCATATAGGTCATCTTCATCGTCATCGTCATATCAACCGATAGACGTCCACTGCTGGACATAGGTCTTTCGTAGGAAGTTCCAAATTCCATCGTTTGGTGCTGCTTGGTTCCACCGCCAACCTGCGACGCGCTCAATGTCGTATGTCTGCATCTGTCTGTTTGCGTGTAACTATATGCACCTCGTTGGCGGTCGGACTGGTAAGCGAAGCGTTGGTCGACCCCCAACGAGGTGCACGCAAATAAATACAGTGAGTGAGAGTGTTCGTCTGAAATTTCGAAATTAAAACTTTTCTAAGCTAATCTTAGCTAAGCTTATATTATGATTATTTGAATGCTACCATAAGCAAATCAAAAGTTTTTCTCTCAATCTATACGAAGAAAAAAATTAAATTTGAAATTTTTTGATTAAATTGTTATAAATAAATTCAAATTAATTCATTGAAGTTGGCCTAATATAAGCACTTTTAAAACGACAAGTATGTCTGTTTGTAGTGATTCAGTGACCAACGACGATTCGGAAGGCAGGCAATCCATGGGTCTGGTGACCCTCGAGCCCGCGTTAATTTAACTAAACTACCATTGAGGTATATTGACGTAGCTAATACCAATGTAAAGACGCATAACGTAGTTTAGCTTTATATATAGTATCTAGACCTATTAGCTAAAAAAAAAAAATTGCTGCTATATTTTATAAAAAGTACCAATAGCTTCAAAATACGTACAATACGCAATGTACAAACTTGCAAAAGAATTTTGTATAAGGGCTTTGGTATTATAAGTGGGAGGTTCCGAAATCCATCTCTGACAGGCGCAATATGAATTTTATAATTTATGAATTTTCTCTGGTTTCGTCTGGTGGAAGGCTTCGGCCGTGGCTAGTTACTACCCTATCGACAAAGACGTGCCACCAAGTGATTTAGTATTCCGGTATGAAGCCGTATAGAAGCCATATTGTATGCATAGTTTAATATATCTATCATATCTCTAATAGGTTAGCCCGCTACCATCTAAGCCTTCATCATCACTTAATATCAGGTGGGATTGCAGTCAAGAGCAAACTTGTAGTAAAAGTATTAAAACAAACACACTAAAGCAATACAAATACAACCCTCAAACCTTATAAAACGCTATAGGTGTCCCAGTAAGTTACCGTAGGCGCTCAAAACGCGTAATAAAATCATGTCTCACATAAATCAATCTGAAACAAAACGTCCGTCATTTAGCGTGCGGGTGTCACAAGACGGGGTGAGTGAGGAAATTGTGAGCTCGTAAAGCGTGCCGTGAGCGGGAACATTTAGTGAGGGTATTTATTTAGGCACCGCGACTGGTACGGGATTGTCCATGGATCCACACATTTTGCATCGTTTTATGTGATTCAAAATTCCAAAAACTCAAAAGTTCGTTATTCAAATTGATTTATCACCAGTTGTACAGATTGTCCGATCTCGGCCTTCCTTGGAAAACCATTTTACAATCATCATCATTGGCGTCTACTGCTGGACATAAGTCTTTTGCAGGGCGTTCCAAACTCCACGATTCTGGACCTCTCGTATCCAGCGGCTCCCCAAGACTCGTTGGATGTCGTCTGTCCAACTGGTTGAGATTGACCAACGCTGCGTTTACCGGTGCAGGGTTGACATTCCAACACCTTGGAACCCCACTATCCATTTATTCTCCGAGCTCCGCCAATTACCACTTCAGCTGCACGACTCGTTGAGCTATGTCGGTAACTCTAGTTCTTCTACGGATCTCCTCATTTCTGATTTGATCACGTAGAGATAGATACTCCTAACATAGCTCTTTCCATCGCTCGCTGAGTAACTCTGAGCCTTCTTATGAGGCCTTTTTACACTACGATTATATATATAGTCAAACAAGGCTTGTTGTTGTAAAATTAAAAAAGTAAATATATAAATGTGTGCGCAAACACAGGCACACTCACTATTCCCTCATTCTCATAGTGTGATAGGACGGCCGCTGAAGAAATCAGGCGCAGGACCAGCAGTCCCGAGACCCGTGGATAATTCACTGACAATTTCCAAACTCCAGACTGGTGCTATGAATTTCTTCATAGAAAAGCCCAATACTGTTAATTTGCCTGGGGATCGAGGATTACTATTGTTTTTTATTTTTTTGCCACTATAAGTTAGCCCTTGACTGCAATATCACCTGGTTGTAAGTGACGATGCATGAAAATTATAGGCATAGGTTATTTATTAGGACTGTTCCAAGTTAGATAACTACAAGACCCTCCCTTTACCAGGCTTTCATTTTTCCAATAAGAGCAGCGGTAGGACAAAAATAGGCTAAAAAATGTGATGATGGTTCCTAAAGACAAACTACTGACTACAAAGCGTCCCAGTAACTTATTAAAACGTTCACACCAGGACCTACGCAATAAACGACCTAAATATGAGCAGCCTATAAATCAATCTCGAAAAAAAACGTCCATCATTTAGTATGCGAGTGTCACAAGATTGGGGTGAGTGAGGGAATTGTGAGCTCGTAAACAGTGCCGTGAGCTGGTACATTAGGTAGGGGTTATTTATTTAGGCGCTGTACAGTGGCGCGCCGCGACTGGTACAACCTAGATACCTACAGGATCCTTCCACTTCACGACTGGTTTGATTTGATGGTTTAATAAGCGTCATACTGTATACACAAGTTATGGGAGATTTTTTTATTCTACATGTTTTATTTTATATGAGTTGTTATGTTTGCCCTTGTTTTCGTATTTTAAACGGTTTTTCGAAAAAGAAGGAGGTTCTCAATTCGGTTGTATTTTTTTAACGTTTGTTGGCTCAGAAATCAGTCATTTATAAACTGATTTGATTTTTTTTTTCGTTTTGTTGATTGTTCCTTCAACGATTAGGTTATATTATTTGTGAGTTGCATTTGTTCCGAATGTTGCGAATGCTGCAAATAGTTGGTAAAGTTCAGAGAGCAAGAACTGATATTTTTTTCGTCCACACCTCAGGCGTTTGTTTAAATATGTTGAAAGAAGTTTCATCGCTATCTTTTAAATTTTTAAGTACCTACTTAATATTATAGTTTGTGTATTTGGCACTACCATGGCGATTCAAAAAAAATACTTTTAGTTACCTGGTTTATTGAGGAAGGTTGCAGGAGTCCCGTAATTTGTGCGGGCTAAGCCGCTGGGCACAGCTAGTTACTTAATATTGCTGAGACGATTTAATAATAAAATTGCCTCAATTGCTGTGAAGAATTATCTGCAAGATGAATTGTCAATAAACATATTTTCGCAAAAAATCCAAGAATGGCTCGACCTATTTGAGTACCGCACGTTTGCCATGTCTAGATGTTTTCTTTGGTCTTCTCTACGAATATTCTTACTCTGTGGTACCTACTAGTTTAGGTGAACTGAGAAGAATGTTTAGTGACGAAATATAGATTTACCTTCACATAAGTTTAAAGAATGTATAAAAACACATTTAATACAAATAAATTACCATACTATTTATGAAATTCTTTATGACAAGATTGCCGAAAAGCAAGCCGCTCCGCTTTCATCTCACACAAGATAGAACAATGAAATTAAATTGTAGAATGATGTTGGAAAAGAGCAACTGACTGAGTTTCTTGCCGTCTTCTTTTCGGTAGAATCTGTCTTCCGAACCGGTGGTAGAGTCACTATAAACAGATATACTTGACGTTTCAAAAGTGCTTATAGTCGGCCTATTTGAAATAAATTGATTTTGAACTTTGAATATTATTTCCGTGACTATATTATTCCCATAACCCACCGCAAACATCACGATACAAAACATGAGTATTCCCATAAGTGTTAACGACGGGGGCCTCTCAAGCGTTAATAAACTCCGATAGGCCGCAACAAGCCAGTTCGTGTACGACCTCCATTTTTAACGAGCACACACCGTCCCCGCTGAAAGTAGCCTACACATGAAATCACGTATGAATGAGGCTTTTTTCAGTTTTTTCGCGTGTAGCCAGCGGCGTGCCGCTTCAGGCCCCATTAAAGCTTACATGTCACTCTCCTCCCCTCGGCCCATTCCCCTCGCGGGGTGGAAAAAAATCTGAAAATCGGTATTGGCTGCATCCCGCAGCGAGCGGCCAAAGCGCTCTACAATACAGCTTTGACGGACGGTCATTTAATATTAACTGTGGTTTTTCCGCAGATGGAAATGTTTTTTTTATTGCCGGCGTTATGCTGTGATGAAGTGGTCGGCCTGTTGTTTGTGACGCGCTCTGATATGTTGTGGATGAGTTGCTCTTTTATGCTCTCCACTTTGATGCGTCATTTCGCGTCAAGTACCTATTTGTCCGGTATTTTGATAGTTGGCAGTTATTGCAATTCTGATAGCCATTATTGTAATTTAATCAATTACCCGGGCAATACCAAGTTTGATATACGCTTATTTATTTGATATATAAGTTTTCGCGACGGAATTTTTTATTCGGCGCACGAAAATTGAAAACAAACCCGCAATAAATTTTTAACTTTTCGAACAAGTGATCAAAATTCGAACTATAAAAAGTGGGCGGCTGCCGAAAAGAGTAGTGACCACAGATTGAATTTATTGCTCTCACTTATTCGGAGTAAAAAGTTTGTACAAATATTTTATCGCTTGATCGAATATAGTTCAATTACAGTATACTCGTACTGTGAATAATTTTGGTAGTTCTGTAAACTTTAACGAGTATAGCTTTCACTTAATATTGTCTAAGATCTAAATCACAGAACTAACAAAAAAGTGTTTTGATTGCTTTTTATTTTTTTTGTCTTTTTACTAAAAGTTTTCATTTTATCTATAAATAAGAGTGGTCCGAGAGTACCAAATATTTTATACTTAACAACTACATATTTTTGAAAATGCCCCTAAAATTTATTTTTTTCAAAATTAGTTTTTAATGTCATTTATTATTGTGATTTTTTTGGAAAAAAATTATGAACAAAGTTTTAATCCCTTTTTTATTTTGTAGCTTTCTTCTTACGATTGCACTTTCTCTTTTAGAACGATACTACTTTGTTACTCATTTCCCTATTCTCTACCCGCGTTTTTTTAGAAAACAAAACTTTTAGAGGTATTTTTATTCAAACTATTTTATTTTAATGCCTTAGCTTTACAACATCGGGCTTTCATACAATTTTATAACTCCCATTCACCCCTTTAGAGGTTGCTTTCCGACCAACTCTTTCAGTGGGCACAAATATGCTTTTTGGATATAGATATATCTTCTAAATTGTAGGTATGTCCCTAACTTTACAATAAATAGGACAATCATATAGTATTTCAACCCCCATATAACCCAATTAAGGGTACATTTCCGAAATAAAAAGTAACCTATTTCTACTGTTACTGTACTATTACTGCTGTTTCAGAAATTAGCCGGAAAAAAAACCGACTAAAATCTGATATTTTTTGGTAATAATTATCAATACTTCAATATGTATTAAGAAGTTCGCTGCTTTTATTACACAACAAATTGACAATTACATTTTATTTATTCGTTTTTTTTCGAGTTATGCGAAATGTTACCGTGTGAATGCTCATGGAGATTTATTTATTTTATTTTTATTTATTTATTTAAATATATGTATAAAAACAAGGTTTACTATGACCCACAAATATTTGAATAGATTCAGGTAAAAAGTCCTAATTTGGCCATGGTGTGTGTGAGTTTCTGACTCCTAACTAGTCATAACTGTATTTAGGATATCACATATTCTACCGCGGTAGTGGCATGAACAGGATTCATATTTTGAATACTGTAATGTAATGTACTGATAAAGTGAACTGTTAAAACACATCACTTATTTTCCTAGAACTTAATATCAAAACATGAACACATGAAAACATGATTAAAAAGTAGGTCTATAAACTTAATAAACACAAATCTTAACAAACTAGTATTAAAACAAGAAACTTTACTGCTTACTACTTGACATATTCTAATAAAAACTCACTCATACAATACGTACGGTGATTTCTACATCACCCCTTTGAACTGAAAGGCACCTACAAGATCGTAAACTCGGTCGTCAAAAATGTGTCAAAACAAAAATAATAATAATAATAATTAAGTCTGTCTTCAAATATGTAGGAGACAGTATAGTTATTTTGACATTATACTGATCCCAAACCCAAAAAAAAAGTATGTATGATATACATTAGGGCGAGAAAGAAAAGGCAGTTTGAAGTGGCAGTTGACGGGTCATGACCAGTGGCGTGCACTTCATACATGCAGAAAAGCACTGCATACCCAAATGATTTTATATAACTCGTTTTGGAGGGGATTTTTTTTCCATTTTGTGCCATGTACCTGCTTTATGCATACCCTGGTCACAAACCCTGTGCACGCCACTGGTCATGACTCTAGTCGAACCGTTGGCTGTTAGGGCATACGTGTTCTGAATTGAAGATAAAGGACCAGTAGGCCGTCCACCGAAGAAGAAGCATGATGATTTTTCTATCTTTCAAGATTCAGTTTGGGAAGAACGAACATAACTTTAGAAAGTTGGACCTACCTATCTATACTTGGGTAACGTTTGTTGCCCTGGTGGGCTTATTATCATCGTCATTATTTCTACCAATGGACGTATACTACTGGACATAGGTCTTTTGTAGGAAGTTCCAAATACCACGTTCTTTTGCCGCTTTGGTCCAGCGGCTCCCTGCAATCGTTTTTATGTATAAATATACCATAATTAACCATCAGTAAAGCAGTGTATCCTTCCCATTGTGGAAGAAGACCCGTGCCCTGTACTGGTCCGTTTATGGGTTGATATGATGATGATGTTGAAACGCAGCATAGTCGGCCCCCAACGAGGTGGACAGACGAGCGGCCCAGGACCGTGGATTTCGGAACTCAATAAACAACTTTGTCCAGCAGTTGAGCAGTGGTAAATGAAAACTTTACAATATTTTTAATATTCTGTTTGATATTGTTACAGGCAAATCCTTCACTTTGACGATAACGGTATCAACATCGCCGCCCCAAGTGACGACGTACAACAAAGCGATCAAAGTCACCGTCGACGGACCACGGGAACCGCGGTCTAAAACCAGTTAGTATTTTCTTATTTATTCCAATCGATTAATGGAGGAAAACAATCTTTTCAATTTCCTGCTAGACCTTGGCTGCCAGCGAGTACGCTGGCTGGTATTATTATTATGGTGGATTAAACTAAGGGTGAATATGTGTTAGTTGGAAGCGGTAATACGCCAGTGGTTAGTACTTCGGCCTCACTCTGGGGGGCTAAGCTCGATTCCTAGCAGGCACCTCTAACTTATGTGCGTTTTAATTTTTAAAAAAATGACTTGCTTTAACGGCGAAGGAAAAAATCGTGAGGAAACCTGCATGCCCGAGAATTCTACATAATATTCTCAGAGGGGTGTGTAGTCCACCACTCTGGGCCAGCGTGGTGGACTACGTCCTAAAACCTCGTTATGGGAGGAGACCCGTGCTTTTTAGTGGGTCGGTAATAGGTTGATATGATGATTGAATTGATTTATTCATGATGATTGTTCTGGAAGGTTAAGGTTCCATCCCTAAAGTGAGTCCACGGGACCCTGTTACCACAGTAGGTATTAAAAAAAAATCGGTTTACATACAAAGAATCACATATCTAATTGTGAATACTTCATTCTTCCACAACGGTATCAACGAATAACAACGCTCATATTATTATTTGTTACAAACATCGTTTACAAACGTTTGTGGTTTTCCGATATTTTGTTTTGGATTGTTGAAAATTCACTTCGGTATGCAAATTCTAATAGAAAATTGTTTCACTTAATGTTCTCGTCATAATGGATTGAGAAGAAAGAAACAACTAAAAATTATAAACCTTCAGCGCTGTAAGCACTTTTTATATCATTACAAGTCCTTACCCTCACTTTTTTTTTTAGCCGATTACAAGATAGTAGACTTTCTTGGGGGAGAGATTGGGCTATGTAGGATTTCTACCTACTAAAACTGCCTTGGTGGCAGGGCTCGGCAGGGCTTGGTGAGAGGCTCCGGGTCTAGTCGTAGGTCTCCTCAGATTGCACCGGTGCCTATTTTGTACGGGAAAACATCGGGAAAAACACTTCCCCAAATTGAATTGAGCCACGACAGCCTATGCCATATCAAACTGCCGTCTTCCCGAGGCTACATAGGATATGGAAGAGTGAACGGTCAAATCCCCCACTCTGGCCGCTTCTGACCCAAAATTACCTTTATCTGGGACTATTAAGTGCACGGATCTAGCTAATTGGAAAATAATTACGTGACGTGAAACAAGTAATTACTAGTAGCCAATTTATATTAAAAAATAAAAGATTTTTAATAACAGAATACACTAAAAAATATTGACAGACCTTAATAATAAACCACATCTCATCTCAGAAAATAAAGTTTGTTTTTAATAATGCCTGATGTCAATCCCTGTAAAGGCAAACGCTTAGGTAGTTTATAATCCTTTAAACAAAATTAACAATTAGTAGCAGGAACCTCCGCTAGAGTTGAGTGAAGCAATCTAAATAGTTGGTAGCTAGGTGACGGAAACAAATGACTGGCGAGGGAACCACTGCTAAGCCTGCCCGATCAATGGCATTAAAATGATCATCGTACTCGGAATAATCACAACGTTTTGTACCTACTTGCAACAGAAAATACGAAATGTTATTATTTAAACCAGCATTCCGTTTAAATCAAGATACTAACTAACTACTAATTTTATGAAGCTTAAAATTGTGTAGATCTATGATCGTACGATGTTACTCTTTGACGCAAAATCCACTTAACGGTGTTTATTAAAATTGAGAATTAAAAGATTACATTTACAATTGAAGAAAATACTGTATGTACTACTAGTATAACTCTCTTTGATTTTGTCGAACTGATATAAATTAAGGTTATCTGTTATCGAACTACTCGTATCTTGCTATTGAAAAATGTAAAGGATCTGTACCCCTTTACCAGACGAATGTGAGGGCACAAAGGAAGGCTGTAATGAATCGGTTGTTTAATTAATTAGTCAAGAAAGGGCCCGGGTTAAACCACCCCCCCACTCTCCATGTATGCATGCCCTGCATATTGATTTATTATTCCAGCCTCCGCGCGATAAATTATTTAATTCTAAGTTCCGAAGGTTCACATCTATGCGAACATGTGGGGATATTAATGACTTGAAAGATTCCTGTAAATGATCCGTGAAGGAGGCACTGTTTTGGGTGTTCTATCTGTATATGTGGATGTTTATATGGAATAATTGTTTAAAGGCAATTTAATTAAAGCGAACCGAAAGAAGTTTCATAGATATTTTATTGGTTACATTTTACACACGACTTAACCATTGAGTTGAAATTGGATTTCTTTTACGACATTCATGTAGACTTGAATGACGTAAATAATACACTACAAATCACTAACTAGTTATATAAAAGTACTCAAATTGTCGTACTTCGAAATAGATGTCTACGTTTCATCGCAACTACCTCTAAACGTGGTGTAACAAAGTTTACATATTAAATTAAATAAGCAGAATTAGAGATTTCTGTCCCAAAATAAGCAATCAAGATTCTAAAGAAGATTCATTTGTTACTTTCTTTTTCTTCGTCGTTATCTTCATTACTGAAGGTCGTGTCCGGATTCAGGTTCCTTCGTAGCGATTTTTACTACAGTTATCCATACTGTTCCATCCTCGGCCTTTTCGATAGCTTCTGTGATAGGGAGGCCTGTGAGCGGCTTTACCTGGTCAGACCAGCGATTAGGTGATCGGCTACGTGGTTTTTTATCCTCCACTTTACCTACAAGTATTAACTTATCCATATTACTGGGCAGGCGTCGAACAATGTGACCAAAGTAGCTAAGAATATTCTTGTAGCACAATGTGGAGAGCCTGGTGTTAATACGTAGCTGCTCGAGGATCGATATATTAGTTCTCTTAGCGGTCCATGGTATACGTAGTGTCCTTCTCCAACACCACATTTCGAAGGCATCTATTGTTTTCCTTTCAGCCCTCGAACTGGCCATGCATCGGAACCATAGAGGAAGATTGAAAAGACTAATGTTGTTGTAGTTACTTTCTACATACCACTTAAAAATTGAGTTGAAATTGAATGTCTTTTACGATATTAATCTAGACTTGAATGACCTAATACAATACAAGTCACTAGGTAGTTATATACAAGTACTCAAATTATTGAACGTGAAAATAGGTGTCTACGTTTCACTGCAACGTCTAGTTTACATATTGAATGAAATAAGCAGTATTACAGCTTTTTGTGACAGTAAGGGACAGTATTGTCCCATGCTTATTTGTGCCACCAAGCAGTATTGCTGTGTTGTCTGCTGCTGTTTAAAACCTACGCCTCAGGTCGTTGGACAAAGGCCCTTTGTAGGACGCATTCCTTGCATGCCCATGCAAATCGTTGCTCAGTTTAAAGGCGATAGATTTTCACTGACGATCCGGTGGGTCATGAGCTTTGTCTATCAATTATAAGTAAAAAACCTCAAATCTACACTGAATGTAAATAACTAGACAAAATGCATAGTACACATATAATTGAATATAATGTGTGGTTTATATTATATGAATTTAATAATGAGGATTTCAAAACAGATCTTTTTAAAAATTGTCCTAAAACTGATATGGAAAGCTTGCCATTTCTCTAAGGTTTCGACCTGTCTGGGAGGTAATCGTGGCTACGTTGTAGAAACCTATTAGGGGTACCTAACAGGTTAGCTCGCTACCATCTTAGACTGTATTATTGCTCGAGATTGTAGTGAAGGGCTAACTTGTAGTAAACTAAAAAACAAATAGAAATAGTACATTTTCATACTGTCTGCAACTTGTATTTCGCGGATAGAATTATCTATCTGAAATTCATAACCAGATCCAAATTGTTCAAGCAAGATGCATACTCGTACATCGCTTCCCTATTTTTCCAAGCCGCGGGTGCCTCGCTTTAATGTTACTAATATCAATAATAAACGGGCGGACTATTAACTGGAATAGTAAAGTGAGATACTTTGTACGTATTCCATCTCGCGGATAAAACTTTCTATCTATAACATATAAGCAGATCCATAACTGTTTAAGCATGAAGCAAGCACACGTACCTCCCTTCCCTATTTTTACCAAGCCGTGGGTGGCTCGCTTTAATGTTACAGTAGCCGCCTACAATTTAATAATCGGGCGGACTATTAACGATGTTTTTCTTAAGGCAGCTATTTCGGATGCGCGGGCACCAGACCACCCGCGCGTATGGCGGTGTGCGTTTGGTTTATGCGACTAACTTTATTGTTTACTTCACACGTATGCATCTATTCTGTATTTACACGTAACATAAAAAATGCTTATAAACTGCTGCATTTTTGCCGTAAGGGTGGTAACTAGTCGTGTCTGATGCCCACCAGACCTAATTAAAGGCAATATTGAGCTAATAATTCTTAACTGGGTCCCCTTATAATAGGAAGGGCCAGCTTTCCATTGGAGCTTAAGCAAAACTGGGACTAAACGTTTAAAAATTATAGCATTAAATTTTCTTAGTATATTGTCTAACAGATCGATTCACTTACTTTTTGCAATAATTTTCATATATAATCTAGTTAACCAAGTTATTAAGAATTGGTGGCTGTGGTTGGTTCTGTAAAATTTGTGGGTGAACAGTGGGCACAAGTGGGCAAGCCACTGCTCCAGAAATACGACAAATCTATGAGTTATATTGAAATCTGCGTAAAAACTGAATCGTCTGCGTTTTCCAATGCGTTATAATAATCATAGTTGATCTGTGACCCCACCTTATTAAGGTTCAAAGATCTATTTTTCTCACGATCCATGCAACGGGGTCGAAACATCCACAAATGCAAAAACATTATCGTTGTATATACCCGTTGAACTATATTTAAGAAATGTTAATAAACAACGAAAATCTTAGTTTAAAATCTTCAAAGATCTATTGTCCCACCCTCGGCACTATACCTTCACAACTCATTGAGATATGTTGACATAGAGACATCGACAGGCTCTGGGCTATCCACGGATCCTCCCAAAATATTATTAGACGCATAAAGACGTTAATTTTTATCTAAAAACGAGAATGCAGTGTAAGAATGATGGGCAGGTCCCACTTTGTAAATTATCCCGCGAAATTAGTCCCGCGTGAATAGAGACCATCCTATAGTAGCTAATCTTATTAAAATTCTCCCTAGACTGGACAAGTGACTGACCTTATACTAAAGCAAGACTAACTAGTTGAAAATACTTGGAATAATAAATCTAACTAGACCGGACGCCACCCCAGTGTAATCCTTTAATCAGGTCCACAGTAGCCCTTGCCGGCACCCTATTTTTCCCTCCCATCTATAACATACCCCCTTTCCCTCCCCACACGACCCCTCGAACGGTGCAAATGACAGTTTCTAATTCCAACTTGCCATGAAAGTGTGTAATTGTTGCACCGTTGATTTATACATTGAATCTTTTACGCGGAAAGTTAAATGTGTGTGTGTGGCAGTGTATATAGGGATCAGTTTTCAATTATTGTACTCATATATGTGCGTCCTTCAATTTAATGTCAACTCTTGTTGTTGCTTTTTAAGTGAGAGGTCCTCAGCAGGGACAATTTAGGAATTTTATTAAAGTGAAACTCCTAATGCGACTTCCAACAAGGTTGCGTTAAACGTTTAAGGCTACCATTGATGGCTATTTATATTATCTGACAGATTGACATATTCTGATTGTATAATTCAATGCAGCTGTCGCCAACGTCCGGTCAAAACACCAGTTCTCGTACGATCACCGAAGCCAAACAACATCAGGCGCGGTCAGTACTTGGATGGGTGACTGAAAACTCCGCGTGTTGGCATTTTGCTTTGTTTTGAAAGAATCTAAAATAAATAAGAAAGTAAATTTTATGGTTTTTTAACTTGTTTTAAATAAAATTAATAACGAAAAAGAAAGTCAACTTGGTGCGTGTTTTTTGGTGAACATTTTGCCTGCAGATTCTTGGTAAAAGCTTTGGAGCAGACAGAGTGTGAGATTTTCTCCTTATCACGTGAAAGTTAACTAGCTTACTTCAGAAGGTACTAAAAGTAAGAAATCTATTAAAAGTAAAATCTAACACCATATACGAGTATAGGCACTCTGGTTGATTTTGCATCATTACATTTGTATCCACCGTACCAATGTTGATTTTGGTCTTCTTTTTTAATGTAATTCAGTCCATAACATATTGAATACACTGGTTTACGAAGGGGTAAATGCTGAGTAGGTACTTAAAGAAATACTGTTATTACTGATTTTGTTCCCGTGCGACGCCGCGTACAAAACCGATTAAGAGTAGAGAGAACTCAATATAAGTCCCATTAGACCTCTACCATCTTAGACTGCATCATAACCGAGTACAGGGTGAAATCACAGTTATGGACTAACAAATATAAAACTCAAGTGTGAATAGTCTGATTCTTTAGGGGATAGAGGTTTAGATGATAGCATTTTTGGCTACATATCAAGAGGTTGTGAGTAGGTACGGTTTTCGGGCAAGGCAATTCATATACAAGCCGGCGTTACTTTACGGAAATCCATAATATGTTATGAAAATGAAGCTTAATTTGCTATACTCCGCGAACAGTAGGAGAATCTTTATGTTATTATTTATAATTTCTTCAATCCTTATACTCCACACCAAACAGATCTTCAGCAATGTACCTTACGCACGTTTCGCTCCGAAACCGGAGCATCTTTAGGAGAATTTGACTTTACAATGTATAATTGTTAAGTCAACATCTGCTGAAGAGATAGAGTAGCTTAATTTGCTGTGCTCCTGCTGTTTGCGGAGTATAGCAAATTAAGCTTAATTTTCATAATGCTTAAAGTATTTGTTCGCACGAACCGGTAATTGGGAACTTAGCGACGCCCTTGCTTGACTTGCCCTGAGTGTAGGAAAGCATGTTAAATTTTTGTTTCGTTATAATATGACGAACATGAAATAAAAAAAATCCCATCCAGGGACTTTAACAATAATATTTTATAAGTTCGATAAATTAAACTTATTTGACTGGTCTAATAGTATCGTGGATTTATAGTCTTTTATAAATATAGCATTATTTTATCAATTAAATTAACTTTAGTTGTTTATGTATAGTAGAATTAGCACCATTAAATAACCAATACTTAACAACGTTTTACTTGACCTCAGAAACAGAATTCATAAACGCAAAACTTAGTAAGCGTTGGTAGAATTAAACTAAGTTGAGTATATTTGGTAATATCATAAAGCCGATGTTGGGTTACAAAACACAAACTGTAAACTCAGTTATATTAGCTATAGAACTCCTTCATTAGGAGACATATTCTACATGATTGTGTCGATACCTCGTAGGTGTCACCCTTACGCATTCCTATCGCGAGAAATATGGCACAAAACATTAACAGGTAGGTTCAATGTATATTGGTGGGCATACCTATACCTAGGTGATTACAAAATTATTCAGCTTAATTGTAGGCTCTTTTTGTTTCGAAGAGAAACCGTAAGAGTAAGTATACTTTATAAGACGTGACGTGCTCAGTTCAGAGATTTGTAGTGTACATAAAACAAATATATTTAGACTGTATACTAACTGAATATTAAAAAAATCTATTTAGTAATATAATGTAAAAAAAGTCTAAATTTCTAAAGCACATTGACCAAAAAATTTTTTAAATCTTACTCAATTCTCAGACCGATCTTGTCTTCTTGATGGCATTACCACTACAGGGCCAAGGTTTTCTCTTAAATATGAGAAGTATTTTGGTCGTACCGCACTTTGCCAGTGTGGTAGACACCACACGGGTTTGGTAGACTTCACAAGAACATTATGGGGAACTCTCAGGGTCTCAGGCATGACGGATAGTTAGCTCACGGTGTTTTCCTTCACGTTTGAAGCACGTGACGTATAGTCAAATAGTTGAAATTATCCGTTGTTTACTACTCACAAAAAAGCTGAGTATATGGTTTCTCTTTGGACCCTTTATGAATAAATTAGTCATTGGTAGATACTTTTTGCTTTACTTAAATCGCATTCATTGCCTACCTTATAGCTACCTACCAAAGGTTAGTTATAGATATCTAAATGGTAGATACACGTTTGTCAACATGTATGACCTCGATTAGGATTGTCGATTAGTTTGTAACGCAATTCGGAAATGCTGAATCAAAAGCACGGGCGGAATGGTATACACATATCGATAGCTATTAATTTGTTGTTTGCTGTATAATCGGTAATTTAGTTCTCGATTCAATGTTGAGAATTTTATGAGATAACAGTTTGGTCGTTTGGCACAAAGATTTAGAGATTAGATCTACTGTGGTCGAAATTTAACCATAATTAATTTAAATTTTAAGTTTGAAGATTATCAAGATAAGATCTACTATAATATAATCTCAGATTTGGCCAAGGCTACATTGTTAATTAGTCTTATGTCACTACTGAACATACATACATATACGTAGACAAATGATACATGTATACATATACATATATACTCTTGAAATACACGGTTGTGTGTGTAATGTTTTTTTTATTAAGTTAATGTATTTTTATGCATTATGAATATAAAGCATTCTGCACACCTTCTCTGTATGAAATCTAAATAAAAAAGTGAGGGAATTTTCATTACTCCCCGTCCGCGAAATTTTCATAAAAAGGCTTTAGGGGTAGATTATTTACTGTCTCTGAGACTTATCTTTGAAACCCGAACGGTAATAATTTTTGAATAAACAATTGCCATAGTTTTTGCTGAAAGAAATCAGATACAGCCCTAACATAAGATGCATAAGTAAAATCAAGTAACTCTTTTCACTATATTAGGAACGTGTCGCGTAGCCTAGGTACAATTTATGCACGTCTCGTTCCTATATCTTCAATATGGTTGTCATAAGTAAATACTTAGGAGGTTTTGAATAAGTTGGTATAGAAAAATAAATAAATAAATATACTACGACAATAAATATGCTTTATTAATTTAATTCCGATTTAATTCAATTTAATTTAATTCATTTTTGTTTTGTTTTGTCTCCTAATAATTGATTAAGTTAATTTTTTTATTGTAATTTAGCTTTAAATATTTATACTTTTATACTTTTAAAGGTTTATATTAACTGACTAATAATTAATTGTAAATAATTTATAAGAATGACTTTTTTACATTTTAATGCATGCTGTGATAACCTGTAAATAGTTGAACATTTACTATGTGACTCATTCCAAAAAAAAAAAAAGCATGTTTTAATGTATCTACTGTTGGTTGTCCTTTATAAATAAATAAATAAATAAATATTAAATATGCTTCTTTTGGTTTAATACTTTTCCTTATGCGATATACTTATGCAACCTTCAACAGTATTTCTTAAGGGCTTCCTTTGGGGTGGGGCTGCGTTTAGCATGCACCTCTATCTCTTTTAATTATTCAGGTTGTTAGGAATTAAATATTGCTTAAATGGTGAAAGGAAATATTATGAGCTAAGAGTTATCTATAATATTCACAAGGACTACCGATAGAACCCTTCTCAGTCTGAGAGGAGAACCGCGCTCTGTATTGGGTCGGTTATAGGTTGATAACATTGTGATAGGCGTATTTGAGTAAAGTTTTCTTTTAATTTAACGTTTAAAACCAATGTAAAGTTGTTATAGGCATATTCGATTCTTTTTTTTAAATTTAATTTGATTTGAATCCAATGCTTAGTTTTAAGAGCAGCTTGTATCCTACTGATGTAGTGTTGTCTCTGCTAGGGCAGCAGCAGCAGTTCCACTTCGCGTTTGGTCAGCGTCCGTTCCCCTTCCCACCGGACCCACTCGGTGGCTTCAGGATGCCGCCTATCACTTCGTGTCAAAGTAAGTATTTTTTAATAACAAACTATCTTAAAAACCCTCGACGCATAATGTAGATAAAAAATATATTCTGTAATGGCCTAGGTACTATTCAATAAAAATTTTGACGGCCGACTGTCGCAGTGAGCAGCGCCCCTGCTTTCTGAGTCTTCTGTTTGAGTGATGAACATGTTTGCTTTACAGTGTCTGGGTGTTTATTTGTATATTTTAAGTATTTATGTGTATTATATTCATAAAAATATTTATCAGCTATCCTAGTACCCAAAACACAAGCTACGCTTACTTTGGGGTAGATGGCGATGTGTGTATTGTCGTAGTATATTATATATTATAATGATCATCAAAACGCACATATTTCAACAGTGTGAACCCGTCTCCTGCGGTAGTTTAAACTGTATTACAGGAGGCAGCGTCTGGTCTTTATATATGGTAGAACCATCTATAACTATAACGTTTGATAAATAAACAGGCAGAATTATACTAAGGGAAAAAAGAAAATTAATGATATGAATTTTAGAGGAGGTAATCTATAGCTAAAAATAATTTACAAGTTTTTATTTATCATTTCGATGGGTTCATTGCGTTTAAAAAATGTAAATAACCATTTTGTGGTGTCAGCCTTCTTGAAAATAAAATTTGTCATCGCGTATACAACTTTACTAATCAAGCACTTTCATGAAATTCATTTGATACCCATATTGAGGAATATTTAAAAAAAATATGCTATCCGCCATTTTGTGTGATGGCGGCCATCTTGGATCAATTTTAATTAAACATAGCGAAGAAAAATTTATCTTTATATTATCGGGAGACTCATTTACTGTTCAAACTAATTTACAGTTCGTCCATTCGGGAGCATGTTGCATCGTACCATAGACAGACACACACTTGCAGAAACACGTTAATTTTATAACGCTCCGTCGTTTTTTCGGGGATTAAGAATAGCGCTTGATATTTGGATTTCTAATTAAAATGTCCAATAGTAGGTGCCCGTCGTCTATGGTGAGCCAAATTCAGTCCAGCACATAAAAATCTAAACTCTGCTGTTGGCTGGACATATTCAATGCATGGTCGCCAACCAAAGAAGGTTTTGACCTCACAGCCTGACGGACGGAGATCGATCGGGAGGTCAAAATTGTTTTTTATAGATAGAGTACGCCGCGATGCACAAGCCATCCGCTTGAGAAACTGGCGGACATGGGCACAATATAGACCACAAAAGGCTGAAAATGATAAGTAGATGCCAGCTGTTTGACTATTAATATGATGAGTATTGGCAAAAGAGGTTCAAACAACGTAATATGATGTGAAGAACTACGGAGATTTAACAACAATTAAATCTCCGAAGTTCTTCGCAGCCAAGAAAATAGATGTTGTTCTCACCATATTTCTGGCTAAATAGTTATCGAAGTACCTAAACAATTAGGTAATTTTTAAATAAAACTTACATAAAACTTCATGGTTACCACTAAATGCAGTAAAGTAAGGTTTTCTTAGATCATTTCAATTTTGGGGTACATTAAAGAGTTACTGAGTAGAACAAATACTATTTTATAGCAAAGACAAGATGGTGCTTGAGAAATGCCATTAGTTAGATGCCAGACTTGTTCTTAGGCAACAAGCTCTCAGCTACTGTACCTAATGCAACTTTCACTTTTCCTCATGTATAACATCACCATCCCAATCGAAAAAAGCTTCACTTCTAAAATTCTAATCGGTTGTACATAACAACAACAGTATGAATACAACAAATGACAACGCAATCAGACTATCTAAATTGGAAACCGCACACAAACCTCATAACGCGTTTGATAGCTCAAAAGTGAATGAGTCACTAAAACCACGCGGCGATACGCTAAACTACGTTCACTAAAGCGCGGATTCAATCAGTCGCCGAAAAAAAAATTCAGATGAAAGCTGACTGCGAACCCAATCGAACAAGCATGCATCGAGCCCGCTAAAATCCACCGGCCCAAAACAACTCGAGCGGGTCAAAGCGTAAAAAAAACATCCACAAATCGACGCGGCGAGCGCGTATCGTATAAAAACCGAGTCCGCCGATCGTCGGCCAAAAACGGAACCGTGATACCGAAAAATAAAAGCCTGTAATACTCCGGAAAAAATAAAGTGGACGCAACGTGCGAGGATCTCGCTGGCGTGCGTTTTGTCCACTCCCGACTCTCGATATCTTTATAAGTGCCCACTCTTGTGTTATTTCGGATACACTGTGAGCGGAATAAATATCAAGTTTGTCTTTTTTAAGCAGTCTATTGGATTTTAAAACATTTGTAACATTTATGCGATTATTTGTTTTGACTGTTTCACTTTATTAGACTTGCTTATGCTTTTAAGTAATTAATACTTGCTTTAACGTCTTAAGGAAACTTGCATGACTGAAGGTTATCCATCATGTTTTTTATAATAAGCTATGAAGCTAGAGCAATTCACACCCAAGCTTTTTTATCGTTCAAGTAATCCTTAATATTATAATAGGATTTTTCTGTAAGTTTACGTTTTATATAAACTTTGAACTTATTGAGAGACATCTCAAAGATTTCATTTGGTTATTTGTTATAAAAAAAATATAGGTGCAATTGCCCTTGAATGAATAAGCAATTTTGTGTACTAGCCTAGTAAACTGCACAACGAGTTTATTTCTCCTAACATTAATATTGTTACAATCCATTTTCTTTTTAAATTTGGTTATATTTTTATGGACATAAATTAAATTATCAAATATGTACCTACTGACTATCATCATCAAGTCAATGTCTTAAAAAAAAATCACTAAGTTTTAAGTAGTCGTAAAGTTTTTCGTGACAGAGCTCGTCGAAAATAAACTCTTGGCATGCTTATTACTGCCGCCAAGCAGCATAATGTAATTAATAATTATTATTATGACGGACGTGACTTTGCAATATTTTTATATTGCAATACTGTTACTTATTATTATTATTTTGTTATTTAATTTATCTTTTTATATTCTAATAACTGGGTTTATACCTTTCAATAAAGATTATTATTATTATTATTATTATCATAATTGCAATGCTGTGTTCCGGTCTGAAGAGCGTGGTTGCCGGTGTAACTAGAGGCACATAAGGCATGTTGCAGGACGTGCTCCTTGCTCATTGTGCTGTTTATAGGCCATCTTTGTTTACTTGCAGCTTCGTCTATTGGATAGAAGCAGGCGTTACTTTGCGGAAATCCATATTATATTATCAAAATTAAGCTTAATTTGCTATACTCCGCGAAAAGCAGGAGAATCTGTGTAGTGTAATTTATAATTTCTTCAATCCTCATACTTCACACCAAACAGATCTTCGGATATGTTAAGTAACAGTTGGACTTAACAATTATTCATTGTAAAGTCAACATCTCCTGAGGATGCTCCGGTTTCGGAGCGAAACGTGTGTAGAGGGTATATTGCCGAAGATCTGTTTGGTGTGGAGTATAAGGATTGAAGAAATTATAAATTACACCACGCAGATTCTCCTGCTTTTCGCGGAGTATAGCAAATTAAGCTTAATTTTGATAATATTGTAGCTTCGTCTGTCAATTGTTACTATAAAAAAAAGAGACAGGCTTGTCGTTTCAAAAGGGCTTATAAGGAAAAACCTTCTTGAAATAAATGAATTTCGAATAATAAAGCTTTTTTTCTAGATATGAGCCAATTCGGACTGAGTTCGAGTAACTCGCACTGGGGCTACGGTGGTGCGGGCGCGTACCCCGCGTACCTGCCATCTTGCGCAGCACCTGCTGCTTCTCAGTTCAATCCACCAGCTCTCGGCTTCGCTGGGACCATGCCTGAGCAGACATCCACGCAGGACTTTACGAATAATACAGGTACGATCTTTTTGTTATACTACAAGTTAGATCTTGACTGCAATCTCACCTGGTATTAAGTGTCCTCCCGATGTCGTCGACCCCTGGGGCTCTTCTCACGCCGAGATTTCGCACTCGCTCAAACCCCCCGGTGACGCCGTAGCAACCCCACAGGTGGTTAGCGGCAAGTGTCCATCCGAAAATCGAAATCGGTATTAAGTGATGGTGTAAGATGGTAGCGGGCTAACCTAACCTAGCCCTTAACCCTAAGCGGTCACTACCCGGCATTATACCGGAAATCGCATGGTGGCACGTTTATGTCCGTAGGAACTAGACACGGCCGAAGTGTCAAAAAGACTGTACTGACACGGAAATAGGACGAATGGCGTACCTACTCCGCTCTATTACTCATTTTAAACTTTCAATCAATCCCGTTTATTTTTGCGAAAGTAATTATTAAAAACCAACAACCAGCAGCGTCGTGAGTCTATAAGACTATTGTTTTCCGACTAAAAATAAATTCATCAATTTTTAATTATAATATTAATGGAAACAATGTTTGGTGTATGATAGACTATAAACTATCAAACCAGCATGGTGAAATTAAATGTACCAACATGGTTTACGACTGACATCCTCCTTAAAACCGTACGGGCGCTGTGGATGTGCCTGCCCGCCTACACAGCACACACAAAAAGCAACGGCGATCCTCTCTTCGAGGTGGAGGCGACATACTCAGAGTTCCCCTTTGACAACTTACCAGACCAGTGGGTCAAAAAGATTTAGTAATTATCACTAAAATAACAAATGCAAACGTGTATTGTAAATATTATAATAACGGTATTTGCCAAGGGATACCGATACATATAATAACTATAGATATATAATAAAGAGAGATATAAATAATGAGCGCTATGCTTGATTTTTTATCTTCCCAGCTAGCTAGACAAATATGTATGATTTATTTTTCTTAAAAGCAACACTACAGAGATCAACCAATTTTTATTAGTTATTGGAACTATGTCCACTCCTAAGTATAAAGCTGGATGGACGAACATTAAAACGGCTCTCATTATAATTTACAGCGGTACGGACACGTCCGATACAGGCGATGAATTTATTGCCGATGCGTGCCCGCGCAACACGAAAAATATAGCCATATTAAAACAATGTAAACATTCTCTCAAATATATTATCGCTGTATAGATTTAGAAAAGTACCTATATCTCTATTTCACGTTAATTTCACGTTCACGTGCGATGTGACCGCTCTCAGTTGTCGTTTCATCTATTTTTTTATATAGAACGCCAATCTCGATACTTAATATAAGGAATTAAACAAAAAAAATAAAACCGATAGATGCAATGTGAAAGTTTTATAGCCAAATCAATGTAAACATTGCTCAAATATTTTGTAGCCGAATAGAATTAGAAACTACGATTTCTATTATAAGCGTTAATTTCGGCTCAAACCATCAAAACGTATTTTTTTACGCTGATCTCGATACTGACTAAAAAAAATGGTAATTGTAAATGTCTGACGGCTAGATACAGGTCTCCTCTCTCATAAGCGATATAAGTGCCAACGCGGCGGTACAAAAATATATTAACTGGTCCAAAAGTAAAGTTGCCTTTTTTTTCTTTGTTTTTCGTTGATAAGGCAATATAGTTTTATTTATAGACTGATCAATTTAGTTTCGTTTGGAGATTTAAGTACAAAATAATTTACAACGTTTAGGGCCTTTAGACCTTGTATTCTAATTTATCAATCCTTCGGTTTAACGTGCTCCACGAGCACGGGGTTGAAACATAATCAATTGCCCAAATTTGTTTCTTGGGTTTTCTGTCAATGAACTCTCATAACTGAAGGTGCCTGGTCACAAATCCTCCTTCTTCAACGGATCATCTACGGTTCAGGCTATTAAATTATGGAACGCCTTGCCGTTAGATATCCGTGAGGCACAATCGATTGGGACCTTCAAGAAACTAGTGAAGGATCATTATTTGTCTCTTTCAGCCGAACAACGCTGAAGCGAATCATTTTAAGTGTGTAATTTGAATTATTTATGTATTTCATACTAATTGGGGATGTTATATGTAATATATTTATGTTATATATTTTATTTGTATTTATATATAATATATTTATATATATATTATAGTTATATTTATATATATATATATATATATATATATATTTTATTTATATTTATATATTTGTATAATTTTTAAATCTTATTTATTGCACCACCTACCTCTTTTCTACATTTTTTCCTTTTACGCCATTGGTTGCCTGGAAGAAATCGCTATGTAGCGATAAGGCCACCAAATTGTACTCTCTTGATTGTATTTATATCTTTGTAACTACTTTTTGTTTCTTTGGTGTACAATAAAAGTGTTTTCATTCATTCATTCATAACTGGAAGAAAAATCCAACACCAAGAGCCTCGCGATTCGTTGTCGAGCACGCAAAATAATAAACTAACAAAGCAGCTATTTTCGATTGGCCAACATTAATAGACTTTATGTCGATTTAATCACAATAGCTAACATGCATTTCTGTTTGTACAGTTCTCCCGGATACGACAGGCGTTGATTTGGATCAACAGCTGTCGGGCCTGGTCGGTTCGTCGCCTTCACACCACAGCAGTCTTCTGCCGCGGTACAACAACAACACAGACTACAGCTTATCAACAGGACCTAGATCTTTGAGCGATAATAGTTCCCAACCAGATTCTCCAGTTCAGGACGATTTACTAACCTCGAACACGACTACAAATATTGGGCACAACCATTCAAACACCTCAAACTTTCCTTCGCTAATGGGCTCTCAAAACTCTTCGTACGGAAGTAGTAATTGCAACAATTCCCTTTATCCCGTACTCCCTGCTAGTCTATTGTACAGTCAGCTGTACACAGCGGCAAACCAAACGCACAATTTTCATCCATTGCATTCGAACTCAATTCACTCGACGCAGAATCATCACAACGAACTGCAGACGATGATGGATCAGATATCGTCCACGACCAATAATCATAGACAGCATGGGAGTCATGTGCAAGGAGATTTGTTGTTGGGCGGTGGAAATTCCTGCGCCGCGGCTGCAGCGAGAGGGGAAGATGGAAGAGTTAATAGCCTTGGCCAACGAGGTAACCCGCAGCCAGATAGCAACACTGTATGGCGACCATATTGAAAATTTTCATTATTAAAAAGTGTAATTTTAATTGCGACTTAAGTGGAAAACAAGTTAATCACACGAAGACAGAGTGAAGGTAGAGTAATGATTGAATTACTTCGAAACGAGAATTATTGTTACTATGATTTCGTCTATTGCAACGAAATAGGTATTGGTAATTATTCATATAGAGATAGATCTAAAATGGTTTCACAAACCATTTGATTTGAATCTTGGATATAAAATCGCTCCCGTCCTTATTATACGAGTTGTTTATGAACCAATAAAATTTTAGTAACACTTGTTTTTCTGTTAATTTACGTCTTAAACATACATCTTCGTCTGATACATACAAGTTACTTTTGCCATTTTGGTTACGGGATGCTAAAATGGCCATCGAAACATTCACGTAGCAAGACTCTACATTTTTTTGGATAGCTAACAAAATAATTTATTTCATTTGTAAATTTTTTTTTCATTAATTCATCATCATTTGCCATATATTACACAGAAAAAAATCTATGTTATGTGAAAAAAATAATTTAAATATTTAAATATAAAAAAAACTTTAGTCATATATTATTTTATTGTTCTCTTCGCATACTTTTTAGTGAAAAAAACCGGAAACATAAATGTAGTAGTTTAAACAAAAGATTGTAAATAAAATTGTGAATAATTTGTTGTAAATGCATCTTGTAAAGTGCAATAGTTGTGCAATTATGAAGTTGAGTAGATGTATACAAGAAATTAGTTATAAGATACATTATTTGTTGATTATGTGAATCTGTCCATTGTAGATAAAATAGATCTTAGGGTCCTATTCAAAATAGCGGGTTTATTTGTATTAGGTTTTATAGATTTTTTTTATTACTTGAAATGCGAGTATGTAACATTGTTTTAAAGAAAATATTGGCAAAAAAATCTTCATACATTGTTTGAATCACAGCGCTTCCTTTCTCTTTCCCCAATGATCCCACTTCTGAAAACAAGGCTCGTGTCTTATATAGTCGTTTGAATTGATAATGAAATACTAAGGTAGTGAAGGTCCACAGAAATTGATTGTGGAGCTCTAGTACATATGATCTGAATCTGAGAATATATCAAACTAAAATCAACGTTAATCCTATGCAAAACAACATTTTATTCAGCGATCTTAATTAACTTAAAAATCTTATATATTAGTTATAGCTAATTTGAACCAAGTTTTCTCGGACTTAGATCGTACGTTATTCACATGAACCATTGTAGAAAGTATAAGTGGATCTTACGGGGTAATTCTTTTTGTGTTCTAGTTATATTACCACGATACGTTAATTACAAAGAGGTATCATCAAACACTCATACTTCCGTCAGGTTTGCTATGCCTAACCTTTCCCTTGACTTACATTGTTGTTGTTTGGTGCCAAATTAGTAAAATATTGGTGTTTATGAAATGAATTACTACACATTAATAATGTGGAAATTGCATATATGGGACACAACACATTCTTATTTTTTTTCATTAAATTTCGAATTATCGTTCTTGTGAATTGTCATTTTCATTTGTGAAGGCAACTTAAGCATGAGCATGTGTTTTTTTTTCAAAATTAGATAAATAAATGGTTGTGCAACCCTTTACCCTAAAACTTTCAAATATACAAAAATGCCAAAGTTAAATTTATAAATGTATGATTTACATTAAAAAAATGTTTTTATTATTATATTTAGGTGCAATATTATAATTTTAATAAAAAAATATTAAGTATCATGGTTTATAAATATTATGGTTTTGGATTTGTGAAACTTGCGTAGCAATTTATTTGTGAGAAAGCTTATTGTTACGTTTTGTTGACTGTAAAGTAGCGGGAATCACTTTGTATAAATAAATTATAAATGAATGTACATTTGTTTGATTATCTCCCTTCATTATAACTATCACATTGAACCCAAGCCTTCTTTAGAATATTTTACATATTCTTTACTAACTTGACATACTGAAGAATTTAGCCTTCCTATTACTTAGCATAGCACTTTTCCTGTATGCAATGATTATTCAAATAAAAAACGGTAAAGGAAAAAATATATAATATGTAATAGTGAAAGTAATTAAAAACCAAGAATTTGTTAATGCATTTATTGTTTTTTTTGATAAGCAAGATCATTGGCGCTTAGCATAAAATTTACCCATTTTGCGTGCTTTCTGTGTGCACGTGTACCACCCAAATGACACCACTTCGCATCGCATTGCTGACGGAAATGTTATCATCATATGTTATGACATGACTGCTGCACTCAGCGTTCAACAAAACTCCTCAACAAAAGTTTTGTTTGTTTTAATACTTTATTGCACACGCACATTTAATATAAAGTAAAGAGACACAAACACAAAAGAAACTTAGTCTAGACATTGAGGCGTGCAAAGGCGGCCTTATCGCTAAACCGATCTCTGCCAGGCAACAACTTGGCGAAGCGAAAAACAAAGAAACGGGTTGGTGCGGCAATTTAAATTTAGATAATAAAAAAATATACTCTTTATTTTTAATACTAGACACATACATATTTATACTACATACTATAATGTTACATAAATAAGAATAAGTTTTTCAAACGCTTTTTGAATATACCTACTAGGATATACCTACAATCAAGGATTTAGCCTGACATATGTCAGCAGGGAGGGAATTCCAGTGCCTGATTCAATTAACCGCAAAAGAGTTACTATAGTATTTCGTAGGCCTGTTTGGAACCTAGAGTTTGTCATCAGTGCAGGAACGAAGCAAGTTCTGTCCATCTACTTCGACAAAGGTAAATCTTTGCTTTAAAGAGTGTCCGCAAAGTTCCGAGTTCTACAAAAGACGAGAAGTTTTAACCGGCCCAGTAATAAAATAAAAAGAAGGGGTATGGCAGCTGTAGTAACCTATACCCCTTAGGTTTCTACATAAAAATATACCGGAAAAATAATCATGAATCTAAGATTCACGTCTCACAACTTGGAAACATCTACAACTAATTCTTTTAAACAAGTTTCGCATCCATACAAAATACCACTCAAGCCAGACATATAATTTTGTTTTCCTTGTATTTTTCCTATTGTGGTGTGGAAAGAAAAAATCTATTCTATACTATTTATTCTTCTTCTTAATCGTGCACTCTTGGCAGAGTGGTCGTGGCTGCTGAGATAAATTTCACGACGCTAGGCATCATTGGATTGCACGGCTTCCCGCGCGAGTCTTCTCCACTTTTGGCGGTTGGTAGCGTGTCGAAAACATTCTACCACAGTTGTCTGGGCCAATCTACACTTTCCAAATAGAACCTCCTCATCATCGTCATCATCATTATAAAACTTTGCCGGCCTACTAAAGGGCACGGGTCTAATTTCAGATTGAGAACAGATTAGGCCGTAGTCCACCACGCTGGCCAAATGTGAATTAATACACTTCACACGCCTTTGAGAATGTTATGTAAATATCACTCGCTTTAGCGATGGAATGTTTGTATTTCAACGCTAAATCAAGTTATATTTTAATTGCTTAAGTTCACTAAAAACTCCTGCATTAATAGAATTATAGGGTCACATAATGCTATGTACGTAGAGCAAAAAGCAGTCTCTTCCATTTAGTCAAAGCTAGTGGAATACGTCCATTAAAATATTGGATATCACTTGCATCGATCAGTGTCGGGTTCGCACTAAGCCTCATTAATTACCTACTTCGCAATTTTAAATCTCATTATTGTCCAAATCGGGCTGCCATCGATTTTTCGCGCGGTACAGATGCTGGGTGGGCTCGCATATATTATCGTAGGTAATCAGGTGACACGCTCGGGTGACCATCCTTTGTGATAATTATTTATAATAATGTACAAATTTATTGGCCTTTTTTACCAATGCATAAGTTAAAAAAATATTAAAATCAGTAATAACATTGAAGGTACCGTACAATTAATGAACTTCCTAAAGATGCGGTTGCTAGGAAGCAGTAAATTCCGCATTCATCTCTCACAAGATATAATAGAATTATATTTGTTAAATTTTAAAATGTTGACGGACAAGAGTTTTTTGCCCTTCTTCTCTTCTGTCGTTAGAGTATCTTCAATTAGACCGATTGGCCTTTAGAAAGTGCTTATAAAGTTGAAAAAAAATTAAATGTGATTTGTACTTCATGAGGCACTCAAAACGTGAAAACGTGAAAACGTGCAGCTTGACGGCTCAATGACGGTCCCAATTTTTTGCCAAAGCAATGTTCTCTTACATGGTCTTATTGATGGTAAGTAAATATAAAGACGCATAAAAGCTTTTTTGTTTCGATCAGGTGCCCCATAAAGGTACCTTTATGTTGCTAAAAATGTTTAATATAATATGGCGATAAGTTTAATAAAAGGTGTCGTCTTCTACTTCATTGAGGTTGTACACGACCTGTACAACCTTAATGAAGTAGAAGTTTATTATTTTGTTTAACCTTGACTGATTACTATAATATGAAAGATTCTATTATTTGATTACCAACGTTATAAAAAAACTATAGTTTAAGTTTCTTTTTATAAAGTTACAAATTTCTATGGAGATACCAGATACACTTTGCTGTTTATACAAAACAACCGATTTATTTAACCGCCAATGACGTTAGTTTACTTATAAACTTACATTGGGACTCAAAAGGTTTTTGATAAAACGCTGTAGATTAGATTAACGTGTCTCAAAATTGTCCACCACAGCGTGGCCCACCTTGTATAGGCGTCCGTCTGTCCATCGTTTCGCATTGGCGCAAATTAATGAGGGTGGGATATTTATTCCAGGGTTTCGTTTGCCCGACAAAATATCAATTCACCTCGATTTGTGTGTCTGTGTGTGTGAGTGTGACGTCAGGTGATATGCAAATGTTACGCCCGACGGCGGAGCTCAGTAATGAGCTCATTAAGCCTGATATACCTATTGAAGTTGCGGCTCATAACGGCTCAACTATTTAACTGCAGGACTCTGGATCAAGCTATCAAATTGTGTACGTCGGGCGTGTGCCGTTGAATTATTTGTATAATTATTTTGAATTTTAGTCTAGTTTTATATTGTTTACGTAGATACATAACTAATTAACTATTAGTATCATGTAATTGCTTTATTATCAGGTTAGTTTATAGGTTAGCATGCCCAGTGTGCTGTCTCAAAAGGTTTTAGACCCATTTAAAAGTATGAAGGTGATAATATATTATTTTATGATATTATATTTAGTGTTCTATTTGCAGGTGTAACATTGCTCATTAGACCACCATAAAACTAAGAAGGTGATAAATTATTTTATAACTAGATGTGCCTAGCGGCTTCGCCCGCGTAATTTTTGGAGGCAGCCTACTGCTACATAGTCTACATCTATAATATATAAGATTTTAAGTTTTTTTCACAAACAGTTTTTTATCTTACCTAAATTTTTTTTTAATGAAAAGTATAAGTACTATAAAATATTCTAATACCTCCAAGAATATGTATAAAAAGTTTCATGAAGATCGGTTCAGTAGTTTTTGCGTGAAATCGTAACAAACAAACTTACATTCACATTTATAATATTAGTAGGGATATTATATTTAGAGCTGTTTGTAGGTGAAACATTTTTTTATTTATTTATTTAAACTCTTTATTTGTACACCACTACACAGTTAGGAAAATAAACGACGAATAGAGAGAAACACAAAAAACTGGAGTAGAATACAAAAGGCTTGCCTTATCGCTTAAAAGCGATCTCTGCCAGGCAACCTTAGGATTAGGAGACAACAAGAGCGAGAACAAAAAGGTGGTGTAAAATTATTATAAACCTACATTCAAATAACTACATACGAATACATAAACAAAATATACACAAATAAAAACATAAAATAAAATATTCATATATATATATATATATATATATATATATAAAATAAATATAAATATAATAAACTAATATATATTAATGAATTGATGATATATAAAAAAAAAAAAAAACCATTAATCAATGATTGCAGCAAGGATCATTCAGAGAAATACATAACGGTCCGTTATTTATTATTTTTAACACACTCTATACATACATATAAAGAAATAGAAAAGGCGATGATAGTTTTGTATGAACTCAATTTTTCAAGTAATATCCATGGACAAAGTTGTCATTTCAAATGTTTCGGGATTTATAAATATCCCCAAAGGGATTTAACAGGGGATGAAAGTTTATTTAGTATAACGCGCTAAGCTCAGGAAATCATAACTAGCAATTTAATGTTCATTTGAAATTTATCCTACGTAGGTATATAGTTTAGTTCGGGTTCAAAACTCAAAAGTCTTTTTGAACGTTAATAACGCGATTTAAAATTGCAAAGTAATTAATGAGGATTAGTGCGATCCTGGCACTGATGAATGCAGGTACGGGCGTATTCAATATATTAATGCACTCCATTAAATAAACTAGTCCATATATTTAAATTTGAGCCAATAGTAGAGTGATGGGATGAGATGAAAATTTGTGTGATATAAATTACCAACCAACCTTTTACATGTTTAAGGTAGTCGATTCACAAATTGAAAGCGGGTAAATTATCAATGTATTTTTTATCCCAATGCAATCTCACCTGGTGGTAAACGACGATGCGGTCTAACATGGTAACGGTCTAAGCTGTTAAACTATAGCAATTATATTAAGGCCATATACCTAACCAGTTAAACCTATTTTTAAAATTTATAATGCATATTCCTAAAAATTCTGAACCGACAGGATCTGAACCTGCGTCCCTCTGGCAATCGCGGCTTGAGTGCTTTGACTACTAAGCTACGGTTCTCCCTCTGCCAATGCCGAAATTAGTATATGGATTTATATCAGTGTTAGACCAAATTGACCAAATTTCTTTATACTAGCAAGTGCTTTTTTGATGAGATTATTCATCAACGTTTGTCTATACTTCCTTTTTCACAGAAAAAAGACATTATTGTTTAGACCCATCACGCCTCTCCAATATACATTGGAGGGCTTTAAAAATTTATTAACTCCTTGCTTGAGAGTTACCTACCTAATAAAGTTTATCTTCTCTATAGCCCACGGTTGGGCACAGGTCTCTTCTATATAATAGGAGAGCTACCGGGACCATAGGCATAACTTGCTCATCGAGGCACGGAATAGGCACCGAGTGGGCACCGCCAAGTTCCTTACTCGAACCCAGGGCCTCATAATCCGTAGTTTAATATGCTAACCACTAGACTAACGAGGCACAATCGCTTCTCGGAGATTTCTATACTTCGCCCAAGATTTTGTCTGTAGGTAGTTTGAATGCTACCCAAACTCAATTTTAAACAGTATTATATCGAATAAGTTGTTGATAATTTAAAATTGATATTCATTTTATCGCAGTGTTTGCAATTAATTACAACAATCAATAATTTCGCGCTCGGCCGAGCGAAAACTACAACACTGTACCGGGCAGATAACGGGCAACAAAGCTATCTTGCTGAAATATACGCTCATTATGCATTATAAATTAAAATGTTAACCACTTTAGGTACAAAATATTAAAAATGCGCCCATTTTTTTTACTCTTATTTCTGTAGTTAGTTATATAGGTTTATGTGAAAGTGTATCTATATATTTGTTTATAAATGTTTGTTTTATATTATCTATGTAGGTACAACTAAACCGCTGCACTAATCTTGATGAAATATTATACAGATACCTAGGTTCCAGTTACAATCCTTCAGGTTTTATCTCAGAAAAGACACCGGATTCCATGGCCACGGCATTTCAGAGAGAACTTTGTTACTTAATTAAAGCTTCCAAATTTCGTGAAAAACACTTTCAATATATTGTTAATTATACTACTAGCCAAGCGCACTTTCATTTGAAACCCATAATGCGGGAGTGGTCAAAAAAGCACGATATGCCGTCGGTCCCAAGAATCATCTCTAATTTTAATATAAGTAATGATATTTATCGTATAAAAGCCCACCAATCCACATTGGAATAGCGTGGTGGGTCAATGATCTGAGTCGCTCTTCGTATGCCCAGTGATGGATTTTTAATAGGCTGAGGATGATAATGAAACAAAATATATAACACGTCTACGTGTTCAGACATTTGTGAACATGTTCCAAAGCTGACTAATTATATTCATTAAAGTCATTTGTTCCCCTTAGACAAAGCAACGTCAAGACAAACGAAGCGAGCTCGGTTATTGCAATAATTGGCGTTTTCACATAAACAAAAGCACAAAGGCCGTAATTAAGGGGGGATTGGAATATGAAAAGGTACGTAAGTACGAATACGTTTAGTCAATACAAATGTCTGATGTGACGATGGAGAGAAACAATTAAGGAGGAGTTTATTTTGTACTTACTCAAAGTGACAACAAAGGAAAATAGAAAAAAAAACCTTTGACTCTCGTATAAATGAAAATACTTTTATTGGACAGATTAAAATAACATTATGTAACAGATTATAAGAACACATAATGGTAGTTAGATGAAAGGTGCAAAATGGTAGATTTAACGGTACATAGCATAATATTCCGGTTAACAAAAGGTGGTGCGAAATGACTATAAATTTTCACATACGGACGGAGAATCCCAATACGTAACAGTTATTGACCAGACCCAGGAATCGAACCGGGATCCGTGATCGCACTCCACCGCACCAACGAGGCAGTGGCAGCATCGCTAACTTTTTTTTTACTAGAAGTTGGCCCTTGCAATCTCACCTAGTTATAAGTAATGACGCAGTCTAAGATGGTAGCAGACTAACTTATACTTTTTATATTTAATAACTGAAGCGCATGGCCCACCTAGTGCTGAGTTGTATACCAATGCCTATAAACGAGCAACACTTCGCATGCAAGGATCACGTCGTTTAAATTATAAATAATGGCCCTGTGATCATCCACCTCATGTGTATTGACAGGAATCACACCGGCAACCATGCTATTGGGACCGGAACTCAACCATGCAGTTGAATGAATGAATGAATGAATGAATGAATGAATGAACGAAAAAATGCTTGAATGAATGAATGAAAGAATGACTGAAAGAATGAATAAATGAATAAATTAATGAATGTATGAACGAATACACTTTGATTATAATCCAAAGAAAAAAGTAGTTACAAAGATATAAACATAGAGCAAGAGAGTACAATTCGGTGGCCTTATCTCTACATAGCGATTTCTTCCAGACATTCAAAGGCGTAAAAGGAAAAACATAAAAAAGACAAAGGTGGTGCAATAAATAAAATATAAAAATTACACCATATAAATATAATATAACTATAGTGTAGCTTGGTTGCAGAAATGAGCATGGTATCTACTTTCAAGTCCATCAGTGGATGACGATAATAATTAAGTTGTGACAAAAAAAATATACTTATTTCTCCTTTGAAAATAATATGGCAATTTCTATATTAAAATTGTTTTGATTTTTATGTTCCTCAAAACAGCCTATTTCCGTCTCGCCCCGTTACTAATAATTATGATTCTTGTTTCATTCTCGTGTTCATCACTGGCCAGATGAGGACTATAGTATACTGAATGAGTACCTATTCGGTTTTTCTGTTAAAAGTATAAAATAAATAAAAATAAAAAATAAAATCATTTTATTTCAATTCGTGGACCCATATTCAAAATAGATAGATTCACATAAAATAAATATAAAAGTCACACAGATTTAAAAAATAAATAAATAAATAAATAAAAAAGAAAAACATTAATTAACGTAAAACCAAAATGAAAATTAGATTAAATTAAATTACAATTAAAATTCAACTATTTTATATTATTTAATATTTGGAATCTAATAGTATAGTCGGCTCCATAGAAATAAGAACATACAGACACCGCGTACACGACTAATATTAAAGCAACAGAACCACTCCACTTCAGTAGTGTTTCTCAAACGAGCAGTGCGTTACTTCACCTCTTTTAGCAGTTGACAGTAATTATTTTAACTCTAATGTTCTAAACGTTTGCCATAAAATGGGGAAAATGGGAAAAGTTCTTGAGCTAACAACATTACGCGGGTGTAAAGTGAAACGTGCGCTTTTTCACTGTTTTTGAACATAAAGCACTGCAGGCTGAATCTGGGTTCTGTATGTTCTCAATTCAGTGATTGGCTCACGTTATGAGTTGAAAAAACGTTAAAACAGTCAATTCTCACCAGCTGGACTATTGATGAACTCTCTCAAAACCCTTAGTTTTTATATATTTTTTTCAAAAATCCTTTTGAAACACCTATTTGTATAGATGTACATTACTTATAGCACTTTTAAAACAGCAGTTTACAACATTGACGGTGTACATAGCTTGCATACAAAGCCGGAAGATACTGTATGACTTTTTAAGATGTCAAATAATTCAAACCATACCACGGCTAGCCTCCTAATTGTTTCCCCGAGGAAAGGATATAAATTTATCTTCTCCCACAGCTTTATCAACTCTCAGGGCACTGGCGCACAAGTGGAAATAATATAAAAATAATATAAGAGTAATCATAAACGGAGTTAAACTTCTCATATTCCGTGTTCCCGTGGTGCCGGTGGACACGTTAACTATATCCCCTGTCAGGGGATATAATCGGGGGATATAATTATTGTCTCCTGCCTGTGTTATCCCTGCAGCTGGGCTACCGATGTTCCAAATGCAAATAAAGTACTCCAGTGTGTGCTTAGTTGGTCATTATTATCATCAAGCCAAATTGAAACGCCTTTTTATTGGCATGGATGTGCATTAGGTACTTATAACATGTTCTAAACCGCAGTTTACAATATTGGCCCAACACCGGAAGATACGCTATGACTTTTAAAGATGTCAAAAGGTTCAAATCCTACTAGTTGGGCTATTAGCGTACCCACAAACAAGACAAGTTTGATGCTTAGTTGTTAATTATTTGCTTCAAGCCCAATTGTAAAGCCTATTTATTTGTAGGGATGTTCATTAGGTACTTTAAACACGCTCTAAACCGCAGTTTAAAATATTAGTCCAAGTCCGGAAGATACGCAATGACTTTTAAAAATGTCATAAGGTTAAAATCCTACTCGTTTAGCTATTAGTGTACCCACAAACAAGTCAAGTTTGATCCTTAGTTGTTAATTATTTTCATCAAGCCCAATTGTAAAGCCTATTTGTTAGTATGGACGGGCATTACTTAAAGTACGCTCTAAACCGCAGTTTACAATATTGACGGTGTACATAGCGTGCGTCCAAGGCCGGGGAGACACGGTACAAACTACAAATGAAGCTTCACAATTAAGGCGGGCACACACGGTAGGCACGCCGCATTTGCCGGTGTCACGTACCGACCGCCTCGCACTTAATTTCGCAAGGGGGCGCGGGGGACTGGCGGTTTTAAATTACGCCCGGACCCCCACGATTGCAGTTCGACGGCATAGTTACAGATAGTTCGATGATTTAGTTTGGGAAGTCGAGTTTTGATAGCGATTATTTCACAAAAAAAGTTTTTAATCCCTTGAGTTTTTTTTTATTACTTTCTCTAATGATGAGCATTAATGAGCGCTAAGCTCGAGGCTTTTGAGGTGTGATATGTGTGTGATAGGATATAGAGATACCAAAATAATACTGGCGCCAGTGGTTAAACAAAAAGTCTCTGTTTAGAGCACAGTTTGCTGCACAAATGTGTGAAATAAGAGATGAAAGTTTACATACAAAATATTTCATTTTCAAGTAAAGAAATTAAATATAATACTAATATGGATAAACCAAATTGGTATTATTTTTAATTTAATTTGCTTTTAGTTTTTCTTGTAGCTTGCAATACAGCCATAGGCGCCGTGGGAGAATCTAACGTTATATCAAAAGTTAGATCAAATTTACTAATTGACGGAAAAAAAAATGTCTGGAGCTTGCCTGTCACTTGTTGTTATACAGGATGTATTTCGGAGTGTATGCTTAAGAACTGCTTGAACTCACCATTGTACTATTGAACTTACGAGGCGAAGTCAAGCTCAATTAAAACCCCTTTCAGGAATGGAAGATAAGTATTCCAGGAGTCTTTTTTTAAAAATTTTTTATTATTCCACTATAAGTCAGCCCTTGACTACAATATCAACTAGTGGTAAGTGATAATGCAATCTAAGATGGTAGCGGGCTAACCTGTTAAGGTGTACGGTAGTCGTACCATCTAATCGGTTTCTACAGGACATCCCACCGGAACACTAAATCGCTTAGCGGCACGTCTTTGTCGACAGGGTGGTAACTAGCTACGGCCAAAACCAGACCAGACCAGAGAAAATTGCCCCTGCCAGGCATCGAACCCAGGACCTCCTGCTTTAATTCACAGCGCTCACCGTTGCGCCAGAGAGGTCGTCAAAACGTCATACAAAGCGCTTTGTTTCCTCGTCTCTAATACGTACCGATAAGATCTAGAATGCCGTTCCGGCTGCCTTGCCCGATATAAATACTTTGGAATCAAGAGAGAATAGGGATGTTCTAGACAAGTGCGCTTTACCTTAAGCTGCATCACCACTTATGTGTGATTGCAGCAAACATACTGAGTATTGGAGGACCTGTCCAACAACCCTTTAACACCCTATGCATTGTGATACCAAAGACATTTTTTTTTTTAATTTTACCAATTTATCGGGTTGCTTATTAATAATAATAATAATCATTAATTTTTCTAAAAAGCAATGTAAACAGGTAACCAAAGCTTAACTATAAAATAAGTTTTAGGCCCTAACTATACTGAGTATAAACTCGTATTATAGTTATCAGTGCTCTCCCCAGTTAACAGTTGCAATAAGAAATAGGCTTTGTGCTTTTAATTACAAAATTTCAAAGTACATAATATTAAATATCTAGTCTACCTATTAATAGTAGTTTTGTGAATATGTGAATGTGTGTATGTATTATTGTTTCTTAGCGAGCAGTGGCGGGCACTTCATTCATGCACAAAATCACTGCATACCCTAACATTTTCATATAACTGTCAATGGATAAGGATTTCGCCATTTTATGCCATTTTACTTGTGCATACACTGGTTCAAATTTCTTTGCACGCCATTGTCAGCTAGGCAGGCAAAATATAAAGATGCATACATAATGTAATGTAGATTATATGTAGCTACACGAGCATAAAGGCCATGTCATATCGTCATTTTCATACCTTTATTTGTATGATTATTAAGCGTACGTCTGCTTCATTACTACTAGAAAGCTCTAGAACTACGAATCATAAGTATGTAAGCATTACGTAGTCGTAAGTAAATCCTATTTAAACATTCTCAGCGCGGCAGGCAGATTATAAAGATGCATTAATAAGGCTTACCAGTGTCTTTTCCACAATTGTATCAGCATTATTAACATGTCTACGCTTGCCAAATTACAGCTTTCTTGAACTAAGAGTCTCGTAGTTTACCTGGGGACCTGCAGACGGACTTTGTTGACTATGTAACCGTAAAAAAGGACCACGGAACTCGTAGTTGAACATTCTCGGCGAGGCAGACAAGATATAAAGATGCATACATAATGTCATGTAGATAGGTACACGAGCATAAAGGGATCGTCATTTCCATAACTTTGTCAGCATGATATATATATATATACTCGTATGTGCTTGCTTGTACATTACAGCATTAAGCAACTAAGAGCCTCCTAGTTTATCTGGGGACGTGCAGACGGACTTTGTTGACTACGTAACCCTAAAAAAAACCGAGCTACTCATACTTAAACATTCTTGGCGAGGCAAGCAATATATAAAGATGCGTTCATAATGTAACGTATATAGTAGGTACACGAGCATACAGGCTTATCATCGTCATTTCCATAATGCAGAAGCTCGTCTATAATGCATGCGTGCGCTGGGACGCGGCGTATTAATTACATATATCGCTTAATTATTGATTTTTAGCATTAAATACACGGACATTTTGGCCTGCCCGGCCAGATTTATGACTCGCCGGTAATGTACGCCGTCTAAATAGCTTTAATAATGGAGTCGGTGCATGACGTGAAATTTCAATGGTTGAACGCTGTTTTCATTTTGATCGGTGGGAAGGGATGTTTTTTTTTTGGTAAAAGATAATATTTGCTCTGGTACGTCGTTACTAATTTGAGAAATAGGTAGGTAGTATAGTTAGGTTATCATTCTGATAGAAGACCCGTACCTTGTTGTGGGCCGGTGATGGGTTAATAATGATGATGATGATATAATTAGGTATTTGTTGCACATAAATATATAAACAAAACACAAATATCATGTATCCAACATGATATTTGTGTTTCTTGATATATTTGTGTTCTATCAATACAAATATCATACCTATGTCAGTTTATGAATCCGGATATCCTACGCCCAGGCCTAAGTCGTATAAGTAATACTAAGTCAAACAAATAAATGACTAATTTCATACTATTACTTGAATCATTTCAACCTTACATAATATTATACCCGTAAGTAGTCTATATTCGAAAACAAATAAGCAGTGTCTCGCTAAGTTAATAGACAGCAGGTCACGAGGTCCTGAGATGTAATGAAATGAAATATGTTTATTGGTATTCCAACATATCCAGTCAGGCAACCCCAACATACAAAATTTGGGCAATTAGAATCTAGTTCTGAAAATACATAGCTCAATAGCAACTTTTTAATGTATTCTGAAATTTTTGATACGGTAATACGGCTATTGATTTTGGGATTGCTCTGAATATCTTTACACATATCGCACTACAGTGTTTCAAATACATGGCTGTCCTAGGGCACTTATTGAATATTAATCCGTCTTTGTTTCGAGTGCACCTTGGAAATAAATCAGTACCCTTCCTAAAAATATAAGATATTCCTGGATTCGATTTCCAGGATAAGATCGAGGATGTAATATCTACAGACGTGTACATCAACACACCCTGGAGTCAACAACGTGGTCCAAGGGGTACATGTAAGCGAAATAAATATTTAGGTATCTGTAAGGAATATAATGGAGATCAAAGATTTAGATCTTATGGAAGCTGGTGGTGTCTTGGATTTTGACTTTCTATAAATGAAATAAATAAATATACTACGACAATACACGCAACGCAATCTAGCCCCAACGTAAGCGTAGCTTGTGCTATGGGTACTAAGATTACTGATGATTTTTTTTTAATAAAATACAGATATAAATGAAATGGTTTAAAATTTTTAAAAATTCTTGGTCTACCCTGGTCTTCCCAAAAACCGAAATCATTAACAGTGGTCTACGAGACTGAAAAGTCTGGGGAACTCTGCAGTGGATACCCATAATTTGAGTAAAATAAGTACAACGATATCTTATGCAATATTACAGTTTTTTTTTATTCCACTGGAAGTTAGCCCTTGACCGCAATCTCACCTGCATGGCTAGTATGGGCAGGAGACAATTATCTCCTCGGAGAAAGGATAAAAATTTATCTTCTCCCACAGCTTTATGAAATCTCAGAGCACTGACAGACAACTGTAAATAATATCCAAATAATATATAATGTGCAATAATAAACGGGAGGAAACTTCTCCTATTCCATGTTCCCGTACTTAAGCAGGTGGACACGTTAATTATATCCCCTGTTAGGGCATTTAATCGGAGGATATAATTTTTGTCTTCTGCCTGTGCTAGCCCTGCTGGTGGTATATAATAAAGTTCTAGTTCTATTAAACTTACACTCTAATCGGTTGCTATGCGGCATCGTAACAGAAAGCTAAATAGCTTAGCAGTAGGTTACGTCTTTGTCGGTAGAATGATAATTCCGCAGCTTCCCACTAAGACAGACCAGAGAAAATTCATAAATTATAAATTCCTGTCGGAGACCGATCCTGGGACCTCCCGCGAATAACACACTGCCCTCGCCACTACGTCGTAGAGGCTTGATTTGTACTCAAAAGATGCACCGCCTATAAATTTTTTGGAGGTAGGCAACAACGCTGATTAGGGTTGCCGTTTAATTAAGGCGCGGCGAGCGCAGTTGCAACATGAATGGAAATAATTAATTATCGCCCCGCGCGTAAATTTCCCACGGCTGCGATAAAGAATAAACATCGGCATTGTCTTTAACCCTCCTTAGAGTTACTGCTTTTAGGGCTGTCACTTCAAAGTTATATTATAAGGTATCTAAGTTATAGCACACTTGTTTAAGTATTAATTTATTAAATTTATTTGAAACATACTATGTCACAATATAAATGTTAATGGAGCCTACAAGAAGTACACACGTCCTATTATTTGTGTCTGTCATACCACTACTGTCGGCTAATCCGGTTGAACCATCCTATGAGATGGTTATGGGTTTGATTTCCAGGTCAGGTGAAATAAATTGTACGAGGTACTATACTAGAGCTATATAAAAATCTCTATTTCGTAATTTCTATACAAATTTAGGTAACCGGAGGTGTCCATGGAAGTCTGATATTTCGGAGCAAGCCTTAGTAACGCTTTGCATAGTGACAGGAAGAATTAACCACATTATTTAGTAGACACAGATTGCCACCAAAATAGCAGTTCTTGGCCGGTCTGGAATGTCGAGAGAGGTTGCCTGAAAATCAGAGCTGAAGCAGTGATCACTAAACCACAGCTACAGCCTAACTATTACTTACTGTTACTCTGTTTGGGAGAAACAAATCCACAGATATGTCACTGCCACATCCCTATCCCTATCCCTACTAATATTATAAATGTCAATGTGAGTTTGTTTGTTACGCTTTCACACAAAAAACTACTTAACCGATCCTCATGAAACTTTGTACACATATTCTTGGATGTGTTAGAAGTAATATAGGATACTTTTTATCCCGACATTAAGCGGTTCCTTTGGGAGAAGGGATGAGTGTTTGACGATTTTACACCATAACTCCGACAAATTTTAACCGATTTAAATAATAATTTTTGTACTATAGACGTTATAATATGTGTTTAATTTTGCCCAAACTGTAGTTAGAGATAGAGGATAGAATTCCTCAGCGGACAGCAGCAAACCGCTCATTTAAGGCTTAGCGATACTGAATACTTTAATTTTTTATAGATCTACAACTAAATTTAATGCCACATCAAAAAACATAATCAAACGTTGTTTTTGCGTGAAAGCGTCAAAAACAAACTTACATTCACATTTATAATATTACTAGGGATTATTATTACCTCGGATGACACGTCACAGGCACTGGAGATAGGGTTTTAGAGTCTGCTTTCAAATGCTCCAAAACCTCCATGCTGCTTCAATTCGAGGTGGTGGGCTTTAGCCATTATTGCCACAATTTAGTATCAAAAGCCGGAATCAATGGCAAAACGGGCTCTCCGATTTTTCTACCGGGTTTCCCAAGGGTTTTCCAAGGGTTTTCAAACAGTCTCTTCTGATGTGAGAAAGAAAATATGGAGTATGATGTTAGTTAAACTAAAACCCTAGACCTATTGAAATTACTGAAAAAGTTGAGAACGTAACGAATATAATTGCTTTGCCGTAAAATGTCCGCTCATCTATCTATATCTATATAGAACTGGAAGATTTCAGTACATTTAAAAATTTTTGAAAATTTTGATCGGGGGATGCTTTATAATCGATACTGAGTCCAAAACAACAGGTTTTAATTTAATTTTTATCTGTCTGTTTGTCTTCAGCTCGTGAAAACTACTGATTAAAATGGTATTGTACTGTAGTGGTAGCTGATATTCCAGGTCAACATGTAGGATACTTTTTATTCCGATAAACAATAAGTTTCCTCCGGGAAATGGGATGAAAACTTTTATCAATTTTACACCGTTCAATTTTTAATAATTCTTTTTGTATTTGTAAGTGTATACTATCAAGGATGCATTGTCTTATTTGAATAAGCATCTGATAAATATTGTCGGAGATAAAGGACATAACTCTTCACAAATAACAGCAAGTCGCAAGCAGTGGCGTGCATAGGGGGTATGCACAGGGTATGCTGTATGCAGGTGATATAAAATGAAGAAAATATCCAGTACGAGTTATAAAAAACTTAAGGAAAGACATTGTAAGAGTTATAAAAAGCCTACCCTCAAGTATCTAAAACTCTTACTGGATATTTTCTCCATTTTATATCATCTGCATACCCTGTGCATACCCTCTATGCACGCCACTGGTCGCAAGGCATATGGGACAACGATCGAATGCATGCTTACCATCCTTCTAATATTATAAATGCGAAAGTTTGTGAGGATGTATGGACGGATGTGTACAGGATATGTACCTATGTATGTATAAACTAAAATAATGACAACTTACTAACTCGGATAAGCGATAAGGGTGTTTCATTCTAGTTGTGGTGGGGCATTAGGTAATCTTGTCTAGTTATATATATGAAATTGACATTCACAAATACGAGTTGATATACGAGTACGTCGTTCACTGAACGATTTGTGTATGTGTAAAGATACGGTATCAAGATCTGGATGTGCATTGACGCGTTGATATGCTCAATGTGGCTGCAGCTTGTCCGATACGCTTCAAAATCCTTGCGTTTTATCATTTATATGAAACCGCAGTCGGACAAAATCTTTCGCAGATACTTTTAAATCTGCAGGTTATGAATTTACTTCAAATTGTGACATAGGATGAATGAATGAATGAATGAATGAATGAATGAATACACTTTTATTGTACACCACATAAACATATAGTAAAATTATAAATAAAAATTTAACAAAAAGTATACAATTTGGCGGCCTTATCGCTACATAGCGAAAGGATTTGAACCTTAAGGCTTTAAAATATTATTATTTAAAATATCTGTACTGACAGTATGAATCTTGTCAACTGCGTTGCATTATAGTAAGAGTAGATATTATTTAGCGCAGAGCTAGAAGCGGTGATAGTCTAGTGGGTAAGGCTTCGGAATTCCTTTCGTGGAGACAGAGTTCGATCCCCGGTGACTTTTCGCAGTTAGGTGCGTATTTAATTTAAGCAATTAAAATACTTACATACATGTTTATTATTTAGATTTTTTTTTTTGTTTATTTTTTATTTTTTAATTCGATGTTTAATATGTTACTTGGGATTAAATGGCTTATTTATTTGTTTATTTCATTTTAATACTACTTGCTTTAACGCTGAAGGAAAATATCGTGAAGAAACCTGCATGCCTGAGAGGTCTCCATAATATTCTCAACGCACTTGGCCGCACTTGGCCGCACTTGGCCAGCGTAGTAGACTACGGCCTACTAAACGCTTCTCATTTTGAGAGGAGACCCGTGCCCTGAAGTGGGCTGGTATTGTGTTGATGATGATGATGATTATTTAGCGAAGTGGTGAGCGCTGTCCCGTACGAGCTAAAGATTCATAATAAAGTTTTTTTTCTACTCCCATCTTGTGGGGAGGCTTCATTAGAAATCTATAAGTGAAAGCCTGCTACTATTTCAGACAGCATCATGGGTTCCATCACCATCAGCTAAGTTTGCTATCAATGGCTAACTTGTAGAAGAATAAAAAATATAGGATAGCAGAAACAGAATTTAAGTAAAGACACAAAATATATTACCGGAATTGGTCCTGCCGTTTAGGCGGTGCAGAACAGCATACACAAGTTCAGAAAAATATAATTAACAGTAATAAAATTAGATTGTAAAATTCTGTACAATTGTATATTCTCCATTATGATTGACAACTTGGAAAATATAGGTGAAATTGCAGTCATAATAATTTCGGACAATAATACCCGTTTCCACTTACGCTACAAGGCAATGCCTAAATAACCTAAGCTAAGGAGATTTCTAGGCATACATCTATAATTTTCAAAAGTGGTTAATAGTTTTTTTTCTATAGACATCGCCTTAATCATAAGGCATTTCCAGATTTTTTGAGAGATTAAGGCGATGTCCAGATTTAGTGAGAACGGGCACAAGAGAATCATAAAAAAATATCGATAGAGTAGCAGCCCTGAGTCAACAACGTCTCAAGCCGACGCGCGTCCCAAAGGTGCCATTACGCGGTCGCTAGCTGATTACCGCCTGCCTTGATTTCAAACCTTCTTTCTTCGTTACTCGCAGCACCTTTCACCACCCAACCAACCAATATTATAGTGGACAGTTGCGACAACATTATACGAAATATCGCTAGTATTCTAAATTTAATCATTAAATGTTCAAATTTAGAGTGTTCCATTATTTATATTCCTCTATCTAATAAATTGAGAATTTGGAAAAACACAGGTGACAACGCCATCATTTGAATGTGAGACACCAAAAGAATAATAAAAAAAGATCGGTAAGTAACAGCCCTGAGCCAGCAATGTCTCAAGCCGTCGCGCGTCCCGAAGGCGCCATTACGCGGTCGCCAGCTGATTACCGCCCGCCTTGATTTCAACCCTTCTTGCTTCGTTACTCGCAGCACCTTACACCGCCAACCCTTCACACATAAAAACCTTATTTTAGTACCTTTATAGTCATAACGATATGATACCAACTTACGATAGTATTTCTACTCTTACATAAATCGCTGGATAGCCAACAATACATTCACAGTATGTCATCTATAGCCTATAACAGTCCACTGCTGGTCTAAAGGCCAACGGGACGGTTTGCCCATAACCACTGCGTTGAGAAAATGGCAGGAGACGGTAGCAGTAGCAAAGAGGACGATGCTGCCTATTCATCATTAGTTCTTAGTCCCCCCATACGGCAGCAGAGGAGGGGTGGTGACAACTTTATTTTGATTGCCGTCAACAGTCATCTACATATCAACCCATTACCGGCCCACCACAGAACACGAGTCTCCTCCTACAATTAGAAATGGTTAAGGCCGTAGTCCACCACCCTGATACAGTGTGGATTGATGGACTCCACACACCTTTGAAAACATAATGTAGAACTTTGAGGCATGCAGGTTTGCTTACGATGTTTTCCTTCACCGTTGAAGCAAGTGATATTTTAATTACTTAAAACGCACATAACTTTGAAAAGTTTGAGGTGCGAGCTGGGATTCGAACTCGGCCCCCTGAAAGTGAATGCACGCTACACCGCCTAACCGCATTCAGTGGCGTGCACTGGGTTTCTTACCAGGGTATACATACGGCAGGAAAATTGCATAAAACGGCAAAAATTCTCCTCCTATACGAGTTATATATCAATTTTAGGGTAGGCAGTGCTTTTGCGCATGTATGAAGTGCACGCCACTGACCACATTGTTAAGGTATAGTTTTCTGGAACTACAAAACAGCAATAAACCAGAAAGGCAGTTTCTAAGTACCTAACCTTACTCAAGGCACTGAAAGCTGAAAGTGAAATCATTACCATGCAGTTCATAGTCGGTTCTGTTATGACGGCCTCGTTTGCATGTTTCACGTGGTCCTGGGTTCGAATTCCACGCGTCTTCCGGGAATTTGACGGTGTCCATCTCGAAGAGCACGTTTAACAGTCGATATATCACATATCTACATGTGATCAACCTTTAACGCCCGCGAACCCTAATTCGATTAGCGTGGTGGAACAGTGCTCTATTTTTTGTGGGGCCTGGTGGACTAGGTTGTAGTACATTATTAGACTGGAAATTTTGCAATAAGTACTTATAAGATTTCCAACGGCGACAAAATAATGTTACGAGCTTTAGATATATAATTATGATGTAGGTACCTTTTTTAAAGAAATAAACTTAATTTTTCAAATCAATAAAAATTAAAAATAGATTCTAAATAAAAAATTAGTTTTAATTTTGGTAAGGAAGCATATAACTTGGTATGCATTTTCCGACAAAATTCTATTTTGAAACTAGAATCCCTAGTATTGCCATCTCTCGGGATTTTCGTACAACTCGAGCACATTAGCGCCATGGACACCCATACTACAATTCACAATATATTTATTCACACTAGCACAAAGTTACTGAAAAGATGTTAAAAATACGCCACGGCACTTCCTTGCTAACAGGAATTTTATTGCATACAATAGTCAACTGTATCCAAAATGTTTTAAGGTCGATTTTCAAATGCCTGTTGTTGGTATTAACAATGTTTTGGAATGTGAAAGCAGATTCATACAATTTTAGAATTAGAACTGTAATGACGTAAGTTCTTTGTTAGGGTGGCATTTGTTTGTGAAGTTTAGGAAGCAAAATAAAGATTGGTTGAGCGCGTTAGGACCTTTTTAAAGCAAGCTAGGGTTGGCGCTGTGTGTAGGGTAGTTTGAATGTGCGCGTGAAGAGGGTGAGTGTCCGGGAACTTTCTTAAGGCGTTTGCTTTCTTAAGAAGGCGAAGAAAACGAAAAGGTTCGCACTTGAGGGAGTTTTGTTAAAAATACTGGCGTCAAAGTTCAGACGAGTTTCGTAAGAGGGCGCGACTAAAAAGTGTGGTTTATTTTATTAGTAGTTTCGTTATCTACCTACCGGTAACATTAAGATGATGCTGATTGATAAATATTTATTTTTTATTTAGTTGTTTCTTCATTTTCCTAAAATTCAAAGACTTATACTTTTATTGTTTTTTAAATAGATCAGTGGATATAAAGGATTTTAGAAAAAAAAGTAGGTTATAATTTAAAAAAAAAAAAACTAGGATCTTTGTAATTTTATACCAAACCAAAAATCATCGTATAACTGCCAGGCCACCTCGGTCATAGGCGAGGAACATATTGAGTTTCAACCCACCACGCTAATTCATGTATAAAGCAACCAATCCAGAAACCACATGAAACCGTAAAATTATTCCAGATACCCACCTACTAAGCTATTGGAGGAACAAATTAGATTTGCCACCGCCAACCGCAGCCGATGCTCGCAACTTCGACACGCGCCAAATAAACCGAATGACAAACGAACAAAGTCCTACCAATTGAGCTCACCACCCATTATCTTCTTAGCGAATCGCATTCCGCGGTTAACCGCAAAATCATCGCAATCCACCAATCACAGCGCAGGGCTATATTTTCCTCTATCTATTTTTCCGCGGGGTGAAAATCTTAGAAACCACACGACTAACCGCAAAGGTCAGGTGATCGGCCAATGGGGATCGTAAATATAACCACAAGCCACGCCCATTTAACCGCAAACCAACCACAACGCGAGACGTTCACATCTCGCAATCGATTATAACGCGCGGCGTTCTTTTTTAGAATTACGATCGTCAGCTCAGTTTGTTATTTACAACCGTGAGTTTTCCTCACAGTGTTCCACGTTCGAATCGTACGTGATCTAAAATCGAACGTGTTGCTTGGTAAATAAATATTAAAATAATTCTCTTTGAGACTTGAAATGAAATCTAGGAAATGAGCGTGGAGCTGCCGTAGAGCATTATTACAAAATTGGAATGTTTTCTACAAATATCATAACATTTCAAAATTGAAAACTTTGATATCCATGAAAGATTTCCCCGATTGTAGAAAATATTTTACTTATTATGAAATTATTATCTACTAAATAAAAAAAAAAAAAAACGGATTTTGTTTAATGAATGAGTTAATAAGGAGTGGGTTTTTTTATTTCAGGAAACGCCTAAATATTGTATACGTTCACGTAGTATTTATATTCAAAAACATATAATCTTTAGCGAAGAATCCTTCAAATTCTTACAATCTTTCAGTTCTGCGTCATATTTCATGAAACTATGTTAATTATTTATAGGGTAATATCGTAGCCTCCGCGATAACAATCAAGATTGAGGTATTAAAGATAATAAGTCGACCCTAAACTGGTCATCGTCCTTCATCACAAAGATGAAATATTGATTCACCGTCGTGAAGGCGACGCACACATGGACATAGAGCGTGTACATACGCACGGACACAGCTGCGACCACATTATATTCATAATGAATACAGCTATCCCACTCGTTGGTCGTCTTTGACTTTGTATAAATATGTTTTGTCCCTTTCGCTCGGCACTTGAGCGGGCCTTTCTGCCCTGGGAGGGAGGAGGTGGGAGTTAGGAGTTTGTCTTCGGCAGCCAATTTCTATTTCATTAAGTGCCGCGGCTGTGACCGCAGCGGATCGATGGCATTTGGCCACCTGAAAAGAAGTATTACTCAGACTGGACTTTGGCTTTAAAAACACTGCAATTTATTTAATTTTGTCGACCTCTCTGGCTCAGTGGTTAGCGATGTGTCTTGTAAATGGGAGGTCCCGGGTTCGTCCCCGGTAGAGACTATTAAGAAATTTATTTAAATTTATTAAAAACTAGCTGTACCCTGCCACGCTTCGCTGTGGCACTTTGCGATTGAATGGTTAAAACAACTACATAAAAACAATACTATATGCGTATTATATATCATGCTAAAATTTCAGCCCGATCGGTGCAGAACTTTTTGAGTCTTTGAAGCGAACACAAACCAACGTAACATTTTTATATATATAGATTTATTAATTTCAGAATTATGCAAGACATGCCGCCAAGGGATTCACCGTTTCGGTACGATGGCGTGTAGAAGTCAATTCCAGTAGTGGGGCATTGGCAGGTACACAGAATTAAGAACAACCAGAACCCTCATTCAGCCATTATTGCATGCAGTGCGTTGTGTCCAAAAGCATCGAAAGTAGGTACATACTACGCTATTAGCAACAAAATTAGCAGGTGATTTCTTTTTGTTTAAGTTAGAACACACAATTTTGAATATACAGAATCACCATTCCGCCAATACTGCATGTAGTGCATTGTATCCAAAAACATTGAAAACGCCCACGCTCGCCTCTCTTCACACCCCCGGATTTTAGTTAGCTCACAATTTTTTTCAATTTTATGGTAAACATTTACAACATTAGAAGTAAAACAATTAATGTCAACTGCTAAATCGAATTAAGTTTTAAGGGGGGTTTATTTGCATAACGCTAACAGGTTAGTCCGCCAAGAGTTCATCATCTCTTTTCACCCAGGAGAGTTCCAGCAGTCAATGACTAATGTTGTGGAATAAAATAATAGTATCCTGCGATAAATTGAATGAAAGCAACAAAAAACCGTCACCCGAACACCGGCAGGGGTGCCAGAAGTAGCTCTTCTCAAACATCAGCATTTCACAATTATTTTTTTATTATTTCTGACCTAAAAGCTAGTTTTTTTTTTGTTTGTTTGTTTGTACCCAATAAATAACTTTTAATGAAGTATTTCTAAATAGAGTGACGGAGTTTAGGTATCTGGGACATTTGGTAACAGAGGAATTGAATGACAAGAAAGACATTGAAAGGAAGCGTAGGGTGTTGGCTATAAGATGTAATATGATAGCCCGCAAGTTTGCACGGTGTACAAGGAAAGTGAAGCTTACACATTTCAGAGCATATTGTCAAACATTTTATACGTGCAGCTTGTGGGTGGCATAAAGAGTTACGTATAGGTACAATACAATAATGGCTACAGAGTATTGTTGGGGCTGCCGCGCTTTTACTGTGCATCAAAAAAGTTAGCGGAGAATCACGTTGATGACAACGCAATCATGAGGAAAAGATCTGCATCAATGATGCAGATCATCAGAGAATGCGCGCAAGCTCCAACGATATTTTAAAAATATTAACCAATAAATAGGAAAATCCCTTTATGGAGCACTGGGTTGGTACACACTCACACACCAAGTACTCAAGCGGGTAGTTACCTTAGTTAGGAGATTCCTAATTATTTATTATTTATTATTTATAGGTTTGGCCATTTAAATTTATAATATAGTAAATAAAATAATTGTTATTGTAGCTATGGAGTTTTATCTGAATTAAACGTTATTATTTTTATTAATAAATAGTTTACATGTCATGTCTTTCATTTATTCTTTTTCATTTTTTTTTAATTCTTAGCAATGCTCAAAAAAAACACTATTAAAAATGTATAAAAATGTATATAAATTTATAAATAGTTTTATTATTAAGGGTATTTATATAGCAGTAAAATACTTGTAAGTTCATTCAAATTGGTCATTTAATTAAGATGTTATTCAATTTAAGTATGTAATTTTTCGCAACCCCCTACCAGATTCCTAAACATTATCACGCGGCCTACTAAATTATTAACACAGTCATACAAACACACTTTATTCACATTACGTAGGAACGGGGCCTTTGAAAGTTTTCTTATTGTGATTTGAGTACCTACTGCGTATTAAATATTCATTGGAGGACTTTTTGTAAGATTATTTTACGTATTGCTGCCTATAAGGTTATAGGTGACTCTGGTCTGGTCTACTGGTTAACGAGTTCGGGTGTGAACCATGAGGGTCTGAGTTCGATTCCCGGGTTGTATTAAAATTCGTTAGGAATGAAAAGAACCATTTATTTATTTATACATGATTACGATGTTTTTTATGTACATATTTATTATCTTCAAATTTTATTCTGGATTAGTATGTAGAATCTTTTTTAATATTTAGATATTTTGCATATTTTTAGTGGTTATCATTTAGTATTTACTAAATGTACCTTTATTTGATCTATACCACAATAAAAACAACATCTTACTCACATCCTGTAGTAGTTGGAAGAGATCTCTTATAGACATAAGCTTTTGTTTGTTACGCTTTTACGCAAAAACTACTTAACCGATCCTCAATACAACAACTTTGTACATATATTCTTGGAAGTGTTAGAAGTAATATAGGATACTTTTTATCCCGACATTAAGCTCGGTTCATTTGGGAGAGGGGATGAAAGTGTTTGACGATATTATATGGATTATATGTGTTTTATTTTGCCCAATCTTTGTGTAGATCGGAATGTGGTTGGAGATAGACGATAGAACTCCTCAGCGGACAGCAGCAAACCCCTCGATACTGATAACTTTGATTTTATTTAGAACTACAACTACTCGTAAATAGAATGCCACATCAAAAAACAAAATCAAACGCAGACGAAGTCGGGGGTAACAGGTAGCAAATAATAAATAAATAAATATGACGGTAACGGGCTTACTTCTTACTTAAGGACATTTTACGTTTATATTCAAGCAATTGGTACCTCTAATCGGTTTCTTCGCGACATCCGGTCGACATCGGTCTTTGGGTGGTAACTAGCAACGGCCGAAACCTCCCAGACGAGAGTTCCCAAATTGCCTCTACAGGGTCGAACCCACTTAAAACTTAGCATTCCCGGCTTTCCTCTTTATATTAAAGATTAAACTTGTGATCTTCCATTTACACATATATCTCTACAATTTACGTAAAACACGATAATTTTTAAAGAACAATATTGTTCGGCTAAGGCACCATTTTTCGCTACATTTGAATAATAAATGGCCCAGTCACCTCCGGGACTCTTCAAACATATGTAAATCTACCCCTCTACATCAAATGCACTCGATTATCACATGCATTTCGATACTATAAGTATACTGAAAGTAACAAGTACAGAACAAAATGAAACAATAAATAAGGAAAATATTATTTGATAGAAGCAGGCGTTACTTTGCGGAAATTTATAATCTATATCCATAATCTAATATTTAGCCGGCCGAGTGGCGCAGTGGGCAGCTTTCTGCGAGTCCAAGGTGGTGGGTTCGATTCCCACAACTTGAAAATGTTTGTGTGATGAATATGAATGTTTTTCAGTGTCTGGGTGTTTATCTGTATATTATGAATGAATGAATGAATGAATACACTTTTATTGTACACCACATAAACATAACAAATTAACAGTAAAAATTTAACAAAAGGTATACAATTTGGCGGCCTTATCGCTACATAGCGATCTCTTCCAGGCAACCAAAGGCGCTAAAAACAGCTCAAGAAGAGAGGTAGGTGGTGCATTTAACTGTACTGTGTTGCAAATAAACATGCATAAACCTATATATACAAATATAATATGTACATATAACAAACTTACAATAAAATATATAGATAGTGATAATAATTAATATATACCTATATAATTAATATCAATAATAAATAAATATATACAATATTGTCAAACCACAAATAAAACAGAAGGGAATAGGCAAGTTAAAGATCCGCAGATGCAGACAGAAAATGATCTTTGACAAGTTTTATAAAAATGGTAATAGACTGTGCCTCTCGGATTTCAAGTAGTGTTGCCCAAATTCAGTCTTGGTCTTGCAGTCTTGGTCTTGTTCTTGCGTTTTTGCAAGACCAAGACCAAGAACAAGACCGCGTATTTTTAGCAAGACCAAGACCAAGACTGACCGTGCAAGACTTGAGCAAGAACAAGACATAGCCTGCAAGACTCTTGCGTCTTGCAGCTAGGACTTAGCGCTATTTCACGGAGTAGTTAGGTGTAACAGTTCGGTGTATAGGTAGGTAGGTATGCTTAGGAATTCTATGAGACGCAAAAAACTATATCAAAGAATATGAAAAACTGGACCTATGCGCATTACGACTAATACCATAAACATAGCGAATAAAAAAATATCTATTAAAATCAAACTGAGTGCATGCATAGTTATGTTTTAACCATCGGCACTTTGATAATGCGGCATCAAAGGTTTTGTACTTACTTCTCAAAGAAATTTGCCGCTTTTCGGAAGTACATGGTTATGATACACGCGCCGGCGGCTTCTTTTGAAATCTAAAACAATCGTTGCCGCCGCGCCGAAATCATAACATTTGACACTATTCATGCAAAATAATTTCGAATTTTAAGAGTACCTACAGGTGTTCCAAAGAATAAATAAGTTTCAGATTGGTGATTTTAGATTGGTGGAGGACGCATGAGACAGAGACCGATTTTATCGAAAATGGCCCGTGATTTTCTCTCAATACCTGCAACTTCAGTACCTGCTGAGAGGTTATTTTCTAAAGCATCATTAGTAATTAGAAAACATAGAAATAGGTTAAGTGATGAGTCAGCCAGATGGTTACTTTGTATTAATTCTTGGTCAAAAGAATTGATATAAAGTATCATAACCTAATGATAAAGCTGTTGATTTGTGTTGTATTTTATTTTTTATTCAAATAAATGATAAATCGTAAAACTCTTTTATTAAATTTCTTATAAGTTGAGGGTTCAATCTCTTTCTAGACAGATAAGTATTGTTCTTTAAAATACAGTCAAGTTATTGTAATTAATTTGTTTTTTTACATGTTTTAGCAAATGTAAGCTTATAAATCATAAATGTTTATTAAGAAACAGTTACTTCCATGGAAAACGACATATAGGTCAGTTGATTTTTCGAATTTCTTATCAAATCTTCAGTTATTTATTAATCTGCTTGATCTTTACTATGGCTATGTTAATTCAAGCTCACAATGTTCCAATTCTAATACGTTTTTCTAAGATTTAAAGTAAACTTTAATAAATAGTAATAGACTAATAGGTAATTGCAAGACTTGCAAGACTCTTGCTGCAAGACCAAGACCAAGACCAAGACTGGGAGCGCAAGACCAAGACCAAGACCAAGACCAGGTGTATTGGCGCAAGACCAAGACCAAGACTGGCTAAGTCTCGTCTTGTTCTTGCATTTGGGCAACACTAATTTCAAGAGGCAAGGCATTCCAAAGCTTAACAGCCTGAACAGTGAAAGATCGGTGGAAGAAAGATGAATTATGTGAAGGCACCCTTAAGATCAATTTCCTTGCAGTACGGAGAACTTCACCAGGGCGACCAACGAATTCAAATTTTTCCTTTAAATAAGGTGGAGAAGAAGGAAAAAACAACACACAGTAGAGAATAGAAAGAATGTGCAAATTCCGGCGAAGTCGAATAGGTAACCACTTGAGACGAGAGCGAAATTGTGATACATGGTCATATTTACGTAACCCAAATATGAACCGAATGCTAATGTTTTGAAGTCTCTCAAGTTTATTTAACTGATCGTCAGTTAGGTTAACAAAGCTTGCGTCAGCGTAATCCAGAATAGGAAGAAGGAGAGTCTGTGCTAACATAATCTTGGTAGGAATCGGAAGGAAAAATGGAAAGATTGAAATTGATTATAAGTATTTATGTGTATTATATTCATAAAAAAAAGTATCCATCGCTATCTTAGTACCCATTAAACAAGCTCTGCTTACTTTGGGGCTAGATTGGGGCGATTTGTGTATTGTAGTAGTATATTTAATATTATTTATTAAATACATAAAAAAAAAGTTGTGTTAGTTACACCATTTATAACTCAAGAACGGCTGGACCAATTTTTATGATATTTGATTTTTTGGATACCTCTTAGACCGTAATAGTATAATAAGTATTAAAATACAAATTTCATCAAAAAAAAAAATGATCCGCGGTACGAAGTTTGCCGGGACAGTAAATAATAAAAATTAAGCTTAATTTGCTATACTCCGCGAAAAGCAGGAAAATCTGTATGTTTGTTTGAATACTTTATTGCACACACACATTTTATACAAAGTAAACACATAAGAAACAGAATAGAAAATGGGGTGTGCAAAGGTGTTTGTTGTAATTTATAGTTTCTTCAATCCTTATAAGTACTTCACACCAAGCAGATCTACGGAAATGTACCCTCTACGCACGTTTCGCTCCGAAACCGGAGCATCCTCAGGAGATGTTGAGTCCTATAGATAAGTAGGCAAAAAATAAACCAATCATAGTAAGTATCTCTACTTAAAGTACAATTACAAAGTAAGTTACAGTGTTGTTGAAAAAAAACCGTTCAAGTGCGAGTCGGAATCCGTATCTATAAAAACGTCAAAAATCATATCTGTTGTATGGGAGTCCTTAAATATTTATATCGTTCCGGTATTTCGTATTTGTTGTTATATCGGCAACCAAAATATATCATCTGTGAAAATTTCAACTAAACTAACTAAAGAAACACGTATAAAAAATAAAAAAGTAAAATCTTCTACAAAGCCTCTTAATTACCTATAATTAATTACACGACTTAACAAAAAAGGGGTGTAATATTTTCAGTTTTCAGGTAGGTATGTATTTATGTATGCATGTGAGAGTTTTGAAATCTCTATAATATCTAAAAGCCAGAACAGAATGCATAAATAAAGTATATAAAAACACGTCTGCTGAACACTACTAGTTTTCACATTCTGAAATATCACCACACAGCGGCCATATTTGTTTTTTATTTTAACGTAAAGCTAGTATCACTAAGGATGATATGACGACTCTAATAACAATACATATATTTTATAACACAGCCATAAAGAAATGGTTGAAAGTTTACAATAATACTTAGTGTTGTATTCTGTGAAAGCATTACCTATCTCCCGTTAGCTCCTGCTGAATAATAAATGGCCCGGTCACCTCCGGGACTCTTCAAACATATGTAAATCTGCCCCTCTAACGAATGCACCGGGCGATCTTACCATACATTATGTAAGGTAGAGAGTACCTACATTATCAGGTATCCTACCTAACTATTCGTACTATACTGTACTTTACTATTCGTCTAAATATCGCTCTAAGAGCAGCGATAGCCTTGTGGTAAAAACTTTAGCCTCTCTCTCGTAGGGACCGAATTTGATCCCCAGCACGCAAATCTCTTTTCTTCAACGTTGGAGGAATCATTGCGACGAAACTTGCATGCCTGAGAGATCTCCGTAATTAAAAAAAATCATAATTTAAAATTAATTAATTTCTCATAGGCCAAATATAAACACTTTTGAAACACCAAGTCTGTCTCTTTGTAGTGACTCTACCACCAGTTCGGAAGGCAGATTCTACTGAGAAGCCGTCAAAAAACTCAGCAGTTACTCTTTTCCAACATCAAGTATTTAACATTTTACATTTTAACATTCATTTTTCTATTTGTGTGGTGAAATGTTTTTAAAGGCATGTGAAGTCTACCAATCCCCACCAGTTCGGAAGACAGATTCTACTGAGAAGCCGTCAAAAAACTCAGCAGCTTACTCTTATCCAACATCAAGTATTTAACATTTTACGTTTTAACATTCATTTTTTATTTGTGTTGTGAAATGTTTTTAAAGGCATGTGAAGTCTACCAATCCCCACCAGTTCGGAAGACAGATTCTACTGAGAAGCCGTCAAAAAACTCAGCAGCTTACTCTTTTCCAACATCAAGTATTTAACATTTTACGTTTTAACATTCATTTTTTATTTGTGTGGTGAAATGTTTTTAAAGGCATGTTAAGTCTACCAATCCCCACCAGTTCGGAAGACAGATTCTACTGAGAAGCCGTCAAAAAACTCAACAGCTTACTCTTTTCCAACATCAAGTATTTAACATTTTACATTTTAACATTCATTTTTCTATTTGTGTGGTGAAATGTTTTTTAAGGCATGTGAAGTCTACCGCACGCAAGCCAGCGGGATGGCTAAACCCTGACAGGAGACCCGTGCCCTTTAGTAAGCAGGTAATGAATTGATAATGATGATAATGATGGGATAAGGGTTACGGTACCTACATACCGAATACCAAAGCCCGAAAATACAAAAGCCCTAGGCGTCGCGTAAATCGAATGCCTAATGATTTAGACATCGCCAATAGAAAAAAAACATTTCCCCAATCCTTAGGCGTTAACTATTGCTGGACGGCTGATGTACTATGCCTAGGAATATGCGTTACTTATTTGGGCGTAGGTTAAAACGGGCATTACTTCAAAAATTCATACGATTCGAACCTGCGAACTCTTAGTAAGCAAGCCCAGTATGAAACACTAGGTTATTCGTACTACGCAGGCTTAAACGCAAATAAGCGTTAACAAGCTGTAAATTCGCGACCCCGTTCAACCCTTATATTAATTAGGGGGAATATTTTGGTATTATTGCTATAAAGCCTCATTTAGAATCCCCCAAATGAAATATAAGCCATTGAGTAGACTAAGTACTCAGTATGCATGTTCAATGTTTTTTTAACCATTTCAAGTTAATGTGTTGTTTACCTACGAATTATTACTCTTTATAATTATAGATATATTTTACTGTTATTTTTACAATTATTAGTAATTGTAATTTTGATAGATTACGGTTGACAGAAACAATAATAGATCAATCCTAACGAAATTTTTAAATATATAGACACACGGAATCCTACTTCAGCCATTATTGTAGACAGTGCATTGTGTCCAAAAACAGTGACCCGCGCGGGTCGGGTTTTCCCATTTTCCCATTTTTCAAAAATTACATAGTTTTATACGTTAAAAAAAATTAGGATTATGGGTCTATCGACCTTTGCCTCTATGTCACACTAGTAAAAAACTTATTTTTATATTCCCTTTGTACAGGGAATTCCCACCATTGTACAAAAATGGAATGTTAACTGGTGTTATGCTAAAAGAGTATTTTATTGTTATATATTTGTTTTTTTTAATGAATTGTGTTAACCGAATAGGTTTTGTTATTTCGGCAGCCATATCATAAACCTATTCATCTTCATATTCCTCATAACAGATAATTATTTTGTTTACATTTTTATGTTACTTCGCGAAGATCTTTTAATAATATTCACCAAATGGAGTAGTATACGCCTAAATAAGCCTGCAAACGTAGGCTACACGTACGCTATGATGATATCATCCATATAAAACACCCTGAGATAATGGCTGTATATAAAAAAAATATATAAAACCTTTCAAAATCAAATCAACCAATTTCTAACAGACACAAAAAGTCGACACACGCATTATTTAAATACAATGGTCGTTCGTTAGGCAGGCCTCAGGAGTTCGATGCAAGATTTAATTAAATCACCTCCCCCCGCCTACCCTTCGTCCCTCCACCTTCCCCGTCGTCGGCAATTTCCTCGAGGCTTGATTTATTACAAGTCTGGCCGCGAGGTGCCGCCTGCGATCTCTGACGTCGTAAAGGATTGCGGGTAGTTTTTCTTACAAGCCGGCCGCAAATCTTGTGAAATATCCTCAGGTTTCTGAGCGCGAATATAAACAACTTTATTTTTTGACCCAGAGTAGACTACTTCTGTGAGCTTACTATACTATTATGTATACTAGAAGTAAGAAGTAGAAGTCCTTCCGAATAGCAGAAGTTTGCTATGCAGATTCTGCAATATCATATATAATATCATAGATAACAAATTTTAATCTACGATACACCGAGTTGCATCGCCCGCCCGTCTTATCCCAACTCATAAAAGTTCTTAGCACGATGGCCTGTTCTGACAGGCGTGTAGAAACCGATTAGGTATGGTCCCAACATCGTTCTGTAATGTAAAACGTATGGGCGGCATGTTTCTGTCATAAAGGTCTAGATACGGTCGAGGCCTCCCACTGTTCACAGAAAATAATATCATCATCTCGCACGGCTCTCACAATGATAAGGGTTCCGGCCGTAGTCCACCAGCTGCTTCCCAATGCGGATTGGTAGAAATTAGTAGAAATTTAAAGTACCATTCGACCTAGACTACACTAATTCTTTGAGCTACTTTCTTATATGCTAAATAGGTGAACTAACTAGAGGTACTCCGCTGCTTCATCCGAATAGATTAATACCATAGAAACACATAATTTGAAGTCCAACCGCGTTAAATCGCCCGCCAGCATATAAAGTACTAGCGGACCCTCGCGACTTCGTCCGCGTATGAGTCAATCGAGAAGCTAGAACAGGGCCCCAAGTCTGCTATTTTACAAGATTTGTCATTATGACACCATTCCATTGCAATCCAATTATCATTGTGCCCAAAGTCGGTAGTCTACTAAATTCACAATGGTCTTACAATTGGATTGTAATTGGATGATAATTGCATTGTGGTAGAAAGAGAATCAGTGTTGCCATTTGGTCAAACTGTGTTTGAGAAGTAAAATTAAAAAAACTACCATTTATTAATAATGTCCAATTAAGCGAATTTTTGATTAGAAATATTTTTAAATGTTATTGATTTGTGTTCTAAAGACGAACTTTGTATCACATTTGGTAAAACAATCGAAGGAACCCAAAAAACAAATATTTTGTGTGCCAAATTTTGTCAAAAATAATTATATTTAATCTGTAACTGTCGAATTGACATTAAATTTCATTGACGTTATTTTGTGCTAGTGAAAATATATAAATTATAATCAAAACAAACAAAATGCTCCTCATCGAGCAAACTTCGTCGCTGCTTTTGGAGAGTTAGACAGATCAGCCTGGACACTGCAGCTGTACCAATAACGGACGTTGCCAGGCGAAGCGACATTGGGTTGCGTACCTACGCTCAAATTTTATAAATAAATTCCCACTGAAGAGCGAAAGTAAGTAATGCAATCTTGTACTGTTTAAGCATGATATGAAGTCTAAGTAGGTATCAAATTGGTGTGTTTCCAACAGTATCTCTGGTAATTTAATTAAAAAAAACACAAATATGGGGAGTAATCAAAAATTTAATAAAATTCTTAAATTCTTTATTCATGTACGCTTATCACAGGTGCTAATGAACTTGTACTTATCATGGTGGTGCTAACTACATTTTTTAACTTAAAACTAAAGCTAGGAGGTTTTCATTCCATTCTATTTTCTTTTAAAATTTTTATCTTTTATTAACTTGTGGACCCATTTAAGGTATTGCACAAATTGTGACCAGCATCCCTGTAACAGAGTAAAAAATTGTTGTAGAATAATTAAAAACAATAGATTAATAGGACAAAACACTATGTTTAACCCTTGGAACACATATACTCATAATATATGCCTTTGTCCACAGTCTTTTGACAAGAGCCTGCTGCAGTGCCCAACCTTCAAGCAGACCCTGGTTTACTCGTTGAAGTCTCTGTGAACCAAGTCCTTATGTGATAGAGCTTTCCAACTCGGCTCTAATCGTGAACAAAGTGATTTGCTGTTATCAGTTGAAGAATTCTGTCCTCTATCTATAAGGAACTTCATCAGATAAAATAAATAATTCTTGGAATGAATATAAAAAGGTTAACAATAAAGGTTTGGATTTCAAAATGAAATTATATCCTCCTGCTTTTATTGGAAGCCAGCTGAAGAGTCTTCATTTTTTACATGTATTCATTTGTAAACTAAATTACTGTAAATAAAAATCATTGTTCAGTGTCTTATCTTTATTAACTTGTATTATTTGTCTCCTCATAGATTTATAAAAATAATTTTAATAACACACAAAAGTTAAATGCCTCTTGCAGAAGAATTGCTTTAATTGTGTTGTGGCTTTTATATTGTGCCAAACACAACATGCATTTGCAATCTTGCCAGCAGTGCAATTGTTTAGAGCAAGTATGCATTATAATGCATACTTGCTCTAAACAATTACCAGAAAAAGATATTTGGAAATAAAACACTTTACCATCAAACTATGTACATGATTTACTACAGTTTTCAATCTAGGAGACCCTAACATGCTATCTAAAGCATTTTATTTACTTTACCTGAAACATTCTTCCAATATACTTTTACAGCGCTCTACTGTATTGCATACAGTCACAAGTTTCATGCATAGAGTAGTGTGGTATATCTCCCCTCTATAGTATTTAAGTTGTGGTCATCATAGTTTTCCACAGAGGAAAAACTCACCTGAAAATCCAACCAATATTAACCTTGACGATTAAAAATCTATATTGGAATGAATTAAAAAAACCTAAAATAAGTAATACCTAAAAAAAACCTCATGCCCCATTATCATTTAATGGAGTTAAGTGTTGGCTGAGTGGGTGACTCTGCCACACATTGGAGTTAAGAGCAGAGCCTGGGTTGCAGGCACAATATATTTAAATCTGCGTCACAGATTGTTAAATAAATTGAAGATTATTGGCTAGATATATCACATAATATTAAAATATGAGTTCAATATTAAAGTTACTATTATAACAGTGAGGGAATGGAATACCTTAGTGTTATAATATTGCCTTTCATGAACATTTGGCCTTATTATTGCCACATGTGTCCCATCTATGATATCTGAAGTAATTTTTTTCATAGAAGCTGAAAAAGCATTCTTCTTGGTAAAGTTCTCAGCATATAACTGGTAAAATATAATTTCTTCCTTCATCCATCACTCCACTTCAGCATCCTTATCACTCTGGACATTTAACACTTTTTATTAAATTTGGTGTTAAGCACCTCCGTTATTTGTCCCACAGCTCTTGAGGCAGTGATCTGAGAAACATTGTGGGGGGCTCTCTGCCCAATCGTTAATCGTTTTTTAGAGCCAGATGCATAAAATGCTAGTGCTACCAGTAACTGCAACAGAAATACCAGCATTACAGCCATGCCATCATAACTTATTCTGAGATATAGGTACTATACTTAATTAAAAAGCAACGAAAATTAAAGTTGTTTTCTTACCGTGGTTTGGGAATGCCTAAGTGGAGCGAGCTCCCACACTTGACTCATTACAGTCTGCTTCCCAAGCAACTCCTTTTTTTATAAATTCCGCATCGGGAATATCCTAAAGTAGTCTACATTGTTTCTTAGCAAGCTGCGGGCTCGACGGCGCCTGCTACGCTTAATCAAATGGTATTGAAGAACATCAATAGTCTTAGCCAACTTAAAAATATTCCACCTTAATCTGAATATTATGATCTCACACTTCACAATTTAATTGTAATCAACAATAATATTGCTAAAAGGCAATGACTGCAGAATTGCGTCTCAATGGTCTCACAATGATCAATAGAACTGTCAAAATATTAGCAGACTACCAATTCGTGCGATCATTGAATTGTCATTGTGCAGCAGACTAGCAAATGTTCATTGAAGTGTCAGTGGTTTTCCATCGGAAAATCATAATGACACCATAATGACACCATTGTGTTAGCAGACTACCAAATATGCCAAAATTGACAATTATGAAGTCACTGATCGATCACTGACACACAATTGTAATAGCAGACTTGGGGCCCAGATGTGATGCTAACATAATCATCGTGGCTAGCTATTTACCTACTATTATTTTACCTGGTATACTGATTTAATAAGTTGTCATTATTTATGTTAATACATACATACATCCATACATCCATACATCCACCCTCACAAACTTTCGCATTTATTATATTAAGTAGTATGAGCATGTATTCGATTGTTGTCCCATATGCCTTGCTACTTGCTGGTATTTGTGAAGAGTTATGTCCTTTATCTCCGACAATATTTATCAGATCTTCATTAAAATTAGACACTACATTTTTTATAGTATACACTTTAAAATCAAAAAAATAATTATTTTAAACGGTTAAAGTTTAACGGAGCTATGAAATAAAATTTATAAAAATTTTCATCCCGTTTCCCGGAGGAAACTTATTTTTTATCGGGATAAAAGGTATCATATATGTTGACTCGGGATACCAGCAACCACAATACAAAATTTTATTTAAATCCGTTCAGTAGTTTCACGTGTTGCCCGGACAGACAGACAGACGGACAAAAATTAAATAAAAATTTGTTCGGACTCAGTATCAATTATAAAGCATCCCCCGGTCAAAATTAAGTAGTAGAGTAGATTATATATATAAGTATATATAGATTAGTAGTATACATTCACGCGATTGAACAAGTAAACAACAAAGTAAGTAAGTTGATTGATCAGAAAATTGATCAGAAGGTTGAGATATTTAATACTCTTGTAACGCAGCTTTATGATACGCATGCTCCGATAAGATCTATTAAGATGAAGCACTTGCCAGCACCGTGGTTGTCGGATGAAATCAAAGTCTCAATGAATAAAAAGAACTCCGCAAAATACAAATACAAAGTTAATAACTCGGTTGATAACCGTTTAAAGTACCATAAATTACGGAATCGCTGTAATACATTGTGTAGAGATGCCCAACGACGCCACATACATAAGTCAGTCGAAAGTGGTAGCACTGCTAAAACATGGAAGTTTCTCGAGTCACTTGGAGTTGGTAAATCATCTAATAAGACTTCTTTTAACATTGATATTGAACTCCTGAACAAACATTTATCTACCTCCGATACAATAGATGGTGTCGATAAAGAAAATACACTTAGAACTCTTTCTTCTCCCTCAACTCCAAACTTTCTCTCTTTTAACTTCGAGTCTTTCTCTGAATGTGATGTTAAGAAGAGTATAATGTCCATCGCCTCGAATGCTGTCGGTACTGATTGCATTAGCCGTAATATGATCATTCCTATTCTTGATGTTATTTCTCCCATTTTAACTCATATTCTGAATTTTTCAATCTGTTGTAGCAAATTTCCCGATGCGTGGAAAAATGCTCAGATTATTCCTCTCCCTAAAAAGGCTAGACCTGTTTCTCTTTCAGATTTCCGTCCCATTTCGATTTTACCTTTCTTGTCAAAAGTCCTTGAAAAATTAGTTTACAAGCAGTTAAGCCTATTTCTTAATAAAAATAATCTTCTTAGTCCCTTGCAATCGGGATTTCGTCCTGGTCATAGTACGGTTACAGCATTGATCAAAGTCACCGATGACATTCGGTGGGCGATGGATAATAAGCAGCTTACTGTTCTGACTCTGCTTGATTTTAGTAACGCTTTCAATACCGTTGACTATGATATCTTGCTTAGTCTTCTGCGCTCTATTGACATATCTCCATCGGCGATAGACTGGTTTCGGAGTTACCTCATTGGTCGTCGACAACGCATTCGGACTGATGAGTCCGTTTCATCTTGGTGTGATGTTACGGCCGGGGTACCTCAGGGTGGCGTGTTATCTCCTTTACTATTTGCCATATTCATTAATTCTATCACTCAAAAAATAGCTTCTCTCTATCACATGTATGCAGATGATGTCCAGATTTATCGCCACTCAACTTTTGAAAATCTTGGCTCTGCTATTACTGCTGTTAATGTTGACCTTTCACTGATCTGTGAATGGAGCAAGCAGTATGGGCTGAAGGTGAACCCCGCAAAATCACAATCAATAATTATTGGCAGTCCGGGAATGATTTCAAAAGTTGATTGGCAGAACATCCCTTCTATTGTTTATAATGGTGTCGCTATTCCTTTTAGTGCCACCGTTAAAGATCTTGGCATTCAAATAGATCAGGATTTATAATGGTCAACGCATATTAAGGAGCTGAGTAAGAAAACTTTTGCGACAATGCATTCATTGCGACGCCTACGTGCTGTTCTGCCAATCCCAACCAAAGTTATGATAGCCCATTCTCTCCTTCTCTCAATTCTCGATTATGCGGATGCATGCTTTCTTAATTTGACTGAAGACCAGATTAACAAACTTGAGCGTCTCCAAAATCTTGCTATTCGGTTCATATTTGGCCTACGCAAATATGACCACGTTTCCGAATTTCGACAAAAACTCAAGTGGCTCCCTATTCGCCGTCGCCGGGATTTGCATGTACTTTCGCTTCTGTACTGTGTTTTATTTCATTTAAAAACTCCTTCTTATCTTAAGGAGAAGTTTACTTTTCTGGGAGTGCAATCTGATTTAAGATCGTGTCGCGCGCTGACTCTGAGTACGCCTTTTCATAGAACTAAGTTCTATGAGCACTCGTTTACAGTGCAAGCCATAGCGCTATGGAATGCGCTCCCAATAGACATAAGGCAGTCTAAGACACTTTGTATTTTTAAGAAAGCTGTCAAAAACCACTATAGTTTGAATTGAAGACGACTTGTAATAGTATTTACTGTTGTTAATGTATTTATGATATGTTATAGTATATATTAGTTTATTATTATTTTTTATTATTTAATTTATTATGTATTATTTTATATGTGTAATCTAGTTTAAGTATTAGTATGTAGTTATTAGTATGAATTTTTTTTTAATATGCACAACCTGCAGTATGTTATCCTTTTGTTTTCCTTATCCTAAGGTTGCCTGGAAGAGATCGCTACGAAGCGATAAGGCCGCCTTTTGTATACTTCTTCTGTCTGTGTTTTCTTTTATTCTTTTTTTTGTATTTTTATTTGTGTGCAAATAAAGAGTATAAATAAATAAATAAATAAACGTAGGTAGAAAAATGCACACACATAGTTTTACAGAGTGCCATCACTCTGTAAAGCTACTTGTATGTTGGGCGGAATTTTTATTGTAATGATAAATAGCCTAGCCACGCCAAAGCCTCCTACCACTCACAGAAACTAGATTAATGATTAGGGATTTAACGTAATTACCACCTCAGGCTAGCCCGGCAACCACCATAGACTACATCATTTCTTGCCACAGACAAGAGCTAACTTTTAGTGTTATTAAAAATACCTGGCTTCACATAATTTAACATAACAAGTAGATGGCCTACTTGACGGAAATCGGAAAACTATGGCCTATAAACAGAGCAAAGCAAGGGTATGTCTTACAAGGTGCCGCCCTGTGTCCATCAACCTAAGGCGCGTTCAAAGTCAAAGTCAAGTCAAAGCCAAATATTCCTTTATTCAAATACATGCACAGCACATAGATGGCACTTTTAATGCGTACATCACATGTTAAATATGGCATAGAAGTGAGTTGATGGCGATAACTAAATTCGTCAATTTAAAACTATAGCTACGAGTTAAGTTGTTAAGTTTCATATGCTTGTATTTACACCGGCAACCATGCCCTGCCGTGACCGTAAGACTGCATCGCAACAACGCTGCTTATTGGCAGAAATAAGCATGACAGTAGTAGTTTCACTGGACGAGCTCTGTCACAACAAGTTCTACTCCTACTATAATAAAGCTAAAATATAGTAAAGCTTTTAAATTACCTATTATAATAATGAAAAAGTAATACTAACTAATACGCGAAGTATTTTTTTACTTTGAGTTGTTTGTTATAGTGAAGAGTATAATATGTGTGTATATCAATTGCCTTGAAAATAAGGCTTTTTCGTATACAAAACACCTCACAGTCTGGGCAGTAAGTGAATTTCCCTGTCCGGCGGGATCAGGTTACTTTTCCACGCAGTGTATTAAGACGGGATAAGTTCATCCCTTGCGACCAAAGAGGGATAGGGGTGTCTATGATTTATAAGGGCGTGTATCGGGACTACTTATTTTGGACCAGTGAGTCTTCCAATTTTTTTAGAGTGAAATTAATGACTAAGAATCTGCTTGTTATGTTCTTCTTGTGTTAATTTTTATATATACTAGCTGTTGCCCACGACTTCGTCTGCGTTTGATTTTGTTTTTAAAGTATTCAGTATCGCTAAGCCTTAAATGAGGGGTTTGCTGATGTGTTCTGTCCTCTATCTCCAACCACATTCATCAGATCTACACAAATTATAACCTCTTTAGTACAAAAATAATTATTTAAAACGGTTATAATTTGTCGGAGTTATGGTGTAAAATCGTCAAAAACTCTCATCCCCTCTCCCAAAGGAACAGAGCTTAATGTCGGGATGAAAAGTATTTTATATTACTTCTAACACTTCCAAGAATATGTGTACTAAGTTTCATGAGGATCGTTAGTAGTAGAAAAGTTAGTAGAGAAACGAAGTAGTTTTTGCGTGATAACAAACAAACTTACATTGGCATTTATAATATTAGTTGGGATAGGGATAGGGATAGGGATTAAACATATTGTTGTGTAAACCCATAACGCTTTTCTCACTCATTATATCCTGTGCAGTTTGGTTGCCTGGGAGAGATCGCTTTTTAGCGATAAGGCCGCCAATGCCCAGTTGTACAACATATTTTCAATGTGTCGTTATTAACGGACGTGTGTTATAAGTTTGACCTGTCTGTGTGTGTGTGTGTGTGTATGGGTCTGTTGTGTGTTTGGTTGTCCGTGGCATTATATTAACCGAATGGATGAATTGATTTTGATTTTGTTTTTTTTTGTTTGAAAGGCGAATTAGTTGGTCGCGTTTAATGAAAATTAGTCTATGACGGCCCCCGCCCCAAAATGGCGGATTTCATATATGTTCCAACTCCTACAATATGGGTATGTAATGAAAAAGTTTGACAAGAATACTATAAACTGTGACTAATAACAAAAGTGTAAGTCGGGGGTTTTGTTGTTGTATGTTTTTCTTGGTGTGCAATAAAGTCTACCGTGTTTCCTTTTTTTGTTTTTCTTTTTTGAATATAATAATTAATTGTAGAGCTTGTTTGAATAGGGATCGTTTTTAGATTGAGAACCTTTCAATCTCGGGTTATATGTTATATTTTAAAATTGTTACGAATCAAAATTAGATGTATTTCTAGTACCAAAAGTAGCCTATTTTACTCTCGACAAAAATCAAGCAAGTAGATTGGTTGCTTAGTTAAGAGTGTTAAGCAAGGAGAAACCAACACACACAAACGATTAAACTACGGAAACTTTATTAACTTGGAAAAAAATCCGGTTAAGGTTTTTCTAATTCATCGATAGAAGAAAGCCGGGGTCAGCCGCTAGTTCGGCAAATTAAAATATAACTTACCTGATGCCCTTGGCAAATAAAATTCTCCGAGACGTATCGAAGTAATGACTGAACATCAAGAGAACATATTTACTAAAGACGAGTTTTCTAATCCCGGCCGCTCTTCAAAGAGGCTCGGAGCTTCAAAAAGACGAACTTTCTTTATTAGACAACAAACTTCGGAAAGCTCTTCCACATTATCCCTACTAATTAATCAGATCCAAACAAAGTATCAAAATACAACCAAACTGTTTAATACCATTAATTAATACACTTTACCTACCAAGTAATACTTTGTCGATCTTTAGGTAGCAAATTTTTATCGTACAGTTATTTTATAAAGTGGGTAAATAATTAAACTTTTGACAAGTATAAATTCATATTGGCCATATATTTTATTAAATTGATTAGGTTTTTTACGATTTTATTTATTTAACTAGCGACTTCGTCTGCGTGGTCTTCAGAATTGAGGCTAAAACTCCGCTCGTTTACAATTATTACAACGGGAACTATTTGAGAGATCGGTATAGAAAGTACATCCTTTTCTTATTATAGGATGTGTGCCCGCGGCTCAGCTCGTATACAATTTTTGATTTTACTTCGGGAACTACTTAAGAAATCGGGATAAAATGTAACTACGTTCTTTTCTTGAATAACAAACATATACACATTCACATTTATCATATTAGGAGGATTAATAAATAGTTTTAGTATTCGTCCGTCTGTCCTAGCTTTAAGTTAACACAGTCAAGGGCTGAGACCCTAAGTCGCCATATACCTAGCCTAAAACTTAAAACAAACCGTTGTAGAAGAACATTCATTGTACCTACATAATTTAAGACAAAGTGTACATATATATTAAGGTACCAATTTTCGCGTAACCAGATAACAAAATCACACTGGCAATAAATAAAACTCTCTTTGAGTTATTGTATCTCGAAGGGCCATGTCGACTCCATAAATCTCTAGGGGTGGACAAAGAAATGATAAATAGAGAAGTGCGTGTGAGATATGACTCCGGTATGATGTACTGCGCGGTGGACCCCTGGATATAGAGAGAGTTATAACTAGGTATATACGCGGAGTGAGGAAGTGTCTCTGTTGTTTTGAATAAGCCAGGTTAGTACTTGGCTTCAATGTCGTCTGATGGACGGTGCAAATATATACACTAACTTAATCACTATTTATATTTTTTTATTATTTTCAAGCGATGATAGCCCAGTGGGTAGGTCATTGACTTCACTTTCGGGGTGCCGAGTTCGAACCCCAGCACTCTAAATTTTCTAAGTTACGTGCGTTTTAATTACTTTAATATCACTTGCTTCAACGGTGAAGAAAAACATCGTGAGAAAACCTGCATTCCTGAGAGTTCTCCATAATGTTCGCAAAGCCGACGTTCGATGGCCGCCTGGCACAATGGTCAGCGACCCTGCTCTCTGAGTCCAAGGCCGTGGGTTCGATTCCCACAACTGGAAAATGCTTGTGTGATGAACATAAATGTTTTTCAGTGCTGGGTGTTTATCTGTATATTATAAGTACTTATGTGTATTATATTCTTAAAAAATATTCATCAGCTACCTTAGTACCCATAACACAAGCTACGCTTACTTTGGGGCTAGATGGCGATGTGTGTATTGTCGTAGTATATAAGAAAAAAAAAAGGTTTGTGGACCATCTGACAGTCCACCAATCCGCACTGGGTCAGCGTAATGGACTAAGTCCTTAACCCGTAGGGGGCCGGTAATGGACTAGTTTTCATTCCACGAGAAGTGGCATAAAAAAACCATTGCCGGCAGTAAGAAAACCTAAAATAATCCTAGTAGGTACTAACACAGCGAACCTTTAGAATAAATTTAAATATTTAGAAGGAAATCTAAGATGCTTTATCCTTTAAGAACGCAAAAAATCTAAGCTCGATCTAAAGCTATGCAAATGTACAAAGGTCTTGAGGGTCGAGACGCTTACGGCTGAAAGGGGGCCAGGGGCAAGAGGGGCGAGGCGGGAGGGGCGGCAACACTGGACAAGGGGCAAGAACAAAATGCCATCGCTTTGTGCCCGACGTTAATCCTTTAATAGCAATCGGACGGTGCACGCTAATAGTAGCCTTGTGGATACCACTCAGACCTTTGTCTTTTATAATCAGATCGATAAACTATTCAAGAAATGTTGTCGGCTTTCTATGTAGGGCTGTTTAGTAATAGACGTACGCGACGCGATATATACTGCCTTCTTTAAGAAACTCGGTTTTCGGGCCCCACAGGCTTATAAATATATCCGCAATAAATCAAATCCAAAATAAATAAATTTTTAAGAATGAGTTCTACTTGTTTTTAAATATCTATCGCGAATTTGGTTTTCCTACTAAGCATAAATAAAATATCCAGGGCTTTATGAGATTAAGATAGACATAACTTCAATTATGAATAGGTTAGTCATACTAAGTATAATTTGACATCAGGATTAATTGAACCTAGTCATTGAACTTATTGAAAGGAGGACAGTAAAGCACACCAGTTAATTCATCGGTCCCGTTTATTATTCGCAATAGCGTGCTAAGACCGGCAAAATAGCATTTTTATAGCGTGTTGGGTTAATTTTCTAGACTGAAAACATGACGAATATAATATTAGCTTAACACTTTTTACTTTACTACTTAACTTATAAATTATTACGTAAGTAACTGCATAAGTGGACAAACCAACGAACTAACTTTCTATAATAAACTTTATTTATATCTTTATCTAAATAAACAAAATTGAAGTTCAAAAAATGAAATTACACAACATATACACACATCTCCATCTAGTCCTAATGTAAGCGTAGCTGGTTTTATGGGTACTAGGACAGCTGATGAATATTTTTTATGAAGTATTTTACTAATAAATATTTTAACTTCACACAAAAAATTTTCTGTTGTGGGAATAGAACCTACAGCCTTGGACTCAGAAAGCAGGGTCACTGCCCACTGCACCGATCGGCTGACAAAGTAAGTTTAATGTAATGTCAAAGTGACAGTGACAGCCTGTAACTTATAGATAGTTGTGCATTTGTGAGTAATGTTCTTCAGACTTGGTATGATTTCCTTTGTAACAATATAAGCAAGTTAGTTTGATAGCTTAACGACACAGGTAAGTTTTAAGTAGTAGGTACCACCGCAGTTCGGAAAAAGGGATTTCTTTGTCCCGATGACTTTAAATGGTATCCGAGCACGAGGATGGATATACGAATCTTCCGGATATGTACCTACTGGAATTTCTTGATAGAAATGTCCAGCGACACGATTATATAGTAGGTACATACGATAGCCTATATAACCAATAAGTACTTACCTAATAATTTTAAACCGGGAATCGAAACCAGTATCTCGTGCTTTTTAGTCAAAAGAAAAGCACTACCATAATATAACAGCCACCATGAAATCTACTGACCAGCCGCTAAATGAAATACGACACGTTTTATAGCTCACAACTTTATTATTACACAGGTATATTCCTTATCACGATGAATTTAGGTTTGGTATCGCATATCTAGCTGCATGTGAGGTATGCAGACGTTATTGGTCTGATCACGAGGTTGACACGTGGGACGGCACATATAAACTTCGCCGATGTCTGCTGCAGAGTCAAGATATTTCAGTATCTAAGTTGGACGCGTCTCTCGTACTTTTGTAGCTATTTCTCGAAATACACTTCGAATTTAATGAATATTGCATGGACACAGTTTATGCAGGTAACTTGCAGGAAATATTTATACTTACACGAACGTTTGTTAAAGAGTACCTAAATAGACTAAATTAGACGACTTTATGCAGTGGAATAAAAAAAACAAAGTTGATTTTTTATTCTTATATAAGTACAATGACTATGACCAGTTATCTAAACTTACGAGTATATGTATAAATTTACAACCTTTAAAAAATGTATCCGCGTTTTGTTAAAAATCAAGATTTTAAAATAGAAAATGGTAGTCGCAAGATGGCGGTATGTTCATAGCGGGCTACAACTCGCGTTTGAACTACATATAATACAAAGTTTTCAGTGTTTACTAAACGATGATTAGACATTCTCCTAATTGCACTGCATTAGGTATACGATAATAGTTCGACATGTTAAGCCGTTCTAAGCAGCATGCAACATTAGTCTGTCAGATGGCGGATCCGATACCTACTGATGCTTTTGGTATCTCGTGACACGCATTTAGAATGTAATTTCGGCACTAGTACAATTAACATAATGTAAAATAGGCTCAAAGCCAAAGTAGACTGTATTGATGTCAGCCTTAGTTTGTTTCTTATAATAACAAGATCCTCACATTCTGAGATCGAATGTAAAACGTGTCACATAATTAAGAAATAATATTGAAGGGTGCATAAGTATATTTCATAACGAATCACCGTGTAATAATATTAAATCATATAAAGAAGAATATTTATTTTTCCATACAAACGAATTCAAAACATTCTTCAAAGTGTTTACTTATGACAACCCTATTGTAGATAAAAGACCGACACGTGCATAGTACCTTCGCTACGCGTGCCTATAGTACTTTTCCAAGTGTTGGTAAAAGCACTGAATAAAAATAATAAAAAAGAAGAAGAAGAAACACTTTATTGCATGTATAACATACAAGAAAAGAAACAGTAAGGAGGACACAGTCCTAATTTCGATTCGCGTGTCCAGGGCATCCAGATAGATGAATATTTTTATGTCAAATAAAAAATAAAAATTTTAAGGTGCGTGCCGCGAATCGAACTCTGTCTCCCTGAAAGTGAAACGGAAGCCCTAACCACGATGCTATCAAAGCTAATATTAGAGGTCAGAACCGCTTAAGAAATTGGATGTATCAAACAAGGTATGGCATACCATCAATAGTACAGATGACGATGATTCGCGATGGTGGCACGCGACAGAATTCGCGCGGCGGCGCGCGCCAAGCGTTCCCGCGACCGTGGCGAGCTATTTGAGTTATGCAGCTCCAGGAATGCGTTGCAATAACTGTAATAATATCTTTATTATATTACTAGCTGTTGCCCGCGACTTCGTTCGCTTTTGTTTTTCGAAAGACATGTGCCTCATAAATGGGGCGGCATTTTATGTATTTCGGATAGCTAAGCCTGGTCTAAAATCGCCAAATACCTTCGTCCCCTCTCCCAAGGGAACTGAGCTTAATTTCTATTCCTATATTACTTCTAATACCTTCAGAAATATATGTACAAAGGTTCGTGATGATCGGTTTAATAGTTTTTGCATGAAAGCGTAACAAACATACATTCACATTTATAATATTAGTAGGGATGTAGCTAGACGTTGTTGTACTGATAATGATCACAATATTAAAGTAAAAGTAGGACTTTTAGTGGCAAAACTCGTTTGGAGAAATACCATCACCATGCTTATCCGGTCTGAAGGGCGTTTACATCATCAGCATCACTATCAACATATTACCGGTAAATTTACAGGGCAAGGGTCACTTCTCAGAACAAAAAGAGTTTAGGCCTTAGTCCACCACGCTGGCCACAAGAAGATGCTCTCAGGCATGCAGTATTCAACACGATGTTTTCCTTCACTTTGAAATTTCAATTCTATGCCTAATAATGACAATTGTAAAATACCTTTTTATTTTTAATAGTATTACGTCGTACAATTATTTCATCATATCAACCCATTTTCGGCCCACTACCGAGCATAGGTCTCCTCCCACATTGAGAAAGGGTTAAGGCCGTAGTCCACCACGCACGATGGACTCCACACACCTTTGAGAACATTATATAGAACTCTCAGGCATGCAGGTTTCCTCAAGATGTTTTTCTTCACCGTTGAAGCAAGTGATATTTTAATTACTTAAAACACACATAACCTAGAAAAGTTAGAGGTGCGTGCTGGGATTTGAACTCAGCCCCCCGATAGGGAAGTCGAGCTCCTGCTTAATGCACTATCACCGCTTAATTACAATTCCTTATTGAAGGTTAATTTTATGAGATAGATATATGGCTCTACATTTTTTTATATATTTATCAAAGACTGATCTGACTGAAGATCTTTGTAGTATCTATTTAGTGTTTTGGTTCTTCCCAACGAGGTAGATGGACGGCACTAAGCGAGTCGCTGAGAGCCGCTGGAATGGAAACAAGCGGCCCCAAACCGTATTTACGTAAGTTTTTTTGTACAAAAGACCTAAGTATGTCCAGTAATCGGTCCGTCAATCGGTTGATATTATGATGGTGATGATATATAGTATTAAGGCTTGCTATACAAATGTTATATTGAATTGTTACTACTTAGAGATATGTAAGCCATAGGTCCTTTATATTATCATTATCACCTTATAATAAATATCCTATCCTATCCTCTCTATCCTTTCCTATCCTATCCTATCCTATCCTATCCTACTAATATTATAAATGTTAATATAAGTTTGTTTGTTACGCTTTCACGCAAAAACTACTTAACCGATCCTCATGAAACTTTGTACACATATTCTTGGGAGCGTTAGAAGTAATATAGAATATAATTTATCCCGACATAAAGCTCAATTCCTTTGGGAGAGGGCATGAAAGTGTTTGACGATTTTACACCATAACTCCGACTAATTATAACCGATTTAAATAACTATTTTTGTACGATAGAGGTTATAATATGTGTTTAATTTTGCCCAAACTGTGGTTGGAGATGGAGGACAGAAATCCTCAGCGGACAGCAACAAACCCCTCATTTAAGGCTTAGTGATACTGAATACTTTTATTTTTTTTAGAACACCAACAAAATAGGGCAATAGCTAGTTTAAAATAATATAGTAATAAATTGTAATTTATAGTTAAATTTGGTGAAGTAGTTTTGAAGTTATATATTACATGCACACATACAAAAGTTTACAGAAGTAAGAGAGTCATTTGCGTGAACATTCCTCTTTACGAAAGAAATTAACAAAACCGCTCGAACGTTCTTTCTACAAAACCATATACTCCAAAAAAAAACAACTGAGTCAATAATAACAGGTATCATCATCATCATCACCATCATCATCAGCCCACTACCGGCCCAGTACAGGGCTCGGGTCTCTCCTCTCAGAGTGAGAAGGGTTTAAAGGCCGTAGTCTACCAAGCTTTGCCAAGTGCGGATTGCTAGACTTCACTCGCCGTTGAGAACATAACTTTAACCATTACACGATCACGTAATTTCAGCATTAACACATGAAAAAATATTTGTTAGTACATATATCGTGCTCAGTCGTCAGTGCTCGCTAATTTAACACTACAGCGAGCATGGCTCGACCCCTCGGTTATAGAAAAACTTGCACACTTTAACATAAGTGGCGTTTGAGTCCGATGTCCGGACTTAGATGTATAAAGGAAGTACTAATGCGGCATCTTTTCCGAGAGCTATCTATATGTGTGTAGTTAAAGTCAAAGTCAAAAATATCTTTATTCAAGTAGGTCCATAGGTGGCACGTACATAAGAATTACACGGTAGTGTAATTCATGGCGATAGCCATATTCGTAAACTTAAAACTAAAGCTACGAGGGTTCCAAACGCGTCCTGGTCTAATAAGAAGCCCACAACAAACTTAGCCGGTAGTGATTAGGACTTCGGTTTCAGTTTATCGTCCACCGTTAAAGCAAGTGATTTTTATCAATTAAATATCACTTGCTTTAACGGTGGAGGGAAACATCGTGAGGAAACCTGCATGCCGGAGCCCTGAAAGGTCTCCATAATGTTCTCAAAGTGTGAAGTCCACTAATCCACTCGGACGACCTCCCTGGCGCAGCGGTGAGCGCTGTAAATTTAAGTAGGAGGTCCCGGGTGCGATTTCCACGGGCAATTGGGAATTTATTATTTCAAAATTTTCTCTTGTCTGGTCTTGTGGGAGGCTTTGGCTGTGGCTAGTTACCACCCTACTGACAAAGACGGACCGCTAAGCGAATTAGTGTTCCGGTATGACTACCATAACCTCTAACAGTTTAGCCCACTACCATCTTAGACTGCATCATCACTTACCACCAGGTGAGATTGCAGTCAAGGGCTAACTTGTAGTGGAATAAAAATTTAAAAAAAACATGGCAATCGTGGCTAAAAATGGACTACTAGCTATTACCCGCGGCTTAGCAGATAAATAGTATTCTATATCAGTAACCCAGGCTATCAGTAACCGGGACCTATGGCTTGCAGATCTCTCCGTAAAGGAGAAATATGTAAGCCATAGATTCCGGTCGTTCCCATTATATTATTATTAGCACCTTATAATAAATATGATGCTGATGCTGTCCTAAGCAGAGAAGTTTTCTGCTCTACATCATAACCCTGTCTGTCAATTATAACTTATAACGATCACTTAAACATAACTTCTTTATGAAATGTTAGTCAGCAAACAAAAAAATAATTTGCAACCAAAACACTCCATCTTCTTTCCATCGTAGGTGCAAATATTGTATAAAATCTTACTAACTCGTGGACGTTATTGAATTAAACGCTCGTCTGCACACATAGAGGAGATAAAAGGATACAAGAATTAATATCCAACAATAGAATCTGCAATGACGCAAAATGAGGGCGCACGGGGGTTTGACCTTTGAATGACCCGCTCAGATTTATCGATGTAAGTAGGTTCTTATTGTTTTATTGTTATTAATGGAATTGGGGAAAAAATTGGTTGCCTGTAAAGTCGGTATACGGGCGAAAGTTTTACGTGACAACGACTTTGAGTGGTAAAATAATTTTAATGTGAATATTCATTCGTATAGTAGGAAGAAGGATGAAATAATAGTAACAATTTAAAACATTTATTTATACAAAGAATTATATTTAAAACATTAATTTATACAAAGAATCTCGCACTGAATTTCATATTAACAAAATTTTATTTTTACCTTTACACATACATACGTATTTATATACAAATATACATACAATAACTTGCAATACATTTGCGTACAATGAAACAGCGTTTACTACAAAGGGACGCGTGCCTTTCACTTTTTATGTCTGTCTCTCTCGCTCTTAGGCGGGCTAACCATGCCCGAGTGGAAGGGACGCGTGCCTCTCACTCGCTCTCATTGTGAGCGGATAACGTGAGCGGAGCGTAACGCAGTTTCTTGAAGTGTCACCCGGCAAACCAATTTATAAGACGTTGTCACGTCAAAATACGGTTGGTTGGCTCTAAATTCTCATTCTCAGTGGTAGACGGCTATAAATATATACGCACCGGAGTTTCTTCAAAAGTCCTAAAATGGAGTTATAAAAATAGAGATAAATATATCTCTACACCGAGTAATCGAATTATTAAATATTGTTTAAGGGTGCATGAGTATATTTCATAAGGAATCACTGATATAACCGAATACCGTTTTTTACAGAGAAGAACCGAAAAACCTTATATAAAATATGTCAAATACATTATTAAATATGTTATTGTTGAAACGATATAGCATATACATATTAATCTTACAAATCTATTTTAAATAAAATTTCAATTCAAAATTTTAATAAATAAACATAACAATTACTTCCATCGACAATTTGAGCATACTTTAAAAATCCTAATTAATAATAAAATTTTCCATTAGGTGCATTTATTTGCGTATAGAAAATACTTGAAACACTAAAACAATCTCCCAATCGTGAAGTTAAATTATTTAAAAATGTACATACACTTCAAGATCACCAAAAAAACTAGAACGTCTGTATAAATACCAATTTATAAATTACAACATATACACGTAATAATAGAATTGTCATACTAAATCACAAAAACAAAATGGTCATACTAAATCACAAAAACAAATTTTTATCGAGACCTCCAAAGGCCGGACAGACCTTCCTGTCAGAAAATTTTCCAACGAAATTAAGTTTTCAAATGCGCATTTTCCCATGGGGACATCTAGAGTTGTAACTCAAAATAGATGTTTCCTTAAGTACATGTAAAGGGCATAAGGGTCTGCGTCGAACGTCTTAAGTGGCTGAGAAAGGGCTGGCTGGAGGATATTTATATTCCCAATATATCCGAGAGGCTGAAGTTGTCGACAAGTTGGAAGTTGTTAGCCGAAGGGGTGATGCGATACGTGATATTTTGAGCCGTTATCGATTCTGTGCGGATACTTTAATCTTAACATTAAGATTTAGAGAGATAAAGACGCTTTTAGCTTTCATTTTAACGTTTTGAAACAATGGCATCCTTACTAAAATGTATATGCATGTAATGTAAAATGTAAACAGTAGACGTTGAAGAAGAGCAACTGCTGAGTTTCTTGCCGGCTTCTTCCCGGTAGAATCTGTCAACAGACTTCACGTTTCGAAACTGCTTATATTAGGCCTACTTTAAATAAATGAATTTTGTTTTTTTTTTTTTTGGAATTTTGTTAATTTGTCCTCCATTGTCGCCAACTAGCAACGGAAACAACTTGATTTTTGTCATAGCTCCTTTATCCCAGAGAAACTAACGGTTTCCATGGGATTTGTAAAAAACCGTAATGGTTTACGGAAAAAGAACGCGGGAATTATTTATATTTTTACAAATGTCTTTATATTTTTCTGGAAGATGACTGATGAATATTTTCATGAATTCTTATTATATATACAGATAGACTAGACTTACTTTGGGGACTAGACTTACTTCGGGGCTAGATGGCGATGTGTGTATTGTCGTAGTATATTTATTATATTTATATCGAACAATATTATTATTATTATCGAACCCACAGCCTTGGGCTCAGAAAGCGGGTTCGCTGCCTACTGCACCAATCGGCCGTCAAAATTAAAACAGTAGGTATCCTTAAACAATATGTAGTTTAAAATTTTGCTCACACATATGCCAACGTGCATTATTTTACATCTTTCGTAATACAATAAATAAGCCGTCTGTTTTATAAAATCTACTATTCAAAAATTGCCCGTAGCAAGAAATTATTAAAATATCGGAAGTTAGTTACTTAAATGCCAGTAGGTACTACAGTGTTTACCTACTCTCGTAAGACTTAATAACACGAAGTTATATCTGTTAAATATTGATGTTGGAGCTTCAATTTATTGCTTCTATGAATCTATTTTAGATTTTAATTTTAGATCTTAGTTATTTTAAATGTGCCTTATCTGACCCGAAAGCATAATCTGTATTAACCCTACTATCCTACTTATCCTACTATCCTACTAATATTGTAAATGTAAAAGTGTGGATGTTAGTTACTCAATCTCGCAAAAACGGCTGAACGGATTTGGATGAAATTTGGTATGCATGTAGCCTTTGACATGGAAAAGAAGAAAAGCCTACCTTTTATCAATGAAAATAAGAGAGTTCCCGTGGGAGTATTAAAAACTTTACGAGCTAAGGCGCGGGCAGACAACTTTGAAATTTGGTATGCTATGGAAAAGGATGTGTACTTTCTATACCGATCTCTCAAATAGCTCCCGTTGTAGAATAAACGAGGCTAACGAGCGAAGCTTTAGACCCAGTTCTAAAGTCCATGCAGACGAAGATGCGGGCAGAAGCTAGTAAAAGTATTAATCAAGATGACAAATTAGGTGACTAGCTAAATGATTTCCAGACGCCCAAGTCATACAACTGGATGGATCGGATTGAAATTTGGCATACGTTAGCTATTATCAACGTTATGTAGGCAATTGTAAAAAAAATATTTTAGAAAAAACCTCCCTTTTTGTCCCCAAAAGAGGGGTTTACATTTTTTTATTGATGGGCCATGCAGATTGCCCGCCGTATAGTTTGTGAAACAATTAGAGGAACACTTCGCAGGGCATGCAAGGAATACGTACCTACTGCAACTTATCACCTTGTGTCCATCAACCTGAGGAGTTAAGTTATGTCTGTGATTGCACCGGCAACCATGCCCTTCAGACTGGAACACAGCATTGCAACCATTTGTGCTTGGCGGCAAAAATAAGCACGAACATATAAAAAAAAAGCTCTATTACCACTGGTACAAAAATCAGATTTAGCGAATCTGCGGGCTAGGCTAATGTTAAATAAATTAATGCTAAAAAAACCTAACGTAGTGTTAAATAAATTATAAGCTAATAAAAGCAACTGTTTATTCAATAAATAAATAAAACTCACATGCAATTTTATCCGACAGTCGACATCACAGAGAAACAAAAATTTCAAAAACGAATTATAAAGTTATGCTACCGTTAAATTTTTAATACGATCATATTATTCATTGATTTGATATGGTATTATAAGCTCACTTATATTATGAGGCAATTATTTCAAAATCACAGTCATATATAGATACCTACTTACTTTAATTTCATTTATTCATATAGATAGATAAATAAGGAGATGAACATCAAACCTAAAACGACACTTTTGATAGTTGTAGTTCACGTTGTTATCCACAACTTCGACGATATCCGGACTAACGAAATGTGTTTTATGCACCAGAACGAGAGACACCTCGCACTTCCTAGTTATGACGTCATTTAAAAGGATCCGGATGGAAATGATAGGTCTTGCGTGTGTGGTCGGGATATAACCATGGGGTGTGTTTTTACTTTATGTTGCGTGAAATTTTATAGTCGCGGACGCCGCGTCGCGCCATCGCCTATAGCTGGTATAGAGTTAGCAAATGGTTAGCAATAACAAAGGAAACTGGGTAATCATATTAGATTAAGCTTTTGGTATACTCCGCGAAAAGCAGGAGAATCTGTACGGTGTAATTTGTAATTTCTTCAACTACTTTTCATACTTCGCCCCAAAAAGTGGCAGCAGCTGCCGAATACAAATGCTTAAATGCCGTAAATACTCTTTTATTTCTAAATACTACGTTTTTGCGGCGCTTGCGTTTGAGACTCTGGGCCCATGGTCTTCGGACATGAAAAATGTTATTAACATCGTGTCCCTAAAATTGGTAATGACGTCTGGTGACCCAAGAGCTGGCGCTTATATTAAGTCTAGCAATTCAAAGGGGCAATAGCGCCAGCATTTTGGGTACCATGCCCATAAGTGAACAGTTAGACGACTTATATTTATTGTAAATATTAATTTTAGTTTGTAATTATTGTAACTTATAAATTAAAGTCTGATCTGTGGCTATACTTTTCATACTTCATACTTACTACGATATGAGAAGCAATAAATATTATGGCGTAGAAAGATATATTTTATGAAATCGGAATGTTTGCTTAACATTAAGCCCAAATGAGACGCAGCTTTGTCATCCCGGAGGTTTCCTCTAACTTGTTAAATGGGAGCCTTACTGAGTAAACAGGGAGCGGTGAGTAGGCAAATACAGTAAGACCGTAATACCTTCAGTGTCCGGCGCAGAGGTACCTACTTCGAGTTTATAAAATGGTTCCGTTTTGGGACATAATATTCCAGATATAATACTGAATTTTGAGGGTAGTGAATTTTACACGACTAATAGAACACCAAAATTTACTCTACACATATTTAAAGTATATACAACTTGTAACGGAACTACAAAATACTATTGAAGGGTGCATAATTATATTTCATAAGGAATCATCCTGTATACATTGTAAATTAAAAAAAAGCATTTTAATTTTTCCATACAAAGTTATTCAAAACATTCTCAGTGTTTAGTTATGAAAACCCTATTGAAGATAAAAGACCGAAATATGCATGTGCATACGCTACGCGACGCGTACCTAATAAAGTGACTGCAGTCACTTGATTTTACTCTTGCATGTGGTATTAGGGCTGAATCTGATTTCTTTCAGTAAAAACTATAGTCAAAAATTATTAGCGTTTCGATTTCACAGAAAAGGTTTAGAGACAGTAAATAATGTACCTCTAAAGTCTCTGAACTTCACTTTCGGGGGGCCGAGTCGGAATGACAGCTCACACCTCTAACTATTCAGTATGTGCGTTTTAAGCAAAAAATATTACTGGCTTCAACGGTGAAGGTAAACATCAATGTTCTCAAAAGGTCTGTGGAGTCAAATACGCACTGGGCCAGCGAGGTGGAATACGACCTGATTGATTGTTAATATGTAGAATATTGTCAATAGTATTATTGTGAATAAGTGTGTACGGGGAGCCTAAAATTCTCTTATCAACCTGTCATTCAAACGGTTACGTTGCGCTTTTTCGTATAATTTTAAATCAATTTATACCCAGGAGACAGTTCGATCAGCGTCCCCAGTCGAAGAGCGTGTGCTTTTGTTGATGGAATTAAACTGTTTTGTTGCGCTAACTAGGTGGGAGTGAGTAAGAGATTTTTTTAATCAGGTTTTAGCAAGATTGATTGGGTTTAATTTAATAATAAACCAATAATTACGACAATGTATTTTCGTAATAATTTATTTATAACCAGCCTAGCGGTGATAGCCTATTGGGTAAGGTATCGGCTTTCCTTTTGTGGAGACAGCGTTCGAGCACGCACCTCTGACTTTTCGGAGTTATGTACGTTTTAATTTAAGCAATTCAAATATTGTTTGCTTTAAACGGTGAAGGTAAACATCGTGAGGAAACCTGCATGCCTGAGAGTTCTCCATAATGTTATCAACGGCGTGTGAAGTCTACAATCTGCACTTGGCCTGCTTGGTAGAATACTACCTAACCCCTTTTCATTCCGAAAGGAAAACCTGTGCTCTGTAGTGGGTCGGTAGAGGGTTGATATGATAATTGTCGTAATAATTCGCCATCGCCAGCTAGTCCCAAAGAAAGCGTAGTTAGTATTATTGGTACTTGAACAACTGATGAAAATTTATGAAATATAGACATACACTTTTAGCCCAGGACAAAACGATTCCCACGGGATTTGTAATGGACCGTCATAAACGAGTGCAAAGAACGCGTTTAGTTTATCAGCTTTTGGTAAGTCTTTGTGGTGACTTTACCACCGACGACGGTAACATTTCTAGTCTGCGGATGAAGATTATATAACAGTTCGGCTTTATTCGGCTGTAATACACATTCCCAAAAGGCGTTGAACTGTCTTCATTACGGGAACCAATCACCGTGTATACATGTGTCGCTACAATATTGCACCCAGTCTAAGCTTATAGCCATACATAGTATCACAGCCCTATATTACGGTTTAACGAGCTACAACTGCATATATTAGCTGCTATATGCGGATATGGAACTAGGTTTACATTGCGACTAAAATGTCGGGTACATTTACCTCCTTTTTTTAACCCCCGACGAAAAAACAAGGGGGTGTTATAAGTTTAACGTGTCTGTGTGTTTGTGTGTGTGTACCTGTAGCATCGTGGCTATCGAACGGATGAAGCGATGTTGATTTTGTTTTTTTTTTTGTTTGATAGATAAATATGTCGGAAGTGTTCTGCTTTGATGAAAGTCGCTACAAAATGGCGATTTACATATTTTTCCACAACTCCCTCAATAAAGGACTACTATATTACTATAAACTATGATACATTTCAAATCCAAGATGGCCGCCACCAATTATTATATATTATATTGTCAGTCGGAGTTTTTTTTAATTTATATGTTTATATAGTTATAATTGGCGGACCAAGTAGGCCTACCTGATGGAAAGTGTAAAACTTTGGCCCATGAACAGTAGGCCCAATACAGGGCATGAGTCTTTTTTTTTTAATGCCGTCTAGCGCTTGACCGCAATCACACCCGAAAATAAGTGATGATGCGGCCTAAGATGGAGTGCGCTTGCCTAGGAGATGCCTATTCACTCTTGATTTGAAGGAACTTATATTATAGGTTTCGGGGAAAACGGAAGTTGGAAGGATTTTTGCGGTGCAAATTAGGAACGAGGAAGCCAAACGCTTTGTACCAGTCCAAGGGGCATCAACTACGTCTATTCCTCTCCTCTTTTCAGAATGTGCAGGGCTTAGGCCGTAGTACCAAGCTAGCCCAGTGCGGATTAGTAAACCACCTTATGGAAACTCTCAGACATGCAGATGTCTTCACGATATTTTTCCCCACAGTTAAAGCAAGAGATATTTAAAATTCCTTGTATTAAAAAAGCACATAACTTCGAAAAGTTAGAGCGTGCCAGATCGCACTCAGTCTCTGCCTGAAAGGCTAGGTTATCATCGCTTTTTACATAGGTATACACAGTCGCGTACATACAGGGTATGCACAGAGGCAGATAATATAAAATTAAGTAAATCTCCAGTACGAGCTAGAAGCTGAATATAATTATAGAGGTTAACACACACATACACACACCACACGCGTACTCACAAACACGCACGCACTTTAAATATATTGTAATGTAATTTTTCGTTAATTTTTATTTTTTAGTTAACTTATCTTCCGCTATGTAACATGTCTATTATTTCTAATATCAACATAAATATTTTTGTTTGTATACCTACCCTCGTTTATATGTTTATTTTTTGTTATGGAAGAGCGATGTCTTCTCAGGGGTAGTAATGCTACCCTTAAAAGAAGGCTCCAGGCATTTGACTTTGACTTTGACTTTAACTATTTTTATAATGCCTCAAGTTTTTTATAATTCGTACTGGAGATTTTCTTCATTACTGTGCATACCCTCTATGCACGCCATTGGGTATACACCTGCCATAAAATCGTGTGTCTTAGTATAAACGCAGTCCGAAGTGCCGGACCGTTCTCATTAGGTAAGTCAATCACCGTGAGAACGCATATCGCCTCCAATGTTGATCCCTGTCTATTGAAACATAACTGCACATGAGGGGTTAATGCTGATGAATTTACGGCAGGTACAATGATTATATTGTATAGTAATTAGTAGGTACTTGGTTAGGTTGGGATTCAGTGAGATGTTATTAAGTAGGAACCTAATTAAAGCATCATCGTCATCTAGGTTCGCGGCATTACTAGGTAGGTTTCTAAATGTAATTGCCGACTGGCGCAGTGGGCAGAAACCCCACTTTCGGAGTCCGAGGCTGTGGGTTCGATTCCCACAACTAGAAAATGTTTGAGTGATGAACATGAATATTTTCAGAGTCTGGGTGTTTATTTGTATTTTATATGTTTAAAAGAAACCCCATATTCATATCTTACAACGTTAAATCGTTTTTGTATCTCTAATTACAGTGTAGCACATTATAAACTCAAACGTCAATCTATCAAAACTTATAGCACACTTTTAAGTAACTACAAAGAGATAACTTCTTCAATCTTCCCTAGGCACTTCTGCCCGTACTCTTCTGTACCTCTATTTTTCCCGCCATTTTAAATGACCTTCCTTTTTGATCTGGGTTCCAGTCATTTAAAATTCCTACTCCAACTTATACCGACCACAGATTTTACATAATTTTGACCAGTCTGAGCAAACATAGCTTTTTATCTTTAACCAAATGTGCATACAAAGGCAGTTTTGCTAACATGTTTATTATTCATAAACATATTCATCAGTCATCTTAATACCCATAACACAAGCTACGCTTACTTTCGGACAAGATGGCGATGTGTGTGTTGTCATATTAAATTTATTTATTTATTTTTTTACTACTCACGGCACGGATGCGGTTTAAGCCTAGGAAAAGCGTGGTGGAATGCGGCCTACACCCTTCTCATTCTGAGAGGTGGAATGATGATGATAACCCAGGGCTACGAGCGGAGGCATACTGCCATTACCTTATATAATTAAGTTGCCTGACAGGCTAAGATTAAAAGCTAGTCGATTAAATCAAAATTATACTCATTATAAAAATCATTTTTTTAGGATTTCAGAGACTGAACATTACATGAAGTATTTTTTAGAATTTTTATTTCTCAGTTATTAAAAGCTTGTGTCAAGTAAAGCTACATATTTCTGCGACTTATTTTTCCGCTTTGAAGCTGAAATATGTAGAAAACATTTAATTGCCGCTTCAAATTATCCCGTTTCCTGCTTATTTGTGAAGGGTTAACATATTATATTACCCAGCTAACCCTGGACTGTGCACGGCAAACAATGGGGACGGAAAGATCATTTTACAAAGACACCGCCCGAGGGATGAATAGTTAGAGTTCCTTGTAGGGAGGCGAGGGTAAAGGGACCATAGAAACGTCGTTACAGTATCCTAAAAAATAAAAATAGGTCATGCTGATTTGAATAAAACTACTCAAGCGAAGGAGCTTTTGTTATGTTATACTTGGTATCTATAGATTTTGTTACTCAGCTGTATGCGTTACAAACGCAAGAGTAATATATAGTATTTCGGAAAATAATAGTTTCTTTAGTTACGTCGTATGTGTAAATTGTAATAATACAGCAATTATTAAAGTTTTGAGATCAAATAAAAAAAACCGGAGTTGTTGTAGAGCTTTTTGTAATGATTACATATTTTTTCCGCTAAACAGTGTTGCAATGCTGTAGGCCTGATAGACATGGTTCAGTCTAATGGACACAGAGCGGCATGTTGCAAAAAGTGTTGAATGCATTCCCTGCAGTGTTGCTCTGTTCATTGGAGATGGTTTTCCTATTACCATGAGGTGGGAGATCTGTCTGTTCCGTTAATAATTACCAAAAAGAAAATACTATTTACAATAAAGGCATTATTGATTATTCTGGGATTACAATTTTTCTTTTATTGATCAAAATAAGTTAAATACATAACCGCATACAATGCGCAATCCTTAGAAACGAAAGAGTTTATGTAAGGATAGCGACTGGATACAGAAAATTTAAAAAAAAAAAAGTGGAACTGGAAAACTGAGCGGCCACGTAGCATTTTAAGTTCCGTTTTAGTTTGAAACATTCTGAAATCGATCATGGTCTTTTATATCTCTTCTTTTAATTTTATTAATAAAGAAGCACCGACAAGATTTAAATCTGCGACCTTCTGGTAGAATGAGTGCTTTAATCAAAAAGCTGAGGCTCTCCTACCGCCAATGTCAAAATTAGTATACGCCTTTTTATATCAGTCTTAAAGCGACTATAGCTCTTCTTTTTAGTTGAATCGCACTGCACAAGTCTCAGCCGGCAGTGGCGGCGTAGGGTGGGGTGTAATTTGAACAAATGAGCGACGATGCCAACCAAATTAGATTCCCGCCGCGCCGAACCGCGCTCGCTCGCTCACCTTTCTGATTACTACTGGCCCACCCTGACCTTATATTCTACACGATACAGTGTAAAACGTCTTGTCCAAACCCCAACTTTAAGGCAGAGCATCGCGTGAGGAGTTCGGAAAGGCCCTCGTCCAAAAGTGGAAGCCAACAGCCTATTGATTATTTTATGAACTTCATATGCCACTTGAAACGGTAATAGCTCATTGGTTAGGACTTCAGCCTGACGGAGGGCTGGGTTCGAACCGCAGCACGCACCTCTACCTTTTCGTAGTTAAGTGTATCTCAGGTAATTAAAATATCACTTGCTTCAGATATGAAGAAAAACATCGTGAAGAAACCTGTATGCCTGAGAGTTCTACATAACAACAAACGGCACTGGGCCAATGTGGTGAACTATGGCCTAAGCCCTTCCCATTATGGAAGACTCGTGCCTTGTAGCGGCCAGGTAAAGAGATTATATGATGATGATAAAAATGCCTAAATAAAGACGGAATTATCAATCAACCAAATACGAACTACGTGACTAAACCTTCATTTTGTTTCATAATCAACATGTCAACCATGTTTTGAAAAATCCTATTATAATATTAAGGATTACTTAAACGATAAAAAAGCATGGGTGTGAATTGCTCTAGCTTCATAGCTTTATATAAATAAACTGTGAGATGGTGATAACAAAAACAATTTACCCGGCTAAGTTTTTTTGGGCTCTTCTTAGACCAGGGCGCGTTTGGCACCCACGTAGCTTTAGGTTCAAGTTGGCGAACGAAGTTATCACCATCCCCTTACAATTATGTAAACATGTATGAATGAACGCTTCACGCCCTGTGATAGGCCTACATGAATAAAGAAATTTTGAATTTGAATTTAAATTTGGCAGGGGCAATTTGGAACTTTATAATTTCTGAATTTTCTCTGGTCTGGTCTGGTGGCTTTGGCCGTGGCTAGTTACCACCCTAACGACACAGAGGTGCCGCTAAGCGATTTAGTGTGCCGGTGCGATTTAGTGTGCGTGGAAAACGATTAGGGGTATGACTACTCCTTAACAGGTTAGCCCGCTACCATCTTAGACTGTCATCATCAATTACAATCAGGTGAGACTGCAGTCAAGGGCTTATTGGCAGAGGAATAAAAAAAAACCAGACATAGGCCTTTGTTGGGAGAATACCACGGTCTTGTGATGGTTGGGTCCAGAGGCTTCCTGTCACTCACTTGATGTCATCCGTCCACCTCGTCGGAGGTCTATCAAAGATGCGTTTTGTTTAGTCACGCAGTAACTCATAAAATTGGCGTCGGCATCTCAATGTCATTTTTCTTTAAAAGTTAATTTTTAGATTTAGTTTTTAGTGGTGGCAAGTATAACAGATATAAGGTAAGAAGTAAAAATAGAATACGTACAATTCTCTCAACGAAACTGTTCAAAGAACGCGTTAGTTCACGTTGAATTTTTTATTTCTCTTTTGTTTTCCTCAAAACTCACCTCGGAAAGATTCTCTCAGGTATTAAAAGCTGCTATAACGTTTCTTACGTTTTTAACTTTAACTGGCACAGCTTGCAGCGACCCTGCTTTTTGAATCCAAGGCTGTCGGTTCGATTCCCACAACTGGAAAATGTCTCTGTGATGAACATGAATGGTTTTCAGATTCTAGGTGTTTATCTGTATATTATAAGTATTTTTGTAAATTATTAATAAAAATATTCATCAGTCATCTGTTTATCAGAGCTCGTGTTATGGGTAGGTACTACCTACTTTGGGCTTAGCTTACTTTGGGGCTAGATGGCGATGTGTGTAATGTCGTATTATATTTATTTATTTAAATAGTAACAGTAGATACGATCTCCTCATCAGCAAAGTGAATAAAAAATTCATTATCATAATAATCTCAACCAAATATTAAAAAGAGATTTTTTTAAATCACACGTAGTAGAGGTGAGTGACGAAGCAGTCTAAGATAGGTTCCCCTGTCACTGTGATAGTCCTATCCGATTTCCACGCAACTTTGTACTAGAACGCTAAGTAGCTAGGCGATTCGTCTTTGTCGGTTGTGTGGTAACTAGCCACGTCTCAAGCCCCCACAAAACGGAATCAATTTATCTAAAAAAGTTATAATTTAAGGGTAGAAAATAATAAACACACGTAACTATTTTCATTAATATATTTTGTGTTTTTTTTTATAAATTTTAATATTGTTTTTTATTTTTTTTTTTAAGCATTGTTAAGAATTAAAAAATAAATGAAATGTGAAAGAATAAATGATAGATTAAGATAATAATAATAACTTTTAATTCAGATAAAAATCCATAGCTACAACAAGAACAATTATCTTATTTACTTTATTATAAACTAAAATTGGCCGAACCTATAAATCACTCAAAAAAAAATAGTACTCAATCTTATCAATTAGAGCCATAAACTAAGAGACTAAAATAAAAAAGCACAGTCTATATAAATCAAATCAAAATCTCTATTAACCGAATGCAAATAAAAAATCCTGTTATCCGGTGTTTGAACGGTGTTTTGGAGAGAGGCCACGGCCCCTAATCAAAAAATTGAACTTTCAATAAAGGGAATCATTAATTCTACTTAGGGAGGGCAAGATCCTAACGAACCCGAAGAATCCCCGGATGTTTTTCTCGGATAATTATTTGAAAGAAATACTTAGATGCCCGGGGGATTCTTACAAGACTATTAAGGTTTTAGTAGACTGCGTAAGCACCTGTTTAACTGGGTACAAATCAGCTTTTATTAATTAAAGAGGGACATTATACGAAAGCCAGTTTTTCTTTCCAATAAAATCCTACTTTCTACTTATAGTATTATAAGTGCGAAAGTTTGTATGTTACTCTGACAAAAAAACTACTGAACCAGTTTGACTGAATTTTGATATGGAGATAGATTATATCATGGATTAAAACATAGGCTGCTTTTTAACCTGGGAAAATTTACGGTTTCCGCAGGATTCATGAAAAACCAAAAAAATAGCTGGTACGATATACAAGATTACCTCTTAGTTTTCTGCACCTAGACAAGTCAGTTTGATTTCACAATTTAGGTACTCACCAAGCGTACAAGAATATATTACTCTCAGCTGAATCAGGTAGAGTAAGTAACAAACAACGAAACTTCCGCATATACAAGTACAAGCTTTACAGCATTTATAACATACACGTTATATTTTGTCATACAGATTAACATGGATCCTTTGAATTTGTTTTTAATACAAGTAAAATTTTACTGACCACAAACTGATATAATAACAGAAACTAAAAATAAAATAAATGCTAACTTAAAGAAGTGAAACTAAATTTTCTGTAGGTACATATAAATAAGATTTGTAGTGGACTTTACTTCGATTGTTTGGTTGAACTGTATTTGCTATCAGTGATAGTGAACCTCTCAAGGGACTGTTTTGACCAATGTATGTTCAATGAGAAACAGATTTTATCCAGACGCTATAGCGAACATTTGACTTATATTTAACCCGTTTAACAATAAAACACTTGTTTGAAACTTTGTTTTACGCCTTAACGGCAGGTCATTATACAGTGGTCACCACCACTCCTATTCCGGCGGGTGTCGTGCGAGGTGACTAAGGGAATATAACGGAGATAGGGCAGGAGCCTCATCTGTCAACTACAACCATCTACTGCGGTCAACAACCCGTCTGCCCAGCATGGTGATTATGGGCAAAAACTCCCATTGGAAGAGGCCTTTATTCCAGCAGTGGGCTTGTTATAGGATATTCATGAAGTGGTTGCTTTTTATAATATGCTCTGAATTCTAAATGACTTTATTATAAGTGGTCATATATGTGACTAGAACAATAGAAACCGGCTTGTTATAACATGTCATTGCGGTGCTTATTAAAAACAATGAACAAAACAGCTTCATACACGGTCATTTGCCATCAATTGCACAATGTTTTAGTAACAAATAACTTATCGTCATTTTTAATAGGAACTATGATGAATGCATAAATAAAGCAATAGATAAAGCATATTTCCTCTTTACGTTACCAAACACAAAGCACCAATATAACCAGGGCAGATGAACGACCACAACAAAAGCTCCGGTCGTTTGCCGGTCGTCCTGATCTCCGGATATTGATCCGTTATTTTTCTCAGAAGCTATTAGAGTAATGCAGGCAATCCCCCGACAAGCGAGCGGCGAGAATTAATGATGTCCCTTATTGGAAGCACAATTTTTTGATTCTACCCGTCTCCCTCTATGTCTTTGCCGTAGAGTAAACCTAATTCCAAGGCACAACTTGGAAAAATTCCATAATATTTTTGTTATGTATGTGTTTAAACTTAATTGTGAGATGGTGATAGCAAAAGTAAAACTTAGCAGGGCTTTTCTTTGGCTTCTCCTTTAATCGGAGCTCTTTCCACCAAGGAAAAAAATTATGTAAGAACGTACCATTAAAATAAGCCTATTAGAATGTAGACGTTATTATTAAAGTTTAAATAGAGGTGCATAAGATCATACTACTACGACTACTGGTTGTGTCAATTTATAAAGCATAATACTCACATTACTTACATTACTAATATACTCGTATATAATCGTTCTGTTCTTTTAAGACTTTTCTTTTAAATTTAATATATATTTGAATCCCAAGAGCGTTTTATCTAACTAACGCATATATATTTTTTTCCGAATAAATACTTTATTCATCCCATTCATCAGTAACTCAAGTGCGCACTATGTCACTAAACGAGAAAATTCTACGAATATTAAGTGGTTTTTCTAATTACTTATCATCTTGTTTGCGTGGTAGACTTCTTTTTAGCGATATGGCTACATAGTATAAGTACAACTGGAAAGAATCCGATATTTGTTTATTTATTATATAATTCTACTTTGTTTCTTTGTATACATTATGCTGTCTCTCTTTAAATATTTATTGCATATTATTCTAAACTGTCCATATCTACTGCATACCCTAAAATAATTTCTTAGTGTGCAGTATAATAAATAGTATGATGTCTTTCTTTAAATATTGATTGCATGCTTTCTTTCTTTTTAAATTGTCCATATGTACTGCATAACCTCAAAAAAGCTTTTGCCTACTGTAAGTTCTGCGGTGAAATGTCTACTCTTTGCCCCGCCGAAGGCTAAGGAAGCCAGAGACAGCGTTGTTTACACGAAGCCGGCTCACATTAAAACGAACCCCAGTTGCTTCAAGGCATTATTCGCTTTTGTTGTAGATAATACAACTGATTGAGAAAACAAATCTTTTTATCATAATAAAAACCGCTCAAACGGTTTTTTTTTTAATTTTACAATAAAACTTATATGGATATTGATTGCAATGGATAAATATTGCAGTTTGTATGCAGTTATTTTGCTGTTGACGTTCTCTTTTTGTTGGGTCTATTTCGACCATATTTGTGTAGGCTTGCTTGAACATTTTCTACTTCTGGCGATATTGAATTGTTTGAATCCAATTTGAACCCGCTAGCTTCTTCCATCCCATTCATTCCAGTCTCAATTGACTTTACAGGATAGAATTGCTGGTCGATTCCACACACAACTTCTTGTCAGTATGTAATTCTGATAGTATTAACTACAGTAGTAAGCACTATATCCATACTGTATTTTTGCAGATTAGAAATATTTTTATAAAGCTGTGACGTGAGAGATGTAATGTGACGTCCACACATTTAAATTAGCTCGAATGTACTTAAAGAAATAGTATACACGAAATAAATGCTTGACCAAAGTATGCTCGACAAACAGTCGTATATATATTAAAATAATCTATACTCAGAATAAAACGAATTTGACTGTGCATTAAATATACTTTGAATCTATATAGCCTGTACACGTTTGAATTTTATTTATAACGGCGTTTAGCAGATCTAGCTATGGCTATCTTGAAAAAACGTTATAATGCTAAGAAAAAAGACTAAATGCATTTGAAGTCTGTGTTGCTTATTTTATCTATAAAAATCTCTTTTTATTTTGCTTGTTTTTATTTATTTTATCACACTTGTTTTTTCTATATTTTAAAATCATACTTTAGGTACACTTCAAAGTAATTAAAAAAATGTTTGCACTATGAGATAATATGCAAAAAGTGGAGTGCAGTGTTTGTGTATTATACAGTTGTAATAGCAGACTTGGCCCCCTGTTCTTTACATATATTGCTTTAATTGCTTAACGCTTACCTAAGGCCGTAAAAGTGCATCGAATGTTAATTACGTCTAAATAACACGGGGGAGTGTTCGGAGTTCGATTCCTGAGCGGTAATTAACAAGATTACGTGAAGATAGTGGCGTGAAATGTCGACATCCCGACTAATTGAAATGTACGGCGCCTTGTCACTACATTGTTTGGCCTGAGATTAATATGTTTGACTGAAGATTGCCAAGGGGCTTCTATATGTATACCATGCACGTATAGTCATATAATAAACGTAATATGGCAATTAGGTTGTAACTAAAAAGTGCTCTGTTACATATATAAATACTATGTTTTCCAGAATATTATTTATAATATTGAGGAAAATATAAATATTTATTTTGATTTTTTTAAATCCCTTTATTTTCCCAGGATAAAATGTGTCCTATAGCCGTTTCCGGGATGCCAACTTTTCCAATGAAAATTTTACTAAGATAAGTAAAGCGTCGTCTGAGTAATAAGTAGAAGGATATGAATCCTTCTAGTATTTTTGTATATAAATATAAAATTCCATCTGTTTAAAAGTGCTAAAAGTAAATTTATTGTTAAATATATAGGTTAAAAAAATTATATGTGCAATTATATAATTTTTTGTGAAACCAAAGGCGGTGATGTGTCTGAGGTAAATATAGACACATTTGTTTGATTGTTTTAGTGTCTATTAGTTTGCTTTGAAGTGGTAATAGCCCAGTGGGTACGAGCTCGACTTGACTTTCGGAGTGGCGAGTTCGAATCCCAGCACGCACCTCTAACTCTTCTAAGTTATGTGCGTTTTAAGTAATTAAAATATCACTGCCGGCCGACAACGAGAAGGGGTAAGGCTGCAGTCCACCACGCTGGCCCAGTGCAGATTGGTGGACTCCACACACCTCTGAGAACATTGTGTCAAACTCTCAGGCTTGATGTTTTCCTTCACCGTTGGAGCAAATGATATGTTAATTGCTAAAAACGTTCTGAACTTAGATATGTTAGACGTGCGTGTTGGGATTCGAACTCGTCCCTCCGAAAGTGAAGTTGAAGTCCTACCCACTGGACTATGACCAATTCAAAAGTAATAAATTATAAATATACTACGACTCATCGCCACCAAGTCCCAAAATAAGCCTAGCTTGTGTTATGGGTACTAAGATAAATGATGAATAATTTTCATGAATAATATACATAACTACTTATATTATATAAATAAACACCCAGACACATAAACATCCATGTTCATCACACAAATATTGTCCAGTTGTGGGAATCGAACCCACGGCCTTGGACTCAGAAAGCAGGGTCGCTGCCCACTGCGCCATTCGGCCGTCATACTAATAAACACTTAAACAACCAAATAAATGTTTCTATATTTACCTGAGACACAAAGCTGATTAGAATAGTAAAATGCGAGGAACTAGATTGTAACTCCATGTCCATTTCAATCAATCTCGTTTGTCTACAATTAACAGCGCACCGCTCGTCGACCGGCCAAAGTTGTACTGTAAAAGTTAAACGACTTATTCTGTTTCGAAAAGCGATATGCACATTCGCTATAAAAAGAACATGTCATATATAAGTGTCAATGTATGTCACTTATATACTTGTTATAGCGAATCTGCATATCCACTATAAAAATCTGCATTTTCAATATACAATCAGCATATTTAAAGAAATAGGTATACTAACAGTAGCTTCGCAGTATATTTGTAATACTATAATCTTTGTTAAACTAAACATAAGTAATCATAAACAAAAAGTCGATATAAACAGTCGACTTACTAGAAACGGACATAAATTAGTGCTGCATATCGTCTGAGAAAAGTACAGAAATCCTTTGTGGGGATGGGTATATGCTTTTATAACATGATAACGAACGAAATTGTGTACCAAAGGCTTGTGAAAATTATCAGCATTTCTTATCTGTGTTAATTAACAAAGCACTCCTGCGTCGATTGCACGATACTGATACTGATTCTACTGATTTATGTTGCATTAAAAAAAAAAGAAAAAAATACAAATGTTCAGAATAGTGCCGCGCTGGCAGCCGTGATTGCGATTGCAGACTGACGCCGACGCGTAGTTGACGAGCAGTTTTCTGCCCGCGGTTTTCTAATCCGAGACCGAAATTTGTTCATGGACTCAGCTGCTGAGAGCTTATTTTATTTACTACTGCACTGCCAAATGCACTTTTAGCGGACATCTACCTTTATTGACTGACTTTAAATTTAAATTAGAATACGTATTTTGCTTTTTAAAGCAGAAAGGCGATTTAAATAAATAAATAAATATACTACGACAATGTACACATCGCCATCTAGCCCCAAAGTAAGCGTTGCTTGTGTTATGGGTACTATAAGATGACTGATGAATATTTTTATGAATAATATACATAAATACTTATAATATACAGATAAACACCCAAACACTGAAAAACATTCATGTTCATCACACAAACATTTTCCAGTTGTGGGAATCGAACACACTCAGAAAGCAGGGTCGCTGCCCACTGCGCCACTCGACCGTCAAAATTTTGGGACGGGAAGTGTAGTTTAAGCAGATACAACATATTAAATCGATAAGCTTTAAAGTTAAAATAAATATTCATAGTATAAAAAATAAACTCAGTTTATATTATCTTAGCATGGCCAAATTAAACTAATTTTACTAATCTATGACCATTTGTCAAGCATAATTTTGAAACACTGTCAAAAATATTTATTTATTTGAAACATCGAAATTTTAGTGATAAATAGGTAGTGGCTTAAAAATTATTACTTATACTCGCTTTAAAAAAAATACTAAATAACATATAGTTTTCATTCCTTTTCTTATTATATATACGTACTAGTATTTGTTGATGTGTTAAACAAAAATAAGAAATAACTGATACTGCTTATATCATATAGCCCCAAGGGCTGCTTATTAATCAATTGTTTCCGGAGAATCCTTACTAATATTGCAAATGCGAATGTGTGTCTGTTTGTTGGTTTTGGTGGTTGGTATTGGTTTTTGGTCCTTTACACCCTAATTGAGCAACCAATCTACAGTTAGTTGAAAATAAACAATTTTCATTTAATTTCCAAACTATTAGACTATCTAACAGATGGACGTACATGCGAAGTGTCAATAAACCCTTGTCAAGACGCAAGGTCTCGCTTATTCAACTATACGAATATTTCATGATTTATATATTTCATTCTCTTACATAATCCGTAATTTTGTTATTATTTTAATTCTCGACGTCAAGACCAATAGAATGATGGAGAGTTCTCTACCTCAACATGTTGCCGTTGACCAACCTAAACTACATGTTTTGCTAAGCGACCAGTCTTCAGAGGACAGTAACAGTGCCGAAAAGGCAAATAATGGCACACAAACGAAATTTTTCCGACTCCGGAAAAGCAAAGGTAAAAAACTAACTGTTAATTGGACAATAATTAAACTTTCTGGAACAATGGTGACCGCTGTGATCTTAGAGGTAGGAGTTCCCGTGTTTGATCAGCCGCGGGTGAAATTTGGAAATTTATAATTTCTCAATTTTGTCTGGGCTGGTGGAAGGCCTTTGCCACGGCTAGTTATTAACGTGAACGTGCCGCTAAGCCATTTAGCGTCCCGGTACGATAAATAAATAAATTAATATACTAGGACAATACACACATCACCATCTAGCCCCAAAGTAAGCTTAGCTTTTGCTATGGGTACTAAGGTGACTGATGAATATTTTATGAATAATATACATAAATACTTAGAATATACATATAAACACCCAGCCGCTAAAAAAATTCCAGGAATCGAACCCACGGCTTTAGACTCAGAAAGCAGGGTCATAAGATGCTACGTTGATACCGATTAGGGGCATATATAACTGCCATAGCCCTAAAAGTTAGTGCGCTACTATTTTAGACTGCATCATCACTTCCTTTTTATTGATTTCACCACAAGTTAGCCCTTGACTGAGATCGCAGAAAATCACTTACGATGTTGCAGTCTAAGCCAATATGTTACCTGCTGGCAATCGCTTGGCAGCAAGCCTGATGAAGGTGGTAAAAAGCCGCGGTCGAAACCAGACTAGGTAGAAAATTTAATATTCCCAAATCACCTCTGCCACGAATCAAATCCGGGACCTCCCAAAATCACTGCGCCAAGGAGGTCGATAGAAAAGTAAATTAACTACCTCTCCGCTAAATATTACTACTATACTTAATCAGCTTTTTTTCTAGCAGAACTCATACCGAGTTTAATGTTCCGGAGGTGTTTAGGCAAAGGCATAAAACAAATCCTGCCATCGGAACTGCCAGGGAAAAGAAAAGGTATTTTTTTTTATTTTATTTCACTACAACGTAATACTTGACAGCAACCTCACCTGGTGGTACGTCATAACCTGTTAGGGACCACGGTAGTCACACCCCTAATCGGTTCCTACGCGACATCGCACGGGAACATTAAATCGCTTTGCTGCACGTCTTTATCGGCAACGACGCCTAGTATGAACGCGTACCCTGTACACTGTACAAGAACTTACATATATTTTCTTTCAGTAAAGTTAATGAACTGGAAAAAGTTTCACAAACTCAACGTTATATATTCGTTTATGGATGAGCTAGAAAGGGATTTTCCAGCAATATGTACAGTTACAAGCATTGGCAAGTCGGTAGAAGGAAGGGATATTAAGGTACTGTTAAGGCGTTAATCCTAACTAATATGATAAGTGCAAAAGTGTGTTTGTTTGTACATTTGTTTGTTTGTCCTTTCTTCACGCCCTAATCAAACAACCAATCAATTTGATTTTTGGCATAGAGTTATTTGAATGGTGAAGGCAACTTTTAAACCCGCAAAATCAAACGGTGCCCACGAGTTTTTTCTTTAATCCTTAAAAACCCGTGGAAGAACGCGGGCATCACCTACTAGCAACATCACCATCATCATCACATAAACCCATTACCGGCCCACTACAGAGCACGGGTCTCCTCCAGAACTGATAAGGGATTGAGGCCGTAGTCCACCACGCTGGCCCAGTGTGGATTGGTGGACTCCACACAGCTTTCGAAACATTATGTAGAACTCTCAGGCATGCAGGTTTCCTCACGATGTTTTCCTTCACCGTTGAAGCAAGTGATATTTCAATTACCCAATATGCCTACCCAATGCTATCACTGCTTCACTAGCAATATAATTGAACTTATTTTTTTTCAAACACGTTTATGAATTTCATTGAAGAGTATGGACAATATGAGATAAAACATAAGAGCAAGAGCATTTTCTTCTATAAGCACAAAATTAAAGGTGGCCCGTAGTCGATCAAAAATTCAATGTTATATTGTGTTATCGGAACAACTTTGCAACTATCGCATGGAACCAGATACGGCTCTCTACCCATCCAGCCATTTTAACCACCTTCATGAGGTCATCCGCCTATTGGAGATCATTTCTTGCTTTGTTTCCACTGCAAACACAAACTGGTCATCGATCCATTCAAACATGAACTTCCCACTGGCACTTTACCTTGTCGTTTATTTCGTCGTTGTATTTGCTTGCAATTCCAACTTAAGGTATCTTTAACTGTTATATGGTAGTTTTTGTCGATGCAATCTAAGATGATAGCGGGCTAACGTTTAAGGGGTATGGCAGATGCATTAAACCACAGTATGTTTCTAAGCAGTATGATACCAGAACGATATATCGCTTTGCGCCACGTTTTTGCTACTACAATCAACTAGCCACTATCAAAACCCAGATCAGTCGATTTCGGTGACTTTGATTAGATTTTCCTCCTCCTATCCATTTTTTTTCCATACTGAACTCTCAGTAATTTAAAATAAGAAATATTATTGCGTCTATAAACTGCAAGCAAGCCTGTTTATGATCGTGAAGTAAGCAATTTATTTACGACTAGATGTTGAAGATATCAAACAGCAAGGCCAGCAACCCTGCAGTCTGGCTAGATGCAGCAATACACTCGAGGGAATGGATAAGCACAGCCGTTGTCACTTACCTCGCCGATTTCATCGTCAGAAACTTCCAGAAACTCTCCGAGTCCATTACTGATAATGATTGGTATTTTTTTAAATAGTCATAAAATATGAATGAATGAATACACTTTTATTGTACACCAAAGAAAAAGTAGTTACAGAGATATACACAGAGCAAGAGAGTACAATCTGGTGGCCTTATCGCAACATAGCGATTTTTTCAAAGCCACCAAAGACGCTAAAGGAAAAAAACATTTATTACAAACCTAAGAAAACGAATATACACAACTTAAAAACTAACATAGATGTAAGGAAGGCCATCATCGAGCGGTCATTATAGAATATAATCAATACAAATTCATTCAAGCTGATTCGAAATTTTCGTTAAAAAATTAACTGAAACTATAAAATCAGCTATGTTTACATTTAAAGTAAACTAGGTTAGGGCTCACAATGATCGTAGATAATATATAAACAATAGTTCAATCACAAGTTTACACGCTGATACACACTATTTAATGTAATAGTAGAAGACCCTTTTTGTGACAGAGCTCATCCGAGGAAGTACCTACTACCACCATGCTTATTTCTGCCGCTAAGCAGCATTGTTGCAATGCTGTGCTCCGGTCTCAAGGGAATGGTTGCTGATATTATTACAGGCAGATGAGGCTAAAACACCTAAGCCTTAGGTTGGTGGACACAAATAAAAAAGGATAACAGTGCCTATATTTTTTTGCAGGTTCATAGTCCCTGTATTGAATCCCGATGGTTACGTGTACACGCATACAAGAGATCGCATGTGGAGAAAGAACCGAGCGAAACACGACGGCGAGCGTGTCGGTGTTGATCTCAACAGGAATTTTAGGTGACTGCGTAAAGTGCACAATGATATACTAAACATAGAGAATGGTGCTTCTTGGTACAACCTAAATAACACATGTCAAACACGTGCCGCTAAGCGATTAAGCGTCGTTCCGGTACGATGTCGCGTAGAATTGAACCGGCACCCCTTTTCGGTTTCTACGCGACGTCTTACCCGAACGGTAGTATAACTGCCATTGCCACTGCTAACAGGCTAACCCGCTCCCATCTCAAACTGCATCACCTTAACACCAGTTGAGATTGAAGTTAAGGGGTTAATTTTTAATGGAATAAAGTAAAAATAATGAACTTAACTAAACCAGCAAATTAACAAAACACTAACAAAACTAAATCAGCAAATCTTTTCCCAAGTCTTAAAGAAGTTGTTTTGGGATATAACGTAGTATAAGTGCATAAATTAGAAGAATAGTGTAGGTCTCAACTCCTCTCTGGAAACGAAAGAATGATTAATAGCTGTGACTCTGATCCAATATGAGTAAGCGAGCTATAATGATTATTATCATTTGTTTACTTTCTTACTTTGTGTTAAAGATAAACGATTGACAGTAAACCCAACTGCACTCCACAATTTTTGGCCAACCGATAACCTCGTAATTCGTAGCAAACCACTATACTACCAACGTAATAGCCTGTTATATTACTTACATCCAATCTCAAAACACTTTCAATAAAACATTTTACGCAAAAGTTGAAGAAATGGTTGCAAGGTAAAAATTTCTACTCCGTAGATGATTTTTTCCAATATGACAAAAAACACTGAACATTGAACACGAATTTTCAATTAATGTTTCGGATTTTTTTATATATATATATATATATTTAAATTTATTTAGATATATAAATATATATTTTTACTCAAATTATTATTACCGCAATTGTATTATTGTATTGTATTAAAATTACATGTTTTTAAATAGATTCTGTGTTAATTGCAACCAATGGCTTGTAACATTTGCACGCCAGCTAATGGAAATACACTGTGACTTCGCAATTGATATTGAAATGACATCTATGTAAACGTGTGTATTTTGCAAATAAAGATCTATCTATCTATCTATCTTCATAGTGGAATGCGAAGGCATTCCAATGCTAACTTGCTACAAAGCGATAAGGCCGCCTTTTGTATACTTCTTCTGTCTGTGTTTTCTTTTATTCTTTTTCTGTATTTTTATTTGTGTGCAAATAAAGAGTTTAAATAAATAAAAAATAAATAACTTGTCGTCAAATAAAAAGAGATAATTCTCCAAAAAACATAAACAATAAATAAAAATTAAACATTCGCGCGACTGATTTAGTTCCGTTATCAGTACGTAAATATCTTCGTCTATTGTGTATCTCCACACTATATCAATGTAACTGTAGCTTATTCATCCACTATAAATATATCCATGTAGACACGTGACACAAATTCGTGTTGAAAACTTATTTTCAATCCATGGGCTTTTCGTCTGAGCAAACTTCATTGATCCCAACTTTGACCTTTTCATTTGATTTTTCCTCTTCCTTGGAAAGATTTCTTTATTTTAAGAAGTTTTATATCTGATATTGCAGATACTCAACGTTATTAATGATGATATTAGTGAAATTTACCACATATTGTATAACTTGCATCGTGTAGATGGACATCTTATATATATATTTCTTGTGTGCGTGTGTGTGCCACTGAACTCCTCCTTAACGGCTGGACCGATTTGAATGAATTTTTTGGTATGCGTTTGGGTGGCACCCTGGATGGTTTAGATTCACAAATCAGCCAGACAGATGGCGCTAAGGTCCGCTAGTAGAATATAATTTTAAAACATGAAATATAAATAGATACAATTCGGAAACATTCTGAGTCTGACACACTAATTTCAAATTATTTGCTATATATTATGTTACATACTATTTAAGATTAGCTTAGTTTATTTTGTTAATAAACCGTAGAAAAATTTGGTAGATTTTTAAATGTTAACAAATTCATTATTAAATAATAAAGCGCCTTTCTAGTGATAATAACCAGGATTGGCGAGTTTTTGTGTCCGCCAGAGCACAGAGGAAAGACTGAGACAGTTTTGTAAAAAAATAAATCAGACGTAGCCTCAAAAAATCATGGCTAATTTAAGCTAGTTTTTTTTTGTTAGAAAAATATGCTTGATTTTTTAACCTTTTCTATATAGTATTTATATTATTTTAGTTATCGTTGGGGAAACAATGTCAATGAAGGGTCATCAGATTTGCCCAATCATGTGTTTTACCGAGGACCTGTCCCCTTTTCAGAACCAGAAAGTTGTGCAGTCAGGGTATGTAGAGACAGTCAAACTTCAAGAAATTTTAGTTCGCGAAAGCCAACTAAAAAATAATCTTAAGTTTAAAGCTTAAAATTATTTTTTAGTTTGCTTTAAACGTCTTTATGCCAAGGTATTTGTTTATGTGGAATTTTACCTATTGCACACATATTACAATTTTACTTTTTAACCCCAACGCAAAAATCGATTTTGATTTTGTTTTTTTTTTGTTGTTTGAAAGGTAAATTAGGTATTCATTATTTTTATTACGTTTCTAGGATACAATATTAAGCTCCCAGACGCCTTTTAAAGTCTACCTCTCCTTCCATAGCTACTATGAGCTGATCATATTTCCCTGGGGCTACAAAGCGGAGCCCTGTCCGGATTATCTGCAGCTACTGGAAGGTGGCACGGTCATGTCAAGGGTAACACGTCCACGTAAGAATCTAGTAGGCTAGTTAAGATAGGCATAATATATCTATTATAATAATATATATCTACCATTGATCGAAATTATGTGCGTTTTTAATTAAAGGCATTATAATATCACTTGCTATAACGGTGAAGCAAAACATCGTGAGGAATCCTAAATGCCTGAGAGTTCTCCATAATTTTCTCAACGGTGTGTGAAGTCTACCAATCCGCCCGCACTTGGCATTCTGAGAGGAGATCCGTGCCCTGTTGTGGGCCGGTAACGAGTTATTGATGATGATGAATCTTGACTGCAATACCACCTGGTAAGTAATGTTGCAGTTTAAGATCGTGTCGGGCTAACATGGAAGTCAGTTAAATGTTAAGTCCATACTCCTAGTAGTGGTAGATTTTTTTGTAATGTAGCTTGTACGGGGAAGTACTACAAGCATTGATGTGTTCCAGACTCCAGTCTGAAGGGCGTGATTGCCGGTGTAATTACGGACATATGAGGGGCCTAACACCTACGCCTTTAGTTAATAGACACAGGGTGCTGTATTGTGTCCATCAACTAATGGTGTCTTCCTTGCTTGCGCTGCGATATGTTCCCCTGTTTATAGGCATTAACCATCAGGTGGGCCATGATTTTTCTTTTTGCTTGGTCCGCCAATTTTTAGAGGTTTAATAAAATTCCTCTAAAAAAGAAACACTGTAAAGCCATAAGGTTTGACGCTATTAATTGACCTTTAGCTAACTTCAGGGTGTAGGTTTTTTGTGACGGTGCGTGTGCGCATCGTAAAAGTTTACTCTCATATTTTTTTCTTTCACGCGCCAAAAGAAGTATAGCTGCAAAAAATAAAGAGCAAGCAGAAAGAAACCCATGAAGCATATCATACCATATACCCAGAACTCTTCGAACCCAATGCCGAAGGAAAGAGGAAAGCAAAAAGTTGTTATAGTTTGACATATTATTACAATTTTATTACAGGCAATATATAACAACAGCGGAATGATTTACAAAGTTGGATGTACAAAAGACCTCACGTACTACGCGTGTGGAACCAGTACTGACTGGAGCTATGGTATTGCAAAAATCCCATATTCGTATATGATAGAATTGCGCAGCAAGAAGCACAGATTCAAGTTACCAAAAGACCAAATTTTAGAGACTTGCGTAGAAATCTGGCATGCAGTGAAAAGTCTGATGGAGTTTATCGATCAGCCATAGAGTAAATTATCAAGATAGTATTAACAGAGTTATTGAAGATGGACCGAAGTTTTTATATAACGTGACTAGTGAACGCAATGAAGTTTGAGTCACTTTATTTATAAAGCAGAAATCGTTATAAAACATAGAGATTTTTTCCAACAAAAATAAACGACTTCTACAATAAATTTTAAATAAACTATAAAGAAAATACATTTTGGTAAAAATCGAGCTTGAATACTATGTGCTACAACTAGCTTTCAGTGGCAAAATTGCTATTACTACTTACTTTGATCAAAAATGTAGGTGTACCCCAATACATCTGCGTGACCCATTCGAATGTACAAGCGATGATATGTTGTCTGATTGCATAAACAATGTGTATTTATGCAATTGCAGCAATCTCGGTTGATTTGCTGTCATATTTTGAACAGTTCCGTTATACGTCTGCGAAACTTGTCATCAGATTAGTATGAAAGTGAGGCCATTACGGAAGGAACTTCTTTCGAACAAACAGAGAATTTTGCAAATCCGTCTAAATATAAATGACGGATTTATGCCCGAATTTATAACCTCCCCCCTTTCGGAGAAAGTAGGTCAAAAATAACTTTAAATGTTAGATGATTAACATTTAAAATATTACTGATATTATTTTGCTGACATAATTAATCACATATCCAAAAATAAATAAAAATAATTATTATATATTATAATCACTATTATACTTGAAATTATTTAACCATGAAAAATAATCATAAGTTGATATGTATATAGTATAGTGTTAGTAGTAAAGATTTTAAGATCATAAATATATCGGAAAATACAGTGTTTACAAATAATCGGTATGTTTACCAACATTTCAATAAAGACTGCCCAAAAGAAATTTGTATACATATAAAACCTACAATATAACGATTCAAAAACTAAGTTATTTTCCGATACTGAACAAGAAAAATCCTTTCAAATTGTTATAGACACTTTTTATTAAAAAACATACTACAATTTAAACATTTCTTTTTGTCCACAAATTCCGCTAAAGCCCTCACACCTGCAAATATTTCCTTACAACAGTCCAATATCTCTTCCTTGGGTAAAAGAAACTTGTACTGTTTGCTCCTCAATTCGACGAGGTAAGAGAAAGGTATCCGCGCTGTTCCATAGCTCCAATCGATACTTGTCCCAGTTGCGTTGTACATTATGTCCTTGAAATTACCGACTTTGTACGTACGACCATTTACGTCGTAGATGGCCTGACAATAAAATAACCTGATTACACATCGTCATCATCATTTCAACTGATAGACATCGTGGCTGGATGTTAAGCTATTGCGAATACTTAGACACAAACACAAGGAACGGTCCTTGTGTTTGGGTCTTTTGCATCATGTGTCCATCGCTTGAAATCGTCTGTTCACCTAATGCGGGGTCAAAACTCCAGGGACTTGGAACCTCAACGTCCACCTGTCCACAATGCTAGCATGATTACTCAGGAACTTGACGTTACCGGATAAAATTTAGACATTACGTTCTTTTTTGTTCCATAGAACTTAATACTTATGGACATTTTTAATTTTTAAATTGTTCTATAGAACAACCATATAACTCTTTTGAAATTATTTAACAAATTGGCCACGTAAAAGCAATTGGAATGGAACAATTTGGGAAAGTTAGAATCGCATTTTTTACCCATAACTCATCTGAAACGCATTGTGTTATATTTATGGAGTAGATGCAACTTATAAGGTAGGTACATTAACGACGATTATGATGGGACATAGCCACTTGGGAAATAATATAAATCGCAAAATTGAGCCGCAGATTGAGTGAATTTTACTATTTTGTAATCTATATGCAGTTATTTATAGGATCAATCATGTTAGCTAGATAGCTCCTGTTATCCTGGTAAGCCAGTCAACCTGGTTTATAGAAAAAATACCACATGACTTTGTAAGCAGACTGTACGATTAGTGTATTATACAATTTACGAGAAAACTTGAATAAAACTTCCTCAATTTTACTCACTTTGGCCATAGCTGTTGCACCCTCTAATAAGTTAACGTAATCAGCACAAGGGTCCGATGTGAAGCACCAGGGAAAAGTTACTACTTCGCTATATGCATGCAATGTTAAAAATATCTTGAATGGTACGCCTGAATATAAAATTATATCCTGTGAACAAAGTAGTAGAATAACACAAAATATTTTTTGTAACTCTCATAGTCTTTCATAGACAGCCAATGATGCCAGTTCTGTTGCGTAGGGTTGTACTTAAATATCTAAACTAAGCTAGAGCTATACTTATCGAGGAGATACGTAGTAAGTAGGACAGTATTGCTTTTAGACCAGGCAATTTATTTAAAACAACTAAGAGATTTGGTACCTACATCAGAATTCGCGCCATTGATGATTTCTAAGGCATCGTATTTTATGTGCGATCGTGATTATGTAACTTCTTATATTTTGCAAGTTATTTTTAGTAATAGCACGAATATAACTTGAACTTTAAACATCTAATCCCATCTAAATTTATTCAAAACATTCTCTTCTAATAAGAAGAGATACAATCATATTTAACTATATCACGTCAAAAACCCTACCGACAAATAAAAAAGCGAGCCAAAATATAGATGATTGTTCATACTATCGGTAATATTATGACCATACCTTAATCGCTGCAGTTTCTGGCTCCGAAAATGGTTCAGGACCACGATAGTTCATATGGGCTGGATCATCTCTGTGGCAATCGTCTTTTGGAAACCAGTGATATCTAGATTTTTCAGGGTAAACATACATATAAAAAAAAATATCTTTTGGCGCAGTTGCTTTAATAAAAAAAGTTCGTTTAACTTAACATGCTCTAATTTTCAAATAGATACGTCACTCTCTCATTCATTTGGGAGGTAAATTAAGCCGATAAGAAATATGGCAATTCTGTCTTTAAAAAAAAATTTACTAATTAATCATAATAGTTTCTTGACTGCGGATAAAAGTGAAGTCGTTTGTTTCCAAGCTGCTTATAAATTGTAAAATCATTTATTTTAACTTTGCATTCAAATCAATTTTCAAACTTAACATACAACAAGCTTGTCCAAACTTTGGGATCTATGAATATTTAGGGTTTTATAGTAAAAGCGAATTATTTTTTAAAGGATTCCCAGACTATATGAATAAAAACCCTAAGTACTTATTTCCTTATCCATAACATATATCTAATAGTTCAATTTATTAAGTAGTACCCAAAATTACGGTTAAGATCGACGCCACAAATCATATTTCCTGTACGAGCTCTGTTTTTTCGCCACATACGATCGCTCGTATGAGAATAAAGATAGCCATCCGGATTCACAACAGGAAGTAAATACCTGAACAATAATAAAATTATATTACATAGAAGCTATATAAAATCAACAAGCTAAGAATTTTTATGTGATGATTATTGATAAAAAAAAAAAACAAAAAGAATAGTATGGGATTTAAAGTCTATGGCTACTTATAATTTTAACTTTTTAATACTTTACTTTAATACCAAAAGACTTTCTTTAGCCCTTAACGAATTTAGTATTGAAGCAGAACACGCATGGCAATGAATTTTTATATAATATAAAAATAAAAGATACGTAATTATACTCCTTGAAGTGGTAGGTCCATGCTCTAAAACCCTCTTGGATGAGAGAAGCGGCCTGTGTCATTGCAACGTTAGTAAGCCGATGAAGGTGACTTACCAATCCTTGTTAGTTATATTTTCGGGGAGATTGTCCATATTCCTGGCAAGTTGGTCAGCAATAAATGTTACCACAGAAGGAGCTATCCATTCACGCGCATGTATACCACCATCAATCCAAACGCCAGTGTTGCCAGCATTACTATTGGAAATTTTCAACATCTGCAAAGTAACAATAACTTATTTATACTCTACTCTCACGTATTTATGGCGATTACAAACGTAAGATAAGATTAAAAATAAAATGCTGAATGCAAGAGACACCGCTGTATGTTTTTGGTCGTTAAAATATTTAGCTCGTGCTACTTACGCAAATTAAAAGAAATGAATGTGTTTAATGCGATAGGAGATGTGCAACGCACGAATTGTGCAAGAACCCCCAAATAGTGGAAAGATGGTAAATTGGAAGGGTGCAGAGGACGAGGAAACCCCAGGGGTCGGTGAATTAAAGGGGAGTATTGGTTTGGTCTTGAAAGCAATCTGCTTCTGGCCACCTCTAATGGATACATCAGCTAGACTAAGCAAACCTGAGTCCTATGCAGAGCTTTAGAGATTTACAGACGTAGATAATGCTTACACACGAATATAAGACAGAACAATTCTTAAAACTACAGTTCTTGGTACAAACTTACCCTAAAGAAGATTTTACATTGCTAACCTTTATATCTCTTCCTTCCACCGTCTGACCGATAGAAGTAACAGTGCACGTTGACGGATACCGAACTTCTAGATTTTCCATGAAGTAATAAATATTGCGAAGTGGATAAAAATTTCTCCAATCGATTAAATTTTCTGGAATAAATAATATATGTATTGAAGATACGTCTTAAATATTCTATGATTAGACTATATTGTCGTCAGTATAGATGAAAAGACGAGGTCGATATCTAATTTTTTATCGATTTTCGACGAGATCAGCTGATTGTCACGTAGGATTTACCTTGCAGGCAACATTTTAAGACAACGCCAAAATTAGCCGTCCATACGCTCCTTTAGCTAGTTATTTCTTCTTTAGATCAGGTGAGGCAAAGCGAGAACTCTATCCCCATGTTTTTTTACTCGTATCGTCTCGTTTTATGTCATGAAAATTGTGGCACAGAGATCATATTGTGATAATTCAGCAACACTTTTTCACTATTGACTGGCACAGTTGCAGCAAGAGTACCATAACATCAGGTTTTAATAACAATGCTACAAGCACTATTATTTGACGGCCGACTGGCGCAGTGGGCAGCGACCCTGCTTAATGAGTCCTGGGCCGTGGGTTCGATTCCCACAACTGGAAAATGTTTGTGTGATGAACATGATTGTTTTTCAGTGTCTGGGTGTTTATCTGTATATTGTAAGTATTTATGTGTATCATATTCATAAAAATATTCATCCGCTATCTTGGTACCCATAACACAAGCTACGCTTACTTTGGGGCTAGATGGCGATGTGTGTGTTGACGTAGTATATTTAGTAAATTTATTCAATACTTGTTTTTTTAGCTATGGTAGCAGAAGATTAAAGATTTAGGTAAAATCAAATTATGTCTTTTGTGATTGGCAACACTGGTTTTACTTTTAAATATTTATTATATAAGTTGATATCACTTATGATCATAACATATATAAGGCAAGATAGTTCATAAAACAAAAGGCTGATTGAAGTCAATCATATGAAATCGTGTATACTCTGGTGTGGTGCATTGGTGAGGAATTTTCAAGAACAAGTTTTTTGTCAAACACAAAGTCTATGTGATCATTAAAAGAATTTTAATACGATGAAGCCATTTCCCAATTTTAAATTTAGTTTATTTTATTTTATCACTAAACATTACTTACTCGGAGACTTTGGCTTCGTTTCATTAAAACTGACTGGACTCCTGTTAATTGGACCGATTCTTTCACCTACTTCAAACGGGATATCTCTATCGCGGAGCAATTTCTGTATCTGTGTAGCGCGGCAGCCATCTACCATCACGTCCATAGCATGTTTTCTTTCTTTGAAAATGTTGATAGCTGTAAACATTTTATTGTATTGCTGGTTACATACATTTAAAACTGAAGAATTTACAAAGACACAAAAAAATTTAAATCCATAGAAATGATGGAGTTTCTGATAATAAGACCAGTTTCTAAGCTAAACTGAGTGAGGCGGATCAAATAACCGATGAATATTTACGTACTGAAATAACAACCCCGCAAGTACGGTTGCTGGTTGTAAGTCAAATCAGAAGTGTAACCGGATTAGGTACAATTGGAAACTGTCGGTTCTAAACACCATCCTTCTCATTTATGTAAGAGCAGTGCGAATATTCTCAGCTTATAGTTTTTTCAGGCTTCTTTTACCCCGCACGCGAAAAACGTAATTAAGCTAAATTAATTTTAATAATAGAATTGGTGAAGTATCAACTCACAACCCTTAGTGTCTAAACTTCTCATGAACAGCCGTTGTCCTTCTTTCATACATTTTACATCCCATATTTGATACTTGGTGCCTTTACGTGCCACTTTGGTTTATTTTATATAGGAATTTTGATAACATTTAATTTAAATTAAGTTTATGACGGAAGCCTTTGAATTTTGTGACTATAATTACTGAAAAATTAACAATGTCATAATTATTAATCAATTGGTGACATATGGCATCATTTCTACGTTTCTAATATAGTAGTATAGCTACCTCCCTGAGATTTAGGGCATCATCTCCTTCTCTCTTCCTTCTTTTGCTTTCATTTTTGCTATCTTAGAATATATACGAAAATATATTAAGTTGACATTATTTTTCTTTGTTTTTGGTCATAACCGAATGTTAGTATTCTCTTAACCGACTGTATGTATCCTCTTTATAAGAAGTTACGAAAATAAAATTTTAAAAATAACCTAAGTTTTACTCCTAACTTATTACGCGAAATGGAAGCGAACAAAGCTTGGAAGGGACATAATGCTTTATCCTTATGACGATTTCTTTTAGCAACATCGTTCCAAAAACTATCTGACATGATAAACTTATATAATAATATAACAAAAACCAAATAACACATAGACCTCTGTTGCTAAAAGTTGTCATACATAGGTTGGTGTGCCAGGGATTGTGTGTTTGTCTCATACTTAGTTTTTTATTCAATCATAATTTTACCTTTTTAGAAATTTGTTTGTATGTCACATAAAATATATGACTGGATATCACTCATAGTTTTACATGGAAAGCCAATGAGTATATAACTCTATACGTTGCAGGAGTAACGTTACACTACGTTACTCCTGCAACTCTCATTGGCCTCCTGAACGTCAATATAGTATTCAACACAGGTGTTCCATGAGTTTAAAGATTACGTTATGGCGTACTCAAACATTTGCGCAAACAATGGGCCCGTAATCAAGAGAAGCTCAAAGAGCTAAGGCGTTAAGAGGCGCGCCACTCGCTCGATAATTAGATGTAATCAGATATTTTCAGTAAACGCCTCTCCCTCCCCTATGCACTCCCTTTTAATGAAAGTACCCTACCACTTATCCGTCTCGTTTTTTTTAAATTTTCTCACTTGTTTCTCACTTATTTATCATCTCTTCTCATCAGTTAGATGACTCGCTTCTGTTCGCATGTCAATACCTAACAATGTATTTTCACGCAAAAAAAAAATTTAAAGGGTTACTTTTAAGGATTTTGTTTATTTGATGTCAAGCATTTTGCTAGGGATGTCTTAATTTTGTCGACCAATTATTTACCGATGCTGTGGTAAATTACGGTGGTATTTTTTTCCTAGTGACCAACCAATCACGTTATCAATACCCTTTTCATATCCTGATTGGTCGTATAATAAAGACAAAGCCAAAATAATTGTAAAGCATCCAATCAACATAAGATTATTTCTCGTTGGCAACAGCCTATGAAAACTGTTGTTGCTTGTTGCTGGGGGGTTGCGTCTAATTCTTCCTCGCCTTCTCGGTATCGTTGCGCCATCACACAAGTAGATGACATTTTATTCTATGTTTAGTGCGTAATTTGCATACCAGTAGATCACATCTTCATTCATATAAGAAACTAATCTCAAACGGACTTAGATAAAGCCCGCAGTGATTGTCACACCCAAGCGATTTTTTTAACAAACCAGAAAAGTATAAGTAACTAAAAAAACGAGATTTTCCTCTATAAATCTAAAATAAAAATAATTAATTTGAAAATAATCTTTCAGTAGTAACATATTAAATTAATGTTCATTGTCGTGTCTGACCCTTATTTGATTTTTGTTTACAACTTATTGATATACAACTTAGATTTTTTCGATACTAATAAATTAAAGTAATAATGAGATTCCATAGTAGCGGCACGTCTCATGGTAACCCGCTAACCAGACGTCGGTCCCCGACACCCCACCCAAATGTCGCCTCGACTTCGTCTTACACGCGTTTATCTTTTTAATTGCGCCCCCTTCTTGTTACTCGCTTGTTAGATTTATCGGGATCCCTTTATAGCTATTTTATTTTTTACTTACAACGGACTTTCAGAGAACCTTTGCAATGAGCAAAATAAATTATTAAAAGGACCGATTCAGACACGCAAACTATATTGTTTTATTTGCTCAATTTTTGGAGTAGACTGATGATGAAGGCTCACGGGCTACGATTCCTGCAACTCATTATACCTCATTGGAATCTTGCAGCAGTCTTGGAATGATTAATATTTACTAGAAATTGTCAGTGACAATCAAGAATAATTAATTGTCCTAATCAAAGAGGATACAACCACTTAGTCCATGTTTTCCTCAGATGAAGGAGCTACTATAGCATCTAATATTTTCAGATTCCGAACAATTTCTGTCAGATTCATAAAGACAAACCAACACATAAGTTTATATTATGCAAAAAAAAATAATGATTATATCGCCATAATTTACATAAATCATGAAATATTCATATTAATATTATTCAGTATTCAGCGAAGAAATGTTTTTCAAAATATTATTTACATTTAGTACTCATACAAATGTATAAACAATTTTAAAAATATGCTTATTCTGAAGGAGTAATGGATACCGAATACAGTTTTAACAACAAAGGCAAATGTTCAACATCTTGTATAATAAAGTCAGATATTTATAATCTTGATGATGTCAAAGCTAAAAAGAAAGATGAATCTACTGCCTTGATTGATGATTATGAACGATTTCAATATGATGTTGGATGCCAACATCATGAAGTTAATAACGAAAACAAACACGTTTTAGTTAACAGACCTACAATTTTAGAAGAACATCGCTTTGCTAAACCATGCTCCGAGGGTACTCAAATAAAAGAACTCCCTAAAATTATTACTCCAAGTGCTAAACATGGAACCTTAGAAAATTGTTAGTAATGCTATGTTATTTAGATCCCTTAAGATATTATAAAATCACATGTATAAACTCTCTCGTATACTACATGAATATAAAGCTCAAACTTATCAGGCTTGTAGGCTTAGGAAGGAAAGGTAAAAGTTTATTCATACCTTTCAAAGTCTTGCAACCATCTAGTAACACAGCTAGGTCACAAATGGTAGATGATGTAGCTAAGATGGGACGCCCTTGTTTGGAGGATGCCTATTCACTCTTGTTTCATGATACCAGGAAACAAAGACAGGGCATTCTAAATCGTATCGCTAGCTTGCGTTTGAAAAACGAAGACGCAAATCTTCGTGCGAATTTTTGGGCTATTTACGACATGGGAATAAAAACCCAAAGTACTTAGTAATATTAAGACACGGGGCGGGTTTAGTAGTTAATAGTTACTTATTATTAGCATTTTGACGGCCGAGTGGCGCAGTGGGCAGCGACCCTGCTTTCTGAGTTCAAGGTCGTGGGTTCGATTCCCACAACTGGAAAGTATTTGTGTGATGAACATGAATGTTTTTCAGTGTCTGGGTGTTTATCTGTATATTATAAGTATTTATGTGTATTATATTCATAAAAAAATATTCATCAGCTATCTCAGTACCCATAACACAAGCTACGCTTACTTTGGGGCTAGATGGCGATGTGTGTATTGTCGTAGTATATTTATTCATTTATTCATTTATATTTACCACTCCATACTCTTTGAGGTTGATATAACGCAGTTGGGCGGGAATAAAGTACGGCTTGACCTTAATAAGTTAACCAGGTTATAAGGCGGAAACTTGGCTTAAGCTTAGATGGATCTACCGAAATTGATGGTAGCTGAGATGTCATGACCCAAGAGAACAATGTAATCGATGATTGATACGGATATATTGTCTGCATTCATGTTTTGTTTCTTCAGGTACTGAGAAAGCAGAAAAGCCTTCGCGCATGGGCTGGAATGAATACCATCGTTTGGATGTAATTCACGACTTCTTGGAAGGGCTTAATATCGAATATCCTTCTATATGCACTGTTGGAATGATTGGAACTTCCTTAGAAGGCAGACCATTGAAGGTACTATGCATATTTTTTATATATTATTCTTGCTTTTAACAATACCTTTGATGCCTATGCCTATGACACAAGAGGTTTTACGTGTGTTTGTGGCTCTGTTGGTCACCATTTTCCGAATGATCGAAGTCTGAATATTTATACATTACGTACATTTTCTCAAGGGAACGCTGCGAAAATTCATATTATTAAAACTTGTGAATATATTCCAAATAGATCCTAAAGGTATCAAACAGCAACTCCAGCAACCAAGCAGTGTGGATTGACGCTGGGATACATGCTCGAGAGTGGATCGCCCCGGCCGTAGCTACCTACGTCGCAAACCACATAGTTCGCAACTTCACGACGTTGCCAACGAGTATCACCAATAAGGACTGGTAATTTCAAACTGTAACTGATTATTAAAATTTACATAGCTGATTGTTATTTCAAAAAATCTGCCTCTTATTAAGCTTAGATGATTACTTGAACGACAGCATAACATAAACAAACATTATTAAAATGTTTGTCCATTTTTGACAGCCGGTTGGCGCAGTGGGCAGCGACCCTGCTTTCAGGGTCAACAGTCCTAGGCCGTGGGTTCGATTCCCACAACTGGGAAGTGTTTGTGTGATGAACATGGATGTTTTTCTGGGTGTTTATCTGTATATTACTTATAAGTATTTATGTGTATTATATTCATAAAACTATTTATCAGCTATCTTAGCACCCATTTTTCAAGCTTCGCTTGCTTTGGGGCTAGATGGAGATGTGTGTATTGTCGTTGTATATTAATTCATTTGTTTTAATCGATTTTGACAAAACTTTCACAGGCAGATGAATTTATCTTTGATAATCTCTACTCCCGTTCTCTTGCTGTAAGTCCAGGTTTACAAAGGTAGCCTGTAAGAGATTGCTTGCAGCATTAAGGCTGCCTTTGCTTGGGCACATTACGTTTTACTGTTTCTTTTTAAATATGTTATGCGTGTAATACTGTGTTTCTTTTTCTTCTTCGCATTACTTATTAATAAGAAAATTTTATAGCAATAGAGCTTATTGTGATAGAGTTCTACCCGGGAATTAGACCACCATTCTTATTTCTGCCGCCAGCAGTATTGCTGCGTTCCGAAGGGCGTTATTGTTAGTGTAATTGCAGGCACATGAGGTGAAACACCTACGCCTCAGATTGATAGACACAAAGTAGTACTAGGTAGGTCATCTTTCTTGCATGCCCTACGAAGTGTTGCAAATGTGTTTAAGATGTTTTTCCACTTCCCATTAATTAGGCCATCTGCTTGGTCCGTCAAGCGCTAAAACGTTTTTTACATAGTTACGCGTAACTATCTAAAAAACCGGTATTGAATAAAAAAAATACTTAGTCCGCGAATATCAACGATAATATAATTACAATGCACAAATTATGAATAAGCATTTTAATTATTCAGATAATTACGCGGACTGTATTAATGCATTGCCCGTTAAGCTGTCCTATATGCAATTTATAGGTATTTTCACCCAGTCGTGAACCCCGATGGCTATGAGCATTCGCATACGGGCGACCGGATGTGGAGGAAAAACAGAGCACGGCACAAGGGCGCCTGCATGGGTGTGGACCTTAATAGAAACTTCAGGTATCTAAGACCAAAACTATCCTGAGTATATTATATGGCCGGCAATGTTGGATTATTTGTTTTTAACAAAAAAATTAAATATAAGTGTCTCGTTTTCATAAGAAATGCATGATTATCAATGATCAATAGATAGTAGAGCAGAGCTGACAGAGTTCATCCGCGGACAGCGGACATACTCCCGCCATGCTAATTTCTGCCGTCAACCACTTGGTTGTAATGCTGTGTTTCAATTCAAAGGGTCTGATGGCGATAGAAAATAGCAGTCATATTTTTAATATCAGGTTCCACTGAACATACACAATGTTTAGTGGGGGAATAAGGCTTACACTTCTGCCTCTGTACTGGGTGGCACGGAGTTCGATTCCTAGCGCGCACCTCAAACTTTACAAAGTTGGTACGTGTTTATTTAAATATATGCAATCAAATATCACCTGCATGCCTGAGAGTTCTGCAAAATGGAGTCAATTCCGTTTGAAGTCTAATCATTGCTAGTGAAAGAATGAAAAAAAAACGTCTTTATTATCACACATTTGTGTAAAATGTTACATTTGTGGCATAAATTTGTTAAAGAATAAAAAAAATGTGTGAGTAAGGAGCTGGCTCAGTATAGCTGCAAACTAAAAAGCGCAGCACTGGTTTTCAGCCAGCCCCATTATCTTCGTCGTCACTGAATCCTCGCGACTAAACAATAACAAAATAATCATAAAAAAGGACAATAACATAGAATATAATATATAAACAAACGAAAGATACTTGTGATGTGTGAAAAGTAATAATTTGTTATTTTTTATTTATTTATTTATTTAGTGCAGTGGACTACAGCCCAGTTCTTTCTCATTCTGAGACCGGTTGATAGTGATGATGGATATACTTTTGGATATACACTTTTGGATATAATGTGAAACATCATAATGATGTTTTTATGAGTATTGGACATATTCGCAGTGGATTACCAAACATTTTTTGTCCGTATTTTTGCAGTTACAGTTGGGGAGGCAAGGAGTCATCAGGAAATCCCGAAAATACATTCTATAGAGGCCCCGAACCATTTTCAGAACCTGAATCTAGAGCGATGAGGGTATTTCTTTTTTATTCTAGTACAAGTTAGCCCTAGGCTGCAATCGCACATGCATGGCAAGTGTTGACGTTGCCTAGATGACAGCAGGCTAAGCTATTTATTTATTTATTTATTTATTTATATTCTTATTCTAACACTATCATTACAGAATACTTAAACCTAATGCGATAGTGTAGCTTTTTTATTTTTTTTACATAATCTTAACATTATAATATTTAATTACCTATTCGGGTAACAAATAACCCACATTGCGATCCTCGTGAATTCACTCAGAGCGCAACAATACAAATCACATTGCTCTGATATGACATTGAGTATGCGGAGGGCGGGCGTCATTGGTGCCTCTTTTAATAAATTTGTCCGCCCAATCGGCTGTTAGGTATATGACAAGTTCACCTGTACTGCTAATCCTTTAACGCGACATAGTACCTGGGACCATCCAGATATATCTACCCCCATAATCGCAGCGCTCATTACTGTGATAAAAAAAAACTTTTCTTTTTATTACAATACTAGATTTGCTAGCTTTGCTCCTATGTTATTTATAAATGTGAAAATTAGCATGTGAAAGTAGGACAAACTAACGATACAAGAGGGACATGCCGTGGTGGGTTTAGTAACCACGGTTTTCAGTTAGGTTATTTAAGCACGGAAAGATAATATAATCGTTATTTAGGTCCCTTATGAGAGAATGCTATTAAAATTCGTAACCCTAATAACCTAAGTACTTACTTTTGAAGAAAAAATTAACCTCTAAACAAACTTTCATACCCCATCGCCCCTTCAGGTATTTCTGGAAAATCCTTTTTGGCACACCTTTCAATGGACTACCTTGAGTATTAGAAATATTTGACCTCTTTATTTCTCGATAAAGTCTGCCTCCCGAACCGATGGTAGAATCACTACAAACAGACAGACTTGACGCTTCAAATGAGCTAATAGCGTAAACCTACTTGAAATAAATTAATTCAGAATTTTTTATTTTGTATTTTATTATATTTTAGGCAGGAAACCGTTTCAGGAAAACATCTTTATCATATCAACCCATTGTCGGCCCACTACAGGGCACGGGTCTCCTCCCACAATGAGAAGGAGTTCAGGCCGAAGTCCACCACGCTGACCCAGTGCGGATTGGTGGACTCCACATACCTTTGAGAACATTAAGTAGAACTCTCAGGCATGCAGGTTTCCTCGCGATGTTTTCCTTCACCGTTGTAGCACGTGATATTTTAATGTTAAAAAATAACTTTATCACAGAGAATGTTGCGTGGGGTAGGGATCTGGTATGTCATCTATGTACAAGTTGTAATCATAAACTTGCTATCTAACTGTTGTGTACTGACTACTGGTAGAGTTGTGATTGCAACTTAGATAATTTTAAAAAAAATTGTTTTAGAAAAGACTATCATTAATCTATACCTTGTCACATAAAGTCTGTGTGGTTTGAGATGAGGTGAGTGACCTAGTTATAGTTAATTGTTTAATTCTTAAGTTGACCAATAAAAAAAAAAATGCTTAAAAAGCACATAACTTAGAAAAGTTAGAGGTGTCTGCTGGGGTTTGAGCTCGCCCCCCGAAAGTGAAGTCAAAGTCCTACCCACTGAGCTATCGCCGCTTCGTTATAATATGCGTACTTATATAAATGAAAAAGTGCCTTTTTAAGGACGGAACATTTCGTTTGCTTCGGGCCATGGTTTATAGCGTTGTCCTTTAATTCAATTTGATTAGTACTTTGACCAAGTAGTTTAACAGTATAAATAACACCGTGCACATCAAATAAAGGCATGACGCAAATAATAATATCCATTACACAGTTTAATGTTAAGCTGTAATGTGCTGTTGATACCGAAATCGTGACATCGACGCTGCACGCGGAGATTAAACTGCAAACAGATTTTAGTAGTAAATCAATTGCGCTGCAGCGATTTTATACAGTTGCGTTCAGTTTAATTGTTTTATCATGTAATTGTACATTTTTGTTTTCTTATGCAAAGCTGGTAAGTGGCACATCTGCTAACACACAGAAAAAATATTTTACCTATGTCATAGTATGAGTACATATTCATAAAAATATGCCACAGTGATCTTAGTGCCCATAAAACAAGCTACGCTTACTTTGGGGCTTTATGGCCATGTGTGCATTGTCGTAGTATATTTATTTATTTATTTATTTATTTATATGTAAGTACTATACTACTCATACTATGACATAGGAAACAGTTAAGTACCTCTTTCAACCTGATCTAGTTGCGTGTTTCACAACTTATTAGGAAGACTAGAATCCAATGAGGTGTGCAGTTTGTTCATATTAATAACTAGCTTCTGCCCGCGACCTCGACTGCGTGGACTTCAGAATTGGGTCTAAAGCTTCACTCGTTAACAATTTTTAATCTTACCACGGGAACTATTTGAGAGATCAGTATAGAAAGTACATGTCCTTTTCATAACATACAATATTTTAAAGCTGTCTGCCCGCGGCTTAGGTCGTAAACAATTTTCAATTTTCTCTCAGAAACTACTTTAGGAATAGGAATAAAAGGTAGCCTATCTTCTTTTCCACGTCAAAGACTACATGCATGCCTAATTTCATCGAAAACCGTTCAGCCGTTTTTGCGTGATTGAGTAACAAACATGCACACATTCACATTTATAATATTAGTAGGATAATTATTATAACTTCATTCATAAATAGGTTACATTAGCGATGACATGCCGATGTTTTGCGAAAGCCCTCAAAAATAAGAATAAAAAGAAAATCGTTTTTTCTCCACGTCTCAAGGTTGGCTGTTAGAATATGCTTTAGCATTAAGTCCATTTTTCTTTTATGGTTTGCAATAAGGAGTAAAAAAAACTTGTTAGATAAAGATAAAGGTTTTGAGTGATACAGATTATCACGCGTTTGAGACACCGTTTGTAAAAACCAAAGTGTATTTCATTTATTTGTTTGTGTGGACCCATTTTAGAGTTAAAGCGAATAACTATATATATCGATAGATGCCGCTATGACCACTTTTGTATAAGCATTTGTATTCTTCATTATCATCACTTTAACCGATTGAAGTCCACTGCTGGACATAGGTCTTTTTTGGAGAGTTCCAAAATCCACGATCCTGGGCTTGTTTCCAGCGGCTCCCAGCTCGAAGAATTTGTATTAAAAAATTCGAAATATTCAATCAACAAACGAGCCCCCATAAAACTAGTATAGGTAAGCCTTGCCTGTCTGTTTAGCAAGCCATAAGTATAACTACGTAGCCAAATAGGTATTTCTTTTCAGGACTTTATCCTAAACTCTGATATCCCGTTCAGAGTTTACATCACGCTACATAGTTACGGACAAGTCATCGTTTTTCCTTTCGCCTCCAAAGACGAACCATGTCCGGACTACGTCCGCTTACTTGAAGGAGCGACTGTTATGTCCAAGGTAAGTTTATTTTTTTCTGAGTTATAGTATTGCGCTTTATGCAACTGACTAGCTGGAAAGCACTGATAAGGGCTTAAGTCTGCTATCAATTACAATTGTAACTCAGTGACGTAACAGTATGAAAAAAAATATATATAACATTAACTTTACTTAGAATAGTATGAGCAACAACTAGTACAACGCCCTTTCATGATTGGAGGAGTAGTTGTAAAAAAATTATGTATCCACCATTTTGTGGCGGCGGCCATTTTGAAAAGATTTTCATAAAATATAGCTAAGGACACTCCCGACTCCCGTGGACTACGGCCTCAACCCCTTCTCATTGTGGAAGTAGACCCGTCCACTGTAGGTAATGGGTTGATATGATGATGATATAAAACTGTATACGAAGTCATTGGTCATACTCATTTTCAACATTTTACTTGCCAATGACTTAAAAATGTTGTAGAAAATATTTATTTTTTTCTTTTAGGTTGTATAACAAAGTCAGTTTTTTTTGGTTGACCATTTTTATTTTAACTCTTTATTTGTACACCACAAAATAAAAGAACAATAGAAATAAAAAGACGGAAGTAGAATACAAAAGGCGGCCTTATCGCTTAGTAGCGATCTCTGCCAGGCAACCTTTGGATTAGGACAAGGTGAGCGAGAGCGTATAGAGCGATGAGAGATATATTACATTGACCTGAGACTAAATTCATAAAGCAGACTTAAATTTTTAATTAATTAAGCCCAGGTCTAAGTCGCAGTAGGTAAGCTAGGTAGCTAATATACAAATTTATATTGACCCTTGGCGACTGTACGTAAGTGGTGTAAGTACTATGTCCACCAATGCACCTAATTTTTGCTTACTTAAGGCTATTTACGAAACCAATGGAAACACTTATAAAGTGGGCGTATCACGAGACGTGATGTATGGAGCAGCTGGCACAAGCAACGACTGGAGCTATGGAGTCGCCGGCATACCATACTGTTATCTTATAGAGCTTAGAAGCAAAAAACACAAGTTCATGCTACCTAAAGACGAAATAGATGAAACTGGTAATGAAATATTGAACTGCGTGAAAGCTTTGATGGAGTTTTTAGATGGAAAGGAGAAATTGTTTGTTGGAGAAAATATTAACTACTAATTCAATGTGAGTAATATGAGTTATATCTACAGTAGATTGAAAGCTTTGCTGATTATAACTTTCGTTGGCAGAGTTCGATCCTAGGGAAGCACCTGTCACTTTTTGGAGTTATGTGCATTTTAAGCAAAGGCTAAGCGAAGCCTAAAAATCACTTGGCAAGCATGGTAAAAAAAACGAACCAAGCCCTTCTGACTCTGAGTTTGAGACCCATGCCCTGTAGCCTTAGTACAGAATTTGCTTGCTCGCAATCGATGCGTCGTTATCGAATATGGAATACTTGAACGTAGGAGTAAAATGGATCTTATTTAAATTCTGTTAAAGCTTAAATTTTGACATAACGTTTGTCAAAAAAAATCAGAAGTGTAAGATTCACGACTCTACAATTAGCGATATTAGATCCATTTTATTTTGACGATACAGAGTTTATTACACGAAAACGACTCGATTGCCAATCGTGTACTAAAGCTACAGTTACATTTTCTACTAGTTTAAAAGGCTGGGCAGTGGCATATTTGCAATTTTAGAGTAGTGGCTGCTATGTTCTATAACACTCCAGTCGCAATAGACAGAGTGGCTTGGACTTTAGCTGGTTTCGCAATTTGAGATATGTATTCCAAACTAGTTGTACAAAACTAAACTAAATTCATAGGATAAATCTGATTAGTCTTACGTACTGATAGCGTAGTGGTTAGAGCTTCGGCCTCCTATTCGAAGGGGCCGAATTCGTTCCCTAGCACGCACCTCTAAGCTCTTGGTAATAATGTGCGTTATTAATTAAGGGATTTAAAATGAATGAATTAATACACTTTTATTGCACACCACAAAAAGTACATCCCTAATATCCCTATCCCTATCCCTACTAATATTATAAATGTGAATGTAAGTTTGTTGGTTACGCTTTCACGCAAAAACTAATAAACCGATCATCATGAAACTTTGTACACATATTTCTGAAGGTATTAGAATTAATATAGGATGCTTTTTATCCCGAAATTAAAATCAGTTCTTTTGGGAGAAGGGGAGAAGGGTATTTGATGATTTTACACCATAACGCCGTCAAATGATAACCGATTTAGATAATTACTTGTGAATATATACAGCGGACAACAGCAAACCCCTGAAGGCTTAGCGATACTGAATACTTTAATTTTTAGAACTACAGCTATATTGAATGCCACATCAAAACAAAATCAAACGCAGACGAAGTCGCGGGCAACAGCTAGTAAAAAATAATAAAAATTTGGAAAATCCAAAAGTGCACGACTCATAATGCTCATTTAATTATCAAATATAGAAAAAAAAAAAAAAAAATTTTAAATCAGCTGTACTAGGAAAGTGATGCACAGGCGCCCCTGGTGGAATAAAATGTACATAATATCTATAGATATAGATAGATATATCACCATCCATGTTAATTTTACATGGATATATATAGATATACAGTCTTGCAGTTTTCGTTTTTTATTAATTGCAATTAAACTACACTGAATTAATTAATCATTCGCATTCAGTGACCTACAATCGTCGATTAGAATTTTTAAAAAAAAAACTTAACTCAAACTCAAAGATTTTTTCACAAGTTAGAGTGTTTTCGGGTTTCACACATGACGGACAGGAAAATTTTTTGACCTATTTTGGTGTTTTTTTTCCAATTCTATTGCAGTAAATCAATTTTTTTAAAGTATGGAATTAATCTCCATTAAATTATCTCGACAATAGTATGCAAAATATCTTGATTCCGTGAACTAACAAGGCAATAATAATAAAAATAGCCGCCGAAATGAGGCGAAAAAAATTTTTCGATCGTAAAGCACTCTCTGATGCTTCGCATCATGAGTCGTGCAAAAGTATAACAAAACAATGTATACAGTTTGGCGGCATTATAACTTCATAGCGATTTCTTCCAGGCAACCAATAGTGAAGAAACCAAATACAGAAAATAGTTAGGTGAAGCATATATACATTATCATTATATTTACATTATTGCTTAGCGGTGAAGGAAAATATCGTGAGGAAACCTGCATGCCTGAGATTCTTCATAATGTTCTCAAAATTGTGTGAAGTCTTTCTATCTGCAATTAGCCAGCGTCGTGGACTACGACCTAAACCTGTCTCATTCAGCAGCTAGCACAGGCCGGAGACAAAAATTATATCCCCCGATTATATCCCCTGACGAGGGATATAATTTACGTGTCCACCCGCTTAAGCACGAGAACAGGGAATAGGCGAAGTTTACTCCCATTAATACAGATATATTATTTGGATATTATTTCCACTTGTGCGCCAATGCTCTGAGAGTTGATTAAGCTGTGGGAGAACATCAATTTTTATCCTTTCTCTGGGGGAAAACTGGCTCATGCCCATGCTAGCTGTACTGAGAGGAGACCCGTGCATTGTAGTTGGTCGTAAATGGGTTGATAGTGATCAATGTAACGGCCGGCAGTACTTACAATTCACTGGCTGACTTCTACGCAGTCACGAGTACGTCCAATCCTTGTCCGTCACAAGACTACTCGATTGTAATCTACCCCCTCTTGTTGTGTACGTGAGACAATGTATGTGTATATATTTAATAGATACAAACACTAAATAAATTATACTAAATACATATACTAATGAGGGGGGGGGGGGGGGGGGGGTCAGTGAAAATAAACACAACTTTCTTCTTTAGTATTTAAATTATAATTTACAATTTAAAATTTTAACACTATGACAATCACATCGACATCTAGCCCCAAAGTGATTTGTTAACTAAGAATTGTTGTACGTTTTTGGCATCACCTGGCATTTACCAATGGTCTAAGCTCTGCAAACCTTATGAGAGAGGAAGCTTGATGGAAAAATGCGGGTAGATGTTCAAATATGGTCGCCCGTGTTCGAATATAAAGCAAATTTACGAATAGAGAAATGTTGTTGGATTAGGTTAAACTAATGCTGAAATATGATACTCCGTCATAATATAGAATGCTTGAAAGCAATCACATTCGTTACTGCACGGCCCGCTGTAGTTTGCTTTGGATTTAGCTAAGCGATGCGTTACTGATGCTAATACGCGGTTGAATAACTGTGTGAACTAAACTAAACCTAAAATTATCTCTATTTTAGATAAGCCTGAAAGCTATTCGGTTTTACAACTTCTGCTTGTTGGTTTGGTTATAAGAAAAAAATAATGTTTCATCGAACGTTATGAGCTACACACAAACACCCACAATACGTAATATTTGGGGTCAACTAAAGAAATATATTAAAACCGTTTTGCTTCCACCATTTTTTTAAATCAAAACTTAGAAATTATTATAAAAAAAAATATTACTACAAATAATGCCAACGTCAGAGTTGACGCACTTTTTGACAATGCGGTTTCGGAATTGCGAAAATTTCAAGTACTTGTTAAATTATGTTATTTAACTCAATAACTTATAAAACTAATTTCTAACTAAAATTCTAACTTAACTTATAGAAATAAATTTGTGTAATCAATCAAAGTGGCATCGACATATAAAAGTACGCAAGTATGGGAAATAAGATTCACTGATGACGCTCAACGGTATTTTGTTAAAACACTCGATACTTTGGGAGGTATTTATTTTACGTTTTATAAAAAATATCTCATAAAAATCATATTATGAGTTACTTCATTTGACAGTCGGGTTAACAACGTCCATCAAAAATAAAATCCCCTACCATCCCAGGCCGAAGGCTAACGTAACTTGCCACAAGAAAAATCACTTAGAGCAACGTGAATTAATGTACCGGTAGCCGTGTCGCTCGCCGCTCCCATACATTTGTTACACATATTAGACGCTTCGCCAGTCGCACGGCGCAAATGTCCCGTGGGCGTAAGATTAAAAACTTACCTTTTACGCTTTTTCGCTTAAACGCCTATACAGACGAGTGAGCGACCCAATCAATCAAGTTTCTAAGTAGCTCACTTTCTTACCGTCCTCAAGCTAAAGCTAATGCCAGACGGCTGCGTCCAACCTGCATCCTTCAAGGGTACATCATACTTAAGAGCAAACATAAAAGTAGCTCAAACGGGCACGGTCTGTGATTGATCGCACGCAGGACAGAAATTTGAAGGACCGATAAGAGAAAAGTAGCGTAGTAGTTCAATCTATGGGTAGACAGAAGGATAAGCATATCAGCGATGGTTAATAAATATCAACCAAATATCTTTCAACTCGTAAAATAGTATAGTTCTGGGTTCGCCTCAGGCACTGTGCTAATGTAGATACTCACTTAACAATACGAGACACCATCAAAGGAAACCAAGGTTTCAGTGTCCAAGAGTTCAGTATTAAGAGACAGTTGATATCGAGAAAATTGCCTGTCTCTACCACAGGTCCCATTATTAAAGCGATGAAGATTTTGCATACGCTCATTATAACTGTACAGGAAATATAGTGTTGCTCTTGTCTGCCACTTAAAACGTTTTAGTTTCTAAAGTTACTTTATTCGAACACTTGATCGACGAACAGTGTGTGTCAAGTCGAATAAGAAGAAACTGCACACTGTGTTTGCGTATGACGCAAACGATTTGAGCAACACCTACCAGATCCATACTTTTATTTATTAAGTCAAACGGGTAGGAAAAATCGTTCTGCATTTTATGGTTTAATATTTGAGGCATATAAAAAGGTATTTAAACTATCGCTACAAGGCCTGGGAGTCAAGCAATTGGGGATCGATGAGACAAATTGAACATTTTTTTTTATTTATTTATCAAATTAAACAATCATATCATAATGATTAGTATAAAGCACCGAAAAACCAGCAGAGGTTCATCCTCGGTGCCTAAATAGAAGGTGTGTGTGGTGAGAAGTGTATGAAATCGCGGAGAACCACTAGTAGGTATTAAAAATACGGAAATAAAATGCTCCTTGTTGCCGTATAGTGCTATATATTTTAATACATCTTATATTTATCAGCAATCAACATCTGGAAGGAGGAGCTCAGCACCATGGATATCATGGTGGAAGGTCCACGATCCGCCCAAGTTGCAGGGATGCTGCACGAGAGAGATATACCGTATGCCATAGCAATTGGAGATGTAGATCCTATGATAAGAAGAGAACAAGGGAGCAGCTTCACTAAAGATAGCAGGACCTCAGCATTGCGTAAGTTTTGTTTTTTACAAACGACCATCAACGATTTATTTTAACTATTCTAGATGTTGGATTCTCAAGATGCTCGAATGGCGAACGCCGGTAAACGCAGCGTTGGTAACTCCAAACAAGCCGAACAAACATTATCAAAAGTATCAGAGAGAGATTTTAAAACCCCTACTAAAAATATCTTATTTTAGGTCAAAAAGCCGACAAAGATGTAGAAACTTTCGTTGAAATAATATTTAAACAAACATTCGGTAATATCTGGCACAACATATTATACACTGAAGTATATGTCGAAGTGTTTCTGGGCTGTCTTCTTGTTCTTGTCTTTATCTATTTCTGTGCAAGAAGCTGGATGAAATTTAGAAACAGGCTTATTATTACTGCTATGTCATTAACCAACAAGATGAAAAAAAAAAATTAAAACAAAATAAAATTATCACAATACCTTGTCACATAAACCATGTGTGATTTCAGACGAGGTGAGATAATTAGTTGTCGTTTATTGTTTTACTCTAAGTTGATCAATGAAAAAAAAACACACTGGTATTATGTGGTGACCTTCTCGTACGACACCCGCGGGCAGCGGGTACGAGATGTCTTAGAGAATGTAACAGCAATCTTCTATGTTACTACTACCATCTTCTGTGATTACCAATCCGTCTGCCCAGCGTGATGTTTATGGTCAAACCCTGGCAGGACCTCTCCTGCCAGGGTTTGACCATAAGCCTTATGACCTTTAGTACAGCAGACGACTCTTAAAGGCTGTTGATAATGTTAATACACACTCTGTAGCAGCAGAATATAATGATTTTACGCTATATGAAGAATAGACCCATGTCCACCAGAAGACGTCCATCGGTTACTATGATAGTAGATGATCTAGTACAAAATTTAATGAAGAGGCTATTATAACTTTTATCGTTAAATCTACGCAAATTCATACTTGATAGGTTTTAACAATTTTAAAACTTACGTAACATTGTAATGATAGTTCAAATTAACTTCGTGATTATTTAATTTAAAAGAGATACACATTATTTAATTGCATAACCAATTAATTAAACGCATAGAACATTATTGTAATAAGGTGATAATAAAATGAACGTAGAAATATTGTTGATATAAATTGATTTTGTACAAGAAATTAATATCATTCTTCAAATATTGATTCTGATTTAAGGTCGCAAGATGGATTGGAAGGGCTACTATCGTTTGGATGTGATATATTCATTTATGGACGACCTGGCTACCCGGTTTCCTTATTTGTGTACAGTTAGTGTAATCGGCCGGTCAGTTGAAGGTAGGGACTTGAAGGTAAGTCATATAATTATTTAATGTTGATTCAATATAGTCCACTTATCCGCTCAGGGCCAGCGTGGTGTAATACGGCCAAACCCTTCTCACTGTGGGAAGAGATCTGTGCCCTAAAGTGGGCCGGTGAATAAACTTTCGCATCACGGGGTAAATAATGGGCTGGCTGTGATGCCTATGGCGTTATTGTGGATCATCATTAGTCTAAAGATATCTCACTGCTGCTCTCAGGCCTTCTCTTATACAAGGGAAGTTTTTTACAGCATGCACCCAACACGCTCTGGTATGGTGGGAGGCTTTGCTCTTGGCTATTCACCTCAACGACGTGACGTGCCGCTAAGCGATTTAGTGTTCCGGTGCGATGTGGCGTACAGTTGTGACTAAACACACTCCCTAACAGGTAAGCTCGCTGCCATCTTAGACTGCGTCATCACTTACCACCAGGTGAGATTACAGTCAAGGGCTAACTTGTAGTGGAATAAGAAAAAAATACTGCTTTCGCGATTTGTAGCCCACATAAATTTACACAAAACGCGAAAACAGCGTGGGTGGTTAGCAATTATTATCAAATATTGATATATATGATAATAACCAGAAATGGTGAATAAAAAATCTGTTTTCATGAAGTAGATGTTGAAGATATCAAACGGTAACAGTGGGAACGAAGGCGTGTGGATAGATGGCTCAATTCATCCCCGCGAGTGGATCAGTACCGCCGTGGTGACCTACCTCGCTAATTACCTCGTCAGAAACTACCACGAGCTTTCAGAAACAGTAACAAAAAAGGATTGGTAAGACTTTCTCTACTTGATATTATAATGCCAATATTTTGAAGGTTCACAAATATTGATGAAATTTGGCTACTGACTGACATATGATTCTATGAACATTAAGCCTCATTTGCTATAATCCACGAAAGAAAATCTAGGAAAGTCTTTGCAATGCAACGATCGATACGATCTGTCTGATGTACGAGACGAGACTAAAAAAATCCTACTTTTTAAGTCACTTATGATCATTTTTATACATAAAATGTTAAACTGGCAATAGTGTTCTGTATATAACGTACCAAGACTTAATTCTCCGTTAGCATATTACAAACCTGGGTGATTTTCTTATGCTAGCAAAAAGTATTTTTTTGTAAACTTTTATGTAAATAAATAAATTAAAATTAATAATAAAAACGCCTAAATAATGTCTTCAATCATTAAACTCCACACCAATCATATGTATTTGAAATTCCACCTTAGTGTAAATCTTCGAATTAGAGCAAATTAGCCAAATTGGTGCGGTTATAACCTATTGTCCCCATCCCTTTCGGGGGCCTAAGTTCGAATCCCAGCATGCAACACCGACTTTCTAAGTTATGTGCGTGCAATTCAAATGTCACTTGCTTAGACGGTGAAGGAAAACATCGTGAAGTAACCTGCACGCCTGAGAATTCTCCATAAGGTTCTCAAAGGTGTATGAAGTCCAACAATCTGCAAAAGGTGAAAAGATCGAATACCCAGTCCACTAACTAGAACTAAAGTAAAAGCTCAATTGATATGAACATGTTTTTTCATTGTTTTAGGTACATACTCCCTGTGCTGAACCCAGACGGTTATGAGTATACGCACACACACGACCGTATGTGGCGTAAAAACAGAGCTCGTTATGGAGAATGTGTGGGTGTGGATTTAAACAGAAACTTCAGGTGTGTGTCTACGTGTATAATGATTATAGCTTTTAGATTTTTTTTTATATTTTTAAAAGGATCGTATGAAAGTTAATATAACATGTTTTAATAACTTATTGCAGTTACGGTTGGGGTGAAAAGGGCGAGGAAGGCTCATCGGAAGACCCCGGCAATATATTTTTTAGGGGACCTGAGCCATTTTCAGAACCGGAAACAGCGGCTGTTAAAGTAAGAGGGCTTTAAAAATTTCTATATCTAGATTTTCTATAGATCCTATTGGATATAATAATAATAGTTTTAATTCTTACAATGTATGATGTCTGTTTAACAAAAAACTAAAATCTTTATTACATCGAGGTTACTACGTTTAGTACCTCGATGTAATAAAGATTTTAGCACTTTTTATGATTTCCTTAATGTAAGATTTAGCCTTTTGTTTCCGATTTATCTAATACAAATGGCATAAAGATGTTTTGGATTGTAAAATGTTAATGTCAATCTGCCTTCCGAATCAAAGGTAAAAACTTAGTTCTTATTTTTCTTAAAAAGTTCTTAAAAAATTAGGTCTTATTGAAATAATTGAAAGAATCGCCCAAAACAAATCTAACTTACGAAACCCTATCCCTACTAATATTATAAATGTCAATGTAAGTTTGTTTGTTACGCTTTCACGCAAAAACTACTTAACCGATCCTTATGAAACTTTGTACACATATTCTTGGAAGTGTTAGAAGTAATATAGGATACTTTTTATCCCGACATTAAGCACAGAGAGGGGATGAGTGTTTAACGATTCTACGCCGTAACTCCGACAAATTATAACCGACTTAAATAATTATTTTTGTTCTATAAAGGTTAATATATGTGTTTAATTTTGCCCAAACTGTGGTAAAGATAGAGGACAGAACTCCTCAGTGGACAGCAGCATTCCCTAATTTAAGGCTTAGCGATACTACATACTTTAATTTTTTTTAGATATACAACTAAATTGAATTCCGAGTTAAGTTTTACTATAACTTTAAACAATACAACATCATCATAATCATGAAAAACCATTGCCAGCCCACTATTTAGGGCACTGGTCTCTTCTCTAGAATGAGAAAGGTTTAGGACACCACGCTGGCCAAATGCCGATTAGTAAACTTTACACACCCTTGAAAACATTATGGAGAACTCTCAGGCATGCAGATTTCCTCACAGTGTTACGTTCTCAACGTTACGGAGAAATCTGTTTTCCTTGTTTGTTTTCCTTCAGCGTTAAACCAAATAACATACCAATTTTATTTTTTTTTATTAAAATCGCACATAACTCCTAAAAGTTAGAGGTGCATGCCCATGGGGATTGAACTTGGTTACCGAAAGGGAAAAAGCTCTAGCGACTAGGCTATCACCACCTACTAAAAACATAGTTAACAATTTTCTGGTAATACTGAAAAGAAAAAAAAAATTAAATAGGCGATGGAATTTTTGATACCCCACTCCTACCAGTGAATTGAGGTAAATTTCCAATTGAAGATGTCTTATTTTTCCAGCATGTTATACTTGAATCGGGAACAAATTTCAAGGTATTCCTATCGCTTCATAGCTACGGTGAAGTTATCATATTCCCATGGGGCTATACGGGAGACCCTTGCCCTGATTATGTGGAACTATTGGAAGGAGGCACAGCTATGGCTAAGGTAAGGTATTTGAATAATTCTGATATTAGTTAGACGATGGCTATATCTGATGACATTCGAGAAGTTATTTAAATGTTATGAAAACATTTTTAGAAAAAAATAAAACAGTTTGTCTTAAATTTCAAGTCAATCCATTTGGTAACTTTTGAGTTGTACGAACACAAACATATAAATGCAAAATTTTTGTATAAATACAAATAGCCTGTATTAAATTCACAGGCCATCCACGAAACCAGTAATCACACTTATAAAGTGGGCAGCACTAAGGACCTTATGTACTATGCAGCTGGGACAAGCGTTGATTGGAGCTACGCCGTCGCAAGCATCCCCTATTCTTACATGATCGAACTAAGGGGCAAGACGTACAGATTTTTGTTGCCTAAAGAAGACATAATTTCCACTGCAAACGAGGTTATGAGTGGGGTTTTAAGGCTTATGGATTTCGTGGACAGAAAACGTCAAAGTACACAGTCGTGCTCTTGCCCTAAATAAAGTCACGAGATGAAGAAAAACATTTTCTACCTGATACAATTAACTTGGAAAGATCAACTAAGACTGTTTCCGAAGTATCCTGTAAAACTATTTCTGATATAAGACTGACTTCCTAATATAAATCAATTTCTAAATCATATGATTATGGAAAAAAGAATCTAAATTATAATTCAGTCGAGAATCCTTGATAAACTATATGTAATCTGATTTATTAAATTTCATAAAAGTCATAAAACTAAGTTTTCCTACATCACAGACAGCGGTTGATAGTATCAGAATTATAATTCAACAGAGAATCTCTATGAAGTTGCTATACCTAAGAGAAAGTCGTATATAGAAATTCAGCATAGTGAGAAGTTAAATAAAATTTTAAAAAGTTATTCTATATGCACTTATCATCTTACACGGAATAACACAGATAAAACATAGCAAGAAACAAATAACATTTTATAAATACATAAGTGACAAAATAAACTTTACTTGATATACCTACCTTTTTATTGTTTGTCTTACCTACATCTTTTTTTTAATAACAATTATAATATAAACGGATAAGGGATAGGTGTTTTCAAGCTGGTATACCCCTAACAGGTTGGCCCGTTACCGTCTTAGATTGCGTAACACCAGGTGAGATTGCAGTCAAGTCTCACGGAATCTACAAAAGTAAATATTTTATATAATATATCCTGTGATACAACTCATTACAAATTTATAATTATTTCAAGATTATATTAAAACGATAATGAATAAATTATAATGAAATTATTCAATTTGTAATAAATTAATTAAAACAGTCAAACAGTAATAAAAGTATGCAGCGTTTATTTTGTTCATTATGAACGTAAAGGCCATACGTTTCGCTGCGGTCACGAATAATATGGATGCAATCCAAAAATGTATCCTCACACCACGACATCAAACGAGCTCCAATACGCCGGTTTATTGTTTCACATCACTGCTTGCCAAAAGTTTAATTTCGATAATATTTATTTTACAAATTTCCATACCGTTTATTTATGTCTGACCCATTTAAAACTGTAATAGCTCTAGTGGTTAGAGGACGTGCGTTGTTGTGAAATGGTAGCAGTTTCGAATCCGAGGGCTCTGTTTACAGACGACCACTTTATAATGTATTCTCGTGGTGCGATACGAATCTCAGTTTTTTGTTCACAGTTGGGAGGTACTGATCGATTTTTTGATTTGTTGAAGTTCTGACAACGAAAAGTAACTCGTTACACTAAGTGACCAACATCGACTTTTGACTGAAGCTGGATGCGAGGGGAAGATTTTCTTTGGACCTTTATCTTTTCTGCATGCATTAGAGAAAGCTGTTAGTTATTCCTGGAAAATGGCAAGTCCTGGCCTGAGACCTGATAATAGTAAATACAAGTCTTAGTTCAAATATGCTCAGTAGAATAAGCTCATGATAATAATAAAAAAGATCGAGGACCAAAAGTGTTTTTTTCGTTTAATGTTATAATCAAATTTAAGGTAAGGATAAATAAGTTCATTAAAAATTTCGGATAACTTTATTTACAGACCTTGCATTATAATACAATCAACAATTATTTAAATACAATTTGGAATTCACATTCATTTAACTAACGTAAAAACACCTATCGACAATTATCACTATATCGAATTCGTATCCAACTTTGTTCTACGCAAGGGTTCTAGGTTCACGGGCCTGCACTTGGGACGGTAGATGCCGAGCACTATACAACACTTCCTATCCGAGAACTAAATGTTTCGCTAGTACGGGCGCCACACATCAACGGGTCGTCTTTCTGAAGTCATTAAAGATTTGCTTCGAGTTCTGACTCCCTGGTCAGTCCATTCCGGTGACGCTGGTCTTTTCTTTGAACTTGATGCGGTTGAACCAGCTTCTTCTTCTCTATCTGGACTTGAATTAGAATCTTCTTGTGGCGCAGGCGGTCTGAGCCACCAATCGTATCCGCCATACAATTGTGAATACAGCCAAGCCGGTGGAGTTGGCAGAAGAGGTGAATTAAGAAATAGTTGCGCTGCTAAAGCACTGTGGAAAAGACTTGATGGTGCTGGAAGCGGCTGAAGAGGTTTTCTTGTCCTTGTAACGGAGGTGAAAGCTCCCGGACGGTCATCAGGCGGTGGACTGCTTGACGCGGTCACAGATATATCATCGTCATCATCATGTGGAGAACCAGGCCGTGAGTTTGCCGGGCTAGTAGTGCTGTGAGGATGCATAGTTGCCGGATTCTCTGAGGTTATATCTGCGACAAAAAGTAAAGCAGGTTATGGATACGCTCCCATGTTCTGTTTTAAACCTTCCTACTTGTAAGACTTACTTTAAAACTACTTGTAAGACCTCAGCCATATAAAGAAGCTCGCATAGGTCTATTTTAAAATCCAAACTAATATAATAAATGCAAAATTGTGCCAGATTGTACTTATTGATCTATATTCGGTACTGGAAAATTTACCTATGTGCAGCTTCATAGCTAAACCGATCTTAGCGGAATTTTGCACGAAGATACCTTGCATTCTGGACTAAAACTTAGGATACTTCTAATCCCGGAAAAATTTACGGTTAAAAACCTGCGGAGATATTAAAAACTGAAAGTCACGGGCAACTGCAATTTGGAGATATTTACAAAGAATGATGGTCCAACGAAGACAGCTATTTCCTTACCTGTTTCATGAGGTGGCGGTGGGACGTGGTGTTGCGTATGCGCCGGCGGGAGGACGTGAGGTGTGAAATGCGCATGCGTTGGTAACAGAGGTGGAGGATAGTGTCTTGCGAGCGCACCCCACTCCCCTCCAGGAAGCCCCGCTAACTGATGTGCTATACCTGGAACAAGAAAAAATCGACAGTCAGATATATTGACGGCCGATTGATGCAGTGGGCAACGACTCTGCTATCTGAGTCCAAGGCCGTGGGTTCGATTACCACGACTGGAAAATGTTTGTGTGATGAACATTAATGCTGGCGTTTGATACGCGCAGACTTATTTATAATCTTTTATCGTCAGATAATTTTAACTGTTGTATCTTAGGTTATATTTTTAGATAATATTTAAACTGAATAGTCTAGTGACAAGCGTATTCATTGTTAAATGCCCTAGTATTCAACTCCCGTGGTCGGGTAGGTATTCAATATATGTTAAATACTCTGTGATGATAACAAACAGACCGGAGGAACTTTGGTACAGGAAAATTGTGATGTCCACACTCATGCCTCAGAGGGCACGTTAAGCTGTCGGCTATTATGACTCACATGTAAAAATAACCGGATGGTAAGGATGGTAACTAGCCAGGGCCGATTACTCTCACCAGACCAGGGAAAATTGATAAATTCCCAAAATATGAGGAGATCAAACCCGGGACTTCCCACTCATAAAGCCGCAGCACTCACCACTTGACCAGGAAGCTCGTTTTCAACAAGCCTTGTAAACAACAAGTTCTTTTTATTTCCTATTTTTGACACAACACAGTAGGTACCTACATAGGGTGACCAGTTTTTTTTTATTCCACTAAAAGTTAGCCCTTCACTGCAATCTCACCTGGTAGTAAGTGATGATGCAGTCGAAGATAGCGGGCTAATCAGTTAGGAAGTATGGCAGTTATATTTAAACTACACCCTAATCGGTTTCTACGTCGCACCGAAGGGTGGTATCTTGCCACGGCCAAAGCCTCCCAACAGACCATAGTAGGAAAACTTTAGAAATTATAAATTAGGATTGCTCCTAATGTAAAGTTTAATATAAAAACTTATTTGCATTTATTCTAGCGACACTATGTAGGTACCACTCCGTAGAACCCAATATTTTGGGGATAGAACCCAGGACAACCCACTTATAAGGACAGCGCTTACCACTGAACCAGCGATGTCGTGCTGACAAGCCTTTTAAACTTTCAAGTACTTTTAATTACCTACTTCTGACACTGCACTGCACCTACATACCATCGCCAGAATATATGCAAATAAGTCGTTTATATTGTTAGTACATCATTACAAAACAATGAAGCGATGAGTTTCACGCTCCACTAAAGTTAACTATTGAATGCACTCGTCGCGGAATATTTAAATAATAAGTAAGGAGCTCCCCCCCGAACGTGTTTCAATTCGCGCCTTATCTCCTTCGCAACACTCCTTAATTGTTACCTACCGACAATGATTTCGGTTTTCCAATGTTTGAATGATGTCTCCGACTCAAATCTTAAGCTTTAAATCGGACTTCGTTTATACTCTTCTATATTAATCACAAAATGCAGACTCTGTAAGTTAAAATAATCATCATAGCTTCGATGCTTAATAATTAGTTCAGTTGATATTCAAAAATGTCTTAGCAAACAAGATAGCCTTTTTGAGGAATACAAATAGAATTTTATCTATTTTTATGTGACATATTTGAAAAACGGTAACTTTAGGTACCTTCTGAGGATAATAATTAATGATTATTCAAAATTAGCGCTCAACAAGCAAAGTCCATACGCAATGTCTATAAAAATATTTAACCATTTGCCAGATTTTATTAGGAACTCTAAAAATTAAAATGAATTTAATAAAATATTTTATAAACATCTCATAGAGCAATGCTTTTATGCCGTAAATTATTATTTGATTAAATATCAAATAATTTATCATTTACGGCATAAAAGCATTCCCAATAAAATCGATTTCCCTACTCTACGATGTCTTACTTATGTTTTTGAAAATCATAGAATTATTTATTTTAAAAATGGCTGCGCCCTAACTGGGTTTAGGTACATTATACCTACACGTTACATTATATTGACGTTGATGGCCGATTGGCGCAGTGGGCAGCGACCCTGCTTTCTGAGTCCAAGGCCGTCGGTTCGATTCCCACAACTGGAAAATGTTGGTGCGATGAACGTTAATGTTTTTCAGTGTCTGGGTACACGTATATTTTATAATTATTTATATATATTATTCATATAAAAATTCATCAGTTATCTTAGTATTCATAACACAAGCTACGCTTACTTTGGGGCTAGATGGCGATGTGAGTATTGTCTTAGTTTATTTATTTCATTTATTTATATGATTAAATTTATAATAAATATTGTACTATAAATGTGAAATTATGTATTGTGCTGAATAAATTGAAATTTAAATTGATGGCGGTACCATCATCTCAGTGCCACGTACAAATTTTGTATGTAAGCATCGAAAGAGTGCAAAGAAACAGGCCCACTGTTTGAATAAGGAAATATTTGACTTGGAATTCCGAATTAATAATGAGGGCTCGGGCAAAAAAATATTGATTTGTTACTACCTGCACAACGTGTACACAGTTAATGCTTTCAAAACTTAATATTGCAAGAAAATGAATAGAATCTTTAGACAACCTCTGTGGCGCAGCGTTGAGCGCTTGGTTTTGAGTAAAAGGTCCCGCGGTCGATCCCCAGTGGGGGTAATTTTTATAATTTCTGAATTTTCTCAGGTCTAGACTGGGAGGCTCTGGCCGCTGCGAGTTACCCCCCTACTAAGGCAGACGGTGCCGGAAAGCGATTTAATATAACTAAAGATGTGGGTTTAATATAACTGACATACAATCTAGCAGGTTAACATCTAAATTTTTTCATAAGAATATCTATGAATTTGTTTTTGTTCATTGTTATATATATTTAATTATGCGTGTAAATATGTCAAACGGTAGTTAGAATTCGTCACCAATTACCACAGATTAGATGAGATTGCAGTCGAGTAGCCTGCAATCTCACTATAGTGAAATCACCTATAGTGAAATAAAAAAAAATAAGTCCTATTTTTGTAGAGGCCCTATTAAAACATGGGAGCATTAACATGATGATTTAAAAATAAAACAATGCGTATCATCATAAACACATTAATGAAATAGGAAATGTGTTTCGGCGTCATAATTTCCAGTTGACATTTTTAAGCGCATAAATTAACAAAGTTCGCCGGCGCGACCCCGTATATTCGGCTTAACCCTTTAGCACCCACCTTGGGTAATTCCCACCCCGCACAGCCCAACCCTTTCAGCAATAGAATAAATTACAGGGCGTTTTATGCCGTTGATACCGTCGCTGCGAAAATGTTAAACACATTATTTTGAATCCGACCGCTTAGCGTTTATAGGTAGTTCATGGATGCAATTAGACAAAAGCCGCTTTTTGAGGATTTAGTTTAATCACGCCTCGAAGCTTTTACGATAATGGTGCGAGATATTGAATCTTTGTTGGACGCAGGCTGAAAGGCTTGTAGCGTACTTCGTTAGCTTGATTGGTATTAAAGATTTAGTTTATGGATAACCTGATAATATAATCGCCTTTAAATGCAAAGGTAACATAATAATTTAAAGTGAAGTAAGATTTACACTCTATTTTTTCTAATTTGTCTTATATTGTAAACTATATTAAAAGTTTAAAGAATATGTTAAAACACATTTCTTACATTCCATTGGTTACTATACAATTAAGGAATTTGTAATGACAAGGTTGCTTGAAAGCATCCGGCTCCGCTTTCATCTCTTACAAGATACAAAATGACTGTCCAAATGTAAAATGCTGTTGGAAAAGAACAACTGCTGAGTTTCTTGCCGGCTTTTTCTCGTTAGAATCTGCTTTCCAAACCGGTGGTAAAGTCACTGCAAACAGTAAGACTTGATGTTTTTTAAGTGCTTGTAGAGTAAGCCTTGAAATAAATAAATTTTGAATTTATTTGCAACGATATTAATTTTTTCTGCTAAGTTGATACGACATAAAATACTAACTCGCCTACGCCGAATTCGGCGTATTATTTAATGACTAACTCATTCAACTAGTACGCAACGTTAAGGGACCGTGGTCCGACCTACGACCTACCTTTATAGAAAAGTCCTATTATAGTATAAAGGACTACGTAAACGACAAAAAAAGCTTGGGTGTAAATTATTGCTCTAACCAGTTGCTCTTCTAATAATTTAAAATGACATTGTGAGATGGCGATAACAAAAAAAAAAAAATAAAAACACCCGGCTAAGTTTGTTGTGGGCTTCTTCTTAAGTTTACGAATGTGGTTATCGCCATCATCTCACTACCGTGTAATTCTTAAGTACGCATCAAAAGTGCCACCTGTGGGCCTACTTGAATAAAGATATTTTTGACTTTGACTTTGACTTTGAACCAGCCTTCTTAGTTGAATGATAATATGCCTGATAAACCAATATATATTTTTTAAAAACTCAGCTATCTTTTATTTGAAAATGAACGTCGTTTTTTATATCAGTACAATTAATGATTTATTTTTGTACTCCTATAGATTTCTACCAAAAAAATTAGCCATCTTTGATTAAGATAAAATAATTCTGAAGTCGCTTAGTAGCCTCCTTTTTGTAAAGTCTGCTAACAAGAATTTGAGATGTTTCCTTATGACCATCGATAATCAAGATCTTAAAAAATGCTTAACCTTGAACTGTTATCTAAACTAAAGTAACTTTAAGATAATAAAAATTAAATTATTACAATGTATGTTAAAACCATTGTTAAGACCACAGTATACTACAAAACATCTGAGGTATGCTAGTACGATGTGTGCTTGTATTTTTATTTATTTAAGTATCTTGTAGAGCACAGTGAAGTCAAAATTAAAGTACATGTTATTTAAACAATAATGAATCTAAACTTTAAACGCACTTTTTGTTTGTAAACGAATTCATATGAAACATAATATACGTCTATTCAACCCTAAAACTAAAGGGCATTGTTTCGTTTCGTATTCGCTGTTCAAAGTTGCAGAAGAAAGGGTAGCGCCAGACCATTTGCATTCGTTAAAAATGCTGGAATTCTTTGCTCTGTGTTCACAGTGTGTAATCGGCGTGTAGAGCGGTTGAACATGCAAGATCAAAATAAAAATATGTATTTAAGACTAGTTCAAAACAGCGCTGGGGTTATTACAGTATTGACAATAGTAATAATATTTTGTTTTTATAACTTTTTGCGGATCTTTTATTTTAAAGAAATAACACAACAATGTTTTTAAATAACGTGGTGACATCCATAACATCAGATGTGTTGAGGATAATTAAACTGTTTTTGTTTCAAAAAAATATAGTCACACTGACTTTATTGGAAAAACGCTTCGTATGACTGTAACTAAATAACATTAAGTTATGAATACCTAATAGTTTGATTTACAATACAAGTCATCCGTGATTTTAATTTCTCTAACAAACTAGATCTTGAGTAAACTTGAGTGATAAAATCCAGTGTTTAATAAGCGGAGGCATAAAACAGTATTATTGTCAGATTTTTTGGTATAGGTACTTTGACGTCCTAATATTGAGAACTAAACAAAACTTTATAAATGTTATTAATTGATACTGCTCTAAGCATAGGTAGTAAGCTCCCAGGTGATTTTCATTCAAAACTTTTACGTAAACAAACCGAAAAACAATATCAAGGAAAGTAAAGTATCAAAACGTTTCCAACGCACATTAATTCGGACCGGGCCGCCTCCCAAGACGTGCCAGTCCGCTACATTACTCCGTTCGAAGGGATTTTTTTCAGTTTGAAAAATAGCACCGCGACGAGAGGGTTGAGCCAAACATTTTAATGCCATTTGCTAGATTGCGTCTTGCATTTTTCCCTGCTTTCCCACTGTTAATCCGCGAAGACGATTCGGATTATGCGGATAAAAGTGTTATCGTCTTCAGTGTGATTCCGATGGCCTTGGGATTAGGGTAGAATTTTTAAGTCCCTCGGTGATTAGTGAAAGGCTTTAAAGGGTGAGGACACTTTTGAATAATTATTCTACATCACTTCAAATCTTGTGAGTGTCTTTTTAGGAGTTCGAGTTTTAGGGCTGATCTGTGTTCTTTCAAATAATTTCAACGGTTACTTGGTAGGCTCTAATCCATTGGACACTTTAATGAAATTTCAATCTTTTAGTGTACTGGGAACTGCTGGGTGGCCCCCAGCGCAGGTTCGAAGACTACTTTTTTTTTTAAATCTTTATTAAAGTATCAACAAATATGTTACCCTTCATAACTTTATAGATACGTAACATTTACTTCTACGCTTCATAGTTTTGAAGTTACTCAATAAATGTGAAAATTTGGACAAAACCAAGAAAAATATTCTCATAAGGAACGTAAACAGACCAAAAACACATCTTAAAATGGAAGAGAGTAGTAATGAAGAAAGAGGTAAAACCAAAACTTTTCCTCCATAGTCTGTTATAGTTACAAACCAGTACTCAGCAGCTTTCGAGAGGTAGTATTTTTTATTCCTCTACAACTTAGTTCTTGACTTACATCTCGGCTGGCGCTACAACCTTAAACTGTATTATCACTTGAGAAGACAATTGAAGATGGTAGTGGAAAGAATATGGTTATATTAATTAAACCTTGTTTAATTTTCAAAGTCGGTTTCTACGCGACATCGTACCGGATCAATAAAACGGTTTGCAGCACAACTTTCTCAAGATTTCATAAAATTTTGCACTTTAGCACAAAAACTTCAGAACAGTATTGTTTTAGTGGGATAGACCGATAGGAATGGTTTATTTCTAGGTTTATTTAGGTCTGGGACAGAAAAGCTGTCTATTCGGTACATAAGATCTAATGTCTATGCAAGATCCAGTTATTCTATTGCTTGGTTGAGCAATCGCCGTACAAGCCCATTCATAAAATTAGTAGGAATGAAGTTATTGATTAATCTGAGCTCTTCAGGAAGTAATCCGCCTTTCTGGCTCAAACTCACAAACCACTTCCAAACACATCTACTTCTTTTTAAGTGCCATCTTTCTTCGAAGGTCGGCGATCATTGAGGCTAATTGTTTCTTTGATGCCGCGGCTCTAAATATGGAACGAGTTTTTCTAAACCATAGTCGTTGGTTTACCAGCCAAGATTTTCTTCTTCGTCCCATACTTGGTTTTCTTTAAATCTTGCTCTGTAGTATTAGGTCGTATTTTCGGTTTCTCTTTCTTATCATTTATCCATTACCGACCCACTGCTTTAGTGGCCTCATCCGTGCCTTGGCACGGGTCTCCTCTCAGAATGGCAAGAGCTTAGCCCGTAGTCCACCACGCTTGCCAAGTGCATATTGGTAGACTTCACACGGCCTTGAAGACATTATCGAAAACTCTCAGACATGCAGATTTCCACATGGTGTTTTCCTTCATCGTTACCGCTTTACCGTTTCTTCTTCAGCACGTGATAAGAACATAATAGTTACGTTCCTATCAAATGCTTTAGCGGTGAAGAAACTCCAATAAGTTAGAGGTACATACTTCAAACTCGATCCTCCCTTAAGGGAAACCGAAGCCTTACCCCCTTTACCGCTTCTAATTATATAGCTTCCTTATGTAGCCTCGATATTCAAGCATAATTTTCTTTAGTTAATATAAACTTGTAGTTTTCTCTTTATGCGACTTTGCACGGTTACGTCCAAAAATCCATCCCAACTTATATTTTAGTTTAAGCGAAACCACGTCGGTAGCCTCTGACGCAAGGCAAGACGAATGCTCTCCGTACATCATAAGGTTAATAAGAGGGCTCGCGAACTAACGAGGCCGCTTTGTCAACGCGCTTAACCCGACGCCATCTTGCGCGCCATGTTGGATTTCAATCTACTTAGCACTTAATGAATTTGCCTCTATTGATTTTGTTTAACCCCTTTTTGTTTATCTTAATTAACCTTTCGATGTAATGCCGTCGGGAATGGCTGAGATTGTTTTTAAGGTCCCGATGTCATTTCGGGTGTTTTAGCGGGGCTATTGTTAAAATTATCTGATTTTAGGATGTGGGTGTTTTTTATGTGAAACATGTGTCCGTATGCCGTTACGGAAACCGGCATGACGCTCTCTTGTGCCATCATGCCACTGCCCTCAATCTTGATTCCGAAATTCCGAAAAACTTATCATACTCTCCGATATATATAGGGTAAGACCATGACAAATTCTTAATTCACTTGCCAAGAACTGTTAACAGAAAAGCTAAAAGAAATATATAAAAAGAATAGTCTGAACCGGGCATCAAACCTGTGTAATCCCACGCAATCGAACATGCAACCACTAGGTGAACAATGCCTTTATTTGAAACAGAAGTTACAGTATAAATACACCTATAGACGTATTGACACTGTAACTCCTGTTGCAATGGAATGCTGTACCTCTTCCATTACTCATCAGCGTACGTTCGATAAAATTCCAGCGATTAAATATTAACCATTACATGCTATCAATAATGATACCCATATGCCTACATGTCGCCGTGAAAATCGTCGCATTTAGAGTTAATCGAGCTCGCGTCATCATCATACGAATTCATTTCAAAGCGTTTAAAGGCACAGTAAAAGCGCGAATCACGCCATACAAAAGGCTGTATGAGGTGGGTGGGACATTTAAAATTTACAAATGCGTAATTATGCACCCGCATTGTCGCGCGGAAGGGTTATGCCCCTACTCTTTCTTCAGCCCCCCACCGCCCCCCCTCAATCCGGGGCTTCCGGGCCTAATGCTATATTTAATTTTCTCTAAGGCTCCCTCATTAATAATGCGGAGGCTGCGACTTTAAGTGGCGCTCACACGGCGACGTGCGACGTGGATCTACAAAATGTATGTACAAACGGTTTTAGCTTTCGCGCAAAAACAAATTTTGAATCGAAATAAACATTGGCAGCGTTTTTCGCCCACCGTCGACAACTTATATCAAAAAGCTGTGTAATGAAGCTTTCATTAACATTTCATTAACTTACACAAAACTTTGAACTGAAAATATATATTTTGTTCGTTGGTTTCCTTCTGATGTTATCTTGTGAGTGTCACAAAAGCAAGTAATATATAATATTCGTATAATAGTTTAAACAACTTTCAAATCAATAATTTCAAGTTATTGTTGAACCACTGGGGGTGCCCGAGTGCTGTTATAAAGACAAAAAAAGCCAATATGACATAAATTTACCCTAAAGATTCTCTACTGTTATTTCCTTTCTAATTGTATCACTGAGATTATTTATTTTGGTCATTCAATACCTAAACTGGTTTAATTGTTAATAAAGCACATCCAGGTTTTCTCAACTCTAAGCTAAGAAGTTACCACGCGGTTGTCAAACGCGAGTGTGGATAATTTATCTTGATTTCGGATGAGTTGTTGGAACAAGGGCAGTAGTAACTTTATTCTCAATAGCTCAACGATTAATGTAGTGGAGCAAAACGAAAGTTATTGGGTTTAAATCCCACCCATTGGAGTCGGATCCACTTCTTAGTTCGAGACGAGTGAGTTAAATATTAGTCATATTAATATTGAAAAACGGTTAGCCGTTTGCTTTGCGGAAACGGCATATACCTAGTATGTAATTGTCAAGGCAAAGAAGAAAAGTTTTTACCTGCGTGCTGAGTGCGAGATTTTTTTATCTATTCGATCGCGTAAAAGTTAACTATGATTTATATGGCGTCAAATTAGCTCCATCTCTAGTCCATAGATCAGCACGATGAAAATCAGCACACTGTTATTTCAAAATAAACCCTAACACTGTTATTTCAAATGGCTTAAGTGAGGTACTTCACTGATAGTATAAACCAAACAAGCGTTTAGAAAATTTTTATTCTACCGCTTCGTTGAGGTACTTTACTATATAGGTACTATCAGAATAAACATTTTCCAAACAAGCGTTTAGAAAATGTTTTTTCCATCTGTTTCTGTTGGTTTGAACAAGCTAATCTTTGACACGGCCAAACAAGACTTTCACTTAAAGTAAAATATAATAATAAGTTTATCAAACTAAAATGACGCGATTTTTATATTTGTTTTTTGCATTTTTACAGCAGCAGTTACATAGTTTTGTATCTGAGGTAGATACAATTAGGGCGCGTTTTCGTACCTTATCCATTCAATCCGAGAATGTGCATTATTGCTCACAATTATAGTAGAAGGTAGTAGAGTTTGTTGAGACAGAGCCAGTAGAAGGACTATGGCCATGCTTAGTTCTGCCACCAAACAGCACTGAAGTGTTTCGGTGCCGATGTAATAAATTAAAATGTGAAAAAACAGGGTGGCATTTTGTATGAAGTGGTCCTTGTATGCCCAGTCGTACTTAGTATATAGGCGATGATTTTCAATCAGGTGATGTTTTCTCCGTCAATAACCAAACAGAAACACTTTGCCAAAAATAATCGAATCCCTTTATCTCAGAGGTAAAAAAGTGCAGTTCTAACAGTTTTGAAGTGTGATATTTTCTATCAAAGTGAAGTTAACAAACATTAAGTCTGTCCCGATCGTTGTAAAATCATAATCAAGTATATTCACATAGTTAGTAAGCGAAAGGCGTATAATTGAATTTAGGACCTTCCGCCACCCGCTCTAACGAGGTTTGTGACACTTTATCTATATTATAGCCTACGGCAATGATGAGAGTTTTGTACTAAAACATTTAAGCCTTCAAGGCGCATTGGTGAGCACTGTAGTCATATGAGAGTTTGATCTCCACCTGGGGCAATTTAGGAATAAATAATTTCTAATTTTTCTAGATCTGATCTCAAGTTATGGCTGGATTAGCCCGCTACTGCATCTTTGTCTGCGACATCATTTACCACCAGGTGTAATTGACGTCCTTTCGATGATAGTTTTCTTAATACTTATTATCATTATCAGGCCATCAATCCATTGCTGGGCATATGCGTCCTCTCTCATTACAAAGGGTTTTAGAGTATAGACCAACCATGCTTCAATGCGGGTTTGTAGGGTTTAGCAATTATTATGACAGTAGGTAAGTTGGACCCAAGCCGATACCCGAGACCGTGGTATTGAACTCCCTACAAAACATTTATATCCAGCAGTGCACGTCCATTGGTTGACTAGACGAAAATGATGTTGTGTTAGTGATAATAACAAAGCAGACGGCTGAACGTGCTCTCCGAGATACGCAGATGGACACCCAACAATTTCCATACTACGACCTGATAATTCCAAGTTTTTCGTTGATTTTTGTCGGATTGTATTTCGATGAAAAATGATCGTATTGAGGATTTACTCGTCTTCGTACCAACAACTCGTTCCACGAGTGGCACGAGAAGGAATTGCGATTCCGGATACTGCTCTACTTAACTAACCTTTAGATATAGCTCTATAATATTACACTTGACTTTAAAAAGAGCAATTCAAAGTTTCTAATGTTCAGTTTATCCTGCGACAAATAACCGAAAGATTCTCGACGGGCATCACGAAGCATACATATATAGATATAGTGATAGTTAGCCACCTCCATTGTATCGGGGAATCCAGTAGGAGGTACGCAAGTGGCACAAACCTCGTTAGGGCGGGCGTCAAAGGCTCCGTAACTCAATTACACACCTCGCGCTTACTACGCTATGTCAAGATACCCGAATATATTCCACGTGTCTAGTAGGCACTTATTAAATGAAAAATCTTTGTTGTTTTTTTTTTGTTACTTTGTTACAATATATATATAGGAACACGGATATCAAAGCCAATTTCCCTATAGAATGTCTTTTATGTATTTTACCCGTAGATTTTAGTAGAGCTTTTTGTATTATGAAAATTAAGCTTAATTTGCTATACTCCGCGAAAAATTTTCGCGAAGTATCATGGATTTCCGCAAAGTAATGCCTACTTCTATCTAAAAGAGCTTTATTTAACATAGCTCATCCGGGGAACTGCTATCATGCTTATTTCTGGCCCCGAGCAGCATTGTTACAATGCTGTGTTCCAGTCTTAAGGGGTCTTAAGAGAGCGAATTGCGATTTTTGAGTGTCCTGCTTGAACAGACTTGAGATCTATACCACAGGGAGCGAGCAATAATGTAGACTCCCAAAGCGTGCATGCTCTCCAGTGAAGAGGAATGGCAAAAATATTCACGAATGCTAAGAAGCATATGGTGAGGAGAGAGGAACGAAAAAGAGATGAGAACAAAAAGAGGGGAAACGCTTGAAGAAGGTCGGCATGAAGTACCCGGTTCCGTACAGACCTGGCAGATATGACATGGACAGTCCGTGCAAGTCGGACATGCCCTGCCATCAGGCAGAAGTCCGAAGGGATTTTTTCCTTCTGGACCATGAAAATTGTGTTACATTTTGTGCTGTGTACTCCTTACTATTTTTTTATATATTTATATACTACGACAACGAACACATCGCCACAAAGTAAGCGTAGCTTGTGTTATGGGTAGATGACTGATGAATATTTTTATGAATAATATACATATAAACACCCAGACACTGAAAAACATTCATGCTCATCACACAAACATTTTTCAATTGTGGGAATCGAACCCACGGCCTTGGATTCAGAAAGCAGGGTAGCTACAAACTGCGCCAATCGGCCGTCAACCGGACCGGCCGTTACTGTTTCTTTTTCTGTATGTTATACGTGCAATAAAGTGTTTCTTCTCTCTTCTTCTTAAAAAAAAAAGTCTTAAGGGTCTTAAGTGGTTGCCGGTTTTATGGACGTGTTTCACGCAGCAAGTCTTGCTCTGTTTATAGGCGATAGTTTCCATGCTCTATGTTTGATTGTTATTGTGAAAATAAAATACTGGAGGGCCATAAGATTTACACCATTGAGAAATTTTTAAAAACTGAATTTAGCTTACGAATACAAAGTCAAAGTCAAAAATATCTTTATTCAAGACGGTGGCACTTTTGGTGCGTACATAAGAATTACACGGTAGTGATATGATGGCGATAACCACATTCGTAAACTTAAAACTAAAGCTACGAGGGTTCCAAACGCGTCCTGGTCTAAGAAGAAGCCCACACCAAACTTAGCCGGGTGTTTTTTTTGTTATCACCATCTCACAATGTCATTTAAAGTTATTAGAAGAGCAACCTGGTTAGAGCAATAATTATATTCAGTAATAGAAAATGTGAAACTTGAGAGAAACCGAAATACTTGTTTTAATAAAAACGCAATAAAGCAAACGCTTGTGGCAAGGTTATGGCGTTCTTTATGACATGAAATTGATTTATATTTTAGATACAAAAACCCTGCTTTCCGATGAATTTTTGAGATGTAATAAACACGATCTCAAAAATGTAGGGTGGTGCTAAGCAACGACGAAGCTTGACGATAGAGACGCGATACCTATCTAGAGCTTTTATAAGGAGGCAAACTTTAAGAATTGAAGTCGATTATAGACCCAATAATGACATAAAGAATCTCTTGAAATGTTTTTCATCGCTCTCTAATTTATAAATATAAATTAAAATTATAAGGAGATATGATGATAACAAAGAATAATATAAGTATTTGGATAGGCTAGGAAGAAGTGGCGTTGGTCGCAGAAAAATTCCTGGCTTTATAACATCAGAGAGTGGACTGGAATGGCAGCAGAAGTATATCGCCCCGGGAAAAATGGACGAGAATTTACGCAGCTGACTGCCTACCTTTGCTAGTCGGAGAGGCACCGCAAGAAGAAGAAGAAAGGCTAAAAATAATAGCACTGATAACACTGATCAACTAACTTTGATGTTACTAGGCGTCCAGTGTTTTCTATAATATACAACAGAAAAACTTTATTGCAACACATCACTATAGGAAAAGCACAAGGAAAGCAGCAATAGTACTTAGTACTAGGGTGCAAAGACTATTATATAAATTTTAGATGTTTATATTAGCAGAAATTCAAGTTAACTTATATCGAGCACCCCACGCTTCTACTTCCATAGACCGCTTCCATAGATAAGCTTGTTTTGTTTTATGGCTTTTCGTCCAGCCAAAACAGCATAGCGCACTTTACTCTCAAATAAGGGTTTCAACACATTTCCACATATTATTAAAATATGAATACATTACTTCTACTTCTAAATAATTTGTGATAAATAAAGTTGGTTGCCTAGATTCAGGTATAAAATTCAGAGGACTGTGGCGCTCGCAACTCCATGACAGACAATGATGAAGCGAAGCAGGAATGCAGCAGCTGCTTTGTAAAGAAAAGTCTAGGCAACAATGATTGGGTCAACTTTTTAATAAGGCAACCTTATAAATTTAGATTCAGAATAAAATAAGATTTTATTTAATACTGGCTGATATCCGCGACTACGTTTGGTTGTATTAAGGTTTTAGTCCCGCGGAAACTCTCTTATTTCCCGGGATAAAGTAGCCTATTTAGTATTTCAAACTACAATCTATCTCTGTAACAAATTTCAGCCCAATCGGTTCAATTCTTGCGACGTGATTAAGTCACAAACATCCACTTTCACATTTATAATATTAGTAGGATAACATATGGTTTTATAACTGAAGAGAGTATAACATACAGATAAACATCCAGACACTGAATAACATTAATTTTCATCACAAAAAAAAATGCAATGCAGCTGTGAGAAAGCAGGCTGCCCACTGCGCCAATCAGATGTAATAGATTTAAATTAAAAATTATTTTTTTTAACATTTAACGCACTCAATTTAAGTAGGCAACGTATTCCCAATATGTCAAGTTGCATATTATTATCGATCAATTATATCTTATCGCTTATAAATAATAGATGGGGGTATACATTTCTTATACCTACCCGATCTTATTATTATTATTATATTGCTTATCTGTATTAAAATGTGACCTGTAGGCACCCTGTACGTAAATAATAAACGGTGTGTTTCTTACAGGTGTCAAAAGAGGGTTAGGGAAATAGATAATTAATTGTTGCTCGAAACTTTTGGGCCAAATGAAATCCCCTCGAAGGCGTTGGGCACGTCGGCGACGGCTGACAGCGGTCCGGTGACAATTTAATATCCTCGAGATCGACTGCATGGCGGGGGACCTCGCTGTTATTAACTGCTCACCTTGACTTGTAATACCTACCTATTTTCGTATATTTCAATATTTCGCGCAGTAGGCAATATTATGTTTTGATGCGGTAGTTCTTGTCGCAAAATCTTGATCCAAAGTGGAAAGATATGCTATCCAAGACTGACACAATTCTCCTAACTCCAGACTTAATTTTTACTACGATGTAATATATTCCATTTTAATAAAAATAAAAAAAATTAACACAACAAAAACTATCCGGTTAAATCAGGTTAATCAGGTACAAAAACAATCTAGGTATTCATAATAAGATAGAAGAAGGAAATATGATTTAAGTTTATCCTATATATTATCACTAGTTATTTCCTCTTCCGGAAACGGAAACTATGTATGTCCTTATTTTCTTCACTTAAATTGTAACTAACTTATTTTATAATGCATTCCGTAAAAATATTCCAATTTTTTTTTCTTAATAGAAAAAGTTACATTTTCCAGTTGTGGGAATCGAACCCACGGCCTTGGACTCAGAAAGCAGGGTCGCTACCCACTGCGCCAGTCGGCCGTCAACATTGCAACTTCCCCGGACGAGCTCTGTCACAAAATGCTCTACTACTAGTGAAATTCTACATATCTAGTTTACCCTTTATATATAATATAATCTTACCAGACAATTTAAATGGTAGAGAACCCATAAGAGGTTAAGTGTGAATCTTGTTTCCCAGACCAAAACCATTTTCCTAACTACGGACTGGTACTGAGAATTTCTTAACAGAAAAACCCGATACCAAAAGAATACATATATATTTTATTAAAAGAAAATTTAGTCTTACCTGATAATTTAAATGGTAGTGAGCCCATTAGTGGATCAGGTGCAAATCTTGGTCCAAAGTGGAATGGATGGAAGCCATGGTGTCGGGTCTTGGAGCGCGGTTCCCTGGGGCCGTCGACGGTGACCTTGATCGCCTTTTGGTACGTTGCCACTTGAGGGGGAGACGTTGCCAGCATTATTGTTAGCGAGAATGATTTACCTAGTGACAAAATACATATCCGTTAATTACAACAACTGAATAATATATAAATTTGCTATACATATTTTGGGAGTAATGAAAAAATATATAATCCGCCATCTTGGAACGATTTTCATCTAACTTAGCTATGGTAACTTTCGACTAATTAACCTTTCAAACAAAAGAAATAAAATCAAAATCGGTTCATCTGTTCTGAACATACGATTCCACAGACCGACACTCACAGACACACACAGACGCGACACACCTACACCGGGGGTCGGGGGTAAAAAAGCGAAGATAGCCTATTGGTTAGGTTCAATTTAAGTGGGCCGAGTTCGAATCCAAGCAAGTACCTCTATCTTTTCAAGTTATATGTAAGTTTCAAAATATCACTTGCTTGAATGGTGAAGGAATACATCGTGAGGAAACCAGGTTTCGTAATTTTCTAGTCCCTAATGTTCTCAAAGTCGTGACAAGTCCATCAAGCCGCACTGGGCCAGAGTGGCCAGCCTTACGTCCTAAACCCATCTCATTGCGGGATCCCGTGAGGCCCATGCCCTTTAGTGGGCCGGAGATGGGTTGATATGATAATGAAGATGACATCATAAGAGCGTCTATCTAACATAATTGCCTATAACTTAAATAAGCTCGTCCTGGGAGCTGGTAGACCTTCCACTAGATGGGCAGACGACATCAAGCGAGTTACAAGAGTCTTCGGACATAGGTCTCACTGGACAATGATACAACGTCCACATGAGATGATGACGATGATCGTGACGAGGATGGTGATAATTTAATTTATTACTTTGGGCCACTTAGCTAGGTCAAGGAATTGTTAAACTATATCGTAACTTTATTCATAAAGATTACAATAGCACCCCTTTTTAGTATGATAGCTCTTGCAAGAGACTTTGTCCGCTATTGTTTCGATTATCTTAATAAACCACGAGAACGTTTTTATTACTTGGAAAAAATTCCAGGATGCATATTATCTCCACACAAATATCGGTATAGATGTTAAGCCGTGCATGGCTAGAAAAGCTATTTTTTTTAAACGTTCCCCATTTGTGTTTCCGTTATAAAAAGTATAATAGGTATGTCTATGGATGCAAACTATATCTGCCAATGCAAATGAAGACCAGTTGAGTTGTTGAGCCAAATATAAGAAACAAGGTAAACAAATATAAAACAGACAAACTTTCAAATTGAAACTTTACTTGTATTTGACTTATATTATAAGTTTACGAATGCGGACAAACGCTTTCAGGTGAATTACTTCATCAAAATACGAGTAAATCCAATAAGCGGAAATCCGATGTATAGAAATCCGTGGAATTTAAAACAAATGGTCATTTTCCTCAGACATCTGAAGCACGCGGCGTGAGAAAGCAAGAAGTCGTCAACAGCCGCCGTTGATTTGTGGCTGTCACCCAACAATGCGCGTGCCGGCACGACTCTACGAAACAGCGGGCTTTGAATAAGATAAATCCTTGAAAAAATGTATGTAGATACGCCTGTAAAATACATTGAATCGTTTGATTCTTAAAGAGTTCAAATAAATATAGAAAAAATATAAATATCTGCCATATTAGTTGTTAGGAATTCAATTTTTCTGTTAAAAATTCTCAGTTAGGAAATCTATTGTATCTCGGAGAACACTTTAAGCCGTTTTTCTAGGTTATTATTAATAACATTTCAGAGCAGAGTGGTGGGTTTGTACGTGAGAGAGGAGCATTGTACTCAGCAGTGGGTCGAATATAAGATGATTATGCTAAATAACTGAAGACACTTTTTTGTTCGTAAGATGTATTTCCACACGAGCTGGGAGATGTAGCCAACAGTAAGCCAGGTCTAAGCTAGGATACGAAACAATGGCACCGTTACCACTTATGCTAAGTTATGTAGGTAAGAGAAGATGCATATATGATCAACATTATTATCATATAAACCCATTACCGGCCCACTACGGAGCACGGAACACGGGTCCTGCCACAATGAGAAGATATTAAGACCGTAGTCCACCACTTTTACCCAGGGCTAATTGGTAAACTCCACACACCTTTGAGAACATAATGGAGAACTCTCAGGTATGCACGTTTCCTCACGATGTTTTCCTTCACTGTTGAAGAAAGTTATATTTTAATTGCTTAAAACGCGCTTTACTTAGAGGTGCGTGCTGGGCTTCGAACTCGGCCCCCCTAAAGTGGAGTCAAATTTCTGCCCACTGGGCTATCACCGCTATTAATCCTAATTATGTAACTATATGTACGGCTAATATCAACAAGACCGGTGCAGTAGTAGAGCCGAGCATGTTTCCCAAACGAACAAACAGACGGACAAATTTTCACATTTCCAATACTAGTAGGAATAATACACAATTTTCAACAAAAAAAAAAAAAAAATCAATAATAATTGAATTACAAATGTATTGCCTGGTAACCTATCCTACTGCACTCGTCCAGGTATAATCAAAGGTAGAACACGACCTTAACCCTTTTCATTCGGAGAGGAAACCCATACGCTGTAGTGGGTCAGTAATGTTTTGATAATTAGTAACCTATCTTGCAGTCCAAGTATATATCTGCTTCATCAGAAGTACTACGACGGCGAAAATCTAAAATGCGACAGACGAGTGTGTTATAAAATTATTGATCCACCTGTCCGCTTTCGCCCATCTTGTCCTAATCCAAAGGTTGCCTGGCAGAGATCGCTACTAAGCGATAAGGCCGCCATTTGTATTCTACTTCTGTCTTTGTATTTCTATTGTTCTTTTATTTTCCTAACTTCATAGTGGTGTACAAATAAAGAGCCAAAATTCAAAAAGTTTTATTTATGTAGACCTTACCACAGGCACTTTACACACACACATTTAACATGTTAACACTAATGTTAGGTGATGGTGATAACTGCATTCGTTAACTTAAAACTAAAGCTAGGGGGGTTCCAAACACGCCCTGGTCTAAGAAGAGCCTGCAGCAAACTAAGCCAGCTTTTTTCTTTTTGTTATCACCATCTCACAATGTAAGTTGGAGGAATTCATACCTAACCTTTTTTATCTTGAACTTATTGAGAGACATCTTAAGGATTTCATTTGGTACTTTGTTATAAAATAATATACAATTACCCTTGAGAGCATAAATCAAAATAAAATACAAAAGATATTTCTGTACTGTCCTAAATATTTCTTAGTATTAGGAAGTAGTTTCTGAAGAGTACGATACAATTAACATATCAAATCTAGAAGATTCCAGACCTTAATAGACTATATATACTGCCTACCTAAAGTTGAAGAAATAAAAGAGGAATAGAAAAACAAAGTCAGAAGCAGTTAGCGTCTGCCGTACCGCAGCTTAGTTTTTAAATTGTTTTAATATGAAATTTTGTTTCGAAAACGTTTTAGTTATATCATAACCAGAAAATGGTACAATCAACGTTACTCTCCCATTTACCATTGCGTTTCATCACAATCTAAATGATACTCAACCGATACCGCGGTTCGACCTATCACTTAACAAGTGTTTAGAAATTGTATCGCAGTAACAATATATTCAGCCAACCGTGCGATGTACACATCCATTGCTGCTTTATATTATAACAGTTAAATTTTAGTAGTTTAAGAGGAGTAATGTATGTAATGTAGGGGAAATATTGACGCAAAATTAAGGTAATGAGTATCGGGTATAGGAGCAATGACGCAGTGGAATTGCCATCGTAACACATCCACCACAGAGCGGCCGCAAACACGGCGGCAAGCGTTTGAACAATCGCTGCCATATCGACACATACCTAATGGTAATTCTGGTGAAATTCATGGTCGCAATCCAGGCTTCATAAGCGGTGAACTGATACTGACTATGCCATTTAGCACGTAAAATTTGTGGTATTGACGTGTTAGATTACAACGGTCGTGTTTATGGCTCGGCTTGTTAATACCGATGAAACATGGAATTACTTGTCACTTTATTGGAACAGATAATATAATTTTAATGCAGAATATATAATAGAATGTACTAAATATGATACATGAAATCTATATGTATAAAATTCAAAGCCCTGACTGATAATCAATGCAAAGTCTACACCGGGGTTAGATACTTGAAATTTCGACCGTAGATTTCAGTTAAGTCATAACCGCGGAATATGAAAAATTTTTTTTGAAAATCCAGTATAATAGGGGCTTAAAGTTTTTAGAAAAGTAGACAATTTTTCAAGTAATGTAAATGAAAACTTGAATTTAGGTTGACCATTAACAAATTAAAAAACGACATTTATAAAAAATATTTTCCAATGGGGATTATATATAGAACAAAGGTTTATTTGTTAGAACTCGCTAAATTCTATGACTACTAGTCGGATTTAAAGTTGTTCTTTTAAATTGAATAGCCTAATTTTTGTCAGAGGCTACAGGCTATTTTACAAAACGCTACGACTGATAGTCGGGCAACGGGTGGACGATGCAACGCGGTGGGTGGACGGCTAGTTACTTATCAGTTTATTGGAACAGCAAATCTTTTAATCTGCTAATTTGTTGCGTTAATTACTTTTTTTTTGCATACCCTGACCGAAAACCCTATGCACGCCACTGGTCAATTGGTTGAATTGATGATGACGATGTTGAAAAAGTAAAAAAAGTTGTTTAAAAAGACAGTTATGATGAAATAGATGAAATAGATTTTGGTAAAAATATTTATTACTAGTTGTTGCCCGCGACTTCATCTGTGTTTGATTTTGTTTCTTGATTGTTACCTCTATAGTCCAAAAATAATTATTTAAATCGGTTATAATTTGTCGGAGTTATGGTGTAAAATCGTCAAACACTTTCATCTCCTCTCCCAAAGGAACCGAGCTTAATTTCGGGATAAAAAGTATCCTATATTACTTCTAACACTTCCAAGAATATGTATAGCGTATTCTATTTAAAAGTTAGAAAGGTGTCTCAAAAAATCGCCAAATCATTAACCCTGGTAGTCATACCAGGGTTATAATTGGTAAGTCATTACCAATTCATTGAAACAAATAGTTTTATAGAGTATAGAGATATAGAGTATAGAGTATAGAGTATAGAGATTATAAGTTATTAAACTTATAATTAACGCTGCTGGTGCTGTCCTAGCAATTTGTCCGGCATTAGAATCTGCACCAAATCGTTTTAATATAGTAAAAAAAACCTAATTGCAGCGCTACCTACCAGGTCCAGTTTTATTTCCAAACTATTTTATCGTTTCAACTGCTAAGCGAAAGGTTCAATTTGAATAATTTAAAAATTAATTTGCAGCTATATAATCAAACTTAATATTTAATTTTTTTTATTTCTTTAGCATTTATAATATTAGTAGGATGGTACGCATGCATTCGATCGTTGTCCCATATGCTTTGCGACTTGCTGTTATCTGTGAAGAGTTGTGTCATTTATCTCCGACAATATTTATCAGATCTCCATTAAAATTACACAATACATGCTTGATAGTATACACTTTCAAATAAAAAAAGAATTATTAAAATCGGTTAAAAATTTTCATCCCGTTTCCCGGAGGAATCTTATTGTTTATCGGGATAAAAAGTATCCTATATGTTGACTCGGAACATCAGCTACCACTATGCCAAATTTTATTTAATCCGTTCAGTAGTTTTCACGTGATGCCCGGACAGACAGACAGACTGACAGACAAAAATTAAATAATCTGCTTTGGACTCAGTATCGATTATAAAGCATCCCTCGGTTGAAATTTTCAAAATATATTATTATATAAATGTACGATCTCGATAATATCCCATACTTGATATTACACTCGTACATGGAACAATATATCCATTTATTGAAACATAGTATAATTTCGTCGTTATTTCTGGTTTATATTCCAGATATTTCCTTCTAAAGTCTACGAGTACTACGGTAAGTGGTGAGCAAAAAAAAACCCAAATAATATCCTACACCCAACATTATTCGACTGTCGATTGGCTCAGTAGTAGCGACCCTGCTTCTGAGTCCAAGGCCGTGGGTTCGATTCCCACAGCCGGAAAATGTTTGTGTCATGAACATGAATGTCTTTCAGTGCCTGTGTGTATCTGTATTTTATAAGTATTTATGTATATTATTAATAAAATATTCATCAGTCATCTTAGTAACACATGCTACGCTTACTTTGGGACTAGATGGCGATGTTTGTATATTCATAGTCGTAATGCCTCAGACAAAGTGGTCAGAGCAACATACAGTAACTTATAAAACGTACAAGTAAGTCGCTTTATAATTTCTATCGATATACGCCAAGTCTAGAACTCATCACCTCCTAAGAAATAAAAGTGACGTCAACATCACCCACCCCTCGACCCGAAATGAGTGGCCTCCCGCTTATTTTCATAAAACTGATATAAATTCGCCAAGTTGAGATGAGAAAAAATTTCCTTATGCTTCTACGCAAAACAAGACTGTATTTTACATATTATGATATACGTAAGTCTTATACTTATATATAAAATTTTGTTTGTTAATTTACCGGAACGCGATGATCTCAGGAACTACTGGTCCAATTTGATACATTATTTCAGGGTTGGATAGCCCATTTATCGAGGTAGGCTATAGACTATAAAAGGGATCACAGCACCCATGAGAATGTTTCAAACTTGCTTGGTTATTTTTGTCATCAACATCGCACATTGTTATTCAAAACTATTTAAGAAGCAACCGGATGAGAGCAATAATTCACACCCAAGCTTTTTTATCTTTATCACATTCCTTTATAGTATAATAGTAAAATCGTATACCTTTAAATAAATTACCTAAAACATGTAGTTGCAATGAACTTATGTCATATTGCACGAATGAAATATCTCTACAAGAATCAATAACTAAGATGTTTGCCTAAAAAACATTTGATCTTGCCCCGTGTTATTCGATGCAAACAATATTTTTATGAAGACTTGCGCCCCCTCGGGATCAATATTCTCAGTTTATGAAGCTTGTCGCACGTGCACACTGCAATATGTTCAAGGCGGGGAGACGAAAGTCTTTTTATGAATAACTTAAATGATTTATGAAGTGTGCGCTTTCGCTCCACGACTTGGCCCTTGGATACAAATGTGGCTGGAGAAATGGTGTGTAAAGAATGAGAAAGGTCAAGATTGTTGGGGTTATTGGCTGGAAAATTTATGTGTATAGATTGGTTTATTTTTTGTTTGAAGCGGTGATAGCCCATTGGGAAGAACTTTCGGGGGGCTGGGTTTCGAATACCAGCACGCATCTCTAACTTTTATAAGTTACGTGCGTTTAAGCAATTGCTTCAACGGTGAAGGTAAACTATATTCATTCATTCATTCATAACTTAAATTAGATGCGCGCTGGGATTTGAACTCGGTACCCCGAAAGTGAAGTCGAAGTCCTACCCATTTGGCTACCATCGCTTCATCTTATTTTTTATATTCTATTGGGTATGGAACCCAAAAAAAGAATGTCAGCCGAATAAACCAAATTACATAAAAACTGCGAAATCAGATTCGAACTCAATATGCAATTTCCCGGGGCCCGTTAGATTAAAAATCAGCTTTATAACGTCATAAAGTAGGCGGGGGCGTTAAGATAAGAGTTTCGACGGCTAAATAAAAAATGAGCCACAATCGTAATGCGAGCGAGCTCCTTTGATCTCGGTTTCATGGCTTACTGGGGATTTTCAGCTTAGAGAGGAGCAATTTGGATATAAAATACGTAATGCGGCCCGATACGCTTTAGGGACATTAGCGGATTGGCTGCGGCCTCGCCGTATGTGCGCCTTTATGAATGCGTGCCTCTGCCGACCTATTAAAATATCACGGGTTATTGATTAATGCGAAAGTTTAGCACATGTGAATTAACATGAACGAATTAGCTAGCTATCTACGTGTAAATGAAAACCAAATTATACTTTTTAGGAACATCTCTCTGAGACTTATCAGTGAAACCGAAAGCCTAATACTTTTTGAGTAAACCACTGCAATAGTGTTTACCGAAATAAATCAGATACAGCCATTGCATCACTTGCAAAATTAAAATCATATGACCCCTGTCGCTTAGCGCAGGTACTATGCGCGTGTCGGTATTTTATCTTCAATATAAAATACTTCGAATGTTTTGATTTAGTTTGTATCCTACTAATATTATATATGTGAAAGTGTGGATGTTTATTGCTCAATCACACAAAAACGGCTGAACAGATTTGGATGAAATTTGTCCTGCATGTACCCAGGCTATATTTCCTCCCGATTTCTTAAGTAGTTCCCGAGGGATAATTTAAAATTGTTTATGAGCTATTCCGCGGGCAGACAGCTTTGAAATTTGGTATGAATGTCACCTATGCTATAGAAAAGGGCATGTACTTTCTATACCGATCTCAAATAGATCCCGGGGTAGGATGAAAAACTGTCCACGCAGACAAAGCTGCGGGCCAAAGCTAGCGGAAAAATTAATATGCTTCTTTAATATTTTTACAGGCTAATTTCATATAATATACACTTATGCATCCTTCAACATTATTTCGTTATTCGATTACATGTTATATAATTCGTCTATATTGTTGTTAGTGTTTTTATCAATACACCAACATAGTGGCGGGCCAGTTTGGCAAGACATTAAATATAAGGACGCTTAAACCTCTAAAAAATATCTAGTAGGAAGGATAAAAGATGGAATAACAAATTTATGATTTTAAATGCTTATAAAAATTCTTGAGCTGAGCTAAGAACTGAGCTTGTGATCCGCAGTTGATCAACCCAACCAATATAGGCATTTATTTTTAAGCCCCAACTACAAAAAGACGGGGTGTTATAAGTTTGACGTGTCTGTGTGTGGGTGTGTGTTTGTCTGTGGCATCGTATTTCCCAACCAGAAGATCCGATTTTTATTTTATGTTTACAAGGTTAATTATTCGGAAGTAATAGCTATTTTCAATTTTTTTTAAAATTTTTGGAAATACTTTCGTCATTATAGATGACAAGAGAATAAAAATTTGTATGAAGGATATTACTGTATATATGCTATATATATGAATAAAGGTAGGTATATATATGCTATATTATAATTATCTCTCTTCTATGCGCCAGTTGTGACCAACAGTGCAATATTAATAAAAAATAGATCATCTTTAGCAATATTCATGTCCATTACTAGGCACTTTCTACCTCTTTTATAATAGAGACCGATATAGAGTTTACACCAATCGCGCTGGTACAATGGAGCGATGGGCTTAGGTGACGTACTTTTAGTTTACGACTATTGTCAGGTCTTAGGTTGGGTTAGTGACCTTAACTGACGGTTTAGAGTATTCTTTGAAGAATATTCTTTCTTAGAGTTATGCAAGGAAGTTTAACATAAAAACCATATTACACGAGCGAGCAGCGAATATTCTATTTCAACTGATAACTCATACTCCAATTTTGTTGAGTGCAAAAAAATCTAAAAACTTGGCTGGAGAACAAAACATAATTTAAGCACTAAAATATTCGCATACAAATAAACAAGTAAAGAAACCTAAGCAATAAAGGGGCGGCCGTCTACAAGCGAGACACCGTAAAATTCAGGTTTATTGAAGCGTCTCAAAAGAACAAGAGAAAAGTCAAAAGCGTGTACAATTAAAAACCTCCCCCAGAGACGCACCTCAAGCCGAGCGGTCAATATTACTCGGAGAGACCCTCAGTTTTCACCACTCCCCTGCGCTAATAATAATAATTAGGAATGAGTGGTTCAATAATTAAAAACGGAAAAGAGAACTTGCAAAAGACGGCCAAAGGAAATCCGAACTCCCTTTCTGTCGACGGTGCCCTTCGCGAGAAGATCGCATTCCCTCCTCATCACGTTATACCTTTCATTACGGCTTCTCGTTTAAATTAATAAAAATTTAAATAAATGCACACCTTCATTTGGACAGGCCTACTTGGCACTTTTCGTTTTAATGGATGGAAATTATAGCTTATCTGTTATTGGCAATCTTAACCTAAATCAAAAAAAACGTTATGAATTCGACACATGCCTATGTAATATTTTGGAATTACATAATTTTTACATAAATTATATCTGACCAGGACTTCCAAAAAAATTTACAAAATTTTATATCTGAAACAGTTAGTTTAGATTGTAACAAGTAGGTATTTTTGTAATAGCTGTCATTAACTTTAATATACAAGTAATGTAAAAAAATTGCTTCAGTAGCTTCCAAGTTATGAACTTAAATGTAAAAAAGTTACCTCTACCCAGATTAGAAAGCAATTTATCTAAGGTAAAATAAAAAATATATGATAATTTAGGTTATGCTTTATTTTATGTAGAGCACTAATAATTGCAAAAAAAAACTTAAAATGGAAAAGTGCACCGAGCGATCACGTAACGTCTTAGATCGCATTTCAATTTGCAACGTTCTGAAATTGAATCCTCTGAGCTTACCCAAAACTTCAGCAAATTACAATACTATGTTTATTGTGGCCTAGTGGAGATATTAATTATTAATATCTCGACTAGACTGCAATAAACACCATTCTCATACCATTAATTATGATTACGCCCTACGAGCGATGCGCGCAATCTAAAACTCGTTCCCTAATTTATAATATTCCCATTCCATTCTAAATAACAAGGCAAATTTAAAACCATTAGCCGTTAAAGGCAACCATGCAGTGCATCAAAGGGGAACCTCTCCAGTTAATAAGGAAAGGTGAGGCCGAGATCTTTTTCCGCAGCTCTTATACAAAAATAATTTTCCACCTCTGAGGGTGGCTGAGGTTGCCATGAAATCGAAGTTTCTAGGTCTGTCTTGTAATTTATGAATATTTCTTATTTAATTTTGCCGTTCCGAAGTTTTTTTTAGGGATACTTCTTTGAGTTAATTATTAATTGCAATGACAACTGTCAATATTTTTACTTTTGGTACCTACTCTACTAATATGTTTTGTAAGACCAGCTGTTGCTCGCGGCTTCGTACTCGGTGTTTTGGTTTTTCATGAATCCTGCGAGAATCTTATACTTTCCCGGGATAAAAAGCAGCCTATGTTTTAATCATGCATACAATCTATCTCCATTCAAAAATTCAGTCAAATTGATTCAATAGTTTTTGCGTGGAAGAGTAACAAACATCCATCTATCCTTACAAACTTTCGCACAACATAAAGTTTACTGACTTTTATCCAAAGCTGTGTACGTAATACCTTAGGTTAGTATTTCTTTCTTTTTAAATAGTTTAATTTATCAAGTGGTTTATATGATTAAAGGTTTTCTATACTTAAAGGATTTGAAAAACTATTTTGATTAGAGCTGGCTTTTAATAGTATACCCATTTCTACAAGTTGAGGTAGAAAAATAATTCAACTTGTTAGGTAAAAAAGAAACTTAAGTATGTAACTGGAAGATATATCTTATTATTACCAAAACGTTCCTTCTCTCGTTTTTACATTTTTTTTAGTAAATCTGTATAAGTATTAAATAAAAAGGTAACTCTATCAACTTAAAAAAAACTTTCAAGTAAACCTAGCTTACAAGCACTTTTGAAACATCAAGTCAGTCTGTTTGTTGTAACTCTACATATAAAGGAGCTCCGCTAAGGAGGGATTTTTGAAAGTTCATCGTCTGAGGGGTAAAGGTTTGAATTTGTATAAAAATCCAACTTACCGTGAACGCGTAATCTAGGAAAAATTAAAAATAAACCGAGAAATATTCTTTAAAAAATTACTTCATGGTTACTTTAGTGGGGTAGGAATCGGAGGGGTCTATTGTGCGCGATGTTTGACTAACAAGCCTCTTTCAGGTGCCAACAGAACAATAGTGAACACAAGCTATCTATGTATGACGGAGAATGTGACGAGAATTCTGTATGAGCCTTTTTGTAACACTGCGCCTAGCAGTTTTTAGTTGGATCCGGCTTGAAGGCCCGAAGTGTTCAGTGGGTATATTTTTACTCGTACCGTGATGTATATTTAATATCCCATAACCTTCCTTAATTAATAAGCTATTTAAATCGCAAACCAGACCAGCAAACGTTTAAATTAGCGTTATAATATTAGTCAGATATACAACCTTTTTCATAAAACTGGATTAATTTACCGAGATTGAAATAAGCGTAATAGCAATTTTAACGCAAAATCACGTCGATCTATTCTGCTTTAGGGAAATAAAGCAATTAATTATTACTACTAGACTAGACAGACAGTACAGAATGAACCCTTCTCATTCTGAAAGGCCTTAGTCCAGAACGCTAGTCAAGTTCAGTTTAGTAGACTTCAAATAGCTTTCGACGGCCGATTGGCGCAGTGGGCAACGACGCTGCTTTCCAAGTCCAAGGCCGAGGGTTCTATTCCCGCAACTGGAAAATGTTTGTGTGATGAACATGCATGTTTTTCAGTGTTTGGGTGTTTTTATGTATATTATAAGTATTTGTGTATGTTATTCATAAAAATATTCATCAGTCATCTTAGTACCCACAACACAAGCTACGCTTACTTTGAGACTAGGTGGCGATGTGTGTATCGTGTCGCAATATATTTATTTATTTATAGCTTTAAGAACGTTATGAACACTCTCATGCCTGCAGGTTTCCTCACGATATTTTCCATTAAAGCAAGCGATATTTTAAATGCATATGTTAAATTAAATTGAAAAACATATTTATACTTAAATCATAATGTACTGTTAAGTATGAGTCATTAAGGATTATTTAAAGATTTAACGATGAATGTCTCCTCCCATACAACGTAATTTCAGAGGAAAGTCTTGGCCGGAATTTAAAAAAGCTAAGCGTGGGGAATGCGGGGACACACGGCCCTAGGGTATTTTTGTATCCACGATCGCTCTAAAGTGGGGTCAATCAATCGATTAGCAGATGTCGCCTCTTGACTACTGGTGCAGTAAATTGGTCTCTTATTGCGGGGGATATAATAAGGGAATCACGTCTACCTTTACTAACTACGTACCTACCACTTATGAGTAAGTTTTTAATAAAATACCTGCTCAGATTCTGTATACAATCATAATTCAATACGATTTATTTTTTGACTGAGCTAAGCGTAGTATAATAAATAACTAGCGTTCGTCATGGTGATTTCTTCAGAATATTAAATAATTTCAAATTCAAATATGTTTTATTCATGTAGACTTATCACAGGCACTTATAATATATGAAAGCTCCATACCTCAAGTTTTCATATACCTATTATGATACCATTATTGTGAGGCGATGGTGATAACTACATTCCTTAACTTAAAAGTAAAACTAGAAGGATTCCAT